>NC_141990.1:19939578-21139578 GCF_049901715.1 Pseudonaja textilis
CAGAATATTTATTTATTGATTGATTTGATTTGTCAATCGCTTACAAGATAATAGGTATAAGTATAAACATAATTATGAATACATGAAATTGATACATATAAGAAAAATAAAAATATACAATAGGACAGGGACGGTAGGCATGTTGGTGCACTTATGCACACCCCCTACAGGCCTCTTAGGAAAGGGGTGAGGTCAATAGTAGACAGTCTAAGGTTAAAGTTTTTGGGGTTTGGGGAAGAAACCACAGAGTCAGGTAGTGTATTCCAGACATTGACCACTGTGTTGCTGAAGTCGTATTTCCTGCAATCAAGTTTGCAATATGTGCTTCAATGGGGTTTTTTTAATCCTGATTGAAAACTATGTTGAGACTGAAAGATAAAGTGGCATACTCATCTGTAAATGTATACAAATCATGCTAAGTAAACCAAGTATTTGGTTTAGCATTCTGTGGGAATCCCTTCAATTTCCATTAAGGCACCCCATCATGGTTAGCAGAAATTCCTTCAAGGGATGAGCAAAGAATCCTGGGAGTATACACCAAGGTATATATTTCCACCAGAGTCATCCAAAGCATGAAGTTCATCCTTGTTCCCCAGACCTAATACTTATTTCTCCTCCTATTCTCCCCACCATAGCAACAACCCAGTGAGGTGAGTTGGGCTGAAAGAGAGTGACTGGCCCAAAGTAATCCAATCAGCTTTATTTTTAATGTAGGATTAGAACTCACTGTTTCCTGGTTTCCAACCTGATAATTTAATGACTAGACCAAACTGGCTGCCATTTACTGCTATATTTAGTATCATTTAGTATCATTGTGGATGAGGGGGTCACAATGGCTCAGCAACTAAAGATGTTGAGTTTGTCAGCTGGAAAGTTGATAGCTCATGTTCGAGACCCGAGAGCCATGCAACAGGATGAGCTCCCATTCCTGCCCCAGCTCCTGCCCACCTAGCAGTTTGAAAACATGCAAATGCAAGTAGATTAATAGGTACCACTTTGGTGGGAAAGTAAGCATTCCAGTCATGCTGATCACATGATCAAAGAAATATTTTCAGACAACCTTGGCTCCCTTGACTAACAAATGGAGATGTTCACACACACACACACACACACACACACACAAAATCGGACAGGTAAACCTTTACTTTTTTTTTTAACCTTTAGTGCTGGATGATGGGCACCTCAGGTCAGATGGCATTCAACAATGTACTGAGGAAGAGCTGGAAGTCTTTCAGGGTACTAAAGGTCTTTATGCCATGACTAGATTACTAGTCCCTGGTTTTGCTCTGCAAGAAAAGAAAATTCAAAGCTGCAATCATAGATTTCCAGTGGGGATATATAAAAAGCACAAACATAGAAAAAGTCAACACGGTGCAAGGGGAAGTGAATTAACTACAAACTGACATCTTGGGTATCAGTGAATTGAAATGGATTGGACTTGAATCCTTTCAGAAGATCACACTCAGGTCATAATAAAAGAGGGTTGCTTTCGTAGTCAGGGAAAATATAGCAAAGACAGTACCTGAGTACAGTGCAGTCAATTACTGAATAATATCAGTTAGGATATGGCTCTCCAGCATGAATCCGAAAGCTCGGAAGACAACGCCTTGGGTTCTGGTGACTGACCCAGATTGGATCCTGCAATATCAGTTAGATTTTGTGGACAATCCTCTAAAATGATTGCTATCCAACTTTATGCTCCAAACACTGATGCTCACAGAATGTACACGTTAAATGTGCCACTTGTAGTAGAGAATTGGAATGCCAAAGTTGGAAATAGTTAGGACAAAATATATTTTGATTGTATTGTCTAGCAAACTGAAATTAAGCAGCAGAATGACTTATTAGTTTCTGCCACTCCAATTATTTTTTCACTCCTACACAGATTTCAAATAAACAACATGGCACCTATATATGTTGACATCAGCAGATGGAGCACATGGAACCTTATTGACTATATTATTGGTGAATGAGGTGGAAGAATCCAGATATACTGTATAATAACAGTAAAGAAGTCCAGGAGCTGACTGTGGAACAGATTGCAAACTGCTGATGTGCAAGTTCCAATTTAAGCTGAAGAAGAAGAAAGCTAACCAGCTTCCATATGTCATATTGACCTATACCCACCATTTTCAAGGAGAACATCAGGAACCATTTTGAAGTCCTAAACTTCATTCTTTCAAAGCAACTGTGCAATGAAATGACAGAGATTAAGGAAGAATGTGAAAAGAGATTTTCATGACTAAGAAACAGAAGAAAGAAAACTGGATGGGAAAACAGATGATGGTAGTAATTGTCATGAAGAGAAGAGAAGGCACAAAAAACTTAGCAAAGAGTTTCAGAAGATGAGTCTAGGACAATTTGCCACAACCAACTCACTGTGGCTGTCCTGCCACAGCCCTCTTTCCAATGCCATCTCACTGTGGTCAACTCACCCTGGGACAACTCGGCTCAGACAATTCCATGTGGGATAACTCAAAGCAATAAATGTTGACATTGTCTCCTTTATCATTTCCATTATTTCCAAGATGGCCGCAGTGGGTAGCCACAGCAAATGGCCATGCTGAGAAGCCCACAGTGAGTTGTCCACAGCAAATTGTCCCATTCTATTCAGAGGACTGTATAAAAGAGAGGAAGCAACATTACAGTGACATCTGTTAAAGACACTGATGGAAATAATCATAGAAAAACAGGAAGAGTTTTCCAAAAGATCTCTGAACTCAAAAAGAGATTCCAATCTCAAATTGGTTTGCTGAAGGATGCCAGTGAAAAGACCGTAACTGATTTAAAGAAGATTATACTGAAATTTTGCAAAATAAGAATACCAACATAAAAATTTGCCCATTTACAAGAGTGTCTACAGTAATACTACAAGATGAAATTAGATCAGCATGCCAGTTAGTACTAAATTGAAGGTTATAAGAATATCTACATAAATGTAGCAAGAGACAGAAGAAGAATCTGTAAAAAATTTATATGAAATATGGCTGCCAATCTAGAGAACAGACACAGTAGTCCACAATCTAAATACCAGTACCAAGGAAATGAAATGTAAAAGTATCTGTAAATGTTCATACTATAATCTTAATTTCACATGCTAGCAAAACAGCACTTAGGACAGTTCAACATACATTAGAACTGTACATGGAAAAGGAAATATTTGATTTTAGGAAAAGTCAAGAAACAAGAAATTTTATTGCTAAAGCATCTGTATACTAAGAAAACCAAAGAATGGCAAACAAGCAACCAAAATATGTTTGTTTGATTATGTCAACCATGTCAAGCTATGAAATGTCCTTAGGAAAAGAGGAATCTCAGAATATGTCATTGTTCTCATGTGAAACCTATATCTAGGTCAGGAGGCTATAGTGCAATTGGAACATGGTGAAATCAATTGATAGCAAGTCAGCAAAGAAGTGAGATAAGGCTGCCTTATCTCTTAGCTGCTCAACCTATATGTTTAATATACTGTACAATGAAGGAAGCTGTATTGGAAGAAGAAAACTGAGGTTTAAAAATTGGAAGAACAAACATAAACAAACAATGCTGATGACACTGTTCTAATAATGCTATTCTGATAGCTGAAAATGCAAATAATCTGGAAACTCTAATAATGAAAGACAAAAACACAATGAAGAAATGGGATTAATAAAAGTAATTTAAACCAAACTACTGACAACAGGTACCACAATTAGCATTAAAAGTGACAGTGAGGATGGTGAAATGTTGGGCAACTTCTCCCTTTTAGGGCTGACTATTAAAAGAAATTAGATGTCAGATCTGCCTCAGTTTAGGCTTCTAAGTAAAAACAATCCTTAACACCATCAGGTTGAGAAAGGTATGATTTACTAGAAGCCAAGTGAAGTACAATATTGCAAAGCCAGAACTGAAATTTTCAGGCCAAAACCCCATGTGAAAACTTTTCCCCGCTTAGGCACTTCCCCTTGCTAGTCCCCCACTGTTTTGAAGAAGACATTTTGGAAATGGCTACTCTGATTATAGGCTGGCTTGCAGCTGTATTCTTCTCATCTCCAAGTAACCTTGAAATCAGGGCAGAAATTCAACCACCCCGGCCTGGCTCAGGAGAGGAGGTGATAGGGATGATTTGAATCAGTAAAAAAATCACCCCTGGTTGTTATTATTATTATAACAAGCCACAGCCACAGAGCCGGTAGGGAAAAAATTTGAATTTCACCCCTGCTTGAAATGCTGTCTCAGGCAGGCACTTTCACTTTCTTCACTTTTATTTTCTCCCAAGCGCTCGCCCTCCTTCTTCCCCTCCCACCGGGGTTCATGGCGGACTGGCACTGAAGTGAATGTAGAGACCGGGCATGAGGTGGCAGTTCTGACATTAGCAGTTAAGAAATATTGCACAAATTAGCCCTCCGTAGGGTATCAATAAAGGCCTAGGGAAAGATCAAGGCTGGGCTGTTGGGAGTTCGCAGGGGTTCAGGAGAGCCCCTAGCTAAGATTCTATGCAGATTGGAGAACCCCCAAATCCCACTCCTGGCTGGCCCCACCTACCCCTCCCCTCCCAGGAGTCCCCATCTGGCCCATTTTGGATGCAGGTAAGTGCAGGTGCATGTGGAAGCATGGGGAGGGCAAAAAATGGGCTTCCCAGAAGTTTGGGAAGGCCAGAAATGGGCCTGTTTCCAGCTTCCAGAAAGCCTCCAGAGCCTGGGGAGGCTGTTTTCCCGGAAGGCAAAAATGCCCCTCCCCCACTGTGCTGCAGGAGGCTGACTAGGCCACGCCCACCCAGCAACCGGACAGAGAACCCGTTGCTAAAAATTTTGAAGCCCACCCCTGGGAAAGATGTTCAGAAGCTATGATGTGTATGCCTACAAAGATCAGAATAGCCCAAGCAAGGAGTAGTTACCTATAACTACTCTGTGGAAGCAAAAGTTGGACTTGGAAGAAGCAGGATAGAAAATCTACTGAAACTTTTGAACTTTGGAACTGGACAGCTCTTGGGAGCAGGATAAAAAGTCAAGAAAATAAATAAATTATAGAATAAACCAATTCAGAGTTTTCACTTGAGGCACAAATGACCAGACTTTACCATATTTGAGACTCATTATGCAAAGACCTATCTATTGAGAAAGGTGGAAGGAAAAGGACAAAAAGCTCTCACCAAAGCAGATGACTTTGATTACAGCAATGATGGTACACCATTGGAAGAGCTACAGGGCCAGGTTGGGGACAGATAATCCTGGGGAATGTCAATCTGTCAATGGAGACTGGAATGTCAATGGAGATTCTCAGTCATCCAGGTCATGGTTGTCCCTAAAGGTGCTTTTTTAAGAGGCAATTGGACTTTCTGGTTTTTTTTGAAGACATTTCACTTCTCATCCAAGAAACTTCTTTAGCTCAGAGCTGGGTCAATCTGTATGGTAGCTAAGAGTCAATAGTGACTTGGTTCATGTTCAATTGTGGGAACACAACCAATGATAGCATATTCAATAACCTGTGATTAAACTATGGCTGTGCAAACCTAATCACAGGCAGGCACGAATGCAAGCTTCAACAAGAAGTCAGTGGAATAATCGCAATTCTCATTTCTTTTCCTCAGCTTTGCTCACCTGTTTGACTTCTCTCCAGTCACCAAAATGCGGCTATCTCAGCCAGAGAGCAAGCAAAATAGTATGGCAAAATGCCTTCTGCTTGCTTATAAAGGCATTCTTCTTCTCTCCTCCCCACCCCCTTATGAAGGTCTGGGACTTTATTAGCTTCCAGAGATTTAGGATCCTGCCTCTGACATTGGCTTCCCCAACTCCTTGCTGGAGGGGATACACGTGATTAATCTTCACCGCACCTCTCACTTAATAGGAACATGGCTATAAATGTAATCATGCAGTTTATGAGCTGTGCAGATCTGCTGGGCTCAGCAGAAACAATAAGGAAAGGAAGATGGCAACAATGGCCTTTTCTCTTCCTGCATTTCAGTAGATACAATTTGTTTATTGTGGAGGTTGCTGAAAATAGTTTAGTCCTGCCACTCAGAACTGTATTTAAGCCACTGGGGTGTTTCAACAGAAAAGGCAATCCAATGTTCTCCAGATCTTTTGAGTTACAGTTCCTTGGAATTGTCACTGCTGGGTTGGGGTTAATGGGTGCTAAAATGCAAAATATCTGGACTGGAGAATATTGGATTGCCCTATTTCTGCTCTTTAAGAACTCTGAGGTCCATAATTCATTACACAGATCTTGGAAAGTTCCATAATTCTGTAATTATACATGTGGAAAGGGACTTCAACCAGTCAGGTTTCTACTTATTGCACTGGTTACACTAGGGGTATCAAACTCCTGGATGTGCCAGATGCACAGGCCACCCCACCCTCAGTTTACACTCAACAGGCCTTGAGTTTGACACCCCTGCTGTAGATCATAAGGCTGCGTGTTCTGTACAGAAATCTGCATACTCGAAATCCGGCAACCCGGATTGGCTAAAACGCACAGCCACCGGATTGGCTGAGTGCGCGGCACTGATTGGTCGCTCGGAATCGACCGCGATTGGCTGAGCCGATCGCGGGCGATTCAAAACGACCCGATTGGCCGCAGCACTCAGCAGAAAGCCTTTTTAAGCCGCGCTTCTTCCCCACTTTCCCCACTTGTGTTTTGACCCCAATAAACGAGCTGAACCAAGTCACTGACTCGCGTCATTTGTGCGTATGAGATATACGACACTGGCGACGAGGATGGGATACTAGCAAATCCCACACCGCACGTGGCCCACGGAACCGCAACCGGCAACATGGCCAGCGGCAACGTGCCACCCGCTCCTTTCAACGCCGCTACTGAAGAATGGGAATCTTACATCGACCGATTCCTCATGTTCTTAGAGAGCAGCAATCTCAAAGACGCGAACGGACAGAGGAAACGGGCCGTTTTTCTCACGCACTGCGGCCCCGCGGTTTTCAAAATGGCAAAAGCCCTTGCCAAGCCGCTCGATGTGAAGATCATGGACTGGGACGATCTCGAACCCCTGCTGAGGAGCCACTACGCACCCGCTGTGCCCACCCTCATTCGTCGGCACGAATTCTATCGCCGCGACCAGAAGCAGGGTGAGAGCGTCATTAAGTTTGTGGCAGAGCTCAGGGACCTCGGAGGGCTATGCGGGTTTACCGATCTAGACGAGGCCCTGAGGGACCGCGTCGTCCTCGGCCTCCGGGATCCCGTCCTGCAAAGCCGGATCATGGCAAAGGGCGACATCTCCCTCGCTGATGCCCTCGCAGACGCCACGGCGGCGGAAGCGACCCGGAGATCCGCAGCCCAACTGAAGCAAACCGGCACCGCAGAACGGACCACCGCAGCCGCGACCGACGACAACTACCGAACAGCCACCTCCACGCACCACGGCGACCTCGAGTCCTCCTCAGGCTCGGAAGACGACGAGGAAGATGTCCATCGCATGCAGACGGGGCGCGACCGGCGCGACCCACGGAACCGAAGATCAAAGTTCCAGTGTGCCGGCTGCGGGGGTGAGCATCCAAGGTCAGAATGCCGTTTTTTAGACGCGATCTGCCGCCATTGCGACAAACGGGGACACATCGCAAAGGTCTGCCGCCTAAAGAGGAACCACAGCCCCCGCCACCGAGACACAACCCCCCGAAGACGCGACACCACCAGGCGCAACAACACTCCACCAAGAAACCGCGATCGGGACAGCGAGAGCCGCTGGAGCCGGGAAGCGAGGAACCGCCGTTTACACGAAGGCCGCCAGCGTGAGGAAACCCACCAAACGGTCATCGTCGGCCATTCCTCCAACTGGGACAGCCGGAAGGTCCACGTGGAGGTCGAGATCGAGGACCGCCCCTGCAAAATGGAAGTCGACTCCGGGTCGTACCTGTCCATGGTCGCGTGGCGGGAAATTAAGCGACTAGTACCTTCCATGAAGCGGCACGAGCTGGAGAGCCAAACGCTCGTCCTTAAAGATTACCAGGGGAATCGCATCCCCGTGGTGGGGACCGGGCACTTCAAGGTCACCTTTAAAGGGCGCACCGAGATACTCCCGCTAACAGTCGTCGAGCGAGACCGCCCCAGCCTATTGGGACTACAATGGTTCGCGCCGCTGGGACTAGAAGTGACCGGCACCAACCACGTCGCCGAGGCGGACTGGGAGGAACAGCTCGTGCGCGACTTCCAGGAGGTCTTCGACGGGAATCTAGGCAAGTACCGGGGCCCCCCAATATCGTTCAGCCTAGACCCCACCATTGCACCCATCCGCCTCAAACCCAGGCGAGTACCTTTCGCCCTCCGACCCAAAATCGATGAGCAATTAAACAAGCTCATCGAACAGGGAGTCCTCGAGGCCACAGACCATGCCCGATGGGAGACCCCCATAGTCACCCCGATAAAGCCAGACGGGTCGGTGAGAATCTGCGGGGACTATAAGGCCACCCTAAACCGCGCGCTACAACAAAGCGCCTACCCCGTCCCAGTAGTACAACACCTCTTGCACTCACTGGGAGGGGGCAGGGTCTTCGCCAAACTCGACCTGGCACAAGCCTATCAGCAATTGCCGGTAGACGAGGAAACCGCGGAAGCACAGACAATAGTCACACACCGGGGGGCCTTCCGCTGCAAGAGGCTGCAATTCGGAGTCAGCGTAGCCCCGGGCGTATTTCAAAGCCTAATGGAAAGACTCCTCCGGGGCATAAAAGGGGTGGTGCCGTACTTTGACGATGTGTTGGTAGCCGGGGCTGATCAGAAACAATTAGAGGACCGCCTACGGGAAGTACTGAGGAGATTCCAAAACGCGGGGCTCAAGGTTAAGAGAGAGAAGTGCCAACTGCACACAACACGGGTCGAGTTCCTAGGGTATTTACTAGATCAGCATGGAATCCACCCCACCGAGGGCAAAATAAAAGCCATTAAAGAAGCCCCGAAGCCCCGAAACAAAACGGAATTACAAGCGTTCCTGGGGTTAATAAATTTCTACAATGTTTTCCTGCCCCAAAAGGCGACCGCGGCGGAGCCATTGCATAGGCTGCTCGACAAGGCAGCCACCTGGACGTGGGGGAGACGAGAAGAGGACGCCTTCAACAGAACCAAGGACCTTCTCACATCAGACGCTGTCCTCATCCAGTACAGCGAGACACTCCCCATCACGGTAACATGCGACGCATCCCCCTTCGGAGTAGGAGCCATCCTCAGCCACACCCTCGCCGACGGAAAAGAAGCGCCCATCGCTTTTTTCTCGAGGACCCTCTCAAAACCCGAACGAAACTACAGCCAATTGGATAAGGAGGCTCTGGCCATCGTCGCGGCCGTAAAGAAATTCCACGAATACC
Organism: Pseudonaja textilis; assembly: GCF_049901715.1. Taxonomy (NCBI): domain Eukaryota; kingdom Metazoa; phylum Chordata; class Lepidosauria; order Squamata; family Elapidae; genus Pseudonaja; species Pseudonaja textilis. The sequence goes on from NC_141990.1 coordinate 19,948,869, forward strand.
TTTACGGCAGGACCTTCACCATAATCACGGACCACAAACCGCTGCTGGGAATACTGGCAGGAGACCGGGCCACACCAATCATCCTCTCCCCAAGAATGACAAGGTGGTCCGAATTTCTTGCCGCCTATAATTACCGGCTAATCCACCGCCCCGGCAAAACAATTCCGCACGCAGACGCCCTCAGCCGCACACCGTTGCCAACCCTGGACGACGACCCAGCACCAACCACGTCTACCCTGAACATCGAGACCTTACCCAACCTACCCCTGACCGCGTCAGACATTGCCCTAGCAACCAATAAAGACAGACGTCTGGCGCAGGTCCTGAGATGGGTGGGGAAAGGCTGGCCGGAAAAAGAGGAAGACAGCGAGTTCAAAGCTTACCGGAGCCGACAAACAGAGCTGTCAACACAAAAAGGTTGTTTATTGTGGGGGGACAGGGTCGTAATCCCGGAAAAATTACAAAAAAAAGTCCTAAGCATGCTGCACGAAGGGCACCCAGGCATCGTTAGGACAAAAGCCCTGGCCAGAAGCCACGCCTGGTGGCCAGGGATGGACAAGGAGATCGAAGCCTGGGTAGCCTCCTGCAAGCAGTGCCAGGAATCAAGACCAAACCCCCCCGCCGCCCCAAGCCGAGAATGGGAAACCCCCAGGGGGCCATGGTCCCGAATCCACGTAGATTTCGCGGGACCAACCAGAGGACACACCTTCCTGGTAACCGTAGACGCTTACTCAAACTGGCTGGAGGTAAGCAACATGAAGACGACCACCACAGACTCCGTCATCAGAGAACTCAGCAAACTCTTCGCAACCCACGGCCTCCCAGATGTCATCGTATCGGACAACGGCCCCCAGTTCACCGCACTACCGTTCGAGAAATTCCTAGCAGAACGAGGAATCCGACACGCATTAACAGCACCGGCGCACCCTGCGGCGAATGGTAGGGCGGAGAAAATGGTCCAATTTACAAAAAAGACCATCCAAAAGATCGAAACCGGCGACATACAGGACAAGATAAATCGAATGCTCCTAATTCAACACATAACCCCGAGTACCACAACGAACAAGAGCCCAGCGGAGCTACTAATGGGAAGAAAACTGCGATCCCCGCTCGACCGCCTGCACCCCACATACAACCCGGAAAGACCCCTGATTCTACCAGCAAACACAGAACATTCTCACCGGGAGACAAGGTCTCACGCAAAAAACCTCACCGGAGACCCCCTCTGGGTACCGGCAACGATCACCCAAGCAACAGGGCCACTCTCGTACCGCCTCCAAACAGCTGACGGACGAGCGTGGAAGCGCCACATCGACCAACTGAGATCAAGAACCACCGCGGGAAACACAACCGACACGCAGACACCAGGTACAGTAGGGAACCGGCAAGACACCAACCAAGAGGGGAGGGAAGCCCACAAAGAACAAACCCACCCGAAAAGGAACCAGCAGTACTCACCATCTGAAGAACCGGAGAGCGACCCACTCGAAGCCTCACCTGGAAGGAGCAGCCGAGCCAGCTCAACCGACCCCGGAAGCCCGAGCGGGAGCAGCCAAGCCAGCTCAACCAGCCCGGAAAAGCCGAGCGGGAGCAGCGAAGCCAGCAGCTCGACCGACCCGGGAAGACCAGGAGGGAGCCGCGGCGAGAGGCCTGACTCACCCTTCCAGGCGGTTCCATCAACGAGGCGGAGAGCGACAGGAGTCCCACCCGAACCGGCCGACAACCAGAAGACAACTGACCAACGCAAGTCAAGTCGGAAAATACGGAGCCCCGCCTACTTACGGGACTACGTCACGTAGGACCAAACCAAGAGGGGAGGGGTGTTCTGTACAGAAATCTGCATACTCGAAATCCGGCAACCCGGATTGGCTAAAACGCACAGCCACCGGATTGGCTGAGTGCGCGGCACTGATTGGTCGCTCGGAATCAACCGCGATTGGCTGAGCCGATCGCGGGCGATTCAAAACGACCCGATTGGCCGCAGCACTCAGCAGAAAGCCTTTTTAAGCCGCGCTTCTTCCCCACTTTCCCCACTTGTGTTTTGACCCCAATAAACGAGCTGAACCAAGTCACTGACTCGCGTCATTTGTGCGTATGAGATATACGACACTGCGTATGTTATCCCAAATTGGTTTCCTAGATTAAGTAAGTAAGGGGTAGAGAGTCTAATATTTTGTGTATTAGAAAATCTCTTGGAGTCGATGGCATATTGATCTTATACTACTCTCAGACCAGAGGTGTTATTCAGCAGGTTCTGACCAGTTTTGGAGAACCGGTAGCAGAAATTTTGAGTAGTTTGGAGAACTGGCAAATACCACCTCTCACTGGAGATTTTACAGTATCTTTCCCTTGCCACATCCACCAAACCACACCCGCAGAACCGGTAGTAAACAAAATTGAATCCCACCACTGTTTCAGACTATCTGTTATTGTCACCTGAGATCAGGAAGAGTAATGTTAGAAAGAACATGGAGCCTTGAGAGTGGTATGGGTTTAATGGTTCCAGATATTATTCTCATTATGTCATTAAGGCAATGAGGGAAATATTCAGCAGCCATTACAAAAATAATTGGACAAGGACAGAAATTCTTTGAGCCCTAACATTTAACGAAGGAAGAGACACAGTCTGAATCCTCTCTGACCCACTGTATCTGTATGTCTGCCTGCCTGTATCTGTGTGTGATTGTCTGTGAAAGTGGGCAGGAGAGCGAGAGAAAAAAAACATTTGGATTTCTGTTAAAATAAAATCTCATAAAGCTTAGAGAAATTCTATGTTTTGGGTGGAGTCTATTTCCTATTGAAACCACCTGGAAGGGTGACATCTGTATAACATAGGAATTTTCAAATAAATTTTACCACAGGGCCTTCTCTGACCTCATACTCTGCAGAAGAGCACATACCCAACATTTCATTTTGAAATCAAATAGGAGAGAGGGGGAGGGGTGCGTTTCAGTGGCAGTTGAAAGTAAATGTAAGTCTATGTCTTCAATGAGGGAGAAAAAAAAAACAATATTTTTACTTTCTGTGTCAGAAACACCACCTAGCCTAAACAACTCTATCTCCACTCCTCCCACCTTAGCATGTGGCAAGCCCGAAACCCTTCCCCCCATAACCAGAAAAGAGAAAGAAAGAAAATGAATATATAATAAGGCTAAGTAAAATGGCTACATATATGTCAACTTCAGGCTTGACACTCTGTTAATTATACCCTTAGGTTTGGTAATTCTTATGTTTAAGCATCTGCCCTCCTGTTTCTAACCCAGAACAGATTAACCCAGATTAACACAATCTTTAAAAATGCACAAAGAAGGCATACAGGTAGAAAAATACATAAACATTACTTTCAGCATAAGAGTTGGTTTGAACATGTCTCTCTTCCCTATATTCTGTCTTGCAGAGCTCAGCAATATGGTCTGAGTACAAGTGCAAAAGTGCCCATTTATATATGCATATATTGTCCTGAATGTTGTCAAGCTTCCCATTTCATCCGACGTATTTTTACAGTCACATATACATGCAACTAATTAATTTAAATAATTAAATAAGAAGCTGCCCTGCTGCAGAGCAACATGCCAGATTGTAGCATTGTTTTGATTTCCAAGATTGCTTTCTGGGATCCATAGAAATCCCCTAAGTATTTGTAGAAAATAAAAATTGTGATGTCTGCAACTCCAGACTTCATGAAAATATATCCAGAGGGAGAAAGGAAAGAATAAAAGTATAAGCTCCTGTGATAATCAGAGTTATTGCAGCTGCTGCTACACATGCTCCCAGGTTCAGCTTAGAAACATTTATTCACACACTCTCACAACATGTGGAGGCACATGGACCTTGTAACCCCGTCCTCCCTTCTTTCTAGCTGCAGTTCCCAGATAGAGGCAGCTAGAACAGATGAAACACACCGCCCTGGTCAACAGCCAGCAAATGTTGAGGGACACACACACAAATCTCTTGCAATTGAACACGGGGGCCCACCAAGTTGTTTGGAATTCACAAAGACCCAGTGAATTTTAAATAATAGCAAAACTACATACGTGCTTCTTTTTCACATGAGCATATTCTATCCTCAACAAGACTGCCAGTATTAGCTAGAGTAGGAGTATCAAATTCACATCATCAAGGCGTCGTCACATGACATATCACAACTTCCCCCCCACCTTCACTAACCAGGTGTCGACATGGCCAGCAAATGATGCATTCGGCCGATGGGCTGCAAGTTTGACAGCCCTGAGCCAGAGGGATCAAAGCCACCAAGTTTGGATCCAAAGACAACTCAAAGAGTGGATTGGCTTCAGGACTCCTTTTTATCTCTAAATGTTCTTGCTTTGTTGAGCCATGGTGGCACAGTGGTTAGAGTGCAGTACTGCAGGTCACTTCTGCTGACTGCCGCTACTTGCAATCTGGCAGTTGAAATCTCATCAGGCTCAAGGTTGACTCAGGCTTCCATCTTTCTGAGGTGGGTAAAATTTCAGCCTCATCTGAAAATTTCAGCCTCATCTCACCCTGTCAACTTGACTTTTTCTGACCACTTTCTCCATAGATGGCCTTAAATTTAACACAACAAATAGCACATTATCCATGGCTAAGAGTTTTGAAGAGAGATTTAAAGTGTATGCAAAGAATGTTCAACACTGAGTAAAACATTAGAACAAAATAGACCAGAATTGGTTCACGGATGATGTAGATTCAAGAAATAAGAATGAATAAGAAAGAGCTGAATGAAATTACAGTAAAGTAGTATTGTTGGATTTGATCTTAAGACACAAATCTTGATAGGTTTAAAGCAATGATTCTTAAACTGGGAGCAATTTGAGCATATCTGTGAGGCAATTGAGCAATTTGAACTGGAGGCAAGGATTCAGTTTGGGATTGCTACTGCCAAGAAGTTGTGTAAAACAACAGAGTCCGAGGACTTTCTTTGTGAAAGTAATGACATTATTCAAGACTGGGAAAGGGGGTAATTGAGTCGATTTAAGAACCATTGGTTTATAATGATATGTTTTCTGTATTATATTCATATCCCAATTCCTCATCTGGCAAACTGCTAAAGCTATTTTAAAGTCTCGTTCTCCCCACCTCCCTTCCACCACCCCCACCTGGAAATCTAATTATAGTAACTGCTATCTGGCTGCTGTTTAAATTTGGTCAAGTCTGAGTATGTTGTTGTTTTAATCTGGGATGGACCAATGTCTTTATTGTCATCCCTTTGTGCTTAGTGTCCAATTTGGGGAGTTGGCAGAATCAATAAGGAGCAGAAATTAAGGGGCTGCCTGAGCAAACCCAGCTAAATAATGTTGTTGGTTTTTTTTAATGGCTGGGATTGGAAATAATGAAGTGGGTAAACTGGCTAGACTGCTTACTTTCCTGTCTTTCCTTCTCCTGGTGTGGGCTGTTGGGAGTATATAATTATCTGAGGAGGCTCAGTGACTCAGTGTTTAAAGTGTCAGCCTTGTAGACTCTCACATAACATGGCTATAGGCAGGGGTGGGATTCAAAAATTTTAACAACTGGTTCTGTGGGCATGGCTTAGGTGGTGGGCATGGCTTGGTGGGCATGTGACTGGGTGGGCATGGCTTGGTGGTCATGTTATTGGCTGGGTGTGGCCAACTCAATATCACTCACATCGAGGCACGCATCTCCTTGCCTGGCCTCTCATGACTGGGGATTCTGCAACAGTCGTAAGTGTGAAAAATGGTTATAAGTCACTTTTTTCAGTGCCATTGTAAGTTTAAATGGTCACTCCACACAAGCAAAGTACCAGCAAGGGAGGGGAAAAAACCTCCAGAGAAGTTCCTGAGACAGGAAGTCTAGTCCTGCCAAGAATGTAATAAGGGTGAACAGAGAGGCAATTTCTGTAAGCAACACCAGAATATTTCCTTCTTGCCTCCTTACAGGATTAGGCCAGTAATTTCTTCTAACAACCGGTTCTCTGAAATGCTTAGAATGTTAACAACCGGTTCTAGTGAATAGATGCGAACTGGTAGAATCCCACCCCTGGCAATAGGGCTTCCATAAAGATGCTGAGTTTGTCACCTGGAGAACTGACAGCTGAGGTTTGAGAACAGAGCTCTGCACTATGGGGTGAGCTCCCGTTACTTCCCCCAGTTCCTACCTACCTAGCACTTTGAAAGCATACAAATGCAAGTAGGTTAATAAGTACCCCTTTGGTGGGAAGGTAACTGCTTTCTATGTGCCTTTGGCATATAGCCATGCTGACCACATGACCATGCAAATTGTCTTCTGACACTCTGGTTCCCTTAGCCAAGAAAGGAGATGAGCACTGTGCCCTAGAATCGGACACAACTGACAGAGAAACCTTTACCATTTTTTATATTTTTACCAGCAACTGAGTTCCTCTTTCCAAACTGAGACAGAAGTAAAGATCTGAGTAATTGGAGTACACTGCTAACACAGTTGGCAAGTCACATTCCTGATTCACAGGATAGCTTCGATTGATGCAAGGCTGAATCTACAGATGGAGTCCTATAATGGCTATCCATTAGCTGAGTAGAGTTTCTGTTCCCCACTACCCTCCAATTTGACCGGGGTAATCCTTTAGAGGAGATTTTAGAATTTATAGGTAAGGGAGAAGGAGGATAAAGGAAGGAAAATACTGATGTCCTGATATAAAGTTTGTTTTTGCAATATTGAAACAAGCCATTCTTGCATGTTGCATAGAGACATATCTTCATCTTGCAACTGTTTGTGCTGTCAAGCTGTTCCGCTTCTCTTCCCCCCCCAGATCCAGTAATAATATTTGCAAAGCTGTTTGCCTGCATAGTGTATTTATCCACCACGGAATACTTGCTATTTATTTCCTTCGCTTTGAGATTAGAAAATTACAGATATTTGTAGAATTGCTAAGTAGATTTCCCTTCCCTGGCTCATCTCTCCCTCTCTGTTGCTTAATTCTACCAAAGTGATGAACCAAAAAAATGACTGCATTTTAAGGGCCTGATTTTTCACATTGCTTGTGTTTAAAAAAAAGCAAATCAACAAGTGATGAGACTAGCTGGGCTCAAAGAGCAGAAAGCTCTCTCGATAAATGAAATCCGTTGTGCTCTGGTTATTTTTAATTAGCAAATGCTCTATGATTATTTTTCTCTGCTCCAAAGACAACATTATTGGTACAGAATCTCTAAAGGAAATATTTAGCTTTCTATGCATACCATCTCAAGTGGATCTACTGGAGCAAACATTCCTTTTGCAGGAGAAATTCAGGTTTAACAGCTCTTATGAATTTGCAGATAACCATGAGAGAATACAAGGTTTCTCAGAATGAAGTATGCATGGACTCAGACTGATATAACTACAGGATCCAATCTGGGTCAATTACCAGGACCAGAAGTTTTGTTTTCTGAGTTTTCAGACTCACGTTGGAGCCTATCTTCAGGGAACTTTTCTCTAGCCATATAGTAATAGCAATATCATTTAACTTACATACTGCTGCACAGTGGTTTGCAGCCCTCTCTAAGTGATTTATAGAGTCAGCCTCTTGCCCCCAACAATCTGGGTCCTCATTTTATCCACCTCAGAAGGATGTAAGGCTGAGTCAGCCTTGACACAGTGAGACTCAAACCGCCAAACTGCTGGCAGCTGGTGATCAGCAGAAGTAGCCTGCAGTACTGTATTCTAACCACTGGGCCAACACAGTTCTTTATATATAGTCTATATTTGCCTTTAAACTATGGTGCTGGAGAAGACTCCTGCCAGTCCCATGGACTGCAAGGTGATCAAACCGGTCACTCCTAGAGGAGATCAACCTGACTGCTCTTTAGAAGGCCAGATCCTGAAGATGAAACTCAAATACTTTGGCCACCCAATGAGAAGGAGGGACTCACTGGAGAAGAGCCTAATGCTGGGAAAGATTGAGGGCAATAGAAGAACAGGACGACAGAGAATGAGGTGGCTGGATGGAGTCACTGAAGCAGTAGATGAGAGCTTAAGTAGACTCTGGAGGATGGTAGAGGACAGGAAGGCCTGGAGGAACATTGTCCATGGGTCAAACATGACTTCATGACTAAGAACAACATATTTGCCTTCATTTGTGATATAAATACCTCGGGGTTCTGCATTTGGATAAGATATAGTACAGCTAGTCCTCATCAGGACTGGTAACTCAGTCATTAAGCAAAGTGGTTGCTAATGATACTATAACTATGCTTATGATCTTACTTCAGCTTCCTTTTGCTTTATCGCCCTGCCAAGTTTGCAAATGGAATAACTGATTGTAAAGTTACTTTTTCATTACTGTCATAACTGTGAACAGTTGCCAAACAAGGCAATTGCTAAATGCACATTACCTGTAGAGGTGGATTAAATGTTTTTAACCTTTTTATAAGGATTTTTAATGACAAGTTTCTTGAGGTGGAAAAAGCTTTCAAAAATGGATTCTAAAGGAGAACTCAAAAATTGACTGAAAAGAAGGCAAAAGAGACAGATATGACTATTCAGGTAAAGATTATAAAACTGTTGTTTCTTCTCTTTTTTCTGATAATTTCCCTTTTAATAGCAATTATATGCAAACAAAAACAATCAATCTCAATCAGAATTGAGCTTGGAGGTCTTCTAGTCCAGCCCCCTGCTCAAGCAGGAGACCTTATAGCATTCCAGACAAGTGACTGTCCAGTGTCTTCTTTAAAACCTCCAGGGATGAAGCACCCACAACATCTGAAGGCAAACTGTTCCACGGGTTAATTGTCCTCACCGCTAGGAAGTTTCTACTTAATTCCAGGTTGCTTCTCTCCTTGATTAGTTTCCATCCATTGTTTCTTGTCCTGCCTTCTGGTGCTTTGGAAAATAAGTTGATCCTCCTCTTCTTTGTGGCAGTTTAGAGCACTCTAAACTTGGAGAGAGACAACTATTGGATTTAGCCAGGACAAACAGATAACAAAGTAATTCAGCTTTTTCATCTAGAAAAAAGCAAAGTTATAACTGGAAGCAAACATGGGTTTGTCAAAATAATCATTCCAGACAAAGGTTATTGCAGTCATTGGACATAATACACTTGGACTTCAGTAAGTCATTTGACTAAGTAGATCTACTTCTTGGTAAGACAGAAAAATGTGGGGTAGACAGCAACACCATCAGATGGATTTGGTTCTGGCTGACCAACCACACTCAATGTGTAATCCTCAATGAAACTACATCTAGTGGGATGGAAACGTGCACTTGAGTACCCCATTATTCTGTCTTAGGTCCAGTACTCTTCAACATCTTCATAAATGGTTTAGATGAAGGGACAGAAGGGAAATTTGCAGACAATATCAAGCTGGGGGAATAGCCAAAACTTTATAAGATAGACTCAAGATCCAAAAGGACCTTGATAGAGTTACACACTGGGCCCTATGTGGTAGGATTCAATTATCTTTTACTACTGGTTCTGTGGGCATGGCTTGTTGGGCATGGCAGGGGACGGATACTGTAAAATCTCCAGTCAGAGGTGGTATTTGCCAGTTCTCCAAACTACTACAAGAGAAGAGAACTATTATGTTAACAGACCCATTCATTTTACTTAAGCTTGAAAATAATGGCCAAATGTATTCTGATTTGAAAAAGCCTAGGATTTAAGCCTTTGATCATATATAAACGCAGATATACATTAACAATAAATAAATGTTGCTCGCTCTTTGTTGCAGTAAACTCATTTGTTGTAATTAGCTTTACGGGGTAGTCCTCGACCACAACTGAGCCCCAAATTTCTGTTGCTAAGCAAGACAGTTGTTAAGTGAATTTTGTTTCATTTTATGAATTTTCTTGCCACAATTGTTATGTGAATCATTGCAACTGTTAAGTTAGTAACACAGTTGTTAAGTGAACCTGGCTTCCCCATTGACTTTGCTTGTCAGGTCTCTTACAGACCTCTTAGGAATGGGGTAAGGTCAATAGTGGATAGTTAGAGGTTAAAGGAGTGGGGGGTAGAGGATGTAACAACAGAGTCAAGTAGTGCATTCCAGGCATTGACCACTTTGTTGCTGAAGTTGTACTTTCTGCAATTGAGTTTGAAGCAGTTTACATTGAGTTTGTATCTGTTGTGTGCTCTTTTATTGTTGCGGTGGAAGCTGAAGTAGTCATTGACTGGTAGGACATCGTAGCAGATAATTTGTGTGCTACGCTTAAGTCTAACCATAGGCGGTGTAGTTCAAGGTTGTCCAAGCCCACAATCTCAAGCCTGGTGATATAGGGTATTCTGCTGCGAGCAGAGGAGTGTAGTATTCATCTAGTGAAATACTTCTGGACTCGCTCAATTGTATTAATGTCCGATATACTGTGCGGATTCCAGACTGATCAGCTGTATAAGTGGGAGAGAAATCTTACCAAAGCAATAGAAACTCTCCCTCCTGTTGTCTTTAGGCAGAAGAGGGAAGAGATCTGAAGGTGGAGTATGTCTATGGAGATTCTCAGTCATTCAGGTCATAGTTGTCCCAAAGGTGCTTTTTCAAAGGCAACTGGACTTTCTTTTCTTTTTTTTCTTCCTCATCTAAGAAGTTTGAGCTGAAGAAGCTTTTGAATGAGATACAAAAAGTTTTCAAGGAAAAAACAAAGTCCAGTTGCTTTTTGAAAAAGCATCTTTGGGAAAGTAGAGTATCTTGCTTTCTCTAGCTAACAAGGAGGAGGAGACAACAGAATCTTCTTTAGCCTCTTACAGCAAGAAGGAAGGAGATGGAGAAATACTTGATACCATTAATTTCAGAGGGGAAGAGAGAGGAAAAAGTGAGAGGGAAGAGAGATGTTCAATCAAATTGATGAAACAGGAACCATTAATTCACATGCTGAAGACAACTGTCATATCAACCAATCTGCCTTTTGTGACCTGAAAAGAACAGTCAACTACCTTTATATTTTAAAAAGTGAGAAGAAAAAGCATAAGACTAAAATATTGGGGTAGAACCTTATAAAGGCTATGATTGCTGTGCACTAAAGGATACAGATCCTAAATTATGGTTGGCTTCATTCTTGCCTGTAATAAAGGACTTCTCAAGTTATGTCCAAAAAACGATCCCTGGCTCAATCAATTCTGTAATAAGAAATTGAATATCTAGAAAGCCTATATTTATGGTTGTGCTGTGCTGAAGCCTAACAATACATATTAGAAATTAAGAACATCCTTCTAGGCCAGACTCAAGTTTGGGTTAGGATATTTGTCTTATTTCTGGCAATATAATGTTCAGATTTCCTCCCAGGGGAATCTTTTTAATTCATAATGTTGATGAGAAATTCAGAAACATTATATTCCATGCCTTTCTCCACTCCTTGGAAACAAAAAAAGTCCAGCTGTAGGCCAATGCCCACTAATTTTCAATTCAGCCACTGTGTTCTGACCCAGGCTTCTTTAAAATTAAGAAAACACATGCTGGGTGTAAAAGCAAACCTCTTTTAATGCAACACTGGGAATTATTTGCACCCCCAGCCAAAACTCTTTAAACACAATTGTCTGAGATAAGAACACACCTTTCAGGGTTGTAAAAGGCTGTCAAGAAACTGACCTTCACTTAATTAGCAGTTAAACCAACAGAAGTTCCAGCAAAGACAAACCAGAGTCTCTTTGCTTTCTGCAAAGAGCACATCACCGAGGGCTGGTTTTTATCCCTTATAGGAGGGGCAATCACCTCCCAGCCTTACTCCCAAGTTGCCCCTGCTGCTTCATCTGCTCTCTCCTTCTAGCAGCCCTGTGCACATGCACACTGGGAACAGGCTCCCTGGGGTCCTCTGCTTCGCTACTGCCAGACTCCAAAGGCTCTGAAGGCAGCACCCCACTTTCAGATAGTCCTGGCCCCATCCCTGCATCACATCCCTCATCCAAGCCCTCGCCAGACTCTCTGACTGGTTCCCTATCATCCTCACTGTCCGATACCTCTGCTGTTCGCACCGGCTGCCAGAAAACCACAACACACTGACCATACCATCAACAAAGCTTAAAAGAAGGGCTATTGTGGTTAACAAGATACCATGGCTCACAGCAACATAATAAGTAGTTTGAGCTTTGGCACTTTAGCTTCAACACTGCACATTCCAGATCTATTTTTTTCCCAACCAGCAGTTTAATGGTTTATTCAACTATAGTTTAGGAGTTTTGCCCCGAAACTCAGAGCATTAAATATTGTAATTACAACAGAGCTAAAAAGAGAAAAGGGGGACATTTTTACAAACATTATTTTAGGACGGGGAGGTAAATTGTAATTATTTAAATGTTATATTTACAGGACGTGCTTGCTTAGTTCTTTTGCACTTAACCGGCTGAGCTGCTTGAAAATTTAGCTACAGTATATATTGCAAACAGAATATATGCACCAGGAGTGAAATTTGGGGGTGTTGACTCCAGCAGTAATGACAACTAATTTGTCAGTAATGAATATGGATTGAGTTTCCATTCAGATTTTAACGTCTGTTTTGAAACTTAGCTGAATTCTCTAGGCAACTGGAAAAAAAGAAAAAGGGAAAAAAACATTTTGGCTCTTTAGTTATCAAGAGGATTCCCTTGGCTATTCACTGGATCATAGGAGTCACTTAAAATCTTGCATTCTTCCATTTTGCCGGCCAAACAGAACAGTGTCATGTTGTCAGAATTCTGTTACTTCTGCTGTGAGGCTTCTAATAGGCCATTTCCCTGCTCAATGAATTCTTCTCTCATCGTGTTTCCACACTTAATTCCTTGACACTGAGTGGTGAGAGTGCATCTAAATGGAGAGAAAACCAAATGTGATTGGACTGGAGCACTCAGAATGAGCTGTTTGCTTTCCTCTGATTGTTGCCATTAATAAAACATTACATTAAATCAGGGCTGGGGACGAAGTGTAATTGGGATCATCCATCAGACTTCTAGCAGGAGAAGGAACTTCTGCTCCTCAGCCAAATGGAACAATCAAAATGACTCAGGCATGGATGGGGGAATGGAGGAGGTCAGCCCAGTGAAGTGACTGTACTGAGATTTGCAATCAAAAGCATAAACAATGGTAGAACATTATTGTTAAGTTCCGAAGAAAAGGGAGGCCACACCAGAGCATTCTCTAACACGCTTTATTCAAGGGAATAAAGGGGGCTGTCGCGTCTGCAGCTAACAGCAGACTAGCTAGCGAACAGCGACTGGCTCGACCTAGCAGCCGGCTTTTATAGCCGGCTGTCGAAGGGAGCCAGCCAATGGGGGTTGCAAACGCCCCCACAGGATGGACGGACCTGATAGAGAACTTGTGTTAGTCCCGGGGACATAACACTCCTTCCCCCCAGATACGAACACGAGTAGTCCTTTAAATAAGCGGGCGGCTTGTGCGAGCGTCCAGACCGGCGCAGTTCTGGTGAGACACAAGGTGGCATGGAGTTCTGGGAGTCCGGAACTGGCTCTGCTGGACCCTCGGATCGAACTGGGGCCCGGTCTGGCATATGGGAATGGTCACAGCCCCCGGGTTGGACTGTTAAATTGTCATTGTCACGCAACCCGGTGGTGTCGCTGGTTGGAACGGCTGACGCCTCTGTAGGACGGTCCCGGTCTACCGTCTGTTCTCTTGGCTCGGCTGGTGATGACTGGTCACTCTGGAGGTCGCAGCTGGGATTCGGATGCGGCGATTGGACAGTCACCGGAGTCCCTGGATCAGCGTTGGCATGTTCGCTCTGGCGACTTCTTATCTGGTCCAGATGCCTCCGCCATATACGACCATCCTCTAGCTGGACGCGGTATGATCTTGGGCCGGTGATGGCTACGATCTTTCCGGGTACCCACAGTGGATCGCCTGCGTAGTTTCTGGCGAACACTTGGTCCTGTAACATAAAACTCCTGACCCTACTGTTAGAACCAATTGGTGTGTCAGGGCAGTAGTGGGGATGCAGTCTATCTAACACTGTCCTTAAACGTCTGCCCATCAATAACTCGGCGGGGGATTTGTTTGTGACAGTACAAGGGGTCGAGTGTTGGCTTAAAAGAAAACGAGAGAGTCTGGAGTGCCAGTCATCTTGAGTGAATCTTGCCAATGCTTCTTTCGCTGTCCTAACGGCTCTCTCTGCCAACCCATTGCTGGCAGGGTGAAAGGGAGCTGTTAGGATATGCCGGATGCCCAGGTTGGTGACATACCGACTGAATTTAGTGGAGGCAAATTGGGGGCCATTATCTGAGACTATGGTGTCAGGTAGACCATGTGTAACAAATAAGCGGGACAGAGCCTGGGCAACTGCTCGGGTGGTAGTTGTGAGTAGGAGGGCCACATCTATCCATTTGGAGAATGAATCCATGACCACTAAGAAAGTCTTGCCGTGGAAGGGACCTGCCAGGTCAATGTGCAATCGTGACCATGGTGCGTTGGCACTCTCCCATTTGGTTGGGGTAGCAATCGGTGGTGCTGGCCTGGATTCTTAGCAGGGGCGGCAGGAGCTTACCCATTTCGCGATTTCGTCGTCCATGCCGGGCCACCATACATAACTCCGAGCCAATGCTTTCATCCGGACGATGCCGGGGTGCCCCTCGTGTAACGCTTTCAGGACGGGCGTACACAGCGGTTTTGGAATGACCACTCTGGTCCCCCATAGTAGGCAGCCCTGTAAACTGGAAAGTTCCTGCTGGCGGGTTTTAAACGGTGAGAAATCAGTTGACAGATTACTGCCCGGCCACCCCCTCCGTACCCAGTCCAGGACCTGGGCGATAAGTTTGTCTTTCTTGGAGTGGAGAGCTATGTCACCGGCGGTGACTGGGATGTTAAACTCACTGGCATCGAAAATTGCACGGACCGGGGCCGGGTCCTCCATGGGTGCTGGCAACGGGCAGCGGCTGAGAGCGTTAGCGTGGCTAAGGTTTTTTCCTGGGCGGTGAACCAGTTTGTACGAGTAAGCCGCCAGGAATAAGGTCCACCTAGTCATCCTGGGAGACAAGACTTGCGGTGTTTGTTTTTCTCCTGAGAGGAGTCCCAACAGAGGTTTGTGATCTGTGACAAGTTCAAAATTGTGCCCAAAAAGAAATTCATGGAATTTTTTGACCGCAGCAACGGCGGCTAGGGCCTCTTTGTCGATTTGGCTATAATTACGCTCAGTTGTTGACATGGTTCGAGAAAAGAATGCGATTGGAGCTTCGGTGCCGTTGGGGAGTCTGTGGCTTAAAACAGCCCCAATTCCAAAAGGTGAGGCATCTGCAGCTAAGACTAGAGGGAGGCGCTGGTCGAATTGAATTAGGACAGCGTCTGAAGTGATTAGCGTTTTGACTGCCTTAAAGGCGTGTTCCTCTTTGGGTCCCCAGTGCCATGGAGTGTTTTTGTCTAGAAGTCTATGCAACGGTTCGGCTACTGACGCCTTGTGGGGTAGGAACGACGCATAGAAATTTAGCAGACCCAGGAAGGCTTGTAATTCTGACTTGGAAGAAGGAGTGGGTGCCTCGTGAATGGCTTTGACTTTGGACTCCACCGGGTGGATGCCTGAGGCGTCTATTTTATACCCAAGAAAGTCCACCTGTTTAGTGGCGATGGCACATTTTTCCCTTTTTAGTTTGAGGCCATGCTGCCTAAACCTATCCAATACCGCTCTGACTCTGAGGAAAAGTTGGGGTCTGTCCCTGGCTGAAACCAAGATGTCATCAAAGTATGGAACTACGCCAGGGAGGCCTTGCAGTATCCGTTCCATTAATGACTGGAAAATACCTGGGGCGACGCTAACGCCAAATTGGAGGTGCTTGCATCGAAACGCCCCTCTGTGGGTGACAATTGTTTGCAATTCAGCCGTTTGGTTATCCACAGGAAATTGCTGGTACGCCTGTGACATATCCAATTTGGCGAATATGGTTCCCAGTTCAAATGTGTGTAGTAAGTGTTGGATTACTGGGACTGGATATACGCTAGTCTGTAGATAGCGGTTGATTGTGGTCTTGTAGTCAGAACACATTCTTATACTGCCATCTTTTTTAAGGGGTGTGACAATTGGAGTCTCCCATTTAGCAAAATCTGTGGGCTCGATCACCCCTTGCTTAAGCAATTTATCTAGTTCTGCATCCAGCTTAGAACGCAGAGCAAATGGTACTCTCCGTGGTTTCAAGCGGATGGGGACAGCTTGCGGGTCCACTGAAAAAGAAATGGGCGTACCGTTGTAACAGCCCAATTCATTGCTGAATACATCAGCATAATCTGAAAATAGGGTGTCGATATCGGAAGGTGAGACAGCATGTACTCCCGTTAAGCTAAGGCCGAGATAGGGGAACCAATCCAACCCCAAAAGGCTAGGGAGGGCACCATCCACCACCACTAAAGGCAGATGGCCTTTAAAGGATTTGAATCTAACAAGGAACTTGCCTGTTCCGAGTACTGGAATATTCTTCCCTTGATAATCCCTCAAGGTGAGGCGACTTCTCTGGAGCTGCTTCCTGGACAGGGTAGGTCGTATTTTCTTGAGCATGCTCCACGAGATGATCGAGAGCGCTGACCCGGTGTCGACTTCCATAAGGCAGGGTTTACCTTCTAAATGGATAGAAAGTGTGATTTTATTAGGGGTCAAAAAGGTATGGTTAGCCTGGTAGCACATATAACAATTTTCTACTTGCCTGGGTGGCTCGGAAGGAGAGTAAAAGGATGATGACCTTTGTGGAGCTGCGTGTGTTGCCTGGCAGGCCCTGGCGATGTGGCCCTTCTTGAGGCAATTGTTGCAGGTGGCGTTCCTAAACCTGCAAGTTGTTCTTGCATGGGACCCCCCGCAGGAGAGGCACAACAGGTTGTGTTTAGGTGTGCTACTGTTTTTTAGTCTAGCTCCTACCTGAGGCTGTTTGAAGGGTTTGAGGCAATGGACCTCTGAGTGCTCGATGGAGTCTTCTTCGCTTACCACTTCCTCGGAGTGGACAGTGACCGGGTTGGCTTTGGTTGCGCTACCTTGAATTTCAGTTCTGCTGCCAAAGCTTCTTCGATTGCCTGAATGAGGTTGAGGTCTTTCCTGGCCAGCAAACGCCTCTGTAATTTTATATCTCTGACTCCACAGACGAGTTGATCCAGGAGCATATCGTCTAGGTAATTCCTGAATTCGCAGTGGAGTGCTGCGGTTCTCAAAGCGGCCATATACTGATTGACAGATTCCCCATCTGCTTGCTTCCTCATACGAAAGGCGAAGCGTCTCGCTATCTGCGATGGCTTTGGGGAGTAATGATTGGAGAGTGTCTCCAACAGTTCGGACCAAGGGACGTTCTTCAATTCTCTGGGGGTGATTAGCGCTGTGGCGGTATCGAATACTGCAGCCCCGCAGTAACTCAGGAAGTACGACTTCTTCCTGTTCTCTGTAGCATCGGCCAGACCGATGGCATCAATGTAGTGATTGAAGTGGTTCCTGTAAGAGTCCCACTTGTCTTCATCTGGCTTGAATGGTGGAAATGCTGGATTTGAATTCATGTTGAAGTTCAGTCTGTTGTAGCCTGACCAATCTCACTGGGAATGCAATGGCCCTGATAAGTGTGGCAGCTGCAGTACGCAGTGCTGCTTCAGCTCTATAGGATCTCTCTGGGTTACACACTCTATGTGGCTATGTCTGTATAGCCATAACTGACTTCAGTTTGAAAATCGCGCCCTTACAAGGGCGTAGGCGGCTATGGCTGTAGCCCCGTGCTGACAGCTATTCAAAATGCGCGCCTAATTGTATCCTGGCAGCTGTGAGTGCAGCGCCGGAACTTCGCTAACAGCAGAATCCGAACTGTGACAGTTGGATTCTGTGCTCAATGCTGGGCGGCTGAGGTTTTCAGTGCCCTACTTTCACGTAGCTTTTTTAACGAGCGGCTACACGCTCTGCTTTCACTTCCGCAATCCACACTGACCAAGCTCTCAGCGACGCGGCTACGGTTCAGCGTTTTGGTGTGTGATTCAGCTCTTGTTAGTTGCTGCTGGTTGGCCACATCCCATCCTCGTCGCCAATGTTAAGTTTCGAAGAAAAGGGAGGCCACACCAGAGCATTCTGTAACACGCTTTATTCAAGGGAATAAAGGGGGCTGTTGCGTCTGCAGCTAACAGCAGACTAGCTAGCGAACAGTGACTGGCTCGACCTAGCAGCCGGCTTTTATAGCCGGCTGTCGAAGGGAGCCAGCCAATGGGGGTTGCAAACGCCCCCACAGGATGGACGGACCTGATAGAGAACTTGTGTTAGTCCCGGGGACATAACAATTATCTTGGTATATGATTCCAACAAAGGGCAGTCCTACTGGAAATTTTGGTCCAGAACTTCCCAAGGGGACAAAAAGAGCAATAAATGAACACAGCTCATTCATTCATTCAACTGCAGAACACCTGATGAGTAGATTTACTAATTGATCTTATTTATGTCTCAGCTTTACATGGGTCAGCTTTAATAAAAATGTTTTCTTCAGAAATAGCTTTTTGGAGCAGATTTCAATTATCATTTGCAAGCTGTTGTTTGTGATCTGAGTTTTCTCATTTTCCCCCAAATACAAGATATTTAGAGACTTGTGACCATCAAGTGTCATTAGAGATATGTTGTCCTCACACATTTCAAAATCCAGGACTCCCATATTTGGCTGAGAAAGGCCTCCTGTATTCCCCCCCACTTTTTTTTTTAATTTGGAGCTACAATGAAGCATATCCAAGTCAGAGAACCTTTTTGGATTCCTCTTTGGATTCTCTCCATCATCTGCAATCGTAATCTGGTGTCCAATTTTCCTACAAATAATTAAAAGAGAGGTTGTGCTATAGAAGGAAAACTTGTAATCCCATTTGAGAAACCATTAGTGAAATGGAATGACTTTATCATTTACTGAAGCATCAAAGTTATGCAACAGCAACAATTGTGTACACAGAAGATCTCAGAGTTGGTTTCCAGCATCTTCTGCCTGAAAATTTTGGAGAATCAGGGTTAACCAATATAAATAATATTAGTCTACATGAGCCAAGAATCTGGCTCAGCTTCAGGAGTTTCCCATGTAATCTGCACTGTGAGATTCAACCATAAAGCAGTATTCATATTTTAACAACAGTAGTTACAATTCTCTATAGAAGTGGAGAACCCCGTGGAATTTGCTTGATATTATGCATTCCTGAGGATGAATCCTCATCAAAGAAGAGAAAAATGTCAAGACAACAGAGGCCATGGAATCAGACTAAGACTCCTGTTGCCAGGAATCTTTCACCCTGGTTAAGAGAAGGACCTAAAATCATTTAATCCAAAGGAATCTGCAAACTCAGTGACCAACCTGAACTTTAAGAATAGCATAGTACTGTATATTATGTCTTCTTTGGTTTGATTTTGCACTGCCAAACATGAATCACTTGTGCCTTCTTTCCAAATTATTAATACTTTGGCCGTGATTTTTGATCTGCCCTTATTGATAGTCTGACTAAGACTTTTATTGGTATTCTACCACCTTATCTTACTCTAACTTTATCTTACTCTAACCACCTTGGGGGACACGGTGGCTCAGTAGCTAAGACACTGAGCTTGTCAATGAAAAAGGTTGGCAGTTCGGCAGTTCGAATCCCTAGAACAACACAATGGAGTGAGCTCCCGTTACTTATCCCAGCTTCTGCCAAACTAGCAGTTCGAAAGCATGTAAAAATGGAAGTAGAAAAATAGGGACCACTTTGGTGGGAAAGTAACAGCGTTCCGTGCACCTTCGCCATTTAGTCATGTCGGCCACATAACCACGGAGACATCCTCGGTCAGCGCTAGCTCTTGGGCTTTGAAACGGAGATGAGCAACGCTCTCAAGAGTTGGAAATGACTAGCATGTATGTGCGAGGGGACCCTTATCTTTACCTTTACCACTTTATCAATATTCCACTAAACTATCCTTATTTTTTTTTTCTAAACAGTCATTGGCTTTGTTAGTTCTTTTATTGATTGATTGATTGATTGATTGATTGATTGATTTGATTTGATTTGATTTGATTTGTCAATTGCTTACAAGATAATAGATATAAATATAAACATGAGTAAGAATACAGGAAATAGGTACGAATAAATGGGGACAATAGGACAGGGACAGTAGGCATGATGGTGCACTTATGCACGCCCCTTACAGACCCCTTAGGAATGGGGTGAGGTCAATAGTGGATAGTTTGAGGTTAAAGGAGTGGGGGTTAGAGGATGTAACAACAGAGTCAGGTAGTGCGTTCCAGGCATTGACCACTCTGTTGCTGAAGTCGTACTTTCTGCAATCAAGTTTGGAGCGATTTACATTGAGTTTGTATCTATTGTGTGCTCTTGTGTTCTCTTGTCAAGTGTTTGAACTCTCCCTTATACACCCATGTCCCAACATATCAAACCTATGTTCCTACTAGGGAGATGAATTGGCAGCAAACTTTTGATTCATCCATTCAGTGGAGACCTCAACACTTCTGTTTTGGAGGAAAGACATCACAGAAAAACTGAGAAGGGGAAAAAAATATGTGGCCATCCAGCATTTATAAAGAGCTTAGGTAAATGCCTCAATTCTTGATTCTGTTTCTACAACCCTAAAGGAAAACTTCATTTGGCTCAATTTGTTCCAAATTTTAAAGTTAAGCAAAATATAATCTGTAGCCAGAGTCATTGTTTGCTTTACAAGTGTTTGCACAAAACACTTGTAACTTACTATCTTATGGGGATGGGCACACATGTCAGTGTAGAATCATTTCTGAGTGACAACCCTTTGGATCAAAAGTCTTCTGTTCCAAAAGTGAGAAGCTGCACATCTGAAGGATCGCTTCTAAACCTTGCAAGCAAATATTTCGCTCCTAATGCAAAGGAGCAGGGGCCTCCACCAGAGCAAATGCCAGAAAAAAATGAATGATTTTCTACAATAGCAAATGATCGTATTTCATTAAGAATGAAGCGTTTTATGCTATTTGGATCTCAAATCTGAGGCATTATGGAAAGCAAAAGAAAGGTAATTGGGTGCAACATTTGTCAGCTGAACATATATATATAAATCAATGTCTGAACGTTAAATAGCAAAGAGAATGTGATCAGTCTCCTGAAGCTTTACCTGACAGTGCCAAGAAACAGCAGCGGAATAATGACAGAGAAGAACTGTCTGAGCTTCTTAAAATATTAATCCATAACTGTGTGATTGGAAGGGAGGATAGTGCCATAATGGTATAAGTGCCTGGTAATAAAAGACTCCCATTTCCTTCTCCAACGTGTTGGTACATTCACTTAGTAACATTATAGAAGTCAGAATTGGGAATGTCTATTAATAGAAGATTCTCTTGCATTCTTCATTAGCTGCAAGGCTTTGTCAAAAGCTCAGGACAGCTGTGGAAAACTAACACCCCACTAGTGACCCAGGGCTTGCCGGAAGGAACAACGGGGTAATGAAAAGGTCATTTCAATACTTGTGACCATTATTGTGTAAAAAATTAGTTGCGTGCTATTTCTCATGTTTATAGCAGGATGTGAGCTGAGTGTCAAGCAGGGCTAGATTAGCATTAGGTAAAGTGAGGCAGTTATTTCAAGCAATAGATATGGGAAGGCAGCAGTCTATTTTATTGTTGGGAAAGAGGAAGGAAGGAAGGAAGGAAGGAAGGAAGGAAGGAAGGAAGGAAGGAAGGAAGGAAGGAAGGAAGGAAGGAAGAGTTCGCCTTGTTTGCAAATAAGTCTGCTTCTTCATTATTTTACAGGAAAGCTATTAAGAAGTAATGAGTAAGTCTTTTGATCTTAATTAGTTCTGTGTGAGTAATAATTCAGTTGTTGAAATTCCTGTAACCCTAACTTCTCGCTTCAGTAAATCTCAATGAGATTTTTACTTGGAAGAGTTACTTTCACTTGAGGCAGCTGCCAAGATCTAAATGCTGAAAATCAGATGGGTAGTAGTAACTGTATTGGACTTTTTTTAAAATAAATAAATTTTATTAATTTTACAATTAAAACAAACCAACAACACATACACAAGTGAAAGAAAAGAAAAAAAAGAAAGAGAAGAAAATAGAAAGAAAGAATAGAAAGCAATTAAAAACATTCTCATCTTCAACAGTTTGTAAGATCTCTTTTTTTTCCATAACCCTTAATTTATGCCATATACGCACACCTAATCTTTACATATATCTGTATATCACTGCTATAGGTATATCCTGTTCTCTTTTGCCTTATAGTGTAAAATCTATCTTTGGTCAATCCATTTGTACCAACAGTTCCAGCTATTGTAATATATTGAGGTATCTTTGTTTTTTAGTGCCAAAGTTAGTTTGTCCATTTCTGCACAACTTGAGATTTTTGGAATGATCGTTTCCTCTGATGGAACCTGAGGCTGCTTCCAACATTGGGCGAAGGCTAATCTGGTCGCTGTTAAAATGTGTATTGTTATGTATTTCGCTTTTTTTGATATTTGTTTGTCAAAGATCCCCAACAAGAAGGACGCTGGTTTGTATTTGATCTGCTCTTTTGTCATTTCTTCCAGCCAAATTTTGATTTTCTTCCAATAAT
The DNA here is from genome assembly GCF_049901715.1 of Pseudonaja textilis. Taxonomy (NCBI): domain Eukaryota; kingdom Metazoa; phylum Chordata; class Lepidosauria; order Squamata; family Elapidae; genus Pseudonaja; species Pseudonaja textilis. Next base: position 19,971,218 of record NC_141990.1, read on the forward strand.
TTTGGGCTTCTGTACAGGACCACCACATATGGAAAAAGGTTCCTTCTTTTTTTTTTTTTGCATTTCCAGCAATTTGGACTCATATTGGGGTGCATCTTCGCTAACCTTGAAGGAGGAAGGTGCCATCTATAAAATGTTTTATAGGCATTTTCCTTATATGCTACCGATTTTGTAATCTTATTGTTTCTACCCCAGACCTTTTCCCATTCTGTTAAGGTGATGCTGGGTCCTACATTCCTACTCCAGGCAATCATGTTCCCTTTTACAATTTCTTCTTCTAATTCGACTTATAGATAATAAATAATTATATCGACTAATAAATAATTATAAAATTTTGGTTTTTTTTTTTTTTTTGCCTGATCCTAATAAAATTTTATCTAATTGCTGGAGTTTATTGTTGATTCCGAATTCAGATGGATAGTAGTAACTATATTGGACTTTTACCATAGACGTAAAGGTACATTGTGATGCTCCATCTGCACTCGCTGCAAGTAACAGCTAATGCTGTTTTTATTAACTGACAGTTAAGTTAATTGGGTAAAGAGCGGTGCTTCACTCCTGGTGACCACAAAGATACATCCAAGTTGGTTTCTTAGAGACAATAGAGAATTAGTTCACAGTTGTCTTCTTTCAAAATATGTTGTTGCTGCTGCTGCTGGCTTAACTTTCTAGTCTAGTTTACAGCTTGGAATGTCCTAGTGGTCTCCTCCCCCATTACTAATTATAATATAAAGAACAGTTGCTGGAACTGGGTATGTCTAGTTTGATGAAAAGAAGAACTAGGGGTGACATGATAACAGTGTTCCAATATCTCAGGGGTTTCCACAAAGAAGAGGGAGTCAAGCTATTCTCCAAAGCACCAGAAGGTGGGACAAGAAGCAGTGGGTGGAAACTAATCAAGGAGAGAAGCAACCTAGAACTAAGGAGAAATTTCCCAACAGTTAGAGCAATTAATCAGTGGAACAACTTGCCACCAGAAGTTGTGGATACTCCAAGACTGGAAGCTTTTAAGAAGAGATTGGATAAATATTTGTCTGAAAGGGTATAGGGCAGGGGTGTCAAACTCACATCGTCATGGTGGTATCATGTGATGTATCAGGATTTGTTTACCCCTTCACTAAACCAGGCATGGCCGTGGCCAGCCCGTGGGCCGGGATTTTGACAGCCCTGGTATAGGGTTTCTTGCCTAAGCAAGGGGTTGGACTAAAAGACCTCCAAGATACCTTCCAACTCTGTTATTCTATTCTATTCTATTTTTATTATACTTTCAATTAGATGAGATTCTGATTAGTAAACGATCAAATAGGTGCTGCAACCTAGTCTAGATCTTTATGATAAGAGGTTTCTTTCAAGCAGGTGATTCATAGTCATCTCATTGTCCTTTTCTTAGCAATAATACAAATTAGTTTGACATTGCTGCTACCTCAATATTTTCCAACTTTGTTGATGAAGAGGGAGATAAAATTCTCCAATGTAGTTGAGCTGATCATTCACTATTGGGGTAGCATTATTATTATTTAAACAGAAAATATTTTTATTAGTTGGTTAGTTGATTGTTGGGGGGGGGCACATTGCAAGCATTCATATCAACTATGTGGGCAGCTTGACCACTATTTTGCACTTTCAGTGCATTACAGAGACAGTAGACACATAACAGAGATGGAACATCTTTGAAGAACATTCTAGGAATGTAAAGCAAAACAACAGAATAACGGTGCTGGAAGGGACCTTGGAGGTCTTCTAGTCCAACCCCCTGCACAAGCAGGAGACCCTATACTGTTCTGGACAAATGACTGTCCAATGTCTTCTTAAAAACCTCCAGTGATTAGTGTCCCACTAGTTAATTGTTCTCACCATAGAGAAATTTCTCCTTATTTCTAAGTTGCTTCTCTCTCTCCTTGATTAGTTTCCATCCATTGCTTCTTGTCATATATATATGACAAGCCAGAAGCCTGATGATGGCAGATGAGATTCTGCCGAAACGTTGCTACAACTTTAAAAGCACAACTACAATGACGTGGGAAAATACCCGAACAAAGCTGAATGCCATACATGTAAGTACCCGCGAAAACTTAAGAAAACATATATATATATATTGTAATGCAATGCAATGCAATGCAATGCAATACATAGGGTAATATATAATATAATAATTTGTCCAGGGATTTCTTTCCTAACAAAATGCCTTCTTTGAAATTTCAGCAAAACTTTTTCTTTTTTCTCCCCAAAAGCCTTGAAAATATGGATACTTTTTCTCCTGATAATGCCATCAATGGGAAAATTACTATTTAAACCATATATGATTTATCCAGAAGCTTTCCTGGTACCCCAAGGACTGTTGCTTTCAAGAAGTTCTCTTCCTATCCTCCTGAATCATACTATCATTGCATTATATATGCATCTTGGGCTATGTGATGACATTTGTGCCAAAGGCTTCCTGCCATCTCTGGTGTGGCAGTTCATTCAACTCATTGGACTGATGGTAAATGATGGTAACAACATGTAAAAATGCAGCTCTTGCTATCCTGTTAGAACTCATGTATAACTTATAGTCAGAGCTGATTGTCTGGATGATGTGGTCAGGCCATTATCCAGGTTATATACCAGAGGTGGTATTCAGCAGGTTCTGGCCAGTTCTGGAGAACTGGTAACAGAAATTTTGAGGAGTTCAGAGAACCAGCAAATACCACCTCTGACTGGCCCTGGCCCCATCTATTCTCTGCCTCCCAACTGATCGGCTGGGTCTTTCTTGGTTGTCCTACACAGGAGAATGAAGCTGGAAAGCAGGTTAGTAGGGTGGGGAGGGAGTGGGGATTTTGCAGTAACCTTCCCCCAGGAGTGGGGAGGGAATTGAGATTTTGCAGTATCCTTCCCCTGCCACGTCCACCAAGCCACGCCCACCAAGCCACACTCACAGAACTGGTAGTTTAAAAAAATTGAATCCCACCACTGTTATATACAATCCCTGATTGGCTGGAAAATGTGGCCAGCAGGAAGAAAAATCCTCTTTAAAAATTAAAAGAGGCCTAACCTGCTGCCAAGAGGAGTTAAAACGAAGCTAAAAGGGATGTAAAGGCAAATTACATAAATGGAACAAGGTGAAAGGACATAATTGGAACATTTCACCCAATATCTATCTCTCCTTTGCACTAGAAAATGTTCATCCATGTAAATTTGCCTCCGCTGGAAAGAAAAAAAAGACACTTTCCTGATGACACTTCACCCAGGTTCTCTCTTCCTAACCCCAGCAAATAATGCCACCTGAGCACCCATTTATCCAGGTTCCTAAGATTAAATACCAGCACTTAATCTCCTTAGGGAGCACATAGAAGCCACAGCACAGGAGAAAAGGTTTCCACCGTATGAATAATTAATTAGAGACAATTGCTTCCCTCTTTACCACCATAGGTGATAATTGTGTCACTCACATTCTAGACTTGGCAGGCAGTTTTGCAAAGTAGGGCAGGCAATTGTCTGGGAGAATGATCCTAACCAGAGCTAGAAAATGTTATTATGGCTGTGATGAGCCTTTCTTTTTCAAAACAATTGGGAGGCAGAATCCTACAGGAGGAAGGAAAAAAGAAGCAGTGAAGTTGTCTCCTGCCAAAAATTAGGGTGCACAGGTTTTGAGAGCTCATTAATAAGCCTAGTGGTTAAGGCTTCAGGCTAAAAAGCAAGAGACAAGGAGTTCAAGTCCTCGTAGCCATGAAAGCTAACTGGGTCATTTGGGCCAGTCACTCTCACGCAGCCCAGCTCACCTCACAAGATTGTTGTTGTGGAGTAAAGAGAAGGAAGGGAGATATATTGATATGTTTGTTGCCTTGTATTCTTTGTAAAAATAAAAAAGGCAGAAATAAATAAATAAATAAATCAACAAATAAATAAATAAATAAATTTTTGCATTGCTGCTACAAGACAAAGGGGTGAAGAAATCCCTGTTAATACCTTTTACAAGGGTTGCATTCCCACAACACAATTAACTATGTCTAGTAAAGACAAATTGGATGCATTTTGGTAGCATAGTAATTTTGTTCAAAGGTAAGTTTAGTTAGATTTTTTTTTCTCTGATGTTCCCTGCTAACAATCCTCACCCACTCCATTAAGTTTTCAGTTTAGTGTATTGTGTGAATCCAGGATAACGATTAATTCAATTACCAGATGTGTGAACACAGAAGATCTATTAAAGACCTTTCTGAAGTCAATGGTAGAGCCCAAATTTATTTTAGATTGCAATTTCTGATCCAGGAGCCTTAGAATGTGAGGAAGGAAATTGAGAACTTCCTATTACAACTTAATATGAACTCCCACACTGGCTTCTGGAGGAGCTATTGTGAATTGAAAATGCTTCTGTGACAACTATGGAACTATGACTAAGGAACAGATAGTAAGTAGACTGTGTTGAATTTATTTTTACTAACAAAGAAATAAAGGGACACTAGTATAGCTCTATTTCAGGCTATTTAGCTCTCATCAGCTAGCCATACCCTTCTGGGATTTGAACCCAGGCTACTTGGGGGTAGAAGCAGTATATTCCGTGGAAGCAGTAGGCTCCATCCCATTATTGGATAGACCAGGTTGCCCTGATAGACCAGTCTCACCAGAAAACACACTTAGATAGTAGACTGGTTCCAGATAAGGAAAGGATGTACTGCAGAGGTGGTATTCAGCAGGTTCTGACCAGTTCTGGAGAACCGGTAGCGGAAATTTTGAGTAGTTCGGAGAACCTGCAAATACCACCTCTGATTGGCCCTGCCCCCATCTATTCTCTACCTCCTGAGTCCCAGCTGATCGACTGGGTCTTCTTTTGTTGCCTTGCACAGGAGAAGGGAGCTGAAAAGCAGGTTAATGGGGTGGGGGATAGAATGGGGATTTTGCAGTAACCTCCTTCAGCCACGCCCACCAAGCCAAGCCCACAGAACCGGTAGTAAAAAAATTTGAATCTCACCACTGATATACTGCCTCATGTACTTCAGACAGCTGCTTCTCATGAGGAGACCACAAGACAGTGGTTTTTCATGGTTTGGAACACCAGGAGACATGGATTTAGCCATCCTCCTCATAACTGCAGCAGAAACTTTTCAAGGATCCCAAGTTTGCAAGGCTCACCTTTTAATCACTTTCAAACATTTCTCATTAACTGCTTCTAGGCAGTTAGCAAATGCCAAGTGATTGCCTTCAATCATGAATGAAAGAAAATGCTAATCATAAATTTAAGAATTTAAAGAATCTGAAACAAACAACAAAAAGTTAAATAAGACTTTGATCTTAGAAAATTATAAATGGACGGAGGGTATATCAAAACTTTTACAATAAGATTTTGGAATTAATTATAAAGAACAATCAATTTCTCACAGGAAATAGATCATGTTTTCATTTTTTCATCGTGTCTTGGGAAAAGATAAGGAATTTCATGATTTTAAAATCTGGACACTCGAGAGGATTAAATAATTTTAAGCAGAGAAGTTTAAGCTCTGTATAATGATGCAACACTTTATGACAAAAAAAAATACTGAAGGAGATTTTGAAGAATGGAATCAGAAAATAGTAGCCACAACGTCGGCAATGATGTCTACTTCTATGGATAGACTATGTCCAAAAGCTGAAGAAATAATAGATGTCGAACAAATTTTATCTGACAAGATAATAGATCTATTGAAAATAGATTTATGGTGGCCAAGAGAATGACTTAGAAAAAAAAGTTTCACTGGTTCTATAAAAGGAACTGGCTGAGATTTTAAAATTTAAATATCCCATTTTGGTATAGTGGTTAAGGCATGGATAACTGAATAACTTTGGGCAAATCACTTCCTCACAATTCTAGGAAGGAGGCAATGCCAAAATCCTTCTGAAATATTGCTAAGAAAATTGCAGGGACTTGTGGCCAGGAGTTAAGACTGACACAAAAGCACCTTCCCTCCCCCCCACCCACCCAAAACCCGAACATCTAAATCATTTCATCATGGCTGTCCTTATTATGTGAAACAGGTCATATATTCTGACTCCACAAGATCCTCATCACCATGGCTTCAGTAGCAACAAAAGAAATGAGAAATGAGAAAGAATGAGGCATCAGAGTATTCATAGGGGAGGTTCAAAGTCAAGAGGCCATCCTGACTATGTTTATTTATTTTATTTATTATAATGTGTCAAACAGAAACAAAAACAGGCATAATATAAAAAACAATGAACTAAGGATACAACATCATCTATCTCCTGTCTACAAGACAGTCCTTTCAACAGTTGCAAGAAGGCTCCACACCAATTTGCACCACTCAGGTGACCCCAAGGACACAGATAAAACCTCCAAGTTCCTCAGTGACTCTCTAAAAGAATGCAGATGACCAGCTGTCTGAAAGGAGTATAAATCCTTCCATTCCCCACCATCTAGTTAGAGCTGAAGAAGCTTCTTGGATGAGAAGTGAAACATCTTCAAAGAAAAAACAGAAAGTCCAGTTACCTCTTGAAAAAGCACCTTTGGGACAACCATCACCTGGATGAGTGATAATCTCCATAGACATTTAGAGAACAGACTATCGTTGCCACCGCCACTGTTGGAGAAAAATGTGTGGGTTCCCAAGCTGTATGCGCATTCTGTTTATACAGAAAATCATTTTGCATAATTTGTCAATTTTTGCTATAAATTATTTTGATTAATTAGCCTGTGTAGCTAGCTATTCTCAGTGCATTGAAAAAACATCTACGTCTGATAAATTTTCCTGTCATGAGCTACTATACATTTTGCAAATGTCAGAAGGTTAACCACTAAGTGTATGCATTCTTGACTAGTTATGCTTTTTGTAATGTTCAGTACTCTTGCTTATGCACTTTAATTTGCTCTCTGTTGACTAGTTACCTGAATCTTATGAAATCAAGCAAATGCCTATAATGCATTAATCTGTCTAAACTTTGACTGACTTGCTCATGAATAAACAGTATTGTATTAATGTTCACTATTACAAATAGTTGTTAAATTATTGTTTTTAATTAAGTGTTGCACACTGCCCAGAGTCACTTTCTTTGGAGATGGGTGGCTATAAAAATATGACAAATAAATAAAATAAATGTTAAAAACTGCATAATTCCACTGCTAGTCATATTCCTAGTAATAAATGTTAGCCTGTGTTTATGCAGCCTCATTCTTGAACTAACCTAATTTAATATTAATTCAAATATGTAGACAGTGACAAAGGGTAGCTTGTTCTCTAAAGGAATCTGTCACGTTTTTATCAAATCTTTATCAATCCTGACTATGTACAGTTAGATACAATCTAATATAACCCCTACTACACATGTCCTTACATAATCGTCAAATGCTCAGTGGATACTTGTTAGATAATTTTGCATTTGGACAGTTTCTGAAATAGTCTTCAGATGTCATATTGTGCCACTGAGGATCAAATGTTTGATTAAAATTCAGACACCTGGGGAAATGCTATAAGTAGTGATTTATCATAGAAGGAACAATTATTTTGTTTTCCGATAAAGGTTAGAAGGATCTCATTGTCTTCGCAAAATATTTATTGCTTTTTAAAAACACCACAGCTAAGTTTTTTTTAAAAAGACATTACATGTGAATAACAGTGCAAAAATTATCTGCAGAGCTATTATAAAATGAATTATAAGTTTAAAAAGAAAATGGAAAACTAAAATGAAAAGTAACAACTCTAAAAAGAAAGCAGTGGAAGGAAAGACCCAAACAAACAAAATTAAGAGGAGGGGAAATCACATTTGGCAGATCTAAGAGATTTAAAAAGAATCTGTGTATTGCTTGCCCATTATGGTCACATGTCATGATGGTCATTAAGCAGGATTGTCTCACTTAACAACTGCCACCCCAGCTCTTCCTGATGTGGGTGTTAAGCAGGGCATATAGGGAGCCTCAAGAGTAGGGGAGGCTAGCATAGGCCCAGGCCTGCCTGTAGTGGTTTCCCCCACCCCTTGAAACATCCCATGCTGCTCTTCCTACACCTTCGGGTCCCCCCTCCCCACATAGCCATACCTGTGGCAATGTTGGATCTGCTTCCGCCCCCCCACCCAATGTTGCTGAATGCCCGAAGTGTGATCACATGACCAAACAGTCACTAAGTGACAGGTCATAAGCCAAGTACTACCTGTAATTGAATGAAGTGTTGCATGTTTTTATTTCGAGAATAGTTACTCCTCAGGTTGGCAAAGAGGAATTCAGAAAGTGCATTGGGGAAAAACACTGCTGTAACTGATTCACTGGTTCACTATGCATTATCTGAAGTCAATCCTCCTCATTGGCTTCCAGAGATGTTTCTTATCCACTTAACAGTGATTGTATCGATGCTGCTGGGTAACATTCTCCCAATTGATCGATAAATAAAACAAACTCTTGAGACCCTCAATTTTCCACATGCCAAGTCCAAAGCTCCCAGCAGACCTTTGCAGTGCAGTTTGTCTTGAATGTCTTCAACTAAATCTCCTGGAATGGACACTCAATGATTTTTAGTCCCAAAAGCAAAACAAACAAAGGAAATATTGCATAGTGGGCTTCAGTAGGCAAGAACCGGGGGTGGGTTTCTGCCGGTTCTGTCCACCTCTGTAGAACCGGTAGCTCTGAAGAGCAGCAGACATAGAACCGGTTCTATGTCTGCTGATGTTTTTGCCCACCCGCCCACCTGGGCTCTTACCTGATCTTTATTTCCTGATTTTTCAACTTCAGCTGCCAAACGAGGCACAGTAAAACTCAACTACTTATAAAGCTCAATTACTTGTGATAACAGAGAGCTGACACGTTCATGTTATTTTCTTGGGAACAAAAGTAGTCCTGTCTTCTTCTGAATGGTTTCCAACTTCCCAATCTATCAGCCTTGCATTCTTCCTAAGTATCTGACCCTGCTTAGTATTTAGTTTAGTTTACTTTATTATCATTGCACCTTGTACAATGAAATTAAATACCATCTTCAATGTATATTATGACTATAAAAATGAACACAAACACACATCCTTCACATTCTATACATTGAAATGAAAATCCCTGAAATTGCATTAATATTGCACTGTGCAGTAGCATTCAGTAGAGTTACTGCTGGGATAGAAGTTGCTTTTCAGCCTATTTGTCCTTGATTTTATTATCCTGTCCTGTCTGCCAGAGGATAATAGTTCAAAAAAGGGTTCCCAGGATGAGATGGATCTCGGAGAATGTTTTGAACTTTCTTAAGGCAGCGGGAACTATAAAGCTCTTCCAAAGAGGGAGAGGGCAACCAATAATCTTCTGGGCAATGACATAGTTAGTAGTTGTTTTTTAATATTAACCACTGTTGGCTAGCTATTGATATGGATTATTATAGGGGCAACAATAGTCAGTTACTTCAGTCATTACATAGGGTAGGTAGCCTTAATGTTAATCTCTGCTTTAAAACAGTTTTCATTTTAATGTTAACACCATCCTGGAAAGTATGATTAGTATTACTTTTTATTAAAACATTTTATTCTACATTTTTGTCCTATAAAATCCACATTCCCTTCTGGCAAGTAACAAGCCCAATTCAAAAGTGTAACATAAACACTTAAACCCATAATCAAAAGTAAACAAAGACTAAGCAGCAAACAAAAAACAAAAAACCAGAAGCCAAGAAGCTTTTCATTAAATTTCAATATTTTGAAAGAGAAAAACAACTGCAGTGGTTCTGCAAGCTTATTGGAACAATGAACAAGCTGATATGTGCAAGGTGTTTCTGGCTTTAGCTGATATTAGGGTTTCCATTTAAGTCATTTAAATTTTCAACTCTAATTACAAGAAGATGTGAAATCTATAATAATTAGAAGAAGGAAGGAAGTTCTCTCCTGTGTTGGAAGTTGCTACTAGAATTTTTTTTTTTTTTGAGACAATAACTCCAAAAATTTATGCTATTAAATTGGCATAACCTCTGTGTGCAGAAAACTCTTCTATTAACTGCTGTTTGTCAGAAATCTGCCTGGAAGGAGGAGATATACTGTGGACTCCAAAAACTGACAGACAGCAGGGTTCCAGGATAACCAGAACCTGACATTCTTCTACTGATGGAATGCAGTCCAAGTGCATAATGCATTAGCACAAAACTTTGGCACAAGTTCTTCCTTCAAATAAATAAAATAAAATAAACAAAGTAAAAAAAAACTGACAGACAGCAGGGTTCCAGGATAACCAGAACCTGACATTCTTCCATTGATGGAATGCAGTCCAAGTGCATAATGCATTAGCACAAAACTTTAGCACAAGTTCTTCCTTCAAATAAATAAAATAAAATAATCTGGCAGGAAATAATACCTTTAAAGTTGTTCTTTCTTACCCCATTCTATCCTCACTCATTCTCCAGATGTCCAGGTGATGCGATCAGTTTTTGCAGAAACTTTAATGTGATTCATTTTATATCTGAGCACAAGTGTCTTTTTAAATGGAGAAGTCAATGAATGATTTCTCAACATTGTTTTAAGGAAAAAAGGCTGGATTCCATCTTAACAGTGACATAAAAACCCATGTGATGACTTCTGTTTACAGTTTAGTTGTTTGGACATTGACATTAATTGAGAAATAGGTCAAGACAATTTATTTAATAATCATAGTTAAATGTTTTTTGACTTCTGAGCCCAGACATGTCAACCATGTTGATGTTAATGGTTTGATCTGTTGGATTGTGTTAGACTTTACTGCAGGGATAAGGGATCTATTTTCCTTATCCAGATGTTGATAGACTGCACATTCCTGCAACTGCAACCCTCTTGGGCAATAATAAAAATGTCAGGAGTTGTTGTTTAGAAAATTTCCAAGTTAAACATTCCAAGATCCTGAATACCAAAAAAGCTATGTCAATTTATTCATTTATTCATTCATTCATTCATTTAAATTTGTTTGCCATCCAACTTGCTGCAAGGCGATTCTGGGTAGCTTACAACATCAATGTGTGTGTGTATTTGTGTGCACATGTGCGTACATACATACATACATAACATATACATATATACACACATATATACACATACATACAGGTAGTCCTGGACTTATGACCACAATTAAGTCCAAAATTTATGTTGTTAAGTGAAAAATTTGTTAAATGAGTTATGCCCCATTTTATGACTTTCTTGCCACAGTTTTTAAGTGAATCAATGCAGTTGTTAAATCAGTAACAGGATTGTTAAGTGAATCTGGCTTCCCAACTGACTTTGCTGCTCAGAAAGTCACAAAAGATGATCACATAACCCTGGGATGCTGCAACCGTCATAAATATGAATCTGTTGTCAAGCATCCATTGTAAATCACATGGCTACAGGGATGCTGCAATGGTCGTAAGTGTGAAAAATGGTCATGTCACTTTTTTCAGTGCCGTTGTAACTTTGAATGGTCACTAAATGAACTATTGCAAGTTGAGGATTACACATAGATAATATATAAAATCACACTAAAAATACAAATATAATTACTCTTGCACTTCATAGAAAAGAGTTAGCACAAACACAAATTAGCTCTGATAAGGAATTGTTGGTCCCTGTTCATTGTGAAATATCTGAGGCATTAATATGGAAGAAAAAAAAGTTGAAAAAGATCAGCACAATTCAACCAACTGGAAGGATCTCACACTATTCAATTTTTGTTTTGTTTTCTAGTTTAAGCTTACCTGCCGAGGATGAATTAATTTCTCTGAGTCTATTTCACTATTTTCTGCAGGTTTGCTCCATTTTGTCATCCCACCCTCCTGACTAACATCTGATCCCAGTCATCTGTGCATATACAATTTAGCCTTGCTTTTTATACCTCCTGCTTCTTTTGAATCTTTCCTCAGTCTACATCTCTGACTGTACAGAGATTCAAAATAGTTGAAAGAACCCAAACTTGTGAGAAGATGGTGTATATGCCAATGAGAAAATAGCATTTCATTCCTGCTTGAAATATTTATCAGTGTCTGACTGAGTCAGCTCCCTACCATTTTCATTCCTTTCAAAAGGAACAAATTCCAGAAAGGAGTTTTCATTTCTTGCAAAAGGAGAAAATTCCAGAAAGAAAGAGGGTAGGATAGAAAGAGAAAGATGCATATCCAAGAATATAACTGGAGCCCTCTGACTCAGGCTAGGCCCATCTAGGAGTCCATTTAGTCCACCCTTCTACGTTATATGGAAGCCAACCAGATCAATTCCAGGCTGGTCTCTCTCTTCCACAATTGTTTCTAGCTAACTTAAAGATTGCTACTTGTAATCCAAGAAAAAGTAAATAACTGCTAAGAGTGTTAGCCCTTGATAACTCAGTCTCCTTTCAAAACTTTAAATGAATGGCCAACATCAAATTCATCCAAGAGCAGAAGACGCATCACTTTTATTCTTCATTCAATAAAGAAGTATTTCATTTTATTGTTCCTGACCATCAGACTTTTAGTTTCCAGGAGTTATAACACTGTAAAGAAAGGAAACATCTCTTAACTCCAATTTTCTATACTAAGCATGCTTTTGAATGCCTTTCTCATGACTTCCCCCATCTTGTAGCAGGAAGGGAAGCAAGTGAAAACACTGATCACATGACATGACATGACATGACATGACTGCACAAATGAAATAATGTTTGCATCCTATTTTTCTGTAATGTGAAGAATCTTATGATTGTTATAAGGACATCCTGCAGAAGTCAAATAAATCAATAATAAATTGCCCAATGACATCATCACAGCTTGTGCCAATTGCCTAAAGCACCAGCAACTTCTCATTCACCTTTGTTAAAGCCCCCGCCTACTATGAAAGAACATCAAATAACTTTTCTTGACAGCCCTGCACATTTTATTTTAGTGGAAAAGAACATCACGCAACATTATGCCATAAGTGCCCAGGGTTTTATCATATGGGTCAACATTAGATAAATTTCACAAATTACATCATTAACAGAATAACAGGGTTGGAAGGGACCTTGGAGGTCTTGTAGCCCAACTGCCCACTCAAGCAGGAGACCCTGTACCATTTCAGACAAATGGTTGTCCAATCACTTCTTAAAACCTCCAGTGTTGGAGCATTCACAACTTCTGGAGGCAAGTTGTTCCACTGGTTTATTGTTTTCATTGTCAGGAAATTTCTCCCTAGTTCTAGATTGGTTCTTTCCTTGATTAGCTTCCATCCATTGCTTCTTGTTCAGACTTCAGGGGCTTTGGGGAATAGGTGATGCCATCATGGTTTGTGCCTATCCATTGCATGAATGCTGATTGTAGTGTGGACTATGTAATGACCTGGAAGAGAAGATGGAGGATGGAAGGAGAAAGTTCTCATGAGCTTTTTCATTCTTTTCAACCTAGTGGCATATTGGTAGGAAATTAAGTACAGTAAAGGGCTCAGGGGTCTTGCCTCTCTGTCCATCAGTAGGATAACTTTCTGAAATGTGAGCAGAATGAGACCTGAAATGTTGGGAGAAGCTGGTAAAAGAAGGATCAAGTTGACAATAGGCTACATCTGCGGTGGGATGCAGACAAACGCAACCCAGGAAAAAAAATCTCATTTATGCATCTCTACCAAAGGCCAGCTGGGTAGTGGGTGGAATGCTGTTGATTGCTCCATTCTAAGCTCCCCTTTCTCCTCCATTCTGATCACATGACCAAGACCTTTGCTGCCTAGTGCAGGCATACACACAAGCGCATGAAGGCATAATGTAGAGAGCAAAAATCAAACTTATTACATTATTATATAAAAGAAAATACAGAGGCTCCTCTGTGGCCACTGTTAATAAAAAACGTTTGGACAGAATTCCAGAAGTCATGATCTGCAGGCTTTCCCTACCATGTTCTTGTTTCCAAACCAATGGGACATTGGAAATAAATAAAATAAAGGGGCTCAACACACAATCTGTCCTTCTTTCAGCCCTCTGAGAACAGAGCCAAACAGGAACCGATATGGTGATGGAGGAGATGCAAATATGTGACTGAGGCTTTCTGTAGGTACTCAAGATTTGATGAAAACTCAGAGCAAAATAACATTTCAGGGGGTTGTCGTTTTTAAAGGAAGAAATTTTATTAAATAGACAGCATCTGGTTTCAATTTTCCATCCACTTTTCTTAGCATAACCACTCAGGTTATTTATGGCTAAAACTACCAAGCTCTCCTATCTCCGTCTCCTCATTTCAAGATAAGGCTCAGCCTTTGTGATTCTAAACAGCAAATGGCTGGACTTTTTTGTTCTGCACTGATGATGACCATGAATAAATTCATTTCAGCATGAAGGCTTCTTCATTAAAGGTTATAAAATCTAGTGGATTCATAGATAAGTTATGTTTGTTTTTTTACTTCCCCATCTACAGCTATGTGTGACTCAGTCACTCAGCTAGCTTTTTCCTAGTATTATTTGATTGCTTATTGTACCTTATGACTATCATTAAGTGTTGTACCTTATGATTCTTGACTCTTGACGAATGTATCTTTTCTTTTATGTGTGCTGACAGTATCTGCACCAAGACAAATTCCTTGGGTGTCCAACCACACTCGGCCAATAAAGAATTCTATTCTATTCTATTCTATTCTATTCTATTCTATTCTATTCTATTCTATTCTATTCTATTCTATTCTATTCCAACTTTCATGTCTAAGAGAGGACTAGAACTAGGGTCTTGCCACTCCTAGTCCAGAAGCTGAGTGAGGACTATACTATTGACATAATATATGTAACCCTTTAATTCTGCAAAGGGGGGCGTACTGGCTCAGCAGTTAAAAATGCTGAGCTTGTCACCTGAAAAGCTGACAGCCCAGGTCTGAGGAATGGCATTGCTTACATAGCTGAGAAGATACAGTCAAAAGAGTACTTAGTTACAGTGATCCAATATTATCAATTAGACTTCATGGACAACCATTTAATTTTGTGACTACCCCTGTTTATGCTCAAACCATTAGTGCAGGAGAAAAGTTGATGAGTTTTATGATCAAATTCAATTTGAAATTGACAGAACATGCAAGCATGATGTGTTGCTTTTGGTTAAAAAAATGGAATACCAAGGTCTAGGTAAAGGATTTTAGAACAGTGTAGAAGAGACAAGAAGCAGCATTACAATGAGGTCTGTAAAGAGATCAAAGATGAAAACAGACATGGAAAAACAAGGAGAGTCTTCCAAAAGATCTCTGAATTCTGAAGGAGATTTCAGCCTGAAATTGGTATGCCAAAGGATAGGCGTAAATGATTCAAAGATCAAACAGAGATGGAAGCAGTATACTGAAATTCTGAACAGAAAAAATGTCAACATCCAAGACATCTTCATCATCCAAGAGATTGGAAGAGCTCAGTCTATATGCCAGCTCAAAATAAAGGAGACTTAGATCACTGCACAAAAGGATAGCTACATTCCTGTCAAACAGGCAACAGGTAGTCAAAATAATCAAACCCTGCACCAGTTAACAGTGGTGTCCTCCAAGGCAGCGTTCCAGGACCTACTCTCTTTCTAATTTATATAAATGACCTTTGCGATCATATTAAAAGCAACTGCATCCTCTTTGCTGATGATGTAAACTATTTAACACCACTGACAATACTGCTGCCCTACAAAGTGACCTTGAGTATGTGTCAGAATGGTCAAACAATAGGCAACTTCAAATCTCAACCAACAAATGCTCTGTCTGACACATTGGCAATAAAAATCAGAACACTAATTACAGATTGGGTGGATATGATCTCGCAGATGACCCTCACTCTGTCAAGAACCTAGGAAAATGCATTTCAAAAGATCTAAGCTCCAGAGCTCACTGTAACAGCATTGCCAAAAAGGCATTAAGAGTTGTTAACCTAATTTCGCGAAGCTTCTTCTCCAGTAATATTGAACTGTTCCCATTTATTCATACTCATTTATTATGTATATACATACCAGTTTATACTTATATGTGTATATGTTATGTTCATACTTATATTTGTTTTCTTATGCATGCTTGAAAAAATAAATAAATGAATAAGTGAATAAATAAATAATTACAGTGCACAAACTATTGTATGGTATCACCTGCTAGCAAAATAATGCTTAGGATCATCTAACACAGATTATGCTCTATGTGAAAAGGGAGATGCCAGATGTTCAAGCTGGTTTTAGAAACAGTGAAGGAACACAAGTCATTATTGCTGATGCATGCTAGATAATTGAGAAAACAAAAGAATGCCAAAAAGAAGTCAATATGTGTTTCATTCATTATGGAAAGGCCTTTGATTATGCTGCCCATGTTAAGGTGTAGAATGTCTTTAGGAAAATGGGAATTACCAAACATCTCACTTTCCTCATGGAAAATTTATACCGTTTTCTCCTTATTTATTCAATCAATATGATGAATAATCATCAAAGGAGACTGGATTAGAAGAAGGTAAGCATGGTTTTTAAAATGGAGGAAGAAATGTAAATAACCTGCACTAAGCTAATAATGTTACTCTGATACCATATACATATAATCTGCAAGTCCTAGCAATGCAAGTCAAGAATACAGAGAAAAATGGAATAAAGGTTAAAGAATGAGAATGGTATAGAAACCAGCTTTAGAGCGGGTAATGAAGATTTTGAAGTAGGTAGATAGCTTCTAGCTTTAAGGACTGACTACAGGCAGCCTTCAAATTACGACAAAAATTGAGCCCAAAATTTCTGCTCCTAAGTGACACATTTGTTAAGTGAGTTTTGCCCCATTTTACAACCTTTCCTGCCACCATTGTTAAGTGAATCACTGTAATTGTTAAGTTAATAACATGGTTGTTAAGTGAATCTGGGTATGGGCTCAGTCCTTATTTCTGCAGCAACTTCTAATATAGGAAGTATATTTAAGGACTTCTGGTTTGCAGGGCTTCGGTGATAGGCAGGAATCTGCGATTGTGCGCAGTTTCTGCCTGGGCTCGCCGCTGGAGCGCCCCGAGCCAGCTGGCTTTGGGGCTAAATCACCCTGCAGAGGTGGTGAAGATGGGGGAGATCACCAGCAGGGTCGAGGAAAGCCGCATCTTTCCTCCTCAGCTGGCCAAATTCCCTTTCTGGAAGGCGGTAAGAGCGGCGGACAGAAATGGCTACCTCAAAGAAGCACTCAACCAGAAAAGAAAGTGCAGGAGGAAGCTAAGAAGTGAAAGTTTTGGCTGACCAGGATAAAGAGCAACAACTAAGGTACCCTGGAATTTAAATTTTATAAAAGATAACATCACTCCCAAAGAAGACTCGGAAGCAGCGAATGAAAGTGAAAAGGGAAAGATTTTTTTTCTTCACTCTCCTTCCTCATGTTGACAATGAAGAGAACTGAATAAGAAATTGGAAAAATCCACTTTGGCACCAATAGGTAATTAAACTGGAAATATAATTAAATGCCAAAGGGACAATAAAGATTTCTGAACATTAAAAAATCCTTTTTTTGCTATAAGTGGGAAGGAAGAGGAAAAGAATAAGGGCAGAATTTGGAAGAAGGAGTCTGCCTGGAATTCAAAAGAATCTAAAGTTGAATCTTAATAAGACTTCTAAAAGATACATTTTAACTGGAATTTTGCAACTAAATAGTAACCCCAGGAAGAGGAAGTGAAAAAAGAAGAAAGTGTTAAAAGAAACAGCTTGTGTGTATTTGGATTGCTTGGTGACCTTGGGATTTCTTGAAATTATATTTGAATGACTAAAAACAATTGGGTGGTTGTTTAAAAAAATTCTGCAATGGCATCACTTCTGGATGAACTGAAAATGGAATTTAAAAAATATAAAGAAGAGGCACAAGAAGGGAAGGGCTCCTTTGGCTCCGTTTTTCAATTCTTAGAAATGGCGATCTGTGTATACAAGAAACAACAAGAAAAGACTGCAACAAGAAGATTGGGACAAAGAAGAAGCCATCTTTAGTGAACAAGTAACTCTATCTGGGGAAGAAAGGGGAAAGGGGGGAAAGAGAATGGAGAATTTAAGACTTAAAAAAACAACCAAAAAAGGGAAAAATAATGTGAAAAGTGGGTATAATGTTGGAAAGCAACAGAAAAGGGGAATACAAAAGAGGGAAATGGAGGTGGAGAGACAGGGGGGTAAAAAAGGGAGAGAGAAGAAGAAAGGGAAGAAGGAAGGGAAGAGAAGTTACAAAGGTTTGGAGCAAGATGTAAAGAAACAGGGCTTATTCAGAGATAATGGGTGAAAACTTAACTGAAAAGGGGATTCTGTAAAGGTACATAAGATTGTATTGTTATATTTGTAATAGAAATAATGTTAGAAAATTGGAAACAAAATATGATTAAAAAGTGGGATAAAATAGTCAGTGTAATTCAGTGAAACTTTTGTGAACAAAATAAATGAAATGAAATAAATGAGAGAATTGAATTAGGAAGGAATGGGAACATTTTAACTACTCAATGTTTTATAAACTATAAGTGAAGTGGGGGGGAAGTAACTATGGAAAGTTTATAAGTGTTCCCATAGAAGTATGATACTTATTTGAAAAGTAATGTGTAAAATGTTTAAGATTTAAATGAATATTAATATTAATGATAGAATTGAATTGGTATGGATTGTTGTTTTAATTATATTATATATTTATATTTTTTTTCTTTTTTAAAAAATGCAGTGTGTAGTTTTAGAATGTACCAAGCAGAATCCGAATGGAAGTTATATATTATATTAAGTGTTATAATTTTAGGGGAAAGATATAAAGGCATCATAGTCCAATCAGTGATTACAGGAGAAATTTTGTTTAATGAGAGAAGATAATAGACAGTTGAAACAGGACAGACAAAGATATAAATACAATGATTTGAATTGAAGTGAAATAAATAAAATAAAATTAAGAAAGTTAAAAGAGGGGAGAAGCTATATAGAAAACGTAGAATGGTAATAAGATATGGAATGGAATATAAAAATGAGCATGAACTTGAATTTGTGTCTGTATGAAGAGATGTAACCCGGGATCATGCTGCTTTCAAAAAAGATGTTTTATGTTTCGTTTGTTTATGTTCGTTTTTAAAAATCAATAAAATTTTCAAAAAAAAAAGGAAGTATATTTAAATAAAATGAATACTGAGCAAGAGGCCACACAAGGTCACAGATTCCATTTGGTGCAAACAAACACAAACACACACACACACAGCCACCCTGGACAAATTTTGATGCTAGAAAGCTATTAGTGCCAGAACGTTTTTTTTTTAACATCTCACTCTGTTTTTGTCTTTATTTATGACTCCACTGCTGTTGCAATTATACATCCATAACATGCATTTAATACCCTGCCTAACTAATCCAAAAAGGGCTGTGCTGTAATTTTAGCATAAATTAAATAGTTCAATAAATCAGTTCTACCACCTCACTGCGTCGTTCCCCCACTTGCCATTCTGATGCATTGCATGAAGACTCCCAAAAGGTTTTCTGCTGATAAACAGTTTGTCTGGTGACTCTCAGAAAGCATACAATATTCTACAAAAGGAGGTGGAAAATCTGGTGTCCTCTAAAAATTTGGGGTGGAGTAGATCTGTTATGGCCCACTAATTCATAATCCAGACACAGGAATGAAACAAAGTGCCTCTGAGAAAAGGCAGGAATGTTTTCCAATTACAGGCTGGACATCATCCAAATCCCTCAAACTGTCTAACTACTGAGAATTCTATTGAATTTTTATACACAGTTGTGGGCCCAGTGAGGCTCTGCTTTCACACCTCAGTTCTAAGTCCCCGTGGCTTAAGGTGCAGTTTGTATGGTACATCCTTGTGCTTGTAAATTATCAACCGACCAAGCATGCCAAATCACAATCCGAAGTATGGGGTGGGGGATAAGAGATGAGTCTATGCAGTGGTTGTATTTGCACAATCTGTTAATGCTGGTATTGTGTGAGACCTGTCCATTTGGTTTTATGAATCTGTATACTGTGAGAACCCAAAACTAAATTAATTCAGGCATCAGATTAAGTATGCTGTGAAAGTGGAAGTGAGAGGTTGACTAAAATATTGGTAAGTGTTAAGCCTAGCCTAAGAATAAGGTAACACAATCGAGCTAAACTTCAGTTCTTTATTTGCCTATTACATCATATAGGCAAAATCTTGCCAGACTAAACCTATAATACCCTAACCTAACAGATACACATTGGGAGATACTAGGGAGTGGCAATGCTAAATCTCTTGCTATTCCCATGATCCATCTCCAGACTATGTTGTTTCTTGTCTCACACACAGACACCCTTTTTGTGTCTTCTTTCTAGGAATCCGATGTGTTGCCATAGTCCATGACATCACCTTCTCCTTCATAGACACATTCCATCACAGAAATAGGGTAAATAGAAGGAGAACAAATGCCTGTATGCATTGGATGTAATAAGAGTAATAAAGAGAAAAACAAAGGAGATGCAGACAATAAAGGAGCTAGATAAGTTCGTTTCAGGAGATGGCAGAAAATATGAGTAAGTAGATGTGTAAAAGAGGACAGTTATATAAATGAGTGGTCACCATCACCTTATCTGATGGCAGCAAATTCTACTGTTTAATTCTGGAAAGAAATAGTCATTTTCTTACCCAATCCCCTCCACAGACATCCCTGGCATCATCGATCTACCAGCCAGCTCACCTGCCTGCTCAATGGATCAATCTTCCCAGCATCCACCTTGCCTTCCTCCCCATTCAGTTGCCACCATAGCACACAGCCTGCCCACCTACACCATCTCCCCACAACTTCCTAGATCTCTTGCTTCAACTTAATTCCCTCTCACTGCTGCCCCAGTATACACTGCCCAATCATTTCCAATGTCTACCTTTTCCATCCAGAATTCAAGTATGAAGCCTGCTCAGAAGCCTATCTTTTTATGGAGAATCTCAGTCATCCAGGTCGTGGTTGTCCCAAAGGTGCTTTTTCAAGAGGCAACTGGACTTTCTGGTTTTTCTTTGAAGATGTTTTGCTTCTCATCCAAGAAGCTTCACCAGCTCTGAAGAAGCTTCTTGGAGGAGAAGTGAAACATCCTCAGAGAAAAATCACAAAATCCAGCTGCCTCTTGAAAAAGCACCTTTGGAATTCACTATGACCTCGATGGCTGAGAATCTCCATGGACAGTAAACAGGAAGGCAAGGTAAATGTTATTCATTCTTATGGATCCCCTGGCTCTCCACTTTCAATGTAAACAGCCTATCTAAGCATGGCAGGTCCTGGAGAGTCAGATCAATCTACCAGGTCACCTTTCAATTTTCCCCTCTCCTTGCAACAGCAAAGTCAGGATGGGAGGACCATCATTTATATTTTCAGCTCTGAAGAAACTGAAGAAGTTTCTGAGAAGAAATTGAAGAAGAAACTGAAGAAGCAAAATGTCTTCAAAGAAAAACCAGAAAGTCCAGTTGTCTCTTGAAAAAGCCCCTTTGTTGGAGCAAGCCTATCTGTTATTTAGGTGAAACAGTGACTATTGTCTGGGACAGCTTCTACAAAGGAAAACATTGTCCATTATATTTAAAGTCTGCTGAATTCATTCAAGGCTCAAATTATCGGACTTCAGACAATTATGTGACAACCCAGCTCTCTGAAAAGGCTCTGATGCTGAGCGACGTGGAAAGGGGTGGGGGGAGTGGAAAACCAGCATCGAGGTGATGAGTGCACCTTTGCAAGACCTGAAGAACCAGGTTAAAGACTGATCATTGTGGAGAAAATCTATGTGATTGCTGAGAGTCACCAATGCCTTCGTGACACATAATCAATCAATCATTCAAACTGAGAACTATTAAATCAAGGCTGCTCTCTCTTATAACTTCCTTATAATTATCCTGAATCTCCCTGCACTTAATTTGAATAGATGATCCTGAATCATCCCAAGAGACTAAAAATTATTATATCCATTTTCTGTGTCATGCGTGATTTTACATACCTGGGTCATGTTTCTATAGTCTAAGCTACAAAGCCCAAAACATTGTAACCTTTCCTCAAAGAAGAGCTGACCTGACCCATTCATCATTTTCGGTGTCCAAATAGAATAGAATAGAATAGAATAGAATAGAATAGAATAGAATAGAATAGAATAGAATAGAATAGAATAGCTTTATTGGCCAAGTGTGATTGGACACACAAGGAATTTGTCTTGGTGTAAATACTCTCAGTATACATAAAAGAAAAGATACATTCGTTAAGAATCAAGAATCATCAGGTACAACACTTAACGATAGTCATAGGGTACAATCAACAACCAAATCATACTAGGAAACAATCAATATAAATCGTAAGGATACAAGCGACAAAGTTACAGTCCTACATTCACAAGTGGGAGGGGATGGGTGATAAGGAGTGATGAGAAGATTAACAGTAACAGTAGTGCACACTAAAATACCTTCTGGAAGCTCCAAAAAGCAATTCTCTAAAATAGATATAGACCAGGGGTGTCAAACTCTTGGAGGGATGGATTAGTATTTTAGTTGTCCTGTGTGGGTCGTCAGGAGGGGAGAGGAAATGGGACAGATGCCTTCCTGCAGCATCCTGCTGGGCATAACGGGCTGTGGAGGGTGCTCCAGGCAGCCTCCACATGGCGTTTTTTTCATCCTGGACAGCTTTCTGCAGCACTCTGCCAGCCAAGATAAGACATGGGGGGGCTGCGGGTGGCCCCCCTAGCCCATTTTGGCCAGTAGGGTGCTGCACGAGGCCGTCCAGGCAAAAAATAGGCCATGTGGGGGCTGCACGGGGGCCGCCTGTGGCTCCCTGTGGCCCATTTTGCCAAGCAGGGTGCCGCAGGAGGCTGTCTAGGCTGAAAATGGGCCAGGCAAGGACTACCCGTGGCCCCCCTGTGGCCCATTTTTGCTAGCAGAGGCACCGCAAGCCAGTCCTTTGCTATTTCCAGCCTGCCCCATGGGCCGGATCTAAACATCCCACAAGCCATGTCTGTTCCACAGGCCTTTGAGTTTGACACCCCTGATATAGACGGACTTTAGGTTTCAGAGATCGGTTTCGGTTTTCTGTTTGTTATAGAACCCTCTGATCTATCCACTGAAGTCTGGTATAAAATGTATACATTTAGAAACCAATTAATTCTGAGCTCAGGTACTTATTTGTAGTATTAGAAGTGAATGGAGCTCTCAGTCTATCAAAAATAGCCTCTTTCATTTTCTCTTGCAGCTTTCTTGGTTTCATTCAGAGGTGGTATTCAGCAGGTTCTGACCAGTTCTGGAGAACTGGTAGCAGAAATTTTGAGTAGTTTGGGGAACCGGCAAATACCACCTCTGACTGGAGAGTTTACAATATCCTTCCCCTGCCATGCCCATCAAGTCACATCCACAGAACCCATAGTAAAAAATTTGAATCCCACCACTGGTTTTATTATTATAATTTAAAGTGGAAGCAGTCATTTTCCTACACAGTTAGAAACAACTGGTGACTTCCTGCTAATCACCCAGAAATGCATCTTTGGCACCCAATCCATCTGCTGACTGCCCTGCTCAAACAGACCATCCATGATTGTTTCCCAAAGGCGTCTGTGATCCACAAAGCAAGAATAGAAATCACAAGGACAATAGGCAGCTGTTTTGATTTGCTCTCATTGGCTGTTCTCAGCACAATGCTGCAACTATAGATCATAGCAGCATTGTGCAAAGAACTATTTGCATAATCATTATGCAAATCAAAACAGATAACCAAACTCAATCTGCTTTCAAGTTTCTCTCTCTCTTTCTCTCTCAAACAGTGTTTGATTATTACAATTATGTGGCTCTAAAGGGGCCAGTACAGAATAAGCATTCAATGAAAATGAAAGGGGTAGGGGCAGTTCTGCTGCATTTTCCACCAAGATCCCAAAAGGTAAAAGTTTTCTTTTTTCACATTGCCTTAGACAGAGCATGACCCCATAAAAGGCTCATCCACACAGCATCAGTGCCTTAGCGTTGTTCTTGAAATGGGACACGGTTATGTTAGGTGGGGTTAGTGCTCCCTTTTCATCCTTTCAAACTTCTGCATGGCTTCTGATACCATCAGCCATGGTAGTGGCAATTGTCTATCAGGATTTGAGACTGGAAAGTCTATGCCTTCTTCAGTGGGTGGTTTCAATCAATGAGTGTGAGAAGTTGGCTGAATGGCCTTTGATAATATCTATCATAGATAAAGTTTCTGAGGGAAATGGGGATATGGTGTCCTCCGAATACTAATGAAAGCCAACATTATATCACCCCCAGGGGCCATAAGGGGGATTCTGCCAATCTCTTAACCCAGTCCCTGGAGGCTGAAATTGAAACTGGGGAAGATGTATTTATACTGGATTCTTAGCTGATACCAGTTATCTCTGGGTGAGTAGGAACTCTACATGAAAAAGCAAATTTGCATTTTGGGGATCCTTTGAATTCAATCCCAGCTGGAATAGCAGGAGCAAGCCATACAAAGTTGACTTTGGTCAACTTTGGCTTGTTTGCTAGCTGCAACCCATTGATACAGGAAGACCAAGCAACAATAAATTGTGCTTTCGTGAATGCCTGGTTGGACTACTGCAATGTACTTTATATGAAGTAGCTCTTAATGATTACACAGAAACTGTATCTGGTCCAAAATGCATAATTCTGCATAGTTATAAGCTTCCAACTTATATAACATTTGGAGCAAATAACACTAATTTTACAGATCCTGCTTTCGTTGATGATCGGTTCTGGGTATAATTTAAGGCGTTGGTGTTGACATATAAAGCCCTTCATGGATTTGGTGCTTGAGACAATCTGTTTCTACTAGAATCACTCTGACCTGTCAGATATTGTAAAAAAGCAGCTGTTTGCAGTCCCACACATTTGAGGATGAGGGAGACTGAAATGAGGAGTTCTTTTGAGGGAGGGCAATGCTAATACTTTCAAACAGCCTCCATGTGGTGATCAGATTCAGCCCTCCCTAGTGTCAAGAAATTCTGAAAATAGAATACTTAAGCTAGGCATTATTTTAACTTAAACATTATAACACTTTTTATTTATGTTTCTTGTTCTTTTTCTGTCTTCTCTTTGGAGTTTTCAGAGCAACAATTGATGCCCTTACAGCAGGGGCGTCAAATTGGCAACCTGCAGGCCGGATGTGTCACACACAGGCCACACCCACAGTCTCCACAAACACAAAAAGCACATTGCGATAGGTCACGATATGTCACATGATGCAATCGAGTTTGACACCCATGCCTTACAGTGATGGGGAAAAGTGTGAATTCTATATGAATGCGGTTTTTTTGTTTTTGTTTTTGTCTCTACTGGCTCACTGGCCAACCCAGAAATGGGAAGTTCTGCATTTAGGAGAGCCACTTCTTTTCTTCAGAGGGCTGGAAATCAATCACATTAAAAATATAGATTGTATTATTTCCAGCACTTGGAAGAAAGGTAGAGTTGAGATGAACTAACACATATGCACAAAGAATATTCTCTTCTCCTCTTCTCCGATGGTAATCAGTTAATTATTGGTAATCAGGTAATCAGCTTCATTACTGTTATGTTTCCTTTAGCTGAGAAATAAAGGAGTTGGAGTATTGACACTTTGATAGGTCTGTATTTGGTCTTACCTGGAGTCAATATTCCCATTTCTGAAGACATATAGAGACCCACAAATGGCAGCAGTGAGATGTCATTTTCTTCTGCAGCCGCATTACCATTATTGATGAGGTGCTGCTGTACCTAATCCATGTTTGTGTGAGAGAAAGTGTCTTTACTGACATATGTCCAGTGGTATTTTGGAAGATCACTCAACATATGTCCAAAAAAAAAAATGTATCCCACCAAACCATGGACCAAGCACTCCTTTGCAGGCTTCACCAAACCTTAGTAAGAAACTTTACCCTGGGGGATGAAGAGTGTTGCTTCCCCACAATTCCCTGTGGATACTCCTGGCCCCTAACATTCTTCTATAGGGGATAAATGGCCCTCTAAAGCAGTAACCAGGGAAGGAGCACATGCATAAGACCTTTAGCTGACCAGTAGAAATAGAAGCAGCGTCTGTACTTAACCTTTCCTCCGGTGGTGGGATTCAAAAAAATTTACTACCAGTTCTATGGGCTTGGCTTGGTGGGTGTGGCTTGGTGGGCATGGCAGGGGAAGGATACTGCAGAATTCCCGTTCCCTCTCCCACCCCATTAACCTGCTTTCCAGCTCCCTTTTCCTGTGCAGGGCAACAAAAGAAGACCTAGCCAATCAGCTGGGACTCGGGAGGCAGAGAATAGATGGGGGGGGGGAGCCAGTCAGAGGTGGTATTTTCCAGTTCTCCAAACTACTCAAAATTTCCGCTACCAGTTCTCCAGAACTGGTCAGAACCTGCTGAATACCAACTCTGCTTTCCTCAACAACACAAAGAGCTAGATATGATCCAGGCAACCCCGTCTAAATCAACAGGTGGTGGAAATGCCTATTTTAAAACTAGAACAAGAAAAGACAAATGTAAGCTGCCTCTTTGTGCACCCGGATTGAATGGAAGATAATGTCATCCATTTCTGTCTTCCTGAAACAGTTAACAAGGTATCTTGCTGTCCAGCCAGCGTATGGGAATTGGATAGTTAGGTAGCAATTTTGAGCTGTTCCCTTAACGGAATGCCTCATGGTAAATGTAGTTAAGGTATCCTGGGAAATGTAGTCCATGTCACGTGACCACATCTGTAATCCTAATTGGTCACTAAATTGATCCTCGATGGGTTGGGGGAGTTTTCCTCACTCTTGGCTGAACTCATGGACTTGTGGTAACTGTTCTAATTCTATCATTACAAGATGGGAGAAAAAGGATAGGAGATAAACCATCTTTTTGCCTACAAGATAGATATGCAAAGGATTGGTCATTAAAGAAGAACTTCATCACAAATGTGAATTATGAGTGTTCAGACTAGCAGGCTCGAAAGCCTGCAACTCTGATTGGCCTGCGAATAGCAGATCGTGATTGGTCACCGCAGACTGATCTGATTGGCTAGTAAACGGGCTGCTGCGATTGGCCCAGCCAAGCGCGGCAAACTCAAATCGCCTTCATTGGCTGCCTGGCCGCAGCCAGCCCTATATAAGGGGCTGCTGCGGCCGGGATATTTCGCTCAGATCTGAAGTCACTAATAAAGAGCTGTTGTTGTTATCTGAGTCTTGCCTCTGTTCTTGGACCCATCCTAACAATGAGGCTACCTGATAAGCCAATAAAAGTACTTTGTTATGGATGTTTTGTGGATTTTACCTATCTGCATCTGTACAGGATACAGATTAGTAATATCCCCTTACCACAGTTAGCAGACCATGTTGAGAAACCCTGAGATAAGCTTAAGTTGTCATTAGCTGTACTGATATAAAAGCAGTATCTTCCTTCTCTCCAAACACCAGTCAAGGACAGCCTCAAGGTATGTGAAATCTGTAATGTTTCGCCACCGTTCTCTTGGAAGTGAAGTCAGGTCAGAGGTATGCTTCAGGAGTATTAGGAGGGGAGTATTCTGCCTCCCTCTCCCAGCCTTTATCCTTGCCATTAGCATTGAATTTCCCTAACTCCTTTCACACCCATCTCATCCCTCTCATTTCTGATTTTAATATCACTGTCTCTTCAGGCTTCAGAGAAAAAAAAAAGAGAGGTAACTTCCTCTACATCATTTGCAGGAAATGGATTTACCAGTTTTCCAGTCTAAAGCTATAATAAAGTTAATGCTAAGCCCTAAAAGGAAGTGAGGGACCAAGAACTTGGAGCCTTGAAGCCAATGAGGACTCTGGGGCAGTGGTGGGATTCAAAAAATTTTATGGTTCTGTGGGTGTGGCTTGGTGGGCGTGGCAGGGGAAGGATACTGTAAAATCTCCATGCAGAGGTGGTATTTGCTGATTCTCCAAACTACTCAAAATTTCCGCTACCGGTTCTCCAGAACTGGTCAGAATCTGCTGAATACCCACCTCTGCTCTGGGGTGGAGAGAAGACCAGACTGCCCCCATTCATTCTTCTGATAACCACCTGGATACTGAGGATGAGAAACACTGATGTAGCTAGCTGGACAATCCAGGGTCAGTTTCTCTTCTCTATTTCTGGGGCTCTATTTCTGCCCTGGGTGTAACTTCCTATAAGTTTTTTTTTAAGTTAACATAATTTTATAGCAATAGCACTTAGATTTATATTCTGCTTCACAGTGCTTTACAGAAATCTTTAGTCTAAGTGATTTACAGAGTCAGCATATTGCCCCCAACTATCTTCATTTTACCAACCTTGAAAGGATGGAAGGCAAAGTCAACCCTGAGCTAGTCAAGATCAAACTGCTGGCAGTTGGCAAAGTTAGCCTGCAATACTGCATTCTAACCACTATGCCACCATGGCTCTTTATTGATGGAATTAGTTGAATGGAGTTTGGGAGAGGGGCAGAAAAAGCAGTCAAGAGAAGACCAACTGAATCCTGAATGACATCCCTCTCCATCTTGATGCAATTACTGAACTGATGGATGTCTGCCTTTTTTTATAAGTAACTCTCACACCTTCTGGCAGATACTGGATGGATTCACCCAATATGCTTATTACCACGTAACTAGCATTCTCACAGCATACCAAAGCTGGTTAGTTTTAACCTTAAGTTTATTGTGGTTCCCTATGCTATGCAAAATGATTTAACTCAATAAACAAGTTAAGCAGGTTGTGCAAACCTAGCAGTGAGTGTGCACTGAGTGGTCCAAATAATTCATCCATTTCCTCAATACCTGAATTCCAAAATACTAAAAATACAACTTGCCTAAGCTTACTCATCACGTGTATAAAATCAGTATTCCAGGTTACAAATGGCTCCTTTTCACTGAATGCCTTTCGCACATTTTAATTGCCATATGTTTGTTTTTACAAAGAATATATTTAGAAAGAACTATGTTGGGCCATTGTCAGTTTCAGCTGGATAAATCAAAAATGGCTATAAATCTTTGACTTTTCCCACTTTA
Source organism: Pseudonaja textilis (assembly GCF_049901715.1). NCBI lineage: Eukaryota > Metazoa > Chordata > Lepidosauria > Squamata > Elapidae > Pseudonaja > Pseudonaja textilis. The sequence continues at coordinate 19,999,959 of NC_141990.1, forward strand.
CCATGCCTCTGTTTACCCACTTCTTCATTCAATCTTCAGTGGGGGGTTTTTTCCTGTGTTTCTTAACTTTGCTTCATTTCTTGCTGTTTTTCTGACTTCTCCTGCTTTTTTCTCCCAGAAGATTGCAGTTGTGTATAAAACTTTGGAATTCTTAGTGTTCTCTAGAACTTTCCATTTTTTTTAAGGAATGCACTTTCTCAGTCATTTATCATGGTCCAGAAGTTGCAGGAATCAGAGGTCTGAATTGGTATGGGGTTTGTTTTTTTTGGGGGGGGGGGAGATATCAGTGTTCTGGGAAATCAGGGAATAATTAAATATTCCTAGATTTTAAATAAAGGTGGGACAGAGAACTTGATGAGTAGTAAGGGAGGTATATCCTTAACTATTTATTGTAGCCCTTTGTAAGTATAAGTGAATTTATAAGTGATAGCCCTTTACCAAGTCATGGTTAATTTAGAAAAATTAGAAAAATCCATCCAGTAAAATTTTATTTTATTTGATTTATTTGATTTGTCAATTGCTTACAAGATAATAGGTATAAGTATATACATAGTTATGAATACATGAAATGGATACATATAAGAAAAATAAAAAGAAATAATAGGACAGGGATGACAGGCACGTTGGTGCGCTTATGCACGTCCCCTACAGACCTCTTAGGAAAGGGGTGAGGTCAATAGTAGACAGTCTAAGGTTAAAATGAGGTTAGAACTTAGCCAGCAAACCAATAAAGCAACTTTACAGCAAAAACACAACCAACCACAGCTACATATTTAGAGCATAAATTCATGATTATGAATGATGAAACGAGCTTCATGATATTGTGATGCAAACTCTGCCCTTTATTAATTCCATGCAACATCATGATGCAAGTACAAAGGGATGGTGGTTGTTTTGCAATATCAGAAAGTCCATTTTTCGCTAGGAATGGAAGTCTGTGTCCAGGCCTGAGGAGAACGGGGTTCAGCTGGTACATTGTTCCGGGGCCCATGGAGCTCAAAGGAGGCCCATGAAGGGGAAATGTGTATTTTATTTTTTTTACAAAACCAAATTTTTAAAAAGAAAAACAGCAGGATGGTGTTACAAATTACAAATTTCCCCTTCACTGGCAAGGAAGGAAGGTGCGTCCTTCCTGCACAGCAGCAATGATCACCCCCCCTCCACCTCCACTTCCTCCTCTCTCTTTCTCCCCTTCTCCCCAATTCTTGAAGAATGAACTTCCGCTTCTCACCCTGTCAAAATCCTTCAGGCCAAAAGGAAGGAGGCGCCACTGTTCGCTTAGTCGGAGGATCTGTGCGTGCCAGTTGTGCCAAAGGATAACTGGCAAGAGGTGGCTTTAAACTGCAGGGGGATAAACTGCAGGAGGATTGTGGGGGGCAGGTGAGGGAAGCATAACTTTTCTTTCATTCGTACAGACCAGCGTGAATCATTCTTCTCCCAGTTGCAAAAAAAGAAATCTACTTGTGGGCTGCATGGACTCCAACGCTGCTTCTCCGTACTTCGTCCTCAGTCCTTCACCCTCCTTCCCAATCTGCTTGGCTACCCTGGCAGGCCCCCCCTTTTTAATGAGCCTCTCACGGGGTGGTGGGGAGGGGGAGGGAAGACCCTTGTGATCATGTTAACTTAATGTGTAGGTGAGGGGGGGGCATATTAGTCTTGTTCCAGCACTTAATAATCCTCTCAGGGGCCTTGGGAATGTCCGCTGGGAGACTATGCATTGCAGTAATCCAAATGCGAAACATCTAAGGTATGCTCAGGTCTGGAAGGAAAGAGAAGAACAGGAAGACCAACAGCAGGATAGATGGTGATGAATGCCCTCTTGGAAGTCCTGAAAAAAACAGAGACAGATCTTCATGGAGAAAATATTACATAATGGTAACTTGATGGCACGTAATTCATCAGCCAATGCTCAAGTTGCTAAATTGCTTTTTGCTAAGATTATGTTTTGTTATAGCATTCTTTTTCCTTTTTTTTTTTCTAGGAGCATAAGGCACAGGATCAGAGTGGTGCAGTGGCCTAGAAGTAGAGCTCTCACCTCACAATCAGGAGGCTGTGAGTTCAATCCTAGGTAGAGATGGATATTTTTCTCTCTGGGCACAATGAGAATATATCTGCTGAAAAAAACTCCACATTGGCAAGAGGAAGAGCATCCATCCAGTAAACACTCAGCTTCATTCAGTTACCCAAACTCCACCCCGCAAGGGATTATGGGAGTCGTTAAAAGAACATGATGGTGATAAGGCACAAGATGGCAGAAAATAAAACTTTTCCCAGGTTTATCCCTATAGCAATAACCCTATCAAGTAGATAGAACTGGAAGAGACTATTTGGTCCCAAATAACAGAGAGCCCTATAATCAATAGAGGATTTGAACCTTAGTCTCATGACTTCAAGCTGCTGATCTGGATGCAACACTTCAACTGTTCTCGTTTACATTCAATGGACTACAGAACTACTCCTTGTCAATAAACATCCTGATTTCCTGTGAAATGTTTCAGTGAGGACAGAATCCAGATGAGATTTGATTTGCCTTCCTACATCTTTCTTGGCCACAGCCTGATGGGATGGCTGCTGTTCTCAAAAGCCATGTGCCTTCTCTGTTGAGCCAGGAGCATTTCAGGAATTACTATCCCAACCAACCTACTTTATTTTATCTTCCAAGTTTTCAGCAGGAAGTGATCCAATAAATCTGGTCCCCTACTTTGCAAAAAAAAAAAAAAAAAATCCATACACAAGCTTCCAAGCCACAGTCCTAGCAAATTCACAGCTGAGCAGAGATTTATGCCAGAATTTCCACAATGTATCTTCTGAGGATAAATAGATCACAACAATTTATTTGAACATGTACATGGAGAAATGAAAACCAGCCCACACTCCCAAAGCTTTTTAGAAAGAACAGAAAGACATCTGAGCAGAAAGGGCTTCTTAAAATTAGCCACTCCATTTTGGGCAGGGGAATGGAAGGAACTGCTGTCACATTCTTCCATGGAGGTAGTAGAGGCACAGGGGAGAGAAATTTGACTTATGTTCACTGTAGGCAATGCGAAATAACTGGTTATTTCATTTAGTGTGTGTTTCCCCTCTCCCCTCCTGACAATACTGGTGCCTACTTTAGCTGCAGCTGCCTCCCCCACCCCCTGCCTTGTTTTTTCTTGCATTCTCTACAATTTTCCTACTGAAGCCTTGTCCAGACCATTTGATGATGAATGAAACAAACAAACACGAATTAAATGGCACAATGTAATTTTTAGAAGAATTCTGCAAACATTGCCTTCACTTTAGAGCACAGGTGTCAAACTTGCCCTGTCAGATTGCCATCACATATCACGACATTTTTTCCACTTTGTGGAGCTGGGATGGGTGTGGCCTGCGCATGGCCTGTGCGTGGTGCATCTGGCTCACAGACCACCATTTTGACACCCCTGCTTTAGAGGAACAGCTTAACTCCAAAAAACAAAACAAAAACACATGAGCTACCCAATCAGCAGGCAGATAGGGGGGAAAATCAGCAAAGAAAAATATAAATAGGCCACCATTTCTTTTTTCCCCTCCTGTACTCACAAGACTGTCACTTCCCACCTACCGCTGTCAGTACTAATAGACGGTAAAAGAATATATCTCTAGTGCACAAAAGGATTTTAGGAATTCTTTCCCCAGTTTTAAAATTATAATTATACTAATCAGAGGTGGTATTCAGTGGGTTCTGACCTGTTCTGGAGAACCGGTAGCAGAAATTTTGAATAGTTTTCAGAGAACTAGCAAATATCATCTCTGACTGGCCCTGCCCCCATCTATTCTCTGCCTCCCAAGTCCCAGCTGATTGGATGGGTCTTCTTTGGTGGCCCTGTGCTGGAGAATGGAGCTGGAAAGCAGGTTAATGGGGTGGGGAGGGAATGGGATTTTGCAGTAACTTTCCCCCAGGAATGGAGTGGGAATGGAGATTTTACAATATCCTTCCCCTGCCACACCCACCAAGCTACACCCACAGAACCAGTAGTGAAATTTTTTGAATCCCACCACTGATACTAATGCATTTTAATTTGAATAAGCACACACCCAGTCTGGTTTTCCCCTCCCCTCCAGCTTTTTCCACCTGTCACTTCTCATCCCAAAAATCACAGCAGATTTTGTTCAGATATTGCATGGACAAAGTGACTTCGGCAGCCTTAGCATACACACACTGCAATCCTGGTATAATTGCATGTGCCTTGCCAATTTTGATATTTTTTTTATTAAAAAAATACTCCTTATTAGCTCAATTAATATATCGAGTGTGCATATGTAATGTACAGTTGAGTTATTGTTTCCATTTAACTTCTAAGGAATTAATAAGTACTCTAGGGAATTCATGTTTTGTGCAACAAGACATGCGAAGAATAGAGTTACTGAAATCAAAATCTGTTCTGCAGCTCTGTGGAATATTAAGCAAATCATGCCCTTTAGTAATGATCTGAAACAGAATCTAAGGCGACGATGCCCCTTTTGACCCATTAATTATTTTGACAGCCAGTTTCTATGGGTTTAGTCCATTGTACTGCTGTTGTGCTTAAACTATTTCACGATTATATGAAAAAAAGCCAAATGACATCTTCAAATGTCACCACATCTTGAAATGGTAATGATTGGGAGAAGATTGAGCATCATTGAATCTCCCATTAATAGTATGATAGGCTTGTCAGTGCTTTATCATTGCAAAGTCTGGGCCAAATAATCTCTTGTCAATCCTTCAAGGTGGACTAGACCAGGGAACCAAAGACATGTAGGCCAATACTACTTTTATTGTAAGGTTATAGTAACAGAATCTTGCAAATCTAAATGCAGCTCCCTCCCTTTATTTTCAATGGACTAGGGGAGAGGCTTATCTGAGACCTTTGTGTATGTTACAGTTCTGTCCAGGGGTGGGATTCAACCGGTGTTACTGGTAGAGGGAAGAAAGAATGGCCTTGAGGGACAGGAGGAAGATCCAGGGCTGAGTGTTCTAATCCAAGTCATGAAGCAGAGCTCTGAAAGAACTCACAGTCCAGGCATTCTGAAATGTTATAGGGCTGGGTTTAAAACTAAATTGAGCTTAAGAAAACACAATGGCTGCATGTGATGCTCATAATTCATGTTTGTATTTCAGAAGACCTTTTAGCTCAGGTGGGCATATTGGGGATCTTTGTATGAACATCTGTAGATCATAGTGTAATCTAAAGTTTCAGGGTGGCATTTGGCCCCTCAAAACTTAGAGGTGGCTTTTTAAAAAAATGCCTTGAGTTGTATTTTTGTAAGTGTAATAGAAGGGCAAATGTATCAAATGAATGGGGAACAGGCTTAGAGGATGTTCTATGGCCTGATGAGACCATTTGAGTTTCATCAGGGTATAGACTTCCTCTAGAAGTTGTGGATGCTTTAACACTGGAGGTTTTTAAGAAGACAACATTTGTTTGAAATACCATAGTATAGGGTTTCCTCGTTGAACAGGGGGTTGGAATCCAAGGCCCCTTTCCAACTGGGCTATTCTGTTATTCAGTGCCACAAAAGGAACTTACTTCTCCTTAATGAAGGGAAGAAGTTGACAAGGCATCTTGTCTCATTCTGGGTGCCTCTAGAAGTCCAAGCAGAGCAACTCAGAGCAAAGCAAAAGCAGAAGCTTTATTTTCCTTTTAGAACATTAATGTTGAAGCAAAGCAGTTTGCTTCTTTTCTAGACAAAACGCTAAAGGACAGAGGCTCTCCATTGAAAACAAAGCTATACAGGTGAAATTCGAAAAATTAGGATATCATGCAAAAGTTCATTTATTTCAGTAATGCAACTTAAAGGGTGAAACTAATATATGAGATAGACTCCTTACGTGCAAAACAAGATAGTTCAAGCTGTGATGTATCATAATTGAGATAATTATGGCTTACAGCTCATGAAAACCCCAAATCCACAATCTCAGAAAATTAGAATATTGTGAAAAGGTTCAATATTCTAGGCTCAAAGTGTCCCACTCTAATCAGCTAATTAAGCCATAACACCTGCAAAGGGTTCCTGAGCCTTTAAATGGTCTCTCGGTCTGGTTCAATAGGAAGCACAATCATGGGAAAGACCGCTGACCGGACAGTTGTGCAGAAAATCATCATTGACACCCTCCATAAGGAGGGAAAGCCTCAAAAGGTAATTGCAAAAGAAGTTGGATGTTCCCAAAGTGCTGTATCAAAACACATTAATAGAAAGTTATGTGGAAGGAAAAAGGTGCACAAGCAGCAGGGATGACCACAGCCTGGAGAGGATTGTCAGGAAAAGGCCATTCAAAAGTGTTGGGGACTTTCACAAGGAGTGGACTGAGGCTGGAGTCAGTGCATCAAGAGCTACCACACAGAGATGGATCCTGGACATGGGCTTCAAATGTTGTATTCCTCTTGTCAAGCCACTCCTGAACAACAAACAACATCAGAAGAGTCTTACCTGGGCTAAAGAAAAACAGAACTGGTCTGTTGCTCAGTGGTCCAAAGTCTTCTTTTCTGATGAGAGCAACTTTTGCATCTCATTTGGAAAGGAAGGACCCAGAGTCTGGAGGAAGAATGGACAGGCACACACTGCAAGATGCTTGAAGTCCAGTGTGAAGTTTCCACAGTCTGTGTTGATTTGGGGAGCCATGTCATCTGCTGGTGTTGGTCCACTGTGTTTCCTTAAGTCCAGGGTCAACACAGCCGTCTACCAGGAGATTTTGGGGCACTTCATGCTTTCTTCCACAGACAAGCTTTATGGGGGTGCTGACTTCATTTTCCAGCAGGACTTGGCACCTGCCCACACTGCCAAAAGCACCAAACCTGGTTCAATGACTGTGGGATTATTGTTGGATTACTGTGCTTGATTGGCCAGCAAACTTGCCTGACCTGAACCCCATAGAGAACCTATGGGGCATTGCCAAGAGAAAGATGAGATATATGAGACCAAACAATGCAGAAGAGCTGAAGGCTGCTATTGAAGCATCCTGGTCTTCCATAACACCTCAGGAGTGCCACAGGCTGATAGCTTCCATGCCATGCTGCATTGAAGCAGTGATTGCTGCAAAAGGGGCCCAAACCAAGTACTGAGTACATACGCATGCTTATACTTTTCAGAAGTCCGATATTGTTCTATGTACAATCCTTGTTTTATTGATTGCATGTAATATTCTAATTTTCTGAGATTATGGATTTGGGGTTTTCATGAGCTGTAAGCCATAATCATCTCAATTATGACAAATCAAGGCTTGAACCATCTTGCTTTGCATGTAATGAGTCCATCTCATATATTAGTTTCACCTTTTAAGTTGAATTTCTGAAATAAATGAACTTTTGCACAATATTCGAATTTTTTGAGTTTCACCTGTATACTTTCAAGGCTGTTTTCCCAGTTGACAGTGAAACCTGGTCCACCAGAAAGGCTGAATGAAGAAAAACAGATGCCTAGGAACTGTGAAATGGATAACTATTTCAACAGGAAGAAAAATAAGTTCATCAAAAAGACTAAAAACAGATTACTCGCTGGATTACTAATAATGGAGCTAAAGCTTATATAATGAATACATCAAGAAAAGTCATTGAAGAAGGGCCTTGATGGTTGGAAAAATTGAAGGCAACTGAAAATGAAGGCATCAGAAAATAACTCATCTAACTAAATATTATCACCGATCACCCAAACTCATTTATAATGTCTCAAAAAAGGAGTTACCGAGAGACAATCCTGGCAAATTGGACCACTTGGTTTCAAATAGTTACGGATTACTAACTCAGTAGCAATAAGGGATTAGCAGATTAACTATGCTTCATTAGTTGGACTTTATTTAATTACATTTAACATGATAAGGACAACACGTGCAATTTTTGGAGTGGGAAATAAAACATAGTTGTTTGAAGTTGAAACATAGTTGAAACATAGTTGTTTGTCTGAAAATGTTGCAGAACCCCTAGTATAAATTGGAAGATAATCTTACTCTAATGGTAAAATATCTGATTGGTGTGGTAAAGAGTCTGAGTACAATTCCAGGGTGTCTATGGCAGGAGTATCCAACCTGGCAGTATGTGGACTTCAGTTTCCAGAATTCTTCAACCAGTCATACTGGCTGGGAAATTCTTGGAATTGAAGTTCACAGGTCTTAAAGTTGCCAGGTTTGGAAACCCCTGACCTATGGTAACTTCCAGATGTGTGGACTTTAGATCCCAGAATTCTCAGCTACAGTATTTGAATCTTTGGAGAACTGTTGCCAATCAGTATTGGTTATATTGTACTTTATGGGCCTGTTAAGAGACGAAGCGTAAGGCAGTTTTGAAAGTTTGATGTTGGCTAGCCAGGGAACTGGGAAAACCAATATCTAACAGATCTACAGGGTACCATGTTGGAAAAGAAAACTTTAGTATTACATATTTTTTATATCATCCACTATTTTATTTCCTACCTCCTAGATTTTTAAACATGCAAAACTGAGGAGCAAAACAAGCCAACTTATCATTGCAGTTTGTGATTTCAGTGGATGGCTTGGAATGGCAAGAGGGCTTTAATGGCATTACTCTTAGATGATGTGCATTTATTTAGCAGCTGAAAAGTTGTAGAATGTCATGAGAGGGAGATACAAGGACATTGATATATCCAGCATCTGTATATGGAAACGGTGGGGAACGTAGAAGAAAATCAGGAAAACTTTAAAAAGTACAACCACAAAAAAATCTGATTTTTTTTTTTTTTTGTGGTATGTGGGTTTCTATCCCCTTTGGATTAATCTCAAATGCAGTTTAAGATGATGGAAACATACAAAAGTGTCAAGCTTAGTTGCTGCCAAGAACTTTATTGCTAAAGGATGCATGTCATCGGATTGCAACAGTTTAAGACCAAGTGAGCACTTTGTTCCCTGAATTTGTTCCATATTCAAGGCTCAGTTAAATCCACTATGGATTCCTGTGAAGTGGATTTGCAAGATCCAACTGAAGTTATGTTAAAACAGAATAACAAACTTTGAAAACTTGTTTTCAAAGACAGAGTTAGGGAAATCAGAATAAAAAAGAATAACACCAGAGAAATTTTCACTGCTGTATAGAAGCTTCAAATTTAATCTAAATTAAAAACTAGATGATTGTAGAAAGTTGCATGTCTTAGGGGAAAATGCAAATACAACTAGATTATGTGTCTTCATGTCAGTGTTAACCCTTGGCAACCACAAAAGTAGATTTTATCTAAGAAACTCTGCTCCCAACTTGGTTCTTCAGGTCTTCCAATGGTGCACCCATCAGCACTGGATCTATCCACCTTATTGCGCCTCTCTCTCTCTCTCTCTCTCTCTCCCGCTCTCTCTCTCTCTCTCTCTCTCTTTCTTTCTTTCTTTCCACCTTTCCCAGCATCTGAGCCTTCTTGTGAGAATTGGGACTTCACATAATAAGGTATCCAAAGTCGGACAATTTAATCTTTGCTTCAAGTCAGCATGTTGGATGATTTGTTTGATGGTCCATTTATTTGCTTTCTTGAATATCTGTGGTATTTTCAGGAGTCTTCTCCAAAACCAGCATTCAAAAAGATCTGGTTGTCATGAATCCCCTGCTGGACCCCTCTCCAGTTGCGAGTTCAGAGGATGAGGGTGAATTCGAATCTTCAGAGGAAAGCATGGAGCTAAGCATTGGTCAGGATTCGGGGCTCAGAGAATGCCTCCACTGGGTCAGTTGGAGGAGCAACAGGTTGAAGCTGAGGGAGGCCAGCTGAAACAAGTCAGCCAGGAGGTTCCAGGAGAGGATGGGGAACAACTACCACATATTAGCAATGAAGAGGAGGGAGAATCCACATCTCCTCCTGATCCAAGAGCAGGAAGAACTGAGAGGAGACAGGCACAACGCTAGTCAGCTAGACTACTCATGAGAAGGCAGCCGCTCTGCTCTACATGAAGGGCTACACCGGCATTGCCTACTTAACCCTGCCCCGAGGACTTGAGTGTTGCTGGAGCAATGTGCCCAGTTCTGTGCCTTGTATCTTGGCTGGTTTGACTCCTGAATTTTGTGTGTGCTGAGTGACTCTTGCTGTATGAACTTGGAACCTAGACCTACAGAACAGGGGTACTTTCCAAGGACCTATTTGAAGGATTTTAATAACCACCTGTAGAACTCTTGCCATACATACCTGGTGGGGTGGGGGGAGCAGGGCAGCACACCGGTTTCTCCAAAATCCAGCTTACAGTTCCATAGGGGAGACTACTGCCTGCACAATTCTGAATTTTGAATGTACAGTTGTATCCTAGCAATCTGAATCCTTTTTTTCAAGGCTTTTATTGCTGGTCTTCTAAATCCTAGTCTGTTGCATATTTCTTGACTTCCTGTACTGTTCATAGTTGACCCTAAAAGTCAGAAGCTGTCTACCACTTCAGTATCTTATCAATTTTAAGCAAACTGAAAATGGGACAGATTTATTTTTAAATTGAAAAGGTGGCCCTGCTTCCCAATTAAAGAGTGTAGCAATTATCATTGGCATTTGTCTTTCTTTGAATATCACTGGACAGTTCTTAGTAAAATAAACAAAATGTATATTTGAAGAAAACGTCTTTAAAAAGTATTTAGCAGCAAGTGTATTTTAAAATAATACTTTTTTTTCTTTAAAAACATGACAGATGCCAAAAGTGTGTGGGCATATGGGGGCTGCAAATTAACTGTATCCCTTTGATTGGGGTGAGTAGACAGTAACAAGTTTGAGTACATTATTAAACGCTTTTGCAGCTCCTAAGACCCACTGAACATGAACAGAAAATGTTTCATACCATGTAGCCCCACACTGGAAACATCATTATTAATGATGTAGCCTGATTGAACAAAGTTTACATGGACTATTATTTGCTGGCATCAAGGAAATGGGCTTTATCACTATGCCTGTTCTCCAGGGAAGCCTCCACCCACCTCCAATGATTGATTAAAGCTTCTATCTTGCTCTCATTTAAACATTCATTAAAAGATGATGTTTCTTCCAGGTCTTGGATTAAAGTGGGTGGGGAACCAATTACAAGATTATCTATGTTTATTGTGGATGTTGTATTCTTCTAGATATGCATTTTCCTCCTCCTCCTCCTCCTCCTCCTCCTCCTCCTCCTCCTCCTCCTCCTCCTCCTCCTCCTCCTCCTCCTCCTCCATTATATAATTTTTGTTTTTATTCTTGTAAGATATTCAGAATCATCATTGTCAGGCATAATTAATCAATCACACTATGGAAACTGGTGGTGGGATTCAAAAAATTTTTTCTACCTGTTCTGTAGGTTGTGGCAAGGGAAGGATACTGTAAAATCTCCAGTCAGAGATGGCATTTGCTGGTTCTTCGAACTGCTCAAAATTTCTGCTACCAGTTCTCCAGAACTGATCAGAACCTGCTGAATACCACCTCTGATGGAAACCCCTTTCTTTCCATTAATTTATAATTCAGTCTATAAAAACCTAGAAAATATGTTCATCCTCTAACCAGATTTGATGTGTCATGTGAATACACCTAGTGAATTATAGCAGAATCTTTCTCTAATTCTACTTACTAGTGAGGCTAGCATTCTGAACCCAAGCCAGTATGTTTCCCCTTCTTGCCAGTGATGGAATATAGTCTGGATTCCCAGGGGAGAGTGCATTCTAAAGGATCAAGAGAGAACTCAGTTCGGATAGTTGTGTGAGAGAAAGATGGTTCCCAGAGTATATGCTTTATGTGGCTAGAATAATTTGCTTTAGCTTGGTAAGATTCTGTCTATAAGTGAGGAACAATAAAGAAATCTGTTTAGAAGAATCATAATGTGACTTGATTTTTGGAGTCTGACACTGCTTCATCTTTCATTAGATGCCCACACTCAAAACTTCAGATCTTCTTTCCTTACTTCTGATGCTATAATTCTGCTAGAACAGTCTATCCACTTACCCATTGTGGTTCTCCATTGCAATCCAAGACTACTATAGCAGAGAAACGCATACTCCTCAAATGATATTATTTTTAACATCTGTTTCCACGCCTTTCTCTCTTTTTGGCCTAGATTATGTTGGCAACATATTTTTAAAAATTTAACTTCTAAAATTCTTTCACCCTATATATGGGTGCATAGAGCTGCATTTTCCCCCTCTCCTGTTGCCTTGAAAATATTGAGTTTTCTCAGAACTGTTGGTTACTACAGAAGAACACACAATTGCAAGTAGTTCATCTAGGATGCCATATTGAGATTTAATAGGTACAACTCCAGGTGACTTGGGGATCTTGTATTTTGGGGAACTGTGAGTAGATAATAGGCTTTCTATAATTATTGGATAACTGTGGATAGGGGAGGTGAGGCAGTCAATCCTGTTTCTGTGTTCTGGATCTTAAAAGCCAGAAGGATGGCACTGCAAAGAAATCCAATTAATTCTAGAGACTGAGTACTGTAATAATCACTACCCTGTGTGTGACAAGAGAAGTGTGCTTCTAATGCTTTTCAATGCTCAACTGCCCACACTTGTTATAAAAATAAAGTAGTAAAGCCAAAATTCACACACTTATGAAACAAATTCAGAAGTGCCACATTGTGGCAAGGTGTGCTAAGCAAGCTGTAAGATTGAGATGGATTTAGAGAAGAAAGAAAGAAGCCATTTCCCCTCCAAATCCCAAGCTTGCCCACAAGTGGGCTGCAACTCCAGTCACTGTAATTGGTAGCTCCATCCCTGCAGAAATATTAAGTGCAAATATGAAAGCTTTCCTACTGGTGAAGTGAGATGATGATGGTGATGATGGTGATGGTGATGATCATAATGATTATTATTGTTGTTGTTGTTGTTGTTGTACACAAAAATGACAGTATACACAGCACACGAGATAACCATGCTGGGTTTTGTATCACAAATCCCTCATCGAACACTTTCCAAGTGTTTAGGACTATGTGATGTATCGGTGGATTATGTGAGCAGATCAGTGGTAGGATTCAAATTTTTTTACTATCGGTTCTGTGGATGTGGCTTGGTGGACATGGTAGAGGAAGGATACTGTAAAATCTCCAGCCAGAGGTGGTATTTGCCGGTTCTCTGAATTACTCAAAATTTCCACTACTGGTTCTTCAGAATTGGTCAGAACCTGCTGAATACCACTTCTGGAGCAGATCCCAATAAGGTGACATTCTACAGCTGACCAATGGTGATCTTGTTAGTGCCAATTTTTTTTAAGTGCTTGCCTAGGTTTTTAGGGACAGCACCCAGTGTGCCGAGTACCACTGGAACCACCTGCACTGGTTTATGCCAGAGTCTCTGCAGTTCGATTCTCAAGTTCTGATATCTGGTGATGTTTTCAAGTTGTTTCTTGTCTATTCTGCTGTCTACAGGTATGGCAATGTCAACGATCCACACTTTTTTCCTCTCCACAATCGTAATATCCCTGGTGTTGTGATCCAAAACTTTGTCAGTCTGTATTCGGAAGTCCCACAGTAGTTTTGCATGCTCGTTTTCAACCACTTTTTCAGGCCTATGATCCCACCAGTTCTATGCTACAGGCAGATGGTAGTTGTGACACAAGTTCCAGTGGACCATCTGAGCGACTGTGTTGTGACGTTGTTTATAGTCAGTCTGAGCAATTATCTTGCAGCAGCTCTGTATGTGATCGAAGGTTTCATCTGCTTCTTTGCAGAGTCTGCATTATTATTATTATTATTATTATTATTATATTATTATTATTATTATTATTAGTGTTTCTCACAAAATAAGGCCATCTGATTCGCTATGATTCTTGAGATTTACAAATTATCAAATAAATTTAGCAAATGAATAGAATAGAATAGAATAGAATAGAATAGAATAGAATAGAATAGAATAGAATAGAATAGAATAGAATAGAATAGAATAGAATAGAATAACAGAATTGGAAGGGACTTTGGAGGTCTTTTAGTTCAACCCCCTGCCTAGGCATGAAACCCTACACCACTTAAAAACAAAATTTAAAAGCAAAGCTCCCCCTCTCCAATCTTATGCAGCCCCCAACTCTACAGTATCAGTGTCTATGGAGCGTCTCAGTCATCCAGTTCATGATTGTCAGAAAGATGCTTTTTCAGAGGCAACTGTACTTTCTGGTTTTTCTTTGAAAACATTTAGCTTCTTGTCCAAGCTTCTTCAGGCGCAAAATGTCTTGCAAGAAAAATCAGAAAGTCCAGTTGTCTCTTGAAAAAGTACCTTTGGATCTCCAGTATCAGCCTTTTGGAAGGTTCTAAAAGCATTGATTGGCCACCACACTTAGGGATCTGGTTGGGGTGTAGACTCTGTTTGTTGATTGTAATGAATGTTATGAATGGTTTGTCCTCAGCTGCCAATTATGTTTGTGTGTTTCAACATGATTCTAATCATGTCCTTAGTTTGTATTTTATGTTGTTGATTTGCATTTTTGTATTGTTCTTGAAGTTCAAAAACTGCTTTGGAGCTGCCCAGAGTCTTATATGTGAAACAGGAGGATATTTAAATTGAATGTATGAATAAATAAAATGAAATAACACAAAACAAAAGAAACAAAGATAATAGAGAAAACAAATCTCCTCAGAAACACCTATATGAATTAGGTGGCCTATACATTTACTTAAATAAATACATCCATATAGGTAGCCATATAAATTGAGTGAATGAATGAATGAAATGAAACAACCCAAAAGAAACAAGGTGGTGGAGAAAACAAATCTCCTCAGAGACACATATATATGAAATTGGTGGCCTATATATACTTCTGGTTAGAATTCCTCGGTGACAGACTGAAATCCGGAATCGTCCATGGTTTTGGTTTGTGCTCTACATCAGAGGACCCGATCTACTTGATTGGGGGCCGAAGCCCACACCATAGAGGTAGTGAAGAAGGGGGAGACCACCAGCTGGGTCAAGGGGAGCTGCATCTCCCTTCCTTGGCTTATCATTTACTCCTCTCTGAAGACGGCAGTAGTGATGGTCAAAATGGCCACCCTGAAGAGGAAGATCTGATCGGATAACAGTGTGCAGGAGTGGGGCAGAAGAGGACAGCTTGAGTGACTGGGATAAGCAGAAGTAACATCTAAAAACAAGGTACTCTGGAACTAAAATAGTTAAGAACTTTTAAGAAAGATTTTTAAAGCGGTGGCAGAGAAGAGGGGGAAAAAAAGATCTGATAGCTGAAACTGGCTTTGAACCTTGGAAGAGAAGCTTGAAGAAGATACTTGCGTAAAACTATCTTGACACTAAATAGGCAAACCTAAAACTGAACTTGAAAGTGTCAAAGGGAAAATAAGGAATTTTTGAAACTTAAAAGCCATTAAAGAAAAAAAAGCAGAGGGGAAAAAAAGGGTGAAACTTGGACATAGCAGAGAGTGCCACTTGGTGGTAAAAGGAATTAATTGTGAATTTTCAAAGGATCTTTAAAGAATACAAAGTGAAATCTTGCTACAATAATAGAGCCTCTGGAAAGTGAAAGTGGAGCATTGAACTTTGGAGTAAAGAAAGAAGTAAGAAGAAACTGTTCTGGGATTATTTGGTGATTTTTGAAATTTTGGACATTGGATTGTCAGAGGATTTAATTGAAATTAACTATGGAAAATAATTTTTAGACTTTGGTTGCTTTAAAGTATTGCTTAGAAGTGTTTAAAGATGGCAAAACTTTTTCTGGAACTGAAAATGGAACTAAATAATATGAAAGAAAAGCTGCAAGAGAGAAGGGAATCATTTGGCTTTGCTCTACAATTTCTAGAAATGGCAGTTTTAGAATATGAAGAACAACAAGGAGTTCCAGAGGAAGAAGAAGAGCTGAATAAAGAAGAGGCCATCTTTAACAAACAAATGGGACAATTAGAGTTGAAGCAAAAAGAGGGGGGAAAGGAAATGAAAAATTGGAGATTAGAGGAGGTAATTAAAAAAAGAGAGCAGTTCGAAAAATAAACAAAATATAAGGAAGAAGCAAAAGGGAGGATTACAGAAGGAAGTGTTAAAGAGGGAGGGGGACAAAAGCTGGTGTGAGAAAAAGAGGGGAAAAATAAAGGAGAAAAGAAGTTACAAGAAACGGAATCGGGAAATAAAGAAACATGGGAAACAAAGAAGAATAAAAACAAATAGTTTGTTTAAAAGACACAGAGACAATGGTTAAAAACAAAAATTAAGAGAGGATTCTGCAAGGTGACAAGGGATAGTATAAAATATATTGGAAATAATAAACTATGTAGAAAATAGGAAAATATATGTTATTAAAGTGGAAAATGAAACCGGTATTGTTAATTAATGGAATATTTGCTAACAGTCAAATCAAATATAGAGATAAATGGAATAAAGGTGAAATAAGGGAAAATATGAGAAATAGTTAATATATGGAATTTAATTGAAATGAATTAATAGGATTATTGTAAGAAGATTATAAGGTGAAAAGAGGGGTATGAAAATATGTATATTAATTATATTTAATGACTTAAATATAATTGAAAAGAATTATGAGAATGATTGTAATGAGATCAATATCAGTTTCTAGGATGAATATGAATAGATTAATTATTTTCTTTACCTTTTTTCTTTGAAATCTAAAGTGCATTGCAGGTAACTTAAGGGGAAAGTACCATGCAGAATCTGACTGAAAAGGGATATATGTTATAATATAGTTATTAGGAGCTGAATGTTATAACTGTTTAAAGGGACAATTTAAAAATTGAATGTTTAATGGGATTTGAAAGGGAACTAATTATAAGATATGAAGGTGACACACTCTAATTGGCAACCATAGGGGAAACCTTGTTTTGTATTGTTTGAAATGTGGTGGAATTTTTTGGGAAATGATGAAATAAGAATATGCAATGAAATTGTAAACAGGACAGATAAAAGTACAAGTATAATTATTATGAAGATATGAAAATTTTGAAAAGGAAATGAAATAGACTTAGAAATGAATGAGAAAGCTATAAAATAAGCCTGAGGGGAAAAAATCAATAGAGAATATATAAAGTAGTAATAATATGAAATTGAATATGAAAGATGAATATGTAACTGAGATTATATCTGTATGGAGATGTGAAAACTGAGATTATATCTGTATGGAGATGTTTTATTTTTGTTTTGTTTTGTGAAAACCCAAATAGAATTTTATGTTTTTAAAAATTGTCGGCCTATAAATATACTAAATATATCCAGATGGGGACAAAGTAGAAGATGATAAGCAGCATCAATCATCCTCCCAAAAGTTGGGTAAAACCCGGATCTCCAAGATTCTTGGAAATGCCAACCAGGTGGGGGCCATGTAGTTCTCGAGAGGAACTTCAATCATAGAAAAGACGAAGACCTGTTTTCATCATGAAAACCGCTCAACTAATTCTAGAGTAGATCATTGAAAGATGCCCTCTTCTGCACAGGTGTGCTGCTCAGAAACACTCACCATTATTTCCATTGCTCAGGCAGAAGACTATGCAAGAAAAAAAAAAGGCTCACACAGTCTTCCATGCGGGATAAGCTTTGTGGCTGCTTGTTCTATTTAAGGCACAGACATCTGGTGGGTTTTGACAATTTTCAGTCTGAAATCTGGAAGAAATGATCCCTGACATACGGAAGACTAGAAGAAACATTCTGTGAAGACAGAGAGAGGGGTTGCCACTCATGGGTGACAATATTATATTTGGCGTTCTCTCTGGCTAGACTTACCCAGTATCTCAGAGAAAGATAAAATGTACTTTGAACACCTAGCCAGCGTCTTAGCATATAGTATGTCCCATATTATGTTAAAATGTAACTAAGTTTAATTGAGAGAATAAGGATATATTGTGTGAACATAGTAATTGTATTTTTTAAGCCAGGTTTGCATGTTGAATGAATCCAAACCTTTTAAATTTCAGGTCAAGAATTTCTCCAGCATGCAAAACCTGAAATCTAGGAATAGAATTCTGAGAGGATGGGTAAGTTGCTAGAAGAAAATGAGAAGAACTATTTTGAAGAATTCAGCTTCATAAGAGGAAAGAAATACTTTGAATAGCGAGATGGCCAGCATATAAATGTAATTAATATAAATAATAAATAAATGCTTAAAATTAAGAAACAGAAAACCCCATCCTGACGTTTCCAACAATCCCTGAGAAATCACCCAATTTTTCTCCCATCTCTTCCGGCTCTCTGCTTGCAAGGAGACTTGTAAAAATGAGGGTGGGAACTTGATTTTTTGTTGTTGATTTGACTGGATTTAAAATCCCCTATGGTTTTAGAAATAAATGTTCTTGCCTTCATTCAGTTTCTTAAAACCGTCCCATTTCTAACTCATTTTGAGATTGAAACTTGTTTTAAATAGTCATTATACAGCTTTGGGTGGTAGACCAAAGATAAAACAGCCACCTCTTGCAAATGTAAATGCAATAATCAAATAAACAATGATAAAACTCTAATAGAAAACAGCATGAATGCTATGTATTTTATTCTATCTACTTTAAAACAGAAAGTCTTCTGGAAAAAAAGTGTCTTGCTTCCCAGAAAGGTTACTTCAAGCAGAGAACATGACGGAAAACCACATCTTCCTGGCTTCTGCCCCTTTAATTTCATGGTTGTGTGAACTCTCCCTCCCTTTTTCTTCCCCCCTTCTCTCTCTCTCCATATTTGTGCTTGCATCAATTAATATCCATATTTTTGCATTTGTATATTGTTTTCATTAATGTATATAATATATGTTCCTGGATGTTGCCTTTAATAGCTGTATTATGTAAACATTTTTAATGAACTGAATCACAATTCAGAACATTCCAAAAAGTGTAATATCAAAAAACAATAAAGATTCAATTCATTTCTTATATAAAAAGGATCTTTTTAAAAAAAAAAAAATAGTGGTGAAGTAGCAAATAACACAGCAAAAGTATGAACCAAACACATTTTTTGTGCCATCTGACATATAGCCAATGAAGAGTTGCACTTCAGGAAAGGGGAAACAGTACAATAACCAAATATGTTTCTGTAGTTATAGACAGTAGAAACTGGAAAGTAGTAGTGTTTATGCCATTTTCTGGCCAGATTTAGCTATACTGTCTGAATCCTGATTGGTAAAGATTGGTCATATAACTGTCCCAGAAAGAATCAGATTCGATGTTTCCAAAAATCGTCATTGCAGCATCAGAAAAATGTAAAAGAATGTTGAAAAAGGGAAAAGATATATTGTCAGCATTAGATCCATTTTGAATGTTATGTTGGCCCTTAGGGTTGCACACTTCACTGTTTCACGTTATTGATTACTGTGCTATTTAAGTGTGAAGTCATCACACTTCACATCCTTATAGGGTCTATGATAATTCACCACAGCCAACTCACTTTGGTCAGCTTGCTACAGCCAACTTGTTACGGCCAATTTAATGCAACCAACCAGCCATGGGGCAACTAGCCACAGCCAACTCGCCACAGGATAACTCGCTGCAGGACAAACTTTCTAATATCAAAGAAATGTGGAATGGAATCATCAAAGAAAGGATGCAAAAGAAGGGACAAAATGAAATGTGAATGACAAAAATTAAAATAATGTTGTATTTATTTTAAATAATTAAACAGAATTGTTAAATTGCCCCACAGTGAGTTGCTCCATTCCGTCATTATATGTTTGCAAATTTCATTGGCATTAGAAATCAGAAATGGTGTAGGGTCTCCCACTTGGGCGGGGGGGTTGGACTAGATGACCTACAAGGTCCCTTCCAACTCTGATTATCTATATCTGTAGAGTACTGTTGACTAGGGGCAGTCTGGAAAAGAGCATAGGGAATAGGCACAAAATTATGATGTGGCTGGCATAACAAAGAAATAATTGCAATGAATGAAAGATGAGAATGAGTGTGTTCTAGCATGGAAAAAGAAGCAGAGATTAATGGCATCTAATATTTGAATCCTGCAGTTGAGCAAATTATTTTATGGTTTTCTGATTAAGGTCAATGGACAGACCTTGGATTAAATCAACATTTAATGGCAAAGAATGAGATACATGTGACACCAACACATTTTAAAAATACAATGATATTAATTATTTTTGTGTTTTTAATACCATCTACATTTGTTTCTATTCCTATTCAAACTATGGAGTTAATTCTCTAAAACAGTATCTCAGAAAATATATTATGCAGAACACCAGAGTTCCATCAATAATTTGCAACTGTACCATAAACATTTGTAATAATTCAGTGTTATACTTCATATGTCATACTTCATATGGAAGCCATTGTTAAACAAAGAGAAGTTCTCCCTATACTATGGGGGCAGAAACAGCCCCAGTATTTCCACATCCATAATAGAATACTTTATTGGCCAAGTGTGATTGGACACACAAAGAATTTGTCTTGTTGTAAATACTCTCAGTATACATAAAGAAAAGGTACATTTGTTAAGAATCAAGAATCATTACGTACAACACTTAATGATAGTCATAGGGTACAATCAACAATCAAATCATACTAGGAAACAGTCAAGTGGGAGGGGATGGGTGATAAGGAGTGATGAGAAGATTAATAATAATAGTAGTGTACACTTTGTAAATAGTTGAACAGTGTTGAGGGAATTATTTGTTTAGCAGAGTGATGCCTTTCGGGAAAAAACTGTTCTTGTGTCTGGTTGTTCTGGTGTGCAGTGCTCTATAGTGTTGTTTAAGGGAAGGAGTTGAAACAATTTATATCCGGGATGTGAGGGGTCTGTAAATATTTTCACAGCCCTCTTTTTGACTCATGCAGTATACAGGTCCTCAAATGAAGGCAGGTGGGTAGTAATTGTTTTTTCTGCAGTCCTAATTATCCTCTGAAGTCTGTGTCTGTCCTGTTGGGTTGCAGAACCAAACCAGACAGTTATAGAGGTGCAGATGATAGACTCAATAATGCCTCTGTAGAACTGGATCAGCAGCTCCTTCGGCAATTTTGAGCTTTCTGAGTTGGCACAGAAAGAACATTCTTTGTTGTGCTTTTTTGATGATGTTTTTGATGTTAGGTGTCCATTTTAGATCATGTGATATAGTAGAACCTAGAAATTTGAAGGTCTCTACTGTTGATACTGTGTTGTCTAGTATTGTAAGAGGTGGTAGTATAGGAGGGTTTCTTCTAAAGTCTACCACCATTTCTACAGTTTTGAGGGTGTTCAGTTCCAGATTGTTCCAGTTACACCACGAAGCAAGTTGTATAACCTCCTGTCTGTATGCAGATTCATTGTTGTCTCAAATGAGACCAATCATCAGCAAACTTCAGTATTTTAACAGATGGATTGTTTGAGATGCAGTCATTGGTATATAGGGAGAAGAGAAGTGGAGATAGCACACAGCAGTTGGGGGACCCTGTGCTGATTGTACAGGTATCGGATGTGATTCCACCTAGCTTCACCTGCTGCTTCCTGTCTGTTAGGAAGCTTATGATCCACTTACAAGTATGTTCAGGTATTGCTAGTTAGTTTAATTTACTTAGAAGAGTGTCTGGAATGATGGTATTGAATGCTGAACTGAAGTCTACAAAGAGGACCCTTGCATAGGTATTTGGAGATTCAAGGTCCAATTTCTAAAGTGTAGATTTGGAGTAGCTCTCCAATTTGGCTATTTCAACAAAGACTGCTCAGGGCCCTCCCTGCTTGTCTTTGCTGCTGTTCCTTATGTTCCCTTCAGCTGGTGGCCCATGGTAGAGGAATAGCAAGAATTAGAACTCTTAGCTGCCTATACTCATCAATAATAACAATAACAATAATACTTTATTGTCATTGTACGTATATACACAGTATACACATACAACAAAATTCACATAACACCCAGAGACCAGACCCAACACACACACACACACATGACAATCCGCAATACACCCCCACCCACCAAAAATCCCCACCCCCTAAAACACACAAGCATCCACACAGCAGAGCAAGTAATACTGTACAACAGCTCACTGATGGTGGTACTTAAGTTCATTGTTAAGTGTAATTATAGCTCTGGGATAAAAACTGTTCAAAAAACATGTGGTCCGAGTTTTAATTCAGGGGTGGGCTTCAAAAATTTTAGCAAAGCGTTCTCTGCCTGGTTGCTGGGTGGGTGTGGCCATGGTGGGCATGGCCTAGTTGGACTCCTGCACCATGGCAGGGGGGCGTTTTTGCCCTCCCCAGGCTCCGGTGGCTCTCTGGAAGCTGGAAACAGGCCCATTTCCAGCCTTCCCAAACTTCTGGGAGGCCCGTTTTTCGCCCTCCCTGAGCCTCCATGCATGCCTTACACTTACCTGCATCCAAAACGGGCCATATGGGGACTCCTGGGAGGGGAGAGGCAGGGGGCGGGGCCAGCCAGGTCTGTGATTTGGGGGTTCTCCAAAATGCACAGAATCTTAGCTAGGGGCTCTCCCAAACTCTTGCAAACCCCCAGCAACCCACCCGTGCTCCTCTCCCTTCAAGCCACATGACCCCAAGCATCATGTCTTCCAGATGCAGCTGTAGAAACCGTTTTGAAGGAAAATTCTTATGTATCCTTCATTTAAAAAAAAAAGACTGCTTCATTGTCCTATGGTTTTGAAAAGTTTGAGAAACATTGATCTAAAGGACATAAAATGTTATTTCAGCAAAGTTTCTTAGGTGAACATTCAGAAGGATTATAATTGGTACTGGATAGAAGAAAAAGATCAAATGACAGTCCTGATGAGGTTCATTAGGACTGTCATTTGTATTGCCTTCTCCTTCTCTTCCTTTTCCAATTTATCTCTCCTCCTTCCCCAGATTTTAGGCACTCTGACTTTATCTGATGGGCTACAATACACCTAGTTTCCACTTAGCATGTCAAGGTAGTCTTTTACTGTGCTAACTGGGAATCATAGGACTGGTTCTCCAAACACAAGCGAAGATAGTTCCAACCGCATTAAGGATGGCTGTTGGACAAGTCAGGGCGGCTTTCTTCTTCTGGGGGAACCCAACTGCACTCTAAGGTTATAGAATGAGGCCTTACTATTTTACAGCCACCCATCTTATGTCTAATAGGGGATAAAAATATGAAGCAAGGCCTTTCCATCTGGAGCAGATGGGAACTGAAATTCTGTTCCTTGGGATATCCACTCAACCCCACGCAGGCACTGACATTATTTTTTATGCAAACCACTGCTAACTCCAACTGCCCTTGTCTTTTTGATTGGGCAACTACTGTGACTTTTCATTACTGCTACTGGAAATGGATGGCTTTAATTTGTTTTGTTTCGCTATTCTAATGTCTCATAACTGAACATCCATCACAATGCCAGGTATGAGACAAATGTGGTGTGTTTCCAGAGCATTGATAGGAAGCAGTGGCTTTCCAGATGCAGTTATGATGTTCAGATGTCCTATTCTTCATCATTGCCCATGATATACTAAATGAAGAGAGCAGAAGACCAAATTATTTTTGGAAACTGCACTCAACCTTTTACTGATACACCAAGGACCAGATTCTAACAAATAGGACCAGAACCCAGATACAGGCAGGAACAAGACAAAAACCTAAATTTGATTGTCCATTATTTAAAATGAAATTTAAATTTAACCCATATTATTTTCCTGTGCTGAATAATTCTGGGGTGAACTTACAAAAATGGTCTCCTTCAAATTTTCTCTGCTTTTCCATTCTACCTTTTCCATTTCTTGTCTTCTGTCCCATATACTGATATGAAGTCCTGGAAGAGTTCTCTCACAAGGAGTTACCTCCAAGGGTGGGATTCAATTTTTTTAACAACCGGTTCTGTGGGCGTAGCTTAGTTGGTGGGCATGGCTTGGTGGTCATGTTGCTGGATGTGGCCAACTCAATATCACTCACATCGAGGCACACATCTCCTCGCCTGGCCTCTCATGACTGTGAGGATGCTGCAACAGTTGTGTGAAAAATTATCATAAGTCACTTTTTTCAGTGCCATTGTAACTTTGAACGGTCACTCCACACAAGCAAAGTACCACCAAAGGAGGGGAAAAAAACTCCAGAGAAGTTCCTGAGACAGGAAGTCTAGTCCTGCCAAGAATGTAATAAGGGTTAACAGAGAGGCAGTTTCTGTAAGCAACACCAGAATGTTTCCTTCCTGCCCTCCTTACAGGATTAGGACAGTAATTTCTTCTAACAACTGGTTCTCCAATCTGCTTAGAATGTTAACAACCAGTTCTAGCAAATAGGTGCGAACTGGTAGAATCCCACCCCTGGTTACCTCCCATCATTCTTCCCTTGTCTAAATTGGTGTCCTTGCCTTTCATGAGTCACCTAAAGAAGATATCTTTGTAGAGGTTGCTGCTTCCAAAGGCTGCCAAAGGGCTCTATCCACTCACTAGCCACAGCAATGAGCCAAAAGCAGATCCAGAGAGAATAGTCTACCTTCTCCTCCTCAGTAGGATGGTTGTAGCAATAGGAATAACACTCAGACTTATATACCACTTCACAGTGGTTTACAGCCCTCTCTAAGCTGTTTACAGACTCAGCATATTGACCCTAACAACCTGGGTCCTCATTTTACCAATCCTGAAGGGATGGAAGGCTGAGTCAACCGTGAGCTGGTGAGAATTGAACAGTTGAACTGTTGACAGCTGGCAGTCAGCAGAAGTAGCCTGTAGTACTGCATTCTAACCACTGTGCCATCACGGCTCTTTATGTAATTATCCAGCTGAAGCTTTTCTAGAGAGCAACAGACAAGGAAGAGAGAACAGCCCTGTTGAAGTGGGAGGCCATGTTCTGGTAATTGTGGGTGATCAAGGCCTTTTAGCAGGGACATAAATCAATGGCAACTGCAGAGACAATGGGAGGCAGCATTGATTTTTCCATTTGCTAGCCTTGGGACTGGAGAGGCACTTTAGAGACTGCCTTCTGCAGAATGGGATGCAAACCTGGCTTGTGGCAGGGGGGCATAAAAGCAGCAGGAAGAGCCCATCTCAAGCGCAGCTCCAAAAGATACAGTGAACACACAAGCAGGCATGTGCCTAAGCTTTTACCAGCACAAAATTTATGGCTCGGCAACTCAATATAATCTTGGAATAACAGAAATTGGGGTGGGCTATGTGGCTTCATTTGAGCCCCAGTTTAATCTTATAGATTGTTTTTCTGCAGGGGCCAGGCAAGGTCAAGCAGTTTAGATTGTAAACCAATTTCCCTTCCCCTCTTTTTATTTAAGAACAATTATAAGCCCCCCACTGGAGGCCAGCAATAGCTCTCAGAGTGACCCTTGATATAATTTTATAAGCCCTCTGCAAATGATTCATTCAGACCTCTTGTAAAAACTCAATGTCCTTTTTCTGCAGCCTGCTGCTCAGGGAGAGAGAACAAGGGAAGCCAGTGAAAGGGTAAAGGAAACAGAGGGTCACAAAAAGAAAGGTAGGGAGAGGATTCAGAGAGAAGATTATTGACTTCTACCATCTGGCTTCTAGCAGCTCTACCCACCATGGGATCTCCAATAGATTACTCCTTGACAGAAAAAAAAAACTGCCCCTCTGTTTTTAAGGTACAGCTCTGCACTAGTCATGTATGGTAGCCCATTAAGGAATTAAGAGCTTTCTTCACATCCCACTGCCTGGATAACCATCATCTGAAATCCTTCAAAAAGGAGGCTGGATACATTAAACAAAAAAAAAAGTTATCATGGCTATTGGGCTATAGAACCTGCAGAGCTCCTAGTCATAATATTCTTGCGTTTTGCTAACATTTTTTTTCTCTGTTAGCAATCAATCTGGGTAATGATCACCTGGTCAAACCAAGTAAAACTGATTTTGAATAAGAAACAATAAGTTGAAAAAATAAACCATTATCTGTTTCTTGACCAGAGGACCTCTACAAGTGACTGAACTACAGCTTCTAGCATCAATCACCAATGGTTATTTTGCTGAAATTGCAATCCAGCAATAACCAGAGGACAACTGGCTGATAAGAAGATAAACTACTAGCCAAGTGGATCTCTCTTAGAACCGTTTTTCCACTTTTGATTTTCAGAACTAAAACGCATTCTCCGAATCTCATCCAGATGCTTTTTTCCTCCTCTTCCTCCTCCATTGCTTACTCCAGATAACACTTCATAATTTCTTAAAGATTTCAAAAATTAAAAGTGATGAAAATTACTATTCAGGTTAGAAATGCATCACTTACATTAACTTGGATAAAGTTCCCTGGCTTTTTATCCAAGTTTGTTCTGAAGATATAATGAAACCCAAGGAAATATGAGAGGCCCTGGTTACTTTTCTTTTGTCCATACTAATAGGTTTCATCTAATCTCACTGCAACAAAACAATATATTAAGTAGTCCTGAAGAGAAGTAATAGGAAAACACAGGTGTAAGCAGTTATCACCTCAGGTGTCGTTTGGACTTACCAAAGTTCAACAGTGAGGCCTGATTTGGTACTATAAAGCCTCAAACCCTCTGGAGTCATAATAAACATATAATTAAGACTATGCAGAGCTCTGTATCATTAATGGGGCAAGGTTGAGGTCTCTGAAATGGCAAACTGCTGATGATTACCATTAGCTACCTGTAATTCCACACTCATGAGATCTTCAGAGATGCTTACCCATGTATAGGCTTTCTCAAGGCCTGTTTCAAGTTTCACCTTGAGTCTTATGTCCAGTGGAGAGGAAGGGTAAAATTGGACAGTACTGAGGAAACCTCATTTTACTTTTAATGTTCAATAACTTTTCTATGGTGCTGATAAAAATATTCCTCCATTTTGTCATTCATGCTTCCTTCCTCCAGATGTACACTTTAGCTACCTGGGGATAATGGAGGAGCAGAACCCAATACACCTGACCGAATAGTACCAGGTTGGGTAATGCTGCTGTAGCATTTGAATTATTACATTTACCCCACACTGTAAGACACTTAAAGAAAACAATTATGATAAACTGATACATCAGGTAAAGAAAGATTTAGAATCGTGGGGGAAACTTCAAATTTCACTACTAGGCCGAATTGCTACTATTAAAATGAACATTCTCCCTAAATTTTTGTATTTATTCCAAACGATCCCAATTAAATTACATAAAAAGTTTTTTGAAGAACTCAATAGAACAACCCTGAAATTTATTTGGCAAGGGAAAAAACCCAGAATAAATGTAAAAGCAATGCAGGATGTGAAGAGCAGGGGAGGGTTAGCATTTCCAAACTGGGAGTTATACCATATGGCCACCTCATTAGTTTGGTTGAAGGATTGGGTGAGTTTAACCAATAATAGAATACTATTTCTAGAAGGCCATGATTTACAAAGGGGGTGGCACGCCTTTCTATGGGACGTAGGGAAAACCAGTCAAAAATATTTCCATAGACATTTAATTAGAGACGCACTATTAACAATTTGGAGGAAAATAAGGAAAAAACATTATAAAAAAGTACCAGTATGGATTTCAACAATGGAGGCAATGATTCACCCAAACAATTTGGAGCTTACCAAAATGATTAAATACAAAGACTTATTAGACCCACAAGGAAATTTGAAACCGAGGCTGGATCTTCAAGAGCAAGGACATAAAATTGATCAATGGGTTTATCTTCAGATTCAAAGCAGATATAAACAAGACAAAAAAGAATTCGGAATTAATAACAAACTGCAACAGTTAGATAAAATTTTATTAGGATCCAATAAAAAAAACATAACAAAATTTTATAACTACTTATTAGAAACAGAACTAGAAGAAGAAATTGTAAAAGGAAATATGATTGCTTGGAGTAAGAATGTAGGGCGCAGCATCACATTAGCGGAATGGGAGAAAGTTTGGGGCAGAAACAATAAGATTACCAAATCGGCAGCATACAAGGAAAATCTTTATAAAATGTTCTATAGATGGCATCTCCCCCCTTCGAGGTTAGCGAAGATGCACCCCAACATGAGTCCGCATTGCTGGAAGTGTAGGAAAAAAGAAGGAACCTTTTTCCATATGTGGTGGTCCTGTGCAGAAACCCAAAAGTATTGGAAGAAAATCAAAACTTGGTTGGAAGAAATCACCAAAGAGCAGATCGAATACAAACCAGAGTCCTTCCTACTAGGGATTTTTGATAAGCAAATTTCCAAAAAAACCAAATACATAACTATACACATTTTAACAGCGGCCAGATTAGCCTTCGCTCAACATTGGAAACAACACCAAATTCCATCAGAAGAAATGATTATTGAAAAAATCTCAAAATGCGCAGAAATGGATAAATTGACTTTGGCGCTAAAAAACAAAGACACTTCACTATACTATGACAGCTGGAATTGTTGGTATAATTGGATTGACCAAAGATAAATAATATATTATAAGGCATAAAAGAAAAGTATCAATACATAATAGCGAGGTAGCGATATAAGTTAAAAACAGGTGTGGTCATTTTACTTTTAATGTTCAATAACTTTTCTATGGTGCTGATAAAAATATTCCTCCATTTTGTCATTCATGCTTCCTTCCTCCAGATGTACACTTTAGCTACCTGGGGATAATGGAGGAGCAGAACCCAATACACCTGACCGAATAGTACCAGGTTGGGTAATGCTGCTGTAGCATTTGAATTATTACATTTACCTTTGAATATGAATAGCGATTACCTTATCAATCTTGAATTATAGTTTATTGTAACAAGGGGAAAAGAATGTAAACTTTGACTTTGGCTGTATGCAACCATTCCTTTGGACACTGGAGAACCAACCACCAAATAGCTGAAAGTTTCCTTGTGCGGGTGTGGCACACAGGAGTGTCCACAGGAAAATTGAAAAATTAAATGGCAACTACAAACTGTATTATCTATCTATCTATCTATCTATCTATCTATCTATCTATCTATCTACGCACACGCACACATACACACAGGTGCATTGCATATTCAATACAAGTTAAAGGAGGTAAGTTGCGCCTTGACATCTTGACATTTTTTAACACTGTCTTGTGGAGGCTCCAAATGGCACAGTCCATCATCCACCCAGTCAAAATAGCCAGTCTTCCAGGACAGGAAGAGATAAGACTGCATGCACCCAAATATCATTTTCAAATCCAAATTCAGAATAGAAACGGAAGGGATCTTGGAGGTCTTCTAGTCAACCCCCCTGCCCAAGTAGGAGACCCTATACAACTTCAGACAAGTGGCTGTCCCGTCTCTTCTTCAAAGCTGCCAGGGATGGAGTAACCACAACTTCTGAAGGCAAACTGTTCCACTGGTTAATTGTCCTTTCTGTTAAGAAGTTTCTGCTTAGCTCCATGTTGCTTCTCTCCTTGATGAGTTTCCATTCATTATTTCTTCTCTTGCCTTCAGGTGCTTTGGAAAATAGGTTGACCACCCTCTCCTTTGTAGCAGCCCCACAAATACTGAAATGCTGCTATCATGTCACCCCATTCATTCTTTTCTCTAGACCACCCATGCCCAAATCTTGGTATTCATACGTTGTAGCCATATTTAGCCATATTTAGTCATATTTAGCCATCTAAAATATTCATATTTTCTCATCATATTTCTTTCTTGCAATGTTTGAAAGTTCTGAATGGGTCAGAAGTTGTGTTCTCAGGTAGGTAAATAGATAGAGGTTTTAGCACCTGCATAACATAAGGAAATGAGTAAATGGAGGGATTAAATGCATGCAGATTGGAAGCACTTTCCAGCTTGAGGTATGCTTCTTCAAAAATACTTTTAAGTGGTACTTATTTCTTCTGCAATATAACTGCCAGTGAGAGCTTAATTCATTACCATTTCAACAGCATGAAGGTTCTGTAAATTTAGAGTTCAATTTAATTCTCTCCTTGGGGGGAAAAATCTCTTTGCTTGCTCACACACTCTAATTGCTACACTGAGAGGTACAGGGACAAAAGCCTGCAAAAATGGAATAAGAGAACTGAGGGAAAGCAGAGCAATATTTTCCCTTCATTCCTTCATTGCTTTGGCAATCATCTCTTATTATTCACTAGCAACAAAAAGGCACTTTGCACATGCTGGAAACAGCAAAGGTCTCTTAATTATTTCACTTATAGGTTGTTGTTTTTTAAATTAATTGTGAGCAAGTTTCCATCCAGCTGATAGCAATTCTAAATATCATTAAACTCAGGTGGTTTTTTTTTTTTGTCTTCTTCTTCCTTCATTTCAGAGGGGAGGCAAAGAAGGTTCTGAATTGGTATGCCCTGAAAAAAAAACAAAAGTATACAATGTGTGTATATAATCCATTTCAATAGCCCCTCCTGGGAACTGTGCATTGAGATGGAAACGTGGCCTTTTTTTTTTTTTGCACAGCAGCAAACAAATTGGAAATTCTATTACTAACATCTTTCCAGAGCAAAAATCAAACAAAAACACCCCAAATAAAGTGAAGAAAGCAACATGTGGAAGCAACAAGTTGAGAAAATTGATACAGAGAGAAAAATTATTTACTAGAAAGAAATTACTTGGCAAGAGGTCTCCTCATGGAGGTCTTATCAAGTATTAGCAATATATATATATATGGCATTCAGCTTTGTTCGGGTATTTTCCAATGTCATTGTAGTTGTGCTTTTAAAGTTGTAGCAACGTTTCAGCAGAATCTCATCTGCCATCATCATCATATATATATATATTCTTAAGTTTTCGTGGGTACTTACATGTATGTTATTCAGCTTTGTTCGGGTATTTTCCCACGTCACACAGACGAACACAATACACAATACAGAAGCCTGATGATGGCAGATGAGTCTGCCGAAACGTTGCTACATCTTTAAAAGCACAACTATAATGACGTGGGAAAATACCCAAACAAAGCTGAATAACATACATACATACATACATACATACATACATACATACATATATATGTTTTCTGAGGTTTTCATGGGTATTTGTACGTGGATCTTTGGTTATTCAGGTACTTCCAATTTTACGCGGGAGAAAACCCAAATAACCAAAGATCCATATGTGTGTGTGTGTGTGTCTGTGTGTGTGTGTTTTCTTAAGTTTTCGCAGGTACTTACATGTATGGTATTCAGCTTTGTTCGGGTATTTTCCTATGTCATTATAGTTGTGCTTTTAAAGTTGTAGCAACGTTTCGGCAGAATCTCATCTGTCATCATCAGGCTTCTGTATTGTGTTCGTCTGTGAGTCAGACTTTCACAGCCGTTTCTGTTTTAAATTTGGTGCTAGCCTACTGCTGTGCCAGAATGGTTTTTTCTTCATCCTGATTGGTTGGGAGTCTTGGTCTGTGTTTATTGGTCTTGGAGTTTGCTGAGTTTTTCTTGATTGGTGTTTCTAATATCTTCTGTCTGTTTTGTAGCTTTTTTTGTCTTGATTGGCTGGCAACATTGTGTTTCCTGTATTGGAGGCTTTTAGTGTGGCTTGGCTCCAAGTAAATGGACGGCTAAAATGGAGCCAAGCTGCGCTAAAAGCCTCCAATACAGGAGACACAATGTTGCCAACTCCCACAAGACAGCTGATACATGTGCACACAAAACCACACAGGCCACTGAATTTTGCACCAACTGGAGCTTCCGGATGCTCTTCAAGGGCACCTCCATGTGAAGCATGTTGCAATAGTCAAAATTAAATAGTCAAAACTATTTAGTTGTCAAATTTATGTAGCTGCCCACCTGCCAAACAAGTGACTCTGGGTGGCATACAATAAGGCTAAAAAACAGTTAATTTAATCAATAGTAAAACAACACTGATTTTTTTTTATTATAAAGAACTGTAAAAGGCAAAGCTAAAAAAGAAATAGTAGGCAAGGAGATGTTAATAATAAGGGAGCTGCCTCTTATTTCTCATGTGAAAATCAGCCTGCAACATAAAAAAAAAAATTCACTGAGGTAGGATTCCGGCCCAGAGGTCCAAGGTCCCCTTTGGTAACATGAGAAGAAGAATTTCTAAACATTGAAAAACAAGTTTGCCTCATTTTGAAGTACGTAAAGTAATATGTGTTTCAATTTGGAGAGGAGCCTGCCTGCCCCTGCACCCATCAAATCTACAATGAACTGTATTGGAGTCTAAAGTATATACACACAATCCTCAATTTATGACCACAACAGATAACACAATCTCCATTGCTAAGCAAAGGGCTTGTTAAGTGAATCACACCTGATTTTACAATCTTTTAACTATGGTTGTTAAACAAATCTCCTCCTCCTCCTCCTCCTGAATCTGTACAAGAACTGGAATGGATTTGCCTGATTCATTTCTTATTGATTGATTGATTTTTATTTATTGATTTGATTTGTCAATCGCTTACAAAATAATAGGTATAAGTATATACATAGTTATGAATACATGAAATGGGTACATATAAGAAAAATAAAAGAAACAATAGGACAGGGACAGTAGGCACGTTGTTGCACTTATGCATGCCCCCTACAGACCTCTTAGGAAAGGGGTGAGGTCAATAGTAGACAGTCTAAGGTTAAAGTTTTTGCGGTTTGGGGAAGAAACCACAGAGTCAGGTAGAGCATTCCAGACATTGACCACTCTGTTACTGAAGTCATATTTCCTGCAATCAAGTTTGATGCGATTAACCTTGAGTTTGTATCTATTGTTTGCTCTTCTGTTGTTATGGTTGAGGCTGAAGTATTCATCGACAGGTAAGTCATTGCAATTCTTCCTCATGTTTGTAATTCAATGAATTAATGAATGAAGAAACAAACTTTACCAAATATGCCTGCACATTAGGGGAAAATGCACAGAAACACAATTTAGTTTTGGACTCATTGACTGGAAAAGGCATCTGTTACGAAAAGAACACATTTGTGAGGGAAAACGTATACAAATATGGACATCGGTTTGCTCATTTGGGGGAAATCGAGAAATAGATAACAGTGGATTGGTCCAAGTCTTCCCTCTCTCAGATAACAAGGTCTGGCAGCTTCACTGATGTATTCAGAAATGTCCTTCTGATCATGAAAAAGGCCACAGTACTTCCCAATACCATCTTTGTATTAGGATAGTATTTATTTTATCCATAGCTGGATGGGGGGGAGGAGAAAGATACCTTAGATTCTCAAATTCAAACAGCATTTTTATATATATTTTGAGAAATGTAATGATACAAACATGGAAACCATGGTGACCAACGGCTAATGAAACCGTTTTTCCTAACTTTCCCTAGGCACATGCTGTGTGTTCCCTCCCTCCTCAACCCTTCCATAAGGCACAAATGCTATTATTGGTTTCCTACTTATATAGACTTGGAATAGCACAGAGACTGTAAATAGCATCAATCTAGAAACTCAACATGGCAAAAGACAACAGAAGAAAAAGTGTTAAGATGACAACTCTGGAAGGATTGTTCTTGCATTCAGTTTCTTATTGTACATTTCTATCTATTGCTTAACATCAAATGAACTTTACTGAGGTGGCTCATTTAATCCAGCATCCTTCAGCCATCTTGAGATCGCAAGTCCCAGAATTCCTAGCCAGCAAAGCCAGGGGTTAGGGAATTCTGGGAGATGGAGTCCAAATACCTCTGGAGGGCCCGAGTGAAGCTTTGCTTAATTCATGAGACTATTGGTTTACCCTCATGCTGTGCTGTTTATATTCAGAGTTGGAGTTACCCTGAGGGAGATCAACCATTAATGGATATCTATCCTGGGCCTCTAGATTTCTCACAATTGTTTCTGGATATAGCCAGAAATTAAAAAGGTGTCTTGGGTGTATGTTATGCCATGTTTGGGACACATAAGAAATCGACATAATTATTCTTCCTGCTGCTCCCAAAAAAGCCCATAACATTGCTACTGATGGAGAAAGCTTGTTCTAGAATGCACTGGATAGTGTTTTCTAGCTATATTCTAGCTAGCTAGTTTTCTAGCTAGTCTCCATTCCTTCTGCTGGCTTAACTGCCTCTTATCTAATTGTTGTCTAGTCTGTAGTTCTTCTTTCTATGTCCCAAGGTCATTTGCACATGCCATTACGCTACCCTGGTCTTTTGAATTAATATGTTTTACATTCTATGTACATAACAATATCTCTTTTTGTCAGAACGAAAGCTTCAATTTTTGAAAGGATTTGGGAAAAGGAGTCATCTATGATGAAGGAGAATCCCTTGTTGTTAAATACCTCAGGGCAATTTAACTGATATTCTTCCTCTGAGGTGTATTGAGGAAATATACTTTCAAGATTTTCTTAATGAAATCTTACAATAAGAGCTAATATTTCTGGGTGGCCTTCTTGTCTGGATGGTACTCATAAGGCTGGCAGGTAGTACTTGGCCCCTGAAGACAGTGTTTCTTGATCTGAAACAAAGGAGAAAATGCATGATTTTGTAAGAAGTGCTACATCAGGCAAGAGTGGGGATGTCCTCACTGTAGGATTTGCAGTCCCTTTCTTGATTGCTTCTTCCTCTCATCCAGGCTGCAGTGCATTCAATTATGCGTCTTCATTTATGTTTCCTGGATAGGATTGCCCACAGCATTCGTTAGAGAGTTGATTTGAAAAAAGGAGAAATTAACAATGAGGCCTTTCACAGCTAAAGAAACAGCCATTCTGACCTCTGGGTAATAAAGTGTAGGGCCAACAATTTGGAAAGGGAATTAAGGATGGAAATGAGAACATCTGACTGGAGGCAAATTAGCATGCAAAAGGCCTGGATTTTTATTTTTATTTTTTTGGAAGCTTCATCTTTTCAAGTGGATGAGGCAGTTTGCAGACTCAGATGTCAGTTTCATGTGTTATTGCTGGAAGGAAGAACTTCTTTTGGAAAGAGATGATGAGAAAGTTTTGCTTTAATTACAAGTGCGCTTGACAATAAAACTTTTCAGAGCACTTTCTCTTGGCATTCTCTAGGGCAGGCACAGAATTTTCCAGTTAGGGAAGCCCCCTCCCTCCTAGAAGAATGAAATATTTTGAGGAATATTAAAAAAGGCAGAATATTATATTTCCCCAAAGGGAGAAATGGAGAAACATGTTTTTAGAGGCAGAAAGCAGCCGGCACTTTTCTTAATAGCCCACAGCAGATGTCAGCACTTAAGAGATAAAGAGCTTATTGAAAGAGGAAGGCAAGTATCTAGATAGCTCTATTCATAGGTAAAGCAAATATTGCAGGCAAAAGTCTATTCAAGATAGGATATTTTGAAACTCCCTGCAGCAAAGTCTGAATGAAGATAAGATTAGCCCTCAGCCACAATAGGAATTGCCCAACATCCTTTTAGTTGCGCCACCCCAGCAAACTTCAACCAAACCTGGGAGCTCAGACAAACACCTAGGATTTCTATTTCTCCTTTTGCCTATAGAGCCAGCTATGACCCCTACACAACCCCTACAACAGCCAATAGAATTCATATTCTTGCACAGGAACAGGAAGCTCAAATACAAAGTCCAAAAGAAGGTATAAAAGCCACTCACTCTCAATTCTGTTTTGGCAACTCTGATAGTTCTGTTCATCAATAAATGGACCCTCTTTCCAATCAGCCTCCTGCCTCCATTTTGTCTCCAGTGCCTTTCTCCCCATTTGGAACTGGAACTGGATATTTCTTTCAATACCAGCGTTGTTTTCTACTAGGTCTCATTAAGATTGACAAAAGAGAAGTTGCTTTAGAAATAGTGTATGTCCAAATCAATTTCAGAGGGATGCATGATAAGCTAATTCTTTCAAAAGAGCAGAGATGACAGTCACAGTAAAAACTGAAGAACTGAACTGTGAGTAGACCAGTTCAAGGGAGATTGTCCACATATACCCTGGATGACTGTTCCTCACTAATTTTGACTGATGCAGAAATATTAGAACAAGAAATAGTGAATAATGTTTTTTTTAAAGGTGTGGCTTATAGGACAAATACAATGACAATCCAAGAGAATGATTCGGTTAAGTCCTTGCTGTAGGACATACAAAAGGTTCTAGTTAACTTTTTGAAAACTGAAGTGAAAATACAAATGATAAACCAAGTGAACAGCCTGCATAATGACTTTTTATTGGATTTACAAAAGAGATGTGCTGAGAAGAGACTAAATACTATGACAACAACTGAATGAATTAAAGATCAATACAGTTTGTTGTTGTTTTCTTGTTCCTTTCTTTTTTATTTCGGTAAAGATGTTGTTTGTTTCATGTTCTTTTTTAGAAGTTCCTTTTTTATTATGATGTAGGTGTTGTCTACATACCTGATCAGAATGGTATTCGGCAGGTTCTGACCAGTTCTGGAGAACTGGTAGCAGAAATTTGGAACAGTTTGGAGAACTGGAAAATACCACCTCTGACTGGAGATTTTACAGTATCCTTCCCCTGTCACCAAGCCACGCCCACAGAACTGGTAGTAAAAAAATATGAATCCCACCACTGCACCTGATCCATGTTTTTGATCGTATATATGAAAGTGCTATAGTTCCTAGTTACTGCATTAAGTCTCTGCTATGAGTCTGGAGTATAATAACCCTCTGTTCCTCTGATTTGTTGGTATTTTGTTCATCAAATTGAAAACAGGGAGACCGGTTGATGAGTTCCATGAATGTGGTTATTTTCAGTTAGTGTATTTGGATAATGTATTTCTGCATATTTCTCTTCCATTGGATAGAATGAGCTTCAGCAGTCACAGTCCAAACTGAAATTAGGCATTCAGCTAAAGGAGTGTGAGGTTATTCAGACTCTTTTAAGGTAATGTATGAACTGGGCTAAACCCTTTCCTCACTCAGTCCCTTGCTGCCCTACACTTCCCTTACCTTCTTCCTAAGTGTTCTTCTCATCCTCGCCCTTGTCTGTCTTGAAGGCAGAGACATGCCTCTTTTGCTCATGCAGTCAAGCACTATTTCCATGGAACGTGCTGTCTTAATAAAATAATAACAGTGATTAGGGATGCCACCTGATTAATGAATAAGTCAATTCATTGTCCCTGCTTGCAAAACATTGATTAAAGTTGGATTAACACCTGCAGAAGAGTAAAACCAAAGTATTAGAAAGCAAGATCTATGTGATTTGGGAAGCTCTAAGAAACCATGGCAGCTGGCACATTGGAGGAAAAGCAACTCTTAGCTGTGTAAGAGGGAACTGGAAGGCCTACATTAAGTTCATATTTATTGTGTCACTTTTGATTCAGTTCAGGGGGTTCTAAAGATTTATGAGATTTGGGGGCATGATATATAAATTATTTCCACTGCCCATATGCCATGGTTGAATATGCCAATCTAAAATGTGCTCCTATCATTAGAGTGATTTGATATTATAGAACTGAAATATTGTAGTACTTCAATAAGACTGATGTCTTCTTAGATGTAGAACAGTGTTTCTCAAGCTTAGCAACTTTACCATGTGTGGACTTCTACTCCCAGAATGCTACAGCCAGAAAATTGGCTGGGGCATTCTGGGAGTTGAAGTCCACAAATTTTAAAGTTGTCAAATGAAGACATGCCATTTTATTAAACCTTTATTAAACTTTCTCTTAATAAAGAGAAAGTCCCACTGCTTGTAATACTGAGGGACTATCTCAGTGGTTTTCGGATTGGTCTAAATATTTCCCTGCCATTCTGTCAGCAGGGTAGGTGGATTTAGTGAAAAGAAATCTAAAGTAGAGTTATTTCACATCATTCCTGCATTCTTCATAGACCCGAGGACAGGCAACATGGCTGCCATCCAGCCAAAAGTATTAGCGTGTGAGGGGGAAATGAAATATAAGTAGCATCTTATTAGCAAAGGACATCTGAGCCTCTAATTAAAATTTGCCTAATGACCCAGCTTCTTTGTCATTTTCACTATTACAGACATTAATTTACAGTGACGGGTACTTACGCAAAGGCAAAATTAACTTCTCTTTCAGAAAAGGAAAAAAAATGAAAGAGATTGTACATCCATTTTGTGCTTTACTGAGTGGAATCCTTGCAGTAAAATGCCCTGAAAATGTAGTGTTTGGTATGAGATGGTTCCCCTTGTTGGAGCCTTCATTTCAACTGAAAGCCAGAATTTTATCCTTTAGTAATATGGTGAAGTGGAGACATATTTGAAGAATAGGACACATTTGCAGGCAGGGATCTACAGAGGAGGCCAATTGGATCAAACCAAAAAGGCCATCTGTCCTAATTTGATGCCAAAGAGAAGTCCCAAGCAGGACATGCTATCATAACCACTGTCCCATTCATGTTCTTGGCAATTAATATTGAAGTACCTACTTCCTTTGATCTTGAATGTAATATAGTCATTATGATTTGCAGACATTGTTAGGCATAGTCATCTGGAATCGGTCTGATTTGCTTCTAAGCTTTCTAGGTTGGTGACCAATACTAAATATTGAGGTACCATTTATCTTCATCAGATGATCCTGGGATCTAATATGAGAAAAAAATGATGTTTTGGGCCAATTTTTGATCATTAGATATCTCTTTTCCTACCAATAAGTCCCTTATTGTCTTTTTGCCATGATCAGAGGATGTATGAGAGCACCAAATAATAAACTATTTATTATATTATTTATTTAATATAATCTAATAAAATGCAGAAGGGAGTCTAAAGGAAGGAAGGAAAGAAAGAGGATAACCAATAGGAAAGTTCATGTACAGCAGAAATGACTGTACTGTTGAAGACCTGGTAGGCCAGGTTAAGGGGAGATCATCATGGAGAAAATCAATATATATGATTATTAGGATTTGACAATGACCTCTTGGTAATCAAGTCAATAATCAATCTCCAGTAGCTTCTCTGCAACTTTATGGTTGACAGGAAGGTCGGTTGCTCATTTTTGCCGATAATGAGGGATTCAGTGTGAAAATTTTCCACATTTTTCACCCATATTTGTAAAGGTACCATTCTTTAGCAAAAGAGAGAATAAGTCACTGTAAATCCATTTTGATTTGGCTGCGTATGAATCTAGTAAATAAACAAATGACAAGTTTCCACTTCTCTAGTACTGAGATCCATCCAGGATTTAAACTGTGAAAAGTGTCAAGTTTCAAATATTCCTTTTGAGCTGCAGGTCTCAGCAGCTACACTTTGACACTTTTAAGAGTGGAATATGAACCATACACCAGAGTGACACAAACACTGAAAATCCAAAAGTCTTGTCTGCTCAGTTGTTTAGATCAGATTGGAGAATGAACTAGGAGAAAGGGCCAGGAGGTGAGTAAAAAAACAAAAAACTACAGCCTTGAAGCAATCAAAGATCAGAATGGAGGACCAGAAAATTAATCAAGACTTATAAATGAGATTGGCCAGATAGATAAAGAAAAAAAAAAGCACAACAGAGCATAGGTGTGTTTGCAAGAACCAGTTAGAGGAAATTTTTCTGGAGGTTTTCCAAAGACCATATGGCCTGAACAAGATCACATCTAGGACTTTAGAGGCTTAAAAGGCTGGCTTTAAGAGTTTAAATCAAGAATGATTAGACATTGACTTCACATTACCAGTACAGTTAGTCCTTCATTTACAACCATAATTGAGCCCAAAATTTAGGTTGCTAAGTGTTCAGAGTACTGCAGTGTAAATTCAGCACCAGAAAAGTAAACACAGATGGCTGAGGCTTCATTTAACTTCTTTATAAACATATAAAGTAAATTTTACAATACCAGTTGTAGATTTCTCCATCATGGAGCAAACTCAAACAGAAGCAGACATGTTACAGGTTCAGAGCAGAACAGCAACTCAGGAGCTTAGAAACAGACATCAGTTTCACTTCAGTTCAGCAGGCAAGCAAGCAAGTTAGTTTCTCTTTCACTTTCAAGCTGAGCACAGGACAGAGATAAATCACGCTCAGATTCTCTCTTTAAGTTTCAGCCCTCAGTTCAGCTCTCATTGGCTGGCCTTGTTACTAAGCTCTATTCCAGTTCATGAATATATTCACTTTGGTAAGTGAGTTTTGTCCCACTGTACAACTTTTCTTGCCACAGTTGTTAAGTGAATCACTGCCATTGATAAGTTAGTAACACAGTTGTTAAGTGAATCTGGCTCCCCCATTGACTTTGCTTGTCAAAAGATTGCAGAAGGGGATCACATGACCTCAGGACACAGCATGATTGTGATCCCGGGACACTGCAAACGTCATAAATATGAGTCACTTGCCAAGCATCTACATTTTGATCGCGTGACCATGGGGATGCTGCAATGGTTGTAAGTGTGAAAAATGGTCATAACTCACTTTTTTTCAGTGCCCTTGTAACTTCGAACAGTCATTAAACGAACTGTTGTAAGTCGAGAACTACCCTAAACCACCAGCCCTAGGTTTCCTGAAGTAGCATAAGATTATCTGCATCTGAAACTGGGGTATCTTAGACTCTTTATTTAAGCAATAATTTGTTGGAGTTCTTTATAAGCCAAAAAGGCGTGGGGGGGATGGGATGCCATCCTGTGACATAGATTTTTTTTTTTCTGCACACCAGGATACAGAATAATAATCCAAATATTAGTTTGTGCTGTCCTGCCAAGTGAAGTAATGCAGACAATTCAGCCACTCAAAGGTTCTTCTCTTTTTCATGTCATTTAGGAAGGAGAAGGAGAAGTTGGAAAGCCCCCCTTTATCTCAAGTGGCCTTTTGTTGCTTGTTAGCAGGAGGCTGGAAATTACTGGATAACTCTGGAATCAAAACTTTTTAGAACAAATTGGACCGCATGAAAACAGCAGGTAGAGAATTGTGTCTCTTTGTCAGAACAACAGGCATAGAGGGCTCTTATCTTGGTGCTGAAGCCCAGGATAAATTTCTGAAAGAGCCACAGATTGAGACAATGAATCTGAATCAGTAAGTGCGGTGTTGTTCGCTCCATGCAGAGCTAGCACAACTGAGACATGTGCCACTATCGGGAGCCACAACACAGAAATGCACCCTCTTTTTCATCCATGCTTTTTCCAGGAATTTGCCCCTGTGCTGGATAGGATCACACAATGTATTCAACCAAGTCAGGGAAAGAAGCAAGAGCTTAAATTGAAACAACATGCTAAACACAATTAGAGGTAATACAATTTGTGTGTGTGCCTTGACCCGCTAATTTAGTTGGGTTCAATTGCTTTTAATTGAGTGGGTGTATGCCACCCAAAGTCACTTTTAGTAGGTAGGTGGCAATATAAATGTACTAAATATAAACTTCAATCCAAAAAGAGATCACTCTGGCAGAAAAATAAATCTGGTCACGTTGCCAATTTCAAAAGCTGATACAAAAATTTATGCCACCAGATAAAGACCGAATGCACCAATTATCACATTAAACAAGAGGAAAACCTTCTAAGCACAAATTCCACCAGTGCTTTTTACAATTTTGTAAACAACAAACTAAAAGATTCAAGGTCCATCCCACCCCTGATAGGACCTAATGGTAAAGACAGCAATGACGACACCATTAAAGCCAACATCTTTAACACATTTTTTGGCTCAGTATTTGTAAACAGCAATGGATCGTGCCCAGTATTTCCTAGCCGAACCACAGATAACTACAATGATCTAATACATATCGATTTTACAGAAGACAATGTTGAAAAAGCACTTCGCAATCTAAAACCATCTCTATCTATTGGACCGGATGGAATATGTGCCTACTTCTTTAAAAAGCTACCCACTGCCATAGCCAAACCTCTAAGCATAATCTTTGAAAAATCTTTCAGGGCCAGCTCCTTGCCTAACCTATGGTCACAAGCCACAGTCATCCCCATCTTCAAAAAGGGAGACACCAGCCTAGTTGAAAATTACAGACCAATCTGCTTATGCTGCGTCACCTGTAAAGTCATGGAATCAGTTATTAACCAATCCATCATCCTCCACTTAGAGACAAACAACCTACTCTCCAATAAACAATTTGGTTTCAGAAAAAACTATCCTGTAATCTGCAACTCTTACACTGCAAAAACATATGGACTACACAACTTGATCAGGGCAAAACAATAGATGCAATCTACATAGACTTCTGTAAAGCCTTTGATTCAGTGGTACACGACAAACTACTACTAAAAATAAAATCCTATCCTCTGGACAACTGCATAACTGGATAGAAGCATTCCTGTCAAACAGACAACAAATAGTCAAAATTGGGAGTGTCCTATCAAATTCTGTACCTGTCAATAGTGGTGTCCCCCAAGGCAGTGCTCTAGGACCAACTCTCTTCATACTCTACATAAATGACCTCTGTGATCATATTAAGAGCAACTGCGTTCTTTTCACTGATGATGTAAAGCTGTTCAATACCACAGACAATACTGCTACCCTTCAAAAAGATCTTGACTATGTATCAGAATGGTCAAAAAAATGGCAACTTCAAATCTCAACAAATAAATGCTCTGTCTTACATATTGGCAAAAAAAAATCAGAAAATAAAATACAAGCTGAATAGTCAAGATCTTGTTGATGATCCAAGCTCTGTAAAGGACCTTGGAATACTCACCTCTAATGATCTAAGTGCTAGAGCCCACTGCAACTACATAGCCAAAAAGGCATTAAGAGTTGTTAACCTAATCCTACGTAGCTTTTTCTCTGGTAATATCACACTACTAACTAGAGCATACAAAACATTTGCTAGACCAATACTCAAATACAGCTCATCAGTCTGGAACCCACATTACGTATCTGATATTAGCACAATTGAGAAAGTCCAGAAATATTTCACAAGAAGAGTTCTCCACTCCTCTACTCGTTGTAGAATACCTTATGCCACCAGACTTGAAATTCTAGAACTAGAAAACCTTGAATTACGCCGTCTTCGGTCTGATTTAAGCATGATATATAAAATCATACATTGCAATGTCCTACCTGTCAATGAATACTTCAGCTTCAACCATAACAACACAAGAGCACACAACAGATACAAACTCAAGGTTAACCGCACCAAGCTTGATTGCAGGAAATACGACTTCAGCAACAGAGTGATCAATGTCTGGAATACTCTACCCGACTCTGTAGTTTCTTCCCCAAACCCCAAAAACTTTAACCTTAGACTGTCTACTATTGACCTCACCCCCTTCCTAAGAGGTCTGTAGGGGGCCTGCATAAGCGCACCAACGTGCCTACTGTCCCTGTCCTATTGTTTCTTTTATTTTTCTTATATGTACCCATTTTATGTATTCATAACTATGTATACACTTATACTTATTATCTTGTAAACAATTGACAAATCAAATCAAATAAAAAATAAATAAATAAATAAATGGCTTAATTTCATAAACGTATTACATTGTATTTTGTTTTTCTTATTTTGTATTTCACTCTGTTTTTAATTCTGTCTCTATAGTTTTTATGGCTTGTACCTGTATATGGTCGAGAGTCATTGTGATAGTGAGGTGAGTGGTGTCCAAATTTGATAACATAAAATAATAAAATAAAAGTTTAATACCGAGGTTGGCAGAACATTCTAGATTAGACTAAAACGCGTTACGTCACTTGAGAGCATGTGATGTGAAGCAGGCTGTCATGTTGAACTGTAATATGTTTTAATGTGGGTACTTCATGTTAGAGACACAGAGAAGTCATGTTTCGTTATAATGGATTTAAATTTTAGTCTGTTGTGCAAACCCACTCATTGCATCCATTGCAACCTGCCACTCTGCATACATTTTAGATTTCAATTCCCACCAGTTCCAGTCAGCATAGTGTAGGTTTTGCAGTAAACGATAGGTGAAAATAGGTGAATGAAATATTATGTCCTTATGGCAATGGCTTCACTCGGGACATTACCCTGTATGCTTTAGTGCATTCTTTCTGGTGCTAGTTTCATTCAAAAATAAATTAATGGCTTTTGTGCTGAGATCTGAAGAGCGCTGTTTTTTTTAAAAAAGGGGGAGTTTTCAAACCAAGATGTCCATACTGTTTTCACTTGGACACATTTAAAGAAAATTTATGAATCTAAAGGTCACACAGAATTTAGACCCCACTAGGGAGGGGTGGAGGGAGGGAGGGAGAGAGGGAGAGAGAGAGAAAGAGAGAGAAAGAGAGAGAGAGAATTTCAAAGACAAAGCATAGAAAGAATCCAATTGTATA
The DNA here is from genome assembly GCF_049901715.1 of Pseudonaja textilis. Taxonomy (NCBI): domain Eukaryota; kingdom Metazoa; phylum Chordata; class Lepidosauria; order Squamata; family Elapidae; genus Pseudonaja; species Pseudonaja textilis. The sequence goes on from NC_141990.1 coordinate 20,043,612, forward strand.
AAATCAGAAGTCCAACTAGGTTGACAGTATTTTTAGCATAGTGCATGACCTAAAACCTTTTTCTGACAGTGAGAACAACCAACCAATGGAACAGCTTGCCCTCAGAAGTTGTGGGAGTGCCATCAATTGAGACTTTCAAGGAGAGATTGGACTGCCATTTGTCAGAAATGGTGTAGGGTCTCCTGCTTGGGAGGGGGGGTTGGACTAGATGACCTACAAGGTCCCTTCCAACTCTGATTATCTGTATCTTATCTGTAAACCATGCCTTTATAACATTGCCTTTTTACTTGCAAATGTGGGGATACTCATCAAGCTCCAATTTCAATTCTGCAGTGCCTTCATTACTAGTATATGCTTAGGGAGCCGCTAACATATTAGAAGAAATTTATCATTTACAAAAAAGGGGGAGAGGGGTCTCCATACTGTAGATCTAGCCTAAATAAGTTACCTGTGACCCAGTCATGTATTCTTAAACTTGAATTAGGATTGAGTTTCAATAGTTTGAATGGAGTGCTCTGGAGGCAGGTTGGTAGGATTAGTTAAGGAATTAGAGTAACTGATACTCTAATAAACTAGCTGAAAAAGAGATAAGAGTATCTATACATCCACAGCAGTTCTCACAAGAAGGAAGCTAATACAAGCTAAGTTGGTGAGGAGGAGGAGACTAACATATGTTGGACTATTCATTTTGGGGCTGCTGGAGGTTTTCATGTTCCAGAAAAAATCCATTCTGCTGAAGCATTTCAAAGACCATGAAGAAATGGAGATCAGGGCTTCCTAAGATGGAGAAGTCTTCTGGTATGGGGTCATGCCATAAAGGAATATTAAGGAAGACAATGTCCTGCTAGCCCAGGGGTGGGCAAACTTTTTGGCTCGGGGGCCTCATTGACTTTTAAAATTTGACAGACGGGCCGCCACCTGGTGTCAAAATGCCTGTAATTACAAGTCAAAATCAAATGAATGCAATCATTCACATCAAACCTTAATTCTGTACCAATCTTCAGCGGGCCGGATTAAAAAGACCAACGGGCCGGATGTGGCCCCCGGGCCGTAGTTTGCCCACCCCTGTGCTAGCCCAAGAAATTGTCAACCATGTATAATTAGCATTGTCATTTCCCTCTAAACAGGAAGGAGGTTGTAGATATTGCTACATAGAAAGATAGCCACAAGCATAAGCTAAACACATTTCCAACAGAGAAGTATTAACTTAAACATTCTTCCTCAGGTAGCAATAAATCACCGCTGCATTCCTATATTCTTGCAGCCAAAGAAGGAAGATATGGAAGGAAGGGGGAAAATTTGCCATGCGTATTTACAAATAAAACTAAGCTATGCCTATCTTTGTTGATACACTCCAAACAAAGGAGGAAATTCTCAAGAGGTCTTTTTGTGTGCTCATTGTCTGATCATTTCTCAAGAAACCAAAGCCTTCACATTATAGTTGGTCAAACGGACATATTCTTACTTTCTCCTGTGTTATATTATTCCACAGACAAACTAAATGAACTCATAACGAAGATAATCCCTTACAGTTCTGTATTTATATCAGGAAGACATGATGGACAATTTTCTGAGCCAGTGCTGATAAATTGGAAAGCCTTCTCTAAAGATGTTTAACCATCACTGAACACCTTTAACCTTGATTTTCTAATTTCCATTTTAAAGGCTGTCTCTGGGTTTTACTGCTGCTGGTTATTTTATTCCTTTTTCCAATATAAGTAGCTTTTCAGTAAAGCTGTGTATATTTTGAGTTTATGTTTTTTTATAAATCTTACTAAAATAGTTACTTCTACTTTTTTTCTCTACAGCAGGGCAACTTAAAACTGTTTGGTAGTAAGCTAAAGCTGTTGCAATAAAGTCCATGCATTAAACATCTCCTATTTGATCTGTGATTATCTGGGATCATTTTAGAAAAGACGGAGTGGGTGGGAGAGAGAGAGAGCATTAAAAGTAACTGGAAATGTAAAATTAAATTGTTTCTCTGGTAGAACACTTTTCATGCAGACTCTGCATTGTTTTTCCCCTGGAAAGAGTTAATGTAAACCCAAGTACAGTATTTTCCAGATAATAACCCTAAGACAAAAACTACTGAATCTTGCTTGAAGGATGGGAGACAAACTTCTGCAGATTCATGTTGTACCTGTGAGGCCAGACAGAATTGCATTTCAGCTACTACTACAGTGTCCATATGATTGCTGCAGAATTCATTGAACTTATAGTCATTGGTGTATATGAGTTCAAGGCTGACCTGTACATTTGGGCCTTGCTTATCTTTATTGCTTATTATAGTCTTCCACTTTGGATGTACTATATAATATTCCCACTAGTGGCAGCAAAGCTGGGACTGCCAGGAAAATCTCAGTGCATTATTTATGTTTATTCGCTGAGATCTTTGCAGGGAGTGGATTATGAGAAACTCATAATCATCCAGAGGATTTTCCTCTGATTTATATGGAAGGGAACTAAAATATAAATAACTATTTTATGGGAGATCCACATCTTCTCTAAGAAAAAGTAGGTTATAAATATGATAAATATTTTTGCCTTGGAGAATTAGAGAATTATTTTATTGGCCAAGTGTGATTGGATACAGAAGGAATTTGTCTTGGTGCAAATATTCTCAGTATACATAAAAAGAAAAGATACATTCATCAAGAGTCAAAAATCATAAGGTACAACACTTAATAATAGTCATAGGATATAATAAGCAATCAAATCATACTAGGAAACAGTCAATATAAATCGTAAGGATACAAGCAACAAAGTTACAGTCATACAGTCACAAGTGGGAGGGGATGGGTGATAAGGAAGATGAGATTAACAGTAATAGTAGTGCACACTTGGTAATAGTTGAACAGTGTTGAGGGAATTATTTGTTTATCAGAGTGATGGCATTCAGAGAAAAACTGTTCTGGTGTCCAGTTGTTCTGAGGTGCAGTGCTCTATGGTGTCAATTTGAGGGTAGAAGTTGAAACAGTTTATGTCCAGGATGTGAAGACAATATTTCACAAACTATGAGATGGGGAGGTCCTTTGGGGAGACAAAGACAGAGTCAAGGTTCTACATCCCACCTTTCCCAAAATTTCATGCTATTGTTTCCATTGTTCATTTGTATTCCATTTGGGTGTGTGGATTTTAGGGCATTAGCACTACATTAAAGGAAGCTATGACGGCCAAATTTTAAGAACCTCATGCTTTAAGACGAGATCATACTTACTTGAAAGTAGAAGGAAAGTTTTAGCAGGATTTTTGAGATCAGAATTCATTTATTTCCAGAACTGTAGCAGTATTTTCTTCTCTAAGTTATAGGATACATTCTTCCCTGCAGAAGAGCCCCAATTTAAGTTTTTGACATCTCAATTTGAAAATGATCTCAAGTGACAAGCTTGGAAGGATTTTGGCTTGAGCAACTTCTGCTACCTTCCCCAGCAGATTTCCAGATATGTATATTGAATGGATAGTCCTTGACTTATGACAATTGAACCCAAAATGTTTGTTGCTAAGCAAGGCCATTGTGCCTCATTTTATGACTTTCTGGTACAGTTGTTGAGTGAATCACTGCAGTTGTTAAATGAATCATGTGGTCATTAAGCTAATCTGGCTTCCCCCATTGATTTTGCTTGTTGGAAGCTGGCTGGGAAGGATACAAGTGGTGATCACATGTCCCCAGGACAGTGCAAGTGTCATAAACACATGCCAGTTGCCAAGGATCTGAATTTTGATCATGTGATAAATAGGCTGCTGCAATGGTCTTAAGTGTGAAAACTGGTCACAAGTCACTGTTTTCAGTGCTGTTGTAACTTTGAACAGTAACTAAACAAATGATTGTAAGTCAAGGACTGCATGTATACCCAGCATATGCAGAAGGTATATGTTTGAAAATTAACACTCCATGTATTTAGGGTTAAATGTAGAATCATACTGGCTAGGAAATGTGGATTTTTTAGATTGAACCGTATTCACAGAATCCCAAAGGTGCTTTTTTCAGGAGGCAACTGGCATTTCTTGTTTTTTCTTTTGAAGACATTTTGCTTCTCATCTAAGAAGCTTCTTCAGCTCTAACAGGATAGTGGGAGATGGAAGGATTTATACTCCTTGCAGACAGCTGGTCATTTGCATCCTGTTAGAGCAGGGTTGTCAAACTCCCAGCCAGCGGTCCAGATGCATCATGTGCTGGCCATGCCCACGCCTGGTTTAGCAAAGTGGAAAAAAGTCCTGATACATCACATGATGCCACTGTGATGACATGAGTTTGACACCTCTGTTTTAGAGGGTCGTTGAAGCCCTTGGAGGTTTATCAGTGTCCTCAGTGTCACCTGAGTAGCCCTCCTGGTTCCTGTAGTCTGCATTTTTTTTCCCCCTCTGGAAATCCATTCTTACTCCCACACCATTCAAAGGCTGTTCATCCCAAATTGTATAGCTTCAACGACCCTCTAAAAGGGTCATTGAAGCTATACAAATGACCAGCTGTCTGCAAGGAGTATAAATCCTTCCATCCCCCACTATCCTGTCAGAGCTGAAGAAGAATTTTGGATGAGAAGCGAAATGTCTTCAACAGAAAAAACAAGAAAGTCCAGTTGCCTCCTGAAAAAAGCATCTTTGGGACAACCATGACCTGGATGACTGAGAATCTCTACAGACTTATAATCTCACAGAAGATTAAATAAGAAAGACGGATTCAGAATAAATTTTGATCTCTGATCATTTGTTTGTTTGTTTTTGTTATTCCCACCTGTTCTCCATCATTTCTGTTTCTCTCTCTCTCCCTGTTCTTTTCTTCCTTTTCCTTTACTGATATTCTATTTCTCAAATCTTTAAAAGTAGCCATGCTGTGGATACAGCCCTACTCACCTTAGCCCCGGTGAATCAGTTTTAAAGTGGGCTTCCAATCCTTTAAATATCTCCAGCTTATTAGTGGCCCCTTGAAAATAAGAGGAGACCTAACAGCTGCAAAGGGAGACCACAAAAAGATTGATAAAGATGTGTGCCCACTTCTGCTTTCTCCCTCCCTCCTTGGTCTGTGCAAATTACCCATTACTCTCTTCCCTTAGGATTCCAGATTGTCCTTATTTCTTCGTTTGAACTAAAACCAACCATGCATTAAATTAGTTCCCTTCTTCAAAAATAGCTTGATTGCTTCTTCCAAACTGCAGCTAATAGGAGCTTCCCAGAGAAAATTGGAAAAGAAATGGGGAAAGCGGCTAAGGGACAAGGAGGATTCCTGACCATGAAAGAAATCTTAGAAAAAAACCTTCCTCAAGGAGATATAGCATATGCACATATTTTTTTTTTTTGTCTGGGGGCTACTTGAGACCTTTGACTGAGGGTCAGGAGGAGCAGTGGGAGTGTAAAAAAAATCAGTCAAGATAGAAGCTGCAGCACTGCAAACAAAGCCCTGTCCCTTTGCACCAGTGATGGGATTCAATTTTTTTTACTACCGGTTCTGTGGGCATGGCAAGGGAAATAGACTATAAAATCTCCAGTCAGAGGTGATATTTGCTGGTACTCCAAACTACTCAAAATTTCCGCTACTGGTTCTCCAGAACTGGTCAGAACCTGCTGAATATCACCTCTGCTTTGCACATAAAAAGTACTGGCAGGGGTGGGATTCAAATTTTTTAACAACCAGTTCTGTGGGCATGGCTTAGGTGGTGGGCGTGGCTTGGTGGTCATGTTACTGGCTGGGCGTGGCCTACTCAATATCACTCACCATTGAGACATGCATCTCCTCGCCTGGCCTCTCATGACTGTGGGGATGCTGCAACAGTCGTAAGTGTGAAAAATGGTCATAAGTCACTTTTTTCAGTGCCATTGTAACTTTGAATGGTCACTCCACACAAGCAAAGTACCAGCAAAGGAGGGGAAAATAAGTTCCTGAAACAGGAAGTCTAGTCCTGCCAAGAATGTGATAAGGGTTAACAGGGAGGCAGTTTCTGTAAGCAACACCAGAATGTTTCCTTCCTACCTTCCTTACAGGATTAGACCAGTAATTTCTTCTAACAACCGGTTCTCCAAACTGCTTAGAATGTTAACAACCAGTTCTAGCGAATAGGTGTGAACCTGTAGAATCCCACCCCTGAGTACTGGGTTTTTAAAGCACAATCACAACTGCCATCTTGACTTCATTCAAACAACACACACACACGCACCATGCACCTGTGGACGCACTGCGCCAAGATCTGCATTCCAGAATTAGTGGGAGAGGCAGGAGCAAAACTAAATTTAATTTAATTTTGATTGTGTTAATTAAGTTAATACACTGAACTTCCTCCTGATAGGTATACTTCATACTTCATAATTCTTTCTGCCTGAGAGTTGCACCCAAGAATCTGAGGAGTCCGCAGTTATTGTGTGTGTGTGTTTTTTTTTATTTTGTGCTTCTGAGTCAACACTGATTCCTGGCAACTGCTTGGAAAAGTTCCTGCAACTTTCTTGGGAAGATTTGCCCTTACTTTCTTCTTAGGGCTGAGAAAGAGTGACTGGCCCAAGGTCACCCAGCTGGTATGTGCTTAAGGCAGGAGTAGAACTCCCAGTCTTCTGGTTTCTAGCCTGGTACCTTAACTGAGGCTCCAAACTGGGTCTCTTTGGTTCTACATATGACAAAAATCACCTCTAGACAAAATGGGCAATACAGAAATCAGAAAGATGATAGATGATTGTTTGATGAAAGAGAGGGGGGAGGGGGAGACAGAGAGAGACAGAGACAGAGATAGAGAGAGAGAGAGACAGACAGACAGACAGACAGACAGACAACCTCAAAGATAAACCATAGAAAGAATCCAACTGTATAAATGTAAAAGTCCAACTAGGTTGCACAAAACTGAGCATATTTTTGCAGGACCAAATTCTGGATTGTTGTTTTTTCAATTTATACAGCAATGACAAAGTCATCCTTTACTACTAAACAGTCAACATGGCATTCACAGCATGTAAATAAGAACTGGGGTTTTGATTTCATAATGTTTGGCTGCCATTATGACTTTTTTGATCTCCTTTGCAGATGCCTCTGCTGCTACTTAAGCACCCTAGATTAGACCAAAGTACACCACGTAGACTAGGAGGCATTGCACAGTTGTTGCACATGAAATCTGTGGGCAACAACTACACATTTCTCTAACTTTTCACCACTCACTTTGCAAAAGGATTAGACTGGCCTTGCTAAGTCAAAATAGGATTTCTTAGCTCATTGTGATAAAGAATAATTAAGATTCAGTGAGGTTAAGGCTGCTGGTTCTGAGATGGAAAACGTGGGCTTTTAAAAAAAAAAACCACTTATGTTGAATTAGCATATTATCCTTATTATTTTAATGAGCTACATTTGGGGAACTTAATCTGCATTCCAATTGGATGCTCCTGAGATATGTAACAATATACATAATATATTTTCTATACAGTTATTAGAAAATCTAAAGAAAAATGTGTGGGTACATGAACCTATGTTCTACAAACTCTAAATCAACCAATCTCTCCAGCCCAGTATTTCATCTCCCTAGTGTAACTGATAATTTGTTCCCAAATGTTTTTCCATTAGAATAAATTAAACTTCATGCTGTAATTTTAATAGGAACAAAAAAAAAAGGAAATGTATGAAATACACAATTTGATAGTAATCATACGAATTACTTGTAATAACCTTCAATGGAAACAGAAACCAAACAAATTTAGAGTTTTCTCCTGAGAGCACGCGCTCCTTTTCCAACAAGCTCTTGACAGTCAACTCCTAGGAGCCTGGAGCCAGTGAGACAGATGGAGAAGCTATGTCAAGATAGACTCAATCACCAATTTGCTTTCTTTTCTTTCTTCATTACCTTCTTCTTTCTCCCCACCTGCTCACCTGCTTCTCCCTGCAAAGGAGGCTGACAGAAAGAGAAAGGAAATGGACTATTGAGAAAAATTTGTTTTTAAAATTAGACCGAAAAAAATCTGAGAAATTATTTGAGTGCGTGAGTAAATGGCTCCATACCATCAATGGAATCTTCTCCCTCCCTCTCTCTCACACACACTCTTTCTCTCTTCCAACCATCCATCCCTCCTTCCCTCCATCCATCCATCTTTATTCTTAGTAGCTCCTTTCTCATATGAGCACCTAGCAATTTTCCCCCTCTGCCACACTTATTTTGAGACTGCATAGTCTACCATTCCTTGTAGAGTGGTTTTAGCAGAAATATGCTCATATCCAAAGGAGGAAAAAAAAATATAAAATACCTTCTACACATGCATAAACATGACTAAAATAAGACAAGCTTTGCATATTTATACCTTCTCTGAAGGTATCAAAGAAAATATGAAAAGGTTGCCAGGCATCCATCAAAGACATTCTCACATTCTTCTAACTCATCTAATTTGAATTAGGGATTTTCTCCCCATCTGTTCTTTTAATTGTTTTCTAGTGGTTGACTGCACCCACTGTTCCATTTCTCCTCAATTGCAGTTTAATAAAGTGGATTGGTAAAACTAGTTTTGGATCTGGAAACTTTAAATTACTGGCAGCTTTTAGCCCCTTTTCTTTATACTTCCATCTTTTCTCCACCTTGCTTTTGAAGCCATTAGAAATGTTTAAAGAAATAAATTTGATGGAGTAATTACATTTAAAAGTTAAGGAGTGCATACCAGAGGTGGTATTCAGCAGGTTCTGACCAGTTCTGGAGAACCGGTAGCAGAAATTTTGAGCAGTTCGGAGAACCAGCAAATTCCATCTCTGACTGGCCCCACCCCCATCTATTCTTTGCCTCCCGAGTCCCAGCTGATCGGCTGGGTCTTCTTTTGTTGCCCTGCACAGGAGAATGGAGCTGGAAAGCAGGTTAGTTGGGTGGGAAGGAAATGGGGATTTTGCAGTATCCTTCCCCTGCCACGCTCACCAAGCCATGCCCACCAGGCCACGCCCACAGAACCAGTAGTAAAAAATTTTGAATCCCACCACTGGTGCATATGCCAATAGTCTTGTTCATGTATATCTGGGTGTGCGGATATGAAATAATGAAGGATGGGATAATAACATTGTAGCAACATAAACAGGAGAAGGAACCAATAAAAATAAGTTTTGCAATCCCAGATTACTGTTATAAATGCAGTGGGATGCACAGCATTGGAAGCAAAACCAGATTGTTTCCTAAATTATTATGCAGTAACGCCATTTTTTTTTTGTATATTTGTTTGTGAGCAGGTCCGACTACCTCCTTTTCCTCCTTTTTGAAAACATGACCGAAATACCACATCACTAGCTTCATTAATGGACTTATTGTCTTGGGACACTTTTCTCCTTGTTGTTAATTTCCTTTTAATATTGTATGCTCCAGTGGTGGGATTCAAAAAATTTTGCTACCGATTCTGTGGGCATGGCTTGGTGGGCAGGGTGTGGCTTGGTGGGCGTGGCTTGGTGGACATAGCAGGGGAAGGATACTGCAAAATCCCATTCCCTCCCCACCCCACTAACCTGCTTTCCAGCTCCGTTCTCCTATGCAGGGCAATAAAAGAAGACCCAGCCAGCTGGGACTCGGGGGGCAGAGAATAGATGGGGGCAGAGCCAGTCAGAGGTGGTATTTGCCGGTTCTCTGAACTACTCAAAATTTCCACTACTGATTCTCCAAAACTGGTCAGAACCTGCTGAATACCACCTCTGGTATGCTCCAAAGTTTTTATGGAGTCAGGTTAAATGAGAGGAGAGAGGAGAACCCAGGCTCAATAACAGTAACTGTGAGAGAGATCTTGGAGTCTTAGTGGACAACCAGCTAAATATGAACCAGCAGTGTGCAGCAGCAACCAAAAAAAGCTAATGCAGTCCTAAATTGCATTAACAGAGGGATACAGTCAAGATCAAGTGAGGTACTACTACCACTCTATAAAGCCTTAGTAAGACCGCACCTAGAGTACTGCATCCAGTTTTGGTCACCACATTATAAAAAAGATGTTGAGACCCTAGAAAAAGTACAGAGAAGAGCAACCAGGATGATTAGGGGACTGGAGGCTAAAACATATGAAGAACCGTTATAGGAACTGGGCTTGGCTAGTCTAGTGAAGAGAAAGACCAGGGGAGACATGATAGCAGTCTTCCAATATTTGAGGGGCTGCCACAGAGAGGAAGGGGTCAAGCTATTTTCTAAAGCACCTGAAGGCCAGACAAGGAATAATGGATGGAAACTGAACAAGGAGAGATTCAACCTGGAAATAAGAAGACACTTTCTGACAGTGAGAACAATCAACGAATGGAACAGCTTGCCCTCGGAAGTTGTGGGAGCGTCATCAGTTGAGACTTTCAGGAAGAGATTGGACTGCCATTTGTCAGAAATGGTGTGGGGTCTCCTGCTTGCGGGGGGTTGGACTGATGACCTATAAGGTCCCTTCCAACTCTGTTTATCTGTTTTCTGAGAGGAGAGCAGAGGAGAGGGAGAAGGGAGAGGAGAGGAGTAGAAAGCTGTTTTCTGCCACCAGAGATCAGCTAGATTCCTATGGCCCAGATCTGTACCTTATTGAAAACATTATTCTTTTAAAATGGTTTGCAAACTGTTAATGATAATCATCTATAGTTATAATGCATTCAAAGGCAGCTAAATAATTTGCTTCAAAATTTTGTCTGGTGTCAATGGCAGTCTCTATTTACTAGGGTCCTCTTCTCCCCACTTTTGAAGATTGCAATACTCTAACTTCTCTCACCACAACCTTCCTCCAAGATTTCTCAAAGGTCACAGAAAGGAGCTCCAAGAAGACCATATACCAGTCTTGTTATATCTTGGAACCTCAAGAAAATATGTACATGTCTCCTCAAGATTCCCTGATGTAACCAGATTAGTCTCAGTGATTAAGCGTTATTCAAGGTAGCAAGATGCTCTGAAACCATCTTGTGTTGCCATTCCCTATTGTTCTGTTTAGGTCCATTTGAACATAGTGCCCCCAATGAATAAAAGACCAAATCAAGGGCCTTCTAAGATATAATCTAGCTGACTAGTCCGGTCATTTAAAGTGAACTAAATGAAAATTCCTTCCAGTGTGAGATTTGTGATGTAGACTTTCTGTGTTCCAGCCTCCTCTTTAGAAGACTCTTTCCCCACAAAGGTACATATAGCCACTACCTTGTTAATTTTCTGTAAGCAAGCTAAGAGTACCATATTGTTTTAACAAGTGTTTGGTGGGGCACTCATCTTCTGTATTTAATGTTGTGAATTAATGATTAGGTATATTTATTTTATATATTAGGGTACAACTAAAATTATCTAGCATTGGGGAGGATTAAAATGGCCCCTTATTGTTAGGTATTGTCTTATATGGCCAGCCGAGTGGAGTCTGATTTCAGATTCCACTGATTGGCCCAGCCACTGGCAGGAGAAATAAAGTCCCATCAGTGGCTGAAGTTTTGGACAGCGCCAGCCACATAAGCAGTGCCCGCCACGAGTTTGCGGCTTGTGTTATTTACCTGAACAAAAGTAGTTGCCTATTGCTCTGCGTCCACCTCTTCACTCGCGCCCATCTAACACTTATCATCAATAGAATCGTCTCCCAAATCTGGATCAGAATCATTCTCTTTCTCTCTCTCTGTCTCTGTCTGTCTGTCTGTCTGTCTCTCTCTCTCCCTCCCTCCCTCCCTCTCTCCCTCCCTGTCTCTAACTATTATCTATCCATCTATAATCCACTCTGCATGGTGGCAAGGTGGTTAGAATGCAGTATTGCAGGCTAACTCTGCCCACTGCCAAGAGTTCGATCCTGACCAGCTCAAAGTCAACTCAGCCTTCCATCCTTCTGAGATCAGTAAAATGAGGACCCAGATTGTTGGTGGAGTTATGCTGTCTCTGTAAACTGCTTAGAGAGTGCTGTAAAGTAGCATGAAGATTATATATATATATATGCATGCTATTGCTATTAAAAGTAAACAAATAAAATAGGAGCTGACATCTCCAGCAACTTTTCCCTTTTTCTAATTTTTACTAGTGGCATAACCCATTAAATCCTTGCAGACCAGTTTCTTGTGTGCTTTAACCTTTCTAATTTCTGCAGATATTAGCAACTTTCTAGTATATCTCCTTAGTGATTATACTCATCTTCCATTTATTACACATGTTCCTTTTAACTCTAAGTCAGTTGAAAGCTCCCTATGCCTCCAAAATCCTATTTCTATTCTATCACCCATATTTTCCCCATTGAAATGGTATGTGATTGTACTTCATCATATTTTGTAGAAGTCCCCAATTCTCTTGCACTCTTTGAACTCAGGACTTCTATATGTCTGAAACTCATCTAGAACTTTTCTATGTTTCATGAAATTGGCTCTTCTAAAATCTAGTGTACAACCTCCTCCTCCTTGACTTCTTCTTTTTCTTCCATTTTCCTTGTAATTAAGATTTAATGCTATTGACTGGATTTTGATACTCAGGCCCAGGTACTCAATACTTGTGTGCACTTCAATGTCATTCCTCTTCCCCCTTTGGTAGAAAAGTAGGATGAAAACCTTTTCAGTGCACTTATGTCACCCTCTTCAAATTAAAGATTTTCAAAGTGCCTTTAAATAATAATACTGTAATAACAACAGCAGACTGTTGTGCTGAAAGACTCTCAATATAAATAGGGTGATTTAGGAGGAATGGAGAGGGGAGCAATACACCGTAAACCAGATACTAGCTCTGCATTTTTTGCTTCTTGTATTTGCCAACCATGATAGAAAAATGCTGCTCAGGGAAGCTCAAATGCTATCATCTTTCTCTAATGAACTTTTTTATCCCTAGCATCTTCTTTTCCTCATTGGAGTAGAAGAAGGGTGAGCGTAGCCCTTATACTCTGTGAATCCAAGGCTCTTTTGTTGAAAAGCACTTGCAAATTCCAGCAATGGGTGAGACAGAGCAGACAGGCAGTGAAGGAAAGGAGAACCATAATAACATCAGAGGAATATGCATAACTATTGTACATCCAGCCTCAGAAGTAAAGATGCATTGAACTCAATCAGGGACGTGCCTGATTCCATCACATAATTTTATATGTTTGCAGTATCCTTTTAAGATATATCTGTTGGAAGAAATATCCTTCTGGGTTCAGTTCCAACTGGGGAAGAAAGACACTGGAAACATGGTGACTGCTTGAAAAGATGGTTTAATGATGGACAGGATCACATGCCTTGGGTGAACGAAAAAAAGGCCAGAGATGCTGAGAGTCCCTTGGTGTTATGCCCTCTGTTGGGATTTGAATTTGAGCTTGTATTCTGATTGGTTGTCAGACTCCCGTGGGGCCATGCAGGGGCAACTCTATAGGCTGTCCTGAGTCCCTTGGTTGAGCCTTGCTAGATGATGATGTAATGAAAGGGCTTTGGGCAATTCCTATTCTGGCTCTACCTGGAGAAGATCTCTGTTATGTAAAATAGACTGGCCCAGGCCAGAGTAATGGCCCATTAGCAAAGGTGGCGGGGGGTGAGTTTCTGCCCCTCTGAGTTTCTACTTTTCTTTTTAGGGGAAATATTCTGCCTTTTTAGTATATCTTAAAATATTTCATTTTCCTAGGAGAGGGGTGGGTTTTAACTTCCAACATATCCACCAGCTGCCCAGGGTTCTGGGATTGTTTAAAATAATGCATTACGATACAGGAATACCTTTTTGTAAGTGGGTGAGAGCTTGTTATTTATCCAGCATATAGCAATGGTACATTAGCCAGGAGACTACAGTATTAGTACAGAGTAGATGTTTAGTTGCCTAAGATTGCTAGTTTGTTCACTTCACACTCATGTGCTATCCAGGGTGCACCACAGGAGGCAAACCAGTTCTGCTATCCACTGCCATAGCAGAACCTTTAAGCATAATCTTTGAAAAATCTTTCAGGACCAGCTCCTTGCCTAACCTAAGGTCACAAGGTCATCCCCACCTTCAAAAAGGGAGACCCCAGCCTAGTTGAAAATTACAGACCAATCTCACCTGAAAAGTCATGGAATCAATTATTAACCAATCAATTATCCTCCACTTAGAGACAAACAACCTACCCTCTAATAAACAATTTGGTTTCAGAAAAAAACTATCCTGTAATCTGCAACTCTTACATTGCAAACACATACGGACTACACAGGGCAAAGCAATAGAAGCAATCTACATAGACTTCTGTAAAGCCTTTGATTCAGTGGTACACGACAAACTACTTCCAAAACTAAAATCTTATGGTATCTCTGGACAACCATGACTTGGATGACTGAAAATCTCCATAGCTATTTATTTTTTTTAATTTTATGTTGAATGTTACTTTGAGTTCCTCTTTGGATTTAGATTTTAAAGCGATCTTTTTCAAATTTGACGATTTTAAGATGAGCAGACTTCAACACCCAGAATTCCCCAGCCAGAATTGTGAGAGTTGAAGTTAACATATCTTAAATTTGACAAGTTGGGGGGAAAAACCTGCTCTGAGCATCTGTTTTTGTTCTTTATCTCTGTCATTCAGAGCTCAAGGAACTGGAGGGAAGGGAACTTCAGCAGGATCTCAGCATTTTTGGAGAATCCAGTGTTTGTTTTCTATCACTCACTAGACAACTCCCTACCCCTCTGCCTACAGGGGTCTCTGCTACCTCCCCAATCCTCAGAAATGATTTGAGCCAGCTTGCAGTCAACTTCACAGTGACTGATCTTGAAAAAGCTCAGCATTCCCCAACAGACCAAAAGCACAGCAGAGTGTCATTCAATCAGTGCTACATCCCTCCCAGCTGTATTTTTAGATCATAGGTATCTTTGTTTGATGAGTGAACAATAACCTGTGTGGTTGTTATGAGAGGGAGACACCTGTCCTCCAGGTGGTATCCTTTTATTCTATTTAAAATCCTCCTGAAAATAATACACTCTGGATGATCTGAAGGGAGGTGGCGGAGACCATAACTATGCATTCCAAGCCCTATATCAGGGGTGTCAATCTCACGGCATCACGTTGGCATCACATGACGTATCGTGACTTTTCCTCCATTTTGCTAAACCTGAGGTGGGCATGGCCAGTGTGTGATGTATCCAAGCCGCAGGCCACAAGTTTGACACCCCTGCCCTATACCATCCTGACATTTTTTTTGACACACATGAACCTCCTTGAATTTCATAAACTAGCTGAATCTACCAATATTGGTAGAGGAGGAGGGAGGGAAGTAGAAAAGGGGCTGGATTAGAAACCAGGGGACCATGCGTTCTAATCCTGCCTTAGTCATAAAAGCTAGCTGTGTGATTTTGGGCCAGTCGCTTTCTCTGAGCCCAACCCACCACCCAGGCTGACTGTTGTGGTGATGGATTATTAGGAATATAAGTCATCTAACAGCTATTTGGGTTGGAAATATATAAACCAAGATAGACATTTTAATATTGTATCTTGAAGAATGCAAAAAGTATAATTGGGTGTGGTTTCTCAAACGGCCATAAGATGGAGCCAGAAACCTGGATTGTCTTAGTCTTAGTCTCAGAAGAGCTTGTGTCTCAGTGAGTCTCTGTTTTCCTTCCTCCATTTTTCCTAATTGACTGATATTCATGGATTTGATGTAAGTCTGATACTGAACTGTTTTTGACACTGGAATTTGTTATTGGATTATCCCTGGACTAAAAACTGACTGATCTTACCTGTGAATGACTTTGGGCTGCTTATTTTGAACTTTGCTTAAACCTTTATTGAAAGTAAAAAACCTACATTTACTGTACAGTGTATCTGTGTGCTGTGTGTGTATTATTCAACACTTCTCTCAAATACGTCTCCCTGTATGAGCTCATTCTCCTAACGGGGAATTACCTCAACATGGATCATCTATTAAGAAGCAATACACCCCATCCAAAATGAGCCACAGTGGCCCAGTGGTTAGAATGCAATACTGCAGACTACTTCTGCTGCCTGCCAACTGCCTGAAATTTGGCAGATGGGATCTTACCAGGCTCAAGGTCAACTCAGCTTTGCATCCTTCTGAGGTCAGTAAAATGAGGAGCCTGGTTGTTGAGGGCAATAGGCTGACTCTGTAAGCTGCTTAGAGAGGGCTGTAAAGCACTGTGAAGAGGTCTGTAAGCCTGAATGCTACAGCTAGTGCTATCCTAGCAAAGAATAAAAAAATAGACAAATGTAACTATGCAATGTGTCAATGAGAGATGAAGGAAATATAACAACACTTCCTCAGAAATAGATAGGAAGTTACAAGATTTGCCAAGAAGAAGCCAAACAGGAGAAATCATCAGTAGGGATGAAAGACACATAAAGTTTAAGCAAGATATAACACTATAGGGGTAAAATGACACGTAAGCTCAGGCAACTCCATAAACAAATGGACAAGTAGACTAAAAGCAAGGTAGAACTCCAAAAAAAGGTAATAGTTTTGTGAAATGTTATTTCCCTATTTCTGGAAATCAACTGTATAAAAGACCATGCTATGCTGTTGTTCAGGGTCTCAGTTTCCATATTGGACTGGGACCCTTTTGCTGAAGCATTTCAACAAAAGTTTTGCAAATGTCTATCTCTCGTGTCCGGCTCTGATTGGCTTCTGTGCCAGTGTGAACCAATCTTTGGACAACAGTGGAGAAAATTAAAAGAGGATGGAGCATTATGTATGTTCCCCACCTTGAGTTGTTTATGAAAAATATAATAAATAAAAAGCATGAAAGCCAAGCCAGAAAATGGGAGAGAGACAAGAATGTCGTCAACAGGAAATCGGCTTGTTCGTGACCTCTGCAAAGTGGCAGTTTGCAAATGGAAATAATTGCCTTTACTGATCTTTCCAAATCTCCACAGTTTCAGCCAGAAATAAATTACCTCAGCTGCTGAACACAGGTGACAGCTTGAGATCAGACTGGTCTGGAAGTGGGGTCCATACTAATGCAAAGATTTTGTGCCAAACTTAGAAGGGCCTGCAAGGACTCTGCTTTATTTTCCTCACCATTTATGATCTCCCTAATTTAAAGCTGGACTGAAATCTTCCTGTCTTGTCAATAACCCCCACATCCTTAGATGGTGAAATGGAGGGCAATCTAGAGATTTTAAGGAAGTAATGAAATTTGGATAAAGGGGGAAATTTAACTTTCACATTAGTAGAACTCCTGCGGGTGGCTGGCAACCATTTTTATTTCTCATAAATCCTCTTGCAGTGACATTAATAGGGATATTTGGACCAAAAAATGGCTGCCAAAATGAAACTTATGAGCTGTAGCAGCCGTTTTGAGGTAGTTTGTTCCAGCAAGCTGGCCCACAGCTCAGATTCCATTTTACGTGATCTTCTTTTATTTGTTGATTAATTTTTCAGATAGTCCGTTCAATCTTGCTCTTGATTACTTGTTAGTCTGTTGATATTCTTGTTTGTTTATTACATTTGTACAGTACTGATACATTTTGATTCCTAACAGCTTGCAGCAGAATAAAATACAGTAAAAAAATCCACAGTACAAAAAGCCAAAAAAAAAACAAACCTCTGAATGTTTTTAATGTGTTGTATTTACATTGTTGTAAACCACTGGGAACCAGAATATTTAAGCAGCATACAAATAATCTAAATATGTCATATGTAAAAGCGGGACAGTATTGATGCACTTCAAAATATGGTTAAATATAAGCTTTTTATTTTTTTATTGATTACATGCCATCATATTTTTGTTGGCTCTTAGCAACCACAAAGATAGATTTTCTGCATGATGATCTGTTGTGGCTCTGGGCTTGGATTCAGCTCCTGTGACTGATATGAGTTCAAGTGAGGAGGACATGGCAGAAAAATATGTGCCGGCATGGCTCAGTGATTGGACTAGTAACCAGGATGAGGAGATGGACGTGACAAAGGAAGACTGACCTGATGTATTAGAATTGTCAGGACCTTTGACCTCCTCTGGTTCCTTATCTGATCAACAGCCGGGAATGGCTGACAGGGAAGTTTTGAGAGAGTCTTCTAGTGGAGATGAGAACTTGGAAAATTTGTGGTTAAATGTAAGGAACAGAAGACGTTTGAGAAGGCAAACTCAGCTGGAACGAAGGAGGAGGGCGAGTCAGTAAATTAGCACGTTGCCTCAATGAGTATAAAAGGACACAGCTGGGCTGGTAGAATTTGCCAGGAACAAAGTGACTTATTGAGTGAGGATGTTACAGCAAGAAGCTCTGAACTTGAGATTTATTGCCAGGACTGGTTTGCCGGACAGAGTAAAGATTTATGCTGTGGATTGAGATTTCTGCCAGCCGTTATCTTGTAAGACTTCTTTCTGTTTGATTTAATTTTGAAACGGCTGCTTTCTGTTTTGTTCGTTTGAATTTTGAAGGGGAGTCATAACAATGATCTATCCCTAACATTATAAGATTGTCATTAATGAAAAAATCCCCACAGAATAAAATTACCACAATACGCTTAACAGCAGGCTCCAGAACCCGTCAAAAAACCAAAAGGTAGTGATAACAGTAACAGCACACACACACACACACACACACACACACACACACACGTATGCCAATCCTCTTACCAGCCTCTTTTACTTCTGTGTTTTAGAAATGTACTGCATTTTTATGGCCCCTATGGTGATTCTTCCTTTCTCATTAACAGTGGCACCTTTGGAGGCCTCTGATTATGTGCATAGTTTGATATAAATAAATCCTGCCAGCATCTAGATTTCTGGGTCAACATACTTTTGCCTCAGTCTTGACCTTTGTTCACAATAACTTTTTAAAATATGCCAGTATA
This sequence comes from Pseudonaja textilis, assembly GCF_049901715.1. Classification (NCBI taxonomy): domain Eukaryota; kingdom Metazoa; phylum Chordata; class Lepidosauria; order Squamata; family Elapidae; genus Pseudonaja; species Pseudonaja textilis. Next base: position 20,062,228 of record NC_141990.1, read on the forward strand.
GCTGTCACATATAAGATGTTTAGGTCACTTGTTTATAACAGTTCACATGTTGCCTGCCTACCATTGACAAATAAATTAATATGATAAAAATATAAGACTGATTTATCTGTTGGGGAGGGGAGCTTAGGGATTGCAGGTAGAAAGCTTGTGGTCGGACCTCAAAATTTGGTGAACTTCCATTCCCTTCAGCTCTAATCAGCTTGGCTTTCAGTCACGAGAGGGACTACAGGCCGCTGAATTGGCAGGAGTACAGTTAGCAATAGCACTTAAACTTATATACCGCTTCACAATGCTTTTGCAGCCCTCTCTAAGTGGTTTACAGAGTCAGCCTATTGCCCCCAACAGTCTGGCTCCTCACTTTACCGACCTCAGAAGGATGGAAGGCTGAGTCAACTTTGAGCCTGGTGAGATTTGAACTGCCAAATTATAGGCAGTTGGCCGTCAGCAGAAGTAGTCTGCAGTATTGCACTGGTGGAACCAGAGCTGGTATTCATCAGGTTCTGACCAGTTCTGGAGAACTGGTAGTGGAAATTTTGAGTAGTTCGGAGAACTGGAAAATCCCACCTCTGACTGGAGATTTTACAGTATCCTTCCCCTGCCACACCCACCAAACTGCGCCCACAGAACCATTAGTAAAAAAATTTGAATCCCACGACTGGGTGGAACCATAAAATAGAGGAAGTCACAGAAAATGTAGAAGCTACAGCACTCTATGACTTTAGAATTCAAACAGATAGGCAACTGACATGTAACATGCCAAACATAACAAATGTCAATAAGAAAGACCCAAAAAGTCTGGATCGTGAGCCTGACAGACCTGAAGACAGCGGGATCGAAGAGAAAAAATTGGAGAAAAATCACAAAATGCAAAAACCTGCAAATGTTTTTTGCATGACTGTGGCAAAAGAAAGTAAAGATAGTACCAATAATCATAGAAGCCTTGGGTATCCCACGAAGGTGCTTTTTTAAGGGGCAACTGGACTTTCTAATTTTTCATTGAAGATGTTTTGCTTCTCATCCAAGAAACTTCTTCAGCTCTGAAGAAGTTTCATGGATGAGAAGCTAAACATCTTCAAAGAAAAAGCAGAAAGTCCAGCTGCCTCTTGAAAAAGCACCTTTGGGGACCACCATGACCTGGATGGCTGAGAATCTCCATAGACAGTAAGCCCAGTGAAACAGGAAGTCAAGGTAAATGAGATTCATTCTCTTGAATCCCCTGGCTCTCCACTTTCAATGTAAACAGCATGGCAGGTCCTGGGAGAGTCAGGCCAGTCTACTAGGTCACCTTTGAATCTTCCCTTCTACTTGCAACAGTGTAAGTCAGGATGGGAGCAATCCCCATTTATATTTTCAGCTCTGAAGAAGCTGAAGAAGTTTCTTGGATCAAAAGCAAAATGTCTTCAAAGAAAAACCAGAAAGTCTAGTTGCCTCTTGGAAAAAAAGCACCCTTAAGACAACCATGACCTGGGTGACTGAGAATCTCCATAGACATGAAGCCTTGGGTGCAATCTCAAAACAATTTTAAAGCACTACTTGTCTGTGGAGATTCTCTATCATCCAGGTCTTAGTTGTCCCAAAGGTGCTTTTTGCTTTAAAAGGAAACTGAAGCTTCTTGAATGAGAAGCAAAACGTCTTCTTCTTCCTCAAGGAAGAAAAAAAAAAGCAGCTCAGTTGCCTTTTGGAGAAAAAAGCACCTTAGAGCACCATTTGGACCCCATCAGCATTGACAAATTCACCGTCAATCAATTGTAAAAGGCAGCTTTATTCAGAACAGCTTACATCCTGCAATATCTCCCCAAACATGAACATCTGCCCAGACATGAATATCCTGCAATGACATCTGTCCAAACATGAACCTCCCAAGACGGACTTGGGAAGGACTTGATGGGTATGTCGGTCAGTGTGTGTGTGTAAGAGAAAAAGATGGAAAAGTATCCTTGCAATAAAGCACAACTCCTGATGACTCTACGGACATTATCCATCTCATTTTCTTGGCCAGAGGATAACAAGGGTTTTTAACTACTTTCTTCTTCAATTACTTCCTTTAGTTTCTCACCTATTGACCTGGAATTTCTCACCTATTGACCTGGAATGATCTCCTGTTCAAATATTAAACATTGTTGCTCCAGCTTAGGTGTTTGGAAACCAACCAGGAATGGTTTGGGGCTGCTATCTATCCTCACCGTCTGTCTCTCTGTGTTTGTATGTTAAGAATGATCACTCCCTAAATTAAAGGAACTGCTCAAATGTATAGGTCCATTCATTCTTGGCAAAACAAAGAGGATAAACATGCTCCCAGATTCCTCCTTCTCAATCAGGAATTCTGTAGCTGGCCATCAGACGTAGAAGAGGAGATCCTCGGTGCAGCATTCATGACCAGGAGTCTCTACACAAGGCCTGCTCTGATGACCAATGAATTTAAGGATGTCCACATGCTGCAAAGATTTAATAGATTAAATCTATTAATCTCTGTTAATCTTAACAGAGATTAACAGAGTTGGAAGGGACCTTGTAGGTCATCTAGTCTAACCCTCTGCCCAAGCAGGAGAGGAGACCCTACACCATTTCTGACAAATGGCAGCCCAGTCTCTTCTTGAAAGCCTCCAGTGATGAAGCTCCCACAACTTCTGAAGGCAACATCTATTCCACTGGTTGATTGTTCTCACTGTTAGAAAATCCCCCCTTATTTCTAGGTTGATGGCATGATCAAAGAAGATGGCACGATCAAAGTTCCACCCCTTTTTTCTAACATGCAATTTTTTTTCTGTATCTTTTTTGATCTCACCCTACAGACACTCCTGAATGCATACAGTATAGCATTTCATCCAGCAATTCAGCGCCCATCAGGGGCATTGGATTTCATGCTGAATAGATGGCTGTGGAACTCCAACAGTTCTAGAAGTGACTGGGCTGGAGAAGGCTGTTTTAAACTAAAAAGAAAATGCCTTCCCTCTTGCTCATAAATTTGACCTCCATCAGAAATATTCTGATTAATGAACTCCCACTAATAATTTCTGCAAGTCATTGCCAAAAGGCCAATACTGGAACTATGTATTTAGCCAAGAAATGAAACAATGTTCCTTATAATTCAGAAGAAGGAAGCATATTTAGTCCCAGCCAGCTTTTCCCAGTCAAACAATTTTCCATTCTGATAATTATATCTCCTGTTTCCATTTCTTCCTCTCTGCAGCAGCAAAATGACCAGAGCAGACCTCACTATTCAAGGCATTGATTTCATATAATGGCCATACAAAATGTGCTGAATTACATTCAACCAAAGAATTAATCCATTCCTGATATTTTATTTTAAGGCTGCTGACCCAGCAGTTATCTCTTTTGTGCATTGAGAGGAGGGTTTTTGGGGGGGAGCTAACAAATCTTCTGAACCCATCCGTGCACATCCACTTATTTCTCCACCACTTGCACTCCTCCAGTTTGCAGAAACTTTCTAGCCAAAGATAGAAGAAAAGAGAAAGAGCTACTATGTTGTAGCAATAAGAGTGGTGAAGCAAGTTCACTTTTTTTTTCTTCTCTTTGCATCTGTAAGCAGGGCTGTTTAGGATTCTTTGCCACAAAAAAGAAGAGGTTGATTTATTTTCCAAAGCACCAGAGGGCAGGACAAGAAACAATGGATGGAAACTAATCAAGGAGAGATGCAACCTGGAACTAAGTAGAAACTTCCTAGCAGTGAGGACAATTAACCAGTCAAACAGCTTGCCTTCAGAAGTTGTAGGTGCTTCATCCCTGGTGGTTTTTAAGACAAGGCTGGATAGCCACCTATCTGAAATGGTATAAAGTCTCCTGCTTGAGCAGGGGGTTGGACTAGAAGACCTCCAAGGTCCCTTCCAGCTCTGTTCTGTTTGATTAACAGGACTCTTCTGGGTAAAGAGGGACAGCGGAGCCTTTGATAGGGTGGTATGATGAATATTCTCTGCATCAGTCAGATGAAGTTGCTCAACTTTTGCTTAGAGTTGGACATGAGCTGGACAGGTCCTATGGAAGTGACTGAAAGTATGCCTAGATTCTGTTATCAGGGAAGATGGTTTTAGATGGTTGCACCTAAGGAAGTGGACAGGATGATCGGGATGGGAACTCTGCCATCTCTGCATTGGATCATGCCCGCTCCTGGTTGGTTATGGCCTCCCAGAAGGCAGCATGTGGTTGAGTTCAAGCAGTAGTAAATGACTGATTGGGTGAAGGTTGTTGCTACTTGCCCTGACTTACAAAGGGTCTAAGACAGGGATGATACATCCATTCTGGACTTCCTTGATCTCTTGGTGGAGTTTTACACCACTGACCACGTCATCCTTCTGGACCAGCTTCAGGAGCTGGGAATGGGGACATGTTCTATGGCTGTTTTCTGTGGCAGGTTCCAGTCAGTGTTGGAATAGGGAGAAGGTCAAACTCTAAACCTCTGCAATTTGGGACATCCCCAGGCTTGGATCTTTTGTCCATCCTCTTCAATATCTACATGGTATTCAATGGCATAGGAAATCATGTCTATTTATCCATCTACACCCCCTGGCTAACCAAGCGATGTTATCCTGTTGTTGACCCAATGCCTGGGGTTTTTAAAAGTCAGGCTGGAGAGAAACTGGCTTTGACTCAAACCTAGCAAGATGGAGTAGTTCTGAGTCTTTGGTCCTTCTGGGTCCGGTGAGATATAATCTCTTGACTCTTGCCAGGGTTATACTCTCCCAGACTGAACTGCTGTGCAATTTGGGAATCTTCCTGAACTCACCACTCCTGATTAAGGAGGTGTCAGTCATAGCTACAGGGCAGTGGTAGAATTCAATTTTTTTTACTACCGGTTCTGTGGGCGTGGCTTATTTGGTGGGTGTGGGTTGTGGTCATATGACTGGGTGGGTGTGGCTTAGTGGTCATGTGACTGGGTGGGCATAGCTTGGTGGTCATGTGACTGGGTGGGCGTGGCCAATTCAATGTCACTCACATCAAGGGGTGCCTCACCTGGCCCCTCCCCCTCCCAGCCATTCCTTGTCACCCAGCCTCAACTTATCTATAGTTCTGTAAAAATGTTGTTCACCTTTTTGACTTTATTATTTGCATACTATAGATGTACTTTCATGGACCACCGAAAGGAGGAAATGGCTCACATGCTTTACTCAAGAGTGTGATAGGCAACAGGCTTTTAAGGGGCTGCCACAAAGAAAGGGGGACAATGTATTTTCCAAAGAAGCAGAAAGCAAACAAGAAACAATGGATGGAAACTGAACAAAGAGAACTAAAACTAGGGAGAAACTTCCTGACAGTGAGAACAATTAACCAGTGGAACTGCCTGTCTCCAGAAGTTCTGGGTGCTCAATCACTGGAAGTTTTTGAGAAAAGACTGGACAGCCATTTCTCTGAAGTGGTATTTCACCCCAAGGGCCCTTCTAAGTATTATTCTGACACCTTTCCCAGGATTTCTCCTCAGAGTTTGGCATCCTCAGTTTTCTTGCCTGAGCTGGGGGTTGGACTAGAAGACCTCCAAGGTCCCTTTCAACTCTTGTCAAACACATGTGTATTTTATGCTCTGGACTATTGACATTGAATGTATGTAAACCCTGAAAAATATGTGGTAGCCCTGGGCAAAAAAAGGCAGAAAAATCACTCTCGGTATAGGGACAGTGTAAAATATTAACACATGATAAATAATGGAACAATTAAAAATAATAGCACAAAGTTTTATCTCTCTCTCTCTTCCTATTTTTTTCTTTCTTTCTCTACCTTCCTCTTTCTTTCTTTCTTTCTTTCTTTCTTTCTTTCTTTCTTTCTTTCTTTCTTTCTTTCTTTTCTTTCTTTCTCTTTCTTTCATTCTTTCATTCTTTCTCTCATACAGAGAGAGAGAGAGAGAGAGAGAGAGCGCGCACTTAACAGACAAGTATTTTGGAAGCAGCTCCTTTAAATTTCTCCAAGGCTTGAGTGGATTCTTTTACGTTGCAAAAGTGCTCCAAGGCTCGATTCACCCCCACCTCCTCTGTCAGACCGCACTCATTCTCACTCCAGACACTTTAACTCACACGGGGAAAGTGATACTTGCAGCGTCCATGCCTTTCTTTCTTTTCCCCGGGGAGAAAGAGGATGTGGGGAATGGAAAGCTAGGAGAGCAATCACAAGTGAGCGACTGGGCGACCAGGTTGGGCACGTGTCCAGCCAGGGATTGCCACCGGTTCGGTGACCCATGCCAAATAACCGCTACCGGTTCACCCGAATAGGTGTGAACTGGTCGAATAGCACTTCCGCTACAGGGGGCTTTTTATAAGTACATCTTGTGAGACAATTACATCCATCCCTGGACCAGGTGGTTTTGCTCACAATGACTCATGTCCTGATGACTTCCTAGTTGGATGGCTACAATGGGGCTGACTTTGAAAACCATCTAGAAGTGAGACATCACCCAGAATGTAGCAACAATTTTGGGAACCCCAGTTTGTCCATGTTACACTGCTGCTGTGTGATTTGCACTAGTTTCCAAGTTATTTCTGGGTGCAATTCAAGGTGCAGGTTATCACCTTTAAAGCTCTGAATGGCACAGGGGTTAGATTATTTGCAGAACCATATCTTTCAGAGAGTATCTGACATTTTCCCAGGTCAGATAGGATGGATGTACTCGGGTAGGATTCAAATTTTTTAACAACCGGTTCTGTGGGTGTAGCTTAGTTGGTGGTCACGGCTGGGTGGTCATGTGACTGGCTGGGCGTAGCCAACTCGATATCACTCACATCGAGGCACGCATCTCCTCGCCTGGCCTCTCATGACTGTGGGGATTCTGCAACAGTCGTAAGTGTGAAAAACGGTCATAAGTCACTTTTTTCAGTGCCATTGTAACTTTGAATGGTCACTCCACACAAGCAAAGTACCAGCAAAGGAGGAAAAATAACTCCAGAGAAGTTCCAGAGACAGGAAGTCTAGTCCTGCCAAGAATGTAATAAAGGTTAACAGAGAGGCAGTTTCTGTAAGCAACACCAGAATGTTTCCTTCCTGCCTTCCTTACAGGATTAGGCCAGTAATTTCTTCTAACAACCAGTTCTCCGAACTGCTTAGAATGTTAACAACCGGTTTTAGCGAATAGGTGCGAACCGGTAGAATCCCACCCCTGGACATACTCCAGGTACCCTCCCTTAAATGTTGCCCTTGAGTGGCACCTAGGCTGGGCATCTTCTCATAGCAGCCTCTGCCTCAAATCTTTTAAAAGCCCTGGTTCTGGGTAATGTGTGGCTGAAGCCCACTAAACCTATTTGCAAGTATAAGAGGATGTGTTGCATCCAGGAGTACAGAGAGATTTGGAGGTGCTTTTTTTGGTTTTCACTGTTTTCACTCATTGTTTGTAAGCCATCCAGGATTGTGGCAGATAAAACAGATAACTATACTACTTTTGAACAATAAATAATATGCCTTGAGTTGCACAGAATAAAGATAGGATATTCATCTAGTAAATAAATACAACTTTAAAAATCACTTGCTACTTTTGCATTCCACCCCGCAGCTCATATCCTCCTCTTCATTTTCCTCCTACTCCTATTCCCCTTCTCCATTTGAAAAGAGAAAAAGCAATATGTAGTTATGTTTATCATTTCTTTCTCCTCTTCTTCTAAGAATGGGTGTCATTTTCCCTTCAAGGGTGTGTCTTTTGTTCAGGTTGGTAGCTCATTTGCCTCTGTGGTTTCTAATGGCATCTCCACCAGCCTTATTCCAGAATCCCCACCTTCTCTTTGAGTCTTATCTAAATGCATTTTAGGTCACTGAAAACCAGAGTTTTTTTTTTTTTTTCCCTGCTGGTCCTGATCACTCACAAAGCAAATTATACGATGCAGGATTCCCAAAAGAGCTTTGAGGGCATATGGTGCAGAGCCAAAGATTACCAGCAGGTGGAGATGTTCACTTAGGGGCCTGATGGAGGAGGAAGGTCCCTGGGATACTAAGTCACTGTAGAGTCTGGTTTCCATAAGTGCCGTCTTTCCAAAGGCCCCCCTCCTCCTCAAAATAGGCCACTTGTGGTAATTAAGATCCTGTGTCACTGCATGCCTCCTGCCTTGGCTCAAGTCCAACTGGAGTAATTATGCCATCCTGCCCTCTGTGCATTCCCTGCAGCTGCTATTTTTATTTATGAGTTTATATTTAGTCTGGTAATGAGTCTAACATACGGCACGTAATGGGGAAGACATGGAAACAAGCAAAAAGATGGAAAACAAGAAGCAGGCAAGCACGAGTCCGCTTGGCTTGATTTGTCCCTCCTGAGGCTGTTTGTCTGCAAGAAAAGGAGTCGGGCTAAGAATACACTTTAGCAGTTTGAAAGAATTAAAGGAAAATTGCTCCTTGCATAGTGTGGGGAGTTGGGGTGGGTGGAAAACCTTTTATTCCTGCAGATTGGAGAAATGTCAATTTGCTCACAATGGAAATGCATCTCTCTCTCCCCCTCCCCTCTCTCTTTCCCCCCATTAGCACAGGGTCATTAGCAACCAAGCTGGTGGCCATGTGCCTATTGTCTTTCTAAGCCTTTCTGGAGTTCTGATACTTGCTCCAACCAGCTTTGTCTCCCAAGCACAAAGCAATGAAGATAAATTTCAACGAGCTGGAAAAGGAGACTGCTTTTTCTCTCCTCTTGGTCTACCCAGCTGAGCAAAGAACCATACCAACTGCTTGAAGGAAACTGCAAGGGATTCCAGATACACCTGAAGAAAAGGGGTGGATCTTCAATCACATTGCTGCACTCACTATCTGCACAACCTTGCTAGAAGCGCCAGGTAAGCATTCAAGAGGAATTTAGTTATGGTATTTAAAATGACCAGGATCTAAATTTTCAGATTCGTGGGACCTAATGATCTAAGACTAAGCTTTGGATTTTCCCATCTTTTAAGTGAAAGAATCAACAAAAAATTAAAATTAGATGTAAGTCTGGTGGATATCAAGGAAGGTATCCTTAACAGAACATAATTTAAAAGGATAACCAAGTTGGAAGGGACCTTGGGGGGTCTTCCTGCTCAGGCAGGAAACCCTATATACCATTTCAAAGAAATGGTTGTCCAATCTCTTCTTAAAAACTTCCAGTGTTGGAGCATCGATAACTTCTGGAGGCAAATTGTTCCACTGATTAATTGTTCTGTCAGGAAATTTCTCCTTAGTTCTAGCTTCCTTCTCTCTTCGTTCAGTTTCCATCTACTGCTTCTTGTCCTGCCCTCAGGGGCTTTGGATAATACCTTGATTCCCTCTTCTGTGTGGCAACCCCTGAAATATTGAAACACTGCTATCAACCCTAGTCCTTCTTTTCATTAAACTAGACACACCCATTTCCAGCAACCGTTCTAGCCTGCAGTTTTATATGTTTCAGCCTGCAGTCCCCTAATCATCTTTGTTGCTCTTCTCTGCACTCTTTCTAGAGTCTCAATATCTTGGACATACTGAAACTCATGGCAGCATGTTATAGGTTCAGATTCTAGATCAGCATTTCCATTGATTTGAACGGCCTTTGTTCTGAACTATGTCATGATACCGTACATTATGCTAGACGCTTGCTGGCAACCGCATGATATTTTGAACATTATCATACCATTTTACACTTCATTGCAAGAGCAGGCAAATGGGATATTGTGCTCATTGCTCCCAGACAATTATCTTAATGCTAATCAGGTTCCATGCCTTAGTTCAGTTTTTGAAGCTTCCTTTAATAAAAGAAACCTAATCAGAATTATCGTTTTGCAAAGCCAACACCAGCCTCTAAGCACTATGCTTATATATAGCCTCAAGGCCCCATAAAAGCGTTGATGGGCTGGAAGAGAATGTTCTGGGACCACATTCACCTTCTGATAAATGGGAGGAAGGAGGAGATTGTTTCTGTGTGGGTTCAGCTTGACTGCCATTTGATCAATAGACATTCCTCACATGGCACCTGCCCATCATATGGTTTTCCAAATGATCCAAAACATTTGTCGACTCTGCTACATTTGGGACCAGTAACATCTTTCAAAAAGTTTGTTGTAGAATGTCTTGCAGGAATTTAATGGCAAGCTGAGTTGCAAGGCTTAACTATCATAGAAAAAAAAAAGAACATCCTCATAGCTGAGCAAAATGGAATGTGCCCACTCAGCTCCCTGGCCACCGGCTTAAAAATGTTGCATTGCTTGTCTGGAGTTTTTAAAAATAACTAAATCACCCTAAATCTCCATAAAAGAGCTTTAAGTCATAATTTGCCACTAAGCAGCCTTGATTAGGCTTAGAGCTGAAAAGTTGGAGAATTGCAGCTGGCAAGAAGATTGTAGATGTGATCCTAGTGAAAAGCCAGATTCATAAAACACTAATAGGACCAAATTCAGCACAAGTTCCTGATTCTTATTTTCTAAAATATGGGCATCAAACTCACAGCATCACAGCAGCATCACATGACATATCGCAACTTTTTCCCCTTTGCTAAACCGGGCGTGGGTGTGGCCAGCGCATGACTCATCCAGCCTGCAGGCCATGAGTTTCACACCCCTGTTCTAAAACTTCTATTCTTTTCTCAGCTCAATCTCATAAACAAAGCAACTTACCTTATGTATGGCCAGAATCTGAAAATAACGTTTCACACAGCACAGGGCTTAAGCAAAATGGTTCGGTTGGGAACTGCATATGTGGGACTGATTGGAGTAAATTGTAGGGGTGACACCAAAATATAATTTTTATCATATTTTATCTATACTCTAAATTATTGTATTTTATTCCATTTTCATCTTAGACTGTCATTTTATTCCCTTTTCATTTTAAATTGTACTTTATCCAATTCCATTTTAAATTGCTTTTATCATATCTCAGTAATAATTTGTTTCTGGAACTCTGCATTTTGATATGGCCCAAGGCAGGGCCAATCAATCAATCAATCAGTGCCTTTTGTTCAAAACTGAAGCACTTTTATCCAAGTTCTAAATTGTACCTCTTTTCCTTTTTCCTTCAGATCTGTATGATATTTAGATTCATGTCCTCTATAACAAAGGTTTTATTGGACTCAGTTCTGAATTTTCCCTCCCGCCCTTTTCATTCCATGGACGCAAGACAGGGCAGGCAAGGACCTTGTATTATTCTACAAAGAATCGTGACAGAGGTGGTATTCAGCAGGTTCTGACCAGTTCTGGAGAACCAGTAGCAGAAATTTTGAGTAGTTCGGACAACTGGCAAATACCACCTCTGACTGGAGATTTTACAGTATCCTTCCCCTGCCATGCCCTCCAAGCCATGCCCACAGAACCAGATTGGTAACATGTAGAAATGAAAAAATAATCCTTCAAAAGCTAACAATCCCCTGTAGCATCATCTCTGTGCTCTCAGATTCCTGGAATTCCTAAAAATTGTAGTTCCATGGCAGAACATATATTCTTGTACACTTGTTTAACAACTGCCTTATTTAACAACTGTTTGCAGTTACAACAATGATGAAAAAGTAACTTTATGAGTACTCTCATATTTATTACCTTTATGATCTAAGCATATTTGTAAAGTAAAATAAAGCTAAAGTAAGGTAATATGCACAGTTTCATTAGTGACTGCCTTATTTAACGGCCAGCTGCCAATCCCAATTCTCATTAAATAAAGACTCAGAAGATCTCACATTAGATTCTCCGCATCTCCAGTGAGGCTGGGAAGAAAAGCCACTGCCAGTCTTTGTAGACAATGCATTAGATTAAGCTGGATCAAAGGTCCATCTTGATGCATTCACACAACACTGTATTTGTGTAATGCAGTGAATAATAAAGAAATAATAGGCTGTTTGGATTCACACAACATACTGAAGCCACAAAAAAAACCCAATAAGGTGAACATTACAAATTTTATCATGTTGCAATTATTACACAATATAATATGCTTATCACAGTCAAGAAAAGATCTTTTAGAAGCATTTGCAATATGATAAGATTTATACTGTTCACCTTTTTTTTTGCTTTTGTATGTTGTGTGAACCCAGACTGATACAGTATTTAACTATGTTCCTATGTTGTTCTAGAGCAGGGGTGGGGAACTATGGCCCTTTTATGACATATGGACTTCAACTCAGTGGTGGGATTCAAACTTTTTTACTACTGGTTCTGTGGTTATGGCTTGGTGGGTGTGGCAGGGGAAAGGAGACTGTGAAATCTCCAGTCAGAGGTGGGATTTTCCGGTTCTCCAAACTACTCAAAATTTCCGCTACCGGTTCTCCAGAACTGGTCAGAACCTGCTGAATATCACCTCTGCTTCAACTCCCAGAAATTTCTGACCCAGCCTTGCTGGCCCAGGAATTCTGGGAGTTGAAGTTCAGAAGTCATAAAGGGGCCATAGTTCCCCAAATCTGTTATAGAGGATAAACGTCAGGATTTTTTGCATGCAATCCAATCTTTTTTGCATGCAATGAGAATAATCTTGAGGAACAGAAGGAAGAGTCACAACCAGGACAACAGTGAGGTAAAAGATATCTGAGTCCAAAGCAGAAATGTAAATTGAGAAAGCATCTCAGATTTGACCCTCCCTTGTTCTTTCAGACTTGCAAAATTCTGTTACTTTAACCCTACAGCAGTAGCACTTAGACTTATATACCACTTCCTAGTGGTTTACACTCCTCTCTAAGTGATTTTGTGATGACCCGGGGCATGGCACGAAAGCAACGCAGCCAGATCTAACTCCCCTTTATTGCTTCAACTTTGCCCCCAAACGTCCCCACGTTTATTACAAGTCCCGGAGCAAAGCTCTCACATGCACCTTCAAAAGCCTCTGGCTGCAAGTAGTCCAGTAAGCCAGTTTAGACACACAATAACCAGAGCCAAGAAGTTCAGCGAAGCAGGCAAACGGGGCAATCCCCACAAGAGGGAGCACAGTAATCTCCAGGCATTGGCAAGTGCACAAGAGGCTCCACAGATTCAACACTTGTTCCCAACAAATGCCCCTCCCACCAGCACCTCCTTACATATTAGTCCCCAGGTATGCCTTGTGAAGGAGGGGTGGGGCACTCTCCTTCGTCCTAGCTGGATCAGTCTGCATTGATATCGCCTTCTCTCTCTTCTCCCTGTGCTCTAGGATCAGGAGGGAGTGGCCACCTGAGCTCTGTCTCTCCTGCTCCTCCCTCTCTACAAACCTACAATCCTGTCAAGCTCTGTCTGCACTGGCTCTGCCCTTTCCCAGTTTCCTCCAAAGCCAACGGAGCCGCCCTCTTGATCTCTGTCGGCTCTTGTTCCAGCTCTTCTTCCCCTGCAGATTCAGACTCCAATGGGGGCATGATAGGTTTACAGAGTCAGCATATTGCCCCCAATAATCTGGGCCCTCATTTTATCAGCCTCAGAAGGATGGAAGCCTGAGTCAACTTTGATCAAACTCTTGGCAGTAAGCTAAATTAGCTGCAATACTGCATTCTAACCACTGTGCCACCACGGCTCCTATAATAATAGTAGTTTTAGTATTTATTTAGTATTCATTTCAAGTCGGGTCTAACAGCTGACAATACCCCATTATGTATCAGCAGCCTTCCTAGTTTAGTACAACTTTACTTCCTTTTTTTCTGTTGATGTCATTCTGACACCAACGATAGAATAACTATGATGGAAGTTTGACTGGGAGTGACAGACCCAGTCACTTAGGGGTTTTCCATAGCTGAAATATTCCTAATCCAAGTCCAGTATTTTAACTACCATATTAATCTGTCTTCTTTCTGGTTTATAAACCCATCTTATTTACTGCAAATTATCTGATGGATAAGGAGAATGACACTGACTTGAAAAATTCAAAACTGCAAAAAGAATTTACAGTATTATTACTAAACATGATGATGACTGCAGATTTGGAAAGTTTTCAAAGGCAAATGGAGAATAGGTCGATCAAGGCATATTTGTCTTGCATTATATCTCGATTAGAGCTAATGTGCTTTGAAATGCTAGTTGCCAGAAAACAATGGTCAAAAGGCACATTCATCTGAACGTTTTTGAAAAGCCTTTATATGGACAATTTGCATTAAAGAAAAGGTTCTAGGGAAATTTGAGCCTTAAAAGCTTTGTAGATTTTACGCTAAAAATTATGTACTTTTAAGAACATTGCATAGAAAAGCTCTGTATTCTGGGAAAGCAGTTAGGGAATTCATTGTATTCTTTTCACAGGTCTTTGAAAGAAAATCCATTTCATTAAAAAAAAAATTATGATCTGCCAAATTTTTGCCACAATAATGCAAACAATACAATAATTGAGGACTATAGTGAACCACAATGGGGACCCTGTACAGCAGAATGATGCTAAATTTGAGGAGATGTAGATACAAGTTTACCCTGAGCCATGGACTTCGCTAGATGTCAGCCACAAAGAATCATAACCATCCATAAGATTGTAGCATAGAAGATTTATTCAAACCTATGCACAAGAATACAGTTAAGTAAAGTTCAACATTAAATTGATACCAGACAAAGGTCAATAGAATTTAGGAGGAGTTGGATTTGTGGAAACTCAACAACTCTAAACTGATGAAACTCTTAACTCCACCCCCTCCAGCGCCACCTGCTCTTCTACACTAGATTACTTTGGCCCAATCCTCCTTTCTTAGCTAACCTTATCATAGAATTGTTGTTGGAAGGGACACTCCTTTCACCTCCTTAAGATACTAGGATTTAATCTAAGAAATACATTTCTAATAGGTATGATCTTCACCCAACCTGACCCTCCAACAGACTTTTAGAACCACTTTGGTAATTAGACCCACATCGCTCTTTCCTTCCATGTTTCTTTTAGGATTTTAACTTCACCAGAAATATCACTCGTATGTCAAATTGTACTGGAGTTGCATCTGTCCCAGGCTGTTTTCATTCAGGGAAAAAAAAGTCCCATTTCCTTGTCTCTAGAGCAAAGGTGGAGCCCCAAGTTCACATATTTCCCTCCAGCCTCTTTTTGCAACTCTTAAAGTTACTCCCATCCAGCACACTCAAAAACTATTCACATAATTTCCTGACGCTTTGGGAGAGGAAAAGAAATTAAAACTGCATTGTAAAACCTAAACCAGATAGAACCCAAATTTTTAAAAGGAAGGTGGGGGGGAAACACTCCTGAAACTTACGTGCTTTGCATTATTTATGATATTGTTCCATCTGTCAGTGTTCCAACGAAACTCCCCATATTCATTCAGCACTCAGAAACAAAGTTCATCCAAGTAAGACTTTATTAGAGAAGTCACATTGGCACATCTGGGAAAACCTGAATCTGAGAGTTCTGGGTTTTCTCTCCCCAAAGGAAAATTAAAAACCCATTCCCTACACCCACCATCCATCACATGGCCCAATCAACCATCATCCCAACTGGAGCCATTCCTCCAAACATTCCCCTCTGAGCAGGGGTGAAATTCTACCGGTTTGCACCTATTCGCTAGAACCGGTTGTTAACATTCTAAGCAGTTCAGAGAACCGGTTGTTAGAAGAAATTACTGGCTTAATCCTGTAAGGAAGGCAGGAAGGAAACATTCTGGTGTTGCTTACAGAAACTGCCTCTCTGTTAACCCTTATTACATTCTTTGCAGGACTAACTTCCTGTCTCAGGAATTTCTCTGGAGTTTTCTTTCCCTCCTTTGCTGGTACTTTGCTTGTGTGGAGTGACCATTCAAAGTTACAATGGCACTGAAAAATGTGACTTATGATGATTTTTCACATTTACGACTGTTGCAGAATCCCCACAGTCATGAGAAGCCAGGCGAGGAGATGCGTGCCTCGATGTGAGTGATATTGAGTTGGCCACGCCCAGCCAATAACATGAGCACCAAGCCATGTCCACCCAGTCACATGACCACCAAGCACGCCCACCAACTAAGCCACACCCACAGAACCAGTTGTTAAAAAATTTGAATCCCACCCCTGCCTCCGAGTCCAGGGTAACATGTCCTTGGCTTCCTGTGAAAGAATGTTGTTAAGTCCAATCTTCCACTGCTCTATGAAATCCCCCCTCCCAAATTCCCAAGCACTAATTGTGGCAACCTCAGAGCTTCTGAGTAAAATATGGCCTCCATCCATGTCATGGCACTCAGATTCTGAAAAATGGATGATTCCTACCCTGGGATTCAAAAACGTTCCATGTCTTTACAGAACATGTTCAAGAAAATGACCCAAATGACAAGTTTAGACACCTGGTGACATTGGTATCATCAAAAGAAGGTGGCAACGATAGTGAGTATCTAGATGCCAAGTTCTACAGTGACAATTGAAATAGGCAGATCTTTGTATTCTTAAGCAAAGATAGTGGTTATGTGAATCTGTTAATCTTCTTGTAGAGCTTGTCAAATAGATATCTTCTCTGCAAGCTCGACTGAGTAAGGACCACAAACCAACAAGGGCAAATGACAAGGGATTCTGTTTCATAATGAAATAAGAAGATGGCAGAAATCATTTTCATTAGCATTTCTGAATCAGTCGGTACCTAACTTTGACATTGTAGCTATGAAGTCCATGCATTGATAGCTAATGTGCTGCAGTGAACTGAATGTTAAGAGGTCAGGGGAGACCCAAGTTTGAGTCTCTAACTGTGAATGATTGGTCTAGTTATTATTTCTCAGGCTAATCTACCTCTTAGAATAGATGTTAGGACATCTTGGAAGTAATGTGGATATTTGCCTAGAACTCCAAAAAGAAGGACAGGAATATAAATGCATCATCATCATCATCCCCTCCAACAATGACATCATCAGGGTTGAGTGCATTGCAATTGTTCTGTCTTGAGAAGGCACTTTGCTTATTGAGAGACATCAGTCGCCCTTACCATAGCAATACTCCTGCTATTATTACAGTTAGTGTTATAGCTATGGCATTCATATACTTAGCACTTTAAAAAGAGTGTGAGTGTTACATGATAGAAACATATATTCAAGGAACTGGGAGATAATTGAAGAGTGTTACATTATAAAAACATATATCCAAGGCACTGGGAGATAATTGAAGAAGGAAATAAGAGATGGATGCAGAACCAAACATAATTCAGAATAACAGAGTTGGAAGTGATTTTGGAGGTTCAACTCTCTGATCAAGCAGGAGACCTATACCGTTTTGGACAAATGTTTTTTGAACTTTTCTTTAAAATCTCATTGATGGATCACCCACAATTTCTGGAGACAAGGAGTTCCACTGATTAATTGTTCTCGATGGGAAATTTCTCATTCTAGGTTGGATTTCTTTTTGATAAGCTTCCAGATGCTACTTCGTGTCCTTCCCTTGGGTGCTTTGAAGAATAAGTCAATCCTGTCTGCTCTGTGATAACCTCTCAAATACTGGAAGACTGCTACCATGTCACCCCTAGTCCTTCTGAGTGGTGTTCTTATAGTCCCTGGGCTTTGTACTACTAAGAGCCATGCAGGATAATTATCTGCCTTGTTTTGAACTTCCTTGCCAATGGCATTTGTATAACAAATACAATTATAAAATTTTGAGAAAAGTTCCTGTGGGTAGTCAACTGTGATTGTTAAACTGGTCATTAACTGCTGAAAGTCAGTGTCACCGTTTTCTGTGCGGCTGTCATGCCAGCTGAAGGAAGAGGCAGTAAAATCTCAGAAAGGTCAGGAGTTGCATGAGTAAGAGCGGAGGAGTAATGTCAGATGTAACTGCCTGGAGAAATGTCTGACCAAATTGATTGCTTGATGATTTTCCTAATGAGCAACATTATCTTTTGTCACTCTCTATGTGCAGTCAATTGGCTCTAAGTAAGAATCCCCCAGCAGGGACTGGAAAAAACAGATGCTCCCACACTTACCATCTCTTAATCCCAGCTCCTATGCAATTTCATAGAGGAAGATGTTCAATCCTTAGCAGCACAAAAGGTTACTTCACAGGGAGCATCACTCTGAAGGATCATGAAGCAGGTGATCACTGAAGATGAAGGAAGGAAAGGACCTTCAAGAGTATCTAATACAATTCCCTGTGGAATAAATCCACAGGAATCCACTACTACAACATCCTCAACAGAGGGCCATACAGCTTCCAACAGAGAAGAGTCCATCACCTCCTGATCTATTGTTGGTGGGACTTTGTTTGAGTTCCTGAAAAGCTCAAAGCGATAAAACTATCAAAACTATAAACACATATGGAAAACTAAAATCCCTGTGCCTCAATCAACCTCCCGGGCTGCCCTAACAACTTTCCACAGGCTCCATCATGTAGCACAGCACCTGAGCAAAGAGCTGGATTTTAATAGTCTCCCAGAAAGCTAAGAGGCTTGAGGCTTGCTGGATTTCTGGACAGAATGTACCTTATAAAGTAAGAACAGCCACAGAAAAGGCATACTTGCGAGGTTCCAGTGGAAGGCAATGTTTCAGGGAAGGGTCCTGGAGCATGCTCATCATCTCCAATCTAGTGGGACAGGCAGATACCCTCAGAAGGAGGTGGTCTTGCAAGTAACCTGGCCCTGTGCCAGGTAGGGTTTTAAAGGGGATAACCAGCAACTTAAACCAATTGCTAAAACTGAAGAATTTTGATGTATTTGGGGGAGGGGTGGACACATTTATTATTGCAGAAACTTTTGGATGATATTCCCACATTGAGGAAAGAAATTGCCAAATGCATATGGATCTTGGAAAGTGATAGAAGTAAACAGGAAAGAGTTACCATGTAGTTAAAGCCCTCTCCTTTTTGTTTATATTGCAACACAGCAGTGGTGGGATTCCAAAAAGTTTACTACCAGTTCTGTGGGCGTGGCTTGGTGGGCATGGCAGGGGAAGGATACTGTAAAATCTCCATCACCACCCCACTCCAGGGGAAAGTTCCTGCAAAATCCCCATTCCCTCCCCACCCCACTAACCTGCTTTCCAGCTCCGTTCTCCTGTGCAGGGCAACAAAAGAAGACCCAGCCAATCAGCTGGGACTCAAGAGAGAGAGAATAGATGGGGCAGGGGCAATCAGAGGTGGTATTTGCTGGTTCTCTGAACTACTACAAATTTCCACTACCGGTTCTCCAGAACTGGTCAGAAGAGCCTACTGAATACTATCTCTGCAACACAAGTACAAAAAGGAAGGGGCTTTGGCCAATTCAATTGTTTATCTCCCCATTCTTGGCCTTTGCTCTACAACCAACTACTAGTTTCACAAGAGTTGTTTCTGTGCTATGCCTGCCTTTTTTTTTTTCTGATCAGCGTAGGGCAGGTAAGTTCTATGTTCCTGTGCTGTTTACCCATTGATTTTATTGATTCCCTCCCTCCCAACTTATAAATATTCTTAGTAACTTTATAAACTGACCCACATTCTAGAATAGGTTGGTTTGGCTAGGATCCTTGGCTAACAATCAGTAAAATTCACTTAATGATGGCAACAGAGATTGGCGGGATTGCAGCCACTAAGCGATATGGTTACATAATGTCTCACTTTACGATCACATAAATAAGCAATCAAAAGTTCAGTCCCCACTGTATAGGATAGAATATGGAATACGTTAAGGCAGTTAACATACTGCTATGAATCAGCCCAAGCAGATCACTCTGATGACAAGATTAGAACCAACAGACATTAAGAAAAACTTCTTAAAACAATAAGATGGCATGGGGTTGACTGGAGAACAGTCTGTCTTAAACTTGGGTTGTATTTTTCTCATTCTGTACAGAATTAATGGGGTCCATCATGATGCATGCAATCCTTCCAGGCAGACTTTATTTTTAAAAGTACCACATTTCAAATGAAATATTTCAAATCTTACAGAGGAGATGGGCAACATAGAAATTTAATAAACAAATAAAACATTCAGAGGGGAGAAAGAATGGAGAAATTGGTGTGAAGTGAAAGCTGTGGTGAAGTATGTAGAATTGGAATTGCTCTTATATGATGCCCCACCATCACCCCATACACAAACACAAAATTTTAATGTGCCAATTATTTGCGGGGAAACAGACTAAATATTTTATAATTCCAACCCCTGCAGAGAAATTTGAATATCTTCATTGCTTTTTTGAAAATCCCCTGCATTATATCCCCATGTCTATACGGATCCAGCTTGCAGCCAGTTCTCAAAAGTAGATTTTTCAGAGATATCCACATCAAAATTTCTTTCAGAGTTCAGGTATTCCTTCCAACTTTTTCCTGACAGAGGGAAAGAAAGCCAGAGGGGAAAGCACGCAAGTGAAGGGTATATAAGAAGAGATAGGTGCCAGCAGTACTGATAGTTATTCCCAGGGAATTAAACCAGCATTATTCTAAGTGCTGATCCAACAAATGAGTAGAATATTAATTAAAATAAAATGTAATTAAGTGAATACCATTAATATCCCAATTCCCCCAAGTAGGTAATAATTTCCCTCTTGTGTCATATTAAATATGCCAATTCTGTGGCATATTTAAAAAGGTTGTAAAGACAGCATCAGAGCATTTCAGTCAGTTGAAAAGTGAACAATGAAAATCTGACTGTCACCCTTTTAAAACCTATCCATCAAATTTCCAAGTTATCGGACTGCTTGTGGTGCTGGCAATATTGCTTGAAAGAGTTAATGGAAGACTTGGCCCTCCAGAAAATATACAGTATATTAGAATTCTGCTTGATGAAACTAAAATTGTAAATTTTAGCAGTGCTTTAGGTGGGTGCTTTTTTCTTTCTTTCTTTCTTTCTTCCCAGCTCTTTCTTTAGACCCCAGCTCTAAACCTCTCAAATTTGATTAGAAACATTAATTGGAACTTATGCAATAAGTTATAGCAATTTTCAATCTTGCACTTCAAAACAGCTCCCAGTAAGACTGTTCAATGCCTCTCTATTAATTTGAGAGCACTAGAGAAACTTGCAGAAAAGCTTGAAACAATAGGAGAGAAAGAGAAATTTACATATGACACTGTTAAAACTAACAGATTTCCTTGTGGGGAGGGAAACCTCTGATGGAAAAATCCCACTGTGAGAAATGAGCTCCCAGTAGGGAAAATTCTACTTGTTATGGTAAGGAGAAATAAAATTGCATTTTACTTATTTTCCCTTCTGGTTGTATTTTTTAAAAAGTTATGATACAACACAAAACTCTTGCTATTGCAACCAACAGGAGTCAAAATAAAAATGCTAGCTTCACAATGGATGAATCCAAGATTTTACCGTTGTTGTGAGCTGTCAAAGTTGTGTTTTATGATGGTCAGCCATACAAATCTAGTAAATAAATAAACTCATGAGATACATGTCCAGAAACTAAAAAGTCACTTTCTCAGAGCTCTGATGTAACAGAGGCAAGAGCATTAGATGTTCTGCTGCAGTTTGGAAAAAGATCTCCAAGGTCATCGATCTTCTTCTGAAATTGCACTTCTCTCTTGATCCATAGAGGGGATGAATGAATATCTTTACAGGCCCTTGGAAATCTCTCAAGGATCAGAGAATAGCAATATTAATAGCACTTAAGACTTATATACCACTTTACAGTGCTTTATAGACCTCTCTAAGTGGTTTACAGAGTCAACATATTGCCCCCAACAATCTAGGTCCTCATTTTACTGACCTTGGAAGGATGGAAGGCTGAGTCAACCTTGAGCCTGGTGAGGTTCGAACTGCCAAATTCCAGGCAGTCAGCAGTCAGCAGAAGTAGCCTGCAGAACTGAATTCTAACCACTGTGCCACCATGACTTTTTGCTAGAAGAGCAATCTTGGCTTTTAAGTCTCTCAAATAGGTAGGGTAGACAATTTGTTTCTCTAGATATTTATGTTCTACTGTTCAGTAGGACTTCCTGCCCCATGTCAATTTCATCCCTCTAGATTGTTCTTCTTTGGTAATGGAGGAAGGGAAAAGAAAATGGAAAGCCAGAGTGGTGTCGCTCAAAGATACCAGGCTAGAAACCAGGAGACCATGAGTTCTAATCCCCCTCTGGCACAAAGCCAGCTTTGTGACCTTGGACGAATGGGCCAGTCACTCCCACTCAGACCTAAAAAGAAGACAGTAGCAAAACACTTCCAAAATCTTCCCAAGAAAACTACAAGGGCTGATCCAAACAGTCACCTGGAGTCAAGGTGAATGCAAAGGCATGAGAAGGGGAAGGGGAAAGGAAAGGAGAGGAAAGGAAGGGAAGGGAAGGGAAGGAAGGAAAAGGAAGGAAGGAAGGAAGGAAGGAAGGGAAGGAAGGAAAGGAAAGGAAAGGAAAGGAAAGGAAAGGAAAGGAAAGGGAGGGAAGGGAAAGGAAGGGAGGGGAGGGAAAGGAAAGGAAAGGAAAGGAAAGGAAAGGAAAGGAAAGGAAAGGAAAGGAAAGGAAAGGAAAGGAAAGGAAAGGAAAGGAAAGGAAAGGAAAGGAAAGGAAAGGAAAGGAAAGGAAGGAAGGGAAGGAAGGAAGGAAGGAAGGGAAGGAAAAGGAAAAGGAAAGGAAAGGAAAGGAAAGGAAGAGAAAGGAAGGGAAGGAAGGGAAAGGAAAGGGAGGGAAGGGAAAGGAAGGGAAGGAAGAAGAAAGGAAGGAAGGGAAGGAAGGGAAGGAAGGAAAGGGAGGAAGGGAAGGGAAGGAAGGAAGGAAAGGAAAGGAACAGAAAGGAAGAGAAGGAAAGGAAAGGAAAGGAAAGGAAGGGAAAGGAAAGGAAGGGAAGGGAAGGGAAGGAAGAGAAAGGGGAGGGAAGGAAGGGAAAGGAAAGGAAAGGAAAGGAAAGGAAAGGAAAGGAAAGGGAGGGAAGGGAAGGAAGGAAGGGAAAGGAAGGGAAGAAAAGGAAAGGAAAGGAAAGGAAAGGAAAGGAAAGGAAAGGAAAGGAAAGGAAAGGAAAGGAAAGGAAAGGAAAGGAAAGGAAAGGAAAGGAAAGGAAGGAAGGGAAGGGAAGGAAGGAAGGAAGGGAAGGGAAAGGAAGGGAAGAAAATGGAAGGGAAGGAAAGGAAGGGAAGGGAAGGGAAGGAAAGGAAAGGAAAAAGAAAAGGAACGGAAGGGAAGAAAAGGAAGGAAAGGAAAGGAAAGGAAATGAAAGGAAGGGAAGGGAGGGGAAAGGGAAGGGAAGAAAAGGAAAGGAAAGGAAAGGAAAGAAAAGGAAAGAAAAGGAAAGGGATGGAAGGGAAAGGAAGGAAAGGGAAGGGAAAGGGAAGGAAAGGAAAGGAAGGGAGGGGAAAGGAAGGGAAGAAAAGGAAAGGAAAGGAAAGGAAAGGAAAGGAAAGGAAAGGAAGGGAAGGGAAGGAAGGAAAGGAAGGGAAGAAAAGGGAAGGGAAAGGAAGGAAAGGGAAAGGAAAGGGAAGGGAAGAAAAGGAAAGGAAAGGAAAGGAAAGGAAGGGAAGGGAAGGAAAGGAAGGAAGAAAAGGAAGGAAAGGAAAGGAAAGGAAGGAAGAAAAGGAAAGGAAAGGAAAGGAAAGGAAAGGAAAGGAAAGGAAACAAAAGGAAGGGAAGGGAGGGAAGGAAGGAAGGGAAGGAAGGGAAAGGAAAGGGAGGAAGGAAAGGAAGGGAAGGAAGGAAAGGAAGGAAAGGAAAGGAAAGGAAAGGAAGGAAGGAAGGAAGGAAGGGAAAGGGAAGGGAAGGAAGGAAGGGAAGGAAAGGAAAGGAAAGGAAAGGAAAGGAAAGGAAAGGAAAGGAAAGGAAAGGAAAGGAAAGGAAAGGAAGGAAGGAGAAAGGAAAGGAAGGGAAGGAAAGGAAAGGGAAGGGAAGGAAAGGAAAGGAAAGGAAAGGAAGGGAAGGGAAGGAAAGGAAGGAAAGGAAAGGAAAGGAAAGGAAAGGAAAGGAAAGGAGAAGGAAGGGAAGGGAAAGGAAAGGAAGGGAAGGGAAGGAAGGGAAGGAAGGAAAGGAAAGGAGGGATGGGAAAGGAAAGGAAAGGAAGGAAGGAAGGGAAAGGAAAGGAAAGGAAAGGAAGGGAAGGGAAGGGAAGGAAATGAAAGGAAAGGAAAGGAAGGAAGGGAAGGAAAGGAAAGGAAAGGAAAGGAAGAGAAAGGGAAGAGAAAGGGAAGGAAAGGAAAGGAGGAAGGGAAGGAAAGGAAGGGAAGGAAGGGAAAGGAAAGGAAAGGAAGGAAGGGAAGGGAAAGGAAAGGAAAGGAAAGGAAAGGAAAGGAAGGGAAGGGAAGAGAAAGGGAAGAGAAAGGAAGAGAAAGGGAAGGAAAGGAAAAGAAAGGAAAGGAAAGGAAAGGAAAGGAAAGGAAGAGAAAGGAAGGGAAGAGAAAGGAAGGGAAGGAAGGAAAGGAAAAGGAAGGAAAGGAAAGGAAAGGAAAGGAAAGGAAAGGAAAGGAAAGGAAAGGAAAGGAAAGGAAAGGAAGGAAAGGAAGAAGAAAGGAAGGAAGGAAGGAAAGGAAAGGAAAGGAAGGGAAGGAAGGAAAGGAAGGGAAGGAAAGGAAGAGAAAGGGAAAGGAAGGAAGGAAGGAAGGAAAGGAAAGGAACGGAAAGGAAGGGAAGGAAAGGAAAGGAAAGGAAGGAAGGGAAGGGAGGGGAAGAGAATGGGAATGGAAGGGAAGGAAAGGAAAGGAAAGGAAAGGAAAGGAAAGGAAAGGAAAGGAAAGGAAAGGAAAGGAAAGGAAGGGAAGGGAGGAAGGGAAAGGAAGGGAAGGGAAAGGAAAGGAAGGGAAGGGAAGGAAGGAAGGGAAGGGAAAGGAAGGAAAGGAAAGGAAAGGAAGGGAAAGGAAGGGAAGGAAGGGAAGGGAAGGGAAGGGAAAGGAAGGAAGGAAAGGAAAGGAAAGGAAAGGAAAGGAGGGAAGGGAAAGGAGGGAAGGAAGGAAAGGAAGGGAACAGAAGGAAAGGAAAGGAAGGGAAGGAAGGGAAGAGAAAGGAAGAGAAAGGAAAGAAGAAAGGGAAGGGAAGGGAAGGAAGGAAAGGAAAGGAAAGGAAGGAGGAAGGGAAGGAAGGAAGGGAAAGGGAAAGGAAGGGAAGGGAAGGAAGGGAAGGGAAGGAAAGGGAAGGAAAGGAAGGAAAGGAAAGGAAAGGAAGGGAAAGGAAGGGAAGGGAAGGAAGGGAAGGGAAGGGAAGGAAGGGAAGGGAAAGGGAAGGGAAGAAAAGGGAAGGGAAAGGGAAGGAAAGGGAAAGGAAAGGGAAGGGAAGAAAAGGAAAGGAAAGGAAAGGAAAGGAAGGGAAACAAAAAGGAAGGGAAGGGAGGGAAGGAAGGAAGGAAGGAAGGAAGGGAAAGGAAAGGAGGGAAGGGAAAGGAAGGAAGGAAGGGAAAGGGAAGGAAAGGAAAGGAAAGGAAGGGAAGGGAAGGAAAGGGAAGGGAAAGGGAAGGGAAGGGAAGGAAGGAAAGGAAAGGAAAGGAAAGGAAAGGAAAGGAAAGGAAAGGAAAGGAAAGGAAAGGAAAGGAAGGAAAGGGAAAGGAAAGGAAGGGAAAGGGAAGGGAAGGAAGGAAAGGAAAGGAAAGGAAGGGAAGGGAAGGGAAGGGAAAGGGAAGGAAAGGAAAGGAAAGGAAAGGAAAGGAAAGGGAAGGGAAGGAAAGGAAAGGAGGGAAGGAAGGGAAGGAAGGAAGGGAAGGGAAGGAAGGGAAAGGAAAGGAAAGGAAGGGAAGGGAAGGGAAGGAAAGGAAAGGAAAGGAAAGGAAAGGAAGGGAAGGGAAGGAAGGGAAGGAAAGGGAAAGGGAAAGGAAAGGAAGAGAAAGGAAGAGAAAGGGAAGGGAAAGGAAAGGAGGGAAGGGAAGGGAAAGGAAGGGAAGGAAGGGAAAGGAAAGGAAAGGAAGGGAAGGAAAGGAAAGGAAAGGAAAGGAAAGGAAGGGAAGGGAAGAAAAAGGGAAGAGAAAGGGAAGAGAAAGGGAAGGAAAGGAAAAGAAAGGAAAGGAAAGGAAAGGAAAGGAAAGGAAGAGAAAGGGAAGGGAAGAGAAAGGGAAGGAAGGAAGGGAAAGGGAAAGGGAAAGGGAAGGGAAGGAAAGGAAAGGAAAGGAAAGGAAAGGAAAGGAAAGGAAAGGAAAGGAAGGGAAGGGAAGAGAAAGGAAGGGAAGGAAGGGAAAGGAAAGGGAGGGAAGGGAAAGGAAGGAAGGGAAAGGAAGGAAGGGAAGAGAAAGGGAAGGGAAGGAAGGGAAGGGAAAGGAAAGGAACGGAAAGGAAGGGAAGGAAAGGAAAGGAAAGGAAAGGAAGGGAAGGGAAGGGAGGGAAGAGAATGGGAAGGGAAGGAAAGGAAAGGAAAGGAAGGAAGGGAAAGGAAAGGAAGGAAAGGAAAGGAAAGGAAAGGAAAGGAAAGGAAAGGAAAGGAAAGGAAAGGAAGGGAAGGGAGGGAAGGGAAAGGAAGGGAAGGGAAAGGGAAGGAAGGGAAAGGAAAGGAAAGGAAAGGAAAGGAAAGGAAAGGAAAGGGAGGGAAGGGAAAGGAAGGGAAGGGAAGGGAAAGGGAAGGAACAGAAGGAAAGGAAAGGAAGGAAGGGAAGGGAAAGGGAAGGAAGGGAAAGGAAAGGAACGGAAAGGAAAGGAAAGGAAAGGAAAGGAAAGGAAAGGAAAGGAAAGGAAAGGAAGAGAAAGGGAAGAGAAAGGGAAGAGAAAGGGAAGAGAAAGGGAAGGGAAGGGAAGGAAGGGAAAGGAAAGGAAAGGAAGGAGGGAAGGAAAGGAAGGGAAGGGAAAGGGAAGGGAAGGAAGGGAAGGAAGGGAAGGGAAGGGAAAGGGAAGGAAAGGAAAGGAAAGGAAGGGAAAGGAAGGGAAAGGAAGGGAAGGGAAGGGAAGGGAAAGGGAAGGGAAGGAAGGAAAGGAAAGGAAAGGAAAGGGAGGGAAGGGAAAGGAAGGGAAGGGAAGGAAAGGAAGGAACAGAAGGAAAGGAAAGGAAGGGAAGGGAAAGGAAGGGAAGAAAAGGAAAGGAAAGGAAGGAAGGAAGGAAAGGGAAAGGAAAGGCGAGGAAGGGAAGGGAAAGGGAAGGAAGAAAAGGAAAGGAAAGGAAAGGAAGGGAAAGGAAGGGAAGGAAGGAAAGGGAAAGGAAAGGAAAGGAAGGGAAGGGAAAGGGAAGGAAGGGAAAGGGAAGGGAAAGGGAAAGGGAAGGAAGAGAAAGGAAAGGAAGGGAAGGAAGGGAAAGGAAAGGAAAGGAAAGGAAAGGAGGGAAGGGAAAGGAAGGAAGGGAAGGGAAAGGGAAGGAACAGAAGGAAAGGAAAGGAAGGGAAGGGAAGGGAAAGGGAAGGGAAGAAAAGGAAAGGAAAGGAAGGAAAGGAAGGAAGGGAAGGAAAGGAAAGGAAAGGCAGGGAAAGGAAGGAAAGGAAGGGAAGAAAGGAAAGGAAAGGAAAGGAAGGAAAGGAAGGGAAGGGAAGGAAAGGGAAAGGAAAGGAAAGGAAGGAAGGAAGGAAAGGGAAGGGAAGGGAAAGGGAAGGGAAAGGGAAAGGAAGGGAAGAGAAAGGAAAGGAAGGGAAGGGAAGGGAAGGGAAGGGAAAGGAAAGGAAAGGAAAGGAAAGGAAAGGAAAGGAAAGGGAGGGGAAGAGAATGGGAAGGGAAGGGAAGGAAAGGAAAGGGAAGGGAAGGGAAGGGAGGGGAAGAGAATGGGAAGGGAAGGAAAGGAAAGGAAAGGAAAGGAAAGGAAAGGAAAGGAAAGGAAAGGAAAGGAAAGGAAAGGAAAGGAAAGGAAAGGAAAGGAAAGGAAGTATCAGGCTTTCAAAATTTTATCCTATTATTTGTCAGTGTCAATGAAGTAGAGTTTCAGTCATTTTTGAGGAATCTGTTTCCTGACCTGTTTGACCCCTGATGATTTCTCAAAGCAGAAATATACAATGTTACCCTCAAGTTACCAGAAAGGCAATTCTCACCCATTTTTTTTCCTGCTAGTGTTAAAAAATAGTGATGTTTCACTTGTGGAAGCCCAAACATCACTGCACAATTATCCTACTGTATTCACCAACACACTTAATTAAGCTCAAGCGGTGGCATTTGTACAACATGCTAGACTTGATTAGCATTAATCTTGGTGGGTATTTGTAAATTGGATTAACTCAGCCCTTCATGCAATATAATGTGTGAACCTAGAAAAAAAGATTAATTCAGCAAAAGGGTTAAGCATGAACAGATGGGGCAAGAACATAAGGATATGCTTTTTCCAAATTAAAGTTTGAGCACTTTCTGACATCAACATATTGGTTTTCAGACACATGCACAAAACTTACCCAGTAACACAGCTCCATTTCCAGCATCTCAGATTTAAATCAAAAGCTGTCAGGAATGGTGCATATATAACAAAATCAAAACATCTGCATTAGAGTTTGCACACCACCCCAATTCCAAACATAGTACTGATAAATATGGATCTTTGCCCCCAGGCCTCTGTGGGTATTGACGAAACAAATTAAGAGCATTTGGTACCTCCTATTTAAATAGATATTGGTGGTTGGCCCTAACTGTCTGAATAGATGCAGGACCCTCCAATGATTCATAAACATCAGTGGGTGAGCTAGCATTTTCATCTTCACTCCCAAACACAGGTCATAATTCAGCTCCCAAGCTATTGCAGCTCATGCAATCCAATTGCCCATAAACAAGAATGTCCTAAAGCAATTCCATTAAGAAATGACTCACCTTCAGAAGGATGTCACCAGTACCCTTCTAGTTTTTCTGCATTTAATTGGAAGTCATCAGCCCAGCAGCTGCTGGAAAGAGCCTCCTGGGAAAATCTAGTATCAAAAGCCATCTGCTAGATAGCTATTGGCCAGCAGAATTTGACTGCCAACCAATCAGGAACTGGAAAAGCTTAGTATTGTGGGGAAATCCTTCCTTTCTCATAAGATGTGATGAATGGTGATGGGAGTCAATTGGCAAATCTTTCTCTCTTTCTCTCTCTTTGATTTTTAATGCCTTTTTCCCCTCACAATTTGAATGTTTTCCTCAGGAAGCATTCCTTTCTATCGACACTTTACTTTAAAAAAAAAATCAATCTATCCTCATTCTGCTTTCAGCATTTAATTATGCTAGGCAAAAAAATATGGTTTTAATGAAAATAAGAGAGGAGGAAGTTAGGGTCTTAAAGAGACTTTGAAGCCAAACCCAATGCAGTAAGCATTATGCTCATATCTAGGTTGGGCAGCTGGAACTATAACTTGGAAGTGGACTTGAATCATAATTTTATATCACTGAAGAACTACATGCCTTATTATAAATTGCTTAACAATGTATCAGGTTTATTACTCCTGTTTTTTTTTAATTTGAATTTAAACTAGATTGCCAAAAATTAATGTTTTATCAATCTGTTGAGTCAAGTGTAAATCACTCAAAACCAGCCGATATTATTCTCTTTTGGCTTTGGGAGATAGGGTGTTTTTTTAAAAAAAAAAATCTCAAAATTTATTTCCAAAGAAAAATATGATCTTTGAAATATTTGCCCCCAAATTTTAGCAGCAAACTATGCTGCTAATATGGCAAAATGATAAGAGGCTCTGCGACTTTCCATATCAACATTCTATAGTTCATCTGAAGACTTTGGTGCAAGGTGACAATATTGTAGAAAGTCAACAGACATGACAGTGCATTCTAGCTATTACCTTGCTTTACCATACATTGCCAAACCCTTTGGTGGGAACTGACTCATCTGCTACACGAGTAACCTATTTTCTTCAACTTTTTTGCTCATATCTTTCAAGATTCTCTTTTATTTACACCATAGGTAGTTATTTCTGGTTGGTACTTTCCTAAATCTACCAATACTGGCATGGTGGGAGCGTACTGGAGAATACCATCTATCTATTTTTGTTTATACTCTGGATAGTTATTTTGTCTAAAAGTTATGACTTATATCTGACACCTGACTATGAGTGGATCAATGAAATGCAAACATGTTCCTTAATGAACAGTATAATATTAGCAACTGAGAAAATCATGGTTGAATCTCTGTGTAGACCAAGCATGGGAAGATAACAGCTTTTGCTTGCCTAGAGTCTGTCTCATCACCAAATTAGGATTCCCAGCAGATGATAGGATCGTAAGCTTTCTTGTTATTTTCCTCATCACCCTCATCACATCTCTCTGTCTTACATTGTACTCAGTAAAATATTGACTGTTTGTAGCTTGCAAACTTGGGTCTTCTGATCCCAACCCCAGTTATCCAGATGACTTCTAAATGGCAAAATCTATAAAATTGTTTCGCAGAATTATCACTCTTCTGAGGGATCGATAGCGCTGTCAGAAGTACACAAATAAAATTAGGATTAAATAAATACATCATTTCAAGGAAGCAATTCAGGGTTGGTTTTCCCACCAGTAGACAATGCAGGATAGAATAGGGAAAGAATAGTAGATACCATTAGCTGCTTGAAATTCGATTATGAGCTGCCCAGACTTGTTGCTGACTTAGCTAATGGGAATAGAACAACTTATGTCTGTATATTGTCCTCCCCACTCAAGGACAGGAAGAAAAAACATTAATATGGCCGTGAAGAAGAACTTATTGTCCAGAATCCACTAGGTATCTGCCTTTACTTCTGGGCATTGCACACCTTTCAGAGGCTGCATTTGGCCTGCAGGTCCCACATTGCCTCCCTGGAAAGAAAGTCCATCAAGATGGTAAGGTTGGTGTAACTTGCATTCCACTCCTTGTAAAGAAAAAAAAAAACTCCTTCATGTTTACTTGAGAAGCCCCTGCCATCAAACCTGTTACAGGAAGACTGCCTCACACTTCCCTGAGGATGTGTGATTTAACTTCCTGAGGCACATGAAATGGAAGCCTCAGTAGTCCCTCATGTTCCAAATAGACATTTGGTGAGGTAGTGATGTCACAAATATTCTCTTCTTTCGGTTTCAGAACTCTGATTACCCAACCTACAGTATATTTCATGCATCACACTAGAGCATACATGTTGTTATGACGTTGCTTTAGCATCTGGGTTGACCATCCCTTGTAGCTTATAAAAAATCCTTGACGGATGATTGTAATCCGCAATCAATTGTGGGTTTTAATAATTGTTTTAATAATAGCTTATATGCTTTTCGCACATTTTGTGTACTCCATATCATTGGGTCTAGGTGATATATAAGAAAAAGCATCTGGAGTTGCACATTTTTTGTGTGTTTGTATGGGAAGGATGCTTTGGTTGGGAGCTTTCTATGGTTTCATTTTTGCTGGGGGAAATGAAAGACCCTTCCTGGAGAAAAAGCCAGATTTTACATCATGGGAAAGTACGTTTCAATCTTTAGAAGCTTAGTTTTGGTAAAATAAAGATAAGGAAACCAACAAGGGAGCATATTGCTTTATCTGTGAAATTTTCATTTCTCCTTCCAAAATCTCACAGACTGCTCACAGCAACTAATTAAAATAATTGTAATTGCACAGCTGTGGAACAGCAGTGTTGTTTTCTGTTTGTTTGTTTTTTCATTTCCAGTAATACCTGTTTGGGTTGGAGGATCATGTTATTAGATATATTTATTTGTTACCGTTTCTTAATCTGTTGCAAAGTGGTGGTGATAGTGTTTTTCCCCTTGAGTCTGTCTGTTTGTGCAGACCAAAACTTTGGAAGTGATAGATTAACAGAGTTGGAAGGGACCTTGTAGATCATTTAGTCCAACCCCCTACCCAAGCAAGAGACCTTACACCATTTCTGACAAATGGCAGTCCAGTCTCTTCTTGAAAGCTTCCAGTGATGAAGCTCCCACAACTTCTGAAGGCAAGCTGTTCCAATGGCTGATTCTTCTCACTGTCAGAAAATTTCTCCTTATTTCTAGGTTGAATCTCTCCTTGTTCAGTTTCCATCCATTATTCCTTGTTTGGCCTTCGGGTGCTTTGAAAAATAGCTTGACCCCTTCCTCTCTGTGGCAGCCCTCAGATATTGGAACACTGATATCATGTCTCTCCTGGTCCTTCTCTTCACTAGGCTAGCTATGCCCAGTTCCTGTAACCGTTCTGTTGTCCCCAATTCGGGTCTGAGCCTGGTGCTGAAGCCGATGATAGATGCCAGACACGAGGTGCAAGTTTTCTGATTGCATTTATTGGAGTACTCCAAGGAAAAGGGCTCCTTGTCAAAATGCCAAGAGCCAAGAACAAAGGATTGAGTAAGTTTTATACATTTTAACTAAAGGAGAAGGTGGGACAAACTGAGATAATAAGAAATATCATCTAATAAACATTTTAGTAATAATTCTACAATTTGTTCTATGGGTCTCTAGTTGTCCCTATTCCCAAGTCTTGGCTAATGAATGCCCTATGAGTTATCTAATACACATCTGATTTGCTGCAGGCCTAACTTTTAGCTGAGGTCTGCAAGTTGTCTAACTCGTGTTACTTTTATCAGCTTTCTAATTAGCCAGTATTGTTACAAGGTTTACACATGCATATTTCCTGTGGATAAGAATTCTTTGTTCTTGCCAGATAGACTCCACAATTACAGGCTTCCTGATTTACTTTCTTTTTTTTAATATAAAATAAAGTTTATTTAAGATTCATACATTTAAAACATTTAAAAAACAAACAAACATATAAACAGATATATTTACATGTTGTGACTGGGAGGTTTGAGCCTGCTGTGCGCTTTGAGTCTAATGTGTCAGAAGACACAGGTTCGAGTGATGAGGAGGGTTTGGCATTGGGATTTGAGCCTGCTTTAATGGGAGATGCAGACGTGAGCCAGGAGGATGAGGAAGTGTCGGCATCACCATCCTCTCCAGAATCTTCCTCGTCAATTATGCCTCAGGTGTCAGCAGATGATCGACAGAACGTGCCGGAGTCCTTGGGTGATGATCAAGCCGATGAACGTTGGGTTGATGTAAGGACTAGACGTAGGCTGAGACGTCAAGCACAAATTGAAAGGAAACGTCAAATCAGGGACTGAGTAGAGAGACTGACACGCCCCTTCAAGGAATATAAGGAGGCGTGTTAGCTTGGAATCCCCGTTCGGGTCAAACTTTGTTATTTACGTTCGCAGTTTGGAAAAAGTTTTCTGTTTGCCGTTCGGCTTTGATTTATAGTGCTGCTCGTTATCTGGATTTGCAGACAGCTTCTGGGAAAGCTGCCAATGACGACTTCAGCCAGAGGAAAGTTAACTCTGTTGTTCCTGATATTGTCTGTTTGTGTTTTTTCCTTTGAACATTTGGACTCTCACCTTGTGGCCACAGGTGAGACAGAACATTTACATATATACATTTTGCAGTGAAAGTTGACCAATGGTTACACATTTTTTAACATTGACGTGATCTGCCTTGTAACAGTACCTTCCTCGTTCTTTCAATGTTTTAGTTTCACAAAATGCTTTATGATTAGATGCACGTCTTCCATAATTTTGTAACTTATCCAGGTGTCAAATATTGCCTTTTCTTTAACCATTCATACCAGCAATTCCATGTTTTATAGTAATCGCTATCTTGGTTATTTTTTAGTAGTTTAGTTAGGCTATCCATCTCTGCGCACTCGTGAATTTTTTTGATGACCATCTCCTCTGAAGGGATGGTAGACAATTTCCAATTTTGTGCATAGCTTATTCTGGTTGCCGTTATAATGTGCAGGATTAAATATTGGTATTTTTTTGCATTTTTGAATCTATCATACCTAGCAGGAAGGTTTCGGGTTCAAATTTTACATCTTGTTTAGGTATGTTTAGTATCCAATTTCTAATGTTTCTCCAAAACTTCTGAGCACATGGGCACATCCACCACAATTGAAAGTATGTTCCCTGGATGCAGTTACACTTCCAACAATTTGGCAGGAGATTCAGAAACATCTTAGCCAGTCTCGCAGGTGGAAGATGCCAGTGGTAAACCATTTTATACAAATTATCTTTGTACGAGACTGACATGGTTAATCTATAATTTATTTCCCAAATATGTTCCCACTTGTTTAATTCAATACTGTGGCCCACATTTTTAGCCCAAATTATCATACATTCCTTGACTGTTTCTTCTTTTAATTTGTAGTCCAAAAGATAGTTGTATATTTTACTAATCGTTTTCCTTTCCTCTCCATGCCTGATTTACTTTCAAGTGTGTGCTTTATTTTAGCAGACAGCCCATCAGTTCTTCATATGTTTTAGTCTTCAGTCCCCTAATCATCCTGGTTGCTCTTCTCTGCACTTTTTCTAGGGTCTCAACATCTTTTTTATAGTGATCCTGACACTTTTAAAACTGTTGATGTGAAAAAGGAACAGTGATCTTCTAAGGTGGCTCCACTGTTTGTTATATCAACATTCTTGCTTTTTTTAAAAAAATAATATTAATATCAGTGTTCAGTGAAATCATTCTGGTTTCATAGTTATTTTATAGTTTTATTGTTTGCCACCTAGAATCACATTCTCTGAGGTGGGCAGCCCTATAAATATGATTTATAAATAAATAAAATTAGGAATGTGATACTGTAGTCAGAGCCACAGTTCTTCTCCTTCCATTCAAATCTTCTATATACAGTTGTACTAAGGAAGTAGCAAAATAACTCATTTGGTTTGCATTTTAATACAGGCCAACCTAATTTGCACTTCCTAAACTAATACATGAACTGAAATGCAATGCAATTATTGTTCAGTTTTCTTTTCACACATCTCCAGAGTCTTTGGTGAAGCTTTCCTATCAAATGTTGTGTGCAAAAATCCATGCATTAGGGGAAATTGCATATAAAAACAAGTATCTTAGAAGAAAATGTTTGCAAAACATGCCTTAGGGGAACAGCATACAAACAAAGCAGACAGACCTTTTTTCTTATGAAAATGCATATGGGAATTTTTAATAATATTTACAAACTGATTAAAAAATGAGACTATCCCCAAAAATGAGTTAGCTCAGTAACCAGGTTAAACAAGTGTAAACATAAATACACACAGCATAATTTTGAAAGTTGCCTTAAATAAAGCATGGGTTTGTGATATAAGTACTATATACCAGAGATGGTTCTTTCTAAAAAAAATATTTATCTGGTCATTGCTGTATAATTTTTAAACTAAACATAAAATCTGAATGAACTTTAAGTCTGACAAAAATATTATCGTTTAATAAGTTCAGATGGCAGATACCACAAGTCTCTTAGAAAAAATTTCATCCTGACAAGAGAAAGAAACAAGACAACTTTATAATCAAACACTTCCTCTGATAACAAATTGTCTTGTCCGTTTCTCAGACAGTGAACGGTCTGTGAAAATTCACCTACCCGAGCTCCCAACAAATTGTTTTAATTTTGATTTATTCACAGCTTATATATTTATTTTTAAATGGTCTCAGAATTGCTTGCAAAACAGTGCACATTATAAATAAACATATAAATGTGTTTAATGTTAGGAATACAAGTCACCTAACAGGTATTTGGGTTAGAAATATATAAACCAGGATAAATATTTTAAAACAGTATCTTTAAGAAAATGCAAAACTGTAATTAGGTGTGGTTTCTCAAACGGCCATAAGATGGAGCCAGAAACCTGGTTTGTTAGACTAAACAGAAGAGTCTCAGAAGAGAATGTATCTCTGTTTCCTTCTGTTGGAAAGTATTGCCATTCCTCCATTTCTTCTAATTGACTGATATTACTGGATTTAATGTAAGTCTGTTACTGAACTGTTTTTTGACACTGGACTTTGATATTTGGATTATCCCTGGATTGAAAACTGACTGATTTAACTTGTGAATGACTTTGGAATGCTTATTTTGGACTTTGCTTAAACCTTTCTGGAAGTAAAAACCTACATTTACTGTACAGTGTATCTGTGTACTCTGTGTGTATTATTCCAACACTACTCTCTATACGTCTTCCTGTATGCACTCATTTTCCTAACAGGGAATTACCTCAACATTTACGATACACAGAGTGATAGAGATGATATATATTGATATGGTATAACAATCCTGAAAACAATTAAGGCAATGATAAAATGGGCTAAAATCTCTGGTTATTATGTGAAGGTAGAACAATGGGGAAATATAAACTGCCATCAGAGAAAGGATGATGGAGATTTTACACTGTGGATTTTTAATGTTTTAAGCTGCCTGGAGTTACCATATGTGACTCAGGTAGCCATATAAATTTAATAAATAAAATAATAACAATATAAATAAAAATGCTAACAGGCATGGCCAGATATTTTGCCAGTTTTTTTTTTTTTTTTTTGCTGGGTTGGGAAGTCCCCAATACACCAAAATAAGGAAAATTGGTTTGACTTGGAGAGCAGCTCTCAAGTCCCCTAGTCCTTTTCTTCCCTAGACTAGCATGTCCAGTTCCTGCAACTGTTCTTCGTATGTTTTAGTCTCCAGTCACCTAATCATCCTGGTTGCTCTTCTCTGTCTCAACCTCTTTTTATACTGTGGTGACCAAAACTGGA
The DNA here is from genome assembly GCF_049901715.1 of Pseudonaja textilis. Classification (NCBI taxonomy): domain Eukaryota; kingdom Metazoa; phylum Chordata; class Lepidosauria; order Squamata; family Elapidae; genus Pseudonaja; species Pseudonaja textilis. Next base: position 20,098,202 of record NC_141990.1, read on the forward strand.
TGCAGTATTCTAGGTGTGGTCTTATTAAGGCTTTATAGAGTGGTATTGAGCCACAGTGGTACAGTGGTTAGAGAATAGAGAGAATACCTTTTATTGTCATTGCATTCCACGAATACAATGAAATTTAAAGCTACTCCAGCACAGTGGTGCGGTGGTTAGAGTGCAGTATTGCAGGCTACTTCTTCTGACTGCTGGCTGCCTGTAATTTGGCAGTTCAAATCCCACCAGGCTCAAGGTTGACTCAGCCTTCCATCCTTTCAAGGTCGGTAAAATGAGGACCCAGATTGTCGGGGGCAATAGGCTGACTCTGTAACCCACTTGGAGAGAGCTGTAAAGCACTGTGAAGCAGTATATAATTCTAAGTGCTATTGCTATTGTTATTAATGCCTCACTTGATCTTCATTGTATCCTTCTGTTGATGCAATTTAGGATTGTATTGGCTTTTTTGACTCCTGCCGTTCACTGTTCGCTTATATAGGTTGCTGGGCAAATGAATGCCAACCACAGCTTAAGGCTAGTCCATGTTCATCTCAATGTTCATCTTGTCTGAACAATGAGCTCTTAATAAAAACAGCTCTTCCCAACTACTCTCTGTATAATAAAATCAGCCATATTCAATACATATACACATTTGATATCTTCTTAAAACTGGCTTTAAAAAAAAAACAGAACACTAACACACTTTAAAGGTAAGTTAAAATAAAACCAAAGAACTAAACTCTTGACTATAGCTCTGGAAAGGAGAAGGACCAGGGGAAGGATTGGTTTTCTAGTACAACAATAATTATTCAATTTTCCAGAGGAATCTCACTCCCTTTGTATTGAAATCAAGCATTTCTGGCTGCTGAGATTTGTGTTTCAAATCAGCAGCTTTAAAACAAACCAACCAACCAACCTCCATTGGTTTTTTTTTTTAAAATAATGTTCTGACTTACACTATTTTACAAAACACCATTTATTGTTCTGGCCTGGAAAACCTCTCATTCATGGATCGAAGCCAATTTGGGTGAGCTCCTAATCCAACTCAAAAGCTCCCATTTCCCCCAAAGTCTTCACCCAACCTGCTTTTCCACATTTCTGGTCTTTTCCCTTGGATTTGCAGAGCAAAGGGATTTCATTTCAATCTCTAACCAGCAACTAAGAAGAACTAAAAACCTTTCCTTGCTTCATTGGGCTTTTAAATGGCCCCAGCAAAAGAATATAAAACAAAGGTAGGCAAACAGAGACTTCGATAGTCTTGACCACACTGATTTCTGAAGGAGCTGTAGGTCCTCTTTGATGGCACTTGCAGAAAATTGGGCATACCTTTAAAAAAAAAAATAAGACGAATAAACATAAAAAGAGCTACAAAATAGGAATAATACAGGAGCAAATCAGTAAAGCAAGAAAAGCTTCCAATTGACCCAAAACAAGAAAAGCTCTGCTTCTATGTATATCACATTTTCTCTTATTTGACATTATCACTTTATGCCTATTGCAAATCCTAACATCCCTAAAAAATATCACCCATGAATCCAGTCATTTGTTTATCATAAGAGGTTGTCTTAAATCAGGAGTGTCAAACTCGAGGCCCGGGGCAGGTGCGGCCTGCAGGGTGCTTAGATCTGGCCCGCAGGTCCGCCCTGGAAATAGCAAAGGAACGGCCCATGGTGCTTCTGCCAGTGAAAGTCAAGCTGTATTTTCGCTGGCAGAGGGTTGCAGGAAGCCGTTGCAATCAAAAATATAACTCAGGAGGCCGTTTTCACTGGCAGAATGCTCAAGCTACTATAGACATCCCCCAACACAAGTGACATCATGCTAGCCATGCCCACCATGGCCTCACCCACCCCATCCTCCAAGGTCAAATACAACCCTGATGCGGCCCTCAATGAAATCGAGTTTGATGCCCCTATCTTAAATCCTCATTGTTATGGAGAAAGGAGAACTGCTCTGCTGAAAAGGATTGGCCACCCCTTTGTAGTGGAGTGTCAGACTCAAGGAACCAAGAACAATACGTGGAGTTATTTCTGAGTAGTTCCTTTATTGTTGTTTGCATATAAATAGAACCTTGCCTATAAAAAGAATCTTGACAGATTAATGCCATCCTCTGTGATGACTATAGATACATTCTATGAATTGCTAGGGAGGTTCCAATCTTGCTCTCTCCATGCCTCCCAGTCATTCCAAGCTCCAGTGTCTCTTTGCCCTCTGGGAAAGAGACCGTTCCTCTTGTGACTCCAGATTACATTTCACCATAATGGAGAAGTCTATTGACTAAAGCAAGGGTCTTCAAACTTGGCAAGTTTAAGACTTGTGAACTTCAACTCCCAGAATTCCTGAGCTAACATGATTGGAGGAGAGATTCTGGGAATTGAAGTCCACAAGTCTTAAAGCTGTCATGTTTGAAGACCCCTGGACTAAAGTAATAGAGTAGAACCAGGGAGATGCAAGTTCAAACCACTTTGAATGGCTTTGGGCCGCTGAGTCTGTTCCATAGGGTAGGGAGGAGCAACATTGTGTATGGCGTCTTGGACTCCTACAGAAATGGCAGGACAGAATTCTAGCAAAGAAATGAATAAATATTTGGAAATGTGTATCATGTGACTTAGATGACATGCTACTCCCAAGAGCATGTCCACCAGTAATCTCTTTGACCTTCAGGCTCAAATATGCTTCCAGCTCTTCAAAAATATCAAGATGGTAGCTGTGACCCTGTGATCAAAGTCCCATCCCTACTTTATATGCAGTGTAAACATTAGGTGGGGCTTTGGTCACCTGACTGTGGCTACCATCTTGGCATTTTTCAGAACCTCTATCCAATAAATACTCACTTCAATCCAATCATTAAAACCTCAAAAAGTGCTCAGCCTCCAATCTTGACCTGTCATCAAAACGCTTACAAAATAGTTAATTGTCTTCAGGGTTATTCCTTTGGGAATAACCTGATTCACTTTCCTTCCTCCAAGCTTAAGCAAGGACATAAATATTAACAGGCACTGTACAACAGGATCTGATGACCTTCCAAGGTGCTGGTGCAGAAACCGAACTGCAATTTTGCTAGTCATGTCTGGAAAAAGGCAGAAGTCAAAAGGTTGAGGCTGTAAAATAAAAGGATTACTGAAGAGAGGTAAGATCTCTGTGTCACTTATTCAGGTTTGCTTTGTGTCCCAAAATCAGCCATAAGATGGCTCAAAAGAGCTTCTATCTGCTTTTCTTAAGAAAGAATACATCTTTATTCATCACCATCACAGAAATGGCATGACATAAGAGTGCTCAATCAATCAGGTTTGGGTTTATAGTAGATGCAATAGTCCATCAACCAATAGCAAAAATCTATTAACCAATTACGCATTATCCATAGCTCTGTCTGAATGTGGATAATAAATCTACCTACCTACCTACCTACCTATCATCATGGTGCAGTGATTAGAATGCAGTATTGCAGCTTATTCTGCTGACTGCCAGCAGTTCAATCCTGACCAGCTCAAAGTTGACGCAACCTTCCATTCTTCCAAGGTTGGTAAAAGGAGAACCCAGATTGTTGATGCTGACTCTGTAAACCATTTAAAGAGGGCTGTAAAATACTGCAAAGCAGTGGTGGGATTCAAATTGTTTTACTACTGGTTCTGTGGGCATGGCTTGGTGGGCATGGCAGGGGAAGGATACTGTAAAATCTCCAGTCAGAGGTGGTATTTGCCAATTCTCCGAACTACTCAAAATTTCTGCTACCGATTCTCCAGAACCAGTCAGAATCTGCTGAATACCATCTCTGCTATGAAGTGATATATAAGTCTAAGTGCTATTGCTATTGTTTATTCATCCATCCAACCCTTCTTCCCTCCATCCATCCTCCAAGTCGGTTTTGAATTCCTGGCAACTCCCTGAAGAGGTCCCTGCAATTTTCTTGGCACATTCTTGGAAGCATTTTGGCATTACCTTGTTTTTCCTAAGGTTCAAACAGAACGGCTGACCCAAGGTCACTGAACTGGCTTTGTTTCCAAGGAAGGAGTAGAACTCACAGTCCTCTAGCTTGAAGCCTTAAGGATTAAACCAAACTGACTTTCTTATAATACAAGTAGCCCTCAACTTGCAAGCACAATTACAAGGACCAGAATTTCTGCTGCTAAGTGATGTGGACTTTAAGTGAGACCACACCTGATTTTATGACCTTTATTATCCAATGGTTATTGATTTTGCTTCTCTGAAGCAAGCTAGGAATGTTGCAAATGTTGATCCAGTGACCCCAGGACACTGCAACCATCATAAATACAAGCTGGTTTCTGGATGCCCAAACTTCAATCATACAACCGCAGGGATGATCATGCATCAGTTGTAGGTGTGAGGACCAATTGCATGTCACCTTTTTTAGCACCTTCATAACTTCAAAGGGTCATTAAACAACTGATCATTAGTCAAGGACTACTTGTATACTCTAGTTCAGCTAAAATAGATTTGGAAAGCTAATGGGACTTTGAACTGTGGGAATCCAGCAACAGTCTAGACATATTGGCTGAGTCAAGCCATCACTTTAAGATAGAATAATATTTACTTCTTTGGGCATTGCATGACATATGATAACAGCAACTATATTTTACTTAACCAAGAATTTGGTATGTAGTAAGAACCCAGGGTATATAATTTCCTTGAGCCCACATTGGCACTTACACCAATTCACTTGCTATTGAATCCATCCTTTTGGGTGGATGGATTAATTTGAATACTATGCATGACAACCATGTCAACTCATAAAATATTTTCTATACATGTTTTATAGTTGTCAGACTGTTGTTTGATTCATATAATTAGTTTAATGTGACCTTTAGAATGTGTACTTTCATTCTTTTTAACATAACAAGAATTAGTTAAGCAGATGTGTTTACCTTTCAGGCTTCCTTGGTACCTGCTATATTTTGAAGTTGTTCAGTTGGCCAGCTTGAAAGATGCTTGCATGGATCAGATTCATACATCTGAAGATGTATCTGCAAGCATTTGGTAAGAGAATCTACCTGCAAATAAACACTGACTGGAGAATTTAATTTCCTACTTGCTGGAGGACTAAGGTAGCTCAAAGAAGAACTATAAAGTATTTATTTTTTCCTCCAGTGATGGCTGAGACATTACATGTCTCACACCTACATAGACACATCTAACTTTCTTTGTCAGCATTATAAGGCATTTAGGGACAACATTTGTGTATGCCTGTGTATCCTTCTGCCAAGCATCCTATAATTTTGGAACTCATTGTTCAGTTATTTGTATGCTACTGTTATTAGAATGGCTTTGAGACTATTTAATTTGAATTTTCTATGCATGTGGGTGTCTCTCTGTGTGACAGCATTTATTGTATGATTGCAGACTACCCTGAGTGCAATTTCTGGAGGGAGAGGGAGAGCAGGAATATAAACAAACAAAAGTCTCCCAAACTCTCAATAATTTGTTTGTACCAAGCAGGGGCTTTTTATTGGATTATGTACAAGAGATACTTTTTTAAAAAGCAGAGCTTGTGTAGATAATACACAATACATGTACATATTTAACATGTCTGATTTGTGTAATTTAGATGACAGCCAGGAGCAACCTGAGGGCTGGAAATGAAATGGGCCCTTCCCATCACCTACACAGTCTCAATAAATAGGCAGGGGTGGCAGGGGAGTGTGCTATTCACATAGAAGCCCTGGTATTGATCGTACTAGAGGAGGTTTTTCTGCCTTGCGCACACAGTGTCTTTTCATCAGAGTGGAATTTCACCGGGATCAAGATGCCTCGCATCTCACCAGAATCACTTAATAGAAAAATAACAGAATAGCAGATTTCAAAGGGACCTTGGAAGTCTTCTAGTCCAACCCTCTGTTTAGGCAGGAAGCCCTATACCAGGGGTGTCAAACACAAGGCCCGTGGGCCAAATCTGGCCTGCGATGTGGTCGGATCCAGCCCGCAGGGCTGTCGTGGAAAATGTAAGGGGCCGGCCCATGTGGCTTTGGCCCAGTCTACCCAGTGAGAAGAGGAAACATGCCAGCAGTTTGGGGAATGGCATCAAACTGGCCACACCCACTCTGTCGACCACACCCACCCAGTTGGCCATGCCCGCCCAGCCCCCTGAGGTCAACCACAGACCTGATGTGGCACTCAATGAAATTGAATTTGACACCCCTGCCCTGTACTATTTCAGACAAATGTTTGTCCAATCTCTTCTTAAAAACCTACAGTGATGGAACACCCACAACTTCTGGAATCAAGTTATTCCACTGATTGATTGTTCTCACTGTCAGGAATTTTTTTCTTGATTCCAGGTTGTGTTGTAGTTAGCCGGCTGCAGGTGTGGGTGGCTGAGGAGAGCAAGGACTCAGATGAGGGGCCAGAACCATTAGGAAGTGGACTGCTGCCTTCAGAGATTGTGGGGGCTGGCAGCAGTGATAAGGAGGTTCCTGAGGAGCCTGTGCCAAGTGCGCATACATGCAGGATTGCTCATGGGAAAGAGCAGCTGCAACAGCAAGGGCGACTCGGGAGTAAGGCTGCAAGGTAATGGCCCCTCCTTCAAGAAGATAAAAGCCAGCTGTGAAGCAAACGTTCTTTGCAGGAAGCAAAGACATTTTGAAACTCAGCCTTGTGGGCATTGCAGTATCTTAAGTTGGTATTTGAAGACTCTTGTATTGTGAAATATTTCTTATTTGTGATTCTTGGCAGTCTCACACAGTTTTGGCGAGGTTTGTGCTTATCAAGGTCAATTAGTGTGCAGCAGCCTTTTAACTGGGGATTCATAAGACTCTTTAAAAGGTTTCTGCTCCCTTTGGTTATTATTTGTTTTATTGAGAAAGGGTTTGGGTCAGAACAGGTTACTTTTCTCCTTGATTAGTTTCCATCTATTGCTTCTTGTCCTGCCTTCGGGTGCTTTGGATAATAGCTTGACTCCCTCTTCTTTATAGCAACCCCTTAAATACTTGATAGTGAGATGATGGCAAATAAATGTAAATGTGAATGTAAATATAAATATAAATCAAAGCATGGTGAAACCACCCCTTCTGTGTAGCATAGGCCTACTTCTGATCCCCAATTTTTGCAGCTTTGTTAATCATTAGAATTCAACATTAACTACCTACTTGCACTAAATGCTGACCATGAATTTGTAACATTAAGCGATATGTAAGACTATTTGTATGCATGTTTTGTTTCCCTTGCAATGATTGTTTAATTCCTGAGGTGACTCAAATGCCTATACACCAATGCACAAAGTATGAGCAATAAACAACATGAACTACAAATCCGAGTACACGAGGGCAGATATGATATTTTTGCCATTACAGAAACTTGGTGGGATGAAACCCATGAATGGAATATACTCCTAGAGGGATTTAAATTGTTTAAAAGAAACAGACCTAATAAAAGAGGAGGTGGAGCTGCACTATATATAAGAAATAACTCTGCATTTACAGAAATGAAAGAAATCAATGCTGGAAACTGTCTTGAATGAATTTGGGTCAATATAAAAGGCGGGGGGAAGAATGGCATTGCCATAGGTATATACTACAGGTTACCCAACCAAACAGAGGAAATGGGTGAACGTTTTGCTAATCAGTTAACTAAGGTATGTAGGAAGCAGACCACAATAGTAATGGGAGATCTAACTACCCTGATATCAAATAGGAAAAAAACTCTATACCCAGTGGAAGATCCAACAGGTTCCTGACAAATCTAGCAGGCAACTTTCTCTCCCAAAATGTAGAGAAGGGAACTAGTGGGTCAACCATACTGGACTTAATTTTCACCATCAGAAATGAAGTGATAAAAGACATTGAAATGACAGGAACCTTTGGGGTAGAGGGTGGGGAGTGACCATGCAATATTGGAATTCAAATTTATGCAAGCACAAGCAATAGAACAAAGTCAACTAAAGTCCAAGAGTCTTGGACTTTAAGAGAGCTGCTTTCAATAAATTTAGAGAGACCTTGGGAAGGATTCCATGGATGAGAATTCTCAAGGGGAAAACAACCCAAGAAGCTTTGGAAACTTTGAAAAGTGAGATTATAAAAGCCCAACAAAGAAGAAAAATAAGAAACCTCAAAAGAAACCAGTATGGCTACACAAAGAACCTTCTGATAAACTGAAAGACAAAAAGAACTATAAAAAGTGGAAAGAGGGGCACATAACTAAGGCAGAATATCAACAAATAGCCTGAGTTTGGAAAGATGAAGTCAGGAAAGCTAAGGTTCAAAACCAACTTGCAATAAAAATAACCCCCTCCCCCAAAAGCTGCTTTCAACATGTAAAAACAAGAAAAAGTCAAGGAAATGATTGGTTCATTAATAGGAGAAAATGGCAAGAAGGTGATGAGCAACAGGGAGAAAGCATAACTGCTTAGCTCATTTTTTTGCATCTATCTTTACACAAAAAGAAAAGAAGTCCAACCTATCCAAAACAGTCCCATAAAAGTCAGATTGGGAATACAAGTAAAAATAGACAAGAGATTGGTAAGAGACTAACTATCCATTCTAGATGAGTTCAAATCACCAGGATCAGATGGATTATATTTGAAGATTCTGAAGGATCTGGCACATGTGATTTCAGAACTACTGGACAATATCTTTCAAGGATCTGGGAGCACCAGGAACTACCAGATGACTGGGAAAAGGTTGATGTAGTTCCCATCTTCAAAAAAGGAAAAGAAATAGATCCAAGAAAGTCAAAGCTATCAGCCTGACATCAATACCTGGGAAGAGTCTAGAAAAGAAAATCAAGCAATAAATCTGTGAACATCTAGAAATAAACAGTCATAACTTAGAAACTAACATGAGTTTGTGAAAAATAGATCATGCCAGATAAATCTTTGACAATGTCACAAAATTAGTGGATCAGAGAAATGCCATGGATATCATTTATTTGGACTTCAGGCATTTGATAAAGTAGACCACAACCTACTACTTGATAAGATAGAAAAATGTGTGTTAGACAGCATCGTCACCTGATGGAAGTGACTGATCAACTGCACTCAACATGTAAATGGAACTGCATCTACATGGAAGTATGCAGTAGGATACCCCAAGGCTCAGTCTTAGGTCCAGTACTCTTCAATATCTTCATCAAAGATTTAGATAATGGGATAGAAGGGGAACTCATCAAATTTGCACACAACATCAAGCTGGCAGGTAAAGACAACAGAAAATAGGCTCAATATACAGAAGGTTCTTGACAAATTTGAACACTGGGTCCTATATAATAAAATGAAATTCAATGGTGAGAAAAGTAAAGTTCTACATTTAAGCAAGAAAAACCAAATGCATAGATATAAAATCGGTGATACCTGGCTCAACAGTAGTAACTAACTGCAAGAGGGATCTTGGTGTCCTAGTGGACAATCACTTGAATACGAGCCAGCAGCGTACTGCAGGTGCCAAAAAAGCCAACACAAACCTAGACTGCATTAACAGGGATAAAATCAAGATCACATGAAGAAAAAGTGCAGAGAAGAGCAACAAGATGATAAGGGAACTGGAAGATAAAACATATGATGAATGGTTACAGGAATTGGGTATGTCTATTTAATGAAAAGAAGGACTAGGGGCAGTGGTGGGATTCAATTTTTTTTACTACCGGTTCTGTGGGCATGGCATGATGGGTGTGGCAGGGGAAGGATACTGTAAAATCTCCAGTCAGGGATGGTATCTGCTGGTTCTCTGAACTACTCAAAATTTCCACTACCAGTTCTCCAGAACTGGTCAGAACCTGCTGAATATCCACCATAATAGCAGTGTTCCAATATCTAAGGGGCTGCCACAAAGAAGAGGGAGTCAAGCTATTCTCCAAAGCACCTGAGGGCAGGACAAACTCTGAAGCAATGGATAGAAACTAATCAAGGAGAGAACTATCCTAGAATTAAGGCTGAATTTCCATTGACAACTAATCAGTGGAATGACTTGCCTCCAGAAGTTGTGGATGATCCAACACTGGAGGATTTCAAGAAGAGATTGGAGAACCATTTATCTGAAATGCTATAGGGTTTCCTGCCTGAGCAGGGGGTTGGACTAGAAGACCTCCAAGGTCCCTTCCAACTTGCTTTCTGTTGTTCTGTTAGTCTTTCTGATTGTAGGTCTGCCTCCTTTCTGCCTTCTCTCTTCCCTGATTGAAGGAAGAACAAGAATTCTCAGGGGAAGCTTTCTCCTTCCTATATGTCAGGGACCTTAAAGAGTATTTCCCTCTGAGCATCTAAGTCACTTTTTATGGAATTTAGTCAACCTGGAAACTAAAAACTTATGACATATCGATCAAAAGCCTTGAACTGCATCACTTCCTAATTCCATTCACATCACTTCCTAATTCTTTCATGTTCTGAAAATGGAACACAAAATTCTTCTGAACAACTCAACGTGAGATTTCACATCAGTCTACCACCTTCTGGAACTATTCAACCAAGTAAGAACTGAATCACTGAGGAAGGGGTAAAAACATAGAAGTAATCCAGAATGAAAGTATTAGCAAGACTTTTGAAAGCTGCTATTAAACCCATGGAATTAGCAGGGTCATATTCCCTCTAATTTCATTCTACTAACCCTCTACAGTATCAGCAAGAAGAAGAAAGTTTCCAGGCAACACTCAAGAAGTACAACCATATAATCCAGTGGTCCCCAACCTTTTTTGTACCACGGCCCGGTACAAAATGATCCACGGACCCATGGACCGGTACCGGCATCAGCACTCACAACCAAGGCAAGGTGAGCCGAACGACCGGCCAGCCAGCCATCCCCCGCTTCTCCCCGCCACCTTCAACTCCTCCTTTGCACCTTCTCGCGGTCGATGGGCTTTTTGGGCTCTTTCTTAGTCTCCTCCTGAGTAACGCGAGACTCCACCGCCATCGGGACGGCTCTTCGTTCGAAGCCACCCCCCCTTCGATGAAACTAAGGCGCGAGATGAAGTCCTCCCAACAGTACTATAATGAGTCTCAGAGGAATGACAGCAGTTAGGCTCAAGAATCCTCTTCATCTGAATTCTCTCCACATGAGTTAAGAGTGCATAATATTTGCCACGCAGTTGCATATACAATAATAGGCCTTTATGTTAGCCAGGCTTGAGATGAGAAGTGCAAGAAGTTTAGTATTTTCTAATTCCCTGGTGAAAAGAAGCCCTCTTTAGGAATGAGATTAAAGGTCCCCATAATTTTACTAATCATTTCCAGATAGCAAAGAGATTTCATTGATTCTCTCAAGAGCCATGGCAAGCTCTTACCCACATCAGTGGCTTTCTTCTTAAGACTATTGATTTTCCCCTTTCACAATTTTTTTTGTTTTTTCCCATCTTGGGGAGTGAAAGATGAAAAAGGTGTCAGATGACAGTTGAAAAGCTGTTGTTACAATGAGAAATGATAATACATGCTGGGGAGGGACAAATGGTGTGAACTTCACTATTCAGAATGGAAGCAATATGTGGTTGACTTCCTGATCAACTTTTCTTCAGATTTCCCATTTGAGGTTTAGTTCTTTTCAAAAGTCCATTCAGAAGAGGGAACTTTTGGAATGAAATATATACCTCTGTGGAGAAAATGCTGCATGGTGTGATGACCACGAGCTGAAATGGCTTTCAAAAAGAGTTGACCTAGAGAAGTTCATGAAAAAGAGAACTTTGTGAAGACTTGGGCCCTCCTCATCGTATGCTTGTACCACTGCATTGTGGAGTCTACAAGGCTACCTCCGAAGATGAATCATAAGAAGCAGCTGGTCCAAAATGCAATTTCCTAACTGCTAACAAGGGTGATTGGTTTTGCTACATAACCATGGTTGGTGTTCTGATTGCTGCATTGGTTACCAATACATTTCTGGGTCCAATTCAAAGTCCTGGGATAATCTATGGCCCAGTTACCATGTCTTTCAGAATCCTCTCTCCTGACTGAATTTAATCAATCCTGTACAGTAATTCAGGGAGGGGAATGATGATGGTCACCACCTTGTGTGAAGTGAAAGGGATGGGACCCAGAGACAGTTCTTGGTGGCATTACTAAGCCCCTGAGATTGGTGGGGCTTCATCCTGCTTGCCTTTTGTCATGCTGTGAAGATGGTGCTGGTCCATAGTGATTTCCCTACTAATGGTGTTCATGGGCTGCTTTTCTGATAACGCTGTTCTTTTATTTGGATTTCTGACTTGTTGATGTTTGAGTACTGCTTTATCTTTGTGTTTCTTAGTGTTAATCTAAGCAGCTCAGAGTTAAGGAAGGAAGGAAGGAAGGAAGGAAGGAAGGAAGGAAGGAAGGAAGGAAGGAAGGAAGGAAGGAAGGGAGGGAGGGAGGGAGGGAGGGAGGGAGGGAGGAGCAGGAGAGGGAAAGAGGAGAGGGAGAGGGAAAGAGGAGAGGGAGAGGGGAAGGGAAGGAGAGGAGAGGGTGAAGGAGAGGAGGAGAGGGAGAGAGGAGAGGGAGAGGGAGACAGGAGAGGAAGAGGAATCAGTATGCCCCAGAATTCATTTGGAGAAAAACAGTGAGAGGGCATTAGGGAAGCAATAACAACATTGTTTCAATGCTGTGCTTGTAGAACAATCACCAATGTCAGTAGCAGGACTAGATGAATCCCTGGACCTCCTACATGTGTCCATCTCTGTACTGAAATTTACACTCCCAGAAGATTTGGGTGGTGGTAGATTGATCCTAGGATGAATTCAGCAGAGCTTTTTCTGTACATTCAGACTGAATTGAGGCATGGCTTCCCACAACCACGGTCCCAATATCATTATATTGTGCTCAGCCTTTAGATTCAGCAATCCAACTGCACCGTTTTGCCTTTTCAAGGCCTTCCATGTTGTTCTTCTTTGCTACCCAGCATCCTTAAACACCATCTGTTTCATTGCATATGCCTATAAAACAGAATCTCTCCATATGTTTGAAACAGAAAATGGAAAGGGAAGTTTTTCAACAGAGATTTGACAAATCCCAACCACCATGACAACTATGTTTTTTTTCAATCCCCCTCATTTTATTCAGTCAATGTAAAATGCAGTTAAGGGTTGTTTAAAAAAAAAAAAAAAGTAAGAATAAACAGAAGGGATTCTCCCAGACCAGAATTCTTTTTTTGGGAGCTTCATTATGCACCAGAATAAATCAAAAAGCAAGTTTTAAATTCACCAATCATAATTACATAATAAAGACTGGGGAGGGAAAATAAGGCTTGATTTGAAGTTAAATCAATCCTAATCCAGCAGGGAAAATGTTTTTAAAGGTCTTCTGCTATGTTTTACTGCATAATGTGTTTGATTAGTGCCTGCCATAAAAATGAAGTAAAATCAGTAAGAGTGGGGTTACGTATGATGAAGCCGATGCCTTGTATTAAAACGGCTCACTCTGAAAAAGTGCTATCGGACTCCTGATTTTGGGGCTACCATATAAAGGTAATCCTTGGCTTATGACCATAACTGAACCCAAAATTTCTGTTGTTAAGTGAGACATTTGTAAGTGAATTTTGCCTCATTTTACCACCCTTCTTGCCACAGTTGTTAAGTGAATCAGTTCAGCTGTTAAGCTAGTAATATGGTTGTAAAGCAGGTGTGCCAAATCGATTTCATTGAGGGCCGCATGACAGCTGTGTTTGACCTTGGGGGGCTGGGTGGGCATGTCCCACTGGGTGGGTGTATCCAACTGGGTAGGCATGGCCATATTGATGCCATTCACTGGGCATGGCTGAATGGATGGGTGTGGCCAGTTTGACGCCCTGGCATGTTTCCTCTTTGCATTGGAGAGACCGGGCTGAAGCCAACATTTTGTATGCATGTTTTATAGTTGTCAACAGAAAGAAGGGGGGGAGTTTCAAAGAGCAGGCAGCAGTGTGGAATCGAAAGTACATTCCATTCATATTTTCTTCAGAGACTGATTAGATGGCTGAAGGTTCTGCTGTACAAAAATCTAATTGGAGAGCATGATTGATGACTCTTGGCTATGGATGTGTTTCATTGGATGATACACCCAGAGGGGTTGGGGAGAAGCAGGATAAGGGTGACAGTGAATTACATATCCCAGAGTTGGCTGTGCCCAGACTAATGCCGGCATGTTAACTTCTAATAAATCCTTTCAAGTTTTGGGAGTGTGGCTTGAGGCTCATGATTTAATTGGAGTAACTGCTGGAATCCTGACAGTTTCCTCTTTGCATTGGGTAGACCAGGCTGAAGCGATGCAGGCTGGTCCCTTACATTTTCCAGGATGGCCCCATGGGCTGGATGCGACCACATGGCAGGCTGGATCCAGCCGCAGGCTTTGTGTTTGACACTCTTGTTGTTAAGTGAAACATCCCCCATTGACTTTGCTTGTCAGAATGTTGTAAAAAGTGATCACATGACCTTGGGACACTGTAACAGTCTTAAGTATGAACCTTAAGCATCTGAATTTTGATCATGTGATCATGGGGATGCGGCAAAGGTCGTAACTGTGAGAAATAGTCATAAGTTGCTTTTTTCAGTGCTGCTGAAACTTTGAACAGTCACTACATGAACTGTTGTAAGTTGAGGACTACCTGTATTAACACATCTCTCCCTTTCTAGCAACTAAACAAAATTGTATTTCAGCACCTTGGACAGAGAAAAAAGGGGTGAGAGAACTCTTCCTGTCGAAGGTAAAGTCAAAAACGTATTTACTTTTGAATTTGAGCAAACAATGAACTCATTCAGCAGGTGAAATGTCTTCAAGCGACCTCCTCCTGAATGCAGGAATCTAAACTAGAACAATTCTAAAGAGAAGACTGCATTATTTCATCTTGAGAAGTTCACCAGCACTGGAGGTTATTTGCTCCCTGATAGATGGAATTTGACCCAACAAGTCAGTGTCAATCCTTAGTAACCACATAGATTTTCTCCATGATGATCTTCCCCCGCCTCCCTCTGACGTGGTCTTGCAAATCTTCCAACACTGCATCCATTGCCATTTACCTTGTTCCCAACTGAGCTATGTTTAATATTATGAAGTTTTTGTTAACCTACAACCATAATCTGATTTCCTGTAACTTAAATCCATTAATTCAGTTTCTGTATTTTGGAACAATCGATATGCCAATTTATATTCCCTCTAATCTTTTAAGTATTTTTCTTAAACATTCAGTATTTAAATTCTTCTAGAGAATATACTGTATTTGTAACTCAGGGTTGAACTGCAGGGTCCTTGGTGCTCTCTGAGTTTAGTTGTTTCCTTGCAGATGTTTCATTAACAAACTATGTAGCATCATCAGTGAGTTTGGTTTGTAATGAAACATCCATAAGAAAACAGCAAATCTCGGAAAGCACCAAGGACCCCACAATTCAATCCTGAGCTACAAATATTCTCTTTTGTCAATATACTGGGAGCTTTATATTTTGAGGGAGAAAGCAATAAGAATAGTTTTCGGAATGCAATTCAACAAATCACATTTTGAGTTGTCACTCTTTCAAGGAGACTAGATATATATACATTGTTCTATGTGTTTCTGCTACACCTGAAATACTAGAGTGCAGAACTGAATTTATGTTCATCAAGAACCAAGTTACAAATTCTACTGGAGGGTTTTTTTTTAAAAAAAGACTAACAATGAAAATGCTGGATATACTGTACATAATAATAATTATAATTATAATTTATTTTTATCTAAATGTTTCTTCCTTCCTTCCTCCTCCCCTTGGAATTTTCATGAATAATTAGCCTTTGAGAAGTTCATCATTAACACAATTAGGACTGGCCAGATAAGGGATGTTGGCCAAGAAAAAAAAGGTCTGATAAGGAAATGGTAGATGACTTCTAAGAGCTGTTGCCTTAAGATAAGGAGGCCCGTGTGGAAAACAAGTCCATATTTAGGATCCTACCAAGCATTAGGACAGATATATGCATGCATTTTTCAACCAGGCAGTCCCCAGGTACGTTGAAAATGCAACATCTTTTGAGTTGTATGGCTGGAACATGGAAGGTACCTTTAGAGAATGACCCTGTGCATTTCAGCAACTATGATGAACGTTTAGCATAATCGTGATCTCCTCTCCTTTAGCACATTTTATTTACCCCCTCATGGTTCAGTCAGCCAAAGAATGAAGGTCTTTTTTTATCTGCTACCATTTTTCTCATCCGTCTTATTAGCTCCACCTACATATGTGTTGAGAGCAGTGGTGGGATTCAAATATTTTTGCCACCGGTTTGGTGGGCGTAGCTTGGTGGGCGTTCAGCAGATAAAAGTGAGTATGGGAGGACAGGCAGATGGGGCCAACAGCAGAGTGGCAGAGAGAACTGGTTTGGTCTCTGCTGCTCATCACTGCTACCAGCTTGCCAGAACTGGGCCGAATTGGTTGAATACCACCACTGGTTGAGACATGCTAAGTCAAACTTTTAGAGGGCTCATCTAGACTCCCAGGCTCCCAATATTGAGGGATCTTACTAAAGTTTAAGGACCAGCACATTCTGTTAACACACACACACACACACACACATACACACCAATCATCCTTGGAATACACCCAATCCCTGTTTATAATATTGCAGCTTTTTCCATTCTGTAGTGTCAACTTCATCTCATAGTAGACAAGGCAACAATGCTTTAAGGGGTTGACAGATTGATAGTGTGGTTTCTTTGGTTTTGACTGAACTTGCTATATGAACTCAGCCATTATGGTTTGTTTAATAAATCATAAGAGAATAGGAGAGTTGAAAGGGGCCTCGGAGGTCTTCTAGTTCAATGCACTTCTTAAGAAGAAGCTCTATACCAGGGGTCTCAAACTCAATTTCATTGAGGGCCACATCAGGGTTGTGTTTGACCTCTGAAGGCTGGTGGGGGAAGGGGGTATGGCCAGTAGAGGCATGGCCATGGTGGCCAACTGTGAAGGAAGGACTTCCCTGAGACCCTCCCTCATTATAATCTCCTTTCTTCCCTCCCACTACTCCCCGTTTTCGGTCTGGATGGCCTCCTACAGCCCTCTGCCAGTGAAAACAGAGCCCGGGTGGGTCCATTTTCACTAGCAGAGGCACCATGGATCCTTTGCTGTTTCCAGGCCAGCTCCTTGGGCCAGATCTAAGCACCTTTGAAAGTGTATAGAACAGGGGTGTCAAACTCAAACAATCTCTTCTTGAAAACTTCCAGTGCTGGAGCAACCACAATTTCTGGAGCCAAGCTGTTCCACTGATTAATTCTTAATTTCTCCTTAGTTCTAGGTTGGTTCTCATGACTTAATGAATTTTGGCATCCCAGCTACCAACTTTGATCCTTATTTGAAAGAGTGAAAAGGCATAAACTACTTGTTATAACTGATTCACTCTGTTACTCAGCAAAACAGACCACAATTGCTATGAAGAATTATGTGATTCTTTTGGAAGGGTAGAAAATAAGTCCGAAAAAAAACACTTGTAGATAGATGCCATCACTTCAGGGTTTCCAGAAAGACAATCTGTCTAGCATTTTCTGCAATATTAAAACATTTCCTTGTTTCCTTGCTCAGGAGATCTAATGTTATATGCAAAAATGGGTCTGAATCATTTTGCAGTTGTATAGGTCAAGGTGTCAAAAAACATGCCTCACACCCAAGGAAAAGCTTGACTTCTTTAAGCAGTTGTGGTATTTGCTCTGAGCATCTGATGTTCATTGAAGGGCATGGCGTTCAAAGCTACAGTTACATGTGGTATAATCCAGAAGTAAAAATCGATCAGTGCAGACAACTGACGTTAAATCAATCGCAACATTGTGCATGGTTTTTGCATACCACAAGTCCTACAAAAACCAAACTTTCTTTCTTGGATATTGTATCAAAGGGGCATTTTTCAGTATTATTACACATTCTGTTAAAGACATTTTTGTAAAAATTATGATTCCTCCAAAATGCCTCCTATGTTTTTATGGATTATTAGATGCCTTCCTTAAATTTAGACATTTCAGAAAAATTCTTCCTAGACTTGATTTAAATTTGATTAACTGAATGCTTGGGTTGTGTTGGGTTTGGTTTGGTTTGGTAAGAAAATATCTTGATTTCTGGAGACTTCTGGGACACATCCATGTAGATTTCTGGATGAGAGTATGGAAGTGGTTTGCCATTTATCTTCCTCCAGTATTTACTTACTTACTTACTTACTTACTTACTTACTTACTTACTTACTTACTTACTTACTTATCAAAGTCTTATACCACGCATCACACTTGCATGACTCTAGGCACTTTATTTATGAAGCATTTGTTTATGTTATAAACACTACCTTTGGCACACATTGTCAATATTAAGGTGTGTAGACTTCAACTCCCAGAATTCCCCAGCCAGCATGCCTAAGTATTTGAATGCAGCTGTTTTCTCAGGTGAAAGAATTCCAGTAGGCAGAATGCCAAGCTGATACCACCTCTTCTTAGATGGGAAGTTGTTTCTGCTTCCCTTGGAATCTTGAAAACAGAAGATTCACTTTCTCAGGTTTTAACTAAAAGGAACTAGTTCCACCTTTTAACCAGGGTAACCAGACCCAGGTTTTTTTTAAAAAATACATTTTTAAGTACATGGCAGTCATATAAATCCATCTCTAGCACAACAAGGAATATTTTAAAACATTAATAAAGGTAGCAAATTAAAGATACTGGGAACAAGATAGCTGCATAGGACCCAGATCTGCATGTTAATGCTAGCATTGCATTCAAAACCAGTAAACCACTCCATCTCTGGGGTAAAAACAAAAGAAAACCTTGAACTGCTTTTTCAGTTTATTTGCTATTTCTCTCTACCTGGGTGTCTCTCATCAATTTCCATGTATATCAATAAAGCATTGAAGAAGGAGCAGCAGGGGAAGCCACTTCAATAAATTTGAGCCTCGTGCATAAATCCATCTGATTTACCACTGGAGTTTTGTGAGGCGATGAGAATCAGAAGGTGGTCAGTTACTACTATGGTTTGTCTCACAGTGAGCCAGATGTTTAGAGTGAAGCTGGCATTTTTATCCACTTATCAAGTCCTTCCCAAGGACCTGTGATAGGCAGATGTGGTTGTTTGGTGATGTTAAAGGTATCATCGCAGGATGTAAGCTTTTCCATGTAAAGCTGCCTTTTGCAATTGATGGGGATTTTCTCAATGCTGATGGTGTTCAGTTGGGGCTCCAGATGTTTTCGGATCTTTACTACCTTTTGTCACAATTGCTCTACTTCTATTTACAGGTCTTCATATTTTGTTATTTTTTTCCAGTTCTTTCTCTTCTCTTCTGCTATCTCCAGGTATTCCTGTATTCAGACTTTGTCTTTCTTATCAACAGTTGTTAAAACCGGGCTGTTATGTGGCAAGTTTTTTTCTGTTTTAATCCCAAAGTCCCAGAGCCCCTTACCTTCTTCATTTTCTATTGTTTTCTCTATTTGATGGTCTCACCAGTTCTTGCTTGCAGGCAAATGGCATTCCTTGGAGATATTCTAATGCACCGTTGTTTGTAATCAATCTGGGTCATCTTCTTGTAGCAGCTAACAAAGTGGATAACAGCTTCTTTAGCTTTTTTTGCAGATATGTCATTTGCTATCTGGTGCTGTCTTCTCAGTTCTGGCCTCGTATACCTTTGTTCTTAAGGCTTGGTCTTGTGCAGCCAGAATTAGCCCCTCTGTGTCTTTCTTCAACTTTCCTGCTCTTAGCATTGCCAGGTCTCGCTGTTATCTGCTTTGCTTGCTAGTTTTATGTGCGTTGGCCATGTAATGCTTTACCTTGCCATGTCTCATTATTTTATTTTATTTTCAGTAGTGCAACAGTTGCCAGGTTTTTTAGATGGTGTTGGCCTTCATATACATCAAGTCCTTCCCAAGACCCAGGGATGTTGTAATGTATCAACTTAGTATATGTGCAGATCCAAGCAATGTGGCCTTTTGCAATTGACAGATGAAAATTTTGTAAAGGCACAGATTTTCTAAGTATCAAGATTTTTTGATATGGCACCCAGTGGGGTGATAACTAGTGGGACTAACATATTCTTTCAATTTCAATTTTCAGATCTTTGTGATCTATAATTTTTTGACTTTGTTTTACTATCCCATGGTTCTGCTACATCGATTATTATGATCATTGTTGCTTTCCTGCAATAATAAACATGATATCATGTGGACCATAATACTTGTCAACTCATAAAACATTTCTATGCCCATTTTATAGTTGCTAACAAAAAGGAGGGAAGGAGTTTGAAAGAGCAGTGCAGCAGTTTGGAAATGAAAGTGCATTCGATTCATATTTTTTTTAGAGATTGTAACTAGGCAACTGAAGTTTCTGCCATGTAAAAAACTAATTGGAGAACATGATTGATGACTCTTAGCCATGGACATGTTTCATTGGAGAATATGAATTATGATATACCCAGAGGGGTGGGATAAAACCAGGGTCAAGAATGACAGTGAATTATGTGTCTCAGAGTCAGCTACATCCAGGTCATGCCAACATGTTAACTTCCAATAAATCCTTTGTAGTTTTGGAAGTTTGGCTCAAGATTTAATTGGGGTAACTGCTGGAATCCTGACAATACTATTGCACAAATTACATGAATTGTATGCCAATGTCATCACATGTTGACATCATGAAGCATGCGGAGTTACTCCCCTCCTACTACAGGGCTTATTATGCAAATTACACCTCCTGTCCCACCACCTGTTTTTCCATGATAACAACCCACAAGCCCTTCAGGATGCTGGTACTTAAAGAAATGCATGAACTTGTCATCAACCGTGTTCCTTCAGTCCAATTTTTTTGGTGGCAAATTAAGTTAACTGCATACTCTAACCTGACACGACAAATAAACTGTGGAGTGAACAACAGTGCTCTTTGCTGCAGTAAATTTGTTTTCAGCAGAAAGAAAGGCCACCAAAGAGATTAAAGTTTCAGTGGAGGAAAATCTATCCCTTGTTTGCAGGCTTACAAAGTTCTTTAATCAGTATTTCCATTGTGGGATTTCAAGTCTAAGCCTTGGCTCTGAGACACAAAATTCTGGTTGTTTGGAGATTTGTTTTTTAAAAAAAAGTTCAAAGGGAGAATATGATAATGTTCTGTCCTTCAATAATAGAATTGGGTGGGTGGGAGTAGATATCTTCAGTGGAAGTAACATTAAAGGATCTTTATCTCTCCAAGTGATCGACAACCAGCCGTTATTTTATGACAGAAACATTGGCCTTCATGTTGGAGAAATTATATTCTTTCCATGGGGTGATGGAAAAAAATAAAGGAGAATGACTGTATTACCATAGCTGGCAGGAGGACATCCGGTGAAATCTCTGAACTAGTGGAATTAAGCACACTTGTTGCCCTGTTATTAAATTCAGTGGATGAAATGGAAATAGGAAGACTAGAAATCTTAGTATATGGTATAAAACCAATTCATTTTGCTAGTTTATGGTTCATAACATAGACTAGTTGAACAACCAAGTTAAACATGTTGGGTGAATGCAAGTATAGAAACACACAAGGAATAACAGTTTTTAGGCTAATCATGGAAAAGGCAAGCAGTGATCAATGGTGTATGGGTGTGTATGTATATGATACATTTGGCTAGGGAAATTTTGGATTCAGCCCATCAAATGTTGAAGGCTGTACTTATCTTCTTCTTCTTCTTTTAATGACTTCATAATCCCTTAGGGGGTGGAGTCTGGGCAACTGAATGGAGCTAGCAGAGTGTTTACCGGCTGGATGCCCTTCCTGTTGCCAATGCAAAGTTTTGTTCAGCAGATATATTCTCATTGTGCCCAGAGAGAGAAATATCTGGTTCTACCTAGGATCGAACTCACAGCCTCCCAATTGTGAGGTGAGAGCTCCACCTCTAGGCCACCACACCACTCCTACTTATCATCACCATCCTTGAATAAAGGGCAGAAAGCCACATTGGGGGTTATCCAATCAAACTGGATCCAATCATATCCAGTTTCAAGCCAAGAACCACATCTCTTGAAGCCCTTTCAGTGGGCTTGAGGAACTTTCTTTCAGGCCCAGTCTGTCTTGGACAACATGCTAGTTGGGCCAGAGACAACTCTTTAGAATGAGAAAAGAACTGGAGCTTAGGGCCAAATCAGAAAAGCTCAAAGTCATATTGCAGAGCTAAAGTAGAATTGGATGCTTAAGTAAAGACTGGCTTCAGGAGAAATCTAATTGCACATCTTCCTATCCAGCAGGTCCAATTAGTGGAGAAAGTCCAAATCTGGATTAATCTTTGCAGAAATGTTTCCTGCTAAAGTTCAGCAGTTACTGATATAGGTGCTAGAAAGCTGATGCCAGGCAAAGTAAATGAAATAATGTCAAGATGGAAATTTCAAAGAGAGGCCATGCATAACCTGGAGCAGGAGAATTAGCTTCCATCACCATGCTCTTCTTAGAGTAAATCCATTTTCCCCATATGTTTTAGCCCATGAGTCTCAGCTACCTTAGCTACAGCTCCTGCTAAATAGGACTTATAGGTTCATAGTTCAGCACATCTGAAGGAGGTCAGGCTGGGGGTAGCTAATTAGCTAGTCTAATTAGATAGTATTTGATTAGTAGTGTGAGTTAAATACTTACTCCTAGGCACACTAAATGACTCCTAGTCATTTCTTGAATTCTTGGTCGCCAAGTGACAATGAACATGAAAAACAGAAATGGTAAAGTTGAGTTTTTCCACCAAAAGACCAAATGGCTGAGAGCTAAAAAGGGTTTTCATCAGTGAAAAGAAAGTGATGATTTTTCTTGCACACAGAAGACAAGCCAATCAATCTTCAAACCAACTTGAATTTCTTTGGGTGGTTGGAAAGCTGAGGCATAAGTTTTCCTACTAATGAAACTGTTTCCTGCTTTACGAAACAAACTATATAGCAAACATATTTTTTTGCCCTGGCACTGGAGGCTAAGTCAGAACAAGCTGCAGGGTAACCAGTGGTACAGTAGATCATCTAACATTTGCAACAAAACAAAATATAATATTCTCATTCTTTCTCCATCTCTCTCTCTCTCTCTCTCCCTCCCTCCCTCTCTCTCCCCCCCTCCTTCCCTCCTTCTCTCTCTCTCTCTCTTATTTATGATTCTGTTGAAGAGTAAGGGATGTGAAATGAATAATGAACATAGCATCAAAAAGACCTAAGCAAGAAAAGAAATTTTGTAAAATGTTGGATGATCTAGACAAGAGAGAATAAAAATATTAGAGGCTGTGGAAAGAGAAATGCATACAGGTCTGCAACTATTAGTTGATGTGATGCGATAACATATAATGTGTCCAGGGAAAAACAGCCACAGGCGGTTAGAAAGGGCACAGATTAAACATGCCTACTCAATAGCACCATGCCAACATTTTTCAGATTTTAAATCACAAGAGGAAGAAACGGATGCTGCCATCCCAATTTATTATTGTACAGAATATATGTATTTCATATGTGTGTATATGCAGGTTTCTAGGGAAACTGCACCGCAAAACTGGAAAAATTGTAAATACTGAATAATTAGGTTTCAGTTCATGTGTTGGATGAAAATGGATGAATTCACATTAAAAATAATATTTATAGTATTTACAGTTTTTACATGGCTATCCAACTCAACGAAACAAACTAACTTCTAATGAAGAGAAGGACTAGGGATGACTCTCACAGTGAGGGGTGGGGGGGGTCAATCTATTCTCCAGAAGGCTGGCAAGAAGTAACAATGAAGCTTATCAAAGAGTCATCCAACCTGGAATTAAGAAAAAATTTCCTGACAGTGAGAAGAATTAATAAATAAACCACCTTCCCTCCAGAGGTTGTGGATGCCCCATTACTGGAGGGTTTTTTTTTAATGGACAGCTATTTGTCTGAAATAGTAGAGGGTCTCCTGCTTGTGCAGGGGGTTGGACTAGAAGACCTCCAAAGTCCCTTCAAACTCTGTTATACTACAATTCTGTAAACTGCTCTGGTTAGTTGACTTAAATGCATGTCTTCCCCATCCCTAGCTTTGGTTGCACCCCATTTATCATGAGTAGAATAAAGTTTTATCGTTACTCCAGCAGAATTCTTCTTACATGTTAAAAAGAATCCATATTTATAAATATGAAAGGATGTATTTTACTCATTTAATTATTGTATGGCTACACCCAAATAGTTACACATTCTAAGTCAAAATACATTTCTCTTCTCAAATCAGTTTTCTGGCACTTTTATGAAATCAAGGATCTCCTGTGGCAGGTTTTTAAAATCCTGATAAATGTCTGTTGCATATTTATATGATTTGTGGTTGTAGTTAGTCCCTGAGTATTTTTGATTGATAGTATTACACCACCCTGCCCTGTGATTAAACAAGCTATATTAGGTGAGAATGTTCTGAAACAGATCTCCATGTTAGTTCTAAGAGGGGAAACAGGGAATTTTTCTTCAGCCTGAAGAATCCCAACATTGGGAACTTCAAAGATGAGGAAAATATCAGAGATATTTGTAGGCGTGATCAACAAAATCAAGATAGCAGTATGATCAAAACTCTACCGGTAGTCACACCTGAAAAGTATTGTCCTATATGTAACGATGTGCTTGGGGTAACACAGCTTTTTTATTCCTGATATTCTTTGCACCTTCCAGAATTTCTTAGAGAAAGTCAGAGGGAGCACAATCTTTCTGATTTGTTGTGCCGTTCATGTACTGTTTTCTCCAAAACAACTTGCAAATCATATCTTGTCATCCTTTTCTCCTGAATATAATTCCTTTTTCTTTTTCCGTTCCATCTCTTCTATTATAATAATGTAGGAGGAGTGTACAACAAACACCACACCGTAAGTCCTTGCTTAGGCAGTAATGTACTATAACTCCCATCATTTCTGGCCATTAGCTGTGCTGTCATATGATTGGAGGCACAGAAATCCCAGATTCAGGGTCAAAGCAAAACTGTTTTCTGGAAATTGTCTGCTTTATAAGGTTAGGAAATGAATTAATGTGATGATTTTCTTTCTTAATACAGTCTCAGTCGAAATAGAGGAATGGTTATTGTGTCGTCTTGTTTTTCATCAGAAAAACAGTGCTCCATTCCCCAGCTCCCATTATGTCCTAAGAATGGCAAGGGAATGAAATGAAGAAGTGAACATGCCTGAGTTTTCATAAATGAGGAGAAGAAAAGTGGATTCAGCAAAACAAAGATCACCAACAAAATTTGATTCTCTCTTTCACTCTCATGAAAGTACCACATTCTCCTTGTACAGGTAGTCCTTGACTTATGACCACAGTTGAGCCCAAAATTCATGTCACTAAGCGAGGCAGTTGTTATGTGAAATTTGCCCCCTTTTACAACCTTTCTTTCCACAGTTGTTAAGTGAATCACACTGTTGGCCACACGGTTGTTAAGTGAATACAGTGTCACCATTGACTCTGCTTGTCAGAAGGTAGCAAAAGGTGATCATATGACCCCAGGATAACCATCATAAATATGAGCAGTTGCCAAGTGTCTGAATTTTGATTATGGGACCAGGGGGATGCTGCAATGGTCGTAAGTGTGAAAAACGGTCATAAGTCACTTTTTTCAGTGATGTTGTATCTTTGAATGGTCACTAAATGAACTGCTGTAAGTTGAGGACTACCTGTCCTGTATTCACGGCCTTTGGTTTTATTTCTGTTTTTTGTGGACCATCTTTTCTTCTACCTATGTGGTCATTGGGAGGGAAAAAATGTGCTTCATTGGCACATAATCAATGTCAATCAATCCACTAGTCAGAATCACACAGAGAAGCAGAAAGTATTGTAGTACCGGTATTGTTAGCCAACAATATTCATGTAAACACATCCATAATAAATATAAATGCTTTTTTTTCCTTCTCTTCCAAGAGCTCAACTCCTTTTTCATAGATTTCTCAGTAACAGCCCTATGCACCCCAATCAGCTTTCAAGGCTGTTTTTGCTCTCAACAGTTGAAAGCTAATATCATTAAATACTGGAAGATCTCAGCCAAACTGGAATCCTGAATAGCAGGATGGCTAAATGATAATATAATGGAAATAAATTTGGACTAAGCACAATGGTATACTTTTTCAGCTAATTATGCCAAAACTGTTATTCTCTCCAGCTGAAATAATTGTTAACTACTTTCACACATTACTCTTTACCTGGTCACTGAATCAGTTCCTTTTTTGTGTTTGCATACTGGATCATAAACCAATCAAATGGGTTATTGTCATATTATAACCCATCAAACAAGGGATAGAAATTATATCTGTGCTGCCCTAATAGTTCACAATCTGTTTTTACGTTTTGATGACTTTGACTCTTCATTCTGAATAACAGAGTTGAAAGGGACCTTGGAGGTTCTTCTAATCCAATCCCTGCTAAAGTAGGAGACCCTATACAACTTCAGACAAATGGCTGTCCAGTCTCTTCTTGAAAATCTCAACTGATGGCGCTCCCACAACTTCCGAAGGCAAGCTGTTCCATTTATTGTTTATTGTTTGTTGTTCTCACTGTCAGAAAGTTTCTCCTTAGTTCTACGTTGGTTCTCTCCTTAATTAGTTTTCATCCACTGCTGCTTGTCTTGCCTTCTGGTGCTTTGGAAAATAGGCTGATCCCCTCTTCTTTGTGACAGCCCCTCAAATATTGGAATATTGTTCCTAGTCCCTCTTTTCACTAGACTAGACATACCCAATCCCTGCAACCGTTCTTCATATGCTTTAGCCTCCAGCCTCCCAATCATCTTTGTTGCCCTTCCCTGCACCCTCAATATCTGTTTTATATTGTATTGTGGTGACCAAAATAGGATGCAACATTCCAAGTGTGGTTTTACCAAGGCTTTATAAAGTAGTGCTAACACTTTCCATGATCTTGATTCTGTCCCTCTATAATACAGCCTAGGATTGCATTGGTTTTTTGGGCAGCTGTAGCACACTGCGGGCTCATATTTAAATGATTGTCCACTAGGATTCCAAGATCCTTTTCACAGTTACTACTTACCTACATTTCATCTGATATGTACCTGTACATTTGTTTTTTTCTTGACTAAGTGTAAAACCTTATTTTTGCTACATTGAATTTCATTTTGTTAGATAGAGCCCAGTCGAAATCCATCTAGATCATGAGGCTATCTTCTGGGGTATTGGCTATTCCTGCCATCTTGATGTCATCAGCAAATTTTATGAGTTCATCTTCTATTCCTTCATCTAAATCGTTTATGAAGATGTTGAGTACTGGGCCTAAAATAGAACCTTGATTGGAGATGATGTCCTTGTAGGCCTAACACATAGTTTGCTGTTATATGGATTTTTTAAAATAAGCATGGTGAAATGTTCTATATCTTAATTTTCAATAATGTTTAAAAAGGCCTGATGTTAACGCTATTGTCATACTACTGTAGTTAGTCAACAGCTCCACATTCTTCATTACCTGCTCATTTCTCATCGATCTCTAGAGGTTAAAAAAGAGATCTAGGCTGTAATGAAAGGCAAAGAGATACAGATACAGATAATCAGAATTGGAAGGGACCTTGTAGGTCACCTAGTCCAACCCCCCTGCCTAAGCAGGAGACCCTACCCCATTTCTGACAAATGATAGTTCAATCTCCCCTTGAAAGCTTCCAGTGATAAGCACCCACAACTTCTGAACGCAAGCTGTTCCATTGGTTGATTGTTCTTACTGTCAGAATACTTATCCTTATTTCTAGGTTGAATCCTTGTTCAGTTTCCATCCATTATTCCTGGCCTTCAGGTGCCTTGGAAAATAGCTTGACCTCCTCCTCTCTGTGGCAGCCCCTCAAATATTGGAACACTGTTATCATGTCTCCCCTGGTTCTTCTCTTCACTAGATAAACCAGTAACATTTCATGGTAAGGAATAGTGCCCCAATAACTTTTTAAGTGTGCAGTCACCAAATTGTGGAGGAAAAGAGCCATAAGATTTAATCATAGCCCAGCAAGACCCCAGATATGAAAAACTCTACTGAAAAGATAAAAGGGTTCTCAGTGCTCATCTAGGATTTAGCACCAGAAATAAGAGAGGAGTCAGTCAAGACAAGGTAATTAAATCAATGAGCTAGGAGCATCAACAGGCTTGCTTGCATAATTCCATAGAACCATCAAAGTAAACAAATATAGCAATAGGACAGAAACATCTGTTCACATTCATACATTATTCCTAACTGATAGCTGGATTGGAGAAGACTGTTACTTATTGGATTTGCCTATAGAAGATGAGTTATAGCAGGAAGAGTTTTATATCTGCTAACTAAAAAGAGGTAAATAGTGAAATTGTTTATGCTTGTCTTGATGAGGGGGGAAATCACTTTCTTGGGGACTTTTTCCCTTCTTTCTTTCATTTCCATTTTCTTGCATCTTTTATTCTCTCTTTTCTTTTTTAATTTGAATTATTTTTTACTAGGTTGGTGTAATAGCTCAGCAGTTAAGATGCTGGTGTTGTCAGTGGCAGCCCAGGTTTGAAACCCAAGCACCACACAGTGGGTGAGCTCCAGTCCTTACCCCAGCTCCTGTCCACCGAGCAATTCAAAAGCACACAAATGTGAGTAGATAAACAGGTACCACTTCAGTGGGAAGGTAACAGTTCTCTGTGGTGCCATGCTGGCCACATGACCAAAGAAATGTCTTCGGACAGCACTGGCTTAATGGACTTGAAGTGGATATGAGCACCATTCCTAGAGTTGTCAATAACCTGCAGAATAAAATCTGCAAGGACTCCTTTACCTTTTTATCGTTTGCTATTGTAATTAAAAGTTTTAATAAAATTAGTTTAAAAAAAGAATTGACCACATTCATATTTATTCATTAAATTTCTACACTGCCCATTTCATCCAAGGGACATTTAAGTGATTTCTCACATCAATCATCAAACCAACTCATATTTCCAAAAGCAGTCTGCATTTTTTCAGAAAACAACATTATTATGGTATTGAAAAAAATATGTGAAAAGGGACACTTTAATGAAAAGAATGTACACGATACATAATATTAAGGAGGAAATGCTGGCCAGACAGTCATTTGTCCTTGCTGAAAAAAATGTACGTTGGAATTGCAGCCAAAAATGGCATTCCTTTGTGTGAGGATGTGAAATTAATCTCTGAGTGATGCACAAAGGGAGTTAAACAAGTGCAAAACATGAGGTGGAAACAAAAACCAAACAGGACAATTTATCCATCCGGAGAGCAGTATAGCCAAGATTCCTTGGCCTGTTCCTTAAAAAAATTACAAATGTTTAAAGATTTTTATTTTTTTTTTGCTTTTGCAAAATTACTGTGTGACAAACTGTCCCTGTGAAAATTCCTTCAGTGGTAGAAGCAGGGGTGGGATTTAAATTTTTTAACAACTGGTTCTGTGGGCGTGGCTTAGTTGGTGGGCATGTTTTGGTGGTCATGTGACTGGCTGGGCGTGGCCAACTCAATATCACTCACATCGAGGCATGCATCTCCTCGCCTGGCCTCTCATGACTGTGGGGATGCTGCAACAGTCGTAAGTGTGAAAAACGATCATAAGTCACTTTTTTCAGTGCCATTGTAACTTTGAAAAGTACCAGCAAAGGAGGGAAAAATAACTCCAGAGAAGTTCCTGAGACAGGAAGTCTAGTCCTGCCAAGAATGTAATAAGGGTTAATGGAAAGGCAGTTTTTATAAGCAACACCAGAATGTTTCCTTCCTGCCTTCCTTACAAGATTAGGCCAGTAATTTCTTCTAACAACCGGTTCTCTGAACTGCTTAGAATGTTAACAACTGGTTCTAGCGAATAGGTGCAAACTGGTAGAATCCCACCCCTGGTTAGAAGCAATGATGCCTAGATAGAAATCACAAAAAGTACATTCTTGTAACATTGTAAGAATGAGCAACAATGGGATGGGTGGCATATAAATTTACTAAATAAATAAATAAAATTTCAGGTAAATGCTGGGGGCAGAGGAATCCTAGTGGAGACCTGTTTCAACAGGGAAACAGACTCACTCAGGAGAGAAGACTTTGTTGTCATAGAAGGGCCTCAGAAGGGCTTGGAAAACTTCCACATCCACCTCTAGATAATCTCTGAGTCGGATTTAAAAATTTTTACTACCGGTTCTGTGGGCATGGCTTGGTGGGCATGGCTTGGCTTGGTGGGCATGGCTTGGTGGGCATGGCAGGGGAAAAATACTGCAAAATCTCCATTCCCACCCCACCCCACTAACCTGCTTTCCAGCTCCGTTCTCCTATGCAGGGCAACAAAAGGAGACCCAGCTGATCAGCTGGGACTCAGGAGGTAGAGAATAGATGGGGGCAGGGCCAGTCAGAGATGGTATTTGCCAGTTCTCCAAACTACTCAAAATTTCCGCTACTGGTTCTCCAGAACTGGTTTTCTGGACATTAATTTCTGCTGCAAACTCTAACGAGGACCTGTTGAATACCACCTCTGCTCTGAGACCATGACCATTTTACATTCTGTTCCTGCAACCTGCCTAGCCTGGTTACTATGTAGTTGACTTTGTAAAGCAGACTGAGCCACAAACTCAAACAAACTGGTGTGTAGCAAACACGAAGCCAGAGCAATACTAATAATGATAATTCTATTCAAGTGTCTGGATGTGGCCCATTAGGGCTTTGACCAAGTTGGTGAAGCCTATTTTTTTCAATGGAGCCAACGATTCTATAATGACCCTTCACATTCAGGTGCTGTATGATGAAGCTGATGTTCTGATAACAGAAGATGGGGACAACTAAAAGATGCAGGATCAATGACCCTGCTCCTTGCTTACATCTTTCCTGGAAGTCACTTATATCTATAAATATGTTCTCTTTCTTCCTTGCAGTCACCAAGGGAATGTGCAGGAGCATGAATAAATAAAAAAAAATGAAAAAATAGAGTCCATTCTTCAAACTCCAGCTTCAAATGCCTGTAGGTAAAGCCCTAAGGAGATTACTAGGTGGTCAACTTGATGCCATTGGCAAATTATTGGTTTACAGAGCTTTGTGTGTATTTTTTTTTCTTTCTTCCGGACAATTTTCTCATCAGCATATTAGGAGAAGAGTATGCATACTTTTCTGAGGGTCTTTTGTTAGATGCATGAAGGTAGAACAACGATGAAGGGGTTAGATGGGGCTGGAGGAAGGGAGGCTCTGACTTTACCATCTGGGGTTCAGGAAATGATTTTTGTCAATTTCTTTCCTTCCAACATACTTCAAAGCATTGCAACTGTAGAGATCAAAGTGGGAGATTCTCATCCCCCCATAAACTGCTCTGAGCTCTCAAAGTAAAAATAACATGTAAAAGTCACAATAAACAAAACTGCAGGGCTTGTTTGTGAGGGCTTTACATATTATCTGGATGTGGCCCATTAGGACTTTGACCAAGTTGGTGAAGCATATTTTTTTTCAATAGAGCCAACGATTCTATAATGACCCTTCACATTCAGGTGCTGTATGATGAAGCTGATGTTCTGATAACAGAAGATGGGGACAACTAAGAGATGCAGGATCAATGACCCTTGCTCCTTGCTTACATCTTTCCATCTTTGATTGGTGGATGAAAGACATTGGCAGACTTGTTCATTTCCATCTGTCTGGGGTAAAAGATGTTTTCAGAGATCATACAATTTGCTTCCAATAAAATCCATGGCACATTACTCTCACAAGTGAAGCCTGAGTAATTTGGGGTTTTATCTTATGTCCACTTTCAAAACTATTTAGGGATACCATATCAAGCCTATAAAAATCCAAATAGCCACCAGTTGGCAGCAAAGAGACAAGAAAACTCATACCTACTGTCTCAAAGCCATCCAGATTTTTGCCCTTTTCATACACTAGCCCTAATTCAGTTAGCATTTGGATGGAAGACTATCCAGAAATTCAAGAATGATAAATTGGAATTAGAAACTTGGTGGAATGGGGGAATCCTAGAAGAAGACAAGAAAGCAATATGTAAAGCATTTTGACATGAAGAAACTTTGGTTTCTTATGGTTTTTAATCTTGAACTGGGCTTGGAATCTGGTGTGGCTCTTCTAAAATTAATGTAAAAAATATTCCAACTAATGACAGCAGTTACAGTTTGGGTAGTTGAATTCTGCAGCCATTACATCTTACAAATCATTTTCAAGAATTGTTTTCAGTAAAACAGACTGCATGATCAGGTTATCCTGTCCCCCCATTGAGGCAACCCCCCCCCAAAAAAATAGCCAAAGTTTGTGAAAAGGGTTTCATAACACCAAGGTTGTCTTAGGCAACAAGTGGTGAAAAGCAATTGTTTAAAATCCACAGATCCTGACAGTAGCCAATGTGGGGGTTCTACGTTCAATGGATTAATGAGAGGAACAATCATCTAAAGTCAGGCTGGCATTTGTCTTCAGAAAAGCAATTTGGCTTCTTTTTTTTAAAGATACTGAAGAATGCCAAGCATTTTGTAAGGTACTCTTCTGCAACTCATTTGCACCAAAGAGTGCAAAGCTCTTTGCTCAGTGTCTGATAGAATCATTGAATATGCATGTTGAAAGGGAATCTTTGCATCTTCTACTCTAATCCCTGCTCAGTTGGCCCACTAAACCAACTCCAACAGGAAGCTAATATGTCACCATTTGAAAACCTCCATTACAGAGGAGGCCATCTCTATCAGTGGTGGGATTCAAATTTCTTTATTACTGGTTCTGTGGGCATGGCTTGGTGGGCATGGCAGGGGAAGGATACTGTAAAATCTCCAGTGCTGATTGAGAGATGGTATTTGCCAGGTCTCCGAACTACTCAAAATTTCTGCTACTGGTTCTCCAGAATTGGTCAGAACCTGCCACCTCTGATCTCTATTCTAGACAGATACTTTTACCATAGCTTTTATTATGAGGAAATTTCACCTAAAATTTAGCTTGTTTCTTTCATTTAATTCTAAGTCTTCAGGCCTGCTCCAGGTCTTTGTTTCAACAGAGAATATATCCCAGCCCCTACTTCTACATGACAGCTTTTAAGATATTTCTGAACTGCTATTAGATTACTTATTGTACCCTATGTCTATTATTAAGTGTTGTACCTTATGATTCTTGACTCTTGACAAATGTATCTTTTATTTTATGTGCACTGAGAGCATTTGCACCGAGACAAATTCCTTGTGTATCCAATCACACTTGGCCAATAAAGAATTCTATTCTATTCTATTCTATTCTATTCTATTCTATTCTATTCTATTCTATTCTATTCTATTCTATTCTACTCTACTCTACTCTACTCTACTCTACTCTACTCTACTCTATTCAATCTTCCCACAGTCTTCTCTTTCACAAATAAAATACATCCATCTTCTTTATTCTTTCCCAGATCCTTTACCATTCTGGTAGCTCTCTTCCTAATCTACTCCAATGTCTCCTTTTAAAGCATGGGGCTCAGTAATAGACACCAGATTTAAAGTATGGTCCAATCAGCATGAGGTAACTATTTCATCCCATGTTTTGGATGCAGTTCTTCTGTTCTTGCATCTATACATTGTACTTTTTGCTCATGTTCAGATAGTGATCCATTACTACCTCTCTAGACCCTTCTTGAATATAACTCACCAGCCCAGGCTTCCCAATTATGTATTTACTAATTTGATTTTTCCAATCTAGATGTAGGATTTAACACTTGTCATAGATAAATATCATTCTGTCGTATTTGACCCAATATTATTGTTTTATCGTTAAAACTAATTATTGTGGTTATGTCATCTACAAATAAAATAAGTACCCATTCTTATCCTGTAGGCAGTTTATAAAGATGTTCAATCACCCTGGACTGTATCATGAGAGACTCAACATGATACTTCCCTCCTGGACAACACCAAACCATTTACAGTCAAATATCCTTTGGGTATGATTGTTCAACAAGTTGTAAGTCCATTGTATCACGTAATCATGTGAAACATTTTACTGAGATTAAGATTTCCTACTGTACATTTGCAGAATTCCCATGATCTAATAAACAAGTCCTGGAACATTGCCTGGTATGATCACATAACTTATAAAAGCCAACTTTATAGTCTTTATAAGCAGGGGGCGGATTCAAATTTTTTAACAACCGGTTCTGTGGGTGTGGCTCAGATGGTGGGCATGGCTTGGTGGGCATGTTATTGGCTGGGTGTGGCCTACTCAATATCACTCACATCGAGGCACGCATCTCCTCGCCTGGCCTCTCATGACTAGGGATGCTGCAACAGTCATAAGTGTGAAAAATGGTCATAAGTCATTTTTTTCAGTGCCATTGTAACTTTGAATGGTCACTCCACACAAGCAAAGTACCAGAAAAGGAGGGGGGGAAAACTCCAGAGAAGTTCCTGAGACAGGAAGTCGAGTCCTGCCAAGAATGTAATAAGGGTTAACGGAGAAGCAGTTTCTGTAAGCAACACCAGAATGTTTCCTTCTTGCTTCCTTACAGGATTAGGCCAGTAATTTCTTCTAACAACCAGTTCTCAGAACTGCTTAGAATGTTAACAACCGCTTCTAGTGAATAGGTGTGAACTGGTAGAATCCCACCCGTTTATAAGCTTTACAAACTTTATAGTCCTCCTAAACTGTAATCTTTTTTCTTCAAATCTTTTAACTTAAAAATTCAAAGGAAAATTTCTCAGGGGAATCACAAAAACTTTCCATAAAGGAATCAGATCAATGGAGTACACTTAATTTCTGCTCAGCCCTCTTAAAGCTGAATTAAGGACCACTTTCAAACTACATTTCTCTTCTGAAGGCCATGAAATCCCATCATAAAGATATTCACTCATTTCTTAGATACACACACCTCATCATCCAACAATAATTACAATTTGTTAGGATTTGGCTGCAGTTTCCTCCATCTTTCCCCATTCTGGTGTCTTGTCGACTCCTGTAATTAATTGGCCATCAGATCCTGGTCTTTATGAAATCCTGATAATGCTTCTACAATTGGAGAACTACAGGTTCCCGTTGTAAGAAGGAGCAGGCAAGCCTAGATATGCTCTTGTGAGCAGAATAATAAGTACAATGCTTTTATTCATGATTGCTTCTATTTATCTTATGGAGATAAATAGAGATGCTCCTATTTATCTTAGCACACTTATCTCTCACCTTCTACCATAAGTAGCTTTTAAAATAAGGACATGCATTTCTAAAGCTGCAAAATGGCTTTTTCTGGGAAAGTGGAAGGAAAGAGAAGAAAAAGAAGGCCAACAGCAAGGTAGATGGAGTCAGCTACAGTGATGATGAGCTCGCCCTTGGTTAGGGAGGTTAATAGGTTAGGGACAAACATCATGGGAAAATGTATCTATGTGCCTGCTAGGAGTCAAAAATGGCTCGATAACACACAGTCTTTCAAAATAAGCAGTATCTCCTTTATTTTGCACAACGAAAAGCAGCATGAATAACATTCTCTCTTATTTTCTTCACAAAAAGCATTCCTACAAGCTAGGTTGGGCTGAAAGAGAACTGACATAATCACGTGCCATCAAGTTGTCTTTAACTCCTAGTGACCACATAGATTTTCTCCATGATGACCTGTCCCTAACCTGACATTTCAGGATTCCCAAGAGTCATCATTGTAACACGGTCAATCCACCTTGGTCATCATCTTCTCTTTTTTTTTCTTCCACCTTTCCCAGCATTAGCAAGACTGACTGGCCCCCAAATCATCCAGCTGGCAGAACTTGTAGTCTCTTGGTTTCTAACACAGCAATTTAACCACTTCTATACTGTACGCCAAATTGCTCTCAGTTTCTTAGGTCTGTTTCCTACTAGATGACATCAGGAAAGAACAAAACTGACTGCTCTGGTTGTCCCCACCAAAAAGGATCCTCCTATCCATGGACAGCAGGTTAAGAATTCCTAATCTAAAACTATCTGTAAGGAATGGTAATTTGTTCAGTGAACCCAAGGCCATTCTTGTGCTCCTAAACCCTGTGTCAGTTTTGGAAGCCATACTGAGACCAGATGCTTCCACACTGCCACATTCTTGAGCCTGGGAAATGGGAGGGGGGAATTTTTTGGAGTGTATGTGGTTAGACATAATAGCATTCTTCTTCTAAGCCAAGGTCATGTTATTTCTGCACCTGGTTGAGGGAACGTCTCAAGTTGGGATGGATGGTGATTGGGGCATGTGCTGCGATGATGGGTGCAAGGGGTGGATTTACTTATTGCAAGAAAGCCCGGAACTTTCAGATTCAGGATTCCCCAGATGTGCCAGTTTACTATTCAAATAAAACAGAACTTTTGAGAAGATGCCTGTCTCGGAGTTGTTTGTTGGAGTGGAGGTTTTCTGGAACACTGACACCCTGGCTCTCAGAAGGAGGTCAGAGTAGACCACAGGCTGTTACTAAAGTTGTTCTTGCTGAATGATGGCATGATGGCAGACAGACAGGCAGGGAGACAGAGAAGAAACTGCTCCTCAGGCACACTCTCTTAAACAGCATTAAGCATTTCCGCCCTCCCAGCTTGGCAGTGAGCCTGATTAAAGAGGTGCTAATCAGTGCTTGTAATCTTTTGGCATAATGAAGAAATTAAAGCGAATGGAAAGAAATGCATGCCTCTAGCTGGGGCAGTTAGTTTAACTGGTAGAACAGATGAGATGGTGATATGTTAAAATGCAGTGGGATGGGGACAAAGGCAGTTCCTGCAAAGCCATGTGCAGATGCAGGCCTCCAGACAACCTGAGCTACCTTCACCTGGATGACTTTTAAGGGCTTCTGGCCAGCTCTGCAATTATAGGATAAAGTAGGGGAAAGCATGCAGAAGAATTACCTCTAAATTCTTTCCAACTCCCTTAGCAACAGTGGCAGGAAGAAACATTTATAGCTTCCATGGTATAATAAGTAACATCTGTGTGCATTTTCTCTCCAGGGACTAATTAAGGTAGGAACGTAGCTGTTACTAGTGTTTGTGTGTAACTCAGAGGTCTCCAAACTTGGCAACTCTAAGACTTGTGGGCTTCAACTTCCAGAATTCTCCAGCCAGCTATGCTATGCTGGCTGGAGTATTCTGGGAGTTGAAGTCCACGAGTCTTAAAGTTGCCAAGTTTGTGGGGGGGAGGGGCTGGTGTAACTTATCTGGGTCTAATCATGGATGGGTCCATAGGTATTGCACAAGTAAGGGGTGTTTGCGTATCTTTCAGCTCTCCCCTCATGTGACATCAGTGTGTGTTTGTGAGTATGGGGAAGCACAAAATTGGCTTCCTGAAATGAAGTAGCAACATTCCAAGTCATTGCCCAATTCTCTCTCTAGGAGCCATTCTTTTTTCTGGATGTTGATCTCTGCATCTCAAAGCCATATATGGCCCCTTTGCAAACTCAATCTTTTGGTCAGCTTCTCCTCCTATGTCCAGTTTGGTTCCATTCTGCTCTATTGTGACCAAGTTCATTCATTCATTCATTTTCTATCAATCCAATCAATCAAATGTTTATTATCAAAGCACAACATGTATACAATGAAATTGAAATGGGCCTCCTTGGTACTGGCCCGGCAAGTCTATCATATTAAACCTAATTGTGGTGTTTATGTTGCGTTCAGAAGTTTGACAGCCCATGGATAAAAGCTATTTTTCAGCCTATTCATTTGGCTGGCTATGCTTCTATATCTCCTGCCCGGTGGTAGGAGAGGTGCTGACCAGGGTGTGAATCATCCCTGAGGATTTCCCTCACTCTGCCGAAGCAGCGGGTCCTGGCTATTTCGTCCAGTGGTGTCAGAGGACAGCCCATAATTTTTTGTGCTGTGCTCATCACCCTCTGTAATGCCTTTTTGTCCGCAGCTGTCAAGCCAGCATACCATACTGTAAAGTGAAAATAACATCAAATGCTACCTATGTGACAATCAAGCCCACCTTGCCTGCTTAAACTTAAACGAAGATGTAGCTGATCTCCTAAAAGCATCAGATACATCCCCTTGTCTATGTCCATCATGTTTTCCTAAGCTAAACAAACCAAGTACCCTGCCTGACAGAGTTGATATCATAGAATCACTCATGCACTCAATAGAAAAATGCTTAGCAACACGTTTTGAAACAATTATACAAGAAAGCCTAATTTCTCTTGAAAAAAAAATACAGCACTGATAAGTGACTACCTATCAGCTCAAAATCAACCCAACAACCACTACCACAACTATCACCTCAGCTACAATTACAACTACAACCAAAAATAACCACCAAACCACAACCACAAATAATTACTATCCCATCAAATAATTCCACAAATGATATCTCCTTACTCATCAGAGACACTATTGAATATGATCAGAAATGTCCAAATGCCATCTTATTTGGTCTTGAAGACACCAACGAATCAGATGACATCACCAAAGTTCATAATATCATAAGCAACTCAAATACAACAAACATCTCTCCTAAAGATATCATTGAAATAACCAGAGATGGCCCTGAGTCCAAATACAATGATGGCTCAGTGGCCCCAAAATTTTGTAGAGTTGTTTCCAAAAATGAGTCCAGCAAACGCATATTCATTCATACAATAAACACCATTGCAAAAACCAATCCCAACCACAAAAAACTTCGCTCAAGACCAGACTTATCCATACTGCAAAGAATCCACTCCCGTGAACTCCGCAAGGAACTCAAAAGACATCTAGACAATGGAGAGAAGGATCTCTGCATTGACTACCATGCTGATTGTATCAAAAGTAAGTCACACAACCCATAACTCCATATACAACCCTACGTCATCCAACCCACCATCACTCAAAACTAGGCACACATGCCCCTAACTACCTCAATTCCAATTACAACTGCCCTTAAACACAAGCTACTTAATGCAAGAAACCTTGTGAATAAAATACCTGAATTTCTCCTCTTACTAAATATGGCTAAATTCAACATCATATTTGTCTGTGAAACATGGCTCAATGCATCTCTCCCTGACTCCATTACCACAGTAAGAGACTATCATGTTTACCGATCAGATCGTGAAATCCATAGAGGAGGTGGTGTTGCTATCTTCTATAAAAAGTCCCTACATCTAAAAAACATCCAAGTTACCCAAGAGCTTGCTCTTCCTGAGACCATCATCTGTGAACTGTCCTTAAATATCACATTTCAATTTTACTGATTATGACATCGAACATGTAAACAAGCTAAATTCACTACTAACATGGGCAACATCCTGCCCACACACTTTTATCTTTCTTGGTGACTTCAATCTACCTCACATTAACTGGACCCTAAACAAATGTAAAACTGAACCCATACATGCAACCTTCTACAATCCTGTAACAAACCTGGGACTGGAACAACAATCCTAAGGAAATGGAGTCTTTGTTGAGCCTTCCTGACCTAAAATTGCCCATCTAAGTTAATAACTCAATGAGTTACCCTGCAATCGGCCAATGGAGAGGAGAGTCAGAGTGCCGGACCCTTGTATCTAATCTATTTACAAGATTCCATGAGGTTGGAAAGATCAAAGAAGAAAGCTGAAGGGAGAGGGATGTTTTAATATAAACAGCAGAATGTTAGCCATTTTACTGATTATGACATTGAACATGTAAACAAGCTAAATTCACTACTAACATAGGCAACATCCTGCCCACACACTTTTATCTTTCTTGATGACTTCAATCTACCTCACATTAACTGGACCCTAAATGAATGTAAAACTGAACCCATACATGCAACCTGCTACAACACTGTAACGAACCTGGGACTGGAACAACTAGTAACCAACAATACTAGACTTACAACTGCCTCGATCTCATCTTCTGCAATAGTTTGAATTCAATTTACAGAATACAAATTAAAGAACCTTTTTCCAACATGAGTGACTTTTGTCTCAACATACGTCCACACAAAAATCAACGCAATGATGTGATCCCCAATTATAACTTCAAAAAAGGCAACTATGATCTTATAGACAATGATCTCTCATCTCTTGATTGGCAATTTCTATTCACTGGATGCAATACTGTTGAAGACCATTACAACAGATTCTTACCAGAAATGAAAAGAGCTATCAAACTACATGTACCAATAACAACTCCCAAAACCAGGAAAAACAGATTACCCATAACAATAAGGAAGCTTCAATCCAAAAAGAGATCACTTTGGTGGAAAAACTAGTCTGGTCATGTTGCCAACTTCAAAAGCCAATACAAAAATTTATGCCACCAGCTAAAGACTGAAGGCACCAATTATCACATTAAACAAGAGGAAAAGCTTCTACGCACCAATTCCACCGGCACTTTCTACAATTTTGTAAACAACAAACTAAAAGACCCAAGGTCCATCCCACCCCTGAAAGGGCCTAATGGTAAAGACTGCAATTACAACACTATTAAAGCCAACCTCTTTAACACATTCTTTGGCTCAGTATTTGTAAACAGCAATGGATCATGCCCCAGTATTTCCTAGTTGATTTTACAATGGACAATGTTGAAAAAGCATTATGCAATCTAAAACCATCTCTATCTATTGGACCAGACAGAATATGTGCCTACTTTTTAAAAAAGCTATCCACTGCCATAGCCGAACCTCTAAGCATAATCTTTGAAAAATCTTTCAGGACCAGCTCCTTGCCAAAACTATGGTCACAAGCCACAGTCATCCCCATCTTCAAAAAGGGAGACCCCAGCCTAGTTGAAAATTACAGACCAATTTCACCTGAAAAGTCATGGAATCAATTATTAACCAATACATTATCCTCCAAACAAACAACCTACTCTCTAATAAACAATTTGGTTTCAGAAAAAAACTATCCTGTAATCTGCAACTCTTACATTGCAAAAACATATGGACTACAGAACTCTATCAGGGCAAAGCAATAGACGCAATCTGCATAGACTTCTGTAAAGCCTTTGATTCAGTGGTACAGGACAAACTACTCCTAAAACTAAAATTTTATGGTATCTCTGGACACCTACATAACTGGATAGAAGCATTCCTGTCAAACAGACAACAAATGGACAAAATTGGGAGCATCCTATCAAATTCTGTACCTGTCAACAGTGATGTCCAACAAGGCAGTGTTCTAGGACCAACTCTCTTCCTACTCTACATAAATGACCTCTGTGATCATATTAAGAGCAACTCCATTCTCTTCGCTGACGATGGAAAGCTATTCAACATCACAGACAATACTGCTACCCTTCAAAAAGACCTCGACTATGTATCAGAATGGTCAAACAAATGGCAACTTCAAATCTCAACAAATAAATGCTCTGTCCTACATATTGGCAAAAAAAAATCAGAAAATAAAATATAGGCTGAATAGTCAAAACCTTGTTGATAATCCAAACTCTGTCAAGGATCTTGGAGTACTCATCTCTAATGACCTAAGTGCTAGAGCCCACTGTAACTACATAGCCAAAAAGGCATTAAGAGTTGTTAACCTAATCTTACGTAGCTTTTTCTCTGATAATATTACACTAATAATTAAAGCATACAAAACATTTGCTAGACCAATACTCGAATACAGCTCATCAGTCTGGAACCCACATTACTTATCTGATATTAACACAGTTGAGAAAGTGCAGAAATATTTCACAAGAAGAGTTCTCCACTCCTCTACTCATTGCAGAATACCTTATGCCACCAGACTTGAAATTCTAGACCTAGAAAACCTAGACCTACACCGCCTTCGGTCCAATCTAATTATAGTATATAAAATCATACATTGCAATGTCCTACCTAGCAATGAATACTTCAGCTTCATCCATAACAATACATGAGCAAACGATAGATACAAACTCAAGGTTAATTGCACCAAACTTGATTGCAGGAAATATGACTTCAGCAACAGAGTGGTCAATGTCTGGAATACTCTACCTGACTCTGTGGTTTCTTCCCCAAACCCAAAAACTTTAACCATAGACTTTCTACTATTGACTTCACCCCTTTCCTTAGAGGTCTGTAGGGGGCGTGCATAAGTGCACCAAGGTACCTACCGTCCTTGTCCTATTGTTTCCTTTATTTTTCTTCTATGTATCCATGTATTCATAACTATGTTTTTACTTATACTTATCTTGTAAGCAATTGACAAGCCAAATAAAATAAAATAAAAATAAAATACAATATGTAAGGACGCTTTCTATTGTAGACAGGTAAAAGGACGTCATCAGTCGTTGTTCCATCTGATATTTCCGCAAGATTCTAAGGAAATGGAGTCTCCGTTGAGCCTTCCTGACCTAAAATTGCTCATCTAAGTTAATAACTCAGTGAGTTACCTTGCTGATGGATTGACCAATGGAGAGGACAGTCAGAGTGCCAGACCCTTGTATCTAGTCTATTTACAAGATTCCATGAGGTTGGAAAGATCAAAGAAGAAAGCCAAAGGGAGAGGGATGTTTAATATAAACAGCAGAATGTTAGCCATTTTAGGGTTCATATTTGAATATACCAATGAGGGAGATGTTGTGCTCAACCCCAGTGCATTATTTCATAAATTATCACCTGAAAAACCAGATGTGGTAGGTTGTGTAGGTGGTATTGTGCTTCCCCTGGGACTATTCCCACCAAGGATTGCAATAGCACTTAGACT
This sequence comes from Pseudonaja textilis, assembly GCF_049901715.1. Taxonomy (NCBI): domain Eukaryota; kingdom Metazoa; phylum Chordata; class Lepidosauria; order Squamata; family Elapidae; genus Pseudonaja; species Pseudonaja textilis. The sequence goes on from NC_141990.1 coordinate 20,140,440, forward strand.
TATATACTGCTTTACAGTGCTTTACAGCCATCTCTAAGAGTTTACAGAGTTAACCTATTGCCCCCAACAATCTGGGTCCTCACTTTACTGACCTCGGAAGGGTGGAAGCCTGAATCAGCCTTGAGCCTGGTGAGATTCAATCTGCCAAACTGCAGGCAGCCAGCAGGCAGCAGAAGTAGCCTGCAGTACTGAATTCTAACTACTGTGCCACCAAGGCTCATACCAGGGAAGAACAAAGGGTTAGAACTGAGGATAGGCAGTCTGCTGTCCTCCAAATGTTTGAACTGCAACTCCCATTGGTTAAGAACTTAGATGATCATCTGGAATTGCCATATTCCAAGGCAATGTATCTGTCAATACCAAATGCTGGTATAAAGCAATAGGAAAAGTTTTTGACTGGGAAACCTATTTTGGGCTGCTTAGAAGAACAGCAGATTTCCATTGCCCCAGTGCTGCTGTTTGAAACATCCACCACTTTTCATATAAGAAAAAAAATGTGTTGAAATTGTTTGGCAGTAACCATCTTGCATTTCCAATTTTGCCAATATTCTTTGCTATGGGGGCAACCACTAGGCCAATTCTATTATCCAGAAACTTTGGGAAGAAGTGACTACATAATGCTAAAGTTCTTAATTTTAAGGGATGCTAAAGAAATGTATTGTCAAATATGTTCTTGAGTTTCGATTGCTGTAAGCCAGTCTTAAACTCAGAGCAATAAGTAGCCCTACATGGCAATTAATAGTTCATAGCATGATTTAAATCTTGAAAACTGTACTTCAACCTCCAACTTTTGCTAGTGAGTCAGAAGGAAGGAAGGAAGGAAGGAAGGGACTCAATTCTTAGTTTGGCTCAGTTCACTATAATAAGAAATCATGTGCCCTAACATCTACCAATATGGTTTTTTAATCTATTTCAATACAAAACATATCCCCAAATATGTAAAACTTTAGGAAAGAAAATGTGCATAAGGTTCTCCTAAACCAATGATAAATCCCATAAATAAAACAATCAGGTTACAAGCAAGATAAGTAGCAAACTAAATCAAGAAATCCATCTTTCCCGTTTTGCTGAGTTCATTCACAATCTACTTAGAGACAATGCACTGAGGTATCAGTTTAGAAATAAAACTATTAGAAATTTAATCAATGCATCAAAGTGCAGTAAAAATAAACTTTAGAGTAAAATAAAACATAGAATCTGTTCTAAGTCATTACTATTTTCTTGATTTTTAACACCAAATTTTCTCAAAAGACATTTTTTTGTGAATGACTGTGTGATGGAAAGAAGGAGGTGGATTCATAGGAGGGAGGGGAGGGGACGGATGCCTTCCAGAGATGTAAGAGGCTACTCGGTCCAGATATTATGTGTGACAGAAAGATGATATTTTACTGCAGATATTGGAGAGCTCAGTCTGACAAGATTCTGTCTATAGGTTTGAACAATAAAGAACTCAGCTTGGAAGAATCACCATGTGTTTCTCTCTTGGTTTGGGGCCAATTTAGAAACCAGGGGCCTGTGAATTCTAGTCCTGCCTTAGGTGCAAAGCCAATTGGGTGACCCTGGGCCAGTCGCTTTCTCTCTGCCTAGGAGGGAGTCAGTGGTAAACCACTTCTGAAAAACTTTCTTGCAGCCAAGAAAATGGCAGGGACTTGTCCGAGCAATCTCCAAGAATCAGACATGATTATAGCACAAGAGAGGAGAAAATTACTTGACAACCAATGGTAGCATCTGACTTACTTAGTTTGGAGAAGGAGGGGGACAATTTGGGGATTATTTGTGTGTGTGTTAGGGTGGCTTGTAGCCTTACAAATGGTGAGCAGGGGGCAGGAAAGGTTGCAGTTGTTTACTTCTTTCATAACAAGTCAAATCTACTTGCAAGGATCTTCCACATGCCAACCGCTGCGAGGACGTGTTTCAATATGACCAATGTAATGTACTGTTAACACAAAAGAGAACAAACTAAAATATTCATCTTCTTCAGAACTTAGTAAGGTCAGTCCAACCTCTCCTGCCATCTACCTCTGAATTGTTAAATAATTTCTTCCATTTTTGGTAAGAAAAGAAAAGTAAAGTAGGGCCTTTTTTCAGGAATCACCTATTTCTGAAAAAATATAAACCATCTCCCCAGAATGACGTGCCAAGCAGTGCCTGACAGCAAAGAAGTTGAGGGACATGCAGGGGGAAAGGACCCCCGGAAGGTCATCAAATGTTAGTTTAAGGAGACGGGGTCTAAGGTTTGGCAAAGAGGATTTGTTTATGTAGATGCAGGACTGTGTCTGAAAAGATGGAAAAAAGCTAACAAGGTGGATGCAACCACCTAATGGAAGCCCCAACCCTTTCTTACATACAAAGCACATAAAAAATGGGGGTTTCTCTCACACAAGCATGACTGCCATCCATCCAGACTTTCTAGACCAGCATTTCTCAATTTTATCCATTTTAAGATTCAAGGACTTCAACTCCCCAGTCAGGAATAGAGCATTCCCCAGAACACTCCTGGCTGGGGAATTCTGGGAATTGAAGTCCATGCATCTTAAAAGTTGATAAAATTGAGAAAGACGTCCCTGCAGACACTCAGATACACACCGTAAATCTCATCTCTAATGTTAAGGAGTGAATTCAAGAGACATAGGTAAAGGTAAAGGTTCCCTTTGCACATGCGTGCTAATCATTTCCATCTCTAGGGGGCGGTGCTCATCTCCGTTACAAAGCCAAAGAGCCAGCACTGTCCGAAGACATCTTCGTGGTCATGTGGCCAGCATGACTAAATGGCAAAGGCACACAGAATGCTGTTACCTTCCCACCAAAGTGGTCCCTATTTTTCTACTTGCATTTTTACATGCTTTCGAACTGCTAGGTTGGCAGAAGCTGCAACAAATAACGGGAGCTCACTCCATTACACAGTTCTAGGGATTCGAACTGCCAAACTGTCGACCTTTCTGATTGACTAGCTCAGGGTCTTAGCCACTGAGCCACTGTGTCCCTATACATAGTCTTTATCAATTTCTTATATTCTAAAAAATGAGAAAATGGAACAATATCTTTCCATATATAGTCTAAAGTTAATTCTATATTAAAGTATTTGTCATGCCTTTGTTGGAGCCCAGTTCTGAGGGGGAGATTGAGCAGCTGACAGAGAATGGGAGTGTGGATCTGGTGGCTGTGGAAGAAACGGGGGAAGGGCATAGTCTGGCTGGACATTCAGAAGAAGACTCAGGGCCAGCCCCTCTTCATCCTAGGGCATGCAGGGAGAAATGGAGAAGGGAGCAACGTGGCTTATGCAAGAGGAAAGGGCCCTGATCCCCTTCATGGGCTGCAGCTGGGAAGACTGTTTAAAAGGGCAACTTGCGCATGGCAAAGTTGCTGGAAGCAAAACATGCATTATCTTTGTCGAGGCTTATCTGCGTTTTGGCATCCTCCCAACTGTGGGTGCTGCATTATCTTTTGGAAGTCTGCAATTTATCATCCTGGCCTGTCATGTTAATTACTTCAGTGTGATTTGTGTTGGTTTTTCTATTTCTAATTATCTTTACTTTGGGTTCGGACTGCATTTCTTCCCTTCGTAGACTGTTTCTGGAAGAGTTTGATCTCCAGCCGAGGATAACTGGACATTGGGGGTCAGGTTGGAGGCACTAAAAGGAATTTATCTACTTTGGTGACTTTGTTATTTTTGTGCCATGCCCCAGATCATCATAGGATTGAAGTAGTTTTATATTGCTATTGTATGGAATTTTTTCCTCCTTTCCCTTAAATTTTACTTCACTGTAATCATTAGTGTGTGGCTGGTGTGTGTCATTGCATTATCCAGTTCTATTTTTATGGTAGTTAAATTTCACTGATAAAAACTCTAAAAAAAGTTTAGGGAGGTGAGGGGGCTTAACAAATCCCATCAAAATTGGAAGAAATAATTACATTTCATATCCCTCCCATGCTCTACGATTTACCACTCCTCTTTAAACATATTGTCTGCATGCTCACCTTCATCTGTCCAGGAGAATTCATGCTACTAAATTCCTCCCAGGAGCAGAGGGAAGGAAGAATGGCAGTTTTTCACCTTCAGCCAATACCGGACAATGATTGCCAGCTTGCCCACTTGTCATTGCTTGGTTTAGCATTATAATCTGGCCCATCATTTAAAACCAGTGATTTTCCAGTGATTTCTCAATAAACAATTTCAAGCAACTGAAGCTGTTATTGTGAGCTGGGTCACAGCAGGATGGGGAGAGGAGAGTTTAGAAAGAAGTCAACCAAATACAAACCTTCTCCTGGCAGATAGCCAATCTTGTGGCCAAAATCATTTTGGGATGTGTGTATGTGCAAACAAATTATTCTCCTACTATTACTGCTGCTACGTGCACCCATTCTCTGTATTTAGCATTTATAGGATGTATTCATTTAACGGGCAATGGTTCAGTTATTCCCAATCAGCCTGATCAAGGGGGCTACTAACTGGAGGTGATAACAGATTTGCTTCAATATGCCCCAAGGGAACTAACTTAAGGATTTGCTTATTGTTTTCATTTTTAAGAACCACCCATCTCCCTCACAGTGGGACTCTGGGTGGTGATGCCAAATGTTAAAGGAGCAACACTTGAACCAGGTGGGGATGTCTCAGGATGGCAGATGGACACAGGCAAAAATGTGTTAGATCCCAGGTGCTTTAATGCTCCCCAAAGTATTTGGAGCTCTGATGCCTCTGGAACAAACTGCAGCTGTGGGAACAAAACAAACAAGTTGTGCTGGGTTATTATTGCTGAACTAGGTTAGTGATTTTTAATGATGTAGCGTGTTGTGTGTTTGGTTAGTTATGGTTCAGAGTATTGCGCATCTAGCAAAACAGACTCGCAAGTGTGACTTGCACTGTTCTGCTCCTACAGTGTTCTCAACCAAGTTGCAATTTTCATTAAAAGTAATTTTAATTATCCCTGTGTGTGAGACGGGGTGGGGCGGGGAGAGGAAGGGAGGGAGGGATGCAGTTATATCATCAAACTCATATCACACACACATCAGATATGGGCTCTTTCAGGTGGGTGAAAATGGCCTCCACAGGCTCTGGAGGCTCTCTGGAAGCTGGAAACAGGCCCATTTCTGGCCTTCCTGGACTTCCAGGAGGCCCATTTTTCGCCCTCCCCGAGCCTCCATGCATGCCCTGCACTTACCTGCATCCAAAACGGGCCATGTGGGGACTCCTGGGAGGGGCAGGGAGGGGTGGGTGGAGCCAGACAGGGAGTGGGATTTGGGGTTTCTCTGAACTGTACAGAATCTTAGCTAGGGCCTCTCCTGAACCCCTGAGAACACCCAGCAGTCCATCCCTGGCCTCATCCCTGCAGCAATCTGATTGGCCTGCACTCTGCTGGCCTTTTGCAAGGCCTTAAAAACATGGCTGTGTCTTAGAGCCAGGACAACTAGTTGTACGGCAGAGCCCATTCAATGGTCATGGGGGGGAGGGAGAGGGAGGGAGGGATGCAGTTAGATCATCAAACTCTTATTCAGACAGTTCCTGGCTGTATTCAACATGTTCAGTGAATTTATGGCTTAATATATTTTACTAGTTCTTTGGAACTTCCTCCTCCATGGAACCGAAGTCGCCTCTATCTTACTAAATTTTAGGAAATTATTTATTATTTGGCATATGATGAGAACATGACAGAAGAGAAATAAACATAGATACACAGTCCATGTAATTATAAATAAAGCGTCTATGAGGGTATGGCAGTAGCCTCATAACTGGATGTCAAATTCATCTATCCAAACGATCGCCTCTGGCATTGTTACATGTGGATCTTGTAAGGAGCCAGACAATACATGTCGTGGGCAATCTTACACAATATGTTTAACAGTTTGCATATCAGCACCACAATCGTAACAAGGGGGATTTTTCTCATTGATATAGGGCAGAGCCACTTCTTCCAGTATCACACCTAATTCTATTCAATTTCGACCAGACGAAGCAAGGTAGGTCAAACCAGGTGGTTTGGTAGGGGGATCACTAATGGTTAGGCCACATGAAGGTATCTTGGACCATTCCTTTCTCCAGGACCATTTATTTCTCCTTATCTTGGGATTAAACTAGAAATTGTTGACACCAGGAACATTCTAACATTCCACCATAATGTCCCTTTTGTGTAATTTGTCTATAATTCATTAGTATAGCAATAGCACTTAAATTTATATACCACTTCACAGTGCTTTACAGCCCTCGCTAAGTAGTTTACAGAGTCAGCATAGTTCCCCCAACAATCTGGGTCCTCATTTTACCAACCCCAGAAGGCTGAGTCAACCTTGAGCTGGTGAGAATCGAACTGCCAAACTGCAGGAAGCCAACAGTCAGCAGAAGTAGGCTGCAATATTGCATTCTAACCACTGCACCACCATGGCTCATATAGTAGCTTGGGTCACCTCTTGTCCTACTCTTTAGAACAGAGATCTCCAACCTTGCCAACTTTAAGACTTGTGGACTTCCCCTCCCAGAATCCTGAGCCAGCCATGCTCAGGAAGTCCACAAGTCATAAAGGAGCTATAATTCCCCAAATTTGGGTTAATCCAAATATCATCCTACCCCACAACGTGTAGCAGCTTGAGATTATTTTAATTTTGGAATGTAAGTTTCTTGTTGTAAGGAAGGAGGAACCATTCTGAAAGACCTGGAGATCTATAGCTCCTCTTAGTACAACCATTCTGATTTGATGCAGTTGGCTCTTTTTAGCCTGACCACATGCCATAAAAGTAACAGGTATCCCAAAATTGGCACTGTCTCTGGCTTGTTGTGAAGTTCATTTCTCTTTCACTTAGTGCTGCTTGAGGCAATGCATTTATGAACCACTGCTCATAGAGGTCCACAACATTTCTCACACAGAAGCTAAACACCTCTGAGTATCCATTGCTGGGAATCAGTCATAGGAAAGAACTTATTAACTGAGCAGGAGATTCTTGCTCAGTGCAATTTAGGTTCACTCCTTTGGTGAAGGAGTGAAAACAAAGTTAGGAGTTGTAATCATTTGGAAAGTTGTGTGTTGCAAAAGAGCATGGCCATTTCTCTTGGAAGAATGAATGCAAGGCAGATGCAGATGCTGTTCCAGCCCCCTCTGTGCAGATATCCATGCCCAGTCAACCACTTCTGCTGACTGTTGGATCCAGGAAAAATGTCATCTAGGAGGAGGATTTGAAGAATTTCTAGCAGGACTATCAGATTCTGCAATAGCTTTGTTCCCTATGCCAACTTGCAAGATTCATTTTTCTTGACATGTGCACATATACTGTACATTCAAACTAGATTGCATTGTTTCTCTGTGTCATATAATATATGTGGGTATATGCATAATTTTGTATTTATTTGTTTATTTTGTCATGTTTATGTAGTGTGTATTGAAGGTGGTGACCCTTTGAGAGTTGTATGCAACAAAATTTCATTTTCATGTATGCTGATTAGTGTACAATCAAAGTGACAATAAAGTTATTCTATTCTATTCTATTCTATTCTATTCTATTCTATTCTATTCTATTCCATTCCATTCCATTCCATTCCATTCCATTATGTGCAAACCTGACCATCTTCACATTGTCCTTCTTTGAACTTGCTCCACATATTTAACCCAGCTTAAAATGAGATTCTGTGATTACCCCGGGGCATGTCACAAAGGCAACACAGTCAGATAATTAGTAGGAGTCCCTTTATTAGCTCCAACTTTGCCCCCAATGTTTTGGTTACCTTCGGGCTGGAGAAAAACTCTCCCAGGAACAACCTTTGGCTGCAGAAAATCAAGTCCAAAACATGGTCAACAAAAATTGTAACTATAAGTCCAATCAAGGCAAGATGAGGTAATTTGTCTGGAAGGGCAAGATAAGGAATTCCAGACATGCCGGCAGTAATTCAACGCAGTTGGGAGGATGCCAGGAATGCAGAGAACCAAAACACAACACAAGATAAACTCACATTTGTTCCCAGCAGACGCTGCACTCAACTTGCACCTCTTTTAAACTCTCATTCCCAGGTGTGGCTAATGAAGAGAATCAGGGCCCTTTCCTCCCCCGTAAGCCATGCAACCACATTGCTCTCTTCTCCGTTCCTCCCTGCATGCCCTAGGATGAAGAGGGGGTAGGCCTGGGTCTTCCTCTGAACTCCCTCTCCCTTGTTCTACCTCTTCCTTGCTCTGCCTAGCCGGACTTTGCCCTTCCCCCGGTTTCCTCCATAGCCAATGGAGCCACACTCCCACTCCCTGTCAGCTGTTCGTCTTCCTCCTTGGATTCAGACTCTGACAGGGGCATCACACACACACACATTCCTCAACCATTAAGGGGAGAAAACTGGTCCTGCTTTCAGGCTTTTAGAAGAAGATAATGGTTGCAGAATATTCAGAACCCTCTAAAGTGCTGTGAAATCGTGTTCACAATTTAATGGATTGAGATGATATTTTCCTTTTTGTCTCTTCATTGTTTCATAGATCTGTGCTTCCTTGTGTTTGCCTCATTCCTCCAGCATTTTATGCCACTAGGATAATTTTTAAAACCAATTTGGGAGCAGGAGCCCATGCAATTTGCCACAGCTTTTCTTTTGTTAGTGTTAATTTGCATGTTCATTCCTACTCAGTGTAAAAATGGATTCATAAAACAGTGCCTAAAAAAAGAAGGGAAAGAAAAGGATGGGTGGATCAGATGAATCCTATTTATAGCCTCTGAGTTCATTCATGTGTGCTGTCCCTCCCATTCTCCATATAAACCTCCAATTATTATTTTTAGTCCACCAATATTTGCAGGTGTAATTGCATTTTAAATATTTTATTCAACTGTATTACCTTCAATATGCATTTTTACACATATTTTAAATGTGTTTTTATAACAAAATTTATTTTTTCTTTTTCAGATACAATAGTATATGTCAAATTCATGGAAATATGAAATTATGAGGGATAACAAGTTTTCAACCCACATATTTGGCCTTTTGTGCTTTAAAATGCTGACCAAAGAAAAACTCACATTCTAATCCAATCATTCTAATCTTATTGTTATATAAAAGCAGGCAGTTAGGCAGGCGGGGCTTTCACAATTACTCATGCCCTCATCACCTCCCAATAGATTATTGCAATGCCCTCTACATGAAGCTACCCCTGAAAAGTGTGTGGAAGCTTCAGCTAGTACATAATGCAGCAGCCTGGGCAATTATGTGTGCCAGTGGTGGGATTCAAAAAAAACTATTACCAGTTCTGTGGGCATGGCTTGGTGGGCGTGGCAGGAGAAGGTTACTGCAAAATCCCATTCCCTCTCCAACCTACTAACCTGCTTTCCAGCTCCGTTCTCCTGTGCAGGGCAATAAAAGAAGACGTAGCCGATCAGCTGGGACTCAGGAGGCGGAGAATTAGATGGGGACAGGGGCAGTCAGAGGTGGTATTTGCCGGTTCTCAAAATTTCCGCTACCGTTTCTCCAGAACTGGTCAGAACCTGCTGGATACCACCTCTGATGTGTGCTCCTAGAAAAATGCACATTATAACTCTGCTCTGCAAACTCCACTGTTTGTCAGTTGGCTTCCAGGTCCCGTTCAAAGTGCTGGTTTTGACAGTTAAAGCCCTTCATGCCATGATCATGGCAGATTATTTGAGGCGCTGCTTCTTCCTGATTACACCCACCTATTCCATCAGGTCCAGTAGGAGGGGTTTGGCAGATCCTGTCTCTGAAGGCATTATATCTGACAGAACACAGGAGACATTCCCAGTTTGAGCTTTCCTCCCAACTGGGACGGTCGCTGTCGAACATAATCTCACCTTGGGGTGGGAGGGGAATGATGTTCTACAAGGTGGATGCAGAAGACTCATTACATTAACGTAAGAGGGCAACATCTGCCCGTCCCCGTGCTTTGGAGCATTATTTGGTCTTTCCAAGGTGAAAGCTACCAGTCTAGGGAGATTCCTGCGGGGTAGGCATGGAGCAATAAAGTAGCTGGTTTAAGGTCTACATATGTGGATCTGGTTGTTTGCATCTGACACCCTGGCCCCATCTCTGCCTATCTTCTGCAAGTCTCTGTGCATAGATCAACAGGCTTAGGAAACTCGGGGAAATGTTGAACCAGTGAAATGGCTGCACTGTATATAACATCAAAGATGTTCCCTACTAATCTTTTAAACTAATATTAATCTTTTATTATGGTTTAGTTTTCATTGCTGTTTTTATAATCTGCTTTTATTATACAATGCCCAGAGTCACATTTGTGACTGGTGGCTATAGAAAAAAGAAGGGAGGGAAGGAGGAAAGGGAAGGAAGGGACAGAGGGGAGGGGAGAGGAGGAAGGGCAGGAGGAAAGAGAAGGAAGGGAGAGAAGAGAAGGGAGGGAGGGAAGGAGGGAAGAGAAGGGAGAGAGGGAGAAAAGGGAAGGGAGGGATCTTGATGTGATCATAAATGTATTATGCCAATGTGTTACTAACATACTTAAGTTACTAGCATAGAAGAATCATGGTATTTCTTTGCCCACAATCGCACTGGTATTGCTTTGTTTGTGCCTTGCTGTTCCTTATTAAGCAATGCATGCTTTAGTGTGTGCAGGTGTTTCTCAACTTTAATCATTTTATGATGCATGGACTTCAATTCCCAGTTGCATGATGGCTGGGGAATTCTGGGACTTAAAGTCCACACATCTTGAAATGGCTAAGGTTGACAAACACTGGTGTACACCAAAGTCATCTTCATATAAGTATAGATGTAAAATATTGGTGTAGGTGGGCATTCAGTCACTTTGATGATGTAAGGTTGGGTAGAAGCCACAAATGATCTATATTTTTGGACAAGATTCAGAAGTTTTTTTAAAAAAAAATGAAACAAGGAGGACTTGTAATGCACAAGTTCTGCTTTGGCAATAAAGGCAAAGCATATGAATACACATACTGTCTAATATAGCACCTTTTATAAAAAGCATGCTCAGAATTGGTCAAGCAAGGTGCCATGATGTAGATAGGATCGTAATATGTAGGGAAAGAAGTTTACCTCATCCCTGCAAAATTGGTTTCATCGTTGTGAAAAAAAAGGACCCAGTTGGGTGGATACCTCAGTCTAAGCCTTCTCATGATTGATCAAAGCCATGATGAGCTGTGGTAGACAATAACTAGAGGCCCATCTGGGGACATGAACAGCATAGGAAAAATTGCACCTCGGAATGTAAGAAGTAAATGATGACAGTCTGAACTGAGGGATGAAATGAATTTTAAAAAATAGGTAGGTTGTTTCTGTAAATAGTATGAGGAAGAAGATGGATGTAATAGAATTCTAAATGAAGGCAACTTGAAATTGCAAAGTGAGTTGATGAATGCAGGCAGGGAAGCGAAGGTGCAGGTTTAAATATGAATATGAAAGGGCTAAAATGTACATCATAAATTGTGGATACAAGTAGTCCTCACTTACCAACTGAACTGCCTCCTTGAGCGATCACTTGAAATTACAACACCGCTAAAAATTAGGTTTTCCAACAAACTTTGGAAACGGGTTGTTGCAGCATTCCCACAAGTGCTTTGCACCTGGTGCCCATTTATGACAGTCACCACATCCTGCAGTCATGCTTTGCAACCTTCACAGATGGCTTCCAACAAGCAAAGTCAATATGGAAGCCAGCAGGAAGTCACATGTCATGGTCACATGACATTGTACTTAGCAAACAGCAGTGATTCATTTCATGACTAAAGTAAAACTGACATCAGTCCAGTCTGGTCACATGACATTTCACTTAACAACCATGCTGCTGAGCCACAGAGTTATCATTTGCAATCGAGATCTGTAATGATGACTTCCTCTGCATTAAAATTCATAATTGATAAATGTCTATGGAGATCCCCAGTCGTCCAGGTCATAGTTATCCCCAAGGTGCTTTTTTCAAGGGGCAACTGGACTTTCTGGTTTTTCCGTGAAGATGTTTCTCTTCTCATCCAAGAAGCTTCTTCAGCTTCATAAGCGATAGTTGCTTCCTATGTTCAGATTGGGCATTAGAATGTTATCTGTTCTATCCCTTTAATTTTTGCTAGCTGATCAGAGGCTTATGAGTGGTTTCCATGAAAGTTGAACTTATAAACAAACATTTTTATTTATTTCTGTGGCCACCCACCTCAAATCCATGATTCTGGGTGGCTAACAGCAATTAAAAACCTCATACGACATGACAAGAAGAAGAATGCATGCATAATTGGCGGTAAAGATCAAACAAGCAGCCCACAAATCAGCATGACCTGAAACGACTAGCACGTATGTGTGAGGGGAACCTTTACCTTTAATTATGACTTTCCCACTGTGTTGCTTTTTAGCAGTTTAGCCGGCTCCCAAATTTTCATCTATTGCCATCTTCTGCAACCTTCCAGATATGTTGGATTCCTGTCCTGTAAATCCCCTATATTCGCCTTATGATGCCTTATGTTAAAAGTCCAGCACATATAGAGCATCAGATTGGGGAAGTTGCTCCATTTTACCTCTGTCCCTTCCCTTCCGTGGGATGCAAGGGTTATCTATGAAACAAGAGTCCAAAAAGTCAATATATTGACTCTGGCTGCACTGCCCCTTCTTGTACATGGATCACAAGATTGTCTAAAAGAGTCAGGAGACATATCCAGGCTGGCAAAGAGCTGGTTACCATTAAAATCTATCTCTGTATTCTGGAAAGCCTCTCCCTCTCTCTCTCTCTCTCTCTCTCTCTCCCTCCCTCCCTCCCTCTCTCTCTCTCTCTCTCTCTCTCCACGCTTCCCAAGGCAAAATTCAGCATCAGCTTGACATTAGTGTGATTGTTGTTACTTTGCCAATTCATCTCAGCCTTCCTGAGAGGCTAAGCCAATAGAGATTCAGTAAATAGACATATTTTCTCCCTCCACCACTCACTCCCTCTCCCCCTCCCTCCCTCTCTTCTCCTCTTTCCCTCTCCCTCCCTCCCCTCTCCCTCACACTCTCTCCCTCCCTCTTTCTCTGTCTCTCTCTCCTCCCTCTCTCTCTCACTCCCTCTCTTCCCCCTTTCCCTCTCCCTCTCTCCCTCTCTCACTCTGTCTCTCCCTCCCTCCCTCTCTCTCTCTCTCTCTCACACACACACACACATGCACAGATTTATCTGGAACCTTCTAGAAAGAAAGACTGCATCAAAAAAGGTCTCTTTGTGAGGGTGTGGAGCAAAAAGAACTTCCTGCAATGAGCCTTTTAGCAGAGACCATCCTCCATACTCACATTCAGCCGTTCTGTTTATGTTCACTTCATCCTCTACAGCTCTGACTGGGTACTGCTGCAAGCGCTTGGTGGCAGATGCCAAGGTTGCATTGATCATATAGGAAAGCTCATCCGAGGGAGCCAAGGAAACATTACAACGATTCCTGTATTATGACTCACCTGAATCATGCAACAGAGGGACAGCTTCTCTCACCAGTTTTGCAGAAAGGAGAAAATGTGCATATGGCATCGTACCACTAGCAAATAGGGACATGGCAGGTGCATTAATGTGTGTGTGTGAAATCTCACTCTGTGCATATTTTATTTATTTATTAAACTTATTTGGCATCTTAACACTGAAACTGACTTCAAAATTAACCAAGATGGGAAGGAAGGGAACAAAATGCACACGGGGGTCTCATCTTAGTACATTAACCACTTTCAAAATAAAATGCCACCATTGGGACCCCAAACCAGTTGGAGAGCCCCATCTTTAGCACCTTTCAGGAGGCCAAAAGGATGGGTGCAGTTTCCACTTCAAGGAGCATGAGATTCCAGACAAAAGCTCTGCTCCTGCCCCCCACCAGCCAGAATTCCTTGACTGACAGGATCCGCAGCATGGCCTTCTACCTGTGTGGATGGGGAGGGCCAACCCCATGGGGGTGTGACAGTTCAAAGTAACAAAATAACAGAGTTGGAAGGGATCTTGGAGGTCTTCTAGTCCAGCCCGCTCCTCAAGTAGGAAACCTTATACCATTTCAGACAAATGGTTGTTCAAGCTGTTCTTTGAAATCCCCACTTGTTGGCGCTTCTGGAGGCAACTAGTTCTACTGATTAATTGTTCTAACTATCAGGGAATTTCTCCTTAGGTCTAGGCTGGTTCTCTCCTTGATTAGTTTCCATTAGGAAGCTAGTTCCAATAGTTTCCATTCCATAATTAATTTCCATTAGGTTCCTCAGATAATATCCATATAGGGCCATGTTGGCAAACCTGTGCCACGCCTGCCGGAAGTGGCACGTAGAGCCATTACCCCCGGCACGCGAGAGGTCGCCCGGAAGAGCCCCATTGCGCAAGCACTGCCATTCGACAGCTGATTGTCAGGTATCTGGTGCGCATGCGCAGAGGGCAGAGGGGGTGCGCGGGAGATGTGTGCATATGAGCAGGAACACGCTGCACGCAAGGGGATCGCACATGCATGCGCAGGCGTGCTGCACGCAAGGGGGGAAAGTGCATGCATGCGCAGTTGCGCTGTACGCGAGGAGGGAGTCACGCATACGTGCACAAAGATGCATGGCACGTGAGGAGAATTGCACATGCATGCGCAGACATGTGGTGCATGAGGGGGAATAGCATGCGCATGCACAGATGCACGGTGCATGAGGGTGTGTGTGCATGTGCCGGGGGCATGGGAGGCCCCAGCACGCATTGCCTTCTGGTGTGCAAGTGAGCGAGCGCACAATTATCAGCATGGGAGCCAAAAAAGATTAGCCACCACTGATATATTGTCTTTAATCAAACAGTGCATTTGTGATTTAGTCCTATGTATATAGTGGCATTTTTAAACTATTTAACTTACTTAGGTTTTAGACTAGGGTTTTAATTATTATTATTATTTTAATTATTTTAATTTTTTAAATACTCTGTAGTGTGACTGTGATGTGGTGTTTGGGGCACTCTGCTGGAGTAGCTTTCAAATTTCATTGTATTCATGGAATGCTATGACAATAAAGGTATTATATTATATTCTATTTTTATTCTATTCTATTTCTATTCTATTTTTATTCTATTCTATTTTTATTCTATTCTATTTCTATTCTATTCTATTTCTATTCCTTTCTATTCTATTTTTATTCTATTCTATTCTATTTCTATTCTAATCTGTTTCTATTCTAATCTGTTTCTATTCTAATCTGTTTCTATTCTATTTCTATTTCTATTCTATTCTACAGGGTAAGGAATCCCAGCAATACATGTGATCATCAATCCATTATTTTTCAAGGTGCCACAACACTCTCGGGTTTTCGTTTTTTAAACATTTTTTTAATCATGCAAGGATGGGTGGGTTTCAGGGCTGGGCTGCTGGGGGTTCACAGCTGTTCAGGAGAGCCCCTAGCTAAGATCCTGTGCAGTTCAGAGAACCCCCAAATCCCACTCCTGGCTGCCCCTCCCAGGAGTCCCCACGTGGCCCATTTAGGATGCAGGTAAGTGCAGGGCGCACACGGAGGCTTGGGGAGGGTGAAAAATGGGCCTCCCGGAAGCTCAGGAAGGCCAGAAATGGGCCAGCCTCTGGGGCCCGGGAAAGCCATTTTCGCCCTCCCAGAGGTTCAAGGAAAGACTCCAGAGCCCGGGGAGGGCAAAAATATCCCCCCACCATGGTGCAGGAGTCTGACTAGGCCACACCACCATGGCCACACCCACCCAGCAACAGAGCAAAGAAGCCATGGCTAAAAATTTTGAAGCCCACCCCTGGTCGGTTTCTGTGCATCTCCCTCAGGAGGAAATAAAATATGCAAGCTTTGAGGTTCTTCGGAATTCTTCAAGGAAAAAGATACTAAAAAAAAAATACTGACAAATTCTGAAGAATGCTTCATGTATGTCATTTTGACTAGCTCAGATAAAAACACTGGCCAGCAACAACCTTTGGATTTTGCCGACTCCCATAGCTATTGCTTTATCTGTTTAAAGGTTATCACCGCTGCTATGAAGAGTGCATAAAAAAAAAATTACGGTCTCCCCGTTCTTTCAGTTTTATCCTCTCCTTCATACTCCGCAGTGGAACAAATCCCAGTATATGACAGAGCTGGGTCTGCCCAGAGCTGTGCTGGCCATGTCTTTTGACTGACAAGGGGCAATCGATGTAGCCAAGGGATGTTCAATCAATGGCACTGATGTTTGCGGAAGATCTAGCAATAGCCACCAAATGGAGTAGATTAACAAAAAGCAGGTTTGTTTACCAGACAGTTATAGCATCACCTGAGATGCCCTGAGGGGGAAAGAAGCCAAAGAGATGCTTTATTGTTGGAATAGTAGTCACAGAGTCTATCCTTGGCCAATCCGTTCAATCCATATGGGCACCTGCAGAAATATGCAGCTCCCACCAGGATGGTGAAGGACAATTTTGTGGGCACCAAGCAGCACAGGGGCTGTTTACTTAACAGTTGCTGAAAGACTCAACTTCCAGGATTGCCGAAAACCTTTTCCAGAGTATCAAGAACTAGCTGGATACCTGTGCTTTGCTACAAAACTATATGTTCGGGCTTAGTTTTTGGGGAGGAAAATAAGGGCGGGAGGAAATTCTGCCTCTACCTACCAGCATCCATCAGTATTCATCTGGCTAGCGTCTTGTCAGTGTGTGAGAGAGTTGAGGGCTGTTTGGAAACTGAAAGAGTATTTGCTGTGTGAGCAAGAAGGAGACAGCAAGGAGCCTGGGTGTGGCTTAGCTCAACTGTTTTGTGCAAAAGCTGGTTGCTGCTGTGAAATTAAAACTGAAGCTGAAACTCCTCTCCTCTGATTGTGTTTTGCATTTGGAATGGATTTCTTTTCAGGTGGGGAGGGGCAGTATAACTCCTTAGCATCAGAGCTGTTCATAATAATAAAGGAAATACTAATGCTGTGGTGGTCATTTCAAAAAATCCTTTCTTAGTGAGCAGCTGGAAACCAAGAGGAACATATGTGCCAAATTTCATGTTTGTAGGCTTTTGGGTTCTGGAGATTTTGTGATGATATGTGAGCGGTATTTTGCTTTTATATATATAGACTGTAGATCCCTTGAAGTGGGATGGTACCCAGAATTGTATTCAAAAAGGCAAATGCAGGACATGGAAGCCCCATTTTTCCCCCAGCCTGCCTCACTTAAGCTTCAGGTTTTTCCATCAGTCCACTGAATGGTCTTGTCAGCGTTCCAGGGAACATCCATTCCGATCAGTAACTCTGAGACAAGCATAATCTCAAAAGTACTTTTATTAGCATAGCACCTGGCACATCTGTGGAATTTCAAAACTAAAAGTTTCCCTGACTTCACACAATGTCCCAACCTACAAACCACCCCCTTTTTATTCATCATCACATCACATGAACCAATCCCAAAGTAAATTCCAATTATTTCTGTGCCACACTCCTTGACCTTGAGCTAACAAAAGAATTCTATTAAGCTACTCAATTAATATCACCCCCCTCCCACTTTCTCAAGCTATGTGGCAGCGATGAATAAGGATTCCATGACTGACAGGTCTCCTTCCTTGCCTTTCTTCTCTTGCAACTCCACCTACAGAAGGAAAAGGACTAGTCCTCTTGCCAACATAGCTTATGTCGCTTATGGCTGTCAACCATATACTGAGAGGCTGAGAATTTATTATTCCCAGATGCTGAGAAATTACTATTTCCCAGTGTTACCAGCTCTCCAATATCAAAAAAGGAGAGTTTAAATTCCTTTCCATCTTGAATTTTAATCCAAGTTTAAAAAGACCTTTGGTGGCTTCAACACTCGCTACATATTGAAAAGAGGATTATGAGTACATTGTGTTTTAGTAACACCACTAAAAATGCAAAATGCATTCCTGAATCTTAGGATTGCTTGGTGTGTTCAATCATCTATCAATGCTGGAGTCAGGATTGGAGGAGGGAATCTAACATTGGTTTGGATATCCTGCCAGGTTCTGCAGTTAGGGTTTTTTTCTAGAATCGGGACTTAGAATTAGGTATGCACGCCCCCATCTCCCTCAATTCAAACTACAACTGGCCTTAAATGCAAGCTACTCAATGCAAGAAGCCTTGTAAATAAAATACCTGAATTTCTCTTCTTACTAAATATGGCTAAATTCGACATCATATTTGTCTGTGAAACATGGCTCAATGCATCTCTCCCTGACTCCATTATCACAGTAAGAGACTGTCATGTTTACCCATCCGATTGTGAAATCCGTAGAGGAGGTGGTGTTGCTATCTTCTATAAAAAGTCCTTACATCTAAAAAACATCCAAGTTACCCAGGAGCTTCCTCCTCCTGAGACCATTATCTGTGAACTGACCTTAAATATCACATTTCGGTTCTTACTATGTTACAGAGCCCCTGATTATGACATTGAACATGTAAACAAGCTAAATACACTACTAACATGGGCAGCATCCTGCCCACATGCTTTTATCTTTCTTGGTGACTTCAATCTACCTCACATTAACTGGACCCTAAACAAATGTACAACTGAACCCATATATGCAACCTTCTACAATGCTGTAACAAATCTGGGACTGGAACAACTAGTAACCAACAATACTAGGCTTGACAACTGCCTCAATCTCATCTTCTGCAATAGTTTGAATTCAATTTACGGAATACAAATTAAAGAACCCTTTTCCAACAGTAACCATAATATGATTGACCTTTGTCTCAACATACGTCCACACAAAAATCATCACAACGACAAAATCCCCAATTATAACTTCAAAAAAGGCAGCTATGATCTTATAAACAAGGATCTCTCTTCCCTTGATTGGCAATTTCTATTCACTGGATGCAGTACTGTTGAAGACCATTACAACATATTCTTACTAGAAATCAAAAGAGCTATCAAACTACATGGCCCAATAACAACTCCCAAAACCAGGAAAAACAGATTACTCATAACAATAAGGAAGCTTCAATCCAAAAAGAGATCACTTTGGCAAAAAAACAAATCTGGTCACGTTCCCAATTTCAAAAGGCGATACAAAAATCTATGCCACCAGATAAAAACTGAATGCACTAATTATCACATTAAACAAGAGGAAAACCTTCTATGCACAAATTCCACCAGTGGTTTCTACAATTTTGTAAACAACAAACTAAAATATTCAAGGTCCATCCCACCCCTGAAAGGACCTAATGGCAAAAACTGCAACGACGACACCATCAAAGCAAACCTCTTTAACACATTCTTTGGCTCAGTATTTGTAAACAGCAATGGATCAAGCCCAGTACTTCCTAGTCAAACTACAGACAACTACAATGATCTAATACATATCGATTTTACAGAAGACATTGTTGAAAAAGCACTGCACAATCTAAAACCATCCCTATCTATTGGACCAGACAGAATATGTGCCTACTTCTTAAAAAAGCTATCCACTGCCATAGCCAAACCTCTAAGTGTAATCTTTGAAAAATCTTTCTGGACCAGCTCCTTGCCAAAACTATGGTCACAAGCCACAGTCATCCCCATCTTCAAAATGGGAGACCCCAGCCTAGTTGAAAATTACAGAACAATCTCTTTATGCTGCGACTCCTGTAAAGTCATGGAATCAATTATTAACTAATCCATTATCCTCCACTTAGAGACAAACAACCTACTCTCTAATAAAAAAATTGGTTTCAGAAAAAAAACTATCCTGTAATCTGCAACTCTTACACTGAAAAAACATATGGACTATACAACTCTATTAGGGCAAAGCAATAGAAACAATCTACATAGACTTCTGTAAAGTTTTTGATTCAGCAGTACACAACAAACTACTACTAAAACTAAAATCTTATGGCATCTCTGGACACCTACATAACTGGATAGAAGCATTCCTGTCAAACAGACAACAAATGGTCAAAATTGGGAACGTCCTATCAAATTCTGTATGTGTCAACATTGTTGTCCCCCAAGGCAGTGTTCTAGGACCAACTCTCTTCATACTCTACATAAATGACCTCTGTGATCATATTAAGAGCAACTGTGTTCTCTTCGCTGATGATGTAAAGCTGTTCAACACCACAGACAATACTGCTACCCTTCAAAAAGACCTCAACTATGTATCAGAATGGTCAAACAAATGGCAACTTCAAATCTCAACAAATAAATGCTCTGTCCTACATATTGGCAAAAAAAAATCAGAAAATAAAATACAAGCTAAATAGTCAAGACCTTGTTGAGGATCCAAACTTTGTCAAGGACTTTGGAGTACTCATCTCAAATGATCTAAGTGCTAGAGCCCACTGTAACTACATAGCCAAAAAGGCATTAAGAGTTGTTAATCTAATCCTACATAGCTTTTTCTCTGATAATATCACACTACTAACTAGAGCATACAAAACATTTGCTAGACCTATACTTGAATACAGCTCATCAGTCTGGAACCCATACCATGTATCTGACATTAACACAATTGAAAAAGTCCAGAAATATTTCGCAAGTAGAGTTCTCCGCTCCTGTACTCATTGCAGAATACCTTATGCCATCAGACTTGAAACTCTAGACCTAGAAACCTAGAACTACGCTGCCTCCGGTCCAATCTAAGTATAGTATATAAAATCATACATTGCAATGTCCTACCTGCAAATGAATACTTCAGCTTCAATCATAACAATACAAGAGCACCAAACTTGACTGCAGAAAATATGACTTCAGCAACAGAGTGGTCAATGTTTAGAATACTCTCCCTGACTCTGTGGTTTCTTCCCCAAACCCCAAAAACTTTGACCTTAGACTGTCTACTATTGACCTCACCCCCTTCCTAAGAGGCCTGTAGGAGGCGTGCATAAGTGCACCAATTGTGCCTACTGTCCCTGTCCTATTGCTTTTTTTTCTTATAAGTATCTATCTGATGTATTCAAAACTATATTTTCTTATACCTGTATCTTTTAAGCAATTGACAAATCAAATAAATACTAAAAAAAAATACTGAATACAATTTGATCTTAAAAGGACCCATAGAGGACCTGCATTGAGATTTGAGCAAAAATTGGTACAGATATTTCTTGACTTATGACCACAATTGAGCCCAAAATTTTTGTTGCTAAGTGAGCTATTTGTTAAGTGAATTTTGTCCAAGAAAATGAATTTTGTTAATATTCGTTAAGTTAATTTTGTCCTTTCTTGCCACAATTGTTAAGTGAATCACTTCAACTGTTAAGTTAGTAAAATGGTTGTTAAGTAGATCTGGTTTCCCTATTGACTTTGCTTGTCAGAAGTTTGCAAAAGGGGATCACATGAGCCAGGGACACTGCAATGGTCATAAATATGAGTCAGTTGCCAAACATCTGAACTTTGTTCGCATGATTGTGGGGATGCTGCAATGGTCATAAGTGTGAAAAGCAGTCATAAGTCACTTTTTTCTGTGTCATTGTAACTTCAAACAGTCACTAAACAAAATGTCAAAAACGACCTGTTATCAAAATGATGTCTCAGCCCTTGTCTCAGTCTATTAACAGCCTAGAAAAAGATTAGCTCATTCCATGAAAATAGAAGATTTAGAACAACTTGCCTCCAAATGTTGTGAATGCTCCAACACTGGAACTTTTTAAGAAAAAAGATTGGACAACCACTTGACTGAAATGGTTTCAGTTTCCTGCCGAAGCACAGAGTTGGACTAGAAGACCTTGAAGGTCCCTTCCGACTCTGTTATTCTGCTAAATAAGACTGGAAACTACAGGTTAACACCATCTAAATCAGAAGTTTTGGAGATCGGGCTGCTAGTTATTATGCTATAATGGCCTCTGTTTGATTTGAGACTGACTCCTACTGAAGCAAGGCAGTTTGACGATAGCAGAGTAGCTCATCTCTCCTCCCTGTCCATCAACATTGATCTTTTCATCTTCCTCCTCCTAGCTCTTGGTCTGTTCCTCTTTCGCCATCAATATGAGTCACCCAGATTGCTTTACCCATCTCCAAATTCAATAGAGAATTGACATGATGTGGTGCTTCAGGTCATAAAATGAATTTCTGATCATCCCTGGAGGAAATGGAGTCCATACACCAGTGACTGAATTGCATTAAAACACCACAGCCTTGATTTTTCACTGGTTTCAGGTATTCTGGCAATAATGGTCTTCATTTGCCAAGTAATCTCAAGTCACTTACAAGATTTGCTGAAAAGATAAATGGTGATTGCTCCCATCCTGACTTTGTTGTTGGAAGTAGAGGGGAAAATTCAAAGGTGACGTGGTAGATTGGTCGGACTTTCCAGGACGTGCCATGCTTACATAGCTGTTTACTCTGAAAGTGGAGAGTCAGGGGATCCATAAGAATGAATCTCATTTCCCTTGGCTTCCGGTTCCTCTGGGCTTACAGTCTATCAGTCATCCAGGTCATAGTGAATCCCAAAGTTGCTTTTTCAAGAGGCAGATGGACCTTCTGGTTTTTCTTTGAAGATGTTTCCCTTCTCATTCAAGAAGCTTCTTCAGATGAGAAGCGAAATGACTTCAAAGAAAAAAAAATAGAAAGTCCAGTTGCCTCTTGAAAAATCACCTTTGGGATCAAGCTTACTGGTTCAATAGCTCAAGCTTGTTACTTTTGGTTACAGAGTTCAGCCCTAGATTGATTTGATTTGTAGGTCTAATCTTAAAAGATAAAGGTCTCCCTCGCACTTATGGACTAGTTGTTTCCGGCTCTGGGGGGGTGTTCATCTCCATTTCAAAGCCGAAGAGCCAGCACTGTCCAAAGATGTCTCCGTGGTCATGAGGCCAGTATGACTAAATGGCAAAGGTGCACAGAATGCTGTTACCTTCCCACCAAAGTGGTCCCTATTTTTCTACTTGCATTTTTTACATGCTTTCGAACTGCTAGGTTGGCAGTTAATGGGAGCTCACTCCATCACGCGGTGCTAGGGATCGAACCACAAAACAGCCAATTGACAAGCTCAACATCTTATCCACTGAGCCACCGCATCCCTGTGGTCTAATCTTAAACTTGCTTAATTTTATTAGTTCTGTTTCAAGAAGGCGACCAGGAACAACCTCTGGATTTTGGTACATGATGTCAAAAATTTCTTTTAGGCAATAATGTATTCTGGAGTGGGGTGAGGTGTGGACCCTATCTCCAAATAAGAAAACCTACTGTAACTGTAACCATTGCAACCAATTCTACGTGGAACAAACATCACATCAATAAAAAAACAGGATCCACGTACACCAACTGGCAGTCATCTCTACCTACACCAAGAGCAAACAGCAACAGTTTAATTGGAGCAACATAACAATCATCGGCCATGCTACCACCCACCACGCTCGTGAGTTCATCGAAGCCTGGTTCTCCACAAGCAATTTCATCAACAGACACATTGACCTAAAACCAGCCTAAGAACCCCTCAAAATCCAGATCAACCAGACAGCCAAACAAAGGCAGCATCGACCCTCAACCATGTTCAGAGTATTGCAGCATAAATTCAGTGCCAGAAAAGTAAACACAGATGATTGAGGCTTCATTTAACTTCTTTATAAACATATAATGTAAATTTTACAATACCAGTTGTTAGATTTCTCCAACAAGGAGCAAACTCAAACCGAAGCAGACATGTTACAGGTTCAGAGCAGAACAGCAACTCAGGAGTTCAGAAACAGACATCAGTTTCACTTCAGTTCAGCAGGCAAGCAAGACACACAGCAGAGGAGAGAAGCAGTTTCATTTTCAATAGACAGGCTCAGAGCTTAACATAGTTTCGAGCTGCAGAGCTTAATATACAACCACGACTATGCTCCTTCGAGTTTCAGTTTCCAAACAATCCTCATTGGCTGACTTGGTTGCTATGTCTATTCATTGGCTGACCTTCTTACCATGCTCTATTCCAGTTCATGAATATACTCTGACAAACCAACCCATGCAACCCACCAGCAGCAGCAGATCACCTGCCAATGAACCTGACCTGATATAATCTCCCTATCACAAGACCCTGACTTGACATACCCATACCTGAAGCCCTTATATGAAGAACACTGACACCAACATCCCCTAAACTCTGCTGAAGATGTTACCTAGCCTGGTAAAAAAAAAAAAAAAAAAAGAAACCAACCCACAAGCTCAGAGAACCAACCTCCACTCTTATCCTACACCCGAGCTACAGGTGTTCGCCACAATTGCAAACCTCTCCCCTTATTGGGAAGTCTCGAATCTATTCTAGTAATGGTGAAAAACCACCAGCCCTTTCTCTGCAGAAGGCAAGCAAAGCTGCACCTTATCTGAACTAATTTATTCATTTAATCACCAGGAGTAAAAGACAATTATATAATATAGTAAATAAAATATGCATACAAGTATACATACATAAAATCAATCATTAATGGCACCTAATCAATCAATCTGAGCAAAGATCTGCTGATTCTAGACAGTGCCTTTCTTCTCCTTTTGAAGAACTGTTGCCAGAACCCTCAGACTGGCTATTCCACAAATGGATTATTTATGGCTTATAGCCCCTTTGCCTCTTTCCCAGCACCCAGAGTCCCTTAAAGTAAAAACACTGACGCCTGGGGATGTTTATTACGTTTGTGTTGGGATTCTTTTTTCTCCAAAATAACAAGCCAAAGAAATGCTTTAAAAACACCGATAATAAAATAAAATCTCCTTTGAGGCAAGATCAATTTGGGTTGACTTCAAGGACGCATCCATGTCTTTTTCTTGGCAGCAGTATAAAAATGGCTTGCAATTGCTTTTTTTTTTTTCCAGGAACTTTTTTCAACTTCCCAGATTGATCTACGGCTCTAGTATTCTCAGGACGTTTCCCATCCAAGCATGAGCCAGACTCCACTTTTCTTAGCTCGCCATCGCAGCCAAAAACTGCTGCTTGCTGCTGCCCCAGTAGATTTAATAAACCGATTTTATCAACACCCTTCCCCCAAAAAGCAAAATAAAAATAAATTATGTACTTGCATTCCCTCTGAGGACATGGCCATAGGACCATCTCGCCTGCGTCCCCATCTGCAACTCTCAGAGGCGGAGAACAAAAAGGCAGTCCTGGCTATGCTGAGTCCCTCTTGTGCACACAGTATCCCCAGATCCATGTCCTGAAAAACCCTGGGATGTTCCCCTGTGCATAAGCCATTAGGAAACTATGCGTACATATAAACTACATGTATAATTTGATCACTACAATATAAAAAATATGAGGTTCTGGAAAGACTGCAGAGAAGAGCAACAAAAATGATTAAGGGGCTGGAGACTAAAACACATAAAGAACGGCAGGAATTGGGTTTGTTTAGTCTAGTGAAAAGAAGGATTACGGGCAACGTGATAACAGTGTTCCAATACTTGAAGGGCCACCAGAAAGAAGAGAGGGTCAACCTGTTTTCCAAAGCACCTGAAGGCAAGAAAAGAAGCAATGGATGGAAACTAATAAAGGAGAAAAGCAGCCCAGAATTAAAGAGAAACTTTCTAACACTGGGGATAATTAATCAGTGGATGACTTGCCTTCAGAAGTTGTGCATGCTCCATTTATTTTTATTTTTTATTTATTTATTTTTGTCAATTGCTTACAAAGTTAATAGGTATGAGTAAAAACATAGTTATGAATACATGGATACATATAAGAAAAATAAAGGAAACAATAGGACAGGGACGGTAGGCACGTTGGTGCGCTTATGCACGCCCCCTACAGACCTCTTAGGAAAGAGGTGAGGTCAATAGTAGACAGTCTAAGGTTAAAGTTTGGGGGTTTGGGGAAGAAACCACAGAGTCAGGTAGAGTGTTCCAGACATTGACCACTCTGTAGCTGAAGTCGTATTTCCTGCAATCAAGTTTGGTGCGATTAACCTTGAGTTTGTATCTATTGTTTGCTCTAGTGTTGTTATGGTTGAAGCTGAAGTATTCATTGCTAGGTAGGACATTGCTATGTATGATTTTATATACAATACTTACATCGGACTGAAGGTGGCATAGTTCTAGGTTTTCTAGGTCTAGAATTTCGAGTCTGGTGGCATAAGGTATTCTTCAACGAGTAGAGGAGAACTCTTCTTGTGAAATATTTCTGGACTTTCTCAACTGTGCTAATATCAGATCCATGATGTGGGTTCCAGACTGATGAGCTGTATTCGAATATTGGTCTAGCAAATATTTTGTATGCTCTAGTTATTAGTGTAATATTACCAGAGAAAAAGCTACGTAAGATTAGGTTAACAACTCTTAACACCTTTTTGACTATGTAGTTACAGTGGGCACTAGCACTTAGATCATTAGAGATGAGTACTCCAAGATCCTTGACAGAGTTTGGATCATGAAAAGGTCTTGACTATTCAACCTGTATTTTATTTTCTGATTTTTTTTGCCAATATATAGGACAGAGCATTTATTTGTTGAGATTTGAAGTTGCCATTTGTTTGACCATTCTGATACATAGTCGAGGTCTTTTTGAAGGGTAGCAGTATTGTCTGTGGTATTGAATAGCTTTACATCATCAGAGAAGAGAACGCAGTTGCCCTTAATATGATCACAGAGGTCATTTATGTAGAGTATGAAAAGAGTTGGTCCTAGAACACTGCCTTGGGGGACACCACTGTTGGCAGGTACAGAATTTGATAGGACGTTCCCAATTTTGACCATTTGTTGTCTGTTTGACAGGAATGCTTCTATCCAGTTATGCAGGTGTCCAGAAATACCGTAAGATTTTAGTTTTAGGAGTAGTTTGTCGTGTACCACTGAATCAAAGGCTTTACAGAAGTCTGTTGATTGCATCCATTGCTTTGCCCTGATCAAGTTGTGTAGTCCATATGTTTTTGCAGTGTAAGAGTTCAAGATTACATGATAGTTTTTTCCTGAAACCAAATGGTTTATTAGAGAGTAGGTTGTTTGTTTCTAAGTGGAGGATGATGGATTGGTTAATACTTGATTCCATGACTTTACAGGTGACGCAGCATAAAGAGATTGGTCTGTAATTTTCAACTAGGCTGGGGTCACTGGAGGCTTTTAAAAAGAGACCGGACAATAATTTGTCTGAAATTGTATAGGATCTCCTGCTTGGGCATGGGG
The DNA here is from genome assembly GCF_049901715.1 of Pseudonaja textilis. NCBI lineage: Eukaryota > Metazoa > Chordata > Lepidosauria > Squamata > Elapidae > Pseudonaja > Pseudonaja textilis. The sequence continues at coordinate 20,167,284 of NC_141990.1, forward strand.
TTGGACTACAAGATCCTCAAGGACTCTTTCAACTCTGTTATTCTGTATCTGAGTTATATGGATCAACAAATTTAGGGGAGCAGCACCGGCCAATAATGCTGAATTAAAAGCAGGTCACATGTCCAGTACTACAGATGGGTCAGCCTTTAATCTGATTCCATTTCATATCAGTTGAGTCATCAGGCCATTCTGACCCATCTTCTGTGATTTTAGTTTTAGTGTCTGGATACTCCCATTTAAATGATTGGCCATAATTATGGTAAAGGAGATAGACCATATGAAATGTATCTTCTCCAGAATTTCATGCTTGACTCCAGGCAATAATGGGTTATTCCAACGCCATTGCTAGATATAAAGATGATGCCAATCCACAATAATATTTTTTTTTCCTGCTGAATCCATAACTCTGTGTTGGCACGTTTGTTCTACAAAGGTCTCCAAGGGAAATAGTGTAAAATTCACCACTATTTCTTGCAAGCCAGGATTTGAGGAGGACAACCATTTCTCATACATTGCAATTTTGGCTAATTCTAAACTGGACTTGTGTGGGTCATTTAGCTAGATTAACCTGATACCGTCTGCAACTTGGGATGAAAGAGGAATACATGATATAAGGAGACCGAATTAATTAAAGCAAAGCAAGGGGTGGGGAGGAGGAAAAGAGGAAGGTCATGGTGTGTTGTGAAAAATCAGGGGGAAAAGGGAAGAGTAGAATAAATCTAAATAAGGTGGCCTGACCTTACAGAATGAAGTTGATAAATATGTCCAAGTAAAGTGAAGGTGTAGGCTTAATTATGAACAAAAGGGCTAAAATGTACATCACAAAATAAGAATTAATGGCATCTATTTCGTCTGGGGTACATGAGGGGGTGGAAGTAAAAGTAGAATAATTACAAGGAGAAAATGAAGAGTTCTTGAGTGTAAAGTAATGGAAGGAAGGAATGAAATTGGATGTAAAGAACGATTATTTGGAAGCTACATGGAACAGATCATTGCATGAAATTAAATGGAATGCCTGGTGAATGTTTATTAAATTTTTATGCCATCCATCTCTTCTATAATATGATGCTGGGCAGCTTACAAGTTATAAAACAAGTAAATAATAATAATTAAAATACTAAAACATTAAAACTACAAAGATTAAAATGTTTTTAAAAGTATACTACAGTGTCCCAAAGGTGCTTTTTCAAGAGGCAACTGGACTTTCATTGTTTCATTGACGGGCATTTCATTTCTCACCCAAGAAGCTTCTTCTGTTCTGATGAAATGGTGGAGAATGGAAGGATTTATGACTTATGATTTATTTATTTATTAAATCCTTCCATTTGCCATCATTCAGTCAGAACTGAAGAAGGTTCTTGGATGAGAAGTGAAATGTCTTCAAGGAAAAAACAAAGGAAGTCCAGTTGTCTCTTGAAAAAGCACCTTTGGGACAACCATGACCTGGGTGACTGAGAATCTCCATTAACACAGTACTAAATCAGTTCAACATAGCAGAGAATAAGATAAAGATGTTGATACCCCCTTGGTAGTTTGATGGATTTGTGGATAAATATATAAGGAATGCTTGCCGTACCATTAGAGGTGTCTTGATCAGTAATGTAAATGTGAGTGTAACTTGATGCCATGCTGTTGGCTGAAAACCTGAATTATTTGCAGTAAATATTAGATTATGAGGCAACACAGATATATAGATCTCGTGTACTAAAAACGAAACCAGTTCTGTGAAGTAAAAGTAAAATTACAGAAGCAGATGAATCTTTCTAGCATAGTAGAATGCTTACTAAAGTAGAGTGTTTACTAAAGATGGAAGAAATAATTGAGAAATATGAAGGTATATATTGGTTTTTTTAAAAAAAGGCTGTGATTCTTTGTGGCCTGTTGCCAAGTATGAAGTTATTGAATATAAAGAGGGGACTTCTGCCTCTCACTTTATTATATACAAGTGAGTTTGGTATGTCAGGAGAAACATAAAAATGAACCAACTATAATGGGAATTGATTACTTAAGTGTGTAGAGTAAAACAAAGTGAGCTAGATCAAGAGTTAATGTGTGCTGAAGGAACGTGGATTGAACACAAACGTAAATGGCAATATGGAAGCAGCAGGTAAAGGTGATACGGTAATCAAGACAAATAAATCAGGACTGAATTGCAAAACCATTATAATGAGAAAGAGCAGATGAATTGAGAGGAAGGGGAAGATAAAAAATGCCATGATTGGATAGTGTCGACAAGCAACACAAAAAGAAAGAGGTTAGAAGTGTAAAGAACAGAATGTATAAATATGAAAATGATTGCACTGGAATGTGGGAGCAAGGAAGGTTTAAAAGGATAGGAAAGAACTGGGGAAAGGTGGGTAGAAACTAGGTTTAGTTAAATAGCCCTTTTTCTCCCTGTTAATTTCCTTTGTCCATTCCTTTCTGTGCTTTGCATAATGTGTCTTATTCCAAAAAGAACCAGCATGAAGGGATAGGTATTGTCTGTTTCTGTGTAACTACATCCTGGAAAATAGATGGGAAAAAAACTCAAAATCTATTCATTTGTTTTTAAGACACAGAGAATCCCAGGCAATAGGACATGAATTTAACTACCTGTAACTTTCTTTTCATTGTAACTTTAATAAATGCATTATTGCTCCCCATTTTTCTCCATTAATGTCATTGACCCAATATGGAACTACACGGAAAAAAATAGCTCTTGTTATTATATTATTAAACATTATTAACAATACATAATTATTGACAATAATACAAATAATTAAAATGTAACACCCAGAATGCTTTTTCTGTGCATTTATTAATAATTAATTATTATTCTTAATAATTATTATTTATGTTAATGTTTAGCTTTTCTGCCTTTAATGAGAAGTAGCAATTTCTCACAGTTTCCAGTTGTGAACCAGTTTTGGTTGGGGCCTTTCCATCAATGGGATTTAGAACCATCCCTCATTGTGCCTGTCCTGAAAATGGCCTTCCTCCAAGGACTAAGAGATTTGAGTCCGTGAAATAGAGCAAGGTCCTCCCACAGAAGAATGGTCATGATGGCAGCCCTGACCTCATAGATGAAGCTCATGTATGTGTCACCTGTGCAACATATGTAAAAAAAGAAAAACAGGGGCAGTTTCCATTGTCGCCATCTTTATTTCCTCCTGTGGATGCCCCTACTACATATAAGGCATAATCAACTTTTATATGTATTTATTAAGTGTATCTGCTAGCTGCCCATTCAGAACAACTCTTGTGGCATGCAGACTAAAAATATGGGAGGATTAATAGTAATAGTAATGCAGACTTAGTAAATAGTTTGACAGTGTTGAGGGAATTATTTAATTAATTGTTCTTTTCTTTTGGCAGCTTGTTAATAATTTATAATTTATTAAATAATTTATAAGATAAAACTGTATGACTATCCAATGGTATGCTTATTAACAGTTAAGTAATAATGAAGAAGGGAGGAAAACATTTCAATTGTTCTCAAAGATTGATAGATATTGAAAAGAAACGTGAAAGATTTACGAAGTTCATACCAGTACTAGAATGATTTTGAATAACTATTTTGTTTACTAATGTTTATATATATATATTGTTTTTGCTATGCTTTTAGAATTTTTCTTTTTACATTTTGAAGGGGAAGTAAGCAGAGTCTGAATGATGAGATCTACATGATATAAAATAGATATTAGAAATTTGAATGTTATAATTTTAGAATGCACAAATTCAATGTTTAATGAGATTTCATATGATAATAACAATAAGATTTAAAGGTGTTGCACTTCGATTGGCAATTATAGGGGGAATTTTGCTTCTTAAGAATGTTGGAAGAGAACATATTGTAATTGTAAACAAGACAGATGAAAGTATAAGTACAATGAATAAAAAGATATAGAAATTTAGGTAAAGAAATACAATTGAATAAGAAGAAAATGAGATAACCATAAAAGAAAATTATGAGAAGTAAAGGGAGAAATAGTGGGAAGTTGGGAAAACAGTAATAAGATATGAAGTTGAATAAATAAGATGAATATGCATATGAAATTGTGTTTGTGTGGAAATGTGATAACCCGGAACGATGCTGTACTCAAATAAGATGTTTTATTTGTTTTGTTAAAACTCAATAAAACTTTATTTAAAAAAAAAAAGAACTAAAGAGAAATTTCCTGACAGAACAATTAATCAGTGGAACAACTTGCCCCCAGAAGTTGTGAAAGTTCTTAAGAAAAGATTAGATAACCTTGTGTCTGAAATGCTATAGGGTTTCCTGCCTAAGCAGGGGGTTGGACTAGAAGACCTCCAAGGTCCCTTCCAACTCTGTTATTCTATTCTATTCTATTCCCTCTTCCTCCTTATTTTCCCCACAACTATAATCCTGTGAGGTGGGTTAGGCTGAGATGGAATGACTAGGCAGAACTAGAACTCTCAAGTTCCTGGTTCCTAGCCTGATGCCTTAACCATTAGACCAATCTTATTTAATTTTTTTCAAGATTAACTAAGGTTAGCTAGATCAGGGGTTTCCAACCTTGGCAACTTTAAGACTTGTGGACTTCAACTTCCAGAATTCCTCAGCTAGCTTTGCTGGCTGAGGAATTATGGGAGTTGAAGTCCACAAATCTTAAAATTGCCAAGGTTGGAGACCCTTGAGCTAGATGTTGCACCTTTAACAGGCTTCTTCTTTTACTCAATCCCACTCTCACAACCTTTGCATTAGCTTCCAAATTCTCTCTGTAGCTCTTCCCTAGTTTGCTCTGTCTTGAGCCTTTGAAAAAAGGCCTCTTCCCCATAGCAATTATTTCCATTACTAACTGAAGGTAGTTGAGCCCAGAGGAATCTATGATATGATGAATATTAGCTACAAAGCAAAGGTTGGATAGTGTTACTCCTTTAAAAATAATTTGCCTGAGGAGTTTGGGGAAATTGTATGTACTTGTTTTTAAAAGTACACATTGGCCAAGGAGCCACTCTCAGCCTTCTTAATTTTTGAGAAGAAACTGGAGTTCTTGCCAAGGTTTCTTCTCATTTCTGGGATTCCCTTCTTCTTGTTATTGTTGTGCCATATTTGTCATCAGACAATGGCAATCCTGTTGGCGATCCTATTTTTATCAACAGTTGCATGGAAAAGTGCTGCTGAGTTTTGGCCAAGCCAGTCCCTTAGATTTTGAAGCCATGGTGTTCTTCTTCTGCCTGGACCTCATTTGCCTTCAAGTTTTCCCTAGAAGATTAAGTGAAGTATGGCATATTTTTCTGGGTATCGCATCACATGTCCAAAATATTCTAACTTTTGCTTTTTAATGGTTTTGATTATTTCCCGTAGCTTCCCCAGGCGGCTTATCACCTCCTCACTTCAGATTTTGTCAACCCAACATATATATAACAGCTGCCTGTAAATCCACATTTCAAATGCTTCTAGTGTCTTCAAATGGCTTTCTGTCAGAGACCAACTCTCTACTCTGTAGAGCATTTTTAGATTCTTGCCAAGATTTCTTCTCATTTCTGGTATGAACATATAGATCTTCTGAAGTTATATTATTAATAGTTTTAATAAGTCCCCATCAGATCCTCTTGAACAAGGCCCATTTCATTGACCAGCCTTAGTAAAACTGCCAGATCAGAAAACCTGTCCTGCCAAAATGAGCAGTTGAGTCAAGCAGAATTTTGAAGAATGCACTTTCCAGGTAATGAACTGACCAGGTAATCCAGCCCTTTGTGTAATCAGAATATTATGCATTCCTAAAACCAGCCTGGCTAAGTAGTCTGCAGACTTCCCATCATGTAGTAGCATGTCCCAAGGTGATATTCCAACAACCTGGCACAGAGCAACGGGCCTACCGTCCCTTTTTGTTTCTTTTATATTTATTTTTCTTATACGTATCCATGTATTCATAACTGTTTTTACTTATACCTCTTATCTTGTAAGCAATTGACAAATAAAAATAAATAAAATAAAAAATAACTCTCCTTTTTGCTCCCGTCTTCCTTCTGCATCAGCTTAACATACCTAGACAAGTCAAGCAAGGAAATAAATTACCAATGATCTCTAGTGACTTGTCACTGGTTAATTACATTTCTCCTCCTATATTTTTCCTGCAGTTCCTTAATGAAAAGTGCCAATGCTTTGTAGTGCAGCCTGCAGGTACTTCTTTTGAGTACCTGTGACAGAGAGCACCTGTTCTTCACCCCGCCCATTCTCCGAAGCCTCACACTTCATTTCAATGATACCTGGGTTGTTTTTTTCAGATTTCAGCCAGGTTCTTTTTCTCCACCAAGTCAACTTCCTATGCTCAGCCGCTCTTCCTATTATACAATTTTCATTGAAAGGATTTGCTAGACTCAGCCATGAAATCAAATACCCACTTACTGCCCCTTAAAACTGATTGCCAGACTGAAATCTTTTACAGCCAAGTTCAGCATCCAAAAACAAAAAACGTCAAGGAAGGTTTCTTTTAAAAATGAAATGAAATGTGATTAAATGATGCACTTTCAAATAATAGCATCATAGGGTTGGGTGGGGTCAATTTAGTCACTGAATGTATGTATCTGCTCTGCAGATAAGATACTGGGACAATATATTGCAGCTTCTTGGAGGATTTGATCCCGAATAGAATGTGTAGGAACCAGTGGTGGGATTCAAAAAATTTTACTACTGGTTCTGTGGGCGTGGTTTGGTGGGCGTGGCAGGGGAAGGATACTGTAAAATCTCCAGTCAGAGGTGGCATTGGCCAGTTCTCCAAACTACTCAAAATTTCTGCTACAGGTTCTCCAGAACCGGGTCTTCCGGTTTCAATTGTGCATGCATGCATGAAGACCCAGAAGAGCAATGGGCAACAGCTGGCATGCCTGGAGAGCTGGCTTAGTGTGCCATAGGTTCGCCGTCACGGCTCTAGGTAATTCAACAGCGATACCTACAGAACCTTCTTCTCTTCAACCAGGATGATTAGGGGACTGGAGGCTAAAACATACAACGAACAGTTGCAGGAACTGGGCTTGGCTAGTCTAGTAAAGAGAAGGATCAGGGGAGACATGATAGCAGTCTTCTAATATTTGAGGGGCTGCCACAGGCAGGAAGGGGTCAAGCTATTTTCTAAAGCACCTGTAGGCCAGACAAGGAATAATGGATGGAAACTGAACAAGGAGAGATTTAACCTGGAAATAAGGAGAAACTTTCTGACAGTGAGAACAGTCAACCAATGGAACAGCTTGCCCTCGGAAGTTGTGGGAGTGCCATTGCTTGAGACTTTCAAGAAGAAATTGGACTAGATCTTTGTCAGAAATGGTGTAGGATCTCCCGCTTGGCCGGGGGGGTTGGACTTGATGACAAGGTCCCTTCCAGCTCTGATTGCCTGTATCTATCTATAGAAAGGTAGCCCGCCTAACCCTTTCATGCATACATGCCACCAACTCTTTTAGTGGCCCTCTCCAATCCTATTAAATGGAGGAAGCCAGGGCTCACAGTCGGTGATTCTCAGTTGCAGTCCTCACAATGCAGAACTGCATCCCTCTGGCAATTGGAGAAGTGGCTTCACAGTTGTCCTTCAAGAAAATGCTAACATCTGAGCTGCTCCAATGAGCATTTGCACCATACATGGACACCATTATAGTCATGCTTTTTTTTTTTACTGTTAGTAAATTGCCAGGAGACAATCCAGATTCCAGCAGTAAACAAATAGGCAAAAGTTTCCCCTGTCCAGTCATGTCTGATTCTGAGGGGAGTTGCTTATCTCTGTTTTTTAGTTGAGGGATCCAGTGTTGTCTGGAGACATTTTCCCATAGTCACCAGTGGTGGGATTCAAAACTTTTTACTACCGTTTCTGTGGGTGTGGTTTGGTGGGCGTGGCAGGGGAAGGTTACTGCAAAATCTCCATTCCCTCCCCACCCCACTAACCTGCTTTCCAGCTCCATTCTCCTGTCAGGGCAACAAAAGAAGACCCAGCCAATCAGCTGTGATCATCTGGGACTTAGGAGGCGGAGAATAGATGGGGGCAGGGCCAGTCAGAGGTGGTATTTGCTGGTTCTCCTAATTACTCAAAATTTCCACTACTGGTTCTCCAGAACTGGTCAGAACCTGCTGAATACCACCTCTGATAGTCATGTGACCAATATGACTATCCACCAAGACGCAGGGAATGTTGTTGCCTTCCCACCAAAATGGTACTTATTTACCTACTTGCATTTGCATGCTTTCAAACTTCTAGGTTGGCAGGAACTGGGGCAAGAATGGCAGCTCATCCTGTTGTGTCATGCTGCACTCAGGTTTGAACCCAGGCTATCAGCTTTCCAGCTGACCAAGCTCAGCGTTTTTAATTACTGTGCCAATTATGCATCCCACTTTAGATTTATATCCCACTTTTCCTCAAGGAATTCAAGCAATGTACAAAGTGCTCCTGCTTTCCTTACAATAACAGCATTGCAAGTAGGTTTGGGATGACAGAAAAAGACAACCCCAACAAGATTCTATGGTTGGGTTTGCTATTTGAGGTTCCTTCCTCCTTCACCATTACCCCAGACCTATTTCCTTTCTAGTCTCACCTGCACAGCAGTCAGATACTCTCTTTGTGCTGGCAGATTTTTCTTCCTGTTACCTCAAATATATACTTGCTGCCTTCAAATGGGAGTTAATCTATCAGCTAACCCTTTTGAGGTAGGCAAGGCCAGGAAGCTGAAGCAGCAGAGAATTCTGGAATGCTATTTTTTAGGGTGGAGTAGAACCACAGATTCCTGAAAGCCTGCCAGACTTGCTAATGTGCTAATATATCAAGCCAAATCGAAAAGGGGTTGAGTTTCTTTCTCATATCTAAATGTCGATGAAGATTCTCCATTACCCAGGTCATAGCTGTATCAAAATTGGTTTTTATTTTGAAAAGGCATCTGGACTGGTTTTCTTTTCTTTTTTCTTTTTGAGGAAAAACAAGGCATTTTGTTTCCTATCCTGGAATCATCATCAGTTGTATTGGATGTTGTGGGAGATGGAAGGAGAGTTAGATTAGTTGGTGGGAGGAGGAATGGTAGGTTCTGACAAGATAGGGGGAAGAGGGAATGGAATTGGAAAGACTCTCTAAGGGCCATTGTGGTTACTTGAGGATTTATCTACTTCTTTCCTGGGATTGAAAATAGTCTTTCCTCCCCCTGTAACAGTTCATTAGTCCTTTCCCAGGGCCAGGGTTACATTTATTTGTAATTATATTCAGTGCTCTTCTTTGAGTTGAGAGATTGAGAGTCAAACACAAATGTAGGGTAGAATACAGACTCCTAGTGTGGGAAAGATTCAGAAGTTGTTATAAAATATCCTCATAAAGGAACCGGATTAATATTTAATGTGGAATGTACTGTATGATTAGCTAAATAATAGATATAAAGTTGAATAGAGAAAAAGACAATAAGATAATAAACTAAAAGATATAGTGGATAAAGATAGATTAAGCAACATAGACAAGTGTATAGATAGTTAAGATTTATGTAAAAGTATATATACCATCATGAAAGCATTGCAATGAATGGAAATGACGTTGTATATAAGAAAAATTGTTTAATAAAAATTATTATTTTTTAAAAAAAATATCCCCATAAAGCCGCTTGGAAAGCCATCTTCGGAAGCACCTTTCCTACAGATTCAGATATCTGTACAGAGTTATAAAAAGAGACATGAATTCACAGAAAACCAGATCCTAAGCTATTTGGGTTTTAAGAATTAAAACCAATATTGTGTCTAGAAAGCCCTTTATAACCAGGGTGGATTTTGCAACATAAAGCTCCCATGAGCCTGATAACATGCAGCTGTTAGAAGCTTAGCTGTCTTATTCTGTACCAATTGAAGCTTTTTCTGGGAAACTCTCACTCCAAGCACATTGCAGTAGACAAATCAGAATGTAACCAAGATGTGATGAATTTTTGCTCAGATTGGCCATCTGGTTCCATAATCTTCACGACTTTTGTGTGCTTGTTTTTCTTAGCCAACCAGCACCAGCTTGTCTTTGCAGTGTTGCCTCTGAATTGTTTCTTGGGAAAGATGCTATTTTAAAGCTCCAGGGAAGAAAGGGTGCATTGAAGATGCTCCATGAAAAATGAGCCAATGACCAAGTGGAATAAAGAGCCAGAAAGTAGAAAGGCTCTTTGCAATTCCTTTCTGGATAAAGAGAGGTCTTGAGATCACCCACAATTGCTCCAGATAGTAGCTCCTTGCAAGGAAACTATAAGATAACGGTTTCTGGTGGATCTAGAGCAATGATGGCTAACCTTTTCAGCACCAAGTGCCCAAAACACGCACGTATCCCCAAAATGCAATGCACATGCATCCTTCGTGCATGTGTCCCATATTCCCCACACATGCACACTCATCCCCTGTGCATGCATCCCGCCCATGTGCATGCATCCCCACGCATGTGCCTTGCCCCCCAGCCCCCCTGCCGCATGTGCCCCACTCCCTGTGCATGTGCAGCAGAGACCTGAAGACCAGCTGGCGGGGGAGGCGTGCATGCACGAGTGGCAGAGCTGAGCTGGGGTGATAGCTCACATGCCCACGGAGAGGGCTCTGCATGCCACCTCTGGTACACATGCATCATAGGTTTGCCATCAAGGATCTAGAGCTCTGGAGGATGAGGGAATAACCATTTTGCTCAAACTATGGTTGATGCCTTGAAAAAGGACACGGGTTACACATACTTTCCTTTCTATTAATTTTTGGAAATTGCTTTCTAACTGCTTTGCAGCTATTAGGAACCTTTAGACTGACATGTTTTACAACACCAGGTGAGTTTCCTTCAGTCCTTAGAGAAATGAGTTTTAAATACAAGTTTAAGGGGTTTAAAAATGCTCTGGAATGAAAAGCAAAAAGACGAGTAGGACTTTGATTTTGGAAAGCTACAAATGAACTAAGAAGGATTTGCTATAAGATTTGTAAATTAACCATAAGTACTCTTTTCATGGGAAAGTGGTTTTTTATTTCAAAATCTCTTTTTTAAAAAAAACTGATAGGAATGGACTCTGAAGGTTAGACACTAGAGGGATCAAGAAGGAACTAAAGATTATAATCAAAGGAGAAAAGTACATAAAGTCAACTTACAAATACAGAATCAAGCAAAATATATGAACAGTAGACATACTGAAAGATATTTTTGAATAATGAACCCAGAAGTTAATTTTAAGAGTTTCTGCTTCTAGAGATAATGTGTGTTTAAAAGATGTCATGAAAAAGGAATAAGTTTTATCTAATAAGATTAAGACTGATCTGAAAATAGATTTTAACATAGCAAGCTACAAGAATGATATGGAAACAGCTGCTGCCCTGGACATATTAAAGAAACTGATGTTTTAATAATTAAAAGGGATATACACATAACAAACTAAGAGAGTGACCTGGATAATTTTTCTACATTTGATTTACAAAAGAGTCTTGTAAAAGCTTTGAAGAATTTGGTGAGAAGGAACAAAGAAAAAAATGAAAGGAAATCAAATTCTACGACATTATTTGAAGGGAATAAGATCAAGATTGTTAAAAAATAAAAGAAAGGAACACAAAGTTGGTTTATTTGATCAAAAATAGCTATGCTATTTCTGGTAGCCTTTACTGGACTTGCTGAAAAGATGAGACTTTAAGGGTAATTTTTCTAGGTAAGAGATGGAATGTGGGAAGAAAAAATATTTTACTTTAAAAGTTATCACGATTGTTTACCTATAAATATCTTTACTACATTCTTATTTTTCTTTCTTTTATTTTTCCTCTATTTTTGTTTTCTGCACTTTCTATTTTTATTTTAGTTTGAATTAGTTTTTATCTTTTTAAATTGTATTTTTTTTAACCATATTACTATCTAAAAAAGTAAAGTTGCTACTGCTTATACCAAATTCTTTATACCCTCCTGTTTTGCTAGAGATTCCTCTTGCAAAGAGCTATTTCCTGGCACTAATTAGCAATCTATTGATTTGCAGCAGTCACTGTTTGATGTTTAAGCTTTAGCACTCGGTATATCAATGCACAGTGGATGTTATTTCAAACAAGGGATGAACCCTGCTATGGCTGCAAACATATATCTTACACACCCACCCCATTCAATGATATTATTCATATTCCGAGATAAATATCAGGACTCAGGGAAGCAGCCTTTATAAAGAACATTTTTTTCCCTGAGGATTCCTCCACATCCTAGGCTGAACCCAGTAGTGGGATTCTTTTTTTTTTAATACCGGTTCTGTGGGCTTGATTTGGTGGGGGTGGCAGAGGAAAGATACTGTAAAATCTCCAGTCAGAGATGGTATTTGCCGGTTCTCCGAACTACTTAAAATTTCCGCTACCGGTTCTCCAGAACTGGTCAGAACCTGCTAAATACCACCTCTGGCTGAACCCACATTAGCATTTTCTTGCTTTTCCATTTTCACATACAATTAAAACCAGAGGTTTTTCTTCTAGGCTGGATGGATAAGCAGCTTGAGAGTGGGGGGGAACCGGGGGGGTTTGTTTCTATATATGATAACAGAAGCAAGACTTTTCTGTGCACAGAGATGGAAAGAGCTACAGATTCCCACAATGGATAAATGGATGGTAAATTTAATGGAACTGGCTGAGATGGCAAAACCATCTAGTCCTAATGGCGTCTCCTTTTCAGGAAATTGTATCAGCAACTGTATTCCTGTCCACCTTCTGATATTTCGGCAGCCATTCTATATATTTTCAGATATATGTTCATAAGATTACAGGGAACAACCTTTCAGGATATGGAATTGTAGCTCTAGGTTTCATACCATTTTCCTCACTGGCCCAAAAATGTACTACACAGTGACATGAAAAACAGGTTGTGTCAGTTGAGCTGCACTTCACTTGGCTTACAGCAAAATTCATTTTCAAGAATTGTAGGCTTCTGCCAAAAATAACAGTGGGGACTGTGGGAATAGGTAAATGCTAATCTCCTGTTCCATCAGAGATTCCATCAAGATGTAGCGTTGAACAAAAGCAATAGCTCAAATAGAAGGAACAAAGTAAAGATACTATGGCACATTTGGAGAGTTCAGGACCTTGGACAGTACCACAGATTTTTAACTTCTCTCTCCCATTGTGACATCTGAGCCGGAGAAAACATTGCATTGCTATTGTTATTTAAAAACAGAAAAGAAAATTACACATGACAAAACTTAGTGCATAGAAAGCAATTTAATCCCAGGATAAGCATGGGAAAAAATCTTCAGGGTTGTAAGATGTATTTCCTATGTCAGGTGAGCCTGCTGAGTTCTACTCTACAGAATACAAACTTTAATAACATCGCTATCTGGAATAATAAACATAGGTTGATTTATTTGTGTCCCTGTCTTTGCAGGAGCATCTCCTGTTGCTATACTGTCCTGCTGAGCATTGTTTGAAATAAGGGGGAAAACATCACAGTGCTTTCTTTCCCTGTTTCAACAGAACCACTCTCCATTCAGCAAACCTTCCTTTCCTCCCCTAAACTTATTAGGGGGGCATGATTTAACCAATACAGCTATTGAAGCCAGCTCTGAGACCATGATGTCACTGATAAGCAAGTTTCCAAAAACAATAATCAATGGTTAATGACTGAGCTGACACAAACTCCAATGAAGAACTATCTGGTGAAGTGTCTGGTGGGAAATAACATCCTCTGCAGAACCTATTTTCTCCTCCTTCCAATCTCTTTTTGCTACTTGCTTTATTATTTTTTTTAAAAAACTACTATCAATATTTGAATGTATGTTGTAAGGACAATATGAAAGCATGTTGACAATATGAACGTATGTTGTAAGAACAGATCAGAACCTAGCTTTTTCTTAATCCCACAAAAGTTGGATTCACTCAAGGTGTGGTATTTATGTACAAGTAGTCTTCAACTTACAACAGTTCATTTAATGACCAAAGTTACAACAGTACCGAAAAAAGTGATTTATGATTGGTTTTCACATGGAGGACCATTGCACCATTCCCCCTGGTCATGTGATCAAAATTCATATAGGTGCATGTAAAAGCATCAGACAAAGATTTCTGTTTAGTCACAAATGGTTAGCAGTGGTGGGAATAACTGTAGCATTATTAGGACTAGGCAGGTTTATGGAACTTCAATTGTAGTCCTCTTCCAATCAGTCTTGACAATAGTATAGAAATAGATCCCCAGGACCTTCTTCTGGAATGTATGTATTTTGATTATCTAATAAAATTTACATCTGGAATTCCTTAGTCCACTTCCATCCAACCATTCACCAGGTGATCAAACCTGGCTATTTTTTTTATCTTAGCCAACGTTGACAAGATGTTACATCAAGCTAGCCTATTTGGTTTGAATCTGTTTTAATCCAGTTCAGCAAATTCCTCAGATTGAAGTCTATGACATATTTTGTGGTTTGCTGGGTTCTTCTGTCACATTTGCCCTTAGAAAAAAAGTTTCCAAGAAAAATATCCATGCTCTGGTTATATGCCAAGTGGTATCAAGATTGGGTGTGCCAGGAGTGGGTTTGGAGATGAATAAAGGAGACCTGCAAGCCGACTCCCCAAAAAGATTCTTTAATGCACTGATTTGTCCCATCATTTCCACATTGCTAAGGGTATAGAAATACATTTAGACATCGATGTAGCAGGAAGATGACTCAGTGAACAATTTCAGCAATAAATACAGCATGCATCTTTGCACCAGTGGGAAGCAACGGTCTTAGTGGCTGGGGTCAGACTGCCAGTGTTTAGGGGCATCAGGAAACTGCAAATAGATAGATAGTTTCAGTAAAGTATTTGTTTTATTCCAGGCAGCTGAACACTAAGGGTCGGAGTCTTGTTTGCTAAGGCATCAGCTTAGAAACCCAAGAGACTGAAAGTTCTAGTCTGACTTGGACAAGAAGCTAGCTGGGTAACCTTGGGCCAGACCTTTAATAATATGAGCTCCTGTTATTCTAGGTAGTTGGATCTAATCCAATTCTCATTCAAAATAAAACATGTAAACTGTATTCATTCATGATTTAACAGAATAACAGAGTTGGAAGGGACCTTAGAGGTCTTCTAGTCCAGCCCCATATTCAAGCAGGGGATCTTGTACCATTCCAGACAAGTGGCTGTCCAGGCTCTTCTTAAATGCTTTCAGTGAGGAAGCAACCACAACCTTTGAAGGCAAGCCGTTCCACTGGTTAGTTGTTCTCACCTTAAGGAAATTTCTCCTTAATTCCAGGTTGCTTCTCTCAGTTTTCATCCATGGTTTTTTGTCTTGCCTTCTGGTGCTTTGAAGACTAGGTTGACCCTCTCTTCTTTGTGGCAGCCCCTCAAATATTGGAACACTGCTGTCATTCTTTCTCAGTCCTAGGAAGAAGACAATAGCAAACCACTTCTGAAATCTTGCCAAGAAAACTGCAGGGACTTGTCCAGGCAACTACCAGGAATCAACACTGATTCAAGGGCACCACCAACAACGAGAAATTCTATTTCAGAATCTATTTCTGTTTCCTTGCCTTAGAATGCTAAGCAGTTGCTTTTAGGCAAATCTGAAAATGAGACATTCTAATGGGCGGGGGAGGGAGTTTGAAATCGAATGTATTTCTAGACTATAAGACTAACACACACACACACACACATCATTTAAATGAGGAAAAAAATCTAGCTGCTGGGAGGCGGGAGGAGAAAGCTTTATTTACTGGAGATTTAGGGGAAATAATTGTTTTAGTGTGACAAGACCCTGACATAGAGATATAAAAAGAGAAAAAAAGAGAGAGCAAGAAAAATCTATTTCTTAATCAGGAAGGTGGAATGTTCTGCACAAATGCTTTTGCCTCTTTTTTCTTTCTTTCTTTCTTTCCTTTTTGCTGTTTCCTTTTTCTACCCTAATAGAATATATTGACCAATTCTTTCAGCTAGCTAGGGGTAATGAGGCAACCTCTAGAGTGTATCTATATTTTTTAGCCACAGCAAAGTAACTTTCAGCTGGATGAAATAGTGTGAGAAGATAACTTGCCAACTCCTAAGGCATAGGGAATCACAATGGGATAGGGATAGGTAAAGAAAGAGAACCTATACATCCCCTAGCTGCCCTTTCCTCTAGTACAGTGTTTTTCAACCTTAGCAACTTTAAGAGGAGTGGACTTCAACACCCAGAATTCCCCAGCCAGCCATTTTGAAGGCTGTCGATGTCTACTCCTCTTAAAGTTGCTAAGGTTGAGAAACACTGCACTAGCATGGCAGCTAAGGAAATTCCCAGGATCCAGAGAGTTTTACTGAGGGAGGGAGCAGCCCCCTTCTCCTTGTGGAAAAGACCAGGTTATAGGCACAATTGTGTATTGTAAAAAATGGAAATATCTGTAGTTTCTAAAGTGCCTTTTCCCCCTCAACCTTCTTCACCATGGGCATTTTTAAGCCAACCCCCAGTCTCTTTCAAAATAAACAGACCAACCCTGGGATCTAAAAGAAGACTGTCAGGGTTCCAAGTAATAAACCCATAGCAAACATAACTCTGAGGCAGGTACATTCCTCAAATAATAAGTTTTATTTGGATATATTATATTGGCACAGGCTGGTGAAAACCTACTCTGAATGTTCCCACAGCTTTCACCTAATTAAAAATAAAAGTGTTCTCCCTTCCCCAAACAATCAGTCACATGGTCCAATCAAGGTGTCATACAGTTGCCTGGTAACCTCACTCCTCCTCTCTCTCACCACATGTGGGAATGTCCTTGGTTCCCAGGAGAAATTTTTTTGTTTTGGCTACAAATCCCAACTATCTCTTCTCTCCTCTCCGTTTTTCCCAGCTCCAGTGTGGCAATACTGAAGCCTCAAAATGGCCCCGGTCAGGTCAGCTTCAGGGTTGACAAAGACTCTGCTAGCTTCTTAATATCTTGGGTCACCAGAGAAGAAAAAAAAGATCAGTCCCTTATACATGGCCCCTCCCAATCCAACAATAGTTCCACACTCCTTTTTCAAGCTAGTTAATTTTTGCTATTTGGTCCTAACAATTGGAATAACAGAAAAACAGAGTTGGAAGGGACCTTGGAAGTCTTCTAGTTCAAACCCGCTGCTCAAGCAGGAGACCCTATACCTGTGATGGCAAACCTATGGCATGCGTGCCACAGGTGGCACACGGAGCCATTTCTGCGGGCACGCAAGCCCCAGTCAAACTTACCTGCACTGCACATGTGCATGACTCCCAGCTGATTTTCAGCCCATTTGAGGTTGTTTTTGCCCTCCCGGAGGCTCGAGGGAAGCCACTGCAGCCTTGGGAGGCTGAAAAACAGGCCTCCTGGAAATACTGGAAGTGACTAAATGGGCCCGTTTTTCGGCCTCCAAAGGCTGCAGAGGCTTCCCTCAAGCCTCTGGGAGGGCAAAAACGGCCTCAAACAGGCCAAAGATCAGCTGGGAGGTGCACGCATAGGCAGTGTAGGTAAGGGGAGTGTTGCATGAGCATGCTGGGGGCGGGGCGCATTGCATTGTGGCTGCCGGCATGCGTGTGCGCTTTCGGCACACTACAATAAAAAGGTTTGCCATCACTGCCCTATACCATTTTTAGACAAATGTCTAAATGTCTAAACTCTTCTTAAAAGCCTACAGTGATGGAGCACCCACAACTTTTGAAGGCAATCAGTTCCACTGGTTAATTGTTCCCACTGATAGGAAATTTCTCCTTAGTTCTAGGTTGGTTGTCTCCTTGATAAAGAGGCAACTGGGCTCCAGAAAGTCCAGCTGCCTCTTGAAAAAACACCTTTGGGACTCTCCTTGATAAGTTTCCACCCGTTACTTCTTTCATTGCCTTCAGATAATTAACCTTGTCTGATCTGAAAGCTAAATAGGGCAGTGGTTCTTAAGCTTTTCTTTGCCACAGACCCCCTTTAAGAGCTTTTGGTGGCCACGGACTCCCAAGACTTAACTCAAGATTCAAATCATAACATTTCTTCAAGTCTTTGCAGAACCTCTGTGAGGTAATTGTGCCCCTCCATTGTGCCCCTCCCCCAGGCCTCCACAGACAACAAGTTGAGAACCAATGAAATAGGGGTAACCCTAATCAAAGCATGAATGAAAAATCACCAGGAAATCAAACAGAGAGTTCACGGAAGTCCAAAGGCAAAATGTACATTGAATAAAAAAATACAAATAATGTAACAATGAAAATAAAATATAATCTGGGGTGAAGTTCCATATCCTGTCCAAAAAATGGCACAGAAGTCAAGCTTGGCACAGAGGAAATATTACCTTTACCTTATTGCTTATAATGCTCATATATCAGTTTGACGGGTTCAAGAATATTGCCACATTATACTTTGACTTCATATAACTCTAAGAAGCAGGCCACGATTAGCATGCCGGTATTGCAAAACCGAAGGATGAAAGAGGGTGACTATCTTATATTGAGGAAATGCTGACCTCTTAATCACAGCTTAGACCCTTAGCTGCTGCCACAGATGTGCCCTATATATCGTGCTATTCCAGTAGCAGACAGCCTGGTGCAAAATTGGAAAACATAATTGAAATGGGAATGACCTTTGGGCTCTGTATTCAGTCATCTCCTAGCAGGAGCAGGGAGTTAAGGTATAGCTATGCCAGAAAGGTGAGTTTAACAGCTCTCTTTAAAATCTGGGTGATTATAAAGAAATCAGATTATTGATGGTGGTGAGAAAGTAGAAAGGTAGAGGGAAGAGAGAGCATCTGCAGCTTGATTTCTAGTGTTTTCTTTCTTTTGGGTTATTGGCAAATGCTTTGTTTTTGTTATTGTTAATCGGGAAGACCCTCACTTAATGGGCAACAGTGATTTTGCATTAAATTTCTGTTCCAGGAACTTGTAGCTAAGAAATCTCTCGTTTTGGTTTGACATCAGGAAATAATTTCCTAATGAGAATAGATGTTCAACCCCTGGACATTGTGTATCATGAAAGAGTGGGTTTTCCTTTGCTGGAGATTATTTAAACAGAAGCTGATGAGGGAAGATGTACCACTGAGCACAGGCTAGACTAGATTACCTGCAAGATCCCTTCAATTATGACCCTCTATTGTTCTTAAGTTGAGTCAGTGTAAAAGTCACTTTGTCTTCCACTGAATGCGTATTGTGGCTTTGGATGTATGCAGCCCAAAACCATTTTATCATTAGATAAACCCTGTCTAATTACAACCATTTTGTGAGTACTCCCATGCCACATTCCATATTCCTGATGTGATCATCAGGACAAAAGGATTCACAAAATATTATACAGCTTTAAGGCTCCCTTAAGTCTGCCCAGACTGTGGAGTCCTTGATGCTCTCTTAGCTTGGTTGTTTTCTTGCAGACATTTCATTAACCAACTAGGTAATAACACCCATGTTAGAAGGGAGTGGGATTTGTTCTCTGTTTATTTACAATGGCTTACTCTGTCAGTGTTGGGGAGAATGTGATGGGTTTTTTTTCTCCTTGGTAGTTCCTTGCTTAGACTGTTGTTTTCCTTCAGAATTCCTGGGAACTAGACAGTCATTTGCATGCAGCTTTCTTAACAGAATGACAGAAGTGGTTTGTTATTGCTTTTAACAAACAATAGAAGAATGGGGGCAGGGGGGATTTCCCCCCAGCATTTCAATCTAGCCCACAGCCCTGGGATTTCCCAGTAGTTTCCTATCCAGCTCTGAATCAAGTTCAACTTTGCTTCAATTTGAGAGAGGAAACCAGCCAAGTCAACGAAAGCGGCTGCAATCCGTCACCCAAATATTACAGAAGGAGCCGGGTAATTGTGCAATTAACAGCAGCATCAGCAAGCGGCCATGAAAAGGAGTGTTGGGGAAGAAAAGTAAGGAAATCAGGAGGGCGGACATCCACATTTGCAGAAGGATATTTAAGTGGATTAAGATCTATACGATCTTGCTGAAAATTTGTTGCATTATTTAAAACAAGTTGAGACTCTGGAAAGAGTGCAGAGAAGATGATTTTGGGGGTGGGTGCTGAAGGCTAAAACATGAATATTTGTTGCAGGAATTGGGTATGTCTAATCTGGTGAAAAGAAGAACTGGGGGTGACATGATAGCAGTGTCCCAATATTTGAGGGGCTGCCACAAAGAAGAGGGAGTCAACCTATTTTTCCAATGCCTCAGAAGACAAGAGAAGAAAATAAGCCTCCTGCTTGGGCGGAGGGTTGGACTAGATGACCTACAAGGTCTCTTCCGACTCAATCTGTAAAGAAACCATCTTGGTCATGCAATAAGAAGACAACCGGGACAGCAGGGGAAGAGTCACAGGCCTCTCCAAGAGCAGGTAAGGCTGGCTCTCTCCATGGAGAGACGACAAAGCATTTGATTTGGATGGAAGTGACAGATAAAATGTGAAACGTTGGCAGGATGCAAGAGTTGGCCTCTCCCGAGGATTTCAGCCTAAATAAACCTGCTAGCCTAGAGCTGGCGGGGGAGGTGAGGGGGGGGGGGGGCTTCCCCCTTCCCAGCCCCAGCGGCCGCATTTTAGATCCTCGTCTCCACGTTGACAGAGCAAGCGAGACAGACAAATTTATTTGGCCAGCAAATATTGTTTTTGCTCCTTTATTAGATGAAGCCTTATGAGCTGCACTATATGAAGTCCGGGCGGAGGGGCGGGCATCACCTTGGAAGCAGGCAGCCGCCGCGATAAGAGGCGAGGAGCGCCGAGGTGAGGCTGGCGGCCGACGGCAAGCGCTTTGCGGGCCTCTCGTAGCCTTGCATTAGCATGCAAATGGTCCCGGCGCCTGGTGAGAGCAGATAGTCCGGTGCGAAGCAAGGCGGGAAGCGGCAGGCGCGCCTTTGTTTTTTGTTTTCCCCACCTCTTTCTCTGCTTCTCCTCCGAGCGATTTGCAGTGTTTTCTCGGAGTGAGGGGAGAGGGGGGACGGGACAAAGGCGAAGGGCCGCTTGAAGGACGGATGTAGGAGACATGGGCATGGCTGGTCTAGTAAAGAGAAGGGCCAGGGAAGACATGATAGCAGGGTTCCAATATTTGAGGGGCTGCCACAGGGAGGAAGGGGTCAAGCTATTTTCTAAAGGCCTGTAGGCCAGACAAGGAGTAATGGGTGGAAACTGAACAAGGAGAGATTTAACCTGGAAACAAGGAGAAACTTTTTGACAGTGAGAACAATCAACCCATGGAACAGCCTGCCTTCAGAAAGTGTGGGAGCTTCATCACTGGAGGCTTTCCAGAAGAGATTGGGCTGCCATTTGTCAGAAATGTGGAATAGAGTGGAGTGGAGTGGAATGGAATGGAATAGAACAGGAGTTGGAAGGGACCTTGGAGGTCTTCTAGTCCACCCCCCTGCCTAGGCAGGAAACCCTAGACCACTTCAGACAAACGGTTGTCCAATCTCTTCTTAAAAGTGTTGCAGCATTCACAACCTCTGGAGGCAAGTTGTTCCACTGATTAATTGTTCTAACTGTAAGGAAATTCCTCCTTAGTTCTAGGTTGCTTCTCTCCTTGATTAGTTTCCATCCATTGCTTCTTGTCCTGCCCTCAGGTGCTTTGGAGAATAGCTGGACTGCTTCTTCTTTGTGGCAGCCCCTGAGATACTGGAACACTGCTATCATGTTACCTCTAAAGTCCCCTGCTTGGGTGTAGGGTTGGACAACATCAGTGGTGGGATTCAAAAAATTTTACTACTGGTTCTGTGGGCCTAGCTGGGTGGGCATGGCAGGGGAAGGATACTGCAAAATCTCCAGTCAGAGGTGGGATTTGTCGGTTCTCCAGACTACTCAAAATTTCCACTATCGGTTCTCCAGAACTTGTCAGAACCTGCTGAATGCCACCTCTGGACTAGATGACCTACAAGGTCCCTTCCAACTCTGTTATTTTGTTATTCTGAGACCAGCCTGGAAGGAAGCAAATCCTCTGGCCAGCTAGATCAGGTGGGGATTCATCATTTTAATGTCTCCCCCAAGAAATATTCACATAATTAATTAGCAAATACTAGAAACACCAACCAAGCAGAACACAGCAAACTCCAAGACCAATAAACACAGACCAAGACTCCCAATCAATCAGGATGAAGAAAAAACCATTCTGGCACAGCAGTAGGCTAACACCAAATTTAAAACAGAAACAGCTATGAAAGTCTGACTCACAAACGAACACAATACAGAAGGCTGATGATGGCAGATGAGATTCTGCCAAAACGTTGCTACAACTTTAAAAGCACAACTATAATGACGTGGGAAAATACCTGAACAAACCTGAATACGATAGATAGATAGATAGATAGATAGATAGATAGATAGATAGATAGATAGATAGATAGATAGATATAGGTCTAGGTGTGTTTGGGTCTTTTCCCGTGTAAGATTAAGAGTATCTTAGCAATGTTTCGGCGAGGTCCCACTCGCCATCCTCAGGCTGGTGCTTTCGGCTTCGTGCCAGTGCAAGCAGCACGAAGAGTGGGACCTCACTGAAAAGTCACCAAGATACTCTTAATCTTACATGGGAAAAGACCCAAAGACACCAAGACCTACATACCTGTACCCGTGAAAATCTACGAAAACAATATCCATTGTTTCTCATCTTGCCTTTTGGTGCTTTGGAAAATAATCACCTTGTCTTTGTAGGAGCCCCTCAGATATTGGAAGATTGCTATCATGTCACCCCGGTCCTTCTTTTCACCAGATTCAATATACTCAGTTCATGGAACTGTTCTTCATATGTTTTATCCTCTAGCCCAATAATCATTCTTATTGTTCTTTTCTGCACTCTTTCCAGAGTCTCAACATCTTTTTTTATATTGTGGTGACCAGAACTGAATGCAGTATTCCAAGTGTACATAAAATTATCTATTGCAATGTCCTACCTGTCAATGAATACTTCAGCTTCAACCATAACAATACAAGAGCAAACAATAGATACAAACTCAAGGTTAATCGCACCAAACTTGATTGCAGGAAATACGACTTCAGCAACAGAGTGGTCAATGTCTGGAATACTCTACCTGACTCTGTGGTTTATTCCCCAAACCCCAAAAACTTTAACCTTAGACTGTCTACTATTGACCTCACTCCTTTTCTAAGAGGCCTGTAGGGGGCGTGCATAAGCGCACCAACGTGCCTACCGTCCCTGTCCTATTGTTTCTTTTATTTTTCTTATATGTATCCATTTCATATATTCATAACTATGTTTATTCTTACACCTGTTATCTTATAATCGCTTGACAAAATAAAACAAAGTATTCCAAATGTGGTCTTACTAAGGCTTTGTAAAGGAGTACTTTGTTATAAATGCTGCCCCTGGTTAGATGCGGTGTCTTGATCCAAGCTTTCCCTCTTTTTGTACCTGCATCACACAGGTGGTGCCATATCCACTGCCTTGCAATTGTTCACCTTCCTGTGGATGCCCACAAAGTTGGCTGGTTTATCTGACATTTCATTCTGCCCATTCTTAGAACGGCCCCCACTCTACTGAAGGTACTGAAGACCTGGTTCTGCCAGCGGGCCTGGGGATCCCAGAGCAGGATGGAGCCCATCAAATGGTTCCTGTGAACTGCTGTCATTGGGGTGGGAGGTGGGAGTTTGGGGGTGATTTTTTATTTTTTTTCCCAAATTTTGTTCTATTGTACTTTATTAATTTATTGGGGCTTTTTTATTTTAAATATGGTTTTAAATTCTGTAAGCTGCCTCGAGTTGCCATGGGCGAATAGGTGGCAATATAAATTCAATAAATAAATAAAGAATGTTCATTCTGCACCAACTCAGAAAGCTGAAACTGCCCAAGGAGCTGCTGATACAGTTTTACAGAGGATTTACTGAGTCTGTCATCTGTACCTTTATAACTGTCTGGTTTGGTTCTGAAACCCAACAGGAAAGACACAGATTTCAAAGGATAATTAGGACTGCAGAAAAAACAATTACGACCAACCTGCCTTCAATTGAGGACCTGTATAATGCTCGAGTCAAAAAGAGGGCTGTGAAAATATCTACAGACCCCTCACATCCCGGACATAAACTGTTTCAACTCCTTCCCTCAAAACGACGCTATAGAGCACTGCACACCAGAACAACTAGACAAAAGAATAGTTTTCCCTCGAAAGCCATCAGTCTGCTAAACAAATAATTCCCTTAACACTGTCCAACTATTGACTAAGTCTGCATTACTATTACTATTCATCTTCTCATCACTCCTTATCACCCATCCCTTCCCACTTGTGACTGTATGACTGTAACTTTGTTGCTTGTATCCTTACGATTTATATTGATTGTTTCCTAGTATGATTTGATTGCTTATTGTACCCTATGATTATCATTAAGTGTTGTATCTTATGATTCTTGACTCTTGACGAATGTATCTGTTCTTTTATGTATACAGAGACCATTTGCACCAAGGCAAATTCCTTGTGTGTCCAATCACACTTGGCCAATAAAGAATTCTATTCTACTCTTCCAGTGACGAAGCTTCCACAACTTCTGAAGGCAAGTTCTTCCATTGTTTTGAAGAATTCCAGAATAACAGCATTGACAGGGATCTTGAAGGTTTAGTCCAGGGGTCGCCAACCTTTTGGACCTCAGGGACCACCAAATTCATAATTTTAAATCCCGCGGACCAGAGACCCTGGGAAAATCCCACAAAAAGTCTGCAGAAAAATTCCCCACCCCATTTTCCTACCAATCGATCATTCTTTATTTGGGATCGCAAGTTACCATCTCCAGCTCTGTTCTCAGGGGGAAAGAGAGAGAGAGAGAGACTTTTGGCTTCATGCAAGGAAAGCAGCAGAAGCAGCAGAAGTCTTTCTTTCTCTTCCCCAAACTCCGCCAGAAATGAGTCTTTGTGAGACTTGTCATGCTGATGCAGCCTCTTGGAGCAGGATGCCTTGCAGGGTCCCAAAGACTTATTTCTGGTGGAGTTTGGGGGAGAGAAAGAAAGACTTTTGCTGCTTTCCTTACGTGCAGCCAAAAGCAGAAGAAGAAAGAAGCAGAAAGAAGCAGTCCAGTGGCCAGGCAAGGTGCATGGGGCTAGTTTCCCCACTCCACCCTTTCCCCCTCCCCTCACTACCTCATGGTGTTCGCAATGCAAGCAATGCAAGCCTTGTGTTCCCACGGGCCATGTGAGTGGCGCAGCTTTGTGTACCTGCGCAGCCCAGATTAATTGTTTTGGGGTGATATTTCTCTGAGGACCACCAAAATGTTCTCCTGGACCACCAGTGGTCCCCAGCCCATTGGTTGGCAACCACTGTTCTAGTCCAACCCGCTGCTCAAGCAGGAGCCCTACACCAGTACCATTCCAGACCCATGACTGTCCAACCTCCTCTTAAAAGTGTTCAGTGATGGAGCACCCCAATTTTCTGGAAGCAAGCCATTCTACTGATTGTTTTCACGGACAGCAAATTTCTCCTTAATTTTAGATTGGATCTCTCTTTGATAAGCTTCCATCTATTACAATTTCCAAAATGATTGGCTTTTCTCATCACCTTGACACCACAAATTCAGCAATCTGCTCTAAATAATGCAGTGTAACTAAAGTTAAATTGAAACTCTTGAGAAATGCAGTAGCTTCGGAATGTTAGACTGGCAGTGGGAAATAAAACTTCGCATATTAAGAATTCCCTTTGAGTTGGATGGCATTTCTTGATAATAAAAGGTGAGAAAAATGGTTGCTCTACTCAGAGAATTGAAGGCGGTAAGTTTGATATCCCTCTTGAGTATGAATGCTGAAAGTGTGAGTGCTTTGAGAATTTTTTTTTCCTTATTTAACTTCCCCCTCTCTTTTTAATGTCGGTGCTGTAGAACACATTTAAATAATTAAAGCAGCTTTACTACTGAAGAGGCATCAGCTGTAATCCTAAACTCAGTGGCTACAATTCCGTTTAAAATTGGCTTGATACACAGGAATACAATTTTGTGTCCAGAATGCTAAAGAACTAAACAGGCATACATACATATTTAAAAAAAAAATAGGAGAAATTTTCATCCATAAACTATAATTAGGCACATCAACTTTTATTAAAAAGGAATCAATAGAACTAAAATGCTTCATTAGCTGCTCACATCCCACTGCAATATTTTCAATGCAATTAGAGCTAAGCAGAAACTTCACATTTTCTCCACTCAGACTGGACAGTTTGCATGCAAAGCCTGATCCCTGCCAGAACACATTCCAGGCTCCCATTCTTCCTGGAGAGAAAAGCATGCATTTTATCCAGATAGAACAGTAAAAAAGAAAAAGTGAGGTTTTGGTTTTATGTGTGCAAATGACTGCATCTTCTCATTCCCTAAATACCATTGTTATTTGCTTCAATTAGCATGCATTTTCTCCAAGAGGTAGCACTTTCCTGTGGAAGGTTATATAGTATAGTAACAATGCAGTGCTCATGAACAATCCCCAACATATACCATATTTTTCAGAGTATAAGCCACTCCTAGCTTTGGGGGAGAAAAACAAGAGAAAAAAAATCAGCCTCTGCCTCCCAACCATTTGTCTCCTTGCAGCAAACAGCAAACAGCCTGGTCAGCTTTATCACAGCCTGATTAGCACCAGTAGCTGATTGTCAGTTGGAATTGACTCCCGATGATCAGCTGTTTCAGGCTGCAGGGATGGCCATCGCCTATTGCTGCCTCCATGCATCCCATTTTCAGCCTCCGCGTGCCCCATTTTTGGCCCGTTCCAGGCAGCGTGGATTGGTACGGGTGGAAAATGGGCATGCGGAGGCCGAAAATGGGGCGCGTGGAGGAGGCGATGGCAATCCCTGCAGCCTGAAACAGCTGGTCGTCGGGAGGCAAATTGCTGGGAGGCAGAGGCCAAAGGGTGGGGGCTGGTTGGTAGATGGGGCTTCGGCAACAGTCGCTGTATAAGGCACACAGTCATTTCCACCCACTTCTTTGGGGTGGGGGGGGAGTGGGTCTTATGTTCTGAAAAATACGGTAGTTATGGGGGTGCAGTGGTTAGAATACAGTATTGCAGGCTAACTCTGCCCACAGCGAGGAGTTCAATCCTGACCAGCTCAAAATTGACTCAGCCTTTCATCCTTCCGAGATCGGTAAAATGAAGATCCAGATTGTTGGGGTGGGGGTGGGGGCAATATGCTGACATTTTTAAACCGCTCAGAGAGTTCTTTATCCTATGGAGCACTATGAAGCGGTATATAAGGCTAAGTTCTATTGCTATATTTCACAAGCAGCCTGTGTTTGTGCTATATCAGGTTGCTGGAATAACAGCTGTATTCTAATCCATTTTTGTCTTCCACTACTATGATGTTTAGGCTCCAGACTGGAGTTGCAGAAGGAAGCAAAAAGGCAGAAACTGAGCTGCAAAGGAGCATGTACAAAGGGCCAGGACTTTGATCACACTCACTAATCTGGGCTACTTTAACACCCACTTCATTGCAGACAACAGTGGCTGAGTAAGCAGGGGGCTGTATTCTCTGCTCTAGGGGACCCTCTAGGCTGTAGTACCAGCCTGTCTATTTTTCACTCCTTTATCATATTCCAGCCTACCACAATCTATATATCTACTACCAAAAGTTTTGTGTCTGTTTGTAACCTTCAGTTGGGCAAAACTGTGTATCATCAGACAGCTATTTTTTTGAATTCACCCTCGTGGGATTGAAATTTGGCAGTCGTGAATCACTTCAATGCTGTTGTATCACTAGTATTAGCTATCGTCACACGACTATCATTTCCAATGCTCCCTGCCAGCTTCCTACAAGGAAAGTCAGAATCAGAATAGAGCTGGAAGGAACCTTGGAGGTCTTCTAGTCCAGCCCTGTATTCAAGCAGGAGATCCTATAGCATTTCAGACAAGTGACTGTCCAGGCTCTTCTTCAAAGCCTCCAGTGATGAAGCACCCACAACAACTGGCAAGCTGTTCCACTGGTTAATTGTCCCCACTGTTTGGAAGTTTCTCCTCAATTCAAATCAATGCAGAAGTTAGTGGGAAGTCAGGATTCGCTCCCATTCCCACTGCTCTGTGTGCCTGGGATTATTCTGTTTCACTGCTTAGGTATTAAAATGCTCTTAAATTATGACCCAACAGGTCATGGTGTTGTATAACTATGAGTGCGGTCTTGGAGTCTTAGCAGCCAATCAATTAAATATGAGCCAGCAGTGTGCAGCGGCAGCCCAAAAAGCCAATGCAATCTTAAATTGCATTAACAGAGGGATACAATCAAGATCAAGGGAGATACTAATACCACTCTATAAAGCCTTAATAAGACCAAACTTTGTAGAGTACTGCATCCAGTT
This sequence comes from Pseudonaja textilis, assembly GCF_049901715.1. Classification (NCBI taxonomy): domain Eukaryota; kingdom Metazoa; phylum Chordata; class Lepidosauria; order Squamata; family Elapidae; genus Pseudonaja; species Pseudonaja textilis. Next base: position 20,195,361 of record NC_141990.1, read on the forward strand.
TTGGTCAGCACACTAAAAAAAGGATGTTGAGCAACCAGGATGATTAGGGCTAAACATATGAAGAACGGTTGCAGGAACTGGGCATGGCTAGTCTAGTGAAGAGAAGGACCAGGGGAGACCTGATAGCAGTGTTCCAATATTTGAGGGGCTACCACAGAGAGGAAGGGGTCAAGCTATTTTCCAAAGCGCCTGGAGGCCAGACAAGGAATAATGGATGGAAACTGAACAAGGAGAGATTCAATCTGGAAATAAGGAAAAAAATTTCTGATAGAGCAATCAACCAATGGAACAGCTTGCCTTAAGTTGTGGGAGCTGCATCACTGGAAGCTTTCAAGAAGAGACTGAACTGCCCTCTGTCAAAAATGGTGTAGGGTCTGCTTGGGTGGGGGGGTTGGAGTAGATGACCTACAAGGTCCCTTCCAACTTTGTTAATCTGTATCTGTAGTAAGGGCTGAAATCTTAAGACCTGTCAACTCTTATTAGCTGACAATAAAGCATCATCCACAGAATTTATCTCTTAGTTTAAATAGTTTCTCTGTTGCAGGAAGTTTATCCTTTAGCATTTGGATGATTCTGTTGACTGCTGTTATGAATTTGATCCCTACATGGCTTTGAACGTAGCCACTTTTCTAGCCCCACTGATCTTCATTTGCTCTTTTCCAGCTCGCTTTGTTTAAATCTGCGTCCGGTAACCAGGTTGGAGGCTGAATGTCAGTGAAACCACAGATCCCAATGGTGGGAAAAAGAATATAACAAAAGGAACACTTTTTATCCATGACTATAACTCACTTCTAGCTTGGATGAATAGAGAGTGCCTACTAAAGGTTGCATTCTCTAAGGAGGTACAATGCAGAAGGGATGCAGAAGGAAGCATTTTTGTGGCTATTCTCTACTGGAACAATTGCCCCGCAGGCAAGTACAGCCACACTGTTACAGCCTTCCAGGAGTTGGTTAAGATTTAATTTGGAAGACCTTTGGAAGTTAACTGTTGAAGATCTGCACCGTGTGGAGTTTGCTATTGTTATTGTTTTATGGATTGTTTTATATCATACTGTATAATTTGCATTGACATTTACTTCACTCGCCTACCCTGTCCCAGCCTACCACAAATAATGGATGGAAATCTGGAGCTTTGCCAACCACAATGATGCCTTGGGGTCATCTGCCAATCTTCTTATGGCCTTCAAAGCCTCCCCAAATTAAAACTCTGGCTCTTTACCACAAGGAAATTACTCACTTCGTATCTGCTTCCTGGGTATTTATTTCATGTGCAAGTTACTCAAAGTCTGGGTGATTTACTTGTGCTTTATCTGAAACTCTTTCAGAATTGGGGATCTGAATTTAATAGGTCAGGGAAGGAGTTAGCTCCCTTGGCAGGAAGATGAAATATAGTATTTCTTGGCTGCAACAAAGAGTGGTCCTGTCCACTGCTATTTTCCAGGGGCCTTCAAGTCATCTGCTTTCAGAAGTAAGATCCATTGAGTTCAATGAAGCAGATAACAGATCATCAGAGTTGGAAGAGACTTTGTAGATCATCTAATCCAACCCCCCGCCCAAGCGGGAGACCCTACACCATTTCTGACAAATGGCAGTCCAATCTCTTCTTGAAAGTCTCAAGTGATGGCGCTCCCACAACTTCCGAGGGCAACTTCTGTTCCATGGGTTGATTGTTCTCACTGTCAGAAAGTTTCTCCTTATTTCCAGGTTAAATCCAGGTTGAAGCTTTATTTGGGAAAAGGTTCTACAGCAAGGATAGTTAATCTTAGATCTTCAAATATTTTGAACAGTAACTCTCCATCATCATTGTCTATGCTGGCAGGAGCTTTTGAAGGTCTAGTCCAATATATCTCCAGATTCCAGGGGTTCAATTTCTGGTACATATAACAATTTATTCCAACAAATTATTCCTATATTGAGAAAACAATAGTATCCTTCATTGGCTCTTGCATAGGACTGTGAAGCACCCATGTCCCAAAGGTGCTTTTTTTCAGGTTTTCTTCTTGTTTTTTCTTTGAGGCTGTTTCACTTCACATCCAAGAAGCTTCTTCAGCTCTGACATCCTTTGAATAGTGTGGGAGTAGGACTGGATTTCCAGAGGGGGGGGGGAAATTGCAGAGTACAGGAACTAGGAGTACTAACCAGGTGACTCTGAAAACACTGATCAACCTTCAAGTGCTTCAACTACCCTCTAAAAGGATGCAAATAACCAGCTGTCTGCAAGGAATATAAATCCTTCCATTCCCCACCACCGTCTCAGAGCATCTTTGGGACAACCATGACCTGGATGACTGAGAATCTCTACAGACCTGAAGCACCAATGTTTTATCATTCAGGCCAAATGCAACCCTATTACAGAGTCATACGGTTAGAAAGGTCTTCGGAGGTCATCCAGTGCTGAACATTTAAAGCATTTCAGATGTATGGCTATCCAGCTTCTTCTAGTGAAGAATAACATTCCATTTCTTGAGACAGGTTCTTTTGCTGCTTGACAGTTCTTACCATCAGAAATCCTTCCTCAAGTGCACCTGAGTACATTTCCCTGCAGTTCAACCCACTGATTTTGGATCTACCCTTCAGGGCAATAGAGACCATTTCCTCCTCTTTATAACATTTCTTCAGATATCTGAAGAATGTAATGGTACCTTTTCTCCATTTTCTCCTCTTCAGGCTAACGAGACCAGCTGTAGATCCTTTAATTGTTCCTCATAGGACTTAGTTCCTAAACCCCTCGCCTTCTTAGCAGCTCTTGTCTGAACTCATTCCACTTTGTTGATATCATTTTCAGATTGAAATCCAATGAGGGGGCTCTTTTGAAAAAGAAGACCACCAGCAAAGAGTTATTATCTCTCTCTTTCCCTCAGTGTTTCCAGGAAGATTTTATTACTGTGCATTGGGGTATCAAACTCAAGGCCCGGTGGAGGGGGGGCTGGGGGCTTAGATCTAGCCCGCAGGGCCACCTTGGAAAGAGCAAAAGACTGGCCCGCAGTGCCTCTGCCAGCAAAAACGGAGTTCAGGGAGGCTGTGCTAGGCCCACCCAGGCTCCATTTTTGGCTGCAACGGGCCCCTACAGCCCTCTGCCAGAGAAAAAGGAGGCCCAGGGAAGCCGCACGCTCCATTTTCACTGGCAGAGGACTTCAGGAGGCCGTCACGGTCGAAAACAGAGCCATCGAGCTGGCCATGCCCACCCTGGCCATGCCCACCCGGCCCCTGAGATCAAACACAACCCTGATGCGGCCCTCAATGAAATCCTGTGTCATGTCCTTGGTAGAGTCTGACTCTGAGGGAGAGGAGGAACAGCCGACAGGGAGTGGAGGTGTGGCTCCGGAGGTTGTGGAGGAGGCTGGGGAAGGGCAGAGGCCAGCTGGGCAGTCAGAGGAAGAACCAGGCCCATCCCCTCTGCATCTTAGGGAGGAACGGAGAAGGAAACAACTTGGCTTACAAGAGAGGAAGTGGCCATGATCATCCTCATTGGTTGTAGCTGGGGAGACTAGTATACAAGAGAGATGATTACAACACAGCATTGCCAGAAGCAAAACGTGTGTTATTTTGGGCTGAAGTTATCTTGGTTGGCATCCTTCCAACAGACTGTGCCTTGTTATCTCCTTGAATTTGGTAATTACTTATCCTGGTCCATTGTGGAAATTTCGTCAGTGTAGTTTATTTGGTTTTTTATTTCACCTCTATCTGCTCATTAAGTTTGGACTGTATTGCTTTCTTTTGAAGACTATTTTTGAGTATGTTTTATCTCCAACTGAGAATTATTGTACAGTGGGGCCAAGTTGGAGGCATTAAAGGACATTTATTTACACTTTGGATTTTGTTACATTTGTGTTACACTCTGGGTCATAACATCGCATTTGATACCCCTGCTCTACATAAAAAGCTTAACAAACTTATTTCCTAATCTCTAATTTCAGTTTTCACTAAACCTATTCTAATGCTTCAAGTCATTCTTCATGTATATAATTTTTATTAAAATTTTCAATTGTAATAGTGAAATTTAATACAAGCTAAACTTTGAGAAGAGAAACAGTAAAAAGTCCAAGGAAATATATCTTTTGAACAATGTATTCATAAAGGCAGATATCGTGACTGATATTGTTTGTGTGCTGGCTAGTATATTTTTTTTTGCTCCCTTTTCTTTCAAACTTCACTGAAGATTCAAGGGAAACTTGTCCAGCATTTTCAAATTTCTCTAAGGGCTATAATAGCCTAAGAGTAACTTAAAACAATTTTTGAAAGTGATTGGAAAGTGAAATTAGCAAACTGTGTCTTATAAAAGGCCACCACGACTGAGACAACATAGCTATTCCTGTCATCTCCCAGCATTCACACCCCACTTGGGAGACTATTCACCTGCAATCTTTTTGTAAGGAGTTGCTGTCTGGCTGCACACATGGGCAATCTCCCGTCCTCTCTTTGTTCAGCGTTTCCGAAGAGCTGCTCTACTCACTGATTCTGCATACAATTGTCCTCTCGATTTCACAGAAACATCTACAGTTTGCTATGCACCCCCTGGAAGCGTGTGCCTTCAAAACAAGTCTTGACTCATGATAACCATACAGCCAAGTCACTAAACCTTTATTGGCAATAATTTTGGAAGTGTTTTGCCATTGCCTGCTTTCCAGGGCTGAGAAGGAGTGACTGGACCAAAGTCACCCAGCTCCCTTTGTGCTTAAGGTGGGGCTAGAACCCATGGTCTCCTGGTTTCTAGCCTGACGGCTTCACCACTACCCAAGCTAACCTTCATGCTACATTATACTTTATATCAGTGGTTCCCAAAGTAGGTGGTACCGCCCCCTGGGGGGCAGTGGGAATGCCTTAGGGGGGGCACTAAGAGGCAAGGGGGCCAGCAGGGGGGTGCTAAGAGGCAGCAGGGGGGTGTTTGAGGCGCCGGCCCTGCAGGCTCAGTGACTGCCGGCCCCACAGCCCATTGACAGTTTCATAGCTCTGTAGCCAGCGCCTCGAGTGCAGAACCCGTGCGTGGCGAGCCTTGCCAAGCCTGGGGGGGAGATGGGAGGTGGTGGAAAGGGGGCGCCTTAGCTTGCAGGCTGCCCGCTCCGGTGGAAGCAGTGGAGGTGTGCCAGAAGGCCTGAAAGCAAACCCTCCCAAGGCATGCAGTGGAAGGGGTGGGTGGTCTGGCATTAGGGCCCCCTTCCCCAGAGGAGAACAAGGGAGCGCACAGCACCTGCCCGGCCTCTGCCTCTCCAACCAGCCGGGCTTGCACACAGGATGCGGGTGGGTGCAGCTGCGGCTCTCCAAGGCTCGTAGCTTAGTTCAGTTTGGCTGTACATGCCCGGCCTGCCCCTAGAACCTAGCCTCCCTCTGCAGCCCTGTTCTTCCGACCAAGCCCTGCACTTGCTTGCTTACTTTCCAAGTGATCGTTCCCTCCGCCTCTGCTGGTCTGAAATGCTTCCGCACGCCTTCGTCTTCCTGGGCGGAGCATTGCAAAATTGGATGCCAAAGAAAGAACTGGGGCAGGGGGTTGGAGAAGGGGCAGAGAGGCAGCTGCATTAAGGAGCAGGAAGATCTTAGCCATGGTTTATTGACTAAGCTGGAATCAAACAGCATGCTAAACTCTAAGCAGAATGGCTGGGTTGATATATTCAGCCCCTGTTTCTCAACCTTGGCAACTTGTGTGGATTTCAATTCCCACTCTGGCTTTGCTCTACTTTCCCAAAGTGCCGCTGCTGTTGCATTCTGTCTGTCTGTCTGTCTGTCTATCTCTCTATCTCTCTATTTATCCATCCAAAAGGTCTGTCTGTCTGTTTGCCTGCCTTCCTGGCTACCTACCTACCTGCCTGCCTGTCTTTTTCCTGTCTACCTACCTACCAATATAGATCTATCTATCTATCTATCTATCTATCTATCTATCTATCTATCTATCTATCTATCATCTACTTATCTACCAATCTATCTACCTACCTACCTATCCATACATTCATCCAATCCATCCATCCATCCATGTTCAAAGCACCAGCCCTGCAGGCACATCCGGAAAGTAGAGCAAAGCAGTCTGGGAAGGAGGGAGAGAGAGAGAGACCGAGACCAAGACCTGATGTATCACATTGAATGAGGCCTAGTTTAGACTGAGGCCTTTTTCCACATTGAAACATCTTTGGCTTCTGTTAATTAAAGGTTTTGTGGACGAAACATGGCTAAGACTATCAGGAAGCTCTCACATTTTGTTGAGGCTTTAAACAGGATCCACTGGACCAAATCTCCACCCTAAAAATATTTTTCCCCAATGTATTACAATGCCAATTCTGAAGAAGGCAAAAGCAAAATATATTGGTAAATTACAAGGAGGACACACACATACACACTCCTTTCTAACCCTGCTGGAGCAGGTAATTGGACTAGAATAGATATCTCATTATCTTTCTCCTCCCTCCCTCCCTCCCTCCTTCTTTATTTCTTTTTCTTTCTGTCCTTCCATTCTCCTCTCTTTCTTTGTCTGTCCCTTTTTCTTTCTTTCCCCTTTCTCTTTCTTTTCTTCCTTCTCCCTTTCTCTCTCTCTTTCTTTTCTCTCTTTCTCTTTCCCTCTCTCAGGCTCACCCCATTGACTTGCCGCACCACTCCGCACGGACTTGCTTTGGCAGGTCCCTCCAGTGCAGCGGGCTCAATAGGGTGGACCTGTGGGGCTGGCACCTAAAACGCGGCAGTGGCGGCACATTTGAAAGTCGAGCAAAGCCAGAGGTCGGTAATTTTTGCTGCAAAGAATCACAAAAGCATCTGGGTTGTGCACAAGAAGGGACACACATGTCAATGCAATTCAGCAACATAAAATAAAGAAATACAAATAAAACAAATCAACAAGAATCGGCAAAGCATCTCTGATTAGATTTTATTCACTACTAGAATCTAATCAGAGATGCTTTGCCATTTCTAATCCAATGACCTGCTCCAGCAGGGTTAGAATGGTTATAAGGGAGAGTGTGTATATGTGTGTGCATGGCTGTCAAAACTCCAAAAACAGGTCAAGTATCTCTGGGGAGGCCAGTCATAAATTAGAACACTTGCTAAACAACCGGCCATTAAGTGAGGACCACTTGTTTGCCAGTCACCTGGCCACACCCACCCTGTCACATGACCAGCAAACCACACCTATCCGGTCATGTGACCAGCAAGCCATGCCCAGCCAGCAAGCCACGCCAGCCAGTCACATGACCAGCAAACCACACCCACCAAGTCACATAACCAGCAAGCCACACCCTCAAAGTAGGCCATGCCCACAGAAATTTGAATCCCACCTCTGGGTGGGGGGCACTGAGGATGAGTTTGTAGCACCAAGGGGGAGGTGGACTGAAAAAGTTTGGGAACCACTGTTTTATACTGACACTTATACTGACATCTGTCTAATTCTTAATAAACAGTCCTGTGCACAATTTGACTCTGTCTTGTTGCCTGATTTTATAACAAAGCCATTAGCCACTATGATCCACCTTCAAGCTAGTTGGCTTCTGTTGCTGCCAGCTACTATTCCTTGAGCTACTGCTGATGTGTTGGCTTTTCAGTTTCTCAACCTGTGCTGGGGGGATGCAGGGGAGAGAAGACCTTTACCAGCTGCTGACTGGCTGTGGGCTCTCGGCACCTCTGCTGGGCTCTGCTTCTCCTTGCAGGGGGTCTGCTGCTGCTTTGCTGAAGACCACGTCTCCTCCTTCCCCATCAGTCACCAGCTAAGCTACACTTTGTCCTGACAGCTGCTCCATTCACTCAGCTGCAAATTTTCCCTCTCTGCTCTTGCACCTGACACGATTCTTCCTTCCACAAACACCTATGCAGGCATCCTCAGGGAGCTAGTAGTAGTTTCCTTTTATGATTGGGTACCAGATATGGTCCCGTGTTCTTCAGGCTGCCTCAAAATCCTAGCAGAGCAAATCAAGAGAAGTAAATGTTCAGGCTGGCCACCGCAAGCCTTTTCTTCCATATTTGCCCCAAGCTGGTTACCGTATTCCAAAAGAATATGGCAGGCCAGAAAGGAGTAATTACCGTGATCTCGGCTCTATCCTCCTATAGTGCAGAGGTCTCCAAACTTGGCAACTTTAAGACTTGCGAACTTCAACTCCCAGAATTGGCTGGAGAATTCTGAGAGTTGAAGTCCTCAAGTCTTAAAGTTGCCAAGTTTATTAGTATGTATTAGTACGTGAAAAAATAGCATTTGCCTTTTTAGCTGTGGCATCAAACTGTTGGCTTGTGTTCAACTTATAATATACAGATAGTCCTCGACTTACAACCACAACTGAGTTCAGAATTTCTGTTGTTAAGGCAAGACAGTTGTTTTGCCCCATTTTACAACTTTTGTTTGCACAGTTGTGAATCGCTACAGTTATTAAGTTAATAATACAGTTGTTAAATGGATTTGGCTTTCCCTTTGATTTTGCTTGTCAAAGGGTCACAAAAGATGATCACATGATCCTGGGACACTGCGATCGTCGTAAGTATGAGCCAGTTGCCAAAGTCTGAATTTTGATCACATAGTGTTAGGGATGCTGCAGTGGTCATAAGTGTAAAAATGGTGATAAGTCTTTTTTTTTTTTAGTGCCATTGTAACTTCAGTCAGTAAATAAATGGTTGTAATTTGAGGACTAACCATAGTAAAACACCTAGAACCTCCAGCTTCCTCCATCCATTCTGCATTCTGCCTTTCATTTTTTTCCCACCCAAATGCAAAACCTCACATTTTTCCCTCATAAATTTCACTCTGCCCATTTGGGCTCAATCGTCTTGTCATAAAACTTATAAATTATCTAAACAGACCATAAACTATTATAATGCAGGTAGTCAGGATGTCATGGCAATTGGGACTAGGTTTCCTTTACTAAGCAATGCAGTCATAGAACACAATATCACAAAGAGCACAGTATCACATGGCCACATTGTTTAGCAGTGTCAATCCCAGAAGTCCTGTTTCCTGTCGTAAACTCAAAATGCAAAGTCATTAAATAGGGGAAAGCATTGGAAGCTCCAGGTAAGGATAATAATAATAACAATACTGATCAGGTAATCCAGAGAAGGCAAGAGACAGCACATGACTTCCAGGAGATGGGTTTTTCACTCCCCGAGGATAATACAAGGATTGGGCTGCCCAACAAAATAAATCAGGAATAAATTATCTAAAGCCAAAAGATACAGTGTTATCCTCCATGGCTTTGTCTTTCCATAAAGATGCACAGACATGTTGTTGAGCAAGTAACAATGTATATGTTTATTTACTTAACACTTTTTTTCCGGAAAGGTATAGGATTCCTTTGACTAAGAAAAATGCAATGAAAGAAAGGATTACAAAGAAAGTTAATAGAGTAGAGTAGAGTAGAGTAGAGTAGAGTAGAGTAGAGTAGAGTAGAGTAGAGTAGAGTAGAGTAGAGTAGAGTAGAATAGCAGAGTTGGAAGGGACTTTGGAAGTCTTCTAGTCCAAGGGTCGCCAACCTTTTGGACCTCAGAGACCACCAAACTCATAATTTTAGATCCCAGGGACTACTAACTGGTTCTGTGGGCATGGCCTAATTTGTGGGTGTGGCTTGGTGGTCATGTGACTGGCTGGGCATGGCTTGTATGTAAATATTATAAATATTTATATAAATATTGATTTTTTAAATAAAAAAATAGCAACTTTTACCCAAAATCAGGCAAAGCAGGCAGGCAGATTGAGTTGCTCACAGAATCATTCAGCGATCTATCTATCTGCCATCGGCTAGCTCAGTCTCTCAAATTTGCTTGCCGTGAGTCTGCACTGACTTTGCTTGCAAGCAAATCTTCAGTCCTAAGGGAGGTTCGGCTGTGCTTAGCTAGAAAGCAAGAAATCCAATCTCCCGGCATAGCAGAACAGATGATGGTCAGAAAAAGGAAAAATAGCAACTTAGCAGACAAGTTTACCAGGTAAGGAGTGAGTGGGCGGGCCATGTGGGCTGAGCAGCCTTGTGTTTCTGCACAGCCTGGATTAATTGCTTTGGGGGGATGCTCTGGGGGTGCTCTGGGGGTGAGATTTTTCTGCAGCACACCAAAATTTTCTCACAGCCCACCGGTTGGCGAACTCTGTTCTAGTCCAACCCCCTGCCTAGGCAGGAAACTACACCACTTCAGACAAATTGTTTCCAATATCTTCTTAAAAGCTTCCAGTGTTGAAGAATTCACAACTTTTGGAGGCAAGTTGTTCCACTAATTAATTGTTCTAACCGTTAGGAAATTTCACCTTAGTTCCAAGTTGCTTCTCTCCTCCTTGCTTCTTGTCCTGCCCTCAGGTGCTTTGGAGAATAGCTTGACTCCCTCTTCTTTGTGGCAGCCCTTGAGATATTGGAACACTGCTATCATGTCTCCCCAGTCCTTCTTTTCATCAGACTAGGCATCAGAAGTTAAAAGGTAGTATTTGTGATAAGGTAATGATTCAATTGAATATGATCTATATCATATTTAGCTTCCTATTTTGAACCATGAAAATTATTCTGGATCACCTGTAGCCATGACTCAGGTCCTCATCCCCCAGACTCAATGTCTCTTCCTGTCAAAAAAGTGTGCAACTTGAAGCGTCATTCAACTTTCAAGCTTTAAGCGCAGCCCAGTCCTCGAAAACTTGCAAACAAGAGGTGGTGGTGGTGATGGTGATGGTGATGATGATGATGATGATGATGATGATGATGATGATGATGATGGATGATTTATCAGTTGCCCAACTCCAGTGGACATTTGACATGAGCAAAAGTTAGCAATTGTGTGAAAATATTGGATTAGATGTGCTGACTCAGTTTAATTTCAATTACACTGAAAATTTGAATTCTGATTATTTCTTTTCCTTCTGGGAAAGGGTGGCTCCTGGTATCACCATCAAAGAGATCAAAGCTTTAAAGCAGGAGTGTCAAACTCATGGCCCACGGGCTGGATGCATCACACGCTGGCCACGCCCACCCTAGTTTAGCAAAGGGGGGGGAGTCACAATATGTCATGTGACAGCAATGTGATGCTGCAAGTTTGACACACCCCACTTTAAAGGAAAGATCTATTACAGATTGCACCCCAAGGCTCTGGTGGAAAAGCCAGGTGTTGAGATGTTGAAGGCAGAGTAGGGAACGATGGCCCCTTTAAGACTTGTCAACTTCCAAAATTCCTGAGCCAGAATTCTGGAAGTTGAAGTTCACAAGTCATAAAGGGGGCATTGTTCTCCATCTCTGGTTTAAGGTTAAGATGGGAGCCCTAAGAATTTCTGGGGGAATGTGATTGATTAGTATTGGGAAAATTGTCAAGAAAAGTCAGAGTCTTTGCACACCTGTTACAATTGCCTAAAACAGGAAGTTTGACTTGCAATCCCTTTACTTGCCTTATTCACCTTGTCGTGGAATGCTTGCAATGTGCTCTACATGGGATTGACCTTCATATGAGACACACACACACAAAGAGAAAGAAAGAAAGAAAGAAAGAAAGAAAGAAAGAAAGAAAGAAAGAAAGAAAGAAAGAAAGAAAGAAAGAAAGAAAGAAAGAAAGAAAGAAAGAAAGAAAAAGGGAGGAAAGAAGGAAGGAAGGAAGGAAGGAAGGAAGGAAGGAAGGAAGGAAGGAAGGAAGGAAGGAAGGAAGTGGATAATGTGGTAGCTACCATTTCATATATATATTATTCTGGAGGAGAGGGGATAACTATCTAGGGGCCACGCAGAATCCCTCAACAGTGAGACAGTGATATCTAAATTTAATAAAATAATAAAATCAAGGTCCCTTCAAGTGCTAGTCTCTGAGAAAAAGGACCCAGAGTGAGCCTGCCCTACTCAATCTTATTGGGAGGGCAGATGGTTGGTCCTCCATATATCCATGGCCTAAATCATGCAAGGCTTCAAAGATGTCAATTGAAATCAACTGGCAATAGGTTGCAAGTCTTAAATAGAAGTATTATATGGGGAATAAGGCGGTAGCTACCATTTCATTGTCAAGAAAGCAAGCTGTGTATTTCCATGGCACTCAGAGCTGAAGTCAACCTTGAAAAAGAATGTAGCTTTTTTACTCTGTTCTCAGAATAATAGGTACATCCAAACCAGTGCTCCTCGGTGTCTATGGAGATTCTCAATCATCCAGGCCATGGTTGTCCCAAAGGTGCTTGTCCAAAAGGCAACTGGACTTTCTTAGTTTTTCTTTGAAAACATTTAGCTTCTCATCCAAAAAGCCTTTTCAGTTCATTTCATTCAGTTCAGTTCACTGATCCTCTGTCTTGACAAAAGATGTGTGGACTTCAACTTCATTCTGGCTGGGGAATTTTGGGAGTTGGTGCACACATGGTAAAGGGTGAGGAATACCAATTCAAACTCACAAGCCATTTTTCTCCCTTTCTGTGATATTTACAGAGTTGTGATGCTGGATATGAAGCCTTTACCCCAGGGGTCTCCAACTCCTGGGCCACAGACCGGTACCAGTCCCTGGCCTGTTAGGAACTGGGACTGATGGGCCATCTGCTAAAATAAAGCCGGGTCATGACACACACTTCAAAGTAAATCAGGAAGCCTGTAATTGTGGAGTCTGTCTGGCAAGAACGAAGAATGCTTATCCACAGGAGATATGCATGTGTAAATCTTATAACAATCCTGGCTAATTGGAAAGCTGATAAACGTAAGGTGAGTTAGCCAATTTGCAGACCTCAGCTAAAAGTTAGGCCTGCAGCAAATCAAATGTGTATTAGATAACTCTTAGGGCATTCATTAGCAAAGACTTGAGAATAGGGACAGCTAGAGACCAATAGAACAAATTGTAGAATTATTATTAAAATGTTTATTAGATGATATTTCTTATTATCTCACTTTGTCCCACCTTCTCCTTTAGTGAAAATGAATAAAACTTACTCAATCCTTTGTTCTTGGCTCTTGGCATTTTGACCAGGAGCCCTTTTCCTTGGAGTACTCCAATAAAAAGCCATCAGAAAACCTGCACCCCGTGTCTGGCATCTATCATTGGCTCCAGGCTCAGACCCGAATTGGGGACAACTGGGACGCACAAGCAACAGGACAGCAAGCAAAGCTTTAGATGCGCATGTACAGGATCTAGGCTGCATGTAAAATCACCACCACCCAGTCCGTGGAAGATAATTTTTCTTCCAAAACCAGTTCCTGGTGCCAGGAAGGTTGGGGACCGCTACTTTACATGATTCAGTTCCGTCGTGGAGCAGTGGCTAGCTTGGATTTGCTCCCTTGAACCTCCTCGTTTCCTTCCCATGTTTCACTTCCAGGGGGAAAAACAACCTGCATTCTTCTCCCAAATCTTGTGGTTACACCCAGAAAAGAATAAACAATAGAAATTATGCAAACATCTCCTTGAGGGTGGGCAGACTGTAGAAAGCCGGGCCTCAAGGTATTGGACAATATCCTTTTAAATTAGTGCGGGGCAGGGGGAGGCAAGGAGAAGCTCATTTTGCACAGCATAAATTACATTTGTGGTAACCAATTTCCTCAGCACGCGTGAGAGTGTGTGTGTGCGCGCATTTTTCTCCCAGCACTCCTTCTCTTGGGGAAACTTTCCAAGTGTAAATAATTCACAGCAGTTGCCAGCAAGGAAATAGCAAGCTGCAAAGACATCAGCCGGTGCTTTATTGTCTGGTGTGCCACAAAGAAGTGTCATTGCCCATGTCTGGAATTTGTCATGAAGTTATTATCGGGGTATCATAGCCATCGTATTTTGATGGAGGCGGGAGCCCACTTGGTTCCTTTGGGCTTCTGCAAAACCTAAAAGGAAGCCCACAGACCTGAACTGTGCTAAGGGATGCGCTGGCTGTTGATGAACAGCCAGGAGAGTTGAAAGTTGGCTTTTCTATAAAAACTGAGTAATGCACTTTCCCACTGTTTTTTTTCTTCTTCTTCCAGTTATTGTTCCTGTTGGCTGTACAACCTCTCTTTCCCCTCTCCAATTCCACTGTTGGCTTCCTCTTATTTTTTGATACATTCTGCTGTAATATGTTTATGTAGCTTTAACCAGAGGCTGAATGTGTGACTGGTTGTTCCCTTTTTAGCTGCTATTTATACATTAATTAAGTTTATTTATATGCATAAACAAACTCAGTGAGATACGGCAGCTAAAAAAGAAAATGTGGGCAACGCAGTGCAACCACGGGGGGGCCATGCAAGCCAGCGATGCCCTATTTCTTTTTCTGCTGTCATGAGACAAAATTCTGAACGGCCTTCAAACCCGATTATGTAAATCAATGGGGGTTTCCATTGGTAAAGGTTCACACATCATGGTAAGCCCTGACTTCTTTCGGCTGTGGGCCATTGAGAAGCATGATTATCTGCTTCAGACAAAAGTTGTGGCTGCAGGCATGGCAAGAGAAAAGGATCTTCCCTGCTGCGCCATCCAAATTCATATGTTTGCTTAAAAATTAGCTTCCATAGTAGTCCAGGGTTAAATATCTGATGGTTTAATTGTTTTAATTTGTTAACAGAAGAAAATGTATCTCTGCAATAATGTTAGAACTATAGGATTTATTTGGTATCAGAGGTGTTATTCAGCAGGTTCTGACCAGTTCTGGAGAACTGGTGGCAGAAATTTTGAGTAGTTCAGAGAACCGGCAAATTCCACCTCTGACTGGCCCCGCCCCCATCTCTCCTCTGCCTCCCGAGTCCCAGCTGATCGGAGTCCCAGCTGATCAGCTGGGTCTTCTTTGGTTGCCCTGCACAGGAGAACAGAGCTGGAAAGCAGGTTAGTGGGGTGGGGAGGGAATGGACATTTTATAGTATTAGGGTGATCAACTTTTTTACAATGAGAAGGAGGACACAAATAAACTGAAGGAAAAAAACAAAGCCACTTGTGCACAGCGCACTTGTGGCACACTCTCTCAAAACAATTATCCTGTGTGGAGCGCAAGCGTCTCATACTCGCCTTTCGCCGCACTGCACCGAGCCTTGACTAATCACCATGTCAAATACAAATATGTCACATCACACACAACGGATCGGATCGGCATCGATCAAATACGGAGATTTACAGATTAGCCTTCAAATATCAAAAAGGAGGACATGTAAGAGGACACTTTTCAAGAGAGGACAGAATTTATAAAAGAACAACTGTCCTCCCTAAAGGAGGACGGTTGGTCACCTTAATAGTATCCTTCCCCTGCCATGCCCACCAAGCTATGCCCACAGAACCGTTAGTAAAAACGTTTGAATCCCATCAGTGCTTGGTATGTACCATAATAACCAAATAAAATAAAATGTGCTATAAACAGAACAAAAAAGAAAACTCAACCCTATTACCCCCAAGTCTTGTTCCTTTGTTACAAAAAGTTGTTGACAAACTGCGTGTATCAGCAAACTACAGGTGGTCCTAGACTTACAACAGTTCTATTAGTGACCGTTCAAAGTTACAACAGCACTGGAGAAAGTGATCTATGACCATTTTTCACACTTATGATCATTGCCGCATTCCCCATGGTCACGTGATTGAAATTCAGATGCTTGGAAATTGACTCATATTTATGACGATTGCAGTGTCCCAGGGCCATGCGATCAGGTTTTGTGACCTTCTGACAAGCAAAGACGATAGGGAAACCAGATTCACTTAACAACTGTGGCCAGAAAAATGGGGCAAGTCTCACTTAACAATAGAAATTTTGGGTTCAATCATGGGCATAAGTTGAGGACTACCTGTATTGCTCTGAATCAACCCTGCTGACTTCAGTCCAAAATGTGACAATAATATAAGAAAAAGACCAAACCATTTGAGTTAATGTTTCCACTCCTGAATTGCATCTTTAACAGCAAGGCAATTGCAGTTAGCTTGTATAAAATGTTCTTTCAGAAGTTTAGTATACATAAAGCACTGTTTTCTTGCACTAGTATAACAAATAAACTAGTTTTAAGCTCTTAGGAAACTAATTTCACATTTTTTTTATTTCATTGCTTTAGCAGAACAGGATATTCAACCCCATTATACCAGAGGTTGCAAAAATGAATGTTATCTATTTCATCAAATCCCTTCCATTTCATGTTTTTTTTTTAAAGTTATTAACTTAAAAGCAAAAATTCTTCCATAATCTCCAGCCACTGTGGAATTTCACCAGCAATACCATCCGGATCAAAGAGATTTAAAAAAAAATCTGCATGTTTGAATTGATTAAACTGCCTAGAAGCACTCTGAAATAAACCAAACTCATTTTGATTCTTTCCAAGCCAAAGGAATATTGGAAGAAATGGTGTACAGGATCTTGGGACTTCCTGTCCATCAGTATCTCTCAGAAGGAAAAAAAAAACTCTCTGAAAACTAAAAGGACCAAGTCTGGTGTGGTAGGAGAAGCCGACAAAATAAAAATAAAAGTTCAAAAACTTTCCCAATGCATCGCTGTGGGAGGAATAGCTTGGCGGCAGCTCCACCCCCCCCCCCACCCCCCCAGCCCTCCATCCTGGTCTCTTAACTCGGAGTTTGTGTGCTGCCTGCCTTGTGCTTCCCACACTGACGCAATAGAAGCAGAAGCACGTTACTTTGCTTCGCGGAAGAAAATACAGGTGCCTTCTATGGTTATTACTGGCAAAGGGATAAGAGAGATTTCCAAAAGCTACGCTCAGCCTGCTTTTCTCTGTCTTATTATTCTTTCCATCCCAACAGAATGTTGGAATGAATTTATGCTAAGGAGGCCAGATTCTGTTTGAACATCAGCATAAAGTCTCTGGAACAGGGTTTCTCAACTGTGGCAGCCTTAAGATGTATGGACTTCAACACCCAGAATTCCCCAGCCAGCATGCTTTAAGATGCTTTGTGGACTTAGCTGGGGAATTCTGGGTGCTGAAGTCCACACACATCTTCAAGCTGCCAAGGTTGAGAAACACTATTCCAGAGACTTATGCTGATGTTCAGAGAGCCAAATTAAAGGAGGTTGAGAAGCCAATTTAAAAAAAAATAATCAACTTCAGAAATCACCCATGCGCTGCAGAGAAAACAAATCCACCAATGCAAACCTGTGGGAGAGGCAACTGGCGGTCATTCAGAATGTTGACAACTCCTCCATTCTGATCCCCCCTCCCTCTTTCTTCCCTGTCACATGACCCAGAATGCAGCTATTATTAAGGGATTAGATAGAATTTCAGAGTCACATTCTGCATGTTTCCCTTATCTTGTTAATCCTGTAAAAGTCTTTCTCTCCCCCCCCACCTTTTTTAATGGCTTTCTCAAAGCCATAATGCCACTCCAGAAATATGATCGCTGGGGAAGGGGAAACGGTTGTTAGGTTGCCAATGGCAGCCTTGCTAATGTTATTTAAAGGAGAAGATATTAGGACGCATTCCCAGTTAGGAAGATAATACTTTTCTTAATGTATTTTCATACCTCCTTTACAGTAGTGGGATTCAAATATTGTTGCTGCCGGTCCGGTGGGCGTGGCTTGTTGGGCTCGCTTTGCGTACGTGCACACACTTTGCGTGCATGTGCGCACCAAACGTGCACTTTGCGCAGGCGCAGAGGTGTCCTAACTCACCTCCTGCAAGCCTGCATGATCCCAGTCACTTCAGCAGCTGCCACGCAGTGCTATTCTGTGGTGCGCAAAGCAGCTGCGCTTCAAGTTCAGTGGATAAACGTGAGTATGGTACAAGGGTGGGATTCAAAAATTTTAACTGGTTCTGTGGGTGTGGCTTAGGTGGTGGGCATGGCTTGGTGGTCATGTGACTGGCTGGGCATGGCCAACTCAACATCACTCAAATTGAGGCACACACCTCATCGCCTGGCCTCTCATGACTGTGGGGATGCTGCAACAGTTGAAAGTGTGAAAAATGGTCATAAGTCACTTTTTTCAGTGCCATTGTAACCTTGAATGGTCACTCCACACAAGCAAAGTACCAGCAAAGGAGGGGAAAAAACTCCAGAGAAGTTCCTGAGACAGGAAGTCTAGTCCTGCCAAGAATGTAATAAGGGTTAATGAAGTTTCTGTAAGCAACACCAGAATGTTTCCTTCCTGCCTTCCTTACAGGATTAGGCCAATAATTTCTTCTAACAACCAGTTTTCCGAACTGCTTAGAATGTTAACAACCGGTTCTAGCGAATAGGTGCAAACCTGTAGAATCCCATCCCTAGTATGGGAGCCTGAGCGGGTGGTTGGCCCAACAGCAGAGCGGCCAAGAGAACCGGTTCAGTCTCTGCTACTCATCACTGCTACTGGCTTGCCAGAACCGGGCCAAACTGGTAGAATACCACCACTGTTCCTTTTATTATCTGTGAGCGAGGCAACAATCTGGCTCTTTTGTTTCTGCATTGAACTCCAATTGTGGTCCAGATTATTTATACAGGTAGTCTGTGACTTACAACAGTTCATTTAGTGACCGCTCAAAGTTACTACAGCAACAAAGTGACTTATCAACAAAGTGACTTATCAACAAACAAGCTGACTTATCACTATTTTTCACATTTACGAGCACTGCAGCATCCCTATGGTCACATGATTAAAATTCAGATGCTTGGAAATTGAGTCACCGTTAGGATGATTACAGTGTCCAAGGGTCATGGGATCCCCTTTTTTGACCTTCGGACAAGCAAAGTCAATGGGGAAGCCAGATTCACATTTGCAGTGGTTCACTTAACAACGGTGGTGAGAAAGGTTGTAAAAGAGGGCAAAAGCACTTAACTGTCTCACTTAGCAACAGAAATCTTGGGCTCAATTGTGATCATGTGTTGCGGACTACCTATACTATGACATTGGTGGGGGGGGGGACCCTCATCCAAATTAGCATTAGCAACTTCTGTACACTTCTTGGATTCTTGGTATAAGGTTAGTCAGTTCCTAGGTCCTTAGTTAGGACTCGAGCTGTTGAGCTACCAACCAGCCCCAAAGCTGTGACTCTCACTAAAGATAATATTAATAATAATAATAATAATAATAATAATAATAATAATAATGAGGAGGAGGAGGAGGAGGAGGAGGAGGAGGAGGAGGAGGAGGAGAAGAAGAATGGCAAAAGGGATTGACTCTTGTGGCAAGGGGAAAAGCCCAGCTGTCTTATCAGTAAGCAGTGAATGAATTTTTATATGTCCAGCATCTCTTGAGCAAGAAGTCTGCTATGCAGGAGAAAGGGAGGAGGGGGAAGCAGGACGGAGAAAACGCATGAGGGACATCAGCAAGAAGATAATTAAAAGATTAGGTAACTGTCAGGCGGGAAAAATTGAGACCACACATTAAGTTCCAGTTAAGATGATTTGTTGCTCAGGCCTAGACAGAAGAATTTAGCCAACTAATGGTCAGCACTAAATTGGCACTAGATAAGAGTTAAGGGTATTTGAAGCGGGGCTGGAGTTGGATTGCCTGTAGGAACATGGTTTCACTCTGATTCCCCTCTTGACTCTGCCTCTTCTTCCCCTGCAGAAATTGCTGGAGTCAGTTTCTGTAGGGGAAGGGACCCATACAGCAAACTCCCCATTTTCTTCACTGCCAGGCCTTGAGACAACCGGCTGATCAGGCAAAGAGCAGAGCCGGTGTTTTAAATGGGGAAGTCAGAGGAAAGAAAGGAAGGCTACTGTATTGAACTTAGGGGCTTCTTATATACCCACAGCTGAGGTTAGAGAGTCTACAGAGCTTGTTGTTGATAGATTAGCAGAGGTCTCCAACTGCTCCGGCCACAACTATTTATGGTCTTGGTTAGGTGTTTTTTTTTTAAATTTTACTTTGAGTTCTACATTGGACTTCTTAGGAGCTAAAGAGTGTGGTTTTAAATTATCTAAAATGTAGTAGACTTGCCTCTAGAATTTGTGGGTGCTCCAACACTGGAGGTTTTTAAGAAGAGATTGGGCAACCATTGGTCTGGAATGGTATATAAAGTCTCCTGCTTGAGTAGGGTGTTGGACTAGAACAGTGGTCACCAACCAATGGGCCAGGGACCACTGGTGGTTCTTGAGAAAACATTGGTGGTCTGCAGAGAAATGTCCCCTCCAAAGCACTCCCCCAAAGCAATTAATCCAGGATATGCGGGAACACAAGGCTGCGCCACCCACATGGCCATCCACCCATTTGCCCTCACCCTTTGGCCGAGCGCAAACCTTGAGTAGAGCCACGTGAGCTGGAACTGGAAGATAAGACCAATGGCGGGGGAGGGAAATCCGTCCCAGGATGGCTTGCTGACGTTGGTGGGAAAATTGGTCCCATATTCCAGAGCTGCAGTAGTCACAGGACTGGCCCTTTGGTCATCCCAGAGCAGCTCCTCCAGTTCATGGCAGGCCGGTGCACCCGGGTGGTGGAGCAGCTGGTCCAGGATGACCAAAGGGCCAGTCCTGTGACTACTGAAACTCTGGAATATGGGGTCGACTTTCCCACCAATGTCAGCAAGCCATCGTCAGTCAAAATTCATATTAGTGGTCCACGGGATTTAAAATTATGAATTTGGTGGTCGCTGAGGTCCAAAAGGTTGGTGACTCCTGGAATAGAAGATCTCCAAGGTGCCTTCCAACTCTGTTATTTTATTATTCTGTTTTGTTTTCAAAGCCTGCCCTTGAAGGCTTAAAGGACTGGGGAGAATAAACTTCACCGGGTCTCCTCTAGCTTTGGAGAATTCCACATCGGTGTTTAGTTATATCAGTCTTTGTGAAATCTCAACAACATTTAGATGCATACATTGCTTAGTTGCTAAGATTCAAACTTAGTTGCTAAGATAGCAAACGGTCTCTCTACAACGCCATAGAAATAACACAGACAGCTCCTTTTTTTGCACAGAATAGAGAGATACTGATTGAAGGAGATAATAGTGATGAAGGATAAGAGCTGACAGATAGCCAAGTAAGTGAAAGGAGTCATGGTTTTCAGTGGCTCTCACAGGTTGTTGATTCTTATAGGTCACATCGTCTCATAGAAGATTCCCAGGAAGATTCCAGACCCTGCAGAGAATTCTAGGGTGTCTTTCGAAAAGGTTAACTACGCAACAGAGGATTTTCATATTTCAGTAAAATGGATGATTGTAACCAGAAGCTGGGACAAGTAACGGGAGCTCACTCCGTTAAATGGTGCTAGGGATTCGAACCGCGAACTGCCAACTTTTCTGATCAACAAGCTCAGCGTCTTAGCCACTAAGCCGCTGCATCCCTCGGTTTCAAAATAACACAGTGCAAATGGGGGAGAATATTGTAACAGTTCAGACATTTCAAAATGACATAACATTCATCATTAGCCTTCGCCATTTGATGCTTCTGAGACTGTTAGACTATACCTTCCAGACTTTCCAGGCACAATAGGTAGGAAGGAAAGGCAGGAAAGAAAAAGCTGACATGTTTTTAAACAAACAAACAAACAAATAAATAAATTCCCATCTCCTTCAAGGAGGGACTCATATGTAAATATTTTTTTTTCTTTTACAACCCTGTTATCCCTGTTATCTGGGTGATGTCTGGGCAACTGAATGGAGCGGAGTGTTTATTGGCTGGAGGCCCTTCTGGACAGCTACATCACAGATTTTTTTTCTTTGTGCCCTTGATAGTGAAACATCTGTCATTGCCTAGGACTGAACTCTCAACCTTCCCTGTGGGAGGTGAGCATCTTCATCTCTAAGCCACGGCCCAGCTCTAGGGACTCATATGTAAATACGTTAACATATTTAGAAACATGTTTATTTTTTACTTCTCATGCTGCAATAAGCCTTTTGACTTCTTTTTTGGCTGTGCTTTTATTGATTACAATTTATCATTTATATGATTTTAATATGCCTCAAAAATTGTTTTGGGAAAACTCTGCATTGAAGAGAAGATATATAATTTTCTAAAAATGAATTAATATTTGCAGAAGCTCTGCGCTTTTGAGTCTAGACATTATACATTGGCTGTCATCCAGTAACAGAATTTATTTGTTTTATTTGTATCCCACCTTTATTATTTTTACAAATAACTCAAGGTAGTGAATATACCCAATACAACCTCCTCCTCCTATTTTATGCAGAGTTTTGCAGTGTTAATTCAGCACCAGAAAAATAAACACAGATGGCTGATGCTTCATTTAACACCTTTATAAACATAATAAGTAGATTTTACAAGCCACTTGTAGATTTCTCCAACATGGAGCAAACCCAGACAGAAACATGTTGCAAGTAGCTCTCAGCAGAGCAGAGAGAACTTCCAGTTTCACTTTAGTTCAGCAGGCAAGCAGAGGAGAGAAGCAGTTTCATTTCAATAAAAAGACTCAGAGATCAGTATAGCTTCAGAGCTGCAGAGCTTAATACAGAGCCACGCCTAGGCTACTTTTAGTTTCAGTTTCCAGCCTAGGCTACTTTTAGTTTCAGTTTCCAAAACAGTCCTCATTGACTGACTTAGTTGCTATGCTTATTCATTGGCTGACCTTGTTGCCATTCTCTATTCCAGTTCATGAATATACTCTGACATATTTTCCCACAACAACCACACTGTGGCTGTGAGCTGAGAGAGAGTAACTGGCTCAAGATCACCCAGCTGGCTTTCATGTCTAAGGTGGGACTTGAACTCATGGTCTCTTGCTTTCTAGCCTGGTGTCTTAACAGCGACCCAACTGGCATCCATGGTCTGTTCCTCGATATCATAGAACTGTTCACTTGGGAAGGACTCCGAAGGAAGGACCTCAAACCAATAACTATAATCATTGGCAGAAGAAGAAATGACTAATTGAACCCTGATTAGGATGGAAGAATTGGAGTTTTTATTCTTCCTAATTGTTTTAACTGTTTATAGTTTTACAATGATAAGCCGACCAGAGTCACTTGAGTGGCTATAGAAATTGAATGAATAGATACATTTCAGAGTTGCGGCAGTTGTCCAGAAGAAACACAAAGATAAGCAGGAGTAGCAGGAAGCAGTGACAGCAAGCAGCCTGCTAAATGGGGGTTTTGTAACTGGGTTATCTCCCTGCTCAAAGGTCATTTTGTAAATGGGAAAGATGCAAGATAAAGCAGCAGCTGTTTTATGAGATGCTATTTGTATCCCTTATGTTCTTCACATGCCATAAGTGCCCACTAGTCCCATAAGTTGGGTACCCAGGATATAGATGATTATTGCTGTGTCTGAACTTTCTGAAGTCTCAAGAGAAACAAACACATTTCTTATGCCCTGCTAGCTCGCTAATGGTTT
This sequence comes from Pseudonaja textilis, assembly GCF_049901715.1. Lineage (NCBI taxonomy): Eukaryota > Metazoa > Chordata > Lepidosauria > Squamata > Elapidae > Pseudonaja > Pseudonaja textilis. The sequence continues at coordinate 20,218,371 of NC_141990.1, forward strand.
GGCACAGCCAGATGAACCTAAGAATTGGAATCTTAGCCCTATGCTATTAATATATTTGGTTGTTTATTTGTTTAGTAGGTTTAGAAGCTGCCTGGTTGCAGAATGACTGGGCAGCTTACACTTAAAGTATGAAAATAATAAGAGAACAGTAAAAAGAATGTAAGCATCCAGACCAGTGATTCCCAATTTTTTTCAGTCCAGCATTACAAACTCATCCTTGGTGCCCCCGACCCAGGGGTGGGATTCAAATTTCTGTGGGCGTGGCCTAATTTGAGGGCGTGGCTTGCTGGTCACATGACCAGGTAGCTGTGGTTTGGTTGTCATGTGACTGGGTGGGCGTGGCCAGATGACTGGCAAACCAAATACAAGTGGTCCTCATTTAATGGCCAGTTGTTTAGCAAGTGTTCTAATTTATGACTGGCCTCCCCAAAGCTGCTTGACCTGTTTTTGGAGTTTTGACAGCCATGCACACACATACACACACACTCCCTTCTAACCCTGCTGGAGCAGGTCATTGGACTAGAATTGGCAAAGCATCTCTGATTAGATTCTAGTAGTGCATAAAATCTAATCAGAGATGCTTTGCTGATTCTTGTTGATTTGTTTTATTTGTATCTCTTTATGTTGCTGAATTGCATTGACACGTGTGTCCCTTCTTGTGCACAATCCAGCTTTGTGATTCTTTGCAGCAAAAATTACTGACCTCTGGCTTTGCTCTACTTTTCAGACGTGCTGCCACTGCCGCATTCTAGGTGCCAGCCCCGCAAGTCCACCCCATTGAGCCCGCTGCACCAGAGGGACCTGCCCAAGCAAATCCAAGTGGAGCAGTGCAGTAAATCAATGGGGTGAGCCTGAGAGAGGGAAAGAGAAAGAGAGAAAAGAAAGAGAGAGAGAAAGAGAGAAGGAAGAAAAGAAAGAGAAAAGGGAAAGAAAGAAAAAGGGACAGACAAAGAAAGAGGGGTGTGTGGAAGGAAGGGACAGAAAGAAAAAGAAATAAAGAAGGAGGGAGGGAGGAGAAAATGAGATATCTATTCTAGTCCAATTACCTGCTCCAGCAGGGATAGAAGGAAGTGTGTGTGTGTATGTGTTCTCCTTGTAATTTACCAGTACATTTTGGTTTTGCCTTCTTCAGAATTGGCACTGTAATACATTGGAGAAAAGTAATTTTTAGGGTGGAGATCTGGTCCAATGGATCCTGTTTAAAGCCTCAACAAAATGTGAAAGCTTCCTGATAGTCTTGACCATGTTTTGTCCACAACACCTTTAATAGAAGCCAAAGATGTTTCAATGTGGAAAAGGACCTCAGTCTAAACTAGGCCTCATTTCAATCTGATGTATCAGATCTTGGTCTTGGTCTTGGTCTTGGTCTCTCTCTCTCTCTCTCTCTCTCCCCCTCCCTCCCTCCCAGACTGGCTTTGCTCTACTTTCCCAATGTGCCTGCAAGGCCAGTGCTTTGAACATGGGTGGATGGATGGATGGATGGATGGATGGATGGATGGATGGAGAGAGTGACAGAGAAAGACAGGTAGGTAGGTAGGTATATATATTGGTAGATAGGTAGGTAGGCAGGCAGGCAAGCAGGAAGACAGACACACAGACCTTTTGGATGGATGCATGGATAGGTAGGTAGGTAGGTAGGTAGGTAGATAGATAGATAGATAGATAGATAGATAGACAGACAGATAGGCAGGCAGGCAGGCAGGCAGGCAAGCAGGCAGGAAGGAAGGCAGGCAGGCAGGCAGGCAGACCTTTTGGATGGATGGACGGATGTTTGGATAGATACATAGATAGACAGACAGATAGACAGACAGACAGAATGAATGACTGAATGAACGAATGAATGAATGCGACAGTGGAGGCACTTTGGGAAAGTAAAGCAAAGCCGCAGTGACCGCGTTCAAGGTGCTGGCTCCAGAGCAGTGTAACAGTCAATGGGGTGAGCCTGCAGTGCCGGCACTTCAAATGCCCCCCTGCCTCCTTCTAGAACCCCTCTGCCGGCCCCCTTGGCTAAGTGGTGGCAGGGGAGTGTTCGAGGTGCCGGCACTGCAGGCTCACCCCATTGACTGTTGCAGCAGAGCGGTGCAAGGGGTGAGCCTGCGGAGCTGGCACGTCGAATGCAGCAGTGGCACGTTGCGAAAGTAAACCAAAACTGCCTGCCCTGGGCTTCCTCAACCCTGCCCTGCTCCAGGAAGGAGGGGAACAGCACCGCCCTCTACTACGTGAGTGCCCCGGAAGTGGGGGCAGCTTGGGAGGCTGATCCCTGGTGGGAGGGGCAGCCGGTGAACTTGCTGTCAGGCACGGCAACTACAAAAACAGCCGGGCTTGGCTGAGCGAGATCCTGGATATTGGGCATGTGGTCAAAGCCCCACTTCCTCTGACCCCCCCTAGGTGATCCACAGATGCCATTAACTGTTGCACCAGAGCGGTGCATCGGAACTTCTGCATTTGAGGTACTGCTCCGGAATGGTGCAACAGTCAATGGAGTGACCCTGCGGTGCCGGCACTTCAAACGCCCCCCTGCTGCCTCTTAGTGCCCTCCTGCCAGCCCCCTTGCCTCTTAGTGCCCCCCTAAGGCATCCCACCCACTTTGGGAACCACTGATCCAGACAATTATACAACCACCAATCATCCAGAGATGCACCATGACCTTACCCCAAAGCCTGGGTTAACAGCCAGGTTTTTAAAGATTAACAAGATGGGAACTAAACAGATCTCTGGGAGGGAATTATTCCAGAGAGCAGGTGCCAAAGCACAGAAGGCACACCTCCTGGATTCCCATAGATCAAGGGGATCCATTGCATTACAGGATGGGCAGAGTCTAGGGGAGATTGGTGGCCCTATCCCATGAAGTGATTTTAGGTGATACTACAGGTAGCATCTTGAATTGCATACAGAGAACTACTAGCATCCAGTGCATCTTGCGGTGCAAAGGTGTCTCATGGGCATACCAAGGCATGCTCAGTGCTACCCGTGCTGCTGCATTCTGAACCAGTTGCAACTTCTGAAGGGTCTCCAAGGGCAGCCCCATACAGAGCACATTGCATTAGTCCAACTGTGACGGGATTAGGATATAAATAGCAATAGCAGTTAGACTTATATACTGCTTCACAGTGCTTTACATCCCTCTCAAAGCAGTTTGCAGATTCAGCATATTATCCCCAACAATCATTTTACTCACCTCGGAAGGATGGAAGGATGAGTCAACCTTGAGCCTGGTGAGAATCCAACTGCTGGCAGTTGGCAGAATTAGCCTGCAATATTGCAATTTAACCACTGCACCACCATGGCTCAAATGACCATTTGGAGGGACTCCTGATCCAGGAATGGGTGCAACTGGTGCATCCAATGAAACTGTGCCAAGGTCCTCTTGGCTACAGCAGTGACCTACCCTTTAAGCAGGAATTGTGAAGTCCAAGTGGATCCCAGACTGCATATCATCTTTCATTTGGGAAATGCAACCCCTTCCAAGACAAAAGTGTCCACCCTGAAGCAAACCTGGCCGAGGCCATCTTTGTGGCTTCAGGGTTGTAGAAGACAGGACAGGGAGGGGGAAATATTTATCTGAGGTTGTGCCGTCAAAACAAAAAGTTTTCCTCTGAGAACCAAGGTAATGCCAACAGGTGGCTGGGAGAGGAGGAGTGGAGTAACTAGGCAACCGGCCAGCACCTCTATTGGACAATGTGACCGATGACTTGGGGAAAGGGGGAAGTTTCACTTTTTAATTAGGTGAAAACCACAGGAACTTTCAGAATCGGTTTTCACCAGTTGTGCCAATATGTTGTATCCAACAAATTGTTCTTTGAGGAATCTACCTGCCTCGGAGTTCTGTTCTGAATGGATGCATTACTTGGATGGAAAGCCCCCAGACCAGGGTCCCCCAAAACTCACAATCCTTCACTCTTGATAGGATTCAATGTGTGTGTGATCCTTCCCTTTCAGATTCACACATCCTGGAACAGGGCTTCTCCTGAATAATGAAAATAGGAGTCCATGTTGAACTCTTCTATTTCACCAAGCTGCAGCTTACGCAGTTGTATAAGCCAGCACTAGAAAATTTCATATATCATGGATGATGTTCCACCTGAGAGTTGAACAGCCCCCACCCTGCTGGTGTTTTGAAGGACCTTCAACACCTGGCTCTTTGCCCAGATCTTTGGAGGGGATGACTGATGTTCCTTCCATCCTCTTCCCTTCTGGGTTTATTTTCTTCATCATTATTGTTCTTCGTCTTGTTCTGTTTTCATGCTGTTTGTATTATTCTTTTTTTTTCTTTAAATGTTTGAATTGTTTTTTAACAATTGTAAACCCATCCAGAGTCATTTGGAATCAGGTGGCATATAAATTTAATAAATTAATATTTATTATTATCTGTGGGTTTCAGTATCTTCACATGTTTGAATCAGTTCATCTTTAAGCTGGCTATTTTTTACCATTTCCCCTCAAAATAAACATCCTACAATTCTTGTACATTTGAAGCTTTAAAAAAATGAAATCCTGTTCATCTCTAACCAGTTCTCGTTACCTCAAAATTGCAATTATTTCTTTTTTTTTTTCAAATGCAAAGTGCTTTCAAAAGGAATTGTTACTCCATTGTATAATTGTTGTAAGCCACAATGAGAATCTTGGTAATTGAGCTTGGATATTAATTTAATTGAATGTTTGAGTCAGCAAAGTTGCAAGAATCTGCATAAATTCCATTTATGAATCTTGTGTCACCACAGATACAGTAAAGGGGACCAGAAATTATGCTAAACTCTACTTTGCTTAGCCATTTTCAAAAAATAAAATAGAACAACTGGTTTCAAACACAACGCTAAGCCATAAACAAGCGCATCCCTTTGATTTACATTTTAAACATCAATGGGGATCTAATATAATATAAAATGCAGCACTAGTTTCTAATAGAATTTGTTCCAAGCCTTACATAAACGTAAGGGATTTTTTATGATGATGGAGAGAAAGTGGGTGGTTGCAGTCCAGTGCTTTTAGGTGTGTGGGGAGGAAGAGGGTGTGTTCCTATCCAGGTGGAAGAAACCATTCCATGAAAGTAGATCAACTATTTCCCTTCTGAGGACTGGCTGGTTGGGTGTTTGATAATCAGCCATACTTACCATGGAGGTAATTTTCTGAGGGTTCCTCTAAATTCCAAATCGTCACTGGTCCTCAAAAGTTTGGAAATGGTTATTTAGCATGTTGTATGAAGTAAGGCATGTTATGTTTGGATTTTGGCTCAGGATGTTATGTGCTATGAAGAAACCTGGTCAAAACAAATAATGGCTTGGATGATGGATAACGCCAGACACTGACTTCCAATAGTGTAAAGTGGTCCTTGAGAAGATGCCAAGAAGTTGTTTAGCACTAGATTCAATCAATCAATCAGAATAGAGCTAGAATGGACCTTGGAGATCTTATAGTCCAGTTCTGTACTCAAGCAGGAATCCCTATACTATTTCAGACAAGAAATAGTACATAACATTTCAGACATTTCGGTCCGGTCTCTTCTTAAAGGCAAGCTGTTCCCTTAATCAATTGTTCTCACTGTTAGAAGTTTCTCCTTGTTCCAAGTTGCTTCTCTCCTTGATTAGTTTCCATCCATTGATTCTTGTTCTACCCTCTGGTGCTTTGGAAAACACCTTGACCCCCTCCTCTTTGTGGCAGCCTCTCAAACACTGGATTACTGCGGTCATGTCCCCCTAGTCCACTGGTGGGTAACCTTTTGGGGCTCCCATGCCGAAAATTGTGCAGTCCCACCCCATGGCCCCCGAGCATGCACACACAACCCCCCCCACACCATGCATCTCTGTGCATGCATGTGAGACCCCGCACACGCCCACACATCTCCTGAACCCCCCTGACAATCAGCTGGTGGGCGGGTGGCATGTGCACATGTGTAGTGGGGCTCTTCCAGGTGACCTCTCATGTGCCGGCAGAAGTGACTCCGTGTGCCACTTCCAGCATGCCTGCCAATAGGTTCGCCATCACAGCCCTAGTCCTTCTTTTCTCTAGACCAGTGGTTGCCAACCAGTGGGCCGGGGACCACTGGTGGTCCACGAGAAAATTTTGGTGGTCATCAGAGAAATGTCACCCCAAAGCAATTAATCCAGGCTGTGCGGGAACACAAGGCTGTGCCACCCACATGGCCTGCGGGAAAACAAGGCTTGCATCGCTTGCATTGTGAACAACACGTGGTAGTGAGGGGAGCAGGGAAAGGGCGGAGGGGGGAAACTAGCCCCACTCGCCCCATGTGCCTCACCTAGCCACTGGGCTGCTTCTTTCTGCTTCTTTCTTCTTCTGCTTTTAGCTGCATGCAAGGAAAGCAGCAAAAGTCTTTCTTTCTCTCCCCCAAACTCCACCAGAAATGAGTCTTTGCTCCAAGAGGCTGCATTGGTGTGACAAGTCTCACAAAGACTCATTTCTGGTGGAGTTTGGGGGAGAGAAAGAAAGACTTCTGCTGCTTCTGCTGCTTTCCTTGCATGAAGCCCAAAGTCTCTCTCTCTCTCTCTTTCCCCCTGAGAATGGAGCTGGAGACGGTAACTTGCGATCCCAAATAAAGAATGATCGATCGGTAGGAAAACAGGGTGGGGAATTTTCTTGCAGACTTTTTTGGGGATTTTCCCAGGGTCTCTGGTCTGCGGGATTTAAAATTATGAGTTTGAGGCCCAAAAGGTAGGAGACCCCTGCTGTAGACCAGCCAAACCCAAATCCTGCAACCATTCTCCACATATTTTAGTCTCCAGGCCTTTGATCATCTTAGTTGCTCTTCTTTGCACTTTTTCCAAAGTCCCAACATCTTTTTTGTAATGTGGTGACCAAGATTCTGAGCTGAAGGGAGGATTGGCTGGATGGCCTATGACAGGGCTGTCAAACCTGTGGTCCACGGGCCACACGCCAGCCACCCCCACACCCAGTTTAGCAAAGGAGAAAAAGTCGCAATACGTCACGTGACAATGTTATGACGACACAAGTTTGACACCCCTGGCCTGTGAGCTTCCTCTCTGAGCTTGGTTGTTTTCTTGCAAACATTTTATTACGCAACTAGGTAACATTGTCAGGGCTTTCTGAGGCCACTGAAGTTACTTTGTTGGGTAATGAAACATCTGAAAGAAAGCAACCCAGCTTGCAGAGCACCAAGAATCCCACAGTTCAGCCCTGAGCTACAAATATTCTCTTCTATTGATATTGTTGTATTTTATGGGGAGTTGTTTGTGTCATTTTTAGATTGTTTTAATCTGGACTGGTGGGGAGGGGTCCTACATCATTGAGAGTCCATGGGGGTTAGGTGGCTATAATGCATTTAAATAAATAGTCTCACTATTTTGTTTGTATGATTTATATATAGTTTGAAACCTAACAGATTTCAGCCGCTGGGAAAGATGTCATATTTGCTGGCATATCTTAATGCGATTACATTTTTATTATGTTCCATTATTTGCATGTGGCTTTTTAAACATCATAACAAGCCTTTAAAACTAGACAAAGGGAATTAGATTGCCTTAATGTAATTGCAAGGGCTTTTCATTAGTTTAATCTGCCAGAGCGCTTTCATTCAATAGGCAAAAGATACTGTTGTCCATCAAGGACTCACTCAAACCAGATTCAAAGGTTATTTAATGTTATTCATAAAAATAAACTTCTATGGTTTTCTTTATCTGATGGTATGAAGCCAAAATTCAAAAGAACGGCTCTGGGCCTATTATTTAGTGAAAAATTAGATTGGTTCCAGGGGTCTCCCAAGAAGACTAAAAAATAAATATCATGATGGCAGGCATAATGGCATAATAACAGAATAGTAGAATAATAGAATTGGAAAGGACCTTGGAGGTCTTCTAGTCCAACTCAGGGGTGGGATTCTACTGGTTCTGTCCACCTCTGTAGAACCAGTAGCTCTGAAGAGCAGCAGACATAGAACCAGTTCTATGTCTGCTGCTGTTTTGGCCCACCTGCCCGCCTGGGCTCTTACCTGACCTTTATTTCCTGCTTTTTCAACCTCAGCTGCCGTTTGAGGCACAGCTGCGGTTGAAAAAGCAGAGGAAAAGTAGTTTTTTTCAAACACTGCTTCCCTGCATGCTGTCTGGGCAGCAAGCTGACGAAGATTTACACGCACACGCAGCGTGCAGGGAAGCACATCGTAAATCACCGAACCGGTAGTTAAACCTGTCAGATCCCACCCCTGGTCCAACTCCTGCTCTATCGCTTGTTACATGGGTCATACCTACCATATGTTCACCAAAGGGAAGGGCTTTCATTGGTGCATTGATAGACACCATCTTCAGACTGACATTAAAAATGAAACAGAAAGAAGATACAGAATATTATCAAACATGGAATCTATTTTATCAGTGGTTGGAAAAAAAGGGGTGGAGATTAAGAATGTAACATGTATTAAGCAAATTGAATACCCAGATTACATGATGTTTATTAAGCACTAAGAAATGTAATAAATAAAAATTAATTTAAAAAAAGATAGATACCCTCTTGCCTTTCCTGAGCCCACTAAGGATGCCCCTAATTGGGCTTGCCTTCCGTTGTTGGAACCAATAAGGGAAGTCAAATCTAGGATTGACGTGTGAGGTAAGCAAAGGAAGTGATTATTGAATCGATATTTATTTGTTGAGAGATGAAACTTGAAGCTTTTTCTTTCCCTCAGGGTAGTAGAGATGCCCACAGAAAGCAATGCAGAAAAATCCTAGATTTTACCGTACTTATGATACGGGTGAACATCAAGATGGCCCTTTTCGAGATGACCAAGTGTAATAATACTCTTTCTTCCTTCAGGTTGTTGCATTTGTGAATTGCTTTGCCTGCACCAGAATCCACAATCTGTATCTTGCAAGTTGAATGAACTGGGGTGGAAGATGTTAGGATAGACTTGCAATGTCTTCTGCGGTTTTTATAGCACCTGAGATGTTGAGCCGATTCCAAAGTGAACATCCAACATAAAAACCCTTTCACAGATTTCACTGAAGGACTTTCCCCCTCTCATGATTTCTCAAATCAATCTAGTATTTCAGATGTTTATAGCGAGTTTGTAAATATCAAGCCTCATCCTTTATCAGGTCCCCTTAATTCCCCCTGTGTGTGTATATGTGTGTGTGACACACACACACACACACACACACACACACACACATTTATATACACACACACATATATATGTACACAAACACACACACACACACACACACACACACACACACACCAGAGGTGGTATTCAGCAGGTTCTGACCTGTTCTGGAGAATCGGTAGTGGAAATTTTGAGTAGTTCGGAGAACCAACAAATCCCACCTCTGACTGGCCCCGTCCCCATCTATTCTCTGCCTCCCGAGTTCCAGCTGATCGGCTGGGTCTCCTTTTGTTGCCCTGCACAGGAGAACGGAGCTGGAAAACAGGTTAGTGGGGTGGGGAGGGAATGGGATTTTGCAGTAACCTTCCCCCAGGAGTGGGGAGGGAATGGAGATTTTACAGTATCCTTACCCTGCAACACCCACCAAGCCACACCATGCCCACCAAGAACCAGTAGTAAAAAAATTGAATCCCACCACTGACACACACACTGTTCTAACCCAAACCCTTTTCCAATAAGACAAACAATAACTAAAGGGAACAGAAACCTTCTAATGAGTCTTACGAATCCCCGGTTAAAAGGCTGCTGCAAACTAATTAACTTTGATAAGCACAAACCTTGTCAAAACTGTGCAAGACTGCCAAGAATCACAGATAAGAAATATTTCACAACACAAATAGCAACTGTAATGTCCACGAGGCTGAGTTTCACAGCTGCTTTTTATCTTCTTGAAGGAGGGGCCATTACCTTGCAGCCTTACTCCTTAGTCGCCCGTGCTGTTGCAGCTGCTTTTTCCTGTGAGCAATCCTGCGTGCACGCGCACTTGGCACAGGCTCCTCAGGAACCTCCTCATTGCTGCTGCCAGCCCCCACAATCTCTGAAGGTAGCAGTCCACTCCCTAATGGTCCTGGCCCCTCATCTGAGTCCTCGCTCTACTCAGCCATCTGCACCTGCTGCCAGCTAACCACAACATACACATCTGATCCTTGCAGATTTTTCATTTTAATTTCCTTAATTTTTAAATCATAAGTTTAATTGATAAGATGGTATTTTTGTTATCATTTGTATATATTCACCAAACACTCACCATTGCTGTGACGTAGTCTCAAGGCTGAAACTCCAACGCTGTCATATGTGCTATTGTGTAAAAAATATACATTGCACAGAGTCCTTGATTTACAATACAGGTAGTCCTCAACTTACGACCACACTTGAGCCCAACATTTCTGTTGTTAAGTGAGACATTTGTTAAGTGAATTTTACCTCCATGTTATGACCTTTCTGGCCACAGTTGTCAAGTGAATCACTGCAGATGTTAAATTAGTAATACGGTCGTTAAGTGAATCTGGGATTCCCCATGGACTTTGCTTGTCAGAAGGTCACCAAAGAGGATCACATGGCCCCATGTGAGTCAATTGTCAAGCATCTAAATGTAAATCATAGGACCATGGGGATGCTGCAATGGTTATAAGTGTGAAAAATGGTCAAAAGTCACTTTTTTCAGTGCCGTTGTAAACTTCGAATGATCACTCAATGAACTGTTGTAAGTCGAAGACTACCTGTAGTTCATTTAGTGACCATTCAAAGTTACAACAGCACTAAAGGTAAAGATAAAGATTTACCTCGCACATATGTGCTAGTCATTTCCAGCTCTAGGGGGTGGTGCGGAGGTGGCATTCAGCAGGTTCTGACCAGTTCTGGAGAACCGGTAGTGGAAATTTTGAGTAGTTTGGAGAACCTGCAAATACCACCTCTGACTGGAGAGTTTACAGTATCCTTCCCCTGTCACGCCCACCAAGCCACACCCACAGAACTGGTAGTAAGTGTAGTACTACAGAACTGGTAGTAAAAGCCCACAGAACTGGTAGTAAAAACATTTGAATCCCACCACTCATCTCTGTTACAAAGCTAAAGAGCCAGCACTGTCCGCAGACGTCTCCATGGTCTTGTGGCCAGCATAACTAAATGCCGAAGGTGCATGGAATGCTGTTACCTTCCCACCAAAGTGGTCCCTATTTTTCTACTTGCATTTTTACATGCTTTCGAACTACCAGGTTGGCAGAAGCTGGGACACGTAACGGGAGCTCACTCCATTACGTGCAGCTAGGGATTCGAACTGCCGAGCTTTCTGATCGACAAACTCAGCATAAGTGACTTATGATTGTTTTTCATGCTTATGACCATTTCAGCATCCTCATGGTCATGTAGTCAACATTCAGGTGCTTGGCAATTGACTCATATTTATGATGGTTGCAGTGTCCCTTTTGCACCTTCTCACAAGCAGAGTCAATGGGGAAGCCAGATTCAGTTAACAACCATGCTACTAACTTAACAAGTGCAGTGATTCACTTAACAACTGTAGCAAGAAAGGTCATAAAATGGAGCAAAACTTACTTGGCAACAGAAATTTTGGGCTCAGTTGTAGTCCTAAGTCGAGGACCACCTGTACACAATTTACATTCTTTGGCTGATGATGTCATAATGCACAGAGCATCACTTGCCCTATGACCATAAATGCTCATGAGACTCACCCACTTTATTCCGCTCTATTCAGAGCTGATGTTGTAGCCAGGCTCAAATCCAGAAGCTATTAACTCCCACTATACCAGGGGTGGGATGCCACCGGTTTGGCCCAGTTCGATAGAAGTGGTAGTTGTGAAGAGCAGCAGACACCGAACCAATTCGCTGTGATGAACTTTTGGTCATCTGTTTGGTCCATGCACCTACCTGGACTCTTACCTGTCCTTTATTTCCTGCTTTTTCAACCTCAGCTGCTTATTGCAGCACAGCTGAGGTTGAAAAAGCAGGAAAGAGGATTTTCAAACACTGCGCACCTGTGCACAGCGCTTGTCAACTGTCTGGGCAGCACAGCTGATGGTTTGTTGCAAATGTTGTACACACACATGCAGCGCACAACAGGCACGTGTACAGCACTCTGAACCGGTAGTAACACTGGTTGAATCCCACCCCTGCACCAGGGGTGAGATTCAAATATTTTTACCACTGATTTGGTGGGCATGGTTTTGGTGGGTGCGCTTTGCACATGTGCACACACTTGGCATGCATGCATGCACCAAATGCACACTTTGCGCAGGCAGAGGCATTTGCGCAGGTGCAGAGGGGTTCTAACTCACCTCCTGCAAGCCTGCACAATCCTGGTTGCTTCAGCAGCTGCCGCGCAGCACTCTTCTGTGCCACGCAAAGCAGCTGCGCTTCAATTTCAGCGGATAAAGGTGAGTATAAGAGACTGGTTGGGTGGGTGGGCCCAACAGCAGAGCGGTGGAGCGAATCAGTTTGCTCTCCGCTGCTCATCGCTGCTACCAGCTCAGCTGAACCGGGCCAAACTGGTAAAATACCACCACTGCCCTGCACTATACCCATTCATTCATGGCTTGATTTTGCTTTGGTTTGCACTGTGTAGGAAAGGAATTGACTTGTACTGAAATAGAGCCCACTTATTGAGAAATAGAGCCCACTTATCTTTTAGGCCTGAGGGCATTCTTTCCAATGTATTGTTTCAGTTTTCTGCACTCAAAAATGCAGTTATGACAGCTATACAGGTAGCCCTTGGTTAACCATGGCAATGGGGACTGGAATTTCCATTGCTAAATGATACGGTTATAAATTATGGTGTCACACAGTGGTGGGATTCAATTTTTTTTTTTTACTACCAGTTCTGTGGGTGTGGCTTGGTGGGCGTAGCTTGGCTTGCTGGGCATGGCAGAAGGATATTGTAAAATCCCCATTCTCTTCCCACCCCACTAACCTGCTTTCCAGCTCCCTTGTCCTCTGCAGGGCAACAAAAGAAGACCCAGACAATCAGCTGCGACTCGGGAGGCAGAGAATAGATGGGGGCAGGGCCAGTCAGAGGTGGTACTTGTCGGTTCCCCGAACTACTCAAAATTTCCACTACTGGTTCTCCAGAACTGGTCAGAACCTGCTGAATAACACCTCTGGTGTCACGTGACCGCATTGCTTACCAGTGATAATCCTGGCAGTCCCTGTTGCATTCATTAACCACATTCCACTGGTCATTAGGTAAGGTGCCAGTCGAAGCCAAGACATTCCCAACTTGGTCCCTCCCGGTCCCCAAGATAAGGGACTGTTTCCTCTTGAACTCCCCACCACCACCCACTTATCTCCTCTCCCTTTTGGTCACCCTCCACAATGACACTCCTTGGCAGCAGCACTGGGGGCAGAGGTCTGGGGGCAGTGGTGGCCAACTAAGACTGCTATAAGTCCTAGGAGTCCATTTCAGCTCCAATGCTGACCTTGCCAAGAAATGCCACTGTCCAGAGCACCCAAAAGGGCAGAGATGGGGAGGGGATATAGGTAGGTGGAGGAAGTCGACGCATCCCCGCGGTTGTAATTCTAGACAAGTTGACAAGCACTCACGTTTCATCCATATGACCACAGTGGTGCTGCAATGGCCATAACTTCAAGAATCATTGTCAAGTACAGTATCATTCGTTCAGTGCCAGCATAATTTCAAATATTTTTTGAACCAATGGTCATTAAGCAAGGAGTACCTGGAGGTGTTCTCCCTCCCCCCAAAACATTGCGGTTGTATGCCCACGCTTGATTATATTCAGCATCAGCAAATTAGGGTGTATCAAATTTCTTGGTTGGTGGTAATAATCTACATTTCCTCCAGTGTAACAATGCCCCAGAAGTTCCACCTAAAACTCTTTGTGTCCAGCTATATCAGGAGAGTGAGGATATAATTCAGTGTGATCATGTGCGCAACCACATTAAATGATTCATAGGGTTTGCTTCAGACGTAAGGACTACTGTGGTTCAAGATGAAATTTAAAAGTAACAATACATCACTTTTAAGAAATCAGGCTCCAAAAGAAAATACACACACACCCCCAAAATGTGAAAATGTCTTTTTGTTTCCAGAAACTACATCACACACACACACACCAGTATGATTGCGAGACCCTCAAGAGATTTAGATCACAAGCGCCCCCAACATAACCCACACAGCCAAATCCAATTTTATAGGTACAGCCAAACGCCCCTATTTCTTGGCTATTTGGGGGCAGCCCAGGTTGCACAGCAGGCTGCTTAAACCACACGCTCCTTTTCCAAATGATGGAGAATAACTTTTGCCACATCGATCGCTAACATTTCAAAGAAAAGCTAGCAAAGAGGGGCTAGTAAAATATTTAGCAAAAGGCCAGAGGGGGTGTTTTGAATCTTAAGTCTGGTTCCAAATTATTTCCACAATGTGAGCATTTGACTATAGAAAACCTTTTATCACCACATTTTGTGGCCCAAAGATAAAACTATCAGCCTGCCCATTAGGTGCTATAATACATCCCAGACTTTGCTCACCAATTCACTAGCTAATGTAGCATGTAACTATCCTTGGGATTTGAAATGGATATTTCTAAATCAGAGGAAGTAATAGTACCACTTTACCGCACATTGGTTAGACTCTCAAGTTATTCTGTCTGGGCATCAGATTTTTTTAAAAAACAGAAGAGGTTATGGAATGGCAGTATGTCTTACAAGGAGAGACTGGGGAGAATGGAAACCTTTAGTAAGAAAACAGAGCAGCCATCTTCTGGCAGCTTGACTATATTTCCTTATCACTTCCTTGTCATATCCATTTTGCATTTGAAAGCTGAATATGTGTGTATGCGTGCACACATACAGTATATACATAGAGCTATATTAAGTGTGGGCAATGATGTGAAGTATCTTAGAAATTTGCGAGAAAGGGGAGCTAGATGTCTAGTTAGAATAGATAGCTTATTTTTAATAGCCAAGAGTTCCTGGATTAAATCAACTGCTGTTTAGGCAGGTCCAGAGCTCCAAGTTCATTGCTGTGTTGTCTGATAGTTATCAATGAAGAATCTGGCTTGAAGGAATTAACTCTCTTATTACTTGAACCAGGACGGTCCAGGAAAGCAGTGCCCAACGACTGGAGTAGAGTTTCCAAACCTTAGCAAGTTTAAAATAAATTAACTTCAACTCCCCCAAATCCCCAGTCACCATGTAATTCTTGGCTAGTTTTCCTCTTATGTAGAGGGTGATTTTGGGGGGGAGGGGAACATGGCTTAGAATGTTATTTTAATCTACCCCATTTGCTTTGTTTCTTCATTAAGACAAGAAAATAAGTCTCCTACTTGAGTGGAGGGTTGGACTGGATGACCTACAAGGTCCCTCTCAACTCTGTTTATCTGTAATCTGTAAAGACCACAAAAAGGAGTTCGGTAGTCAAGTTAAGCCTTCTCTGGGAATTGTGTTAACAAGTGGTGTGAAGCAGACAACTGCATTGAGCCACAATATGGTTTGAGTATAACACATTATATAGGCACAGCGTTTGTGTTTTGCTAGCCACCTTCTAGTCCACCCTCAGCTATGAAAACTCAGCTTTTGTCTTTGAAACATTTGTTTTCACAGTACAACATACATCACAACATGGTTGCAGGAAAATGGTTATGCTACATGTTGGGCTCCTGAATGAAAGGCAGGACAGAAATCTGATAAACCAGTAGTGATGGTCCCTGAGTTACGACTGACCTGAAAAAGGGGATTTACAATCCAACTCCAAAGTTATGGTCATGTGACCACATTTTTAAAAGAGTTTTGCTGAAAACTGGCACTCCTGGTTCATAGCAAAATTGCCCCCAAAGCAAATCTATTGGTTTGCTTAATAACGGCATTCACTTAACTGCAGAAAGATAAATTAATGAAATGTACAACCATTACAACTGTAAATCCATTATGGTCCTATATAGAGGACTAAAACTTCTGTTTAGTGTGCTATTTTATGGGCTCAGCCAGAGAACTGGAGCTTGTATTAAAAGAATTCCAGCCCCCAAATTCTCCCAAGATTCCCAGATGATGTGCATTCATTACAAGTGTTTGCAATTACAGGTATTTCTCAACTTACGACTATAATGGAGCCCCAAATTTCCATTGCTAAGCAAGACAGTTGTTAACTGAATTTTATGATATTTCTTGCCACTTGTTAAATGAATCACTGCAGTTAAGTTAGTAAATGTTTGTTATGGGAATCTGGCTTCCCCTTTGACTTTGCTGGTCAAGTCACAAAATGACTTTGGACCACTGCAATCGTCATAAATATGAATCAGTTGCCAAGCATCCAAATTTTGCTCACCTGACCATGAGGATGCTGCAACAGTCATAAGTATGAAAAGAAGAGTCATAAGCCACATTTTTCAGTGCCATTGTAACTTTGAACAGCCACTAAACAAGCTGTTGTAAGCCAAGGACTGCCTGTAAGTTAATCAGGAACAGTTGCTTCCCAAACTTTAAAGCAAAGATCCCAAAGAGCTCATGGGCTGAAATCAGGATCCAGCATCCAATGCATACATTTATTCTTGAAACATAGCCAGAATGGAAGCCCTATCTTGTATGAAGTCCTTCGACTGGAAAAGCCCCTTTAAACAAGAAAATGGGATTTTCGGCATGCTCTGAATTTATTCTACAGCGTATTTGCCACAAGCTTAATGTTAACTTTAACAGCCCGTTTGGTTCTTTGTGGTTCAATGTCTTCTCTAAACCCAGAAAATGGGTTTAGTAATCACATGAACTATGTTGTGTGAACCAAGCCTATATTTACCCACATTGAGAACAAACTGATCTAATGCTGACTTGGTCTGAAGGAAGGAAGCGGCTGCATTCACTTTATAAATTTCCCAGGATGATCCAGGGAGTACCTGATGTGGCAACTCACAAGATACACAAAGCCGCTACAGCAATCATACCACTCAGCCTGACAATCTCAGTCACTGATATAAAGAGGAACCTATAACCCAAGGCAGGGGTGTCAAACTCAATTTCATTGAGGGCCACATAAAGGGCTGTGGTTGACTGTGGGGGGGGGCTGGGGTGTGTGGCCAACTTGATGCCACTCCCCAAACTGCTGACATGTTTCCTCTTTGCATTGGGTAGACGGGGCTGAAGTGATGATTTTTCAGGACAGCCCCACAGGCCGGATCCAACCACATCGCAGGCCGGATCCAGCCTTGAGTTTGGGACCCCTTACCTAAGGAATGGCTAGACAGGTGGGCTGAGAAAGTATCATAATTGGCCTTTGTAAACTAATCTCTGGAACTTGGAAGCTGCTGAAGGATACTAGGGTTACTGCCGGCTCTTTGACGTCTCATTGGCCACTGCAGTCTCTCCTCCATTAGTTGGACATGTGGGAATCAGGCATGAGACATTTGGCATCCAAGTGTGTTTAATTTTTCATAGCAGAGTTTGGGGTCCTGTTAAAAGCAAACATTCAAACACCAAGAGCTTGGGATATATTGAAGGTTAACAGCAAAATAATATGTGCCATCAGGGTCTCATGACATCCAACTAGTGCAAAGTGCTGTTTTATTATTCCTTTTTATTAATATACTCACCTCTTTGAGCAGGTGGCTAGGAACGTGGGTGAATAAGCTCTTAAGAAGGAATATGCCTCTTAACTTCAACTGACCTTGCCTCCACATCTTGGTTTGTCAGCTTTACCCATAATCTTCTACAGATTGCTGTGCATTGCCAGCAATACTGGTGTTCTCCAGATGCATTGTGATTGCAACTTGTAAGGGCAAAGTACACCTTAGTCCAATATTTTGCTTCTCTGCAGACTGGTATATGGCCCACCGTTACTTCTCACAACTGTGTTTTTGAAGGCATGGTGCCTGAACTTAAAAATAATCTTGTCCCTCAAGACTCAGCCTTTGATCTAAAACATGGTGGCTCCAATTCAATATTTCATGGGCTATAAGCATGTGCCATGTGGAAAACCATTTTGACTGTCCACTTTTGTAGTTGCAGCTCAAATTACCTTCATTTTTAAATATGGCAACCAGAACCATACATAGATTTCCAAGTGTGGTCATATCCTAGATTTATATAAGTGTGCTACAATGCTGACCATTTTTAATTCCTTCTTTATTTTTCCCAGTTGGAGTTTGTCATTCCCACAACAGTCATATACATTAGCATCTTCACCGAGGTACCCTTTATGACCCCAAGATAATTTTCCTGGTTAGTAACAGACAGTTCAGGCCCCAGCTGTGTATATGAAAAATTAACGTAGAGTGCTTTGCTCCCAATGAATCATTTTATACTTACTTGTTCTGCTGACCTCTGCTTGTATGTGCCTTTTCTCCCCCCCTCATTCCAATATCAAAAAGTTTCCCGGGACTCTTTGAGAAACTGCAATGTCAAGAGATTCTTCGACTTTGCTCAGAGGTCACCCACCAGGTTGATTGTCAAGGATATCATGATCCTTCTGAGGATCACAGCCAGTATTTTCACTGGCAAGTGCCAATTCTCTTTCCCAAAGAGAAGAATAAGTAGACGGAACAAGGACCCAGGGAGAGATTTCTGGAAAAATTAGAATCCTGAAGTCAGACTGGACTGATCTCTCTCTCTCTTTCTCTTTGAAATAAAAATGTGAAGTCCACCCCTCTGTATAATAGCAGCTCCTGATCAAGGTATCATCTTGCTTGCCCTTTTCTAAATTGTATCATGACCCTTCGTGCAATCTATGCCTTGTTGTGTACCCTTGGGAAGAGCTTTGTTTCCCATGTTCCTGGACATCACAGAAGCTCAGACGGTGAGGCAGAGAACAGGGGAGGGTTCAGAGAGGGCTCACAGTGAAAGACTAGTAGCTATACCTCCCTCTTCCCTCTTCTATAGGAAAAAATGCATTTCCTCAGCAAGAAAGGGAAACTGCTCCCAACATGGCTGTCAACTGATGGAGAAACCAACCAGGAGGATCTTTCAAGCCCAAACATCCCACATATAAAAAACAGGCAGGTTAGGAACTTCGTCCCTCTTTGGAAATTAGATGGCTTCTTCTAGGAAGATTAATTCCCACTCTCTCCTGCTTGAAGTTAGAGGGTGCGCTTACTATCAATACACAATTTTGGAAAACCGAGACTGGAACTAACTGGGGAGGAAGCAGTACAGGCAGTAGAAGGGGAAGATGGTGTTTGGAGTAGCGGGGGGAAGGGCAGTCCTTTTTCTCAGCCCCCCGCCCTCCCCAGATAGCACATGGACAGCCACCTTGTGAGGGTCTAATGGCAATCTGGTCTGAGGTTTCCCCCTCCCACCAACTAGAAGACTGTTCCATTTGGCTCCCCCTGGGCCGAGCAGAATCCCTGAATATTATTTATTTTAAAGAGTCAACATTTATTGTGCAAGAAAAAAAAAAAAAGCCGAGAGACCAAAGGATTGCATCGCCTTTCAGAGAGAGACGGGCAGCAAAGGCAGCAGTGGATGTTGGCAAGGCAAGGAGTAACATTCTCCCAAGCAACCCATCAGGTGCAAGGACCAATTGCACACTCTGGCTTCATTAACCAACAATGGCTCAGACCCTCCCTTCTCTTGGCCTGCTTGATGGCGCCAGTCAGTCCGCAGCCCCACTTGAATGGAGTGATGGCACCCAGCCTGCTCCGGCCAAGTCTCCTTCAACTATACAGAGTGACCACAAGCAGCCTTTCCTAAGAGCTCTCCCTCCAAAAGAAAAGAAAAGAATAGATTCATCCCATTCTACAAGATGTCTGGTTTTCCTGTAAAACCATTCCTGGTCATGCAGGTGGGCTTGTCCACTGAGAGGAAGAGCTAGAGAAGAGCCCAGTGGGGCAATGCAATCTTAGCCATTTCAAGCCCAGAGAGAGCATCCCCATTCATCTCTCTCCTTGGCTTGTAAGTGTTGGGTCCGGCCCATTACGCAATCTCCTTGATCCTATGGATGTAGTTGTGCAGCTCCTCAGGCTCCTGCAAACTTATGTCTTGACAGACCCACTCCAAGTCCTCTTCATCTGCTATAGGAATAGAGTTATAGGCCAGTTCCTCAGAGGGCATGGTGGCAAAGGTAGTAAATTTGACCCGCTTACGCTTGGAAGTGGGAGAATTGAGTGGGTCCTCACTCTGGTCCCTGGTGGAGCCACCGGAAGAGCCATCCCCCCGCCCGTGAACCTGACTCTGCACACTGGTTTGTGAGGAGCCGCTGCTGTGGTGGTCACCATGGCAGCAAGTCTGCACATTCTCCAGTGGGTTGCCTGGGCTCTCAGGCTGAGGAGAAAGATCATTCTGGGCCCGCAATGGTTGTCCATTTCCCAAGAAGACCCAGTGGTGGGAGTGGTCCATGTTGGTTTGTCCTTCTGGCGGGATCCGTTTGTGCCGGTACTTGAGTACAAAGACAATGCAATTAATAAGGAACACCAGAATGGCTAAACAGAAGACACCAAGCAGGGCATACATGCCTATTTCCAGGTCTGTGAGTCCTCGGGAGACTTGTACGTAGCCAGTGGGAATGGTTGGGAAGTCCTCCGTTGGAAGAATGACACTGGGTGCCCAACTCTCCTGACTTGGCACCAGAGGCCACTCTACTTCCACCCGTGGTGTGGTGCGAGGCACACTCTTCTCCCGTCCAGGTCTGCTAGGAGTTTGGACAGGCTCATAGTCATAAGTAGGTTCCTCCTCAGAGCTGAAATGCACACGGACATTGGCCAACGTGGTGGCCAGCACGCTCTTGCGCTTGGTCTTCTGGCAGCTTTCGCAGATCAGCAGGTCAGCTTTGATCAGCTCGCCGGACCCTTCCCCTTCAGCCCTCACTAGTGGGAAGGTCCGCTCGGGCACCACCGATACCACTGACTTGTCCTGGCTTGTCACCACCAAGGTGTAATCCTTTGGGTCATACAAAGAGAGGGGAGCAATTGTGCCATCGCTGTACGACACCCAGAGACTGAGCAGAGCTTCCTATATGAGAAAGGGGGAAAACAAAAAAAGACAAATCTGTTTGGAACCACTCATAAGCTTTTGCACAAGAATGTGTTTTTGGATCTCCCAGGAGACCTCAAAGGGCTTATATGGAGAAAGAACCTTTTAGTTTGTGGAGAGCCCAGTTCAAAATGCAGGCCTCCTCATTCCGTTCAATAGAAAATGATTTTCTGGTTTTTTTTTAAGTCTTTATTTAAGAACTTTTCTACCTTAGGAACTACAAAACATTCCGGAATATCTTTCCTTCAGTTGATATAGTTGGACTGCCAGGACAGAAAGGTCATGAATAATTGTCAAGCACAATTTCAGAAAAGCTTCTCTGCCGATCGAGGAAGACATAACAAGGCGTCCTTTGATCTCCCAGAACCTGCGACCCCCAGTTTCAAAACCACCACTCTCTTATCAGTCCTAATTCCCCAATTTCTACTGTTTTCATCCATCTGTTTCCATGTTTTATATAAAACCTTCTCCAGCTTGCCACCCTCCAGATATTCTGAAATGCAAATCTCCCCATCTACTCTGCACATTAGCCTGTCCTTTTTTCTCAAATTGGTCTCCCTTTTGTCTGATTTATTCATACCCAGTCACAAGAATCTCAATTTTCCATATTCACTCAACATGGAAAACCATACATTTGGATTAACAAAAGGAATATGTAGACCATATGTGATGTACTCTAGCAAACTATCAAATAAACATTTAGGAGGCTACAGAAATCTTGTAATAATTTCCTTCCCTGGTAAGCTACCTTCTCCTAGACACTTGCAGGCTGAGTCCACACAACATTAACCGATTAAAAAGCAATGATGTTTAGCATGTGGTGTGAATGCAACTGCCAGATTCTTTAACTGAGTTTGTTCACTTTATTGAGCAAACCCAGTGACATAATAATGTATTGTGAGAAGAATTTTGCTGCAATTTTCAGTGATTAAACAGAACCCACTAAAAGCCTGGAAAACTTACTAAGTACATATTTCTCTGAACCTTTTAAAGATTCAGCATCTCTGCAATGAACTAGAGTTCCGCTTCCACATCAATGCACAGAAAAATTCAGTCCCCTGTTAGGGACATTTTTGAGAAGCACTTTGTTCAGACCCAGTTCCATCTTTCCTGTGGTATCCTGGTTCTCGGTCTACAGAGAATATTCTCAGGTGAGGCAGCCTCTCATCCCAGGGGCCTCTCTTTGCAGTTTGAAGAGAACAGCTGGCCTTCTCTTTGGCCGTCTGTGAGAATGGGACGGTTGTGGCCTGTCAGTCACCGGCTCCTCCAGCAGCCAAATCAGAGGAGGAGGAGGAGGCATGGGAGTCAGGGTCAGCATCAGGACAACCTGGGAACTCTGAGGGGGAAGAGGGAATGGAGCTGGCAGAGAGAGAGACACACACACAGAGGCAGAGCCTGGGCCGTCTGTCAGCCCTCAGATGGAGAGTCAACAGCTTCCAGATCTGGAGGTGGATGATGAGGAAGAGGAGGAACAGCTGGGTCCAGTGCCTGATGCACAGAGGCACAGAAGGCAGAGAAGAGGAGAGCAGTGGAAAGCCATGAGGGCCGATCCTTGGGAAGGAAGAGTCACTGCTGCTAGTGAAGCCCCATCCTAGCTCTGAGGTAAAAGGCAGGGGGCGGAGATGAATAAATGTGGCAGACAACTATTCATCTTCCGCAGGGTTGGGATTCAAATTTTTTAACAACCGGTTATGTGGGCGTAGCTTAGGTGGTGGGCATGGCTTGGTGGTCATGTGACTGGCTGGGTGTGGCCAACTCAACATCACTCACATCGAGGCATGCATCTCTTTGCCTGGCCTCTCATGACTGTGGGGATGCTGCAACAGTTGTAAGTGTGAAAAATAGTTATAAGTCACTTTTTTCAGTGCCATTGTAACTTTGAATGGTCACTCTACACAAGCAAAGTACCAGCAAAGGAGGGAAAAAAACTCCAGAGAAGTTCCTGAGAAAGGAAGTCTAGTCCTGCCAAGAACGTAATAAGGGTCAACGCAGAGGCAGTTTCTGTAAGCAACACCAGAATGTTTCCTTCCTGCCTTCCTTACAGGATTAGGCCAGAAATTTCTTCTAACAACGGTTCTCTGAACTGCTTAGAATGTTAACAACTGGTTCTAGCAAATAGGTGCGAACCTGTAGAATCCCACCCCTGATCTTCTGGCCGGGGGGACTTGTTAGCCTGCAGTGAGAGAGAAACTTATTGCTGGAGCTGCTGGCACTACTAATAAAGGAATCTTTGAGTTAACTTAAGAGGGTTTGTCATGTTCGGGGACCTGGATCAGAAAATCCTTTATTACTCTAGTTGCTAGTAAATGCAGCCATTAAGGCAATCTAGACATACTTGACATTGCTTATGTTTTGTTCAGGCAACATATCCAGAATGGGTAGGGGAACCTTTTTACCTAGCAGCAAAAATTTGGACAGGAAGGAGGGGGAAAGAAGCATGGTTATGAGGATTGCAGATACAATCCTGTGCAGATGTGCAGAAGGCAGGGGAGAGGAGAGCAGTGGAAATCCATGGGCCGATCCTGGAGAAGGAAGAGCTACCGCTGCTAGCAAGGCCCCACCCTAACTCTGGGGATAAAAGGCAGGGGGTAGAGATGAATAGGTGTGCCAGACAACTATTCATCTTCCGGCCGGCCGGACTTGTTAGCCAGCAAGATAAACTTTTTACCAGGGCTGCCAGCATTCCTAATAAAGGAATCTTTGGAGTTCACGTCAGAGGGTTTGTTGTGTCCGGAGAGCTGGGTCAAAACAGGGACCAATCTATTCCCTTGAGCCTTGGGGGTTTTTGGGAACGACAACGTGAGAACACTTTCCTAAGAGTGGTCATCATTACCTGCTTGGAGAAATTGAGCGTCTGCTGGGCTGTTGTCTTGGCCACAATGGTGTGGCTATTTCCAGGGCTGGCATGAAGGGAAAGGGAGAGGTTTGAGACCACCTGAGCTTTCAGTTCCACAATGGTAACCTTCTCATCAACCACAGTCACTGGTGTCTCACCAAGGACAGCTTCCATAAGTGGAGAAACTACCTGTAGAAAAAAGGGATGCCCTTATTGATAAAGAACTATGATTGAGGATACAGAGAATCAGATTTCTGAAAATGTGAAAAGAACTCTAGTAAAACCATAGGAAGAGCATTAAATGAATATTTCTTGATTAAATGGAAAATGCTTCAAACTGAGCATTTTCCCCTAATATAACGCAAAATGTTGGTAGCATAAATTGGGGTGGGCTGGAGACTGCAAACAGTGTGGAAGGGCAAATGTAGCACACAAATCTCATTGTAGCTACCTCTCTCCCAAATCTCTTCTTATAAAAAAAAGATGCTCCAATTTCACTTTTTTTTTTAGTTGACTTTTCTTTTTTCCCCAAGAACCACTTCAGATAATGGTAGGCAACAATCAGGATGAAATAGGCCCTGAAATCTCTCTCTTTAAAATGAAAACCCTTCTCCTAGCCCAGAACCTGACATTTTTAGGCCCAGCAAGTAGAAGCCAAACATATACTGATATTCTTAGAATCAAAACTTTCACTTAAAAAAAAGAATATGAGAGGAATAAAATATACCTCCCATTGCTCAACGATAAGCAAGGCTTAATTATATACGCAGTATATATATATGCGCAGTATATATATATATATGCGCAGTATATATATATACTGCAGCACAAAACATGGATACAAGTCTATATCGCTGTCATAACTTATTCTTATCATCTTTTTCCTAAATATGTGGTTATCTCACATGAGGAATATGTTTTCATTTTTTAAAAAAAACAAGGAATACATTACAGGAAAAGAAATGTCCATGACAGAACAACTTCTGAGGTTTTGTAATAGAGGTTCTGGATTTCAAAGCTGCCTCCTGGCGTCTATGGCCACATTTTCCATGTCCCCCGCTGGGACTGGGCTTCTCCTAATAATAGAGCCAGTCCACAGATCATCACCCATTCATGATCTCTCCTTCACATAGACACACAGAAAGTTCTTCAAAGAGTATCCTCTCAACGGGAGGCACACCGACCTTGAGCAGCACTATCTTTGAAGATGGCAGCCTGGGATTTTTGCTTAGGAAAGCAATACAATGTCAAAGCCTGGAATTAATTGAAGTTAGAGAGATCCCTGGCACAGAGTCAAGCCCTGCTCAGAAATGTTCAGGGATAAAATGCACAGGAGAGAGAGAGAGAAAGAGAGCGAGAGAGACAGAGAGAGGGGGAGAGAGAGGGGTGGAGAGACAAGGAGTATGGGTAGGGAATTGCAAAATGGAGGAAGAAAAATACACAAAACCCTTCTTCTAGGCCTGCCTAACCCTAGCCAACTGCTAAACTGGCTAGGAACTGTGACCTTGATAATCTGACATGCAACAGATTGTGGAATACTGCTTTAAATACACTGAACCACACACGAAATGGGTTATGCCTTCATATCTGAATTCTCTGTATTAGGATTCAATCAGTCAGTCAGAATAGAGCTGGAAGGGACCTTGGAGGTCTTCTAGTCCAACCCCCTGATCAAGCAGGAGACCCTATACCATTTTAGAAAGGTGGCTGTCCAGTCTTTTCTTAAAAACCTTCAGTGATGGAGCATCCATCCACTTCTGAAAGCAAACTGTTGCACTGGTTAATTGTCCCCACTGTTACGAAGTTTCTCCTTAATTCCAGGTTGCTTCTCTCCTTGATTAGTTTCCATTTTTTTACATATTACATATTTAATTTACATACCTAGTGTTACAAATTATTATGTAATATGTCACTCCTACTCCCAAATTCATGTTCGCTGGTTGCTAACTCCTTGAACTGACTCCACTGAAGATCCCATTTTAAAAAAATAAAAGGTACTGACTGGAAATACGATGCTGGGTTGCTATTGTTGCTCTAGAAAATAAAGAAGTGGGATAGGTTGGGTGGGGAAAAAGTTAGATAGTTTTGAAAACAGGACACTTTCTTTGCCTCCAAATGTATGAGACAATAACAAGCAAAGGGGTTATCAAGGATTATCTGCAAACTTATCCTTCCTTCACTTTTGCCATTACAACAGACAACCTGCTCCGTCTGAGGACAGCTTGTGGATCATTTAATGAAAATCCGATGGCATTTACTTGGATTTTATGTATCTGAGAGATGACACCAATGTCCTTCCTTCCTTCCTTCCTTCCTTCCTTCCTTCCTTCCTTCCTTCCTAATATATATATATATTAGTTCAGCAGTTGATTAGCTTTTACCTTGAACAAGGTAGCTCCCGGCTCCCTGCCAGCTAGTGTTTTGCTATTGACCATGTGTGCCACACGTGGGTTGTCGACCTTCATGAAGTCACTGACTAGGTCTGTGACCTCCACCATCCACTCAGGCCCCAGCATGGTGACCACCTGATCTGTACCCTCCGAGGAGGTGGTGTGGAACTGGGTGAACACTTGCAGGGTGGAATGCTGGTACTGAAGGGTGCAGCCCCTGCTTTGTCTCCGTTCTTCTTCCTCCTCCTCATCGTCACTCTCCCGTATGGACCTGTGAGAAGTTGAAGGACATCAACACAGGAAAAGGATTTGGTTGGCAGCTTTTGTTTTAAGGCAAACTATTTTCCTTTACTTCTGATCAAGAGGGGTTTTTTTTCCTCTTAGATGGTCAGAAATCAGTTTATTGACCTCCAAGAAAGACGACCATGAATTTAAGATAACTGCACCTCTCCCCGCCTAAATTAAGAATTGCAGATAGACAAGAAAAGAAAGATAAACAAAAAATGCCACAGAATGCCTAGCTTCCTCAGCTTATCAAGCTGACATTTCCAACTGGAGCTAAAACCAACCCTGAGAATTATACCCCTATCCCACAGGTAGATACAAATAATCAGAGTTGGAAGGGACCTTATAGGTCATCTAGTCCAACCCCCCGCCCAAGTGGGAGACCCTACACCATTTTTGACAAATGGCAGTCAAACAAATGGTGTCAAACTCGTGGCCTATGGGCCAGAGTCACATACTGGCCATGCCCTCCCTGGTTTAGTGAAGGAGAAAAAAGTCATGATACATCACGTGACAACGCACGTTTGACACCCCTGCCCTATCCCAAAGAAATGGATGGATATGATACACAGTATAGCAGTGTGGATATCTGTACAAATTCCTGTCATGAGCCAGACTCCTAAACATCAGGGCAAACAAAATTAATTTATACTAGCTCAAGGAATAGATATTAATTACACTTAATTTTTTGTTTGTAAAATACAGTATCTCATTTACAAAGCTGGTTGATTGCTATCAATGTATTCTCTCTCTCACACACATGTTTTTATACTCATCTTCACACAAGTCACAACACTGGCAAGTATACGAAGGGAGGGAGGGAGGGAGGGAATACGTATGATGAAATGTTTTAAGGGGGAGAAGGAGAGACGGGGAAATCGAGAGCCATCCAGAGTGCTCCACAGGTGTTACAAAATAAGTTCACCAGACAGTTTCTTTTGCCAAGCAACACTAATCTGCAGGTCTGCAGTCATTACCATTTCTTGCCCATATGTTTATCTTCATAACGTACTCTATCCTTGCCATCGAACTGAAGGGAATGCCCTGCCCAATTAATTAAATATTTTTGGGGGGGTGGGCATGTTCTGTTGTCAGGTAGATAAAGTACCACCATGGTGTCACACAGCCAGCTGCATCTTGAAGATGATGGCAAACCCAGAGTGAATATTTCGGATCACAGTCATGAATTGAATGTTCTCGTTTATTGAGCCGTGCTTATTGCTTATACATTTGGCAGCTGACAAATACGAATATCTAGTATAGCAATCTAGTAAGCTCAACCTAAGCTTACCTAGCATAGCTCTCCCTATTGGCCACCCAAACATCTGCAGAAGATTTCCCCATCCTATTCCTTTCTGCACTGCTGGAGTCATGGGAACCACATCATGCAATCATTTAAGGCAGGGGTCTCCAACCTTGGCAACTTTAAGCCTGGTGGACTTCAACTCCCAGAATTCCCCAGCCAGCTGGCTGGGGAATTCTGGGAGTTGAAGTCCACCAGGCTTAAAGTTGCCAAGGTTGGAGAATCCTGATTTAAGGAAGTAATCCCCAACCTTTTGGGCACCAGGGACCGGTTCTGTGAAGGGTAGTTTTTCCATGGGTAAGGGAGGAGAGGCGTGATTTCACGTGCTGCCTGGATCCCAAACATTCACAGATGGGGCTTTGCTCGGTTGCACAGCCTGGTTCCTGGTGGGCATGAACTATTAATGATCCTCAGACTGGGACTTGGGGACCCCTCACTTAAGGCATGCTCTATGCAGGAATCCAAATTAAATTTCTCTCTTCGCTATATGACCCCTTTTAAGGGAGATTTGGGGAGGGGCTTAGAAATATTAATTAATTAATTAAATATTCAAAAAGGGGGAATCACTATCTCTGTGGGTAATTAGTTCCACCATGCAATTAATCTTCCCGTGTAAATTTCTTCCTAACATTCAGTTGAACTAACAGAATAACAAAAATGGAAAGAACCTTGGAGGTCTTTCTTTAAGCAAGAAACCCGATACTATTTCAAACAAAGGGCTCTCCAATCTCTTCTTGGAGCATCCACAACTTCTGGAGGCAAGTTGTTCCAATGACTAATTGTTCTTACTCGCAGGAAATTTCTCCTTAGTTCCACATTGCTTCTTTTCTTGATTAGTTTCCATCCATTTGTTTCTTTCCCTGCCCTCAGCTGCCTTGGAGAATAGCTTGACTCCCTCTTTTTGTGGCAACCCCTGAGATATTGGAACACTGCTATCATGTCATCCCTGGTCCTTCTTTTCATTAAGCTAGACATACCCAATTCTTCCCACTGTTCTTTATGTTTTAGCCTCCAGTCCCCTAATTTTATTGCTCTTCTCTACGCTCTTTCTAGAATCTTAACATCTTTTTTATATTGTGGCGACCAAAACTGGATGCAGTATTCCGAATGTGCTCTAACAGTTGGAATCTGCCATCTTAATATCCATGTTTCTGTGTCTGCCCTCTGGTATGAGAGAGAATAGATAAACTGTGAGAGATGATGGCCATGGAGGAGAAAGTGGAATGAAGGACTACGATGAGGCAGCAGCTTCCCAGGAAGGAGGAAGCTCATTCCAGCACTGGAAGGGGCCAAGACAAGAGGCAGCACAACCCAGAGATGGATAGGAGACAAAGAAAGAGTTTGAATAGCCACACCCTAGAATCTCCCAGAGTATATCCGTTTGGTTGAGGGTAGTAAGGGTTGACTTTGGCAACACTGATGTCCAGCTAAGCCCAAGAATGACATGGAACAGTTCAGCCAGAGCTTTGCTTGCACATAGCAGACAGAATGTTGCCAAACTCAATCCTTACCATCCTCAGTCCAACAGATATAATATATCCTGGAGATTGTAGGGAGTACCTATCTAAACTCTCTTTCTTTGTCTCTTGTCCATTTGTGGTCTGTGCTGCCTCTCATCTTTGCTGGGAAGCTGCTGCCTCACCACAGTCCTTCACACTACATCCCCCCTCTGTGGGCACCATCTCTCACAGTTTATCTATTCTCTGTCATCCCAGAGGGCAGACAGAGAAACATAGATATTAAGTTGGCAAATTCCAACTGAGTGTTAGGAAGAAACTTACATAGAAGACTAATTGCGCCGTGGAACTAATTACCCAGAGAGATAATGATTTCCCCTTTGTTGGATAAACCAGCTCACCTCCACAGGCGCCATCTCGCACAATAACTGTCATATCCCCATTCGGGCTTCTCCTTCCAAAGCTAAGCCTTGCTCAGATGCTTCTATCTCTCTTGGCTAAATTTCTATCCCAATAATCCTCCTCCTCTGAAGTTGTTCTAAATCTTTGTTAAAGTACAGAGTCCCAAACTAGCCTACCTCCGATCAGGTAAGATGGGAACTCGCCATCCTTTCACTTGGCTGAGGCGTGGGTCAGACAGTTCAATATGAAGAGGGAGTTTGGGGACCCAAACCGTCATCTCCAAGAGGGCACTGAGGTGCTCATAGCTGAAGAAGACACCTGCATTCATGGACCCTCTAGACTCCTTGCCGCTCACAAAGACATAGTCACAGCTACTGGACACCTATAGAAAAATTGGGGAGGAAAAAGAAGACATGTGGAAAATGGGAGAGGGGGAGAAGACATTCCACATTTTTATGGATTTTTGAAGACTCAAACAAAGGATGTTTTCTAAACTGCCCTCTTACATGTCTGCTGATTGTTTTAAAGCATTTGTGACACGTCTGTAAGAAAGAGGGGAAGAAAAAAAAGAGAAGATGGATACTTAAGTAAAGAAATCATAGCAACAGCACAGATTTACCGAAGCTTTTCTAATGACCAAATAAAAAACAGAACCAGAAAAAGAAATGGTTTGGAAAAACATTTCCATTATATCTGATCAATATGCATATTGGCTAAGTAAACAGTGGCCTTTACTAGAGGGGCAGGCAGTTAAGGATACTGCATAATTTCACATGCATTTGAACTCTAAAGTGGCTCAGTTAAGAGACCATTTTTATTGTCGGCACACTATAGCCTTTACTGTGGCAAATAAGCAGGCTGAAATCTGTGTACTCTGCATAGTCTGCTCCCTGAACTGATGATTTATTCGTGTTCCATCAAGTGAACATTTTGAATATGGATGTTGTAGGAGGAAAGTCCTGGGACAAACAATAATGAACCAGGCCCAAGAGGCACAATTTTGTCCCATCACCTGCACCCCAACTACTCCTAAAAATGACTGACTATACAAGGTTTGTGTCCCAGTTAAAACAGATTGTTCTGATGGGATGCCAATCCTATCAGTGTTATAACCATTCAAAACCAAGTGAAATGCATAACACTTATAATAACTATTAGAACAGTAGATATCTTGTAAGCACTTTGTGGAGTTGGGGATTGAAAACAGAAAATCTTTGCTCCTATCAGAGATGGGTGCATCTGCTGTTCCTTCACCCAGGGATATTCTCTGAGGTTTTCCAGCTTGCTTCAATATATCTGTTGTGAGAGAGATGTCAAGAGCCAAAAATTCCTAGTGAAGAAATGACGATAATACTTGGCTTCAAGGGCATAAAGTAAGTAAAGGGAAAGCGTTTGTTGAAAATATGGGAAAGGGCAGGTGAGTGCAGGTGGAAACAGGGGACTTCTAGGGAAGCTGTCATCTGGAAAACAGTTGGTTGAGGAAGCACCTTCGTAACCTATCAACCTCTAGCAACCTAGTAATAAATGTTCACTTAAGACCACAGAACTTGATCTTTTTTTAAAAAAATTCATCACTCTCCAAACTCAACAGATCTGGGCGGTTGATCTAAACAACTACTAGGGAATCAATAATAGGTTGAGATCAGATGGAAATGCTGATGGCAACTCGAAAACAGGCATAGGAATGTTTTATGAGTTGACATTCGACAGCTGACTTTGGAAAATCTGTTTGCTTTGAGAATGGTAGACCTTAATTTGATCATACCTATATTCACACTCACAGTGAGGTGAGACAAGTCACTTAAAGTCTTTGGAATGGCTTAAAAGGGAATCTGCTTGCTCAGAAACAAAGCAAACAAGCGTGGGAAGCAACCTAACAACCCAAAGGGGTGTCAAAGAACATTGTGATTAAATCTACCCACCATGTTAACCATTTTATTTGAGCATCTATCACAAATTCTCAAAATTTTGCGTATCACCACTAAACCATAAAGGTGGATGAGCCCTCTATGACAAAGTAATAACAGTCAATTAGGATTGGGGCATTGGGATAAATGGAGGTAGTGGAACCTTTTCAAATGCCAGACTACAACATGGATGTTGCCATGAACAGAATCATCAGAAACAGTTGCCCCATGAAAAAGGTCCTTGGGCTCTTGAAAGAGGAGACCAGATGTTTTCTGTGCATGGTCCTGGTAGATCCCCAAAGCATCCACTTTGCAGTTTTGGATGTGTTGTGATCTTGCAATGATTCCTATAATTGCGTATGGTGGCCAAGGCTAGGTAGGCACCATACAAGTTAAAGGGAAGGCTCCAAGGCTCCTAGAATCCAATTAGATCTTGCTAATATAACCCAGACCTGGATTGATTTGGGGGCATCTTCTAATAGGGCTGCCTTTGGGGCAGCAGCAACTATGGTATCTCATGTCTATGTAAGGTCAAAGTGAACAAGATGGTGACCTGAAAGTGAGGGGCTTACATCACAATACTCCATCTACCACTTAGTCCATTCTGGCCCACACAAAGATGAGCAGACTTTACAGCTTTGAAAATTGTAGGAAGTTCCAAATATGTTTATTAGTGGACATGAATTATTAGGAGCGAAGAAAACTTTTAAAAGTTAATCTCTCTCATTTATATTCAAATGCTATTAAACAAGAATGTAATAGATCGAAGACACAGATCATTCCTTTTACGCTTCTCCTTTTTCTGTTTCTTCCCATGGACCAACGAAACCATCTAATGGATGTTGGGCTAATGCATTTCTTTGGCAAGAGCTTTTCTTTGTGGTAATTTTAAACACTCAAAATAATATTACTTTCAGTTTTATAAGTGGCTAATAGACATCTTGCTATATAGGTCACCTCAAGCTCCTGAAAGAAAGATGGGATGGATATGAAATGCATTCATTTAAATTTTATGCCCATTCCCAAGATGGCAATGAAATGGATTCCCTACTGATGCCAAATAATCAAGAGGACGCCCTCAAAATACATGGCAAAGGACATTCATAGATGACTTATGGACTTTAAACATCACAAGGGAAGATGCTGACATACTTGTCCCAAACCGAAAATACTGGAGAAACCCTTGCTGCCCCATAGGCTACATAGCAGTGGTGGGATTCAAAAATAATTTACTATTGGTTCTGTAGGCATGGCTTGGTGGATATGGCATGGCTTGGTGGCATGGCAGGGGAAGGATACTGTAAAATCCCCATTCTCTCCCCACCCCATTAACCTGCTTTCCAGTTTCATTCTCCTGTGCAGGGCAACAAAAGAAGACCCAGCCGATTAGCTGGGACTCAGGAGGCACAGAATAGATGGGGACGGGGCCTGTCAGAGGTGGTATTTGCTGATTCTCCAAACTACTCAAAATTTCCACTGCCGGTTCTCCGAACTACTGAAAATTTCCACTACCAGTTCTCCAGAACTGGTCAGAACCTGCTGAATACCACCTCTGCTACATAGGATGGGAGGATCTAATGTTAATGCTAATGCTAAGCCAGCCATTTGGTTCACTATTATTTTACAACCCTCCCTTTTTTTGATCCTAGCTTCTCTGATGTTCACTATGAATAATAGCACATTCTCACAGTTGTGTAACAGGTCAGAGTACTGATTTATCTTGCCTGGCAGTGTCTACTCTGATTGGCACTTGGAGAGAAAGAAACACTTTCACAGTTTTGTTCTCTCTGATTCTTTAACTAGAGACGGGCAATTGAATCTGAAACATCTTCCATGCAAAAAGGTGGCCTCCCATTGAGGAATGGGCTGTTTCTCAGGAGGTTTCAACCAGAGACCAAAACTGCTGTGAAAATCACAGCTCTCTTCACTTAAGTCTACTCCCTGCCCTTCGTTCGGGTGTATTTTAATTGGAATTTAACAGCTAAGAGAGTTTATTATGATAATATGTTTGCCTGGGTCTGTGTCTCTGCACATATGTGTGGCAAAACCCTTCTAGGGTCTATTTCCTCTTACTCCCACAGGGCTACTTAAACTTGGCTTCGACATCCAAGAGACACAAGCTCAGCATGTCTGCAAAGACAATCCCAGCTTGGCATCAGAATAAAAATGAGCCCTGAAATGCATTTCTGGATACTGTGTCATTCATCAAAATAAAGATGCTGGGCTGGGCTGTCACTTGCATCCCTTACGCTAATAAACACACCCATCAGCACAAACCATTAGAGATTCTCCCAGCCTCTTGGGGCCCGAGAATGCAAATACTATTAAAATTAATTCCATCTCCTCTCCAAGATCCCTAAAAAGCAGCTCCTTCCTGTGGCTCTTTGTTGTGTCCTGTCAGCAGCCAGACCTTCCAGCGGCTGAATCAGAGGAGAAGGAGGCATAGGAGTCAGGGTCAGCATCAAGGCAACCTGAGAGCTCCAAGGAGGAAGAGGGAATGGAGCTGGCAGAGAGAGAGACACACACACAGAGGCAGAGCCTGGGCCGTCTGTCAGCCCTCAGATGGACAGTCAATAGCCCCCAAGTCTGGAAGTGGATGATGAAGAGGAGGAACAGCTGGGTCCAGTGCCTGATGCACAGAGGCACAGAAGGCACAGAAGGCAGAAAAGAGGAGAGCGGTGGAAAGCCGTGTGGGCCGATCCTTGGGAAGGAAGAACCACTGTTGCTAGCGAAGCCCCACCCTAGCTCTGTCGTAAAAGGCAGGGGGCGGAGATGAAGAAATGTGGCAGATAATTATTCATCTTCTGGCCAGATGGACTTGCTAGCCTGCGGTGAGAGAGAAACTTTTTGCTGGTACTACTAATAAAGGAATCTTTGGGTTAACTTAAGAGGGTTTGTCGTGTTCGGGGACCTGGGTCAGAAAATCCTTTATTGCTCTAGTTGATAGTACATGCAGCCATTAAGGCAATCTAGACATACCTGACATTGCTTATGTTTTGCTTACAGTATGTTTTGTTCGGGCAATATATCTAGAATGGGATAGCAGCAAAAATTTGCACAGGAAGGAGGGGGAAAGAGGCATGCTTATGAGGATTGCAGAGAATCTGGTGTTAAGTTTTAAGAAACCGAGTGTAGGCTATTACTGTTATTATTTGCAAAAACGAAAGAGGAAGATAATGATTGAAAACATCCAGCACAGCATACTGGGAAATGCAAATGTTCACCTATTGTATTATTAATAAGCATGTTGTGCAAACACCACCTAGTAGGGATCACTGTGTTTGCTGACATTTATTTTGAAATTAGAAAGGTAAAAAATTATATTAACGCAAAGGGCTATATTTTCCCCCCATCAAATTTCAACAATGTGGTCTTAGAACTTGGATAACATAAGTGCCTCCATAATTAGATTCGTGGGACATTCAGCTTTGCTTACATCTCTTAAGAGTAGCAATATTTATTTAATTAGTTGTTCCTTCTTCCAAAATGGCACTGAGTGTCAAAATCAGCATAAAACGGTTACACGAGGCAAAATGAAATAAAAATTAGGAACTTCCAAGTCACACAAAACATCTCTAGCAAAATCCCAGGAGGTTGAATGAGAGCCAGTAAGTCACATTTGGAGGATTTCTCAAGCAGAGAAGAAACGTTTCCAGATTCTAACCTAGCTCTATAGGCCATTTCTGGAAATATAATAAGCATCAGATATGGCTTGGAGCTCTTCAGTTCACACAACACAATCCACATTCAATCATTTCTCTGTCAGTTATCTCTCTTCTCTTCCAGTTTTTGCACAGCTTCAAACAAAATCATTTTACCTTTTCCTGGTAAAACATTGCAATAAAATATATATGAGTGGGAGGCAGCCAAACATCCCGGTATCGTTCCCATTTCTGATGAGTTCATTACACACAGTGCTGCCTTTTGTTTCCCATCCATTATAAGGATAGGAAATCAGTGGCCCTTTAGAAGCTGCAGAACTTCAACAGACAGCCACCTTCAGTGGGGGTGGAGGAGTGCCAGAAGTTGTACTTCAACCGTAGAAGTTGTAGTTCAACAGTATCTGGATGGCCCTGGCCAAGGATTTGGAAGACATCATAAAAATAAACTTCTTTCCCATTTCTGAATTAAGCTGCTGAGGAGGAGCATATAGCAGTAGCACTTAGACCAGGGGTGTCAAACTCAAGGCCTGCAGGCCAAATCCAGCTCGTAGGGTGCTTAGATCCAGCCTGCAGTGAAAATGGAAAAGTCCCTCATGAACTCCATTTTTGTTGGCAGAGTGCTCAGCCCACCACAGGTGCCCCCCATATGAGTGGTGTCAAGTTGGCCATGCCCACCCTGGTCATGCCCACCTGCCCCCTCTCACCCGAGGTCAAACCAAACCCTGATGCGGCCCTCAATGAAATCAAGTTTGACACCCCTTAGACTTATGTACCGCTTCATAGTGCTTTATACAGCCCTCTCCAAGTGGTTTACAGAGTCAGCATATTGCCCCGCAAAATCTACATCCCCATTTTACTGACCTCATAAGGATGGAAGGCTAAGTCAACCTTGAGCTGTTCAGAATCGAACTCC
This sequence comes from Pseudonaja textilis, assembly GCF_049901715.1. NCBI lineage: Eukaryota > Metazoa > Chordata > Lepidosauria > Squamata > Elapidae > Pseudonaja > Pseudonaja textilis. Next base: position 20,254,353 of record NC_141990.1, read on the forward strand.
TGGAGTGAGTAGTGAGTTAGCCTGAAGTACTGCATTTTAAGCACAACGCCCCATGGTTCTTATAATATATGAAAAGATGAGGACTGAAAACAAAGTCATAAATTGGGCAAATGTTCACAGGGACCTTGTTTCACAGTATCTCACCATCCTGAGACACAGCTTGGTACCGGGCTTCAGACTGGCAATCCTAGAGATTCTAGTGAAAAATGCAGATCCCACAAGCATAAGATTTCCATGCCTCTGTTTAAGAGATTGTTTCAAATTAATCTTGTTCTCCCAAGAACTGTTATTTTTGCAAATGGAAGGAAGCTCTGTTAATTTTTCTTCTTGCTTCTCAATGAATAGTTTTATGAGTTTCTATGGATTATTTCGGCGTAAGCTGCTAGAAAGGACCCTTGTGGCAGACAATGTAGCCTATGAACTAAACATCAATACAAAGAAATTATTTTCCTGTATTAATTACAAATCAGACAAGGGAGAGATTTGTTCTTCCACGGATTGCCACAGTCTCACAGAAGGAAGCTGCCAGCTCCATGCCAGCAACTTAATTGTTTCAAATTAAAATGCAAACCTGCCTTCATAATAGTCTCACACATCATACTCGTATGATATGTTTCTGGGCTCAGCATGATCTACAAACAGAAAAGCATACCATGGTTTATTTGACAACTCTATATCACTGGTTGAAAGCCTGGTTTGTTTTGGGATAACTGACTGTAACTGTCACTTCGTTAGGTACGGGACACATGGTTTGTAGCTTCCTGTCTTATTTTTGGTTATGGTCCCATTGATCAATCACCAAGAATTTTTTTTAATTTTCTAAGCCACAGAGTTATGAAACAAGAGTTGCTTAAAATGATAGGAAAATTGGCCAAATTTGATTGGGCAAATGAGGAATGAAAATTTTGGATTATCTGCAAAACTGGCGTTGTTTTTGGCTGGTTTAATAGATTTAACAGATAATCAGAGTTGGAATGGACCTTGTAGGTCATCTAGTCCAACCCCCCGCCCAAGCGGGAGACCCTACACCATTTCTGATAAACAGAGTCCAATCTCTTCTTGAAAGTCTCAAGTGATGGCGCTCCCACAACTTCCGAGGGCAATTTCTGTTCCATTGGTTGATTGTTCTCACTGTCAGAAAGTTTCTCCTTATTTCCAGGTTAAATCTCTCCTTGTTCAGTTTCCATCCATTATTCCTTGTCTGGCCTACAGATGCTTTAGAAAATAGCTTGACCCCTTCCTCTCTGTGGCAGCCCCTCAAATATTGGAAGACCACTATCATGTCTCCCCTGATCCTGCTCTTTACTAGACTAGCCAAGCCCAGTTCCTGCAACCGTTCGTTGTATGTTTTAGCCTCCAGTCCCCTAATCATCCTGGTTGCTCTTCTCTGTACTTTTTCTAAAGTCTCAACATCTTTTTTGTAATCTGGTGAACAAAACTGGATGCAGTACTCTAGGTGTGGTCTTACTAAGGCTTTATAGAGTGGTATTAGTACCTCACTTGATCTCAATTGTATCCCTCTGTTAATGCAACTTAGGATTGCATTAGCTTTTTTGGCTGCTGCTGCACACTGCTGGCTCATATTTAGCTGGTTGCCCACTAAGACTCTAAGATCCCTCTCACGGTTACTGCTATTGAGCCTGGTTTCACCCAGTCTATATGGGTACTTTGGGTTTTTCTTGCCTAAGTGTAGGACTTTACTTTTCTCTACATTGAATTTCATTTTGTTAGATACGGCCCAGTGTTCTAGTCTGTCAAGATCCATCTGAATCTTGAGCCTATCTTCTTGGGTGTTAGCTATTCCTGCAAGCTTAGTATCATCTGCAAATTTGGTAAGTTCCCCTTCTATTCCCTCATCTAAATCGTTATGAAGATATTGAAGAGTACTGGGCCTAAGACGGAACCTTGTGGCACCCCATTGCTTCCTTCCCTCCATGTAGACTTAGACCCATTAAGGACTACTCATTGAGTACAGTTTGCCAGCCAGTTGCAAGTCCATCTAGTGGTGGTGCTATCTATTCTACCTTTTTCTTGCTTACTAAGAAGTAGGTTGTGGTCTACTTTGTCAAATGCCTTGCTGAAATCTAAATATATTATGTCCACAGTATTTTGCCCGTCTAATTTAGTCACTGTGTTGAAGAATGTTTTGTTCAACAAAACATAATTAAAATTAACCATGTTTGCTACAATGTGGGAATGCAATTGTCTCAACTAGGTCAGGACAGTCTATTTTTATAGGAAATGGCTCTTTGGTAGTCATCATTAATTGGTTCTGGGAGGTGCAATAATGAGTACCAAACCATTTTTCCCCATAAGGAATAATGTAGTAAGTCACAAGGCAGCTGACACCAACAAGTTCTAGTCGGTGTGTTGAGTAGCAAACAAACAATGAATATCAGGATAAAATTGTTATGTCAAAATGCATTGAGTATCAAATTTAATGAATTTCAAAGCAGTTGAGTACCCAGGTACCATTGTACCTTTATCATTATCTTTTAATCCAGAGATATAATCTGAGACTGTAGGATTGCAAGTCTCCCCCCACTCCAATATGAATAATTCTAGAAATTCTACTGGATCTTAGTAAAAACGGAAATTAAGTGAAATCTCCTTTTTATCCAGGCCTTGCCAGTGTCTCAAAGATCAAGGGCAACCCTCACATCGGATTGAAAACTGAAACTGAGCAATTGAACTATAAGGCTTGCTCCCATGAGTTATATACAGAAATAGATATCTGATTCTTTAATAATCCTATAGCTGCCCAAACAGCAGAGAGGGGGCCTTTTTGACTTACAGTTAGAACAATGGGACTTCCTAAATAATGATGTCCATATATAAACCTATCTCATACACAAATGCACATCTTGTCTTTCCTCTAGCTCAAGGAGGGAAACACAGCATGTCTACCTCCAATTTGGTCTCTAGGAATCTATGAATTAGTTTGATACTGTTCTATAAAGTCTTGGTAAGGTCACACCTGGAATACTGCATCCAATTTTAGCCACCACACTATAAAAATAATGTGGAGACTCTAGAATAGGGGTGGGCAAACTTTGCCCTGCGGGCCACATCCGGCCCGTTGGTCATTTTAATACAGCCCGCCTCTGGAAAAAAAAATCCCCTCTGAAAAAAAAATTGGGGCCGGCCAAAAGAGACCCCGCGCCGCATGCCATAAAATCGCACACACAACACGGAGCTGGGCAGCCGCTTCCCTGGTGGCGGGGCTGAGGTCGCCACCCAGGGAATGCCCACTGCTTTCCCTCCGCCCGGGCTCCGCTCAGGTGTCCGGCTGGGGCTGTCAGGAGTTGCTACCGCGGGTGCAGCTCCGCACGGCTCCAGTCCCGCGTTGCCTTGGGAAGGGAAAGGCAAAACCAGGAGCCGCCGAGCCTGAGCCTCGGGTGCCGCTGCTGCCATTGCAAAGCGCCACTGCGGCTCTTCCTTTTTGCCTTTCCTTTCCCGAGGCAACGCGGGATTGGAGCCGTGTGGAGCTGCGCCGGTGATAGCAACTCCTGACTCAGGGGGCCTCCGAGGGGAGGGGAAGGAGGAGAAGAAGGGGGGGAAGGGGGGCAACTCCCAAAAAATCTTGTGCTGACCCGGCCCGTCTGTCAAATTTTAAAAGTCAATGTTGCCCCCCAGCCAAAAAGTTTGCCCACCCCTGCTCTAGAAAGAGTGCAGAGAAGAGCAACAAAGATGATTAGGGGACTGGAGACTAAAGCATATGAAGAACGGTTGCAGGAACTGGGCCTGGCTAGTCTAGTGAAGAGAAGGACCAGGGGAGACATGATGGCAATCTTCTAATATTTGAGGGGCGGCAACAGAGAGGAGGGGGACAATGTATTTTCCAAAGGCCAGACAAGGAACAATAGATGGAAACTAATCAAGGAGAGATTCAATCTAGAAATAAGAAGAAACTTCCAAACAGTGAGAACAATCAACCAATGGAACATCTTGCCTTCAGCAGCTGTAGGTGCTTCATCACTGGAGGCTTTCAAAAAGAGACGGGGTAGCTACTTGTCAGAAATGGTATAAGGTCTCCTGCTTGAGGAGGGGGTTGGACTAGATGATCTACAAGATCCCTTCCAGCTCTGTTATTCTGTTAAGAGAAACAAAGTAACTAATCCAAATTCTGCAGCAGAAGATTGGTTTTAATTCACTGCCTGCATCATACTATCACCCTGGTTTTTCAGTCCATCAAAGCTGCAGCCCTTCCTGCTTACAGACAGCAACACTTCGTCTTCTTATCTTCAGTTTTGCATAATTTGGGTTAGACTCAGGACAGGCTGCCTGCAAATCCTGGGTTCGGCAGTTAAGCCAGGAATTCCAACGCAACCTTACAAGGATCGCTGCATTAAGGCTCACTTTTTGCATGGCCCAAGTCTTGTTCCTGCATCCGTTGTGTCAGGAGAAATGGTGCTACTTGTCTTGTTTATTCCCCTATCTGTTGCATCCACTCAGGGAGTCAGGAGACAGCCCACCGACAGACAGCATTGCCACTCTGTTTAATGCTGAATTATTTACAGTAACAGATAGCAAGTTGCCTGATGAATGGCCTCAGTTTATAGTCCTGACAGAGCAATTGTCTCCCCTCCCCACTTTGCAATTTCTCCAGGTAAGTGAGAGTTCCTGCCAGACACACCTCTTCGCAGCACTGTCGACATAATTCAGTGGGGGGAAAGAAACAGGGGTGGGAAGATGTTAAGGAATTTAATGGAAAACAGAAGGTGAGGGGTCAGCAAGTTGATGAATTATTCATCTCAGCATGCACGCTCTGGCCTGCTAGTGCCTTCCCTGGAGCCAGAGACAGCGAACCAGGGAAATTTATGAGCAGGAAAGTAACATGTTAGCCCATCAAAGTGTCTCTCAGCCTACCTGGAAGTGTGCAATGGCTGCAGTGTTTATTCAAGCTGAAAAGAACCATTTAAAAAGGTGCACTGGTAAATCAGGCAGACTATTTTATCTAGACTGGGCAGTGGGAGGAAGTGGGAGCCGCTTAGCAGGAGGCTCCCGTTTCTTGAAATAGCTGCTTGTTTGAAGAGCAGCTCGGTTTGCCAGACGGGCCCAGAAGAGTCCGTCTCAGGTGCTTTCCAATACATAGATGGAGATGACAGGATTTCACCCCTTGGAAACCTGACACATCACCTCAAAGGATTAAAAAAAACGGCAGAATCTTCCCAAATGGAAGGCCTAAACTTTTGCTTTGCAAATAGATGATTGGTAAGGGAGAGGAGAGAAGGTGGGTAGTCAGTGCTTGCACACCATGGACACCTTGGGCTCCCCAAATTCTAAGCTCAGCAGATTTCTTCAAGAGCTGAAGAAGCTTCTTGGATGAGAAGTGAAACGTCTTCGAAGAAAAACAAGAAAGCCCAATTTCCTCTCGGAAAAAAGCACCTTTGGGACAACCGTGACCTAGATGACTGAGAATCTCCATAGACATCCCTCTGTTAATGCAACCTAGGACTGCTTTTGCTTTTTTGGCTGCCGCCACACACTGCTGGCTCCTATTTAAGTAATCGTCCACTAGGACTCCACCTTCCCTCTCACAGTTACTCCTATGGAGCCAGGTTTAATCTAATCTATACCTGAACGTTTGGCTTTTTCTTGCCTAAGTATAAGAACCTTCCTTTTCTCTACCTTGTCTTCACATTGTGTATAATGCTGATGAAATATAAGCCGGATAGCTTTAAAAAGAAACAAACGTGAAGGTTATTAATGGATATTTGTCATGATGATTGAAAAAGAAATCCATGTTCAGAGGCAGTCTGTCCAACACTGAGAAGAAATATTTAGAACAATTGCAACTACCACTGCCAAATCAGCAGATTTGGCTGTCCAGTATCAGAAACAAAAAAAAAGAAAGAAAATTAACCCCAGAGCAGCAACACTGCGTTCTGAGTTAACAAAATATAACATGCTGCATTCAAGGAAATAAATCTTATTATGAACTACTATGACGGCTTGTGCACACAACTTGCTAAGACCATAGTTAAGTTCCTGTAAGATAGTGACTCGCGCACATCAGTGGTGGGATTCAAAAGTTCCTACCACCGGTTCTGTGCGTGTGGCTGCAGGGGGGGTTGCGCAAGTGCCTAACACCCACTTTGCGCATGCATGAAAACAGTAAAAACTAAGCTACTGCGCCTCTCAGCTGTTAAGCATAGCAATCCACTTTGCCGTGCCTAACAGCTAAGAGGTTAAAAAGGGCCTAGGAGCAAGGGCAGGTGGGTGGGTCCAACTGCAGAGCGTCGGAGAGACTCGGAGCGAACTGGTTCTCGGCCAGCTGATCTTCGATGCTAGCGGTATGCCAGAACCGGGCCAAACTGGTAGAATACCACCACTGGTTCACACTAACATTTTAGCTCATGTTAGCATCCAATAAAAATCCAGCCCCTACAATACTTCCTTGGTTGGCCACCTAGTTCCAAGATTAAGTACAGGGAGTCCCCAACTTACCACAATTTGTTTAGTGACCATTCAATGTTACAACAGCATTGTAAAAAGTGACCTGTGACCATTTTTGACAGTCATGACTTTTCTATCACCTTCATGATCAGGGGATCAAAATTCAGATGCTTGGCAACTGGTTCATACTTATGACCGTTACTGTGTCCCAAGATCATTTGATCACCTTTTGTGATCACTTTTCTAACAAGAAAAGTCCAAAGGGAAACCAGTGTCAACTCATAAAATATTTCTATGGTCTTTTTAGAGTTGCCAACAGAAAGGAAGGGAGGAGCGGTGCAGCGGCTTGCAAACCGAAAGTGCATTCCATAAATGTTTTCAAAGATAGTAACTAGGTGACTGAAGTTTCTGCCGGGCAAAATTCTAACTGGAGAACATGACTGATGACTCTTGGATACAGATGTGTCCCATTGGAGAATATGAATTACGATTCACCCAGGGGGTGGGGGAAAACCAGGGTCAAGAGTGACAATGAATTATGTGTCTCAGAGTTGGCTACATTCAGGCAGTGCTGGACATTTTAACTCCCAATAAATCCTTTTGAAGTTTTGGAAGTTTGACTCAAGGCTCATGATTTAAATGGGGGTAACTGGCGGAATCCTGACAGCCATATTCACTTAACAACCGGGTTACTAATTTATCAACTGCAGTGATTCACATAACAACTGAGGCAAGAAATGTCATAAAATTAGGCAAAAATCACTTAACAAATGTTTCACTTAACATATATTTTGGGCTCAATTGTGTTTCGTTAAGTCGAGGGGTATTTTCCTCCCAATGTATCAGCCCCTTCACCCACCTTGATGATGTCCTCATTGCTGGACTTGCATTTGACCATTGCTGAAATATCCAAGATAACTCCCGTCATCTCTATGGCGATGACCTTCACGGGAATGGCAACTGTCCGTCCTGTGAGGATGGCTGTGTTGATGATTTCTGTATCCTTAAGGATGATAAAGGAGACCATGTTTTATTGAGTGGACTGTGGTCCCACCATCTTCTCCTCATGAGCTAATTTCTCCAGGATATTCAGGAAAGTCTATTGGAGTGGTGTGGTGGCCTAGAGGTGGAGCTCTTGCCTCACAATCAGAAGGCTGTCAGTTCAATCCTAGGTAGTGGCAGATTTTTCTCTCTCTGGGCACAAAGAGATAATATCTGCTGCGAACTCTGCATTGGTGACAGGAAGGGCATCTGGCCAGTAAACACTCAGCTCCATTCAGTTGCTCCAACTCTACCCCGATGCAAAAGATTATGGGGCTATTAAAAGACAACAACATTCAGGAAGGTCTATTTGAGATGCTGTTAACCTTTGCAATGATGCTTGAGCCCAGGGAATTCTTCCCAACTTGGTGTTCTACAGCTAGCTATGCAGTTAGGGATTATGGGATTGGAAAATCAATACTAGATTGGGCAAGACTCCTCTAGGAAATGCTATTTTGATGGCATGATTTCTTGAGAGTTATTCCCTGATGTTTAGGATAGTAAACTTGAGACCATAAAGATACATTCACAGAACTTATTCCAAAAAAGCTTGTTTTCACTGCTTCCCAAACAGAGTGTAAATGTACAATAAGTTGTTCTGATATTGACAATTGGGGAGATAGAAGTTCCTCCATATATTTATTAGATTTTTTTTATCCTGCCTTTATTATTTTTATAAATAACCCGCCTGTAAACATATTTAATACTCCCTCATCTTCCTATTTTTCCATATTAAACATTAATATAAACAAAAATAATAGCAAACCATATGGTTTAACACATCCACCCAAAGAAAAGCCAGATAAAACTCTTATATCACTGATTTTAAGAAGTTCACGCCAGACTAAGCTATTAAGTAATCTGCTTGATTTAGAGTTAGCATGTTGTATGAAGCCAACTAATATGCTTTGTACTATATACTGTAATTTGTGGCTGAGTGTGATGGTTGGATCCAACTAATTGTGTTTTTTCAACCAATTTTGGTTAAAGAAACTAAAGCATAACTGCCTCGTTTCATTCATCACACTAAGACATGTTTTAATTATTTCTCTGTATCAATGATCAAGCAAAGGTTATGTAGAATGCTTAAAGTCAGTATCAATTTTAACTCAAATTACCCAATATATGGGTGTCTCTACTTTCAACCCTAAACTAAAAGTCCCATAGCTCCCATATAATGAAGTTAAAGGAATTGGACCAAACATTTGAATGCATATCTCAGGTCTAAGATAATAGTAAGGCAGAAAACTGAACTATCTTCTAGCTTGCTTCTAAGAAAGAAGCTCACCATGGCCAGGGCAAGGATGGCACGGATGTCCCTCTGAATTACTGTCAGCTCAGTCACAGCCTTCTCCAGATCAGGCGGTGGGTTGCGACCCCGATAGTCTATATGCCACATGATGCGTCGAGTCACGGATTGGCTGGTGAAGTTCTCCATTTCAAAGTCCAGCTGCATGATCTCGTAGGGCGAGTCCTGGTCCCTGCCAGGAGAGAAAGGCGCTCGGATGACACCTGATGCCACAGGGAGGGTGGTAGGGTGGGGAGGGACAGAGCATTCAGTCCAGACAGAAAGACAACCCCTAGTATTTCCTCCCATATTTGCAAGATGCTCATGCCTCCAATCCCCTCATCTTTACTCATCTTTCTGAGGAGAGAAACTTGTCTAATGTCAGTCCTCCTGAGAAATTTTACTGCTCTTCAAATCATCTTCTAGTAGCCAGCCCACCAGGCTAAGCAGTACAACAACCTTAAATTGCTATGTGAATTTTCAGTGGTGGTTGTTTTTTTTCTCCTGCCACATCCCCTTTTTTCCTTGTGTGCAATATCTTTTTATACTGTATTATCAAGCTGGGGGTTCTCTTATTTTGTGGGTCTTTAATCCGCTTTACTGCAAGGCTTTAAACAAACATTATTTCTGCAAACATTTCTGAATTCTTTTTTTTTTCCTCATCAAAGGACATCCCAGACAAAATATCATATTTATTACATTTCTGTTGCAGTATTCAGGTTGCTTGGTAATCAACTGCTAGGCTTTATAAAAAGATTAACCCTTGATAAAATGGTTTACTTAAAAAAATATTATTCCAGCAATTGCTCAAGAGCTAAGTGTGTTGCCTCTACTTAGAAATAAGTCTTTGTGTGATGTCCTCAGTAAGACTTACACGGGACCACACACTGCGGAAGAATTATTAGTTCTATCTAAAACATTCTAAATGTAAGTACCTGGACTGCATACAATCTTCTTTAGAAGTTATTTATTCACTGAAAGACTATAATAGAATGTTGAAAACAGAATAAAAATATGAAACTAAGTCAAATGCAGTGACTGAAAAGTATTTATCTGCTAAGAGGGAAAGAGGAAAGGAAGCAATCGCAGCAATTCACATACCTCTTCAACTGAAAGCAAGCATAGGCTTCTGCAAAAATGAGAAATAACTCCAATATATCAGCTAGCACGTTGTCAGTGATTAAGGCAAGGGTTGGCATCCTCAGAGCCCCTTCTTGCATAGATTCCTCTGATTACCAAAATCTATTGTTGTTAACCATTAACACAGCCCTCCATCCTTCCGAGGTCGGTAAAATGAGGACCAAGAATATTGAGGGCAACATGCAAATAATGCTTCTACCTTGCAAACCGCCCAGAGAGTGCTGTAAAGCACTATGGGGTAGTATATAAGTCTAAATGCTATCGCTATTATTTTAAGCTAGGAAGTACAATAAAGTAATGTAAGCACTAAAGGTAAAGAATCCCCTGGCACATATGTGCTAGTTGTTTCCAGCTCTAGGGGGCGGTGCTCATCTCCATTACAAAGCCAAAAAGCCAGCGCTGTCTGAAGACGTCTCCGTGGTCATATGGCCTGCATGACTAAATGCCAAAGGCGCACAGAGCACTGTTCCCTTCCCACCAAAGTGGTTCCTATTTTTCTACTTGCATTTTTACATGCTTTCAAACTGCTAAGTTGGTAGGCGCTAGGACAAGTAATGGGAGCTCACTCCGTTACGTGGTTCTAGGGATTCGAACCGCCAAACTGCCGAGCTTTCTGATCGACAAGCTCAGCGTCTTAGCCACTGAGTCACTACGTCTCCATAATGTAAGCACTACAGCAAGCTAAACATAGTACAGGTAGTCCTCGATTAACAGCAGTATGTTTAGTGACAGTTTGAAGTTAGACAATTCCAGCAACTGTTCTTTATATGTTTTAGCCTCCAGTCCCTTAACCATCTTTGTTGCTGGGTGGTGTGGCATCTCCCTCTTGGGCCCCTTAGTTGCTCATAACTGCCTGTCATTCTATGGCTCCAAAATTGCTGCTAGAGAACAGATTTAAGGTATTTGTGATGATATGAGGATATTTAGCTGATATCGTCTCCATGCCTTTTTCTACTCGGTCAGCCCTCCCGGCCTCCATTCTCAAATCTCCCTCTCTTTCATTGAAACCAGTAATCACATTTTTTAAAATAAAAACCAGCTCTTTCTGTTGTTATTCTTCAGAGGCAGAAAAAAATAATGTATTCATTTATTCATCAACTTATAGAACTTGCACTCATAATGCTGCGATGCTATTGTAAGATTTTTTTTAAGAAGCTATCATAAATAAACAGCGAAAAAGAACATAGAAATAAATTGTGCTCTGGTCCAGCAGAAAGAAACACAAATGCTCTTTAGAATAATAAGATGCACAGTCTATAAATTTCATAAGGAAAAATAAAGAAAACCGACATAACATGGGCTCACCTAACCTCCAGGCCCCAAATCCTTTGCAAAAAGAAAACAGGACTAGGACTATCTGAATGACAGGTATACACTATTCCTGAGGTGTAATTCAATGTATTTCAAGTAGTCCTCGACTTACAACTACCCTGTTTAATGACACTTCAAAGTTATGGTAGAATGCAATATTGCAGGCTGATTCTGCTCACTGCCAACAGTTTGATTCTCACCAACTCAAGGATGACTCAGCTTTCCATCCTTCCAAGGTCAATAAAATGAGGACTTAGATTGTCGGGGGCAATAGGCTGCCTCTGTAAACAGCTTAGAGAGGGTTAGGATTAGGGTTAGGTATATAAGTTTAAGTGCTATCTCTATTACTATTTTTATTTTTTTATTTATTCAATTTCCATAGCTATTCAACTCAATCAAGTGATTCTGGGCCACTTACAATTCTGTAATTTTGGGTCTCAGAAACTAACCTGCATTTATGATGACAGGGTCCCACAATTATGTGATTACAATTTATAATTGTTGTTGTGGAAACTAAAACTGACATTTATTTCTGGTTTCTGGCAAAAAACGCCCCTTGTAGACAATGGATTTGCTTAGCAACTGCAGCATTCACCTAACAACCATGGCAATTCACTTAATGACTTCTGCAAAAAAGGCCATACTAGAAGATACGATCACATAGAGAATCACCTAAGGACTGGCACAACTTATGACCATAATTCCAGGCTTAATTATAGTCATAAGTCAAAGACTACTTGGTAAGCAAGAATGATACACAGGCTGAACAATGAGGTAATAGTTATATGATGTTATAAGCTAATATAGGTTGGTGATTTAACATGGTGGGGTTACCCCACCATGGTCTTAATAATTCTGGGACTGGGCAGCAGTAAAATAGAATTAAATAAATATATATGTTTTATGAACCAGACACTCATGTTATGCCATCATGCAGTTTGCTTGTTCAGGGATAACTTACTGGGTAACCATAGCAATTGTGTTTTATTTAACCTCTGGTCCTGTCGTAGGCTCTGACATCTGCTTAAAACCAAAATAAGAATTGCTTTTTTAAGCATTCTCATGGAATCTCTTTAACAAGATTTGTTTAAAAAAGAGAAAGGGATCAGGATACAAAAATTCCAGTAACAGACCTATTTCCTACCTAATGCCAATATATCTCCAACATCCATTAAGGTGAAATATTCTTTATTTCCTTACTTAAATGCCATCCCGTGGAATAGCTAGATAGCAGGTTTTTTCAATTATAATGAAGGAGCTTGCTGTTGGCTTTTGACAGATTTCCTGAATCTTTTATCAGCTGGGAAGCAATCCTTGTAATACCCTTTCAATTTTAGATCTTGTTGTGCTGAGCAGAAAGATCTAAAAGGATTTTCTCCCTGTGTATAACTGAATGCAAGTGGAATTTATCCTTAATGCATGTGTTATTTGGGCATTCTGTAGGTGTATACTTTCCAGAATATTAGAATCTGGGATCGTACCATGAAGGAAAAAAAAGAGGAAACTATCAAAACTGAGCCAAAAAAATACTCCAAAGATACTAACAGAACTAATAGAATAACAGAGTTGGAAGGGACCTTGGAGGTCTTCTAGTCCAACACCCTGCTCAGGCAGGGAACCCTATCCCATTTCAGACAGATAATTGTCCAATCTCATATGTTGTCTAATTCTCCATTCACTAAGGACCAGTACACACAACCAGGGGTGGGATCCAACAGGGTTAACCACCAGTTCGGTCATTTACGAGGTTTGGTGATTTACAATGTGCTTCCCTGCACGCTGCCAGGCGCGCGCCTGTAAATCATCATCAGCATGCTGCGTGCAGAGAAGCAGCCTTTCAAAAAGCCCTTTTTTCCTGTTTTTTTAACTGCAGCTATGCCTCGCAGGGCAGCTGAAGTTGAAAAAATCAGGAAATAAAGGTCAGGTAAGACCCCGGGTGGGCGGGTGGGCAAAAACATCAGCATACATAGAACCAGTTCTATGTCTGTTGCTCTTCAGGGCTACCGGTTCTACAGAGGTGGACAGCACCAGTAGAAACCCACCCCTGCACACAACTCCATCCAACGCACATTGCTTGCCTTCAGAAGTTGTGGCAGCTTCATCCTTGGAAGCTTTCAAGAAGAGACTGGACTGCCATCTGTCAGAAATGGTGTATGGTCTCCTGCTCAGGCGGGGTGATGAGTTGGACTAGATGATCTCCAAGGTCTCTCCCAGCTCCACTCTGATCGATTGATTCAACCCAAAAACAAGGAGAAACTTCCTGACAGGGAGAACAATCAACCCATGGAATCCATGGGTTGATACGGAACCCATCACCACAATATACAGCATCCTCTAATTTAAAATGATAATAAAATGGGATTGGACAAATCTATAGGTAAAAAATAGGATGGGATGCCATTGCCCGGGAAAGATTGGTACACAATATAATCCTCCTGGATTCATCGCTTGTTTGTTCACTCTTATTTATTGACTGCCCATCTTGTCTAGAGATGATTCTGGGCATCTTACAAACATTAAAATTGGTAAATATTAAAATAATAAATAACAACAACAGCAAGTACAGTTAAAAGATGGGGAGGAGGGGAGCATGAATTACACAGAGGGAGATGAGATCTTTTCTTAATCCAATAGCCACCTCCAAAATGGTGCAAACCCCCCCCACCCCCGGGGGGCCCTGGGCCAACTGTCAGAGCCAGGTCTTCAGGCCTTTATAAAAAGGTCGGTAGGGTGAATACAGATCTCCCCTCAGGGAGGGGTGGAGTATGATATTCCAAAAGGCAGGAACCACAGCAGAAAGGGAACTTCTCTCACCAGTCAGAATTGATCCCACCAGTCAGAATTCCTTGATTGATGGGGTCCATAACATGCCTCCTCTGCCAGCATGCGTGGGATGAGATAATTGTTTGGAGGATACCCAGCTGCTATGTGTTTCATTCTGAATTTTACCTATTGTATTTATTTTATTGTAAACTGAAGCAAAGGTGGCAGGATACCATTCCCGGGTGGACCTAATTGCTGCCTTTGATCATGAGAAGTGGGCTTTGTTGATCCAAAAAATGGACCCTGCATCTCTGGAATAACACTAGAATGAAGAAGTAAGCTGCATAGAGTCATGTATGTGAAGTAGGAAGATTATAAAAGGAAGGAAGGAAGGAAGGAAGGAAGGAAGGAAGGAAGGAAGGAAGGAAGGAAGGAAGGAAGGAAGGAAGGAAGGAAGGAAGGAAGGAAGGAAGGAAGAAGTTAATGGCAACTAGTCAATCAGAAGTTCTGGGAAACACCAAATATTGATTTATCATCTGAACTAAACATGGGAAAGAGACCCTAAAAATTTAAGTCAAAAGTCTCAGGGAGAATTCAAATTCTGAGGACACATTTTAGAAGAGAGAAATAGCAGCATGTTTGAAGAGAATTCCAGGGATGAGAAGAGCTCTTACAAAAGAAAATAAAATTGCTTACAAGAGGAAGCATCCTGGATTGGTTAGGCAATTAGCTAATTAATGGGAGAAAGGGGGCACATCCAGCCCAGCTATTTACAACCCAGCACCACACAATTTACGCTTTGTGGAAACTACAGATTCACAACCCAAGAATGCCCCATCCCCACAGTGCCAGAGTAATGAATCTGCCCTATGTAAGGGTGCAATCGATGTGGGAAGGCCATTCACCAAGAACATCGCACTGATAGGGAAATATTGCACACGGCCATTATCACTGCCATAAATGAGGCAGCGGCAGGGGGAGGGGAGCGAAGGGGAGCATTTGCTTTTCTATTCTTATAATTTGCTCAAATGGCTAATCCTATCTATTGTTTAAGTCAGACTATTATTATTACTATTATTTTAACCTACACAGACTTTCATAGCAAAAAACAGAGTTGGAAGAGACCTTGGAGGTCCTTCTAGTCCCGTAATGGCGAACCTATGGCAAACGTGCCACAGGTGGCTCACAGAGCCATTTGGGCTGGCATGGGAGCTGCAGGCAAATTTACCTCACTGAGCATGTGTGCGACTCACAGCTGATTTTCGGCCAGTTTGAGGCCTTTTTCAGCCTCCCAAAGACTTGAGGAAGGCTTCTGCAGGCTTCTACAAGCTTTGTAGGCTGAAATCTAGCCCTGTTTTGTCACTTCCTCCATTTTCAAAAAAACCGGAAGCCTGCAGAAGCCTTCCTCAAGCCTTTGGGAGGCCGAAAAAGGCCTCAAACCGGCCAAAAATCAGCTGTGAGGCAGGTAAGGAGGCAGCGAGGGTGGGTGGGATTGTGCGAGCATGCATAGGGGACGTGTGGGGCACACACTGCCTTCTGGGTACTGGCACGCAAATTTTTGGCACAGGACCCCAAAAAGGTTAGCCGCCATCTAGTCCAATCACCTGCTCAAGCAGAAAACCCTGTAACATTTCAGATAAATGGTTGTCCAACCTCTTCTTAAAAACCTCCATGTTGGATCACCGACAACATCTTGTTCCATTGATTACAGGTAATCCTCGACTTACAACAGTTGATTTAGTGACCATTTGAAGTTACAATGTCACTGAAAAAAGCTACTTATGACCATTTTTCATGCATACCAACTGTTCCAGCATCCCTGTAGTAACATGATCAAAATTTAGTTGCATGGCTACAAGCATGTAGTTATGACACTGCAGTATCTTGGGTTCATGTGATAATCTTTTGCAACCTTTTGACAAGCAAAATCAATGGGGAAGCCAAATTCACTTAACAGCCGTGTTACTAGCTTAATGACTGCAGTGATTCACTTAACAACTGTGGCAAAAAAAAAGTAAAATGGAGCAAAAGTCACTTAACAAATTTCTCGTTTAGCAACATAAATGTTGGGCTCAATTGTGATCGTAAGTCAAGGATTACCTATAATTGTTCTAACTGGCAGGAACTTTCTCCTTAGTTCTAGGTTGCTTCTCTCCTTGATTAGTTTCCACCCACTGCTTCTTGTCCTGCCTTCTGGTGCTTTGGAGAATAGCTTGACTCCTTCTTCTTTGTGGCAGCCCCTGAGATATTGGAACACTGTTATCATGTCACCCCTAGTTCTTCTTTTCACTAAATTAGACATACCCAATTCCAGCAATTGTTCTTTAAACGTTTCAGCCTCCAGTCCACTAATCAGCAACTCCTAAAGGCACTTTGCTCTGCCTACACAGAAAGTGCTTTTTGTAAAGGTGTTATTCTTTGTACCAGTCTTCTCCAAGCTGATGCTCTCTCTCCCCCAAAACATCCAGCCAACCCAAATCCTACCTGTCAGGTGCCAGGCTTATGAGGGGTGCTCTCTGCCAATCCAGAAAGACAAAAATGTTGCAAGTGAACGTAATATCCACCGTATCAGCAAATCATAGAACACTGCAGGTGTCCCTATATTGCTACATAGAATAAAATGTTATACTTGAAAACGACATAATAAGGGATAAAGCAACAGAAGCTAAGCATTCTGAGGTGTTGAAGCCTGTGTTTCAGCTGGCTTTAAAGAAGGATTAGATCAAAATCTATGGAGAAGGGGAGAGCTTTTTTAATCCAATAACAGCTAAATGGAATTCCATATTCCAAAGAAGCCCTTCTCTGTGTATAATTTACTTTCGTGTCCTGTTTCTACCATTCAGGGGCATTGAGCTTCTTTGCAGAGAAAGTGATTTCTTCCTTTAACTGCCATCATTCTCCTGCTGGGTGGGAGAGTTTGAAAATTCAGCATGTTTGAAAATCATTAGCTTGGGAAAGAAAGCGTAAATTTATCCAATAACGTTATGGCTTGATGGAGGATGGTCCAAACTTTCCTCACCAGCTTTCCTGCACATAATACTCTCCTCTTCTTAGAGTGCTCTCTGTTGTAATGCCTAGCAATCAAGCTGTCTAGTGGAAATAAAAATATTTACATTTATTTATTGTATTTAAAAACAACCCGTCTCCTTTTTGGAGGAAGATTCATGTACAATTAAATATTAGACACTAGACTAGTGTTTCTGTGTCTTACCTATTTTAAAATGCAGATTTCAATTCCCAGAATTCCCCAGACAGCTGGTGGCTGGAGAATTCTGGGAGTTGAAGTCCACACATCTGTATACATAGATACAATAGAAGTTAGTCATTGACTACATGCCCTCTGTTCAAGCTTCCAGGATGCAGATTAATCAAAGTCAACAAAGAAGAGATTGGATGAAATCAACTTTTGATTTGATTCAGATGGGCTCAATTTTATTAACCATGACGGTAAAGAATGAATCGCTCTGTCCATATCTCTGTCATATCTTCAAAGTGATCTTGGTTTGGGGAAGCCATGGCAAGTCAGCACTGCCTCCTGACTTTGTTAGTGGAAATATCTAGTTCTCCTTTGTGGAAAATAAGGCAATATAGGATAGAAAACCTTTGATGTAATCCAGCAGGATTACATTTCCCGTCTCCCCCCTAGAACCAGGGAAAGCCCAGAGGGAAATAGTGGGGGCCAAATGCAGACAAAACCTAAGCTTTGTCCAGACAAGGTTAATCAGCTCAGATTAAAAGGCCTTCTGGCTGCATTTACACTTCATGCTAAGTTTGTCTAGGGTCAATCTTGTTCTGTGCAAATCTAGTCTGCTTGGTCAGTTTATGGTTCAATGTATTCTATGGACTCAGAAAACGAATAGATTTAAAAACTAGTTTATACATGTGATGAGAATGACATGTGCTGCTCACTTAAATCTTTTGTATGGCATAACCTTTATAACATTTTACAATCCAAAAAATTTACATGTTATGTCCTGATTCCTCTGAGGAACAGAAACCCAACGAGGAGCACAGACATGCCCTTATCCTCCTGAATGTCCCATAGCTCCGCACTCCTTCCACTTCTCTGTTCAGCCTCTTTTCAGAAAGCATCATCTGCTCTCAGCAGTGGAACTGATGCTGAGGATTGAAATGTCACGACAATCAAAAGCTTTGATGTTCAAACTTCTAAAAAGGAGCAAGGCTAAGGGATTTGAAAACCAGTACTCCAAAGTCATTTTCCTTTCCCACTGCTGTAAGGTTTGATCAGGATGTTTTCTTAAAAGGTGATGGTAATCACTTTAAATTCATCGTCCACTTTAACCTTTCAAGGCTGAATTTAATTTGCAGCCAGAGAGAGAGAGAGAGAGAGAGAGAGAGAGAGAGCGCCAGCCAGATTCCTGCTGGTTCATGGCCAACCTCTTCATCTCGTTACAGCTAAAAATATCTAATGAACATAAATTGTGGCATGGGCTGGACCAGTATCGCAGCAAATCTCCCAGGTCTGTAGAATAGCAGCAACAAGAAAATGCTTCGTCTATTCAATTACAATGCACCATAGTTTCAGTTTCACAGACCCTAAAGCCACAACACAAGGAAATACAAATTCTCTTCTCCTCCTTCTTTACAAAATAACAGCATTGGAAGGGACCTTAGAGGTCTTCTAATCTAACCTTCCGCTCAAACAGGAGACACTATACCATTCCCAACAAAAAGGTACCCAATCTCTTCTTAAAAACCTCCAGTGATGGAGCATCTACAACTTCTGAAGGCAAGCCATTCCACTGGTTTATTGTTCTCACAATTAGGAAATTTCTCCTAGGTCCGTGATGGCGAACGTATGGCATGCGTGCTGGAAGTAGCACACAGAGCCATCTCTCCAGGCACGCCAGCAGTTGTCCATTGCTCTTCTGGGTTCCAGTGCACACATGTGCGCCGGCCTGCTGGTCTTCGTGCAGATGGGAGCGCTGGAAAATGGAAGAGCAGCGGGCTGGTGCGCACGCGCATGCTGGGAAGCTGAGCTTCTGGTTTCCGGCGTGTGCATGCATATCGGCCAGCTGGTCTTTGTGCGTGCATGCGCACCAAAACCCGGAAGACCAGGTGGCCGGCACGCAAGCACGTGCTGGAAACTGGAAGCTCAGCTCCCCAGCACACATGTGCGCACCAGGAAGCTCAGCTTTCAGTTTCTGATGCTCCCATGTACATGCACCAGGGAGCTGCTCTTCCGGTTTTCAGCACTACACACACATACACACACACACACTCCCATTTCAGCAGTCTGTGCCAAAAAGATTCACCAACATTGTTCTAGGTTGTTTCTCTCCTTGATAAGTTTCCATCCATTGTTTCTTGTCTTGCCTTCAGGTGCTTTGGAAAATAGCTTGAACCCCTCTTCTTTGTGGCAGCCCTTCAAATAATGGAACAGTGCTATCATGTCACCCCAGCCCTTCTTTTCACAAGACTAAACAAACCCAATTCCTGCAACTGTTCTTCATATTTTTTTACTCTCCAGCCTTCTAATCATTTTTGTTGCTCTTTTCTGCCATATTTTTTTATAATATGGTGACTATAATTGAATGCAGTATTCTAAGTGTAGTCTTCTAAGGCTTTATAAAGTGTGGTGTTCCTAAGACTTTATAAAGTGGTACTCATGCTTCACATGATCTTCATTCTGTCCCTATACTAATGCAACCTAGGATTGCATTGGCTTTTTTGGCTGCTGCCTCACACTGTTGGCTCATATTTATGTTAACTGTCCACTAGGACTCCGAGATCCCTCTCACAGTTACTGCTATTGAGCCTGGTTTCACCTAATCTGTACCTGTACATTTGGTTTTTCTTGCCTAAGTGTAAAACCTTATTTTTCTCTACACCAAATTTTATTTTATTAGATAGGGCTCCGTGTCCAAGCTTGTCAAGATCCACCTGAGTCTTGAGGCTACCTTCTGGAGTGTTGGTTACTTCCTGTTTGACAAGTTCCCCTTCTATCCCTTCATCTACATTGTTTATGAAGTTGCTGAAGAATACAGGGCCTAAAATGCATACCTTGGCATACCCCACTGCTTACTTCCCTCCTTGTATATGTAGCTCCATTGAAGCCTACACACTGAGTGCAATTTGAGTCCTCTTCCTCCTCCTTGCTGGTAATTTTGTTATTGTGATGATTATTATTATGCTTACACTTATTACTCTTATTTCAGTTTATAACCTACCTTTTTTCTCTTAAGAGCCAAGATCGTATATCTGGTGCTGTGGCCACGTTATTATTTGGTGGAGTAGGCTGAACTGAGAAACAGTAATTTGCCAGGCATTATTCAGGGAGCTGGGCTGGAAGGAGAGGAGCCCATTCCAAACCAATAGGGAAAATTCTATTCCAGGAATGTCAAACTCGCGGCCTGAGGGCCTCGATGCATCACACTCTGGCCACGACCACCTCCAGTTGAGTGAAGGGAGGGAAAGTTGCAGTATGTCACGTGATGACGACGTGATGATGTGAGTTTGACACCCCTACTTTATATCCTACCACCCTCCCCATTCAATACATCAGAGATTCAAACTGAGATCTCTCTGCATATTCCCAAATCCACCCACCCCCAAAAAATCCATCCCTAAGATCTATTCACTGTAGAAGCAGAGTGGATCGCTAAGGCTCCCTTTTAGTCTCAAAAACAGATGTGACAAATGACAGGGCCAGATTATTTCTGCATCTGACTTTTGTATCATGTAACTACTCATCTCCCTCCACAAATACCCTATATTTTAACTCTGGTGCTCGCAGAACCAATGCTAATTCAAGGCTGGGTGTTTTTGAGGTTTGCTTAGCATCAACACTGTCCGTCTCCTCCCTACCAGCTTCCCAGCTTTCATTTCCATATATCTCAGAGTCAGAGAAATTGAAGCTATTCATCTGGGCTCTTTCCTCCTTGAAGAACTCAGCATGAAACATACCCACTACAAAGACTTTTCAGTCATCTCCAGAAGATTTCTCCTACAGAGAAACCCTGCGTTTGATCCATGCCTTAGGTTTCACATTCCATCAGAGATAGCTTTATTATTTTTTAAAGCTCTACTCAGACTTAGGGTGGGGCTTGCCCTAGTTTCCACAAATTTCAGAGAAAGTCCCAAGTCTTGAAGCATCAGCCTTGCCTTCATCTCAGGGGAAGTGCTAAATTTTACCCCTTCCCCAAATCAACAACTTCCTGACATATTGAACTTCCACTCACAGGAGCAGCTGGGGACTTCGATTCCCCAGCAGACTCCTTGAAATCCTTTTCATCCTGAATTACAAATATGCTTACATTTTTTTTGGGGGGGGGGAAAGGGGGGGCATATTTTCTAAGATCTTGCAACTCAGAAAATGGGTAAACAGAGCAGAATCTTAAAATCCAGAGACTTACTTACCTGGGTAAAATCCCACCAATCCATGCAACTTCGACAGTTGAAGTGGAGTGTTTGCTGCCTGTCTGAAATTCTGAATTCACGAGCCACTCGTGGTGACTGGATCTGGTTTTGAGGAGGTTCACCCCTTTTTTGGCCTTCACCCTGCCAAGCAACAAGAAAGAGAGAGCAACATCTTTTTCTCAAGGGCCCTCAAGTTAGGTCCCTCCATTCTCTCCCTCTGCATTTCCTTGAGCGTAACGCTCAACTGTATCACCTTATTAAATTGAAAAGAAAACCCCACTCGGAGAGGGTGGGTGGCTATACTTCTATAAAAGGTAAGGGCCATTGTTGTTACAGCACCTGAATTCTTGGAAAGAACTACCACCATCCCAGGATGGACCACAGGATGGCAATCTACAGGAAGTCCTCAACTTACAACCGTAATGGAGACTGCCCATCATGGTCATAATTTTTTTTTGGTCAATTGCTTACAAGATAATAGGTGTAAGTAAAAACATAGTTATGAATAGATGGATACATATAAAAAAAATTAAAAAATATATAAAAGAAACAATAGGACAGGGACGGTAGGCACATTGGTACCTACCAACTTTTTGATGATGATGATGATATTATTATTATTATTATTATTATTATTATTATTATTACCATAAATCGGGTCACTCATCTGACTGACTTTATCATTTATTGTAGTGATCATTAAGTGAATGCTATGATCATTAAGAGAACCAATGATTTGCTGGTATGGCCGAAAACCAGAAATAAATGGCAATTTCAGCAAAACTGTTGTAAAATGTGGCCACGTGACTGTGGGATGCTGCAGATGGACATAAATGCAAGCTGGTTGCTGAGTGCCTGCCATGTAGTCATGTGATCACGGGAGTTGGGGGCGGCCAACAGAACTTCAGAACCAGGTTATAAGCTAAACCACTGGCCTTAAGTCGAGGATTATCTGTACATGCCTTTGCTGTCCTCAAGTGGTCATCTGGATTTCTGCAACCCCATATCTGGCACCCAATTATTGAAACACCCTCCTACTTCTTATGCATCAGATTTGGATTTTTCAGGATTGGAAAGAGATATAATCACAGCATCATTTAGGATGCTCATGTCCACTGTTAAGTTCACAGCTTATAGTGCCTTATAGTTTATTTGTTTAGAATTTTTAACATTTGTAACAAACTTCTGCAGGCTTTATTTGATGGGGAAACAGGGGTATATATAAAATAACCCATGAATCAAACAAAAACAAAGACCCTAACCACATTTGAGTATCCTGATGGGGAAAACTTGAAGATAAGTTCTTGCCAAAAGTCCAACGCTGTCACAGGAGTAAACATGAATAAATAATATAATCTATCTTCATCTACTTATGAATTTCTGTGTTTAGAATATGAATTGTTTTTGTTGTTTTTGGCCTACACTGTCTTCCATGTTGGGCTAAGCGAATCCCTAAATGTCACAGAAACTATATTAGGTACTGAAGAAAGTTGACTTATTTAACAAAAGTAACAAAAGACAAAGAGTAGGATTTGCACAGCACAGCTGTAAAGTACTTTTTGGCACTTTTCTCCTCCCACCTGCTATCTAAAACCCCCAGGCTCCAGATTGTTCATTTTTGGTCTACAAGATAGTGATTGCTGTGGACTTTGTTAGAAGTCAGCATATAAGAACCTTCCGCACCTTTCCATGATGCTCCTGTGAGAGGTTGCAAGGAGACTCAGAAAGGAAAGGCAGAAACTTGACATAAACAAGCAACAGATGGGAAACGGCTTTGATAGTAATTTATAAACAACAGCTTGCAAAAAGCACAGGAAAAACAGATTCAAATACTCAAAAGAGATTCTGCTTTAATGAATTCACTAATAAAAGAAGGCTGGAGCTTCCTACGGCAGTTTTCCAACATTTCAAAATGAGGGGTCCTTGGCACTGTCTGAGCCTGGTTGCTTTCTTGCAGGCATTTCCTTACCAAACTAAGTAATCTCATCAGTGCTAGCACCTGAGAGAGCACCAAGGACTCCTTATTTCAACCCTATAGCTATAGATATTCTCTTCTAACGATTCCAAAATGAATTGTTTCACTAAAACTCCTTACTAAAGCCTAGGTGATCTGGTTTCTGTGTTCAGGGCTTGATGCCACCGTGCCAACAGCGATGGAGAGCTGTGCTTGTTCTGGACCCTTTAACAACCCCAGCCCCTGCAGGCAGTGCTTACCTAAGCATGAAGTGCTCAACTGTTGAGTTGCCCATCAGGTACAGAGTGACACTGAGCACCTCGCCTGGTTTGAGGGGTTTCTCGGGTAACCGGATGAAGATGCTGTCATCCAGACGCTGCTCCTGCAAGGGCTGGGTGGCTGGTGGCTGAACCAGCCTCAAGCTGCCAATGCGCAGGAGAGGGTGCTGGGTGGGACCTTCGATCCGTGCCCCGGCTCCGCCTCTCCGTCCCATTGGCTCGCTCCCACACTCCCCCGTGGCATCGGGGGTGTGAAGGGTGTAATAGAGTTCTGCTTGCTGTAAATCTCCAGCTGGTTCAATGTCCTCCATCACTTTCCTCCGCCCCAGGGGGACGGCAGCGGGTCCAAACCAAGCTTGAGGCAGCTCAGCTTGGGCTAGGCAGGTGGCCAGGCTGCCCCGGAGGCGGCAAGAGGCCCGGACCTCATGGGCCTCACGAAAGGCATGGAGTCGCACACAGGGCAGCCGCTCGGTCACGTCAAAATCATCCCAGTCACGTCCGGCCACATAGAATAACACCTGGGCTGTGGGCTGGTTGGCTGGCACCCGTGTGCCAACGATGAAGGCCCGTACTTTCCAGTTCACTGTCAGGCGTTCTGGTATCTCCAGAGTGCTTGAGGGCTGCAGCAGCTCCTTGGGTAGCACCAGCCCTGAGTTGAATGGTCCCAAAGAGATGTTAAGCACAGGTAGTTTCTTGGTTTGGAACACAACAAAAGGCTCCGACCGGGTCAAGCCAAGGGTATTGCTTCCTCTTGGTACCGACCGCGTCTCTCTCAGGAAGAATGCCAAGCGGGTGTTGGAAAGATTGTAATTGACCGGAAGAACAGCAGCGACAAGAGGCTGGGAGGCCTCTGGAGCTTCTGAGCTTGTAGGGGGGACTTTGGCCTGAGCTGGAGAACAAGAGATAAAAAAGTAACATGAAGACGTTGTGTTAGTATTGATCATCTTTTATATGCTCCCTATCCTCAAGAAAGAGGGTGGGAAATATGGCCCCTTTATAACTTGTGGACTTCAACTCCCAGAATTCCTGAGCCAGCCATGCTTGCTCAGGAATTCTGGTTGTTGAAGTCCACAAGTCATAAAGGGGTCATAGTTCCCCACTTCTGTCCTACAAAGCGCCATAACAAGTAAATCGAATCCTGGAATCCTGGAATCATTTCGATCCTTTCCATCAATTGAAGAATTTCCTCCAGGCCTTAAGTGATACTTAACAGTAAGTTACTGTATGATCTGATGCAATGTTTGTGTTATACCCTACAAGCTTCATGTGTTAAAACAGGACAGCGTTTCTCAACCTTGGCAAATTTAAAATGTGTGGACTTCAACTCCCCAAATTCCACAGTCAGCAAGCTGGGAATTAAAGTCCACCCATCTTAAAGTTGCCAGTTGAAAGAATATTAAATGTTACATCTTTTTAAAAAAAAAAAGAAGAAGAGAGGAACGGGAATTTATTTAGATTTAAATAAGTTGTCTTAAGAGCTTATTGTTCTTAAGCCATTGTTGTCTTAAGCCATTGTTGTCTTAAGAAAAACAACAAATTCTGTTCTTAAGACATAGCTGTATTAAGAAAAATCAGAGAATAAGCGGGTGCTCACTTTCTTGGGCTCTTTGAATAAGAGTCCAAGGAAGTGAGCACCCACTATATTCTGATTTATCTTAAGACAATAATGCTGTAGGATAGGCTGAGAGACAGAGTCTGGCCCAAAGTCATCCAATAAACTCCCTTGAGCGAAGCAGAACAAACATCAAATTTCTTCAGTCCAAATCCAATACCCTAACTTTATCCAACAATGCTCTTCCTTCTACAAGAAAATGCTAATCCGTTTACTTTTACCTTCATACTGTTAACCTTTCATTACAACACCCTCTGATTAAAGTAGCACTCATCAAGTATCTTACAACCACAAGTCCCAAATTTCCCAGACCAGTTTGGAAATTCTGAACAACGAAACTCATTTTCTGTACACAGATAATTCTCAATTTTATGGTTCAATTGAAAGAAGGAATATCTGTTACACCTAAATGTGCATTGAACCCAATTTGACAGAACTTCATTTGCATCCATTCATATCAATAGCATACAGTTTAATTACATGATTTACTTGAGTTTATACAAAGTGAACTATGTAATGATGCAAATAATGTAAATTAATAGTACTGACGTAAATAATACCAATTGCTCAGAGTGTTTTGGAAACAGTTGGCCTTGTCTGTTATTTGAGAATGAATGCCAACTATTTTGACCTTGAAGTCTACTTCAGGGGCAGACACCCACAATTAATCTTCCCTATGTTTCCTACTTGTCATATTGGGGCTGACAGATGGGGCATGCTCTGGGTCCCATTAGGTAAACAGTGTTGGCTGGTAAGGCCAAGAAGGAGTCTCTTCTGCCACGGCACCGATCCTATGGAACATCATTTTGTCTGAAATTAGAATGGCCAGAATCCTGTTGGCCTTTCATATGCCTTGAAACGTCGTGCCTGGGCCTGGAGCCCCAAAGGTAGAATAGAATAAAATAACCGTTGGAAGGGACCTTATAGGTCTTCTAGTCCAACCCCCTGCCTAGGCAGGAAACCCTACACCACTTCAGACAAAGGGTTATCCAACATCCTCTTAAAAATTTCCAGTGTTGGAGCATTCACAATCTCTGGAGGCAAGTTGTTCCACTGGTTAATTGTTCTAACTGTGAGGAATTTTCTCCTTAGTTCTAAATAGACTCCCTTTTTTTTGTTGAAGCCCCTGAGATATTGGAACACAGCTATCATGTCACCCCTAGTCCTTTTCATTAGACTATGGTATGTTGGAACCGGTCTCTTGGCCTTGCTAATGGTGGTTTTTACGATGCTTGGCTGCTATGTGTTTTCCTTTCACATGTATTTTATTTATTTTATTGTGAGCCCTCTCCAGTCACATATTTAAGATGGGTGGCTGAATACAGTAGTCCTCGACTTACAACTAGTCATTTAGTGAATGTTCAAAGTAAGGACACACCCCAAAATGGGATATGACGTCTGCCCGTCCGTCACATCATCGCATTTTAGGCACTTGGCAAATATACGGCCGTTTGCAACGTCCTGTTTTTGCTGGAAACTGGCATTTACTTGTGGTTTCCAGCAAAAGCCCTCTCACAGCGAACAATGCATTTGCTTAATAACCACTGCAAAAAAGTAATAAAATCAGGTCTCTTCACATGGTGTTTCACTTTACGACCATCATGACATGATCAAAATTGTGGGTTCAATTAGTCAAGGACTACCTGTAGATCAAATAAACAAACTAACTAACTAACAGCTAGGGTGAGTAATGTTGAAATAAAACAGATTTAACCTGTGTATGGAACTGTAGTAAGGTGATACAGTACATACTCCTGAGGAGAAGATCAGGCTATTGCACAATATAGGGAGTTACTACACATCCTATATATCTCATACAGAGGAAAGGCATTCAGAAGCTGTTATCCAGAGGACTGGACTAAATGGACAGATTCAATTTAACGTAAGTGTTCCCCAATCATGAATGCCCTCCAGAAGGGTGGAGTTCATCATACTGTTTGGGGCTGAGGCAGAGAGGAGAAATGATTTTCTTGTGTGTCCGTTCCCCCCACCCCCACCCCCATTAAAGGTTAAGTGTTGAGTCTTTTTAAAATTAGGAAAATTGGGTTTCAGGGGCTTACCCTACAATTTGGTAGGTTTCCCACTTCAGAAAATGGGGGAAGCCTGGTAGCTCAGCAGTTAAGAAGCTGGGATTGTCAACTAGAGAGAAGTCAGCCCAGGTTTGAGACCCGAGCTCCACACAAGGGAGTGAGCTCCTGCCCTGATCCCAGCTCTCTAACAGATTAACAGATAATCAGAGTTGGAAGGGACCTCATAGGTCATCTAGTCCAACCATCTGCCCAAGCGGGAGACCCTACACCATTTCTGACAGATGGCAGTCCAATCTCTTCTTGAAAGTCTCAAACCTCTTGCCAAACCTAGCAGCTCAAAATGCAAGTAAATAAATAGCTACCACTTCGGTGGGAAGGTAACAGCGCTCTGTGACATCATGTTGGCCTCATGACCGCAGAAATGTCTTCAGACAGCACTGGCTCAATGGCCTGGAAATGGAGATTAGCATCGCCTCTTATAGCAGAATAAAATCCGCAGGGACCCTTTACTCACTTCAGAATGTCAGACAACTTCATCATTGATTTTGGACAACTGGGATCAAACGGGGCTTCAAGAAATCACAAAATGGAGGAACACGGGGGAGAACATGTACATCTGTCCCTGAGGTCCCTGGTTATCTATCCTCCAATGCAAAGGAGTCCTCCCGTTCCAAAGAATCTGGCCCGTGGCAACCCTATTCTAAACATTTTGCGCTACCTTATTATCAAAGCATTATTGGCCACATGGCCTCCTCCTCTCTATTCCAGGGGCCTCATTTTGATCACCAAGTGACTGTGCATTCATTGGAGGCTCAGATTATCTCTGGGGCTAGAAGAAGCCATGGAGAATGGTCCACTAACTGGCACCTTTCACCACTCAAGTGCTGGAAGCAGCTGCACAAGGGAGAACTTAGCTTGCCCTCCCTGAACTCCAACCTCAGAGGAAAAATTAGAGCTATTAATACGCAAACACCTTCATTAACCCTCCTAAATGCATGCAGATTGTGTCCTTCAATCAGCCGCTCTTGGTACAACAGAGATGGTGGCTGCATATTTATAGTTCCTAACAAAACATCTGTCAAGAGGAAACAAGTATTTGTGTTTGAACAGAACTCAAGCAATAGCACTTAGACTTACAGCACTTAGACTACCCCTGAATCCAATACTGGCAACTGAAGGATTCTAGTCTGCAGATAGGAACACAAAATATTTTGGTACTAGAAGCCAACATCTTTTTAAAAAAGGTTTTCCATGCTGGAATTTTTAATGACAGATGGAGAATCTGCAAACTATTCAGATAGTGTTACATTTCAACTCCTATCAGCATAGCCACACAGTCACACTGTGGCTTTGATCAGAGCCACTTTAAGAGTTAATCTGAGAGACAATTTGGTCTAGTGGTTAAGGCACCAGGCTAGAATCAAGGAGATCATGAGTTCTAGTCCCATCTTTGGCATGAAAGCCAACAGAGTAGAGTGACTTTGGGCCAATCACTCTCTCTCAGCCCAACACACCTTACAGAGTTGTTCTTGAGAGGAAACTAAGAGGAGGAAAAAGTTCTGTTTTGTTCACTGCCTTGAGTTACTTATAAAGTAACAAAAGCGGGATAAAAACCAGAGAAATAAATAAGTGCAACTTGACCTGAAGGGCCACTTTTGAGTAGTAAAACCTACATTGCCAGAAGGCTAGTCTAGAACAAGATAGGTGACACCAGGGATGAAAACAGCAATAGCACTTAGACTTATATACTGCTTCACAGTGTTTTACAGCCCTCTCTAAGCCATTTACAGAGTCAGCTTATTGCCCCCAACAGCCTGGGTCCTCATTTTACCGACCTTGGAAGGATGGAAGTCTTAGTCAATGGTGAGCTTGTCAGGATCAAACTCCTGGAAGTGGGCAGAGTTAGCTTGCAATACTGCATTCTACACACTGTGCCACCACAGCCCATGAAGTCAATTTTACCCACAAACGCACTTTTTTTTAAAAAAAGGTAACTGAATAACATTAATTGGTTTGGTTTCAATGTATCCAAGCATTTTCTCTTCTTTTCAGATTCCACAGGAGAGCAATTTCTGGAGAAACTTTATGTATTCATTTTGTGATTTAATTTTCATCCACTTTCTCTGTGCAGCTAAACTAACCCAGCATATTCAGTTTGTACTTGTTTATGTACTTTTGTATTCAATCCATACTCTTGACCTTATTTCTTCTAGCTTTAGTGCAGCCACTTTGTTAAGCATTCCATTCCAAAAGCATTCAATATACTGTTGTGCTCTTCCTGCCACACCCAATGCTCGCTCCCCTATAAAAAAGTGGACGGAAGAATCGTATTATACCCAGAATGTTCATTCCTTTTCACGGATATTCATTACTTGTCACCAATAACAACCGAAGGAGTACTTTTCCAAGAATATTTGCATTTTTTACCATTTCTCCATACATTTTCTCATCTTTCGTAAACATTCCATTAAGGAACACAAATCCATCCACTGGCTCTATTTTTCGTTCTTTTTTGTATAAGGTATAAATAATCAGTCCATTTTCCATGTCAAACTATTTTAGTCCTTGACACATTAATGTTCAAATCCGTACTCCCTGTTGCCATCATGCAATCTAACATTCCCTCCAAATGATTTGGGTTTCCTGCCAGCAACACAGCAGCATCTGCATAGGAAAGTACAAATACATTCTCATTTCCAACCAATGCACCTCCAATATCACTGCCAGCACTTCTTCTACATTAAACAACCAAGGGGATATTACACATATTTGCTTTACTTCCAGATCATTGTGGAACCATTTACTAAAGCATTTGATTTATTCTTGTATGTTTTCCTTCCTTCATATACATCTCTTACAGCTTTCAATAACTAACCTTCAACTTTTCATATTATTGCTTGACTTCAACAAATGTACGATAAACTTTCTTTCCCATGGCCATGAACTTCTCAATGGCATGCTGAAGGGCAAAAAAATCTCTACAATAAACCCACTCCTTGGCACAAAACCACACTGTACTTGCAAGTCCTGCTCATTATCACCTCTTGTATATACCTTTTCAATCAGAATTCTCTCGAATGAGGGGGCTGGACTAGAAGACCTCCAAAGTCCCTTCCACCTCTATAATTCTGTTATTCTACTTTGGAATACTATATTTCCCTATAGTGTTTACATTTACTCTTGCTAGTTTAGATTTTAGGCAGAGGATAAATAATCTTATTCTCTTATTGTCAGGCACTGATGCAATCTTTAGGCATTTATTTATTATACAGATTTATATGGCCAACCAGCTCACACACAGGTGACTCTGGGCAGCTTACAACATTAAAAATCCACAACATTAAAAACCCATGGAATCCTACCCCTCTTTGCCCAGGGCAAAAACAACACAATCAAATCAAACACCCGATCATCCCCCATCTCCATTCATGATCCTCAGGCCCATTGACAAAACCATGACTTCGTGGCCTTTCAGAAAAGCAACAGGGTGGGGGCCAATCGTATCTCGGGGAGAATGATGTTCCATAGAGAAGGGACTACCATCAAGAAGGCCCTTTTCATGGTCCCACCAAATGAACATCCTAGATAGGACCCACAAAATATCGTGCCTTCCCATTGTGATGGACTGAATAATAGGGCAGAGGTGATCCTTCAAATAGCCATGTGATGTATTAAGTAAGTTAAACAACCATTCTATAAGCAAACTATATCCACATTTTACAACGTCTATCTTGACAGCTTTACCATTTACACACTTTCTGAGAGTATTTATCACTTCATCCACTTTCTCTTCAATGCTAATATTAACAGCATTCATTGTTTGGTTTAGTGCTTAAGGGTGCTGGACTAAAAACAGGAGATCGTAAGTTGTAGTCCTCACTTAGATATGGAAGTCAGCAGGGTAATCTGGGACCAAACAGTCTTTATCAGTCCACCCCATTTCACAGGACTGATATGGAAAGAGAAAATATTATGTGTCATGTCCCAGCATATAACTTTCATATACTATTATTGCTCTCTAGACCCATAGAGTAGCTGGAGGGACAAATATGCCCAACATATGATCTTCATATACTGTTGTTGCGCTCTAGCCATCTGTGGCACATGGTTATCCAAGGACAAACCCACATCTCACACATAGAGCATCGCTGGTGAGATTTAACTTATTGTTATGTTCAGCAGTAACTTAATGCTGTCTATCTTGTATTTGGTTCTCATTGTATGTATCCCTATTTTCCCCAGTTTCACCAAATCCTGATCTTTCAATAAAGCATTTAGATCTATGCACATGGTCTGTTTTATTGAAGGATAGGTAGGTTTAATTGCATGTCGAGCTGCTTACGGACTAACATGTAGTGAGGACAGAACATTATGCTACCTTGAGTGGCAAAAAAATAAAATTGAGAGGATAGAACTTAGCAAAAGCACTTAGATTTATATAACCACTTCATAGTGCTTTACAGCCCTCTCTAAGTGGTTTACAGAGTCCGCCTACTGCCCCCAACAATCTGGCTTCTTATTTTACAGACCTCAGAAGAATGGAAGGCTGAGTCAACCTTGAGCCAGTCAGGATCGAACTCCTGGAAGTGGACAGAGTTAGCCTGCAATACTGCATTCTAACTACTATGCCATCATGGTTCTTATAGGATAACATAATGATAACCAAAGCTCAGTCTTTACCATGATTTCGATTTTATTTATTTATTTATTAAATTTATATGTCGCCCATCTCACTATCTAAAGCAATTCTTTGGACCTCAACTTCTCAGAAAATAAGGCAAATTGTGCCTGCCAGAGAGTTCAGTGGACTAAGCAGAATAACAGAATAACAGAGTTGGAAGGGACCTTGGAGGTCTTCTAGTCCAACCCTGTGCTCAACCAGGAAACCCTATACCATTTCTGATAAATGGTTGCCCAAGCTATTCTTAAAAACCCCCAAGTGGTGGATGCAGGAAGCAGAA
Source organism: Pseudonaja textilis (assembly GCF_049901715.1). Lineage (NCBI taxonomy): Eukaryota > Metazoa > Chordata > Lepidosauria > Squamata > Elapidae > Pseudonaja > Pseudonaja textilis. The sequence continues at coordinate 20,286,510 of NC_141990.1, forward strand.
GTAGTAGTCTTACTAGTAACGGGTCTCTTTGTATGACCCAACAAGTCAAAACCATGGTCATAATGATGTAATGGAACTCTGTTCATCTAAAAAAAAACATGCACTGCACATAAAAAACAGGGAGAGCTTTGATTGCACCACTGTGTTTTATCATCTTGACTTTTTTTTTAACTAGACCTTACTGATATCCCTGCTCACCAATTTACTTCTCCGAGGGTTCTGTAAGTGGGCGTGTAAAAGGCAACACTCATTTTTTGAGAGTGATTACTACATGCAGTAGCATCAAGGGCTTTCTATGGATTAATTATGTAAAAAAAGAAAACCTTTATATAACTAGATGCATTCAATATTTTTGGCACAGAATTTAGCACAGAGGACCCAACTAAATAATAGTCTTCTTTATCCTCCATATATTTTGTTCCTTCCAATTAAAACCATTCTCTATCAGTAGCAAGTCCCATAGTTTGTGGCAGATAGCAACATATGCTAATTAGTATTGTGAAAAAATGCTTTTTCTTTCTTTTTTAGTTTTATTGTTTGGTTTGGTTTGTGCTAAATGTTGGTTTCATACATTGACCTTGAATTCTAGCATTATGAGACAAGAAGGAATAATTCTTACTGCATTCACTTTGTTATGAAAACAGTTCTGCAGTCAAGGCTGTTCCTGTTATAAATTATATAGAATAATGGGAGATCGCATTTTATTATAAACCCTTTTAGAGGCAAAACAAAGAAGTGAAGGTACCTGACTCTTCAGACTAACACAACATAACTTCTGCCTTCACTTTTTGCTTACATTATGGTCTAATTTAAACCAAACAGATCAGGTAAATTCTGACTTCTCTACCATCATTTTTTAAATCACATGTTTATCCATTATCACAACTTTAAAATATTTTTAACATATGAAGCCTCTTTGTATGGATTCATACACAAAGATTTATGTGGGGAGAACAACTGGATGGCCAAATGTAGAAACGTTCAGATCAGAAGCAGCTGAGAGAAGAATAAAGATTTTCACAATTTTATGCCATTTTTACCCACGTGCTTTGTGATTGTTGGGTCATACCTAGTCCCCCTTGTTTATATAGCTTCCATCAAAGCTTCAGGAAAATAAATACAAGACTTGTGTCTCTAGAAACCCTCAATTAAATATGTCTCCATGGTCCTTAAATAGGAATATTTTCAATGTACCAAAATAAAACCATCTACAATACCACCATCTGTCAGAAGCTAATGCAACATACAGCTTCTGTAATTCTAAGCATTTAATTAGTCACTGCACATGCCAACATTTAGACAATCTTGACTGATCTTGAAAGAAACTAAGCAGACCTAGAACTAAAGGTGGATGGAACACCATCAGGAATAGGAAATTGAAGGAATTCTGGTTTGAGCTTCTTCGGCAACAGACCGAAATCTGCGATCGTGTGCAGTTTCAATCTGTGCTCACCGCTGGAGCGCCCTGAGCCAGCTGGTTTTGGGGCTAAGCCATCCCGTAGAGGTGGTGAAGAGGGGGGAGACTGCCAGCAGGGTCGAGGAGAGTAGCATCTCTCCTCCCCAGATGGCCTTACTCCCTTTCCCAAAGGCAGTTGCAGCGGTGGTCAGAAATGGCCACCTCAAAGAAGAACTCGACTGGAAAAGAATGTGCAGGAGGAAGATAAGAAGAGAAAGTTTTGGGTGACCGGGTCAAACTGGAAAAACAACAATACAAGGTACTCTGGAATTTGAATTATAAAGAACAACATTGTTCCCAAAGAAGACTTTGAAGCGGCGAATGAGAGAGGGAAGGGGAAGGATTTGGGTGTTTTTTTTCTTTTCTTCCCTATATTGACAACTAAGAGATTTAAGCAAGAAACTGGCAAAAATCCACTTTGACATTAACAGGTACTTAAGCTGAGAATAAAATGTCAAAGGGATAATAAAGATTTCTGGATTCTCAAAAACTTTTAAAAGAAGGAAAAAAACAAAAGGGTTGGATCTGGAAAAATAGAGGAGACCACCTGGAAGTGAAAGGAATTAACAGGGAAACTTTAACAAGATTCCTAAAAGATACATTTTAACTGAAATTTTGTAACAAGATAAGAGGACCCCAGGAAGAGAAAGTGGAAAAAAGAAGCAAGAAGAAACAGCTTTGGATTATTTGGATTACTTGGTGATTTGGGGACTTTGGGCTATTGGATTTAAAGGACTAAAATTAATGGGTGGTTGTTTAAAAGTTTTTAAAATGGTATCACTCTTGGAAGAATTGAGAATGGAACTTAAAAAACAGAAAGAAGATGCACAAGAAGGAAGAGGTTCTTTTGGCTTCGTATTTCAATTTTTAGAAATGGAGATCCTGAACTATGGGAAACAACAAGAAATGCCTGTAGAACAAAAACGGCAGGACAAAGAAGAAGCCATCTTCAATGACCAATTATTTCTATGTGGGGAAAAGAAAGGAAAGGGGGGGGAAAGAGTGAAAAATTTAAGATCTGAAAAAACAACTCAAAAAAGGCCCTCATCCTCAGACATCCCCCTTTCTCAGGGGTCTGCTTCCGAAAGGGGCTCACTGTCATGTATTGATCCTGATTCAATCTGTTCCATTTGATCAATTTGATACACTTCTTCCTCCTTCTCCTCTTCCTCCTCCTCCTCCGTTGGCCTTTGGAGGGGCACTTCCCCTTGTAACTGTACCTGGGTATAGTGTTGCTCTGACCTGGTCAACGACCTTAGCGATTGGGAATCATAATCAGAGGTTACAGGATGTTCCCTGGTCAGAACTGTGTGTTGAAGACCTGCTGCGATTCCCTGGCGGATTGCCAGCTCCATCCAGGCCTTCATTCTCTCTGGAACTTCCTCTGGAAGAATGCCGTCCTGTCAAAGACCAGCAGCCGTTGGAGCAAATGTAGCTTCAGGAGCCCTTTGCGTGGTCAGTGTTCCAGGTAACTGGGCTCTGGGGAGCCAAGCTGTGCCTGGATGAGAGGGAGAGATCTAGGGGAGGAGGAGGGTGGGAAGAGGTAGACGGACCTGGACTGGGGGGTGGAAAGTCCTGTGAGGCCCTGTGCACCTCCCGTGTGCATTTATCTATCTATTTTCTAATGCTTTATGGCGCCTGTTGGCATCCTTTTCTGAAGCTTTAGAATTCCCTTTAGTCTGCTTAGGTTTGTGCTGAGATTTAGCTTTGACCTTCAAGGTTGAGGTCTGAGAGCTACTACTGCCTGCCATTTCGATTGAAGGAATTACAGTATGCTCGTTATTCAATGCAATGCTGTGAAGGCGGTTGGCACGCCCAGGGGCCTGATCTAAGAAAAGACTGGTTGCCCTGATGATGTTTTATTCCCCCCCCCCCTTTTTTTAATATCTATCTATAGTAAATCGTATCCCAGTAATAATATTTTATTGATATTAAAATATTATACTGAATTATTATTTTTATTATTATTTAATGATAATCACTAATATATAGCTATATATATATGGATATCAAATAAATAGCACACAGCTAAAAATTACTGAAAATCCAAACAGCCAAACTGAGAACGCCTAAAGGCCCAAGTGATGGGTAGAGCCCTTCAACAGCTTCCCTGCACAGGCAGACACAGGCCTAGGTGCTCGCTATTGTGCTGCTGGGTTGATTGGGCTGTGAGGGTTAAGCCAACAATTTAAATGTACAGATAGCCTCGAATATAGTAAAAACAAGACGAGAGTGTAATGATCCCAAGGGTTCCTAAAAAGAAACCTCTGCCCAGGAAAGAAAGTACCTCACACAGCATGGAATGAAATACAGTCAGTGGGGCCACGAGGTCTTTGTAAAAAAAAAAAAAAGGCTTCCGGCCGTTAACCTTTTGGTGTGCTCCCCAGCAGCAAACTCCCGCCACGTGGAGGAGTAGCTTCTGAGGGCTTCTCCTATAAGGCTAAACGGCAGGGAAGGGTGGAAAAAACTAAGCGTTTAAATCTTCCACCCCCAGACAGCGTTCAGAGGGGGGAGGAGAGCTATACTCCTCTGTTGTGAGCAAAAACGCTCACGCCACTATTCAGGTGTAATAAATTCTGAGGCTATCTATCGGAATGGCAGGGGTAGAAAGAGCGGTTGTGGGGAGGGGGCGTGGAACAACGCCAAAGCCTCCCTCCACTTTGGGGCACGAATCAGCGCTTCCCTATAATGCAAGCGATCTCCGACTGCCAGATGTTAAAGAAACAACATCGGGAGACCGTAATGCAATTAGGAGGCTAAAGAGTCCTAAAGACAAACTGGTCCATTTTCAAACCTGATAATAAGAAACGAATTTTCCTGTTTCAGCCAAGGAAGAATCACAAGCACTGCCTATCCCTCAGGAGGCTGAGCCAAAACTGGGGAATGCTGGGGAGGAATTCTGAGGAGGAGGAGGAGGAGGAGGAGGAGCGTTCCAGAAATTAAACCCAGCCTAGACATGCATAGACTGAAGCACCTCCCACTACTACTGGATGCTCTGAACAGGTCATGGGAGAACATCCAAGAGCTAAAACATTTAAAACATTTCCCTCACATGTCCTGTCTGTTCAGTCTCCAAGATTCCTTGAATTTAATTGCAATGTCCAAAGGTATGTGGATCTTACCATTCTAATGAAATCTGCCTGATTGTGTTCTGTCAAGTGCCTGAAAAGGATTAAAACCAGGCACTTGTTTCATGTTTAAAAAAGCTGAGATGTAATGATTTTGGCAGTCATGTCAGATTTTTAAATTTCCATTTCCTCAGACCGCAGTGCCACAGAAGGCTAGATGATTACATTAAAAGACGTGCCATTTCATGCCTGGGAATTTGGTTATGCGAACTAGAAGAAAAAAAATCATTTTTAAATTCTAAGATTGATGTACTCCTTTTCATCCTTTCAAAAAGCTACTAAGGCCGAGAGGTGAACCAGAATTTGTAATCCGTTTATTTTATTTCTTTGTATAATTTAGAAGCTGCCTAATATAGATGATTCTGGGCAACTTACACTTTAAAAGCCAGAACAAATTAAGAATCAGATCACGGATATTGAGAAGAGGAAAACCAAACACAACAATAATCACCCCACAAGGGGTCAGCAGCAACACTATCCCAGGCCCTGAAAGCAGCAAATTTTTCAGAGACTTTTTAAACATAATTAAGGTGGGAACCATATGGATCTCTGCGGGAATACTCTTCTAGAGGAGGGCTGGTGTCCTCTTTATTATCATCACCATATTATTCACCAGTTAAAAGTAAATTGCTCGTATTCTAAGAGTCCCGTCTCTCTCTCTTTCTCTCTCTCAAGCTGATAATAGTCTATTTCCAAGGTTACTGATATGCACAAACACAAATACGGTATTCAAAGCTGACAGATTTACTACAGTTTTAGGCAGATAACCACAGACAGCGATGTGACTCAAATGCCTAATAAGAGAGCTTACCTGAAGTGAGATGAATACAGTCCAAGAAACAGTCATGTAGTCCAAATATGTCCCAAGAGTCACAGGATGCTAAATTGGGTAGTCAGAAGGTCCAACAGTCAAAAGTTACAAACAAGATGCAGGATCAAGATGCAAGAGAGCTAGAAAGTCAAACGCCATCTCCAATGAAGACTGCAAGCAAAGGAGTCAACTAAAATCTTTGTAGCCAACTGGCTGCAATTACAACATGCCTCACCCTTTGTTTAGTGAGAAGCCTCACAGAGGAACATTGTTCCATTCGCTTCTGGATTTGCCTAGACATGGAACAAGCTCAAACTGCCCAAGGAGCTGCTGATCCAGTTCTACAGAGGAATTACTGAGTCTGTCATCTGCACCTCTGTAACTGTCTGGTTTGGTTCTGCATCCCAACAAGACAGACACAGGCTTCAGAGAGTAATTAGGACTGCAGGAAAAACAATTACTACCAACCTGCCTTCAATCGAGGACCTGTATAATGCTCAAGTCAAAAAGAGGGCTGTGAAAATATCTACAGACCCCTCACATCCCGGACATAAACTGTTTCAACTCCTTCCCTTAGAACGACACTATAGAGCACTGCACACCAAAACAACAGGAACAGTTTTTTCCTGAAAGCCATCACTCTGCTAAAAAAATAATTCCCTCAACACTGTTCAACTATTACAAAGACTGCTCTACTATTACTATAATCTTCTCATCACTCCTTATCACCCATCCCCTCCCACTTGTGACTGTACGACTGTAACTTTGTCACTTATATCCTTATGATCTATATTGACTATTTCCTAGTATGATTTGATTGCTTATTGTACCCTATGACTATCATTAAGTGTTGTACCTTGTGATTCTTGACTCTTGACGAATGTATCTTTTCTTTTATGTACACTGAGAGCATTTCCACCAAGACAAATTCCTCGTGTGTCCAATCACACTTGGCCAATATTCTATTCTATTCTAACTAGGGAATTGTTCCTCATCATAGGAGATACCTGTGGCTGATCAGCTTCCAATGAATTCTGTATTTCTGGTTTCTGAGGTGGACCATCTTGAAGCATAGGCTCAACCTGGAGCAACATGGTCAGATTTCAGATCAGAATCAGACTCTGAATCATGGCTAAGCTAAGGGCTAAAGCTCTTCCTTTCTCAGGAATATTTGGGGTGGCAGGAGGTAAGTATTACGGGATCCATAACCAGAAGCTATACAGGTAGTCCTCAACTTACCACCACAATTGAATCCAAAATTTCTGTTGCTGAGTGAGACACCGGTTAAGTGGGTTTTGCCCATGTTATGACCTGTCTTGACACAGTTGTTAAATGGATCGCCGTATATGTTAAATTAGTAAATACGTCTGTTAAGTGAAACTAGCTTCCCTGTTGACTTTGCTTGTCAGAAGGTTGCAAAATGGGATCACGTGATCATGGGACACAGTCATAAATGTGAGTCAGTTGCCAAGAGCCTAAATTTTGATCACATGACCATGGGGGTGTTGTAATAGTCGTAAAGCAGTCATAAGTCATTTTTTTTTCAGTCCTGTTGTAACTTCAAATGGTCACTAAACAAATTGTTGTAAGTTAGAGGACTACCTGCTTCAAGACAGGAGGGAGACACGGTCCAAGGACATGATCAGGAGGATCAAGACCCCTACCATCTCCTGCCAATGCGTGCCCCTTCTATGGTTATTCTTCACAGCTGCTTTGTGAAGCGCACTTCAAGGGGATCACATGACTCTGGGACACAGCAATGGTCATAAATATGACTCAGTTGCCAAGCGTCCCAATTTTGATCATAACTGTGAAAAACGGTCATAAATCACATTTTTCAGTGCCTGTGATGATCCGGAGTGTAACACAAACGTAACAAAATCCAAAATGTAATTAAATGTAGTCTTCAAAAGAAAGCAATCCTTTAATGCCTCCAACTTGGCCCCACTGTACAATAATTCTCAGTTGGAGATAAAACTTATTCAAAAATAGTCTTCAAAAGAAAGCAATACAGTCTGAACTTAATGAGCAGATAGAGGTGAAATAAAAAACCAAAACAAACTACAATGAAGGAATTTCCAGAACGGACCAGGAAAAGTAATTACCAACTTCAAGGGAAGAACAAGGCACAGTCTGTTGGAAGGACGCCAACCAAGATAACTTCAGCCCAAAATAACACATGCTTTGCTTCTGGCAATGCTGTGTTGTAATCATCTCTCTTATATACTATTCTCCCCAGCTACAACTAATGAGAATGATCATGGCCGCTTCCTCTCTCGTAAGCCAAGTTGTTTCCTTCTCCGTTCCTCCCTGTGTGTCCTAGGATGAAGAGGGGATGGGCCTGGTTCTTCCTCTGACTGCCCAGCTGGCCTCTGCCCTTCCCCAGCCTCCTCCACAACCTCTGGAGCCACATCTTCACACCCTGTCGGCTGTTCCTCCTCTCCCTCAGAGTGACTCTAACAAGAGCATGACAGTGCCATTGTAACTTTGAACAGTCCCTAAATGAACTGTAGTAAGTTGAGGATTGCCTGTGACTTTTCAAAGACTAACTGACAAGCCGCTAATGGCTCTGCAAATTAGAGCTGCAGAAATGGTCCAGCATTCCTTTTTCTCTCCCTTGTTGTTCTCCCAGGCATTCTGGCCCAAAGCAGCCAAGCCAAGCCACTTGCAGTCTGACATGCCATCAACATCTGGAAAGGAAAGCAAATTGCATGCTTTTGCCTGGTGCTCACTGGAAGACGGTTCTGCGGCAGGAAGGGTGGTACATAACTGAAGCCAAATCCCCAAAGGGTTGTCTGTCTGCTAGCCAGCCCACAGATGAACAGAGAAGCTTCTAACAGCACATGCTTCTCTATGAAGGATGTTCACCAGGGGAAAGGAGAACTGAACACGTGGGAAAACTACCGACAACTGTGAAATCAAGCATTAACCGTGCGTGTCTACCTACATGGATGCCAACTGAGGGTAATTCTTCTACTCCATCAAAGTTTTATTTTTGGAACTATTCATATACTCACAGTTTGTTTACAAGTTCATTTAGGGACTGTTCGAAGTTACAACGGCACTGAAAAAAGTGACTTATGACCATTTTTCACACGACCGTTGCAATAGTCCCATGGCCCTGTGATCAGAATTCAGGCTTGGCAACTGGTTCATATTTATGATGGTTGCAATAAACTGGGGTCATATGATCATCATTTGCAGCCTTCTGACAAGCAATGTCAACAAGGAAGCCAGATTCATGTAATAACCCTGTTACTAACTTAACAACTGCAGTGATTCACTTAGCAACTGAAGCAAGAAAGTCGTAAAGTGGGGCAAAATTCATTCAACAACTGTTTCGCTTAGGAACAGAAATTTTGGGCTTAATTGTGGTCATAAGTAAAGTGTCAACTCATAAAATATTTCCATGGTCTTTTTAGAGTTGCCAACAAAAAGGGAGTGGGGGGAGCAGTGTGGCAGCTTGGAAATAGAAAGTGCATTCCATAAACAGTTTTCAAAGATAGTAACTACGTGACTGAAGTTTCTGCTGCACAAAATTCTAACTGGAGAACATGATTGATGACTCTTGGCTATGGATGTGTCTCATTGGAGAATATGAATTATGATACACAGATAACAGATAACAGATAACCAGAGTTGGAAGAGACCTTGTAGGTCATCTAGTCCAACCCCCTGCCCAAGCAGGAGACCCTACACAATTTCTGACAAATGGCAGTCCAATCTCTTCTTGAAAGTCTCAAGTGATGATGCTCCCACAACTTCCGAGGGCAAGCTCTTCCATGATTGTTCTCACTGTCAGAAAGTTTCTCCCTATTTCCAGATTGAATCTCTCCTTGTTCAATTTCCATCCATTATTCTTTGTCTGGCCCACAGGGGCTTTAGAAAATAGCTTGACCCTTTCCTCTCTGTGGCAGCCCCTCAAATATTGGAAGACCGCTATCATGTCTCCCCTGGTCCTTCTCTTTACTAGACTAGCTAAGCTCGGTTCCTGTAACCGTTCTTCATACGTTTTAGTCTTCAGTCCCCTAATCATCCTGGTTGCTCTTCCCTGTACTTTTTCTAGCATCTCAATATCTTTTTTATAACACTCAGGGGGTGGGGGAAAACCAGGGTCAAAGGTGACAATGAATGATGTGTCTCAGAGTCCGCAGTGCCAGACATGTTAACTCCTAATAAATCTTTTTGAAGTTTTGGAAGTTTGGCTTGAGACTCAAGATTTAATTGGGGTAACTGCTGGAATCCTGACATCAAGAACTTCCTAACAGTGAGGACAATTAACCAGTGAAACAGCTTGCCTTCAGCAGCTGTAGGTGCTTCATCACTGGAGTTTTTCAAGAAAAGACTGGACAGCTATTTATCTGAAATGATATAAAGTCTCCTGTTTGAGCAGGGGGTTGGACTAGAAGACCTCCAAGGTCCCTTCCAGCTCTGTTCTGGTTGACTGACTACCTGTAGTCTGCTTAATTTAGTAAATGAAGAAACTCATTTTCTGTCTTTGCATAATCTTTGACCACAAACTAACCAAACAACCAACAGTATATTAACAATGACAAATCTAGCAGAGGTTAAAATTGGCCAAGCAAGGAGAAGTATATTTTTTCAGAATATTTGAAGATATTTTCAGGATATTTCAGGAATAGGTCAATCTGACCAAGTAGTTAAGGCACCAGGCTAGAAAGTGGAAGGCTGTGAGTTCTAGTCCTTCCTTCACCATGAAAGCCAACTTGGGCCAGTCACTCTCTCTCAGCCCAATTTACCTCGCAGGGTTGTTGTTGTGGGGAAAATACCATAGGAGGAGGAAAATACAGTATGTGGGATACGTTTGCTGCCTAGAGTTATTTGTAAAAAATAATAAGGACAGATACAAATAAAAATAAATTAATTAATTAAAAGTATTTCCATGGGAAACCTGGGACCTCTGCTCCGGAGAACTGAGAGAAATCTCTGGTGCTTAGTGAAATTCCCTTGCCTTCCCTGCATTGCTATATAAACCAGGGGTGTCAATCTCATGTTGTCACGGTGGCATTATGTGACAGATTGGGACTTTTTCCCCCTTTACTAGATCGGGTGTGGGCGTGGCCAGAACATGATGCATCCAGCCCCTGGGCCAGGAGTTTGACAGCTCTGCTGTATACAATCTGCAACCCCAGAGCTATACAAGGTCCACAAAAATTCTTAAAGCTGCCATCACAAATGCAATTTTTAATACAATGACAGGAGAAATCAGTCAATCTACAGGGAATAATTATGTTTATTTTATCTCCTTAATTTTAATTATTATTTGATTTAAATTGCCTTACGCAATAGTTAAAGATGAAGTATAGGCTTTGGATGGTAACTGTGCACATCTGGATTAAAAGTTCCCAGGCAGTATATCCAAAGAAAGACCTATGATTTGGAAGAGGATGGTAAAACCTGTGGCTTGTCCCTCATTTAAAAATGCTGTGCCAATATAGTGCCAGTCAAGGGCATTATTCCCATATGGCAGGTAGAAGGAAGTAAATTTACCCACAGAGGACAGATTACTGAATTACATCAAATGTGCAATGTAGACTATTAAATTGCAGATGGAACGGAACTCGATTTCATTTTCTAGCCAAAATCTCCTGAGAGAAAATAACCTTCTAAATTACAGGATGGTCAGTATACCTCAACTGTGACTAATCAAGTTATTAAACATTCAGTTAATTTTACTACAATTAATTTCATTGACTTGTCTGTGGATGACCTGCGTCTTTAAATGCTTTAAAAGTAATAATTTCAAACAGAGAGCGGGAAATAGATTTGCATTATTAGGAAATAATTTGCATAGCGTACAAAATTGGATTCCCACTACCTCCTACAGATTTCAGGAATTAAAATACGTCTGTGCTAAGTCTGGTTCTAAATTTGTCACTGCTGGTGGCCAGGAGGCAAACCAGCAGTAATAAATAAGCCAACAGAATTGTAACCAGCCAGAAATTATTCAGTTTCTATACATGGGCTCATATAGGTAAACCATGGGTGACACCATATGTGTCATGGTATTATTATGTGGATGATGCAAATTACATACGGTAGTTTTGACATCATTGTGGCTCCTAGCTGATACCTATAGGCCAAGATCCTTTGAACTGAGATTAATTCCTTTTGATTATCAATATGGAACTGATTTGCAATTCTCTTCTGCTAAAAAGTACTTTCAGCCTAAGCCAGGGATTTTTCTATCAGTCTTCAAAGTAGGTATAAACATGCTGAACGTTTTTGACATTAACCATGGCTAGCTAAATGCTGGTAGCTGCTGTACAGGGAGTCCTCAACAAAAGGCCACAATTGAGCCCAATGAGACAGCTCTTAAGTCAATTTTGCCCCATTTTATGGCCATTCTTGCCGCAGTTGTTAAGTGAATCCCAGTAGTTGTTAAGTTAGTAACACAGTTGTTAAGTGAATCTGGCTTCCCCATTGCCTTTGCTTGTCAGAAGGTTTCAAAAGGGGATCATGTGAGCTTGGGACCCAGCAATGGTCATAAATAAGACTCAGTTGCCAAGCGTCTTGATTTTGATCAAATAATAATAATAATAATAATAATAATAATAATAATAATAATAATAATAATAATAATGCTTTATTTGCGGTCACAGACCAAAACAAAAGAAGAACATGGGAAAATTAATCATGAGCAATTGGTCACCAAAAACTTGACTAAGGGGATTTACAGCGTTCTCCTCTGATGGTTACAGCTCTTAAAAAAAAATGGAAACCAAAGAAGTGATATAAGAGGAACCATCCCCTAGACAATGTAAGAACAAATTACTAACACTGGGTCTAGAAGGGTCTGTTTCAAGGAGAGACAGTAACTTAGATCTGCCTGCATTATACATAGGGCAATATAAAAGGACAGGCTCCACAGTTTCAACCTCAGCTCTGTCACAGGGGCCTAGCTGCTCGTTAATCGGGAGCCTCTTAAATCGCCCATCCAATAGTGCTGAGGGCAAAACATTAAAGCAAGCGAGGGAGAAAGCTCTTCTATACTTGGGAATGGTTAGAGTGTAAAAATAGGAAGCCATCCTCAGTCCGTAATTATTAAATTGGCTGAAGATCAGAGGGGAGCAAGTTTTGTTAGCTCTGGCTCGTAGATATTGCAAATCATTGTCCACAATCCGTTGGACTACCCTAGATTTTGCTCACATGACGATGAGGATCTGCAATGGTTGTTAAGTGTGAAAAATGGCCATAAGTCACTTTTTTCAGTGCTGTTGTAACTTTGAACGGTCACTAAACAAATTGTTTCAAGTTGAGGGCTACCTGTAACGTGCAGCAAGAAAACAGGACAGGAATGTAAAAATTTGTGCCCCACCCTCTTCCCTGTTCTTCCTGTTCCATCTCCAGCCTCATACCTGTGTTTCCCCGAAAGTAAGACCGAGTTATTTTCTTTTGGGCCCCAAAATAAGCGCTAGGGCTTATTTTGGGGAATGTCTTTTTTTTTTCCATGTATGGGAGGCCCACTTCTGCATTCTCATCGTGGAGCAGGAGACCGCGCAGTGCGCTAGTGCCGCCGTGAAGCAGAGGGTTGGAGCTGCCCCATGCACCCTGCACCAGCTTACCTCAGGGCCTTCGCAGCCACGCCGTCCATGTCCTGACACCTGCCTCTCTTGCAGGCGCAGCATCACAACCAGACAAAATGAGAGGGCGACCAGCTACGCAGGCTCATAAGTAGGGCTTATTTTGGGTGGGGGCAAGACTTATAATAGGCAGACATATAAAAAACATGCTAGGCCTTATTTTCAAGATAGGTCTTATTTTGGGGGAAACAGGAGATTGGAGGCATCCTTCCCAAGAAATCTTTTTCTTCTCCTCCCTTCGGCTTGATTTGTCCTACATTAATATCAGCTCTGCATTCAGATCCCAGCTCCAGCCCCATCCGTTTGTCCCCTGGCCTGATCTCTCAGCAGATATCATTACTAATATCCTGATATTCTTGGCCCTAGCAGCACTTTTGGCAAAAGCCCCCCTGCATAACAAGGACAGAAGCCGGCTCATTTCACCTGGCACTGGAGGCTTATAAATTGGAGATGATGTGCCAGCGTTTGTGTGGTGTGTTTGTGTGTATTTACAATGAAGAAGTTAATTAAACCTGAAGTTCAGTGGATCTTCAGCAAGAGTGACTGAACAAGCCCCAGAATACCATTGTTAGCATTGTAAGCCATCCCTCTGACTGGACAGTAATCATTCTTTACCTTTCTTGAACCTTTCTTTACCTTTCTTTAACTTCAAATTGATGCTGGATCCTAAAAGACAAGGCTGGAACACACTCCACAAAACAAAATTATTTTTTTCACACTTACAACCACTGCAACATCCCCATGCTCACTGATCAAACTTCAGGCCCTTAGCATCTGACTCATACTTATGATGGCTGCAGTGTCCCAGGATCACGTGGTCACTTTTTGGGACCTTCTGACAAGCAAAGTCAATGGGGAAGGCAGGTTGACTTAACCAATGTGCTATTAACTTAACAACTGCAGCAGTTCACTTAACAAATGCAGCAAGAAAGGTCGTAAAAATGGGGCAAAACTCACTTAACAATTCTCTCGCTTAGCAATGTAAGATCTGGGCCCAATTGTGGTCGTAAATCAAGGACAGGTTTAGCATTTAGGGTAAAGCCAAGAAAGCAACTTATAAACTGAATCTGTTGTCTATATGATCAGACTGACATACACAGTCCTTTAGAAGGCAGCCTGCTCCTAGATGAGATAATCAACGTGTTCTTCTCCAGCTTGGTGAGTTTTTCATGTAATACACTTGATGTGCTTATTGAATTAATCAATTTTCTGGGTCACTATAATACACTGAACCATAAATCAAATGAACAGGCTGCATTTGTACCACATCTCCAAGGTTCACATTTGCATGTTGTGTGTATACAGCTACTAGCTTTTTTAATTGACTTCACTGGGTTACCACAATGTACTAAATTTCACTCTGTTCACATAAGATGCAGTGGCCAAAGAAATAAACCAAGGTAAAGCTTAAGGATGTGATTAAGTTGACACAATGTGCTAACACAACAGCTATCTTTCCACAGTACTCTGAATAGTCGATTATCCAAACTCCTTCTTTTAGTCAAGTCTATTGTAGAGTGAGAACTTAGTAAATAACTCCCAATATTTCTAACAGTAGACATAATTGTTACCATTGACAAGGATATTGAGATCAACATCACATCTGCCTCATTTGGTTGAGGACAACAAAATATCTGCTTCTGAAGAAAGCAGGGCAATAGGAAAGAGTGCTCTATCTACCCTGAATAAAATGCAGATTATGCAGGATTAAAAAATATAATAAAGTCTAAACATTGTTCTAAGAATATCTGGGTTGCAAAATAATATAAATTCCCTTGTCATGGTTCCTGGGAAGTAGGGTTTCCTTCTGGTGCTAGAAAGGTCTCCAACAATTCTGGCAGCAGGGACTGGTTTCAGAAGAAAAATAATCTTCCATGGATCCGGGGACGAGATGGTTTCGCACACAACCTAGATCCCATGCATGCTTAGTTGAATCGTTGCTCATTCACCCACTGCTTCCATAGCCCAGTTCCTAACAGGTCACAGAGTGTTATCAGCCTGTGGCCCAGGGGTTGGGGAACCGTGATTTATTCTATCTAATCCAGGGATGTCAGGGGCCGGATCCACCCTGCAGAGCGCTTAGATCTGGCTAGTGGGGCCACCCTGGGAACAGCAAAGGACCGACCCGTGGTGCCTCTACCAGTGAAAATGGAGCTCAGGAGAGCCACATGCAACCCTCCCAAGCTCCGTTTTCACTGGCAGAGCGCTCAGGCCACCACAGGTGCCCCTGACACGAGTGACATTGAGCCATGCTCCCCTGCCCCCCCCCAAGGTCAAACACAACCCTCATGTAGCCCTCAATGAAAGGGTTTGACACTCCTGATCTAATCAGATATTAGATATGGACATTTGCAGAAGGAAAAAAGCCGTCTGTTGCCCTATCAAGGATTTTTAGACAAATATACAGTATGGTTTTTCTATGGTCAGATGGTTCCAATTCCTTTAGAAAAGGACTGGTAGCCTTTGGAGTAATTGGCACTGGTAGAATTTTGAGGATAAATCGTGAACACTTAGAAAATGGCTGCCATAGCTAGTCATAAAACACTCACTCATTCCAGCTTATTCTTGGATGGAGAAATAGATGTGGCCATTTTTCAAATAAAGCCCCAGGTAATTGTCAGAGTACGCACACTGTGACTATGTGGGACAACCCAGGAGCAAATACAGTAAACAGAAGTTTGTATTTTAAATAGTAGTTTTATCTACAAAGAATATACAGTGTATATATACACGTACTTTAGTCAGATCTCAAACAAACAGCAATCAGCAATTACAGCATGGAAACACACACACACACACACACACACACACACACACACACACACGTCCCAACAGGGCCTCTTTTTATTACAGGCTCTTAAAGTGATAACAGCCCCCAAACCTTGCAGACTCATTCCCAGTATTACATCATCGTAGCAGCTGGCCAGCTCTTAAATCATTATCCTGAGCCATCCATTATTTATATTTTCTAAGAATCTAGGAGGTCCTTTTTAAAACTTCCTAGTTTTGTCTACTTATGACCACTATTGAGCCCAAAATGTATGTTGCTAAGCGAGGCAGTTGTTAATTTTGCCCATTTTACGACTTTTCTTGCCATCATTGTTAAGTGAATCAGTGCAGTTGTTAAGTTAGTAGGACGGTTGTTAAGTGAATTTGGCTTCCCCATTGACTTTGCTTGTCAGAAAATCTCAAAAGGTGACCACCTAACCCTAGGACACTGCAACCGTCATAAATATGAATCAGTCGCCAAGCGTCTGAATGTTGATCACATGACCATGAGGATGCCACTAAATATGAAAAATGGTCATAAGTCACATTTTCAGCACCATTGTAAGTTCAAACGGTCATTAAACAAACTGTTGTAAGCCGAGGATCCCCTGTACTTTACTTCCTGCTCAACTCAACTAAGATTACTTAAAGCCTGTCTTTCTGTAAGACAGGAAATGTCTCAGCTGAGTGTGCGTAGAGTTGATTTAAACCTTACATATCACAACATAATCCTTGGAATAAGAGGAAAGTAGATGCAAAATGCTAGTCAAGATCTGAATAAGCAAACTGAGGCTGGTAAATAAAGAGCTTAGCAAATTATGTGGTTCAGAAATAGAATAGACAAAATACATTCAAAACAAGGCCTCCTATTCTAGGAATGCAATATTCAGGACAAGCTTTAAATTAGCACACTATACTGAAGTCAAGTTAAATAGCAAAATTCTTTGGTTCCTCCTGCTTATTAGATAACAGAAATACAGAGCATTCGGATTTGAATACAAATTAGGTCTCTTGTCCTGTGTAATTCATGATATTATATATTTTAAGTCGCTATTGAATTAAAGAGCTCATGTCTCTTAGATGTGACCCCTTCTGATCAGGTTCTAAAGGCATGGGAGAGGGAAACAAAAAGTTAGTTGGGTTAGGAGAAGGGAAACAGGCAAACTGATTTTCTTTAGTTACGATTAAAAATGAGTCAGACAGAAAATTATAATATGGCAGAAAACTTATCAACTTCAAAATCTTTGCTTCCAAAGCCAACCATACATTTTTCAGCAGTCAATCAATCATCATCAATATCAGAATAGAGCTGGAAGGGACCTTGGAGGTCCTCTAGTCTACCCCCAAGCAGGAGACCCTATACAAATTGAGGCAAGATGGCTGTCCAGTCTCTTTTTAAAATCCTCTAGTGACGAAGCACCCACAATTTCCGAACGCAAGCTGTTCCAGTGGTTAATTGTTCTCACTGTTAGGAAGTTTCTCCTCAGTTCCAGGTTGCTTCTCTCCTTGATTAGCTTCCATCCATCGTTTCTTGTCCTTCTCTTTGGCGCTTTGGAAAAGGACCCCCTCGTCTTTGTGGCAGCCCCTCAAACTCTGGAATTCTGCTATTATGTCACCCAAGTCCTTCTTCTCCAGACTAGCCATAACTCATGAAATTCTGCCCTGTGCTTACTCTAAACTTACTAAACTGTTCCTAGCAAGAATATATATTTGTTGACCCAACTTTTTTATCTCAAAAATCCTCATTCCTTGCTGAGACACGTCTCCATTTCTGACACAACACTAAAAAATACAAAAACCATCCACCTTTCTGCAATGATATACAGAGTCAGTTTCAAAACTATCCTATCCTTTGTGCTATTATCAAAACCTATTGACAAAGCAAGCCGGGCCTAGTTAACTGTTTCAAAAAACTTCACTGTCTACTAGCAGACATCACTGGATTTTTTTCATTATGTCTGCAATTTGCCACTTTCCTGACCTTTTAATTGAGATTACCTTGCAACACCCCAAGTGTGCACTGACCTTCTAATAGGCAGGGGCACACTGAAGGTGGATGTTATCTTCTGGAGGTGGATGTTATCTTCCAAAACCATCTTTTATTCACCAGGAAAAAAAGAAGTAAAACATATCTGTGAGGAGGTTAGACCTGCTCACATCCCCTGAATTAAAATGTAGGGGGAGAGAGCTAATGGAGAATTGTGACTAATACCAATCATGATTGGATTCTGAAATTATTTTCTGGCCTAATAATACATTTATTTTAAATGTATACCTAAATTCAAATACAGCTTAAGGGCATTGTGCAGAGAAGCTTCTGTAAAAATAAAGTTCACAAAGAACAAATTCCATTTCCTTATTAATTTATTAATTATTATTAATTTACCATTATACATCTTATACATTTTGCCTAGGACAGAATAATATTAAATACTCATATAACTCTAAGTATATATTTTAGAGACAGCAAGAGAAGATAGGGCATACACACACAAACAGTTCCTTATGGTGATTACCAAAACATAAATTTGTAACTTAAAGGGAAAAAAATAGTAACTTAAAGAAAAAATGTTCTACTTTATGGCTTCTTTGGATTTTTCCTGTGAACAGTATCAAAACATCAAAAACAGGTAAAAGTCATTATGTTTTGCTTTTAAACTTGGTATGTTGGTTCTGGCTTAGAAACCAAGAGACTTTAAGTTCTAGTCCTGCCTTTGGGATGAAAGCTAGAGTATCTGGATGACCTTGGGCCAATCATTCTTTCTCAGCCCAGCTCCCACCTCACAGGATTGTTGTTGTGAGGAAAATAGGAGGAGAAGGAAGAATTAGGTATGTTCACGATCTTGAATTATTTATAAAAAAAATAATAAGCAGAATTTTAAAAATCTTTTTTTAATTATTAGTCCCTAAAAGAAATACATGAGTTAAATCAATAACTTCCCTTGCTATAACTGCTACTGAAGTTAGTACAAAAGTTCCTTTTGATTCTTTAAAATTTGTCAATTCATATCTAATTGCTTATAAACACTGCAGTGATCATATTTATTCCTGAAATGAGGAACTCCTCCTTTATACACAGGGTAGAAGGTCTCTTCTATGGATCTCTAACTCAGCTGTAAATAATATCCATTAAGATCTTACACTAGCACAAAATTATATTGGCATAATAATGGCTGCCCTCATTACCAATCTCTCCTGTCACAGATATCAGTTCCTGATAGTGGTGATGTCTTTCTTTACTGTGTGCAGAGCATGTTATGGAATTGAACTAATGGTATTCCCTGGATTTATATTATTTTATTTTATTTATTCATGCATGCATACACATGCATTTATTTAAATGTATTGGTCACCCATTGCCAATGGACTCACTTACTTCCCCTTTCAGCAAATTTTAATGGGGGAAACACCCATCGATCCTCTTGACCGATCACTCTCTTAGTAACAGGAGGGATTGGGCTGGAGGCAAGTTTTGACGAATGGCTGAACCAGTGGCTTGGCCATCTGTCAAAACTCACTGACCGACTTTGTACAATTATTTTATGTGGCTGACCCCAAAATGAGCCTGACCAATAATTGAATTGTGTTGGAAGACAGAATAGTAATAGTAATAATAATAGTAATAATAATAATAGCAATAATAGAATAGAATAACATAGTTGAAAGGGACCTTGTAGGTCTTGTAATCCAACCTTCTGCTCAGGCAGGAAACCCTATACCATTTCAGACAAATGGTTGTCCAACCTCTTCTTTAAAACTTCCAGTGTTGGAGCATGCACGACTTCTGGAGGCAAATTGTTCCACTGGTTAATATTTCTAACTGTCAGGAAATTTTTCCTTAGTTCTAGGATGCTTCTGTACTTGATTAGTTTCCATTCACTGCTTCTTATCCTGCCCTCAAGTGCTTTGACAGGGCAGTGATGGCTCTCTTGTGTATCTATCATGTGTTAACCAGGAACATTTTGATCATGGGCTTAGCCCTCAAGAGCTTCTTATCAACTTATAGTTGCTGGAGATTTGCACACTGCCCTCCTCCCAGCTTTGGAGAAATAACAAGCAGAGGGGCCGAATTGACTTCAGTCCCATGGATTAGCTCACACATAGCATAGCTGGCTGAGGAATTCTAGGAGTTGAAGTCCACAAATCTTAAAGTTGCCAAGTTTGGGGACTCCTGGATAGTATCATGCTTTACTCTCCTTCTTACCCAACTTGAGGATCAACTGCCCAAGCTGAGAGGGTCACCTCTCAGAGAGTTGGCTTCTGGGGATTGGAAATTTTTTTGGGGGTAGGGGTGCTACTCATTTTTACCAGTTCCGACTTCCAGCAGATCATCTAAACCATATGGCAAAGAATTGAGATCCGTTGCAGATTCTCAGCACTACAAAGTGGTTAAATTGCTGGCCTAGAAATCAGGAAACATGAGTTCTAGTCCCACCTGAAAGCCAGATAAGTGACTTTGGGCCAGTCACTCTTTCTGAGCCTCATTTACCTCACAGGGTTATTGTCCTGGAGAAAGGAGGAGGAACAGGTATTATGTATGTCTTGAGTTACCTATGAAGTAATAAAGGCAAGATAAAAACAATCTAATAAATAACATAAAATTAGATAGGTACATTAAAGGTCTTCCTGAAGTCACTTGATCTGGATGCAACCAACTGGGAAATGTTGGCACAAAATCACCCTGTCTGATATGGATCTAAGCCTCATCCATAAATGTTGTCAAGTTTATGACATAAGGTCCACCACAAAAACACAACATAAGTCTAGAGCAGTGGTAGTCAACCTGGTCCCTACCGCCCACTAGTGGGCGTTCCAGCTTTCAGGGTGGGCGGTAGGGGTTTTGTCCCCTACTTTATAAATCACCATTACTGTGGAACCGGTGGGCGGTTAGAGAAAATTTTACTACTAACAGCGATACAAAAGTGGGCGGTAGGTATAAAAAGGTTGACTACCTCTGGTCTAAAGCCATCAGTGCAACAACTGCAGTGTCTACAAATTTTCCCTACAAGGGCCAGGACATTCCTTGTTCCAATTGGTCTAGCCAGCCACCTTTGGCAAACATCATTTTTAGGAAGGCTTTCTTTATGGCGATCACAGCAGGATCTGGGTGTGAGTATTGATTTGCATTAGGAAATGGCTTGGTAGACAAATTATATACTTAAAAATGATATTCCTTATTCAGACTGCACATCCTTTTCATCCTGAGTTGATAGCGGCTCTCCATGCTTGAGCAAAATCATCCCTCTTCTTCATTCTGATTCCATTCCCGATCAATGGATCCCTCCCTTAAATGACTTCTTCCCACAGTGGCTCAAATTTTGATTCTCATGTTCACTTTTAAAAATCTAATATGTGGGAATTGACTCTACTTGTCTCCTACATCACCTGCACTTTCATTTTAAATGCTGAATAAATCAAAAGTCCATCTTTATGATTCAGAGGTGGTGCAGGGATTCTTGTTCGGTGGAGTCTCAAAAAAGTCATACGTTTTGCTGAGTTAACATTTGTCTTAACTGAAAATTAATACAGTAATATTTGTCTTTACTGATAAGAAATAGAAATCCAGTAAAAGAGGGGAAGGAAAGGGATTACCAGATCAAAAGCATCCAGACAGGCTACAGTATTAATTGCTTTATCTATTTTTAAACTCTCATTTAAAATCTAATTGTTAATTGTTAATCGTGTCTATTTCTTTTTTAATAGGAAGCCATATGTAAAAGTTTTAAATAAATATCCTCTTTGTTGGACTCCAAGCTTTGATGAAGAATGTTAAAATCAAACTGCACTTTGTTCTGACCTGAGTCTCATCCATATCCACATACACCATTCTCTCTCTCTCTCTCCCTCCCTCTCTTTCTCTCTTTCACACACACACACACACTCACACACCTAGCTGCAAATGGGTACAATTGGTCATTTACAAGAGAGAGATTCAAAGCCATCTTCAATCAAGCTTGTTAAATCCCTTGCAGTGCACCAGTGTTGGCTATTCCCAGGAGCCAGCTAGTAATTCAATTAACAAGCTTCAAAAGAAAGAAGCCCTCAACACTACCTGTTTATTTCACAGCAAGAGGCTGGGAATTCTCAATAAACCATTTGAATGCACTTGAAATTTATAACCATGACATACAGCCCAGAAAAAAGCTTTCACTACAATTTGAATATATGCACTTGCCTACTAATGAGTTTGTCCCCCTCTGTCATTCTGTAGTTCAGAGACTGCCATCCTTGGCTGATAGGAAATATCCTTGGATTTATATAAATTGTTCCCATGCCTGTTACTTGGAGATGCTTAAACTGGCTTCCAAAAATGATCTAGTAGACAAAAAAACCCACCCTATCCTTCCCTTGAATTAAAACCTCCCAATTTTACCTGTGAAACAATCTACATCTCAGCATCATTTTAAAGCCACGTCTTTTTCTTAGCTCATAGGATATGATGCATTTCAGATATCAAGGGGACAGCAACAGATGTTCTGTTCTGTTCCACTGATACCTCCCAAATTCCTTAACTCAAATGTGCATTCTCACAGGACCACCTCAACTGCTAACTGAACCCACATTCCCTCCAAAGCACCTTTTTCAGCTTTGCATCCAAAGAATCCTTGCTTTGCAGCGTGACTGTTTTCCCTTTATGTTTTAAATTAAAAGACTCCCCTCCAAAAAAGATACTTGGTTAGGTTAGGGGATTTCACAAACATCAAGGAATGTGTGAGCCAGTACAGTCCCCTCTCCCCAACCTTACTTTGGAAACTCATGTGATTAATATTTATATCTATTTATATGTAAGGGTGTAGGTATATACGTTATGTATGTATATAGCATGCCTATATATGTGCTATGTATGTGTACACTATTGAGAGCAGACAACAGAATTTCATTTTTAATGTGTGCCAGTGTGCCCACAGTAAAAATGACAATAATGGTTATCTTCTCTTATGTCTAACAGTTCTAGGTGGTTCATAGCATCTATGCAACGAAACAGTATAAAAAAGTAAAATCACAGAGAAACATTGAGCAGCTCCATAACTGTCGTAAATACTTGGAAAAAAAGAAACAATTTAGGAAAGCCAGCAATCAAACACTGATGATCTTCCTATAAAGAATGTTCTTCAATAACTGCTTGACAGTAAGGAAGTATCATGATCCTATCTCAGAAAAAAAGTTTACAACCAAAATCTATGTGGATTTCTATAGAGATCTCCTTTCTAGTCCCAAATATTTGGACTTCAAGAGCCATTATGATCCTCTCAATGGACAGGTAAATTTATAGAAGAGGAAACAATATTTCAAATATCCCGTTCAGAACTCAACAACAATAGTACTCTGAATTGTATCTGGAAACATACTAGAAGCCAATACAATTGCAACTGTTCTAAAAGCAAGTTACAAGCTCCCAAGATGTAATTCCTGTTTATTTATTACATCCATGGAAAGAATAGGTTGTTGGTTCTTGTTGGGCACAGATGATGTTGTATTTGTGTCCAAATAAAATGTGCATCCATACCCAGTTGGATGAAGAATCTGCAGCTGAGGACCAGTGGAGAGATGGATTGTCTGATGGAAAAGGCTAGTATACTTGGGAAGGAGAGGTTGGCGTTGGTAAGGGAAGTTTAACCAAGGAACTGAAATTCTAAGAAGCTCCAGAAAGAGTTAATTTTCTTTCCTTTTCTCTTCCTCTCTAGGCTAAAACAAGATCCAGAAGTCACAACACAAACATTGTCTAAGGCATGGAGCATATCAAAAATGTGATAAGGAATCAGGGAGCAAATTGTCTGGGAAACTGTAAACAGCTTTGTGTAAAAACTGATACTTAAACTAAGGCCATTCAGCACACACTCTTCCCTCTGAAAAATCAGTGTAACAATGAACATCTCTACAAGTGTGTCTATATGTCTAAAGTTCCTATCCCTTTCCCTACCTTTTGACATATGGTGGCACCCTCCTCCCATTCCCTGACAGCAATCCATCAAATGTAGGCCTTTTAATTCTGTTTGGCTTCAGCCCTCCCAAGAATCCAGCAAGGTGACCTTACTTAGCTAAATGTTTTTTGAAGGGAGATGCTGAGCGTTGACTCCAAGAAGCCCTCTGCATGGGAAATATGTGCTCAATCACTCCAGAGATGCCAAGGGCTACTCTTCCCCCTCCCACCCCACAAAACTTCAGCAGAT
Source organism: Pseudonaja textilis (assembly GCF_049901715.1). NCBI lineage: Eukaryota > Metazoa > Chordata > Lepidosauria > Squamata > Elapidae > Pseudonaja > Pseudonaja textilis. The sequence continues at coordinate 20,310,449 of NC_141990.1, forward strand.
GAACAGCCTGATCCAGAGGAACCGGACTGCCGTTCTAGGCCTTCCCACTCCTGCATTACGCAGCCCCCAAAGACTGCAGCAGGCAGAGATCCAATCACTGGTCTTCTCTTCTGGCCTGGTCAACGTTGAGATGCTCCTCACAGTTCCTGTATGCACTGGGGGTGTGAATTATTTATCCTCTTTACGATCTGACTCAAGAATGCTGCACCTGAAAGATTAAAATGTGCCTTTGCTAACTAGGATCTCCTCCTTGCCGTGGACAGAGAGTTACAAACTCAAGTCCTGCTCAGCTTTCCATTTGATGAGGGAAATCAGTGGAATTCCCTTGGCAGCTTGTAAGTAAGATACAGGGACTTGTGGATACGGGGTCGGGGTTGTAGACACCAAGAAGAAAGAGAGAGAGGGACACGCCCCATTAATTGTGGAACTGCTTGAGAATCATTCATGGGGAACAGAAAGCACAGTCCTTAATTCTCTGAGGGTATTTTTTCTTTTTCCCCCACAAGCCAGCTTGGAACCAGTCAAGCAAAACCTGAAAATCAATTTGGGGCAAGGAAAAAAAAAATAGCCATCTAAGAGTCTCATCCCCTCAGCTCTCTTATTTGCATGGACAGATGGAGTTGCTTCACTGACTATTTAAGGTTGAATAATAAGCCCGTTAGAAGCTGGATTCGGGGCAGTATATGGGAAGCCTTTGTGGTATAAGCACAAGCAGTGATGTATTAACCATTAAGCAGAATAAGCACGTGCTTAGGGCACCAGGCCCAAAGGGGGCACCACAAAGTTGGGAATATGGCTTCGTTTGTACAGTATGTACAAAGGAGGAGGACACCAAGATTTGTCAGTGCTTAGGGCACCAGTGAGCCTTAATCCACCACTGAGCACAATGCCGCCCTCCAGCACATGCCAAGTCCTCTTCATTACAGAGAAGCCATCACAAGCCTTCCTTTTTCATTTCAATTGCTGAGGTGGTACTGACATCATCCGGTAGCAATCAGAGCATCTAGCCTAAATTGACCAACTCTATCTCTGCAACTGTTAAGTATACAGAAGACCACAAAGGAAGAAACACATAGGGGAGAGGGGGGGAGTTTGTCTGTGTGTTTGGTGTAATGGTTTAGCCTAGCCTAGAAACCAGGAGAATGCGAGTTCTAGTCCCGTCTTAGATGTGAAAGCTGTCTAAATGACTTTGGGCCAATCACTCTGTGTCAGCCCAAATCACCTTGAGTTACTTACAATGTAATAAAGATGGGATTGTTCTGACCAAGGCTTCCCGAGACCATAATTAAGCACATACTTAGTTAAAACAATTCTTGTTTTATTTCAACGCTGGGAATTATTTTCACTCCCAGCCAGTAATGAGTCCCAAACAGTCCCTTCGAGATAAGCACCCATCTTTCTTTCCTTTGAATTGCTGCCAACAACTGGAGTGCCAAATGAACTATAAAAAACCAACCAAAATACAAAGTCCACACAGAGCTCCAAGGATTAATCCGAACAGAATGAACAACTTTGCTTCCTGCAAAGGTTTCTTCACCTTTGCCTGTCCTTTATACCTGATGGGAGGGACAATCACCTCCAAGCCTTACTCCCGAGCCACCCCTTTTGTCTCAGCTGCTCTTGCCTTCTAGCAACTCTGCGCGCACACGCACTGGGAACAGGCTCCCCTTGTTCCTCGGCCTTGCTGCTGCCAGACTCCGGAGGCTCAGGAGACAGCACCCCACTCCCAGATGGTCCTGGCTCCACCTTTCCATCAGATGCAGGACCCTCATCCGAGTCCTCTCCAGTCTCCCGGACTGGTCCCTGTTCTTCCCCACTGTCCGATTCCACTGGCATCTGCACAGGCTGCCGGCGAATCACAACAGGGATAAAAATCTAACAATAAATAAATAAATTGGAAGGACACACTGAACTCATGAAGTTCAACAGGTGGCTTTGGGTTACTTAGTACTTAGCCTAATCTTATTTGCATTATGATGACAAACTTAGAACTCCTTGGATGTAAGCTATAGCTCCTATTAAAAAATATGAAACTATTCTCCAGATCCAGTATTTGAAATATGCTCCTGTAAAACACTGATCTAGAGCCATATTTGCTGTTCATCATCATCATCACATTTCCCCAGGCACTTTAACTAATTATAGTTAGCTGGATTAAAATTTTTATAGCTGCTTCTTTTGTGGGTTTTTTTTCTTTTTTCGTTCTTCTACCGCTTTATTGTAATTTTAAACTAATTTTATCACCAACTGAATGGTGCCCTGGGAGTTTTATGTTAAAGAGAAGCCTAGGTACTATATAAATTTTTAAAAATAGGAATAAAATGAATGTTAATGGTATATTGTTTGCATGTAAATTAGAGAGTTGCCTGAAATAGACTCCAAAATACATATCTTTCACATCATTTCACATTACTTTATTACCCACTCTGCGGTCCTTTTGGTTGATTCCAGACTAATAAAGCATTTTGCTTACAACAACATAAAAGTTGAATATGGGGGAATCCGGTATTTAAGAAGTGGGTGTTATAAAACAAGACTAGGTAGGATCCAGAATGAATGAGTGATTAATGAACGGGGACTGAGTACCAAAGTGAATGACCAATAAAGGAAATGCTGTTTAATGCAGTTGGTTTACAGAGACAAAGTGAATGAAGAATGATCTATAAGGCAATTATGTCATGGGAAAACTGAAGGTTGTCACTGAATGGAATTGAAAAGAACTTCCAAAAGACAGAGGTGAACATTTGAAGAAAGATATATGAAGTAATGCATGAATGTGGTGGAAGGAAGCATAGGAATGCATCGGGAATAGAGAATAAATGTTAGTTATGTTTCCTTTTTTTAATCTCAGGCTTTTAATTACTTGGCCTTACTTGTTCATACTCATTTCGTGAGTTCCTCTTAATTACACTTCAAAAGGAAATACATTGCTTGGATTGCATAACCAGAAACTAGATCTTTGTTGTACGTACCTGATAAGGCTCTTATTGTTGGTTGTGTACTCCAGGCAATCGTGGATCATGCCACCAGATAGCCAGTCAGGCCCATGATGACTTCTTCTGTGGCATCACCATGACAACTCAGGTATAGTTTTGGCCCTGTTTTCTCTCTCAAGCTGAGCCACCTGGACTGTGAAACAACCTCATCTGCCCAGCCAACTCTTTTGTGGTTAATCAGTTCTGCATTTTTCTCCATTCACCTGTTCAGGTGAGTAGAATGGTATTGCATACATCTGGCACTATAGAAGAGTCTCTTACTGACTAGAGTAGCCGCTACGTTACCTGAGGAACAAGATCATAGGATGATCCTGTTTGGCAGCGGCAGAAGGGGTACAGAGAGAAGCTGGTCCTACTCAAAACGCAAATTTTTGCTCCTTTTTTTGACAATACAGGTAATTCTTGACTTATGGCTATAATTGGGATCAGAATTTCTGTTGCTAAGCTAAGCAGTTGTTAAGTGAGTCGCAACCGCCTTTATGACCTTGTCAGTTGTTAAGCAAATGACTGCAGTTGTTAAGTGAACCAGATAGTTGTTATCAAGCAAATCCAACTTCCAACATTGATCTTGCTTAAGGAAAGCTGGCTGGGAAGGTCAGAAATGGCAATCCCCTCACCCTGGGATGCTGCAACCATCATAAATATATGATGGTTGCCAAGTGCCCAAATGATGGATCGGGGCGAATGCTGTAATGCAGGGGTCTTCAAACTTGACAGCTTTAAGACTTGTGGACTTCAACTCCCAGAATTCCTCCTCCAGTCATGTTAGCTCAGGAATTCTGGGAGTTGGAGTCCACAAGTCTTAAACCTGCCAAAGTTTGAAGACCCTTGCTATAACTGTCATGAGTGTGTCCTTGCACTTACAACCAACACAGCATTCCCCTGATCAATTCAATCCTTCAATTGTAAGTCACTTTTTGCAGTGCTGTTGTAACTTTGAATGATCACTAAATGAATGGCTGTGAGATGAGGATTGTCTGTACTCCATAGGACAGGGGGTCCCCAACCCCCCAATTCGTGCACCATCAGTGGTCCACAGCATGCCAGAAACTGGGTGTTTTGAACAGGCCAAAAATGGGCTGTGTGGAGGCCGTGCCCCCCCCAGCATTTTGGCTACAAGAGGCACCACAGACCGGTCCTTTGATATTTCCAGGCTGGCCCTGTTTTAAGCACCCCGCAGGCCAGATCTGACCCACAGGCGTTGAGCTTGCACAAGTTCATACAAAATTAGCAATAAAAACATGTCAATATACAGTAATTGTTAAGGGCATCCTTCTTCACCAAATAGGAAGACAATTCTGGACTTGTACTAACTTCAAACAAGCACTCCATTTCTTTTTACCATTGTTATAATCATCATTATCGTCATCATCACTATCACCACTCATTTATGTGCAAAGCATCTGTTGGGGACCCACAGAAAGCCATCCAACAATGCAGCTGATTTGCTAGCCAAAATCAAACTCAACAAAAGAAAAATCTTGATATTCCAAAATGATTTTCCTTAAAACTAATTTGAATTTCTAATAACTTTGGATGACGGTTATACATGTGTAATTTCAATTTTTTTTAAAAAAAAAAGCACAAATTTTTAAGAAGGCTGCAACTGTTTCTGATCACCACTCAGAGCCAAGATGAGAGATTCATTCCCAGCAATCAGGCAGCAGGCTTGTAACATTATTGAGTGAAAAGTTGCCCATTGCATTACTTTATTTCCTCTGTACTTGGATTAGGATATACATACATACACACACACACGCACACACACACACACACACACACACACACACACACACAATTTCAGGGGTAGTCAACCTTTTTATACCTACCGCCCACTTTTGTATCTCTGTTAGTAGTAAAATTTTCTCTAACCGCCCACCGGTTCCACAGTAATGGTGATTTATAAAGTAGGGGACAAAACCCCTACCGCCCACCCTGAAAGCTGGAATGCCCACTAGTGGGCGGTAGGGACCAGGTTGACTACCACTGCACTATTTGCTCAGCCTGACCAACCTTATAGGGCCATTATTAGAAGAATAAAATTAAGACTCCCACGTGCTCTGCCTTGAGCTCTCTGGGGGTGGAAAGGCAGTTATAAATAAACATGTAAGTTATCTAGCCATGACTCCAACCCCATTCAGACATTCAAAAATCATAACCATAGGTGTGATATATATTACAGTATCATTTCACCTTAATCTTGCCTTCCAAATGTCTGATAGGTTGAACACAGTTAATCTGGGATTATACAGTACAGTTAACTTGGCTAATTAATTCATTTTTTGGCTTTACACATTAAGGTGATTAATCAACTCTTAAGAACTTCAATGATACAGATACATTTTATTCAAGTTTTGAAAAACAGCCAAGTTGAAAGCTTCTGGTAAAGTGGCTAGGCTTTACCCAGATTGATGGACTAACTAGAAATGTATTAAACTTATTATTTCTTCCTCATACTTGTGCATCCTAATGTTTGAGGCTCGTTGATTTTCAATTGGAGGAGCTGATGACAATTATAAAATGTTATTGGAACAAATGTTATCTATTCCCAGGCCCTAAGGTTCTGATCTTGTGTTTTCAGGTCCTGACTGAATATTTTCAAATTGGCCATGTTCCAGTGGTGGGATTCAAATTTTTTTACTACCGGTTCTGTGGGCGTGGCTTGGTGGGCGTGGCAGGGGACGGATACTGTAAAATCTCCAGTCAGAGGAGATTTCTCCGAACTACTCAAAATTTCTGCTACCAGTTCTCCAAAACTGGTCAGAACCTGCTGAATACCACCTCTGCTATGTTCCAGTTATAGGAAACAACAAGTTTTATTTATTTTTTATTTCAGGGCAACAAGACTAGGTGGGGTGATTTTCATACTGACTACCAGCTAACCAATTTTTAGTAGAATAGGCAAAGAAGAAAATTTTTAAATCTTTTGCAATTTAATCTTCATTTAGCAGGTAACAGATAACAGATAATCAGAGTTGGAAGGGACCTTGTAGGTCATCTAGTCCAACCCCCGCCCAAAGAGGAGACCCTACACCATTTCTGACAGATGGAAGTCCAATCTCTTCTTGAAAGTCTCAATGAACTGTTCAAAAACATTCTTCCCAAATGTCCATTAAATCACAAAATATATCCCTGTGGCAATATTTATGATTAAACAAATGATACCAAATATGTACTTTGCATCAATCTTCATAATATCATGTAAATTGTATAATTATATGGATAAGAAAATTTAACTTGTCTTTGAATATTTTTAAATACATTAACCTGGACTACTTCAGAGGAAATGAACTCATCCATTATTTTAAGACAACCAAAACATCCACTGCATCTGCTAATTGGTGATCTACTAATTTGAGATTTAAAAATATTAAAACATTCATTAAAACTATGGGAACAGAACTCTGCTATCATCCACTGAAAGATCAATTATCCACTGTCATCCAATGAAAGATCAATTAGTTTAGATTTAGAATCTCTTTTCAGAAAAAACTGCCGGTTTTAAAAAATCATTTAAATAAACCTTGAGGTGCCAGATTCCTTAGGATGCTGACCATCATCAAATCTCAGGTTTATATGGATGCAAGGAACATACACAGCAGGGGTGTCAAACTTGTTTTCCATAGAGCTGTCTCGAGTGTCCAGGTTGGGAGGAGCTCCAGTCTCGGCTCTCACAGGCTGAGCTTGAGATTGAGGCACGCCTCTCACCATCACGTGGTCCTCCGGGCGCGCCCCAGTTTTTTGCTCAGCCTCGTGGCAGTCAGGCTGGTTTTCCTTTTGCTCCTGGTCGTTCTAGCACCTCGTGTTTTCTTTTTTTTTTGATCAACTTGGACTCTCAGACAGCGCAGGAAACTGAGGTTTGAGCTCCCTAGGGAGCCTTTTTCTTCTAAGGGAATTGTTTCACTATCCTTTTAAGGGAGAATCCAGCGCTTCGAGCGCTGCCCCCCCATTGCTGCCTTTTCGCTCCGTGCGAAGCTGCATCGTTTCTTTCCTGCCTGTTTTTGTTCTTTGGCCGTTTCCCCCACGAACGCCCTCTAACCCAGGAGATGCTTCCCTGCCTCTCCCAGGTACTTCTTTGTGGCCTCCGGGCCTTTTAACTTCTCCTGGGTGATAGCCGCCGCTGGGGATTGCCTCGTCATTGCGCCCTCCATTTTGGGCTCCCTGTGGCGTCAGCCATCTTGGGAGTGGCAGGAGTCGCCGCCATCTTGTGTGTGGCCGCATGGCCGGGCGCCATTTTCAGAGGCCTATAACAGGGTTTTTCTTAAGGTTTTATAGGCAGACTCCGGACTGCCTATATCCTTGCCTGTTTGCACTTAGTTTCTATCAGGCTAACCAGGGTTAGTTGGCTCTGTAGCCCTTCCCCCAGCAGGCGAGTTAGCAGCTCTGCCATCCCCCTTCCCCGGTCCGTCCGGCAGGGGTAGCTGCCTGGCGTTCAACTTTTGGCTAATTGGCTTCTGGGCTAGGCCCTGCTGTGCAACAGCCTCCTATTTTAAATACAAAAAAAAAAAAATTTTTGATCAAAAGGGGGGTGCGAAACGTGCGCTAGGATACCCGGCCTCTACGTAGGCCGCATCCAAACGTGCAACTGTCCGAGGACCCATGATGGCACTTTACTTTAAAATTTTTGGTTGGTAGCCCCAGGGACGCCTGCCACTGCTCGAGGCCTACCTGCAGGCCGCATTGTGTTTGATTCCTGGGCAGATCCTTGGAATGTCCAAATCCCTGCTGGTACCTTGCAATCCTGCCTTGGTACTCCTCTAGATATAGGAGTCTACTGGCTACACAGTCTCTCCCCAACAAGGGAGGTAGCAGCTCCGCCATCCCCCTTCCCCGGTCCGCCCGGCAGGGGCGGTTTTTTGGCGTCCATCTTTGGCAATTGGCTTCTGGGCTAGGCCCTACTTCTCAACAACGTGCAAAGCACCTCTGTTGCCCTTGACCTAGGGGGTGCGAAAGCAGTACTGGGTTTCCGGCCCCTGCTTAGGCTGTGTCCAGCCTTGTTAATCACCTCACGTTAATCAAGAACTTTTCCTCCTTTCTCCTCTCCAGATGGCAGACGACAATGCATCTCGTGGCACTTCACTGAAGGCCAAGGCTAAGTCTCACCACCTGCGCAAACAAGCACAGGAAACATCCAAAGCCTCTCAAAGGGATGCCCTTAGGCGACACAGGGCCCTTGAAAAGGAGATTGACAGACGCTCTAAGGAGTCAAGCTCTGTGCCTCTGGACCCTTCCAATCCCACTCCCTCTACCTCCACCCATCCTCCCTCCTCCCCTGCTTCTGCCTCTTCATCGCAGCCTGGACAGGCCCCTGAGGCCACCTTCCCCCCGCTGCTGCAGGTCTGCGCCCGGAGGAGCCTCATCCACCCCCACGGTGGAAATCCCGAAAATCTCAAACGAGCGATGGAGCTGGCCATCCGGCACGGGATAGCACAACAGTTTCAGCAGCTGACCGGTCTGGCCCCTAGGCCTGAGGCCCCGAGGCTCGAGGATCAGCAACTTCGCATGGTCAGGTAGCTCTCCACGGGGACTTGACCCTGCCCTTGGAGATGGAGGAGATGGAGGCCCAGGAACTCGGGGACCCTACCCTCTTTGGGGACGAGGAGGATCTCGGGTGGGGTCTGTCGTAGACAGTGAACTCCTGTCGGGAGCAGGCCCCCAGAAGGGGACATGTCGGAGGACGAGGGCCTCTCTCCAGGCCAGCCCGCGTTTCTGGGGCTGTTTAAACCACATCTATTTAGGTCCCTCCTGTTCAAGGCCAGGAATACCTCGGGCCTGAACCCTCCCCCCACCCAACCCAGCGGCATCGGGGTTCCTCCCGACTCCATTTTCTCCCAGCCTGTGGTGGAAACCGAAGTGATTCCTGTCCCACCCATATCCTCTGACATGGTCTCAAGGCAGCTAGCCTCCTCGGGGCCTCCTCCTCCTCCCAACGCCCAGGACAAGCGGTTTTCAATCTTGAACCGCAGTTCTCTACCTTGCTCGATCCCCCCGTGGGCGAGCCCGTGAGTAGGTCTGGCCTCCCGCTCAACTCCCAGCGAGTCCCTCGAAGCTCTCCAGCCCGAGGACAAGCAGCTGAACTGGCCCTGCGCCGCGCTCATCTCTCTGATGCCTGGGCGGTCAGGGCCTCCACGGCCAGCGTCTTTTTCACCAGAACCTCCATCAAGTGGCTCCAGCAGCTCAAGCAGCACGTCCCGCAGCTAATCTCACAGCGCACCAGGATATTGCCAAGATCCTGGCCGCAGCCGAGTTCTCTGCAGACGCCACCTTCCAGGCTGCAAAATTCTCCACCAGGGCCATCTCGTCCCAGGTTACTGCCCGTCGCCTTCTCTGGCTCCGCCACTGGCAGGCGGACGTAAAAAACAAGGCTAAGCTAGCATCAGCCCCCATCTCTGGGGGGAAGCTATTTGGACCGGTTCTCGACCCATTCCTGGCCGAGACCCGCAACAAGCGCAAATATCTCCCTTCTCTTGCTAGGAGGTCTGATTTCAGAGGTTCCTCTCCCTCTTCTCGCCAAGGTTCTTCCCGCTCTTCCTCCTTCCCCAGGTACTACCAATCATCTCCCTACAGGCCTCCTGACCGATCGGAACCAGACAGGTCCGGAGGCACCTCATCCAGGAAGCCCTCCCGGGGATCCGGGAGAGGTTCGTTCCGTCGTTCCCGATAATGCAGTCGCCCCCAGGTGGCTGCCCCCTCCCCCCCCAAAAAAAAGAAAGAAAGAAAGAAAGAAACAAGTATAAAAACGAGGAGAAGGAGAGCGAGAAAGCCAATCCTCTCCAGGCTTCTCGCCTAGTCTGGCTCCACTCTGACACTTAACTCCTGCAAAATCTCTTTCTCTTCAGCCTTCCCCAAACCGTTGGGGAAGCCTAATCCTCATATCTGCCTTACCTCTCCATACCAAGACTCCCGGTGAGACCATACGGCTCCCGGACGCAGGCTCATAGTCTGGAGCACCCTTGTCCTCCTCACCTTGCCCCAGGGCATCTGGCTGGCAACACATTTATCCCCACCCCATGTTAGCTGGGATTCCTTCTCTGGGCCCCGGCCCACAGCCTCATAATCCAGATACACGGACCCCTTGCCCTGGTCCTCACTACTACCCTTAGTTCCCTCTGGGGTGGTCCTCGGTCAGTTGGCTCTTGAGCAGGGCCGACCGCCTCGCTCTGGGCGGAACCAAACTTGGTCCCCACTAGCACAGGTCACAGTTTGGGAACTCCTTACGTCTCCCCTCCATCACTCTGACCTGGAGTTCTCTCAGGGGGTCCCCAACAGGGTCTATCCCATAACACCCTAGGGCGTCCCATCACCACCCTCGCAACGGTGACCCTCCGGTTATTGAGGGCGCCTCCCCTCACTCTGGCTAGGTCTTCTCAGGGAACTTCCATCCTCGCCTCTGCCCGGGCTCCTCGTGCCGGGTCCCTAACAAGGTTTTGGCCGCTCTACCTAGTCTCCTTGCCCCACGGTCTCAGTAAGCATCCGTGGCATCCCGGCAGGGCTACCTTTAGACAGCCCCGTCTCCTTCATCAGGCCCTCTCGTTGAGGCATTCCAACCTCCGAGGGTTCTCCTGTTGGGCGTGCCCTCCAGCGGGTCATCAGGGTTCCAGGAGAGGTCCCATTCCAGACGGGAGCCCGCCCGCAGGACTAGCCAAGCTTTGGTATGTCCCAACCTGGACACTCGAGACAGCTCTATGGAAAAGGGGCGTTGGTTCTTACCTGATACGCTTCTTTTCGTAGAGCTGTTGAGAGTGTCCAGCCCCACCCGTAGGCCGTCTGCTGTTCGACCGAGCAAACTAATATTTTTTTCCTGAGTAAGATGAGAACAGGACCTTCCTTCTCGTCTTCGCAAAACTGGGGCGCGCCCGGAGGACCACGTGATGGTGAGAGGCGTGCCTCAATCTCAAGCTCAGCCTGTGAGAGCCGAGACTGGAGCTCCTCCCAACCTGGACACTCTCAACAGCTCTACGAAAAGAAGCGTATCAGGTAAGAACCAACGCCCCATTTCATTGAGGGCCGCATCAGGGTTGTGTTTGATCTCGGGGTGGGGTGGGGGGACGTGGCCGGGGCAGGCATGGCCAGTTCAACATCACTCGTGTCGTGGATGCCTGTGGTGTTAGGAGTGTTCTGCCAGCGAAAACAGGCTCCCGAACTCCATATTCGGCTGTAACAACCTCTTGCAGCCCTCTATCAGCAAAAACAGAGCTTGGGGGACTGTGCACAGCCCTCCCAAGCTCCGTTTTTGGCTGCAACGGCCTTCTGCAGCCCTCTGCCAGATAAAGCGAAGCTTGGGAGGGCCGTTTTCTCCGGCAGAGGCACCGCAGACCGGTCCTTCACTTTTTTCAGGGCGGCCCCATGGGCCAGATCTAATCCAAACCCGCAGGGCTTGAGTTTGACACCCCTGATATACAGTCATACCCATCTATGTAGGAACAATCTCTAAATATTTATTTAAAAAAAAAAGAAGACACTTTGCATACACTCAGATCAAAATCATATTGTTACTTCCAACTTCTTCAAAGGAGAATCCAAGTACAAGGGCATAATACACACTCCAAATTAAACTCTGAATTAAGTTCTGGTGAAGTATAGAACTTCTGTAAAGGTACGTTTATATTATCCAAATGAATTCTGAGTTCCTTCCAAAATTCAGGCAGTTGTTTTTTTATCTAAATACTCTTCAGAATATAGCTCAAACACCAATTTAAGTTAGATCTGTCAACAGTATAGAGCTGTGTTAGTTGGCTCAAATAATCTTGCTGTTAAACATACTTTTAAAACTCAAAAGTTCTTCCATCTTGAATGAAAATCTTCACATTAGCCTTTGATTTTGTTTCTTGGACAAATTACATGATCCACAATGAATACAGTGGGATTTACTTTGACAATCAAGTATTTGGTGGAAATTTAGGTACCCTGGAAATCTCATTTTCATAGTTCTGGCACTTGGACTATTATGACATTCCAATATCAGAGATGTAAATATGGTGGGATGAATATCTGAGTCAAAAAACATATTGGACATTGAGAAGTATATATTATCATGACATTCCAATATCAGAGATGTAAATATGGTGGGATGAATATCTGAGTCAAAAAACATATTGGACATTGAGAAGTATATATTATCTTTGCCAAATATTTAACATTGGACTTGGCTGATAGGAAACCACATTTTCCATAATCTTAGCACATGATATGTGCAATCTAATTACAGCATCCAAGAATTCAGAAGGAAGAGAACTTCAAACCATTTTTTAAAAAAACATGCTTTATTCCATAGCTACATCAGCTGAATATGACTAATACTGTTCAACAAATAGCTGGTACATTAAATATAACCAGCAAATAAGCAACAATAGAACTGACATAGTGGAAGAGGGGGTGGGGAGAATCTTTTGCATATTCATTTCTTCATTAACTGGAATCTGCAGCCTGCCCTGACTATAAAGCAAATGGTTTAACAGATTAAAAAGTACAGATAACATATCTCAATAAATTTAAACTCAAATCCAATTAAAATTGCTAAGTGCACAAGTATTTCAGAGACCGCTATCCTACTGTTTAAGTGCATCTCTCTCAAGCCAACTAAAGATCCCGAAGCAATTTTAAAAGCCAGCCAGTTCATGCACACCAGACTACTATTTAATATAAAGTGAAATCTGATTTTTCCATCAGCAAGTAACACCTGATCTTTGCAACAAAAAGAAAAGGATCATATGACCACTTAGGAACTATTAGTGATCTAACACTACAGGAAGATATTTTTCCTCCCTGCAAGAACACCTCGACAGGGTTCATACAACACGCCAAACCAGAGTGATAAAGCTTTTATATATATTTTACACACACACACACACACACACACACACACACATTATATGTGGCTAAAATATATGATACATGTTGTGCATGCTGATAGTACAGGTAGTCCTCACATTATGACCACAATTGAGCCCAAGATTTATGTTTTTAAGTGAAACATTTGTTAATTGAGTTTCCCATTTTACGACATTTCTTGTCATGGTTGTTAAGTGAATTACTGCATTTGTTAAGTTAATAACATGATTGTTAAGTGAATCTGACTTCCCCATTGACTTTGCTTGTCAGAAGGTTGCAAAAGCTGATCATATGATCCCAGGATATGGCAACCGTCATAAATATGAATATGAACCACTTGCCATAAATATAAACAACTTGCCAAGCGTCTGAATTTTGATCACTTGGCCAATAGGGATGCTGCCACGGTCATAAGTGTGAAAAATGGTCATAAGTCACTTTTTTCAGTGTTGTTGAACGGTCACTAAATGAACTTTTTAAGTTGAGGACTTCTAATTTTCATTAGAAGGGAATACACATTGATATGGTACAACTAAGATTGGTAACCTAGGCTCTATCACAATCTTACTATAAAGTATTCTGTGAACACCTCAACTGATCAATGCACTGACAGACAGTGAAAGTCATCATCACCAGGCCACCCAGTGAGGACCATAATATATGGACGATTATAATTTGGAATATAAGAAGAATACATGATGAAGAGCATTAATTATAATAAAGTAAAATAAAAATAAGAGAACTAAAGAAAACAGGAAAGTGGTCGTAGAACTGGACAAAGGAGGCCTGATCCTGGGTAGTGGAACTGATGGATATATGTAGGAAGATGAAATTAGGTTTAAATATAAATTAAAAGATTAAAATATATGTCAGAAATCATGAAGTGGGGTGTTCCAGGTTGGCTATTTAATTAGATTTTTTTCCTATTTTTACAACTCAAACCTAAATTGCTATGGATATGCAAGTAGATAGTCATAGGCTGGTGATAATTGCATGTTACTATTCAATAAACAGTTACAAATGGAAGAACCCAGGATTCATTCAGGAAAAACTGTGCAATATTCTGAATTGATGGAATTTGGGGAAAATATTATTTCAATGGTTGATGTGAATGGATAGTTAGGAATGGAAAAAGAAGGCATCTACTAAAATGTTTGTTTTGTGTATTTCATTTATGAATAACTGTAGTCTCTGATTTTAACAGGTAGTCCTTGATTTATAATCATTTGTTTAGTTACAACAGCACTGACTTACAACCGGTTCTCACACTTATGACCATTGCAGCATTCCCATGTTCACATGATTAAAATTCGGGTGCTCGGCAGCTAGCATGTATTTCTGTCTGTTATAGCATCCCAGGGTCTTGTGATCTTCATTTGCGACCTTCCCATAAGGCCAGTGGGGGAAAGTCAGATTTGCTTAATGACCACATGATTCATTTAATAACTACAGTCTTAATAACTGTGGCAAACAGGGTCATGCGCACTGTACATACATACATCATGTTGTACATATGCAACCGCCAAATCTTTTCTTGACTTAACTGCACGTTGTACAAAAACTAGAGTTTATGTCTTGAGATGTGGATCAGAAAGGATCATTCTCCTCTTTATTCAGATTCTTGGGGCCACAGATGTAGACACAGGTGGCTTGGTGTCACCAAACAGGACAGAGACAATTGATTTTTGATTTGAGTTTTGGTAGTACCTTTCAAGAGGTTTTGGTGATATGAAGTACAATCAATGTTTTCAATCTTTTAGAATAATAACATCAAATATACACAAAAAACACCATATATCTGATTTGCAAATTTGGCTACTATGTCCATTACATTTTGATGGAGAGGCTCAAGGGCATGGCACATTCTAATATTTATTTTATTTTTATTTTATTTATTTATTTGATTTGTTAATCACTTACAAGATAACAGGTATAAGTATAAACATAGTTATGAATACATGAAATGGATACATATAAGAAAAATAAAAAGAAACAATAGGACAGGGACGGTAGGCAAAATTGGTGCGCTTATGCACGCCCCCTACAGGCCTCTTAGGAAAGGGGTGAGGTCAATAGTAGACAGTCTAAGGTTAAAGTTTTTGGGGTTTGGGGAAGAAACCACAGAGTCAGGTAAAGTATTCCAGACATTGACCTCTCTGTTGCTGAAGTCATACTTCCTGCAACCAAGTTTGGTGCGGTTAACCTTGAGTTTGTATCTATTGTGTGCTCTTGTATTGTTATGGTTGAAGCTGAAGTATTCATTTACAGGTAGGACATTGCAATGTATGATTTTATATACTATATTTAGATCGGACCGAAGGTGGCATATTTCAAGGTTTTCTAGGTCTAGAGTTTCAAGTCTGGTGGCATAAGGTATTCTGCTCTCAGTAGAGGAACAGAGAACTCTTCCTGTGAAATATTTCTGGACATTCTCAACTGTGTTAATATTAGATACATGATATGGATATATAATGTACTGTATATATAATGGATGAGTCTACATAACACATGAAATTAGGCGAAAGTGAAGTTGCAATTTAGCAAGTTTGGGGGCGTGGGGAATTCAGCCACTGTGGCTTCTTGCACAAATCACTGGCTTAAAAACAAATTGCTAATTTGGTTTTTGAATTTTGTGTAACTGGAGGGTTTTTTTTAATTGATTATTCCAGTCCTTCTTGAAAGGGCTTTTACCCATAAAGACAGCTTCAGAAGCAGTTTGAATTAAAATGAATCAATGAATAAACATTAAATGAATAAAACAAACAATCCTTCAACCATTAGCTCCAAACAATTCAAGCAACGAAACATAATCTAGCAATAAAACACATTCCAACCCAAGTGTTTAAAATACCAGTTTGCTCACCCTTTACAATCATTAAAACAACTGCAAGGGGGGAGGCATCTTCTGCCTGGATGATAAAAAGAACAAGAAAGTAGACACAACACTCACAACTCGCATGACAAAAAGTAAAATGCCCATTTCCTTCTTATGGCCAGCTGTTTAACCTCAGCGATGGCATTTAGAAAAGGGTATGAACGCTCACATTGCACTCTGGGCGTTTTATTCTTTGCTAACCAACAGAATGTTGGAAATAAATAAAACTGCCAGGGATTTCCATTTTTTGTTTTGTTTTTGTCTAGATTTGTTTTATCTAGCCTATATTGTTTTTATAAATAACTCAAGGCAGCAAGCATATATAATATTACTTCCTCCTTTTATTTTCCCCACAACAAGAACCTTGTGAAGTGAGTTGGGCTGAAAGAAAGTGTCTGGCCCAAGGTCACCCAGTCAGCTTTCATGCCTAGAACTCATGATTTCTTGGTTTCCAGGCTGGTATATTAACCACTAGGCCAGGGTGTCAAACTCAAGGCCTGCGGGCCAGATCCAGCCCGTGGGGTGCTTAAATTTGGTCTGTGGGGCCACCCTGGAAGCAGCAAAAGACTGGCCCATGGTGCCTCTGCCAGCAAAAACAGAGCTCAGGAGGGCCACAGGCAGCCCTCCCGAGCTCCATTTTCACTGGCAGAGGGTCGCAAGAGGCCATGGCAGCCGAAAATGGACCCCGGGAGCCCATTTTAGCTGGCAGAGTGCTCAGGCCACCACAGGCACCCCCGATATGAGTGATGTCGAGCTGGCCACACACACCCCGTCCCCCCAAGGTCAAACACAACACTGATGCGGCCCTCAATGAAATCGAGTTTGACATCTGTACACTAGGCCAAACTGGCTCTGCTTGCCTGTTCATCAGCATGACTACTTTTGAGTAGAACAGAAACAAATTCAAGATGGGAGGGAAAATTGGCAAAAGAAAAGACCAAGTTCAGAAATGAGACAGAACCAAAATGAAGGAAAAACAAAAGGCACTCAAAGGCGCAAGAGTTTGAGAGCAGCTTAGGCTGCTGCCAACTGCTCCCTTCTTACATCCCTCTCCCTCCTCCCTGCCAATATTAAGGGGGAGGCAAAAAAAAAAAATACCAGAAACCATGTTCTGCTGGCTTTCCCTAGCTTGGTATTCTTCTGCAACCCAATGGAATGTTGGAAATAAAGAGGCCTGGCTCGCTGTCTGCCTGAACATAATGAGACCAAATATGGAGCAGAGGGATAAGCCAGCAAAATAAAGATGGAATTCAAAAATGGGTTGGATCCAGCTTGAGGTGGCAGAGAGAAAGAAAAAAATAGAACCAGAAAGACATGCCTCAGTGCATCACTGAAGGACGCATTAGGCAGCAAATCCGAATGTTGCCGATTGTTCCATTCCAAGCCCTCTCCCTGTCCTTGGTCATACAACCCAGAACAAATGGTATACCGTCTGTATGTACAAAAGAAAATAGCCATAGCACTTAGACTTATATACCACTTCTACAAAATCAACATCAACATGAGGACCCAATAATCTGGGTCCTCATTTTACTGACCCTGGAAGGATGGAAGGCTGAGTCAACCTTGAGCCAGTCAGAATTGAACTCTTGGCAGTTAGCAGAGTCAGCCTGTAATACTGCATTTTAACCACTGTACCACCATGATTCTTGACAGACAGGACGGCTACTGTTCGTAAAGCTGTTAGAAACAACTCCAGAAACCATTAACTATTTTTCCTACCTTAATTTTTTATGGCATTACATCATTTTCATCCTTGTCATCTTGGTCAGTTGGTTCTCCAAATGGCAAATCAATTTTCCTTTATTTCTTTGGCATATGGCACATACAATGTCAGGGAAATCTACAAATGCTAGACACAATGCAGTCCCGACAGCCTAGATCACTAGCTCATTCTTGCCTTTCCTTCACCAGTGCTGTCTGAAGGTCATGTTGTCTTTCAGCTCAACACCCAATTTTTGTCCATGCTGGCTGGGAATTAGAGGAATTGAAGTCCAATCTGGGGATGGGGGTAGGGGACCAAGTAGAAGAAGTACGATGTAAGTAGGCAGAAGGAGTCTCTTTCTGTGGCCCTTTGTAGTCTGTTCTGACCCAGGCTTTGTATTTTATTGCAAAGCTGGGAATTGTTTTCATTCCCAGCCGGAATTACTCTTAAACAGTCCCCCAAGATAAGCACACACCTTTCAGTTCTGTGGAATGCGGCCAAAAACAGAAGTATCCAATTAACTATAAAAGAAACCAACCGTACAAGAAAAAGCCAACCAAAGTACACAGAGCTTCAAGGAGGACTCGGAACCGATCAAACTACTTGGGTTCTTACAAAGCTTTCGTCATTTAGGCCTGACTTTTATTCCTTATGGGAGAGGCAATCACCTCCCAGCCTTACTCCAGAGTTGACTTTTGTCTTAGCTTCTCTTGCCTTCTGGCAGCTCTGCGCACATGTGCACTGGGAACAGGCTCCTCTTGTTCCTCTGCCTCGCTGCTGCCAGACTCTGGAGGCTCTGGAGTCAGCACACAACTCCCAGATGGTCCTGGCCCCATCCCTGCATCAGACGCAGGACCCTAGTCCGAGTCTTCTCCAAACTCCCTGACTGGTTTCCTTTCTTCCCCACTGTCCGATTCTGCTACTGTCTGCACCGGCTGCCGGCGAACCACAACATAGTCCCTGCCAAATTCCAAACTGTAATTTCTCAGGTCTCTTTTTAAATATGATCCCATATTTCTGGCTGCAGACTCTGGCTGCAGAAAGGTTTCGTATCTTGGTTTTCAATCGATAGAACATGTCCAGGGAAGGAAATGCACGACAGAAAAGATAGCAAACACTAGGTTGCTTTCATCCATCCCACCCCCCACATCCCATCAGCATCTTCCAGGTATTGAGTTAGAGAAGGCCTGAAGTCTATTTACGATCTGGCCCATTATCCAGTTTCCGAATAAACATGGCTCATTGGCACTTCTGTGAAGTCAGCATTTAAAGAAAATGATTGCTCTGGGAAACACCATCAATCAAAAGCATTAATTAGAAGCCGCTATGTGCTTTTATTTCCTGAGAGCTAACGGACTGCAAACAATATTCGTAGGAGCCCTCAGAGAATCAACTTCTCCGCTATTAGCCACACTCTTTCTCTCCCATCAACAGTCCTCCCCATAAGGAATACACACCTGTCCCCCTCCCCATTGACCATACTGGCTACCATTGAAGCTCCTCAACATTCCTCACTCTAGTTCTGGGGCATCTGAAAGAAGTTACGTCCATGAGAATGCAGTGAGAACAGCCTGAGCAACCATTTGCAGGCATGATGGCTAGACGGAGCCTCTATATTTAAAGGCAATATAGCTTTAGGTGGTTAAGGCATCAGGCTAGAAACTGAGAGACTTTGAGGTTTAGTCCCACTTTAGACACAAAGCCAGGTAGATAATCTTTGGCCAGTCACTTTCTCTTGGCCCTAGGAAGAAGGCAACAACAAACCACTTCTGAAAAATTTTGCCAATAAAACTGCAGGGATTTATCTGGGCGGTGTTTGAGAATCAGACCTACACATCTCCTTGATTTTCGGAGAAGAATCTGCAAACTCCTCCCCTGAGCATCTTTGTTAAATTCATTGCTTTTGTAAGCAAGACTATATTTAACAATAAACAAAGGGAGATGGAACAAACATGAAGCAGCAGGAAAACAATGGAATTAGAAGATGTCTCTACCTCCTGCTTGCAAGCATCCCAGAAGCATCTGAATGGCCACGGTGAGTAACCAAATGCTTGACTAAAATGGGTCCCGACCTTTTACAGCAGGGCTATTCTTAATTTTCTAAGGCATATCGTAACTGGGCAGTAAAATCCACATAACTGCAACCTTTTCACTACCTCCTGGATTTCAGCAGTTCAAATACGATATTCACATATCCATATCAGAGGTAGTATTCAGCAAGTTGTGAACAGTTCTGGAGAACCGGTAGCGGAAATTTTGAGTAGTTCGGAGGACCGGTAAATATCACCTCTGACCAGCCTCACCCTCATCTATTCTCTGCCTCCCGAGTCCCAGCTGATCGGCTGGGTCTTCTTTTGTTGCCCTGTACAGGAGAAGGGAGCTGGAAAGCAGGATAGTGGGGTGGGGAGGGAATGGAGATTTTTACAGTATCCTTCCCCTGCCACTCCCACCAAGCCACGTCCACAAAGCCACACCACGCCCACCAAGCCAAGCCCATAGAACCAGTAGTAAAAAATTTTGAATCCCACCACTGATCCATATTCGTTACAAAATGCATTATAAAATTGCTGGAAGAATCGCAAGCTTCCAAAACTTGTGTCTGAGGTATTTATTTGCAGAAACAACATTGTTTACCAATATCAAATATTAAAGCAAACCTTGGACCATGAAGAATTTACCCACTTATGCTACTTGATGCTGACCTACTGACTTATTTACCCATTGCTGCTCTTATTCTTGATATAGCTTCTTTTTTCACTGTAGCAACTACCAGCATTGTTCTGGTTTGGTTCTGCAGTCTTTAAAGAGAAATGTTCTAAACATACCAATAAAGGAGAATACTTGTAGTTCAGGATTCACATGAGGCGTCCTTGGGGCTCTCTGAGCTTGCTTGTTTTCCTGCAGACTAGCATTGATGATGTTACCTAGTTTGGGTAACGAAACGTCTGCAAGAAAACAAGCAAGCTCAGAGAGCATCAAGGACCCCTCATGTTCTAAACATGTTCAGAGGCGTTTTCTTTACTACAGCCTAATTACAAAGGCAATGCTTACTGTACATATATGTCACACATGCATCGACCAGAGAGAGAATCTCCACCAAAACTGGTAGTCAGATTCCAACTATTTTCTCCGTTGCAGATTCACAACCTCAGTTCTCAACTGCACAGATTCACATGTGGAATGGACATGAATCTGATTAGCCTTTGGCCTTTAAAAGAAACCTGCACACAGTGTCCTATGATACACAGTTGAGGGAGCTGTCATGTTGGCTTATATACTTGGAAGGAGCTCGTCATATCACGCACAATGGCCGTGGGTGATTTTACATCGAGAGCTTATGAAATTCCATTGTTGCAGAAGAACTTACAAATTAGACAACATCATTCAGTATCCTTTGGTTTCATAAGACTTTGGTAGATTTTAAAACCATTTATGTTTATTTAATCTGGCAGGTCCAAAGATGCACATTGCTAACTTGATACATAATAAAACTGAGTTATCTCAGAGACTGTTCTCTCAATTTTATGTAGCTTTCAAGCAATGGAATAGTCTTGCTCGCATTAAACCCTAAATCCAATAAAATACAATCATTGTGTTCACATAAAATGCCATGTTCAAATACTCAAACCATATTCTATCTTAAGGTAAGGGCCTGTTAAATGAATCACTAGCTACCTTATCCCAATTTAGCCTAGTAGAGATTGTTGTGCAAACCCTGTCTTTCATATCCTAAGGCTTTTCTACCTTTCAGTTCAATTGTGATTTTAATTAGCTTTATTAGGATGTAACTATTGGTTTATTTACTTTTCTTTACTGTTGGTTGCCTTGAATTCCCAGTGGGCAGAAAAGCAGGGTCAAAATGAACACCATCTAAGTCAGGGGTGTCCAACCTTGGCAACTTTAAGACTTGTGGACTTCAACTCCCAGAATTCCTCAGCCAGCTTTGCCACAAGTCTTAAAGTTGCCAAGGTTGGACACCCCTGATCTAAGTATTCTATTCTTTGGATTACAAAGGGTAGCACACTCTGTAATTGTAATAATTCAGAAATATGCCCTTTCAATCCAGTAGTGGGATCCTACCTTAGTCACTACCAGTTCGGTGGGTGATTGTGCATGCGCAAGGATGCCCCCCCAACCCATGCACCCCTAACAAACCTATCATCTGAGAGGATGAAGAAACAAAAAACTAGGAGCGACCCTTCCACCTCACCCTCCCATGTGCTCTTTTATCCTCTCAGCTGATTGTCGGAGGCTTTTTTTCCCCTCCTCTCAGCTGATGGTTCAGCCTAACCGGTAGTGATTTTTACTACTGGTTTGGCTGAACCGGTAGTGTATCACCACTGTTTCAATCCTTACTGAAGGCAGTCCTCAATTTAAAACCATAAATGAGACTGAAACTCCCGTTGCTAAATGATGTGTTTGTTAAGTGTGTCGCATTCAATTTTACAACCTTTCTTGCTCTAGTCATTAAGTGAACCATGTCATCATTAAGCAAATCTAGTTTTCCCCATTGACTTCATTTGTCTGATGTTCTCTGGGAAGGTTTCAAATGGCGATAACATGAATGTGGGATGGTACCACACAGGGCCGGCCATTTTGTGATCTGTAAGATTGTAAGACTCTATCTTACTCATGCCATGATGTTGAGATATGATCTAGCTTGTGTGGTCTACCATACTATGTGAACACGTGGCGGATATTTTGTTAGTATGCTATATGAACCAGCCAATCTGTCATATGTTTCCTTTGGGGCAAATTGCGAACATAGTAATCATTGATTTACGACCATCCATTTAGTGACCGTTTGAAGTTACGACAGCACTGAAAGAAGTGACTTATGGCTATTTTTCATACTTACAATCACTGCACCATCCCCATGGTGATGTGATCAAAATTCAGACACTTGGTCACTGGCATGTATTTATGATGCTTGTAGTGTCCCTGGGTCATGGAATCACTTTTTGCAACCTTCTGAGAAGCAAAGTCGATGGGGAAGCCAGATCCATTGTGTTACCAACTTAACAACTGCAGTGATTCATTTACAATTGCAGCAAGAAAGGTGGTAAAATGAGGCAAAATTCACTTAACAAGTGTCTTGCTTAGCAATGAAAATTTGGGGTTCAATTCTGATCATAAGTCGAAGACTGCCTGTTATAGACCAGAGTGCACAAACACGGAGTTGTGGTAAAAATGAGGTAATTTTTATGAATTAAATTAAATGCCTTTTATGAGAAACAAAACCAGCTGGGGAGCTTTGGGCCAGTCACTTTGTCTCAGCCCTAGAAAGGAGGCAATGGCAAACCACTTCTGAAAAACCTTGCCAAGAAAACTACAGGGACTTCTCCAAGCAGTCTCTGAGAATCACACACAATTGAATGGAAGAAAAAAAAGAAAAATAACAGACTCATTAGGATTCCAAGCTACATAACAATGAAAACAATATGCAGTATATACATTAGTAATCAGGAAGATTGGGGGGGGGGTGTTCTTTAATTGAACTGAAAAGCATATCAATCCTTGCTTAGGCACAATTAATAAGTGGAAAAACTTGATTAGCAAAAAATAAATCTGTTGAATTTGGCTTCACTCTATTTTTTATTATTTTTACAGTTGGTGGCACAATCAGCTATATATTTAGACAGGATGACACACTTTTATCCACCTATCAAGACCTTCTCAAGGACCTGGGTCAGGAATATGTTGTTGTTTAATAATGTTAAAAGTATCATGCTGTTCCAAGCAAAGCTGCCTTTTGCAATTGATAATTTTGTCAATGTTCAAGTGGTAGTCCAGTTTTTTGGGGATTATACCCAAGATGCATTTTACTATTTGTGCTATGTTTGCTTTCTTTTGCCATAATAATTTTATTCCAATTCCAAGCACAGAATATATGAGAGCCTGAATCTAGCAGGTTATTTTAGGTTGCATTTAGTACACTTAATGTTCATTGTTCTCTGGTTCCTACTTGAGTCACAGACAGGGAACTTTCCCAGTTCTAGCTAGGGATGGCTGAGATTAAAATGAGGACTTTTTGCAGGAAGGTAGGGAATTTGTTTATTTTCATCATTCTCATCATTTTAGCCATTGTCAAGGCCTGGAGGAACATTGACAATGTTCCTCCAGGCCTTCCTGTCCTCTACCATCTTCTGGAGTCCATTTAAGCTCTACTGCTTCAGTGACTCCATCCAGCCACCTCATTCTCTGTCATCCCATTCTTCTTTTGCTCTCAATCTTTCCCAGCATTTGGCTCTTCTCCAGTGAGCCCTTCCTTCTCATTAGGTGGCCAAAGTATTTGAGTTTCATCTTCAGGATCTGGCCTTCTAAAGAGCAGCCAGGGTTGATCTCCTCTAGGATTGACCAATTTGATCGCCTTACAGTCGAAGGGACTCCCAGGAGTCTTCTCCAGCATCATAGTTCAAAGGCCACATTTATACAGTCACCCTTTTCACACTCTGGATGGCTTACAAGGTTTAAAAACAAATCCCTCAAGTGTCCAAGGATGAACAACCACCAATTCACTAAGTCTCATTTCTCCTCTAATCCAAATGTCTGAGGGAACAACCAGGTCTTCAATTCCTTGCAAAAAACACTAACAGAGAGAAGCAAAACATTTTTGGGCGGGGAATCAAGGAAGCCTGATTGCCTTTTGTAAAGCACTTTTGGGACAAGGATGTTTGGACTTCAACTCCCAGAATTCCTCAGTCAGCAAGCTGAAGTCCAGACAACTTCAAGTTGCCAAGTTGAGAAGTACTGCTTTAAATAGGTGGATAGAGTCCTGGACCTCTAATTGTACAACTCTGGTCTATGTAGAAAAATGTTTACATCGTAAAAAAACCTGAGCTTGAAATATATGAATTAGGCAGAGAAAGCCCACAACAAAACCTGGAACACTGCAAGCAATTTTAGTCACCGCACTACAAAAAAAAGATCTTGAGACCTTGAAAAATGTTCAGAGAAGAGCAACTAAGATGATCAAAGGGCTGGAGACAAAAATACGAAGAACAGCTGCAGGATTTGAGTTTGGCTAATCTAAAGAAAAGAAGAATTAGGGGCGACATGATAGCAGTATTCCAGTATTTGAAGAACTGCCACCAAGAAGAGGGGGATCAAATTATTCTACAAAACACCAGAAGGCAGGACAAGAAACAATAGTTGGGAATTAACCAAAGAGAGATGCAGCCTGGAATTAAGGAGAAACCTGGAATTAAGGAGAAACTTCATAACAGTGAGGACAAATAACCAGTGGAATAGCTTGCCTTCGGAAGTTGTGAGTGCTTCATCACTGGGGGGTTTTAAGAAGCAACTAGACAGCCACTTATCTGAAATAGTATAGGTTCTCCTGCTTGAGCAGGGGGCTGGACTAGAAGACCTCCAAAATCCCTTCCAGCTCTATTCTATTCTATTTTAACAATAGGAAGGAACCTAGCTTGAAGGATACATCAAATAGAAGGCTGGGCATAAAGCATAAACAAATAAGTATGATGCAAAGACTCGAGTAATGTCTGAAAATTGGAGATTAATTATTTTCAGGGTCTGCTCACATCTGAACCTATTTATGGCAAAGCACTGCCTCCGTCTTTTCTGTTAACTGAGCCCGTTTTCTCTGCTGCGTAGCCTGACCATCTTCTGAAATATCAGCCAACTCCATAATGTACAGAGTGTACCAGTTTCCTTCCAAACAGCCTTTTTCAGCACTTGCCTGCCTAAGTGACAGCCTTAGCCTCCTCTGCCTGAATACTAATGCTGCTGGATCAAATCCAGGAAGACAGGGGGGATTCTTCTATGCAAAGGCACCTCCCGGCCTTGCCTTCTTTCTTCCTTTGCATTGCCATCGGCTTCCAGTCATCTTGCAGAGCCAAACTGCTAGGTGGGTTGTTGTCCCACCACCACCAAAAAATACACAAAAACACAACTGAATCCAAGAGAATATGAAAAAAGCACTCATTTTCAAAACTACACGTGCGCACACACATACACACACAGGGAGGGAGCAAGGGAGGGAGCAAGGGGGAGAGAGAGAGAGAGAGAGATTGCAGAGGGTTTTTTTTAGTGTCTGTTTTCAAAACATCCATTTTGGGTTTTTTTTTTAGATAAATTTGATTCAAAAATTTAAAGAGTACATAAAAGCTAAGAGAAACTAATGTGGAATAAGAAAAACAGACAAGAAAATGATGAAAGGGCAGAAAGAAAAGAAAAAAAAACAGAAAGAAGCTTCCAATTTCCTCTGCAGTAAGTATGATTACAAAATTATCTCTTACCCTGACTACAAAAAACAACCCACACTTTTGTCTATTGTCTTTTTTTTTTCTAATCATCAAAACCACAAACCCTAAGTGCACTTTTTTTGTGTTAGCAAGAAGTCTTGAAGGGGTTTCCAACCAGCCATAAATGTAGATATCGCCTTTTCTCTAATTAAAGAAACTAATTTTGTGACCTCTGCATGTTTCGTCATCTTCACCAACCGTCCCCCCATTCAAAAACTTTCCATTTGGAAGGAACCTTGCCATCTTTCTTGAACTGACTTGATTTGCCCTCAGTGGTATCCCTTGACTGGCTGTGCAATCATGACACTACATTTGTTCACACTATTCTCTGGATGACTGATCCATGAAGCAACCCATGAAGAAATATTATTCAGAAGAGGGGGAAACTGCCAAAACTCTGAAGTGGAACTAGAGCAGGGAATGGAATGAGAAGAAAAGTTTAACCAATGAACCAGAAATGGGGTTGAGAAACATGTCTGCCCTACCAAATTACTTTTGATTGGACAATCAACATAGAAAAATATTCGGGGAACCTTGTTTGAAAATGCAAGTAGTATAAATATATGATATCTTGCTGCACTGATAAAAGCAGCTATTTACTGTAGTCTTTGGCACAAGCATAACCTTTTCCAGATTGACCATTTAGTTTCAGCTGCTCGTTGAAAGGAATGAAGCTTTGAAGTTAGAAATAGGTGGGGCAGAGCAAAATGCTGCACCAATTTATCAGCCTATTTACACCCATGAAAAGAGATGAACTGAACGAATTGGATAGAATATTAATTCAAGACTGGGGAGACCCTGGTTCAAGTCACACTTAGCTGTATCGGCATAGGAAGCTTATCTAAAATAGTGGAAAATCTAGCAGTTGCATATACACAACAGGCTAACCTTGGCCAATTTGGGGTTTTTCCTTGCTTAATGAACCAAGTTCATCTGTTCAGTTTATAATTTAGTTGATTGCATAAAAGCAGGAAATAGGCTCATTTAGCAAACTAATCACTGTGGTGCAACATATTTAAGACACTGTTTAATGCTTATAAATCAACCTGGGAAGAAAACATGGAATGTGACCAAGTGGGTTATTACATTCAACATGCTTAACTAGATCTGTTAGATATAATGCAAACATTTTCACAGCATGCTAAGCTTGGTTAATATTAAACATGTTTATTTTTTAAGGCTTAATGTATCAGAAAAGCCCACTTGGCTTAGATAGGTTGGGTTGTTGTTTTGGGTTTTTTGGTATCTTCAAGTCAGTGTTGACTCCCTGATTCCTGACTAATCCCTCCAATTTTCTTGTTTAGATTTTCCAGAAGCATTTTGCCCTTTTCTTTTTCCTAAGGCTGAGAAAGAGTGACTGGCCCAAAATCTCTCAGCTGGCTTTTGTATTTCAGGCAGGACTAAAAGTTATAGTCTCTGGGTTTGTAGCCTGATGCCTTAACCACTACATCAAATTAGCTCTCTTAGTTTAGAATGTAATAGATCAAGGATGTCAAACTCAAGGCCGTGGGGTGCTTAGATCTGGCCCACAGGGCTGTCCTGGTAAAAGTGAAGGACCGGCCTGCAGTGCCTTGGGCATCCCTCCTGAGCTCCATTTTTGCTGACAGAGGGTTGCAGGAGGCCATTGCAGCAAAAAACAGAGTTCGGGAGCCCGTTTTTGCTGGCAGATGCTCAGGCCACCACAGCCACTCCCAACACGAGTGATGTCAAGCTGGCCACATCCACCCTGGCCATGTCCACCCAGCCCCCGAGGTCAAACACAACCCTGATGTGGCCCTCAATGAAATTGAGTTTGACACTGCTGTAATAGATTGTGCAACCACTCCGACCCCCAAATGACTCATTTCAGTTATCAGGTTCTGGCAAGCTAGCCAGAAAGTTGTGTGTTCAGTCTGTCCTCAGGAAACTAGTCATCAATGTATAGTTTTGAAGCTGCACTTTCCACACCAGAAATGGACTGGACAGTCCATTAAGAAATTATCAAATTCCACCTCATCTCTTTGAGATATAATATCCAGATTCTGTCATAACATAACCCAGTTTAAAAATCCCAAACAGTTCCAAACACTTTATCTCTGTGATACAGCTGTTCTTCCCTGAATCAACTCTCTAGTGAAAAGAATTAGAACACACTTCAGCTAACTTATTCTCCAAAGCACCAGATTGCCAATCGTTCTCTTTTAAATATACAGGAAATCTGCTAAGCCTTCCCCAGCCATTTCATCTGGACTGGATTATCTGATCTAGGACACAAATGGCTTGAAACCAAACCTTTTCTCCAATATCTATGAATTTCCTACTGTAACATCTGCAAAGTTAATTCCAAGTTGGCAGATGATGTGGCATTGCTAGGGTCTTAGAAGTGGCATTCTATGGAGTTGTGCTAGATTTCAAAGCTATGTATGAACAACTTTAACGTGAATATATAAATCTCACTATGACAAATTCATTCTTTTGATGATTGCCACTTCAGTAATGGTCTTGTAGCTGTTGACATAAGCCCTATTTTCCTTTCAATCTATATTGTCATCACCTTTGACCTATCACATTTCAGTACCATCAGCTTTCATTTCCACTGGTACTTAACAGAGGCTCCAGAGGTCACACATACTGCTACAGCTAGAATATTTCTCAGCAACTCTGCTGTGTCACTCCAGATCCAAACAACACATTTGTACCCAGCAGCCAAAGAGGGAAAAGTTGGTGGGACATGTGTATTTGTGTATGTGCTTGTGTGTGAGGGGGGAAAGGGAGGGGAAATGGGGGAGGGAGAGAACGATGTGCTCAGAAAGACAGAAGCAATATTTTCGTATAACAAATCTCTCATTATTCTACACAAGGCTATCTATTGCCCAGCAAATTAAGCTTTTACAAAAGTAACTATCTAGATCCATGATGGCGAACCTATGGCACATGTGCCACAGGTGGCACGCAGAGCCATTTGTGCCGGCACGTGAGCTGTAGGCAAATTTACTTCACTGTGCGTGCACATGCCTCCCAGCTGATTTTTGGCCGGTTTGAGGCTTTTTTGGCGTCCCAGAGGCTTGAGGAAGACTTCTGTAGGCTTTTCAGACCGAAAATTAGGTCCATTTCGTCATTTCCTGTTTTTTCAGGAATAATGAAAGTGACGAAACGGACCTAATTTTCAGCTCTGAAAAGCCCGCAGAAGCCTTCCTGGAGCCTCTGGGAGGCCGAAAAAGGCCTCAAACCGACCAAAAATCAGCTGTGAGGTGCAGTGCAGGTAAGGGGGTGGCGAGGTGGGTGGGGATTGCGTGTGCATGCGTAGGCGGCATGGGGGGCACGGATTGCCTTCTGGGTGCTGGCATGCAAGTGTGAACATGCAGTCGTGCGTGAACATGCAAGTCCGCACACAATTTTTGGCACAGGAGCCCAAAAAGGTTAGCCACCACTGATCTAGATCATGGGTGTCAAACTCGGCACATCACATTGCCGTCACGTGACATATCACAACTTTTATTTCCTTTCAGAGCTGGTGTGGGCGTGGCCTGCCTGTGGCACATCTAGCCCGAAAGCGCCAGTTTGACACCCCTGATCTAGATTAACAGTGAGAGAGAGGGAGATAAAAATGAATTATGCAAAATAAAAAAAATTGACTGCAAATAAAGCAGAAGAATGTTTGGCATATAAATTGAAGAAAAAAGAAAGAAAGTGATACTCAAGTTACAAGAACAAACTATTGTAATAATGCAGATATGTGGGAAAATGCTTTTTCAGTATTACTCTATATAAAAGTCAAGAAATTTCCTCAGTAAAAGTGGATGAATATTATATATAAATAGAATTTGCTGAAGATTACAAAGAATTAGAGATAAATTGTGAATGGACTTATAACAGTAAGGGATGTATGTGAAGATATTAGAAAGACTGAAACAGGTGCCAACTTTTTACTATAAATATTTTGAGAATGAGCGTTTGCCATCTTTACAACAAATGATGAATGTTATTCTATCTACAGGATGGAAAGATTCCTGATACTGCAGCTGGAAATGGACCCAGTGAGCAACATGGGATGTCCTCCTGGACTCACAATTCCTTTTTGAAAAGCAGGTGGCAGTCATGGCTAAGAGGGCCTTTGTGCAAATTCTTGTTGTATGCCAGTCGTATCCCTTCCCTGGATTGTGAGACCCTACATTCAGTCACTCATGTCTTGGTCACCTCCTATTTGGACTACTACAATGCACTCTACACAGGTGCAGATATTTAAAAGCTACAGCTGATGCAGAATGTAGCAGTGTGCACAGACTTAGTCACACCAAGGTTGGTGCACTTATCACTTCAATTATATGAGCTGCATTGGCTACCTGCCTGTAGAAACATGTTTTTCCAGACAGAAATCAGCCCCACCTTTCTTAACAGCACTCAGCAGATATCAACAATTAAGAGATAAAGATCTTATTGAAAAAAGCCAAGGTAGCTCTATTCATAAGCAAATAGCCTTCACTCAAGATCCAAACCAGGACAAAGCCTTTAAGCCATAATGGGAATTGCCCAACACCCTTTCAGAACATAAGCCTCTCTCTCTCCCTCTCCCTCTCTCTCTCTTTCCCCCCCACAAGAACGGAGCTGAAAAACAGGTTAGGAATGTGGCTGTCTTGGAGGGTGTGAGAAGGACGTGTGTGTGTGTGTGTGTGTGTGTGTAAGAGAGAGAGGGAGAGGGAGAGAGAGAGAGAGAGAGAGAGAGAGAGAGAGAGAGAGAGAGAGAGAGAGATCGCAGCCAGCCCTCCGAGGTTAGATTGGTGTTCTCTCTCCCGCTCCCTCCCGAGAACGGAGCTTAAAAGTAGGTGAGGAATGTGGCTGCCTTGGGAAGGGGTGGGGTGTGTGTGAGGGATCTCTTTGTGTGTGCGCGAGAGAGAGGGAGAGGGAGAGAGAGAACATCACCACCAGCCCTCAAGGTTAGATTGGACCTCAAGGTTAGATCAGACCTCTCTCTCTCTCTCTCTCCCCTCCACCGTCAGCAAGCTACTGTCAGTCAAAATTCATATTAGTGGTCTACGGGATTTAACATTATGAGTTTGTTGGTTCCCAAAGGTCCAAAAGGTTGGCGATCCCTGACCTAGAATAATGTTTTAGTTTCAGACAACTAACATACCACTCAAACAATGGCAAAAAGATATATCTACATGTGTATGGGAAGGGGGAAAACATGAGTTAAATATAAACTGTTGCAAGATGCAAAGGAAAGAAGAGGTCTGAGTTTACCAGATTTGAAACTGCAATTTTGCAGCTTGTTATTTGGTTTGGCTGAGAAACAAGAGACCTTTAGCATTAAGAAGCCACAGCCTGATGCTTGGGTGGCATGATACGATAAAATTAAAATTAATGTGGATTTTGAAAATCATTTCATTGGACATATCATATTGAGAATATGAAATAAATATAAACCCCAGATGTGCCTGAAAAAAACCACTTGTGAGTCTCAGCTCAAGAAGCATTTTATAGAAGAGAAACAGCAGGCAAAGTTAACGTACCAGGAATTATTAGAAAATCATCAAGGGGAATGTAAGATTAAATCAAGAGAGCAACTAATAGCAGAACAATACAGTTGTCAATGTTTTCCCCATTTACAGTTATCAGGAAGATTTAAACTGGATAAAAAGACTTGGGGTTTTGAGCACAATATGACAGGATTGGAAGTATAATTATGTACTGATGATAAGCAGATAACTGCTAAAAGGCACAGACTTTTATTGAAATTTGAAACAGAGGAAGGTGAAGTAGTTCCAGGCGCTTCTGGAGCAGTGGTGAAATTCAAATGGTTTTACCACTAGTTCAGTGGGCATGGCTTGGTGGAGTGCTTTGCCTAACACCGGCACGCAGCTTTCCCCACACCAGCTGAGACCTGCAGCGCCATTCAGCTGACAGGATAAAGAAGAGAAAAGCACAGGGGCGGGTGAGAGGGCCGATTCTGCGCTTTTCCCTTCTTTTTCCTCTCAGCTGATTGTGGGAGGATTTTTTTTCCTCCTCTCAGCTGATTGTCGGAGGGTTGTTTTTTGTTTGTTTTTTTGCTACCGGTTCGGTAGAACCAGTCCGAACCGGTAACATATCACTACAGGTCTAGAGGGGAATTGGTCAATGGTTCTAAGCAGCCATCTGAGAGGGATATGGCTGAAGCACAGCGGCAGCAGGACAGCCCTGAAGCTTAAGGTGGAGAAAGCATGCAGTTTAAGTCGGTCAGTGACGAGAAAGAGAAACTGCCTTCTACACCTGATCCAGAACACGTAAGGTAGAGAAAAAGCAGGAGCAGAGAAGGCCAATCAGATTACACACAAGGAGAAAGCTTCGCCCTTCTTTATGGGCTGCACCGAAGCCAGCTATTTAGCACAGCAGACAGATGGAAGCAATGCTGGGAATATCGTGTTCATTTCTTAGCTGTGTGTTTTCAGGTCATTGTGATTCTTGCCTCGCTTTGGGTTGACACCGTGTCTTGATTTGGATTGTGCCTTGTGTCCTCTGGACTTTTCTAGCTTCGTGAACCCTCTTGTATTGTGGATTTCATTTTGCCTGGTGGGCTTATTTTGATCGGGAAACTTTCAAATGCCTTGTGGACACATTGGCCATTACTCTGTGAACTAGCATTGGTCTGCTTGTGGCTGGACGTAATTGGGACATTCTGGGTTTTTGGGAATTCTGGGTAATTTGGAATTTCTGGGGAATATTAATAAATCCATTAAACCACAGGAGGGGGGGGGAGGAGAGAGAGAGAGAGAGAGAGAGAGAGAGAGAGAGAGAGAGAGAGAGAGAGAAGGACAGCACACAAGTAGTATATACAGTCAGAGCTCTCCACTAGGATTTTCTCAACCACTTGTATGACGAAGTATCCCCTGTGCAATCTTGGAGATAGACATAAGCTCTCATAAATCCTAAGTATTCATCCTTGCCTGTTCAAACTCCCTCAGTTCAGGCCTGGTAAACAACACTGTCTCAGTATTTGGGAGC
This sequence comes from Pseudonaja textilis, assembly GCF_049901715.1. Lineage (NCBI taxonomy): Eukaryota > Metazoa > Chordata > Lepidosauria > Squamata > Elapidae > Pseudonaja > Pseudonaja textilis. The sequence continues at coordinate 20,343,077 of NC_141990.1, forward strand.
TCTAATAAATACACAAGATCACTGCCAGGTCATGGAGTGAAGTCCTAAGGCACTTTCAGATTCAGGATTCCACAGATGTGCCAGTTTACTATCCTAAAAAAGGCACTTTTGATATATGTTTGTCTCGGAGTTATTCATTGGAATGGAGGTTTGCTGGAACCCTGACAACCAGGTGCCTTTTGGAAAAAGCACCTTTGGGACAACCATGACCTGGATGACTGAGAATCTCCATAGACAATGGAGGAACAAGATGAATCTCTGATGAGAGCTGAAGAAGCTTCTTGGATGAGAAGCGAAACGTCTTCAAAGAGAAACAAAAAAAGTCCAGTTGCCTCTTGAAAGAGCACCTTTGCGACAACCATGACCTGGATGACTGAGAATCTCCATACACATTTAAAGGTGAATCCTAGCTGGCCGCACCCAGTTCAGGTTTCACTCCCAGCCACTGTATGGCTTTTGCCTCTGGCTTAAATGCCCATTTTCATTCTTTACCCTCTTTTTAATTTATTTGTTTATCGCTAGTGATATGGTTCTGTAATTTTTTCCTGCCCAAAAGGACAGTTCTCAAATGCAAAAAAAAAAGGAGATACTCTCTTTTCCCAACAGGGGAATGGGATGGAATCAGAGAGAAAAGGGGCAGGGAGGAACATTATTTCAGTTATGCTTCACATCCGAATCAGCAAAGACCTCCTGGTCTCGCAGAAATCAGAGTCTGCCGCTCTGGATAGCTGTAAATAACTAAGGGTGCCTCCAAATGCTCCTTTCTAACCTAGAGGCTTTACCAGTCTGAAGTCTTCCATTGTCTTGCTAGTAGTTTGCACAGACAGCATGTTAAAAAGTCAAGATGGCAGTTGCAGCAATGCAAATAAAGCCTCAGGGTATAGTGGGCTAGTGGTTAAGACATTGGGAGTGTGGATCAAAAGGTTGGCAGTTCAAATTGCCCCAGCTCCTGCCAACATAGCAATTCAAAAGCATGCAAATGCAAGTATATAAATGGGTACCACTTCATTGGGAAGATAACAGCATTCCATGTGCCTTGATGTAGTTATGCCAGCCATATGACCACAGAAGCATCTTTGGACAACGCTAGTTCCCTTGGCTAAGAAACAGATGAGAATCACCCCCTAGAGTCAGACACAACTGGACAGAGGAAATCTTTATCTTTTTATCTTTTGTCCATGTGCCCTACATGTGTACAAACAAGCAAGGCTTTGTTTGTACTGCCAAAACCATCATCTTGACTTTAAAAAAAACATGGCAGCATATCCTGCTCTGTCTTACATAAAATCTCCTGTGGTCTGATAGATGTTTTTGTTTGTTTACTAGATTATTATCTTCCCTTTATTATTTTATAAATAACTCAAGGCAGCAAACATACATAATATTCCTTCTTCCTCCAACTTTCTCCACAATAGCCCTGTAAGAGGGTTTGGGCTGAGAAAGAATGACTGGTCCAAGGTCACCTTGTTGGCTTTTATACCTAAGGTGGGGCTACAAGTCACAGCCTCCTGATTTCTAGGCTAGTTGTCCAACTCCAAAGGATATAGGGAACACAAAAACTGGTGAAAGCTACAGGCTACAAAGGCTTCCTGAAATCTAAATTCCTTCCTGGAATTCAATCAAAGAGCAAGATCTTTCAAAAGTAATTCAGCGCTCAGGAAAACTCCAAAATCAAAGTCCATCTCAGTAAAGAAATTCTTGACTCCAACTATCTTTTCCCAGTGGAAAAGAAAACAGTGATGGAGAAGCAACCATTTTGACAGTGGGAGAGATGCATCATATTTCAAACTTCTTAGTATTTATACCTTGTTCCGTCAATCCACAGGTAGGATATTACCTGTCAATTCCAAAGCCTGAGATTACTGCTAATATCCTCCAGCTCTTTCTATTACCATTTTATCTTTACTCTCTTTCAAGAAACAGAAAATGTGATATATTTAGGTATGGATCTTACACATTGTTCAGAGCAAGGCATGCCTAATGCATGCTGCCCAAACTTGACTAGATTGGCTGGGAACAATGGGGCCTGTAGTCCAACTTATCTGAAAAACACCCAATTGGATACAGACTGATTTAATGCAGCTCAGAGCTTAAAAACAATCTTGTTGCTGTTTTTTGAATTTGTTGCATAGTTTTATATATCATCCAAGAATCTGTTCTTAATGGATGACATAAGAATTTGAAGAGGAGCAATAGATAGTAAATTCTCAGGCATCAGAAAAGTTTAGGTTTTTTGTTTTTTAGACAAGACTATCTTCTTCCTGAAGTGATGTAGAATTGTTCTCCTTAATTCAAAATTTTACATTTGCTTTAGTGGCATACTGCATCTACAACCAACTTTGTTCAGCTCAGCTCTTCCTGGAATACTTCAGAATTCAAACCCTATCAGCCTCACGGTTTCACAAAAAGGTTATCTTAAGGAAAATAGACATGTCATTTCTGCAAAATACAATTGCCAAGTGGGTGCCAAGTGTCCTGTCTGAATGAAATCCCTACATGACTTAAGTGTCAGTCATTGTTGAGCGGCATCTTTCCCTGTATCAGTTGACTGCTGTGGGGTCAGCAAGAAAGAATTTCTCAAGGTTGATACTGATTATGGAATAATCGAGTTTCCAATAATACCAAGTTTTGAGACAACGATAAAAAATAAATCTGTTTGCCTGAGTGTTTGTAAGGCAATGGCCCACCTTCTTTGAGTTGATGCTCACTGAATGAATTTCATGTTAGCTGGTAGGTTGTTTTTAATTTAATTTTAAATGTGTTAAACGTTTGGTGAATTTGCTTTAGGACAGGGGTGTCAAACTCACGTCGTCACGGCTGCATCACATGACAGATCAGAACTTTTTCCCCCTTCGCTAAACCGGGCATGGGCATGGCCAGCATGTGACGCATCCAGCCTGCGGGGCGGGAGTTTGACAGCCCTGCTTTAGGATTTCATGGTTTGGTGGACCTTAACACTTTAAGACAGGAGTCATCAAACTTGACAGCTTTAAGACTGGTGGACTTCATGAGAAAATACCATTGCAGGAAGAAATTATTAAGAAAATATTGGAATGTGCTGAGTAGATTGACATTTGAAATTAGAGAGCAAGAGGATAAACAATTTTATAAAATTTGGGACCTTTTCTATCAATGGTTGGATGATAAAATACAATAATAGAATATTTAGAATGTTAGATAATAAGGAATATCTTTGTTTTTTCTTTTTCTTTTGTTATTTGACATCATATCTATAAAGTGTTTTTAGGATAGATTTGGTAATCTAAGCAAAACTGGGTCAGGTAGTTTGTAAATCGTTATGTTGAAGGAACTCAAGTCAAATGCTTTAATACATAATGTAAGAGCTCATTCCCACACAGCCTGAAATCAGACAGACCTGTTACCAGGGAGCTCTCCCTCTCTCAAAACAGAGTGGTTTCAAGTTTATTGCACTAAGAAGCGGTGAGGAGAAAAAAGAGCAAAGTCACTGGAATTCTTTTGCAGTGACTACACCAGTTTTCTTTTATCAGCAGTATTAATTGTCAAAGATTTGCATCCTTGAATGCCTTGATTCCAGTTCTAGCATTGTCAAGAGAAGCCTGATATTAATGCATGAACCAAGCCATCATACAGTTCACCCCTTTGGTTTTCATGTGAACCCAGCCATCGTGGTTTGTTACTATGCTTTAGGATTGAAACACGATGAGGGAACCCATCCCTTCGGTCTTTCCCAGAATTATGATTAAACATAAGAATTTACATGGGGTTCTATAGGCCCAGGTTACTGGGATTTAGGACGGCCAGTAGCTGAAATTGTCAGCCTTCATTTCTCCAGTCATGGGTCAAAGCAAAGATAGCAGAGCATCTTGCTTCCTGCCGAAGGTTTCCTTTTTCCCCTCTAAAAGCCACTAATTAGACCCAGAACTCCTGCACAGCGGTTGTGGAGTCACCTGCCTGGGTCTCTGGTCATACAGCTGGTGCTTTTCCCCCTGTGCTCAGTCGTCCTTTACTTCTACATCTGATTGCAGCCTCGGAGAAAGAAAGAGAAAAAAAAAAGAGGCCAAGCTGGAATAGCTAAAGGAAAGCATTAGAAACAAAAGCAAATTCTTGACAGTGTACTTGAAGGCTAATGAGAAAACAGCTGGGCAGTGCAAAACAACAGCTACTGGTTTATTCTGCAGGGCAGCATAAAATCCAGCAGAATAAAAAGGGAAATAGAACTATTAAGAGCCAAACTTCACATTATATTAAATACACCTTCAAAAACAAATTGTGCTTTAAATCTTCCATAAAGAGGAAGCCGCCACAGGCCACACCCACTTTGAAACATGCTGGGGGGCAGAGAGAGAAAGAGGAAGAGAGAAAGAGAGAGAGAGAATAAGTTTCTAGCAACAAAGCATCCTTGAGGCTTTTCTGCTCCCAGGTATGCTATTTAATTCAAGCGAATAGTAAAACTCAGGGGCAAATAACAGCCAGAGAGGCATTCTGTGTTAGCCCAGCAGTCTCTTTTCTCTAAATGCAGAAGCTGCCAGTTTAAGCACTTTGTTTTTTAAGTAGTATCAGAAAGGAACAAGGGCTGGATTTCTGACAGCTGAGGGGAACATTTTCCAGTCTCTCTCACTTCTCAGCAAAGAGGAACGTAGATTCTCCCAGCAGCTGGCAGTGCCAGGGGACTCCAGAAATCTCAATATGAAGCTATATCATAACATAGCATCGTTCCGGAGTATTTCCTCCCTGAGAGGAAAATAAAGAGCCCAGACTATCAATAAGTTGTTGTTCCATCTGTTGTAGATAACAGTAAGTTACGAGAAAGACTATTTCACATCCAACCCACTTCTTGAAGGAGACTTTTTGGCTACAGAGAAGCTTTGGAAGTGGGTGGTGTCTAACTCTAATCAAATAAATAAATGCAGCCATATCCCACAATCAAGAAAATTATATTTGCTCTAAGCAACCATAATGGAGCAGTAAAGGGGAGACATTTTGGCTACAGCCATATTCTGCAATCAGGAAAATTATATTTGATCAATTTGCTCTAAGCAATCATTGTAAGACATGCACAAGCAAAACTTGATAAAATAGCAGTACATTTGCCTTGTGATTTGATTTTGCCTTTTAGGGCCTTAAACTATTTCTTGAATCACTAATGTGAACAAGGAAATCTTTGATGCAACAACCTTGAATATGACCCAGATCATTCAAGGTCCAACTTACTCCAGTGACTACCAGGTAGATTTGTTTTTAGTCTCATTATCAACTGTGATAGGATTAGAGGAATATTAATATTTACCACCCTCTGGTTGTACTAGCGTTTTCCAGTTTGGCATTCCCTCAGATTCAAACAATCTGCCCCAGGGACCTTATGGATCCTGCTGGTTTTCAGTGGGTGCTGGGAGTTTCCTGAGATCTTGTGAGCAGTTTGGCCAAAGCCTTAGTTATCACAGCCCAGCATCAGATTGCTCCAAAGTGGCCTCTGTCTACCAATTCTGGGGCATTCTTTGGGTTTACTAGGAGCTCTGTAAAATAAACCAACAGATCATGATAGAAGGACTGTGATTCAGCTTAAAGGGATATGTGTATGAGTCTCCATTAAGGAATATATAGGGAGCAGTAAGAAAAACAAAAGGTAACTATTTGCAGAATGCTGTCCAGCTATTTAGGGTAACCCTCACATTTTGAAGAATAGAGGAGTCAGATGATTATCGTTGTGGTGGTTGTAAGATTCTGTCAGCTGTTGTGCAGGGCGGCTCTCCAAACTAGACTGTTTAATCTTTAGTTATTAACCTGTTTACTCTTTCAAACTAATCTGTGGACCAGGGTTAGGGGAGGCGTGGGCTCCGACAGGTTGGGGACGAAGAGGTTTTGGGCTGCATGGATTAAGGCGAAGAAGGGATAGGTTCAGTCGCTTGGGCACGGGGTGGAGGCAGGGGGACTTAATTAATGGGCGGATGTTAGGTTAATGGGAAGGGGAAGATATAAAAACAGTGTTGAGAGGCAGTTGCTCTCAACAGTGACTTTGCACAGCATTTCGTTGCTGTTGTTACTGATCGTGATTGGAAGACCTGCATTAAACCCTACCATTGCATATCATTACTTGTGAGTAACGTAGTTTATTGGAAAAGGTGTCCAGTGCTTGACAGGAGTTGACAATCGTAAGGTTTGCTGTGAGGATTATGCTAGGCATCTAGATAAAATCACTCCCATGTGCGTACTTCAAGTTAGACTTTGAGTAGACGGGCTCTATTAAGGTGACGGAGACTGGGTCTTCCTCTGTCATCTGGGAGTAGTTTAAGCCTATCGTGTTTCTCACAAAATAAGGCTGGGCCTTATTTTTTTTTGACCCCCGAAAATACGGCTAGGCCGTCTTTTCTGGGGTGACTTAATTCCCCCCCTTGCATCCTCGAGTGGGCAGGCGGCGATGGCTTGGACGTTGATCTCGGCGTTGGAGGGGCACTTTGTATCTGGAGACCTTCCGCCACCATTACTTTCCCTTCTCCCATGCTGCCACGGCGTTTAGAGCAATGCTGCAGCATTTAGCGCAGCCACGCATGGCCAGCCAGGGCTCCTCCCTGCAACCGGAGCCCGGCGGAGACACTTGGCTTTAGGTGCTCCTGTCACCGCCTTCCCTTCGCCTTCGAAAGCTAAGCCAATTCTTTTAAAAACGATGCCCTAATACCAGTACGACAAAGCCTCCCTTGCCCGAGAGGGCAGCCCAACTCCACGTGGGGAGGCGAATCTCCCGGGGCCACAGCGCAGGATCGGTCCACCCTGGGAGAAGCGCCCAGCCACCATCCCTGCCTGGCGCCGGGCAGAGTGCGAAGAGCTTCGTATGGGGCGCCCAGCACAGCTGACAGGCAAGCCCTCCTGCCCGGCAGTGGACCTCTCGCCAAGGCAGCGAGCGCCTCCCCGCCAGGCCCTCCACTCATCCCGCCAGGGCTGCGCCAGAGCCGTGCGGGCTGGGCAGAGCCGGGAAAGTGAGCCGCGGGTGCGTGCTGGCCTGCTAAGCAAAAGAGCTGGGCTGACCCGAGCTTGGCTTGCTTCCCAAGTCCCTCCAGCCCAACCCCAAAGGGACCACCAGGAGAGGCCACCCGAGGCAGTGATAGCACCCACTCGTCCGCGAACAGGGAGGCGAGGTGATGGCAATGCTGCTTCCCTGGCCGGTGGGTCCAGTGGAGAGAGCCCAAAGCCACCCGTCCTTTCCACCCCTCGCCCAGCCCGTCCCCATCCCCATGCATCTCCAAATGTGCCGGCAGTTCCAAACGCTGCAGCGGCACAGTCATCAGGCAGAGGTGCTGACTCAGCAGGGCTCAGCTCAGAGGAGGATGCGGCGCAGGCCGTCGCCTTGCCTCCCTGGGCGCTATCACTGCCTCGGGCAGCCTCTACCGTGGCCCTTTCGGGTTTGGGCTGGAGGGACTTAGGAAGGAAGCCAAGCTTGGGTCGGCCCGGCTCTTTCACTTGGCAGGCGGGCGCGCACTCGCGGCTCGCTTTCCCAGCTCTGCCCAGCCTGCAGGGCTCTGGCGCAGCCCTGGTGGGATGAGTGGAAGGCCCGGCAGGGAGGTGCTCGCTGCCTTGGCGAGAGCTCTGCCACTGGGCAGGAGTGCCCGCCTGTCAGCTCCGCTCTTCATGCTCTGCCCAACGCCAGGCAGGGATGGCGGCTCGGCACTTCTCTCAGGGTGGGCCGATCCTGCGCTGCGGCCCTGGGAGATTCGCCTCCCCACATGGGGTTGGGCTGCCCTCTCGGGCAGGGGAGACTTTGTCGTACCGGTAGTAGGGCATCATTTTTTAAAGAATTGGCTTTGCCTTCGAAGGCGAAGGGAAGGCAGCGACAGGAGCGCCTGAAGCCGAGTGTCTCCGCCGGGCTCCGGTTGCCGGGACAAGCCCTGGCTGGCCGTGCGTGGCTGCGCCAAACACCACAACGTTGCTCTAAATGCTGCAGCAGCACAGGAGAAGGGAAAGCAACGGTGGCAGAAGTCTCCTGATACGAAGTGCCCCACCAACACCAAAGTCAACGCAGGCAGCACCATATCCAGGTATGCAACAAAAGTACTTCCTAATGGCAAGCCCCCCCGCCATTCCTCCCCATTTTGCATGTTTAATATAGGCCTTAATTTGGGGGGAGGGGCTTAATTTGATTTTATGCCTATAAAACATGCTGGGACTTCCTATTGGGGGAGGCTGTATTGTTGGAGAAACACGGTATGTATCTTGATGCTGTGAACAAGGTCTTCAGAGGTGTGAAGTGTAGATCAATGTGCCTTCTGTCCTCTTAAGGCTGCCCATAAGAAGTGTGGTTGAGTCAAGGCAGTGGTGACTTCATCTTTAAGGGTGTTGTCCCTTCTGCCTTAAAAGAGGTGATGGTACACCTCTTCTTCAGGAAACCCTTGCTGGACCTAATATTACTAGACAATGTGTGTTCTTTTTCCAATTCCCCCTTTTGTAGAGAAGGCAATTGGACTGAACCTTTAAAGAGCCCTAGAGTTTATTTCAACCTTTTCATTCATGTTGGGATATAGTTCCAAGATAACATTGATGCAGCTTGAGAATGACCCTCTGATAGGCAGGGGATAAAGATGATGCAACTGTCTTGATCCTCTTTGACTTTTCTGTGGCTTTCTGTACCCCCTTTCATGGTCCAAACGGGGACCATGATTGGGGGTACAGAAAGCCATAGAAAAGCTGTGTATCTTGAATGTTGGCCCATCAATGCTGAAGATCTGGATGGCTAGGAAGAGGAAAGTTTCAATCCTAGCAAGACCATATGGCTCTGGGTTCATGGATCAACTGTGCCCAGAGATCAACCATTTTAATTCTTGGTGGGGTTACAGTTCCTCAGGCAAAACCAGGGTATAATTGGACACTTGGCTTTGAAGAGCAAGTGGCAGATATGACCAAGAAGCCTTTAGCATAAATCCACCGTGTATGCTAAATGTGCCCCCTTCCTACACAGTGGTGGGATTCAAAAACTTTTACTACCAGTTCTGTGGCCGTGGCTTGGTGGGTGTGGGCATGTGAATGGGTGGGCGTGGCTTTTTTTGCAGCCCCCACCTGTTTTGGGGAGCTTCCTAGCCTCAGAGGAGCCCCGGGGGGGGCGTTTTTGCTCCCCTAAAGCTCCTCTAAGGCTCAGGAAGAAAAGGAACAGAGCATGGGAGGGGCACGCAGCACCCCTCCAAGCTCCGTTTTGGGAGCTTCCTAGCCTCAGGGGAGCTTTGGGGGGGGCATTTTTGCTCCCCAAGGCACCTCTGGAGCTCTGGAAGGCAAAAAATGGAGGGGGAGTGAGCTCCTCCCTCCATTTTTTGCCTTCCTGGGCGTCAGCAAGGGGAATCCCGACACAGCTGATTGTCGGGAGGGAAAAAAAAGAAAGAAATACCTTAGGCCAGGGATAAGGAAACTCGGCTCTTTTATCACTGATGGACTTCAACTCCCAGAATTCCTGAGTGAGCTATAAAAGGTTCCCCATCCCTGGCTTACTGGTTTTTGTGGGGGAAATCAATTTTTGACTTGAATGGGACTGTTTAATATACAAATGTAGGACATATTCCCCCGCAACTGAAAAACCAGTAGGCCAGGGATGGGGAACCTATTATGGCTCATTCAGGAATTCTGGGAGTTGAAATCCATAAGTGATAAAAGAGCCACGTTTCCCTACCCCTGCCTTTGGCAAATGTCAGGCAGGTGGACGGGGTGAGCAAGCATCGGACAGGAGGGCGACCGGGTGGGGAGGATGGCCAGCCAGAACTTACTACCGGTTCGGCAACCCCCGCATAATTCTTGCTACCAGTTCGCCTGATTCGGTGCAAACTGGCTGAATACCACCACTGTTCCTACACTAACAGACCCTGATTACAGTCCCTCGTACCTTAGTAATCTCTCATCCGAATTACTGTAACATGTTCTACATCAGGCTGCCTTTGAAGAAGGCAGAAGCTACAGCTAGTTCAGAATGCAGCCATATAACCAATTATGGCATCTCCACACAGCACAGCACCTCTGCTCCACAAACTGCACTAGGGATCAGTAGACTTCCAGAGGCAATTCAAGGTGCAGGTTGTCCTCAATAAAGCCCTGCTACATTAGGAAGGGTAGGCATGCTCTGAGTCTCACCAGGGTCCTCTTGCAGGACCTCAAACCTGCCTTCTTTGTTGCTTCTCCCACCCTCTGGAATGCATAGTTTGTTCACTCCCAAATTGTTATATTTCAGAAAAAAAATTCTCTAAAACCAGTTTTAAAATAGGCCAAAGGTCACAGTGATTTGTGATTCCAACCAGTGGACAGGTTGTTGGTATTTAAGTATGACTTTCCCTCAATGCACTATACTTGTCTATGTAATTTATACTGCTGCTTTTATCCTGTACACTGCCTAGAATCTCCTGAATTAGTGACCTATACATCAAATAAATTATTTATAATTATTAGCATATTAACAGTGAAGAAAGGGTACCCAATAAAGCAGAATGTTCAATTCAAACAAATGTTATGTATACCTAGCATGGGAAAGAGATGCTATACATGTTTTATGCGTTATAGGCGTAGATATTGTTTATTTATTTCCTTTACAATATTTATAGACTGCCTCTGTCTCAAAGGACTCTGTGCTTTGTTCACAACTAAACAAGAACAGTGTCAATAAAAGCAGTATCAAAACAAAAATTCAGAAATCAGACAAAATCAACAAGCCAACCAGAGGTTAAAATAGCAGACAGAATTTTATGTATAAGCAAAGGCATATAGAATATAGATAGGAATTGTCTGTTGCATGCAAAGCTTACTAAATGTTAAATAATAGGTTTGTTTTACTGCTAGCCTGGTAATTTCAAATTACAAAAATCTTCTTTTGCATTTTCATCTCAGGTTCCTTTTTCCTCCTCTTTTTTTTCTCTCTTTTGATACCTCCTTCTAAGCCAGCGGTCCCCAAACTTGGCAACTTTATACTGTCTACTGCATGAGTCAAAAAGAGGGCTGTGAAAATATTTACAGACCCCTCACATCCTGGACATAAACTGTTTCAACTCCTTCCCTCAAAACAACGCTATAGAGCACTGCACACCAGAACAACTAGACACAAGGACAGTTTTTTCCCAAAAGCCATCACTCCGCTAAACAAATAATTCCCTCAACACTGTCCAACTATTGACTAAGTCTGCATTACTATTACTATTCATCTTCTCATCACTCCTTATCTCTTCTTCCCTCCCACTTATGACTGTATGACTGTAACTTTGTCGCTTGTATCCTTACGATTTATATTGACTGTTTCCTAGTATGATTTGATTGCTTATTGTACCCTATGACTTTTATTAAGTGTTGTACCTGATGATTCTTGACTCTTGATGAATGTATCTTTTCTTTTATGCACACTGAGAGCATTTGCACCAAGACAAATTCCTTGTGTGTCCAATCACACTTGGCCAATAAATAATTCTATTCTAGTCTTTAAGACTTGTGGACTTCAACTCCCAGAATTCTTCAGCCAGCTAGCCGGAGAATTCTGGGAGTTGAAGTCCACAAATCTTAAAGTTGCCAAGTTTGGGGGGGCCTCTGTTTCCCGCCCCCTCATACCTCCCCCATGCCCGGGATACCTCAGCCTTCCTTTTGACGCCCTTATTCATGTCCTGTAGGATATACGCGACTCACACATTGGCAAAGAGAAGCCTCCCCTCTCGCTGTCCCTCCATTATGTCAGAGCAGCTTAGCACTTTTCTCTCTGATCAGTGAAAATACAACCAAGTCCATGTGTTGTACTAAGCTCTAAAATGCTTTGTTTGGTTTATGCTTTAATGTGAGATAAGACCTCAAATTTTGTGTCTTAAGAAAACAAGGCATATGGCTTGGCATCTTTTGCGCTGTTGCTATTTTTACATGATTATTGTATTAGTATTGCTGATTGGATTTTATCCCACTTTTATTCCACTGTAATTAGCCCAAATTGGAAAAGCCTGGCTAAACAAAAAGGTCTCCGAGCACAAGTCCTCCTGCGGGAATTCATGCCATAACAAAAGGAAGAAGACAGGAGAAGGATCTAAAGCTCGGATAATACTTGCCGGGTCCAATCTGTTGTGGACTTAGCCTATTTTGGTTTAAATCACTAAGCACAATGTTTAAAGCCAGCCAGTATTTCTGCCAATGGTCTCTTTTATAAAGCTCTTTAGGCTATGATCTATGACCTGAGAATATTTGTTTTGTTTTCCAATCCTGCACAAAATTTAAGTTCTATAAATTTAAGTTCTAATGTTTCTACATTTATTAGGTTATTTTCAAGTAACTTCAAAATATACTGTATATTTCCTGGCAAAATATAAGGTACTAACAAGAAAAACATCCTTCATTGTGTACAGAATTGCTTACTTTATTGTACCACTAAATAATCCAGATTTGCTCTGTCATCATTTATGAATAGCTCAACCTCTACAGGTGTGTGACATAAATATCTTCCATTTAGCACTGAAAGGGATTAAGTACTCAGAGTATTGCAAATGCTCAATAATTCTCCTACATTAGCTGGTAGATCAATTTTTCCATTTCTACCTGCATAATTGTTAAGGTAAAGAAGAATTCACTTACATAGGGTCACGTAGCACAATCTTCCCAGTCCTAACAAATCATAATATATAAGAGATCTGAACTGAATAGCTGTCAAACTGGAAACAGTTGGTTAGTCACAATACCAAACAGATAGACAGACAGACAGACTAACAGACATTGGGCATATGCATTCTACCCAACGTCACTCTTCTAAATCACAACACAGAAAAAAGGTAAGTCATGTGCATTTTGAAAGTTTTGTCTTTTTATCTGCCGTTACCAAACTTATCATCCAGAAGTATCTAAGGACAACTTCCCAGTTTTATTAAAACTTTTCAATCAACTTTTTCTGTATATAAAACCATCCCAGCTTGGTATGATGCCTCTTACTGCCAAACATTTATTTCTATGTATGTGATTCCAGCTGTCTTACACTGAATTAAATCACTGTCTAGTTAAAGCCCTTTTCCCCCCCTACCCCAGGCTTATTCAACTGGGTGTCCTCTGTGTGGGATTACAACTCCCTTTATCCCCAGCCAGCATGTGTTATTTTCTCTGGCAAGCTAAATATTTCGGTTCAGGATGCATTCTAGGGGAAAATAAGCTGATGAAGTTCCAGCTGAACTGAAAATTGGCAGGAAGCTATTTGGTCGGTGGTTTAAAGCAGGGGTGAGTCACATGCTGCCCTAGGGTCACATGGCCCTCAGCCTAATTTCAAAAACACTTTTCAGGCAATCAATTCAGATCTATGGGGAAATGACTGGCTCTTTTCCTGGCAGTGCAAAGAAGGGTAGAACAAGAAAAGTATCAGCAAGAGACAGCAAGAGATGCATGCGGGAGAGAGGGATGGGGAAGGATGCCAGAAAGAAAGAAACAATAGCACCAGACAGCTTTGGCACTAATGCCTCAGTGCTGCCCAACATTTGCCTGCAGCAAGACTCCAAACAACTTACCCTTACAGAAATGTGCCCTTTGTAAGGGGAAAAAAATTGATATACATCTCTAGTTTTAAAAGAATTGAACTGGAATGATGGGACACTCTTTATTGACAAAGTAGATACTTGAGACAGTGCATAAAAGGGGATCATATTTCAGTACCACAGAGAGCTCACTGGGAAGTGATATTATATAGTCCGGTAGCCTATTCCATCCTTTTTATCGCAAGTCAAATAATGGATCCATTTATACTATAACAGACTTATAATTAGCCTGATAAATGAATTAATTCATTTTTCAGGTTACACAGTACTGAATACCAACCAAATAGATATTTTGCACAAGAATGATAAAACACAAATAAACTAAACAAGTTTAAAATGAACCAAGCCCAGCCAATTTTGCCAATGCAGTTGTTGGATCTAGTCTGGCACTTCGAGATGGATGGATGGGTCACGATTCTCCTTATACTGGGTGGGAAAGATGAATGTTATAATCAAGACATATGGAAGGTACCAAGCTGGGGACACGTTGTTCTGCATTATTGATATGGCTTTCTAGCTTCTCAGCCAAAAGCTTGCAGCCATACCTGAATATTCTAAGATAGTATCTGGCAGCCTCAGCATCAAAGCAGGTGATGCATCTTTTGTGGTGCGTACTGAGTGTTATGCAATTCAAGTAAGCATTGTAGGATTTAACAAGTAAGACAGATTGATACAATTTAAAGATTCAAATACATTTACACTCTTGAGGAACAGCAACAGTAATTCCAGAGTTTGCGACCTCCAGATGAGTTGAATTTCAACTCTTCAATCACCAGAGGTAAGGATTCTTGGAGGGAAAATCTCACTTAAGAAAATCATGGTTTAATATATAATCTGAAACACAAATTTAATGGTGTAAGGTACTGCATTTACATAAGACACCTTTTAAATTAAAACATGTTTTGGATTCACACAAGTACAGTGCACCATAAACAGACCGAGTTCACATAACAAAAGAAAGATTAAAAACAAATACTAATCTATTCAAGATTACATTAACTAAGCTTAGCCTGCTATACAAATACAACTGCTGAATCTTTATCTGACCTGGTTAATCATGGTGTATGTGTACAATCACTTAGTTGCCCTGAAGCAATTTATGCTCACAAAGTAAAAGACACTGCTTCCATTTTACAGTAAGTCATTGCAGGACTTACATTTATATTTTCAATCACTCCTGATTTCCCTACTTCATTTTCAAGTAAAAAAAGGAGGTGGCATTTTTGGCAATTTGTAGAAATGGGAAGGGATTTGCCAATGGTGCACATACCCATATCATCTCTTAATTGCTGTTAGCAGCTTCTCTACTGAGGATGGGGTGAACGATGGTTACCAGCTGTCACTTGCTGATTAAGAGTACCACAAAATAAGAACAGGCAAAAAAGTGCCTCCCCTACACACCAGCTGACCATAAACACAATAGCCCAGAGTTGCTATGAAATCAGGCAGCCTTACAAATATAACAAATACTTAAATAAATTTCAATTGAAAATTGTACTATGCCATCTTTGTACAGGTTAGCCTATTAACCTTTCTGTGCCCACAATGTATTCAATCATAAACTAATCAAACTGGTAGGGTGTAGATAACACCCAAGTCACACAATGAAAGCAACTAACCCAAGTTGACAGTTATACAAATGCAGCTAATAAGTTTCTAACTAATCTTCCTTTCCTACCATTCCTTTCTTTTTCTGCGTCTTGAATAGTAAACAGTATGATCTTCCAATTGAAAGTATACAAAGCCAATCCAATTTCAACTAACTGATGCCCCAAATAGCAATCTGCAGTTAATATTTCATCTTTTATTATCTGGGTAGTCCTTGATTTATGACTGTTTGTTCAGAGACTATTCAAAATTACAACTGCACTGAAGGACTTGTGACACCTGCCCAAAAGCCATGGCTATTGCAGCATTCCCATGGTCAGATGAACAAAACCCAGGCACTTAACAACCTGTCTGCCCTTAACACCTTCATAAATAAAGGACTGTCATAAGTCAAGGATTACCTATATTGATCTTTCCCATGTTCATGCTTCGTCATTCCATATTTCCACTATAATTCTGCAGATTCAGAACTATTTCTTAGATAGCAGTGGTGGGCACTAAAGAAAGCTTTAATATAAATATGTATCATGAAAACCACCAATAAGCTGATGAAAGTAACTCAGATCTAATCTGAGGGGTCTTTCATCTGGGATTATGGCAATTAACATTCTGTCTCATCTATCCATGTGGTTTACTTGAGAAAATATAAGAGTGGCTTACCACTGCCTTGTCCTGCAGAGTATGACAGAGTATCTTTGTCATCACTAAAATGATCGTCTGTCTCACGTACCTTCCTGTATTGCTGCTATGGGATATAGGTGGCTGATTACTTAAGCTGGGCAACTGGAATTATCTTCACACTGTGCATGACCCAGCTTACAGCATATGGTCTTGATGTACACAACTTTATTCATCCTTCCCAGGAACACTTCCCACTATGGTGGGGCAGCATAGCACCATTATAAAAGATGGTGATTCATAAACTAATCAAATAGGCTGAATCTGCATACTAAATCATAAAAAAAATACTCGTGATTAAAATTAAGAAAACTTGGCTTCCTCTGCAAATGAGGCTACTAGGTCTCTAACTGACATCACTAAATGTGTTGTGCAAATGCAACTAATATACATAGACATACATCACACTCCTGTTCCCAAGCACAGGCCCAAATATTGGCAGAAAGTATTTGATCACTGAACTAGAGCCAGACATTCTGAAATGTGAAGTTAAATGGACCCTAGGAAATACTGCTAACAACAAGGCTGCAGGAGTTGATGAAATACCAGAACTGTTTAAAATCTTATATGATAATGCCATTAAAGGGTTACAGGAAATTTCTAGGTAAATATGAAATGGCCAAAAGACTGGGGAAAAAAATCAATTTATATTCCAATACTGGGAAAAGGAGACGTGCTAAGCAACATCCAAACTACTGAATTGTTGCATTTATATGGCATACTTAAGATAATGCTCAAGAATTTGCAATTCAGTCTTCAACAACATATGGAATGAGAACTGTCAGATATACAAGCTGGATTCAGAACAGAAAGAGGTACAATATTCAAGTTCGCATTGCTAATGTATGAATGGGTAACAGAAAAATTAAGGAAATTCCAAAAAGTCCCCCATTTTTGCGTTTTAAGTTTTTGACCGGCTGAAGCGCAACCGATTGTTAATAGTCCTTAACATGAGCCCACAGGGCTACCTTATCTACATATTGTAAATAGGTATTAACTCTGGGAACCAAGGGATAGAATAAAGAGCAAATAAATTATTCAGAATTCAGAAACAATTGCATTAAGGTTGCACACTATCCTTATTTATGTAATTTTTAAGCAGAATATACAAAATGGTAGACTTGAAGAGACCATATGAATGAAATTAACCAGGAGAACCAGCAACAACCTCAGATAATGTCAATCATAATACTTTGATGGCTAGTAGTGAAGAAGACCTGAAGAAAAACTAAGATTAAAGAAGAGAACTCAAAGTCAATCTGTTCTGCTCAATATTAACTGGCTATAAGGAATGCCAACCAGATTAAACAGGTAGAGAACTGGAAATGCTTACATTACATCCATGTAACTGAGCTCTGGCCCTTCCTTGCAGGCAAAACCTAACCCAAAACAGCAAAATAAAGATTTTCTGATTTAGGGGTAGAATTATGTACAGATCATCCTCAACTTGCAACCAAAATTGGAATCAGAACTTCCATTGCAAAGCACAGGTGTTGTTAAGTGTGTTGCACCCAATTTTATAATATTTTTGCATTGGTTGTTAAGTGAATCACACAGTTGTTAAATGAATCCAGCTTTCTCTATTGACTTTTCCTGTTAACAGCTGGCTGGGAAGGTTACAAATGGCAAACATGTGATCCCAGGATTTCACAACCATCATAAATACATGTCAGCTACTAAGAGTCTGAATTTTGAGCATACAACCGCAGGAACATTGTGATGGTCATAAGTGCAAGGACCGGTTGGTTATAAGTCAGGGTTTTTTTAGCACTAGAACTTTGAATAGTTGCTAAACAAACGGCCCTAAATTGAGGGCTACCTTTCTAGTCAAAGATCAGAAAGATCCTCCCATTCAATTTAGTAGAATAACATTGAGGGAAAATATGGTTTTATTCTTTTCTGAAACAGAGAAATTATGCCTTCCCATCTTATCACAGAAGGATTCCAAAGATTAAGAGCCCCCCAGAAAGATCTTTGCAACTTACTGAGGACAAATGAATGCTCACAGTTTTTAGTACAACTTCACTGCAAGTCTTTTGTGTTTTCAAGTCAGAAGGTTTAAATATAAGAATATGATGCTTTAAGGCTCAGAGGCTGGGGATGTGTTAGGACTACAATTTTTTGCTCATGGTAGCTAGGAGTTCTGGAAACTGTAGTCCTAGGCATCTGGAGGGCATTAGATTGGGTAAAGTTGACATTATAAATTTCCTATCTAATAAAGCTAGAAGGAAATAAACAACTGAGTAGATGTTTTGTTGTAAGACAAGCAGCTACTTTCACACAACATATTTAATCTGGATACTGGTTTGACCAGTGGTGGGATTCAATTTTTTATACAACAGGTTGTGGGCATAGCTTGGTGGGCGTGGCAGGGGAAGGATACTGTAAAATCTCCAGTCAGAGGTGGTATTTGCCAGTTCTCCGAACTACTCAAAATTTCTGCTACGGTTCTCCAGAACTGGTCAAAACCTGCTGAATACCACCTCTGGGTTTGACCCATTTTCTGGGATTGCATATGCTGTGCCAGAAAAGAAACATCAAAATTAAACTTTAGCATGTTGTGCAAACGTAGCCACCAGATATTTACTTACAGTACCTCACTTAGTTTAATGGGTTATGTCAACATAGCCAGGTAATTTGACTTAGGAAATAAGAAAGCAATAAAAGGACTGGAGTTTTGCAGAATAACATATATATTTCCCTAGGAGCTCTCAAATAATGAAATCTGACCACCTGCCTTGTATTTAGTTCTCTGCCTTGATGCCCACTGAGGTTTTCCTTTATTCCAGACTGATTTCTTTTAAACTAGGACATGCCATTTTTGTTCTCACCATGTTTGTAAAAGTTAGCTCTTAAAGATTCACTGCACAATTCAAAGAGGCACCAAAATTAAATAGGGTGATTTATCTCAGCATTCACAGAAAAAAGTGACCTTTAAAAAATAATAATAAACCAGACAGGACTGACTTTCACAGGCATCCCACTGTAGTCCTCCCAGGATCTGAATTAACTCCTGAACCACCTTTGGTTGACATAAAGCCCAGATTTAGAGCTATTAGAAGTGAGATCTGTCACTTTCCAAATTCCTCTCGACTTAAGAGCATTAAGTGTCTGTAGAGATTCCAGAGATAAAAACTTTCCTGCCCATAAATTTCATGGCCTGTAAAGGAGAAATTATCAGCAAGGCAACTTGAACTGATGGATAGTCTCAATTTGTTCTTTTCCTCCAAAGTAAATGTGCTTGATGGATATATCCTGGATTCTGCCAAGACAGTTTCACATGATTAGTATTGCTCTTTTTTTGACCCTCACAGGCAACCATCAAGTCATGCTTTTGTCAATCTATGAGTGTTGTGGTGATAAATACATTGCTTCATTCTTGGTCCCTGCCTGGCTCCACCATTGTGTGTGTGTGTGTGTGTATTTGTGTGTATTCTTCTTTTTTTTACAAAAAAATGCAAGCATTTTAGAGGAAAAAAATTATACCTTCCAGAGCTAGAAAGAGGGGGAAATTGTACCTCACACATAATGATCACATAATAAAGTCTATACAATATGTGGCCTTCCAGATATTGGTGATGAGCTACAAAGTCCCATCTGTCAGCTTTGAAAGCCATATTAGCGCAAGAAGCTTCCACCCCACCACATTCTTGAGCATGGGAAGATGGGAGGGGAAATTTCATGGAGTGTATGTGGTTAGACATAATAGCATTCTTCTTTAAAGTCAAGGTCATGTTACTCCTGCACCTGGCTGAGGAGTAGTACGGAGGATGTCTCAAGCTGGGATGGATGGTGATTGGGGCATGTGATGGAATGAGGGGTACAGGGGGTGGATTTGTAATTTTTTACTTATTGGAGGAAAACTCGGAACTTTCGGGTTTTCCCAGATGTGCCAATATCCCTACTCTAATAAAAGGAACTTTGAGAAAATGTCCGTCTCGGAGTTTTTAATTGAAGTTGGGGTTTTCTGGAACCCTGACACCAGCAGCTTCAGCTACCATGATCGATAATTAGAAACACCTGGAGATAGTTTAGTTGCACCTAGTAGACCCTTGCCACAAATTCATGGGTTGAAGTCAATCAACCTGCACATAACTAATTTCACCCTAATTTCAATTAACAAAATGAACTCAGTTTATACCACACAGCAAGAAAGGCATACACAAAGGTTAAAACTAAACAAGCTAAAAGGAGAAAGGACTTAAGCTAGCAAATCACTGCCTTCCCTTTTATCAGAAACCCACCCTCACTCAAAAACGTGGCTTTTGAGAGGAAATGAATTCAGAAATGCATTATTTGCACACAAAATATTGCACATATGCCCATTTACATGTAGAGCTTTGTAGAGATAATCTTTCTAATTCACAGATTAAAGAAGAAATGTGATGGAACAGATTTTACAAGTGACCATATGTCAGATGTGTACAGATTGAGATGATCCATCTGTCCCTCTGCCACATCTTATAAATCTTCATCCACACATCAGTTTGGTGTCTCCTCATTATTGCAGTTAGGAGGTGATCTATTCTGGGAAGTAACCCAGCATTTGGTCACATGGTTAGAGTAAATGTTATACAGCCTATAATGAATATATAAATATTTGTTACACATATGTACATGTAGATAGATAGATAGATAGATAGATAGATAGATAGATAGATAGATAGATAGATAGATAGATAGATAGGCAGGCAGGCAGGCAGGCAGGCAGGCAGGCAGGCAGGCAGGCAGGCAGGCAGGCAGATAGATAGAGATATATAGATCTATTCTTCCCTGACTGAAGTTCTTGGGACAGAAAAAAATACAATTTAAAATATCCACAGTACAAAAATAAAAAAAAACCACAGCAATAATTGAACAGCAGAAGAGCAGGCATCAAACTGGGGGAAGTTTTCCAAAACAGATCAATCTGCATTTCTTTTTTTCTGGAGGGAATAAAACCACTAACAGGAACCAGCCAGATCAGTACACGGAGGTGTTCTACAGAATCACGTATGGAAGTCAAGGGAGGCGTATAAAAAAACTTCCGCAGGTCAAATCTGAATGATCACATGGAAACCCCGAGCATACTTGGAAAATCTGTCCCACTGAGACAAATGCAGAGTAAAGGTAGTCACAATGGCACTGAAAAAAGTGATGTATGACCTTTATTCAGTTAAGCATCCGCATGATTACATGATCAAAATTCAAATTAATTAAGTGTTGTACCTGATGATTCTCGACTCCTGACAAATTTATCTTTTCTTTTATGTATACTGAGAGTATTTGCAACCAAGATAAATTCCTTGTGTGTCCAATAACACTTGGCCAATAAAGAATTCTATCTATCTATCTATCTATCTATCTATCTATCTATCTATCTATCTATCTATCTATCTATCTATCAAATGCTTGGCCACTGGTTTATAGTTATGACGGTTGCAGTGTCCCAAAATCTTGTGATCCCCTTTTGTGACCTTGTGACAAACAAAGTCAATGGGGAAGCCAGATTCACTTTAGAGTCGGGTTACTAACTTATCAATGCAGTAATTCCCTTAACAGTTGAGGCAAGAAAAGTTGCAAAATGGGGTAAAACACACTTAACAAATGTTTCACTTAACAATGGAAATTGTGGGCTCAATTGTGATCCTAATTCAAGGATTACCTGTAGCTGCAATGTGGGACTGTACCACTCGAGAGGGCTGCCATAAGGGAGAGAAATAGAGCATATTTTATTCACTCTCAGCCCGGCCTTGCACTCTCAAATAAGAATATGGATTTCAGTAATGAATTGCTTGGCATCTTTAGAGGCACACGAGGCTGCTTCCCAGAAAGACTGGCACTTAAGAAAGTCCCAATCAATGCATCACAGCTTTTATTTGATGTCTGACTTCTGTCATATGATATCCCAAAAGATCTCATCCTGTCAAAAGACTGATTAGGGCTCAACTCACATCAACTCAACGGCATGGAGAAAAATCCGTGATTTCGTCTGCCTTATTGGTGCATTTATGTACAGGAGGACTCATTTAATGATTGCCTCATCCCTGGACCATTTGCAGTTACAACGATGGTTAAAAAAAAATTACGATCTTTGCAGGTCTGAAATGGAAAGGAAAGCTGCAGTAAAATCATGAATTCAGTCACAGTTTCACTTAGCGGCCGCTTAATGACTTGTGGTCACTAAAATGACTGGGTAGACTGTACCTTATATGCTCTCAGCTGAATTGCTAATCAGTCACATTGCTTCCTCTTTATTTCTATGGGTTGGGGGGGGGTTGAGGGGGAGAAGAGAAGGACCACTCTCTTTCTCCTCTCCATATCATTTGTGATTTTACAATTCCCTGTGATATCTTGCAACTACTCCAAAGCAATTCCTTTTTCAATAAACATACTGCAATAAATGGGATCTTGGACTGAATAAACCTGTTCAACTGATTTAACGAGTTCTTATTAAAAGGGTTTGACATATTCATAGGATTCTTAATGGCTAGTAACCACAGTACGCATATGAAACTTCGGCATTTAGATGGCTGACATACATACAGGCACATCATGTTACCAAATATGAATGAAGCAAATACTTTTTTTACTGGGCCAACTGGGAACTCTGCAGGATCAGAACCTTTCATCTAAATGGTGACAGTGGCTTCAGGACAGCACCGGGCAAGCTCTGCCGCTTTTGTGCAAATATTTGACATCACGACACATACACAAAAAGGGTGAGGCTTGCATCACAACAGCACAATGGTGTTTTGTCACCTATCTTACTGATGGCCACCTCTGTGTGCTAACCTGAGGACATGAACAACATATGGAGCCTCGGTGGCGCAGTGGTTAGAGTGCAGTACTGCAAGCTATTTCCGCTGCAATTTGACAGTTTGAATCCCACTAGCTCAAGGTTGACTCAGTCTTCCATCCTTCCGAGGTGGGTAAAATGAGGACCCAAATTGTTGGGGGCAATAGGCTAACTCTGTAAACTGCTTTGAGAGGGCTGTAAAGCACTATAAAGTGGTGCAATAAAGGTGCCTCAACTTACAATCATTTATTTAGTAACCATATGAAGTTACCACAGCACTGAAAAAAGTAATCTAGGGCCGTTTCTTACGTTTATGGCTATTGAAGCATCCCTAGGGTCATGAAATCATTCAGATATTGGCAACTGGGATGTATTTATGACGGTTACAGTATCCAGGGGTTCATATAATCACCTTTTGCAACCTTCGTACAAGAAAAGTCAATGGGGAAGCCAGATTCATGTAACGATCATGTGACTAACTTAACCACTGCAATGATTCACTTAACAACTATAGAAGGAAAGGTCGTAAAATATGGCAAAACTCACTTAACAGCTGCCTCACTCAGCAGTGAAAATTTTGGGTCATTAAGTCAAGAACTATCTGGAATATTTCAGAACAAACTATGGTTAGTGTTCGAATTAAATGACTTGCGTTTATCAGTTTCAAATCCAAATGCAGAATTTCCAGCAGGGTGCCCAGTTACAGCCAAAACCAAGGAGATTAAGATGAAAAAAACAAGAAGAGGCCAAAGTATTTTTAAAAAATATCAGCTGCAGTCTTTGCATGGATCTCAACTGCCTCCAAATTTAGGAAACCCAAGTTTCCTTAACAGAACACCAGACCCTACATCAGATATCTTGTGAACCTATCCAAATTTGAGGGTTTTGATTCCTGAAGCTGCATCTGTCATCATTTGTTTTATAACTTATTATATTTTAAGTTTATTTTTAATAGTGTCATTATTTTACTTGTGCAGAGGGCTTTGAAGGGCAGGAAGAAGAGCTGCTACCAAGTACACTCAGATGGGAGAGATATGGGCCCAGACAAGGAAACTAATTTCAGAAATCAGCTAAAATAGGCACCTCCCTGGTTCATATGAAAATAAACCTTCAGACTTGCAAAATTCTGTTACAATAAAAGTTGTCTTGACCTATAATGCATTAGTTTCTTAGTTTGATCTATCCTGTTGGGTTACTAACTTGTGCTATCTGAGTCATTTGTTAAGAAAGCAGACATATAAATTGAAGCAGGAGAGAGGTGGAGAGAGGGTGGGAGAGGGAGAAGGAATGAAAGCTTATTTGAGCCCAGATGCTTGGAGGGATTTGTGGCTTTTGCATGCTGCCAAGGTTTTTCTGATTAGCTCCTATGGGGCCAAGTCTGGGCAATATTACTCGCCCACCTTGTTCCTCCAACAAGCCCAGCCTCCCAACAAGCCCTTCCAGATTGCAGTGTGGAATGAAAGTGTCTCCAGCAGAGCCCCTAAATCAGTCAGGAGCCAGCTGCTCACAAGGGATGAATAATAAAGTAACTCTCTCCCACACTTGCTGCAGCTTTGTCTCTTAGCTCTCCCTTCCTGATGAATTTATTGGGGATTTTCATCATTATGTCAGTTCCAGTAATTGCTTTATAGACAACTTTTACAACTTCTTCCAAGAGGGGCCAGCTGTGGGGGAGGAGTTTGAAAATCACTGCTTTTCAGAATCCATTAGAGGTTACAAGAATCCAAGATGGATATTTGTGGGATAGCAATAGCACCTGGACTTATATACCGCTTCCTAGCGTTTTACATGCCTTCTCTAAGCAGTTTACAGAGTCAGCATATTGCCCCCAACAATCTGGGTCCTCATTTTACCCACCTCTGAAGGGTGGAAGGCTGAGTCAACTTAGAGCCTGGTGGGATTTGAACTGCCAAAACTGCTGGCGGCTGGTGATCAGCAGAATTAGCCTGCAGTACTGCATTCTAAGCACTGCACCACCACAACTCTTCTGCCATACAAATTGGGGCTTCTCTGGCCAAAAAAGCCAATGCAATCCTAAACTGCAGTAACAGAGGGATACAACCAAGATCAAGTAAGGTACTAATAAAAGCCTTAGTAAGATGACACCTAGAGTATTGCATCCAGTTTTGATCACCACACTATAAAAAGATGTTGAGACTCTAGAAAAAGTACAGAGAAGAGCAACCAGTATGATTAGGGGACTAGAGACTAAAACATATGAAGAATGGTTGCAGGAATTGGGCATGGCTAGTCTAGAGAAGGACCAGGGGAGACATGATAGCAGTGTTCCGATATCTGAGGGGCTGCCGCAGAGAGGTAGGGGTCAAGCTATTTTCCAAGGCACCTGAAGGCCAGACAAGGAATAATGGATAGAAACTGATCAAGAGATTCAACTTAGAAATAAGAAGAAATTTTCTGACAGTGAGAACAATTAACCAATGAACAGCTTGCCTCCGGGAGTTGTGGGAGCTTCATCACTGGAGGCTTTCAAGAAGAGATTGGACTGCCATCTGTCAAAATTGTGTAGGGTCTCCTGCTTGAGTGAGGAGGTTGGACTAGTTCTGTGGTCGCCAACCAGTGGGCTGCGAGAAAATTTTGGTGGTCTACAGAGAAATATCATCCTCCAAAGTAATTAATCCAGGCTGTGCAGGAACACAAGGCTGAGCCACCCACATGGCCCATGGGAACCCTCCCCGCCCACTCACTCCTTACCTGGCAAACTTGCCTGCTAAGTTGCTATTTTTCCTTTTTTTTTCTTCCCACCATCAGCTGTTCTGCTCTGCCGATTAGCTAGAAAGTAGGAAATAGTTGGACCTAATCTAATCTTTAGATCTTTGGCTCTGCTTTTAAGCAGAGCTAACCCTTCCTTAGAACTGAAGCTTCCATTATTCAGTGCAGGTAGCTGAGGGCAGAAAGATAGATCTCTGAATGAATCTGTGATTCTGTGAGCAACTCAAAGCAATGTGCCTACTTGCTTTGACTGATTTTGGGTAAAAGTTGCTCTTTTTTAATAAAAACTTCAATATTTACATACATGGTGTATTCTGAGTTAATTCTGTGAGTTTGCTTGCTAGCAAATTTTATGAGTTTGCTTGCAAGCAAATTTTTTGTGACAGACTCAGGGAGCCAATTGCAGAATCATAGATCTCTAAGTCAATCTGTGATTCTGTGAGCAACTCAATCTGCCTGCCTGCTTTCCCTGATTTTGGGTAAACGTTGCTCTTTTTTATAAAAAAAATCAAGATTTATATCAATATTTATAATATTTACATACAAGCCATGCCCAGCCAGTCAAATGACCAAGCCACACCCACAAATTAGGCCATGTCCAAGAACCATTTGTTAAGAAATTTGAATCCCACCCCTGCCTCTGAGTGTTTGTATGTGTGTGAGAGAGAAGGGGGGGAGGGAGGGAGAGAGAGAGAGGTTAGATCAGATCTCTCTCTCTCTCCCACCAATGTCAGCAAGCCACCGCCAGTCAAAATTCATATAACTGGTCCCCGGGATTTAAAATTATGAGTTTGGTGATCCCTGAGGTCCAAAAGGTTGGCGACCCCTGGACTAGATGACCTACAAGGTCCCTTCCAACTCTGTTAAAATCTGTAAGTTCTATCCACATACCACAAAGACAATTTGGTGCACAGGTGAAACACACCAGAAACCAAGAGCGAGTGAGTTCTAGTCCGGTCAAGCTAAGTAACTTCGGACTGGTGCTTCTCTCTTGAGAAAACAAAGGTCCAGTACAGAGAGGAATAACTTCCGTGTCAAGAGATATAAATAGGGGAGAAGGGTTGACACCATTAAGCCCTTCACTTCATCTGGCTTGCAAGGGAAGTGAGGGCCGAATCTGGCCCCAGATTTGTAA
Source organism: Pseudonaja textilis (assembly GCF_049901715.1). Lineage (NCBI taxonomy): Eukaryota > Metazoa > Chordata > Lepidosauria > Squamata > Elapidae > Pseudonaja > Pseudonaja textilis. The sequence continues at coordinate 20,369,484 of NC_141990.1, forward strand.
GAACATGAGATTGGGTTTTGTGAAAATGTGAGCCTCACATTCTGCCAGAGAGAAGTTGCCTATGGATAGGCTCCAGCACGAATCCAAAAACTCAAAAGACTCCGATTGGATCCTGCAGCATTATCCTGGGACACTCATATTCTCCTTCATTCATGTGAGACTCAGCTGGCTGCCATAATCTAAAAATGGAGCAGGCATGTATGCAGAGACGGAAAAGCTAGGGATTTTTTTGAGAAAGATCCCTTCAGGAGGCAGATAAGGAAGGAGCCAAGTCATTAAGGATCAAAAGAGACATGTCATCATGAGGCAGACAAAGGAGGCTAAGTGCTGAGCACATAGAACCTCCCTTCCAAAGCCACTGAGAGCTACAAGATTTGTGAATCTACGAGGCAAGCATTTTAGGGATAAAAGAGGCCCTGAGATCCGCCCACACTTTGATCATTCTGGATGTGGACTTGGCGGTTTCCATTCCTCTAGCAAAGTGCCTGGCAACCTAATTGAAAAGAACATCGAGAAGAAAGGATGAGCATGCGTGAGAGAGACCAATGTATATATGGTAATCAGTAAGTGTTGCTGCCACTTAGGATACATCAAGTCTGTGTATTCCATCAGAACTTGATGTGCCTCATATTCAGATGAAAATGATTTATGTATGAAGTGATTTGTGTATAAACCCAATTATTTCTCAGCTGTTGGCCAGGCCTGTATGCTTCATATGCACATATCTCGTAGCCCCCTTAGGCTCTACCTGAGTTTTCCCTGGTCACACTTATCTGGAAAAACCTGGTACAGCAGAGGTCACCAACCCCTGGTCCCCAACCCAGCCCCGGTCCCCAGCCCATTGGGAACTGGGCCGCATAAGCAGTGGACATGCATGCACAGCTCCATTTTTACAAGCAGTGGGCAAGCATGCAAAATGCTTCCCTACACACACACACACACACACACACACACACACACCGCCACTGCTGGTCAACAGAGCCTGAAAGGTTGAGGACAGCTGAGATGGAGCACATGGCTGTCTGCAAGATTCACATGCTTCAACAGGCTGCCTGGCATGTGGATCAGTCACCATAAGCTGAACATGAGAGGACATGTAACAGATTCCCCCTGGTAAACCTAGTAATAAACAGCATAAAAGGGAACAAAATCAATTCAATGTCATCCCAATGTAGCCTGGGCACCTAATGTGTTCAAAGCCTGAACAACTGAGAAACTGACAACCAGATGACCTCCCACAGATTTTCAGTCATTTATGTATAGGTTTACTTACTGTATAATTCACCCTTCCTCTAAGAAGTCATCTAGGAAACCTGGAAGTTGCAGTGCAGCAGGCCACTGGAGGATCTCTTGTAAGGCTTAATGTACATCATCATTTTACAATACATGAATTGGTGACTTGGCCCACCTTATTACAATACAAGAGACTCCATCTCAGCCCGGTGGGCGTCAGTAAATAAATGAATTCCTTGAGTGAAGGAAGCAACTGAGCTGAAATGGAAAAGTAAGCATTGGATCCCTGAGAGATATTAAGTGCTGCTCTCTTTCCTACCCCTTGAGTGAGGCAATGTTCCTGAAGATCAAAGCATTGCTTCTGCAAAATGTTAAGCATCTCTTGTGGCAAAAGGAAAGGCATTCCCTTCCCCCAACAGTGGTGCTCCATCTTGTCAGAAAGCATTCTTCATGTCTCATAGCCTGCCTACATCTTTCACACAGAAATAATTCTGCTTCTTTCTGGGCCTTTTCCGTTCATGACTGAAGAAGAACTTTGCATTTTTCAATTGAGGAAAAATGGGGCATTTACTCTGACATGTTTGAGACTTGAAAAACAATTGGGTTCACCTTATGCCATGTCAACCAGGAGGAAAAGGAGCAAGGACAGTTTGGGCCTTTGGCTTCCCACCTATTCTTGTACAATCCTTCCTCAATCACCTTCTTAACTGGACAGCACCATATGGTTAAGTTACTAGGCTAGAAAAATGGGAATTGAGAGTTCTAATCCTGCTTCATTTGTGTGACCTTGGACCAGTCCTATTTCTCAGACCTAGGAAGAAAACAGCAATGTCAAACCACTTCCAAAAACGCTGCCGAGCAAACGGCAGGGATTTGTCATCAGGAGCCAAGACTACTTCAAAATGGAGGCATTTCATAGTCACTAGCCTGCAAGTACATATTAGTCATGACGGCTGCATGGAAACCTTCATGGTTAGAAGCAGTATATCTGTGATTGGAAGAAAACAATGGAAAACCAATGTATATACACACAATTCCACTAATTCTCAGGTATTGGGTTGATTTAGTACAGGGGTGTCAAACTCGATTTCACTGAGGGCCATATCAGGGTTGTGTTTGACCTCGGGGGGTTTGGGGGGGCAGCTTGATGTCACTCATGTCGGGGGTGCCTGGAGCCCAAGTGCCCTACAGAGAAAATAGGCTCCCGAGTTCCGTTTTCGGCTGGGATGGCATCCTGCAACTCTCTGCCAGTGAAAATGGAGCTCAGGAGGGTCGCATGTGACCCTCACAAGCTCAGTTTTTGCTGGCAGAGGCATCACGGGCCGGACTTTCGCTGTTTTCAGGGCGGCCCTGCAAGCCAGGTCTAAGCACCCAGCAGGCCGGATCTTGAGTTTGACACCCCTGATTAAGTATGAGGAGAGCTATAATGCAACGCATCTGGGAGGACTCTATTAGATAGTACAAGAGGAGAGAATTTTGATTTTACAACACAACTCACGTAAAAGGCTTCCTAGGAAAGTCTGAGTGAGACATCCTGTCTCTCAGCTTTCTATTTCTTGGGGTCATGGGTGAAGAACCACCATACCTATCAATCACAGTCCCCTGGCAAAAGTAAAATAAGTATAGGAGAACGGTTTTGCCCTTACACCCTATTTACAGCTTAAGCAGAGGCCACTTTTGAGATGCAGGATGCCAAATTAGGAGGAAGGTAAACTCTGATTTTAGCAAGTTAATGGTTCTCCCTTTTGGGATTACTGTTAATGAAAAGCAGCTTAAATACTGTATTCACATAAATAATTATGGCTAGTAAATAAATAGTATCTGAGCAGAAATCTCCACAGTGGCAGTTTATTCCAAAGGCTCAAATGCTGGTCAAAGTCAACCAGAGATAACCTCTGAGTTCATATCCTATATCAGAGTCTCTGATTGGAACAGATGTCAGCCAAACTTTCTCAAATTTGGCGACATAACATGGGTGGACTTCAACTCCCAGAATTCCCCTTCTCAAAGATGGCAAGGTTGAGAAACATTGCTCTAAGACACTTTTTGGTCTGATCCAATACAGGTAGTCCTTGACTTCTGACCGATTGCTTAGCAAGCATTCGAAGTTACCATGGACCTCCCTGGGCTACTGACAACCCAGTTGTCAAATTCCAAAGGTTGCTCATTCCCCCTTCCCCACTCTCATTTGACTGCACATCCGGTGCTTGGCAATGGGGCCACATTTACAGCTGTTTACTGCATCCCATGGTCATGGGACTTGCATTTTATAAGTTTTGCTGAAAACCAGCATTTACCTGGTCTGCTTAATGACCATGGTGGCAACTTTTTTGAAGTTTGGCTCGAGAATCACAATTTAATTAGAACGATTACTGGAATCCTGACACATGACAGTTGCTTACCTAATGTTGCAAAAAAAAAAAATCATTAAAAATCGGGTCGGTCACATGGCTGACCTGATTTACAACTTTCACAAATTACGACCATGACGGGCAGGCTCCATTATGGTTGAAACTCAAGGAATATCTGTAATGTTTTCTGGTGCTTTTTAGCTCCAGTACTGGTCAGACACCAACAAGGAGCAGAGCCTCTAAGCAGGCTCAAGCATCAGACTTTTAGTACATGTAATCTTCAACTTACGACCATGATTGAGCCCAAAATTTATGTTGTTAAGCAAGACATTTGTTAAGGGAGTTTTGCCCCATTTTATGACTTTTTGTGCAGCAGTTGTTTAGTGTATCTGGCTTAAAGTTCTTAAATCAGTAATATAGTTGTTAAATGAATCTGGCTTCCCTATTGACTTTACTTGTCAGGCGGTCCCAAAGAGTGATCACACAACCACAGGAACCTGTTCTGATCAAGGCTTCCCGAGACTGTAATTAAGCACAGGCTTAGTTAAAACAACTCTTGTTTTATTTCAGTGCTGGAAATTATGTTCATTCCCAGCCAGTAATGAGTCCCAATCAGTCCCTCAAGATAAGCACCCACCTTTCTTTCCTTGGAATTGCTGCCAACAACTAGAGTCCCAAATGAACTATAAAAAAACCAACCGAAATACAAAGTCCACACAGAGCTTCAAGGATTAATCCAAACAGAACGAACAACATTGCTTCCTATAAAGGTTTCTTCACCTTTGCCTGTCCTTTATACTTATGGGAGGGGCAATCACCTCCAAGCCTTACTCCCGAGTTGCCCCTTTTGTTTCAGCTGCTCTTGCCTTCTAGCAGCTCTGTGCACACGTGCACTGGGAACAGGCTCCCCTGGGTCCTCTGCTTCGCTGCTGCCAAACTCCAGCGGCTTCGGAGTCAGCACATAACTCCCAGATGATCCTGGCCCCATCTCTGCATTGGACGCAGGACCCTCGTCTGAGTCCTCCCCAGACTCTTGGACTGGTCCCCATTCTTCCCCACTGTCCAATTCTGCGGCCGTCTGCACAAGCTGCCGGCGAAGCACAACAGAACCCAGCAACCATCATCAATATGAATCATTGCCAACTATCTGAATTTTGATCACATGGTCATAGGGATGCTGTAATGGTCACAAGTGTGAAAAACGGTCATAAGCCATTTTTTTCCAGTGCCCTTGTAACTTAGAATGGTCACTAAATGAACTGCTGTAAGTCAAGGACTACTCGTATTTCCATCTGCCTCTCAGGAGCAAGTCTGTTTCATCCGCTGACCTCAAGAGCTTTCAGGCAGAGTTCCTCACGATCCTTCCCACTGGTGCAGAGAAATAATCAATATACCAACTCTCTATCAATCCAGAGTGAGTGCAACTGAATGTAACAGTGAGCCCATTAAAACCACTTGCTAATGCACACAGCGCGCAACGGAGCCAAATTTCAGATCAAATACACTGAAAAGGAATCGTGGTAAATGAATTCTCTCTCCATTTCTAGCTGGCATAAGGCCACTCATCAGGAAGTCACTGCCCTGGGCAATGAGTCAGGATGTCCATGGATGGGGCAGCAGCCTCAATTGGTCACCCACCACAATCTCCTGTTGAGAGCAGTTGCTGATGGTAGGACAAACCCCAGATATACCGGTCGATACACACATGGACCATTTCTAATCTTAAACCACAGAGATGTGGAAAACGTATTGCACAAATATTCCATTTCTTCCCCAGACCGCATTGGGAAGAATGACTCCTGCAAACCAGAAAAAAATTATACAAGTTCCAGATGTGGTCTGATTCAAGAGCAGACCATGTTTCAAGCACCACAGATTAACAGACTAAAAGAGTTGAAAGGGACTTTGGAGATCTTCTAGTCCAACCTCCTGCTCCAGCAGGAAACCCTATAACAATTCAGACAAATGGTTGTCCAATCTCTTCTTCTTTTTTCTAGAAGCACTAACTTCTAGAAAACTATCAGACTAGCCCGGGACTAGCCAGAGTAGCAGGATTCAGAAGAAAGAATAAAACATTATGTGTTTCTTCAGAGTATTTGCTTCCCCAAATAGTACATTTCACATAACCTATTCAAGACCTTGCTGACTAAAATCAATAACAGGGAAAAACTAAATGGAGGGAAGGAGCAGCCATATAGGCAGAACGATATCAACAAAAGCAAATGGGGCATTGCTAAATATGAGCCAGCAGCATGCAGCAGCAGCCCCAAAAGCCAATGCAATCTTAAATTGCATTAACAGAGGAATACAATCAAGATCAAATGAGGTACTAATACCACTCTATAAAGCCTTAGTAAGACCACACCTAGAATACTGCATTCAGTTTTGATCACCATGCTATAAAAAGATGTTGAAACTCTAGAAAAAGTACAGAGAAGAACAACCAGGATGATTAGGAGACTGGAGACTAAAAAATTAGAAAAACAGTTACAGGAACTGGGCATGGCTAGTCTAGTGAAGAGAAGGGCCAAGGGAGACATGATAGCAGTCTTCCAATATCTGAGGGGCTGCCATAGAGAGGAAGGAGTCAAGCTATTTTCCAAGGCACCTGAAGGCCAGACAAGGAATATGGAAACTGATCAAAGGAGAGATTCAACCTGGAAATAAGGAAAAAATGTGACAGAGCAATTAACCAATTGAACAGCTCGCCATTGAAAGCTGTGGGAGCTTCATCATTGGAGGCTTTCAAGAAGAAATGGCATAGGTCAGAAATGGCATAGGTGTCCTGCTTTGGGGAGGGGGGGTTGGACCAGATGACCTACAAGATCCCTTCCAACTCTGTTAATCTGTAAATCATTGCAAAGAGTGATGAACACAAAGTATGCCTTTAAGTTCTTCTATTGAACCTAAGCCCTCAACCTATTACTGTAATTGAGCCCAGAATTATGGTCATAAGTTGTTGTGGTCATAAGTTGAGGCATCACATAAGCAGATCCAACTTTTTAGCATTTTTTTTTTGTGGTGGTTGCTAAGTAATACCACTGTGGTTGAACAAATTTATTTTACCCAATGGGGTTTTTTTTCTTTTCTTTTTTTGCGACAAACTGGAAATAAACACCAGAAACCCACAAAAAAAGACAAAAATAATGGTCACATGGCAGCCGGATATTGCAAACAGCCATAAAAGTTAATCATATGCCAAGCAACCAAAAGCTGATCGTGTGGGTGGGTGTCTGAGTGTGTGTGTCTGAGTGAGTGTGTGAGTGTGTGTCCATCAGAACTTTGAAATGGGGTTGTAAGTGACTTTTGGGTAGTTATAACTTCAAATGTGTCAGATCCGTGTATCTGTCATTTCTTCAGTGGAATAAGAAAAAGGGGGGGAGACTGATAAAGAAATCCTTTCTTGATGTAACCTGAATATATTTAATCTTATAGCGAATTTGTATAACCTACACATGATACGATGGAGGGAGAAAAGCCAGATGGCCAGAACTACCACCTCTGAGAGGCACAGCCAGGAGATGAGAAGACCATAAAAATTCCACAGTGAGATGTGTCCTGGGAATCTCTGGAAAAGTTTGTTCTGAAAAGGGGGTGGGGGGAAATTAGGTATGCCCTGGGAAACTGAAAAAGAGTGTTTCTACAAAAGGGGTGGGGGGGAATTAACATACTGGCTTTTGTTTCACTAAATACACATTGAGATAAGGGGAGGGGTTCTAAACACCCTTATCTATCCCTCTATGCCTGAGAGACCTCAGACGCTGCTTTGACCCCTACATGAATTGTCTCATCTCAATAAAGGATTCCTTTTGATACGTTTTCAGAGGTTCGTTTTTTGCTGATTGAGTGGGAAAAGTCAAGGACCATCAATAAAAGGCCACACAGCTTCTCCCTAATTGTGCCTAAGCAGTTCAGCTTTTGAAAAAAAAAAAACCAAAAGGCAAGTAGCCTTGTCACAGACTCTTGCTCTTTCTGTGAAAACTTTTTACAGGAAAAAAAAAACCCGCTGTTCTCTCTCGAGCTGCTCGATCATCCAGAGAGTGGGAGGTGCTCCAGTCTGCGTCTGTGTAGGCTGAGCTTAATTACTGAGGAACGCTCCGCCCTCTGTCACGTGGTCCCTTGTAGCGTTCCCCAGTTTATGCTCAGCCTTCGCAGAGTTAGGCTGTGTGTTTTGATTGTGCTTCCCACTCTTTGGCTGATTCAAGCAGGATAATATTTCAGTTACAGGTTTGATTTAAGTTTATTATTTCCTTAGCCTCTGCGCATCTGTGGGTGTCTTGAGACTTAGGGGTGTGCGTTTCGCCCCCAGGGGGCTGAGCAGGCGGCTTAGCAGCGCTTAGCGCTAACCACCCCCCTCTGCCATTTATTTCCTTCCGTTCCTGCCTTGCTGTCCTTGTGCCTTTCTAAGGTCAGGAGCCCTTTTATTCTGGTTTTCCCCCCACTAACGCCAATCGCCCAGACAGAGGCGATTTCAGTGTCCTCGCCCTCATGGCTCGCAGGACGCACCCGCCCTGAGCCGCCCGCTTCGTTTTTGCTTTCGATTTCCAGGCGGCCGCCATTTTGGGCGCCGCCTCGTGGCCGGGCGACATTTTGCAGGCCTCCTATTGCTGCGACGATCTGCTGGCCCTAGACTTAGGCACCCAGGCCTAGTAGGGCTGATCTCTCTATCTCCCTCTCCCAAAAAGAAAAAAAGCTGTTCTTTATTTTATTACTTGTTGGTGTAAGTGTTGGCTCCCACAGCAGAACTCAGGGCAAGGAAGTAGAAAAGCAGCCACTCCCTCCCTGAGGGGGGGCAAGCTGCCTGAGGCCTTGTATTGCTGGCGTTGATTTGGCTGATTGGCTTCTCTTCCTTTACCAACTGCCAGGTTGTTATTCAGTCTAATACAGAATATCTTCATATTTCTTTACATTGGTGATCCAATCTCATTCAATTGGCATTTATTCTCTCTCAGATTTGCTTAGAGAGACTTAGCCTTCCATCACTGTCCCTGCAGTGTGTTTTTCCTGGATCCTTATCCCGGTGGGATATATTTGTACATTAAAAGTCTATATCTGTGGCAGTTTTTTAAAAAAAATTTTTTTCCTTTTTTGGTCATATTTTTCAGATTATTCATTGCAAATTCCAAAAGGGGGCGCGGGCCAGTTTCTGGATACCCGGCCTTACCCAGGTCGTATCCTAGGCGTGCCAACCGCCTGTACACATATATATATCTCTATATATATTCATGTTGATACTTCTGTTGTTTCACCATGGCAGATGATAACCCTAACTCCCGCCATTCTTTGAAGGCGAAATCTAAGTCCCATCAAGTGCGCAGACAGGCTAAGGAAACCTCCCAGGAGACTTCTAAGGCCTCTCAAAGGGACGCCTTAAGGCGTCATAAGGCACTAGAGAGGGAGTTCGATAGGGTAGCTCTAGGGTAACTCAACCATCACCCCCAGCCGCCCCTTCTACTTCCAGGCACCCCCCCCCCTCCAGTTTGTTCCCCTCTCTCCAGGCACAGCTCATCCCAGGAGTCTCACGCCCCTGGACCAGCTACCAGCCGGATGCCTGAAGCAACCTTCACTCCCACGGCCGCTGGCCTAAGACAGGAGGACCCGCCCACGATCGAGATGCCTGAGTACATGAGAACTTGGATGGAGCAGGCTATTCGACAGGGGATAGCTCAAGGCATGCAGCAGATGGCCGGATCAAGCCTTCCTCAGACGGCTCCCGCGCAAGAGCCGGTGCCAACCAGGTCCATGCCCACCCTGGACCCTGCTCCTGGTCAGGTACCCTCCCGGGGGGCCAGTCCTCTTCCAGAAAGGGAACCGGAGGAGGGAATGGAAATTTTAGACAATTACAGGGAGGAGGAGGAGGACCTTGAATGGGGATCCACCTTCCATGGGGAACCCTTTTCAGATTTAGACCCAATGGAAGCAGAGTTGTCGGAGGACGAGGGCCTTACCCCCATCAGCCTTCCTTTGTGGGATTATTCAAGCCCCACATGTTCGAGTCCATCTTATTCAAGGCCAAGAACACCTCGGGCCTGGCCACTCAACTTCCCCCTGCCCCCCTCTCCTCTGGGGAGGAACCGGAGGACGCGATGTTCAAGCAGCCCGTGGTGGCCAAGGATGTGATTCCCACCCCTCCCATTTTCCACGACCTGGTTTCTAACCAACTGGGCTTTACGGGGGCTCCTCCGGCCCCATCCACACAGGATAAGAGATTGTTTAACCTCGAACCGAGTTTCTGCTCCCTCCTCAATACCCCGGAGGTGGACGAGCCCATTGTTGGTCTCGCCTCTTCCTCCTCCCCGAGTGACCCCCTGGAGGCCCTCAAACCCAAGGATAGGAGGTCTGAATTGGCCTTGCGTCGGGCTCATCTAGCCGACACCTGGGCAATTAGATCGGCCACCGCAGCCTCCTTCTTTACCAGATCCTCTATCCGGTGGCTCCGTCAACTGAAGTCACACATCCCTCCATCCAATATACGGGCGCTTCAGGTTAAATTCGCCTCCCGGGCGTTAGCGTCCCAGGTCACTGCCCGCCGCCTGCTCTGGCTCAAACCATGGCAGGCGGACGTGAAGAACAAGTTCAAGCTGGCCTCTGCCCCCATTAAGGGGGAGAAGCTCTTTGGGCCGGCCCTGGACCCACTCTTGGCCGAAACTAGGGGAAAGAAGAAATTCCTTCCTCCTCTTTTTCGGAGGCCTGACTCCCGAACCCCTCAGCCCTTTCAAAGAGGATCCTCCTGGTCCTTCTACCAGTCCCCCTTCCCCCCCAGGTACCCGAGACCTCCCTCGTATAGAGCATCATATTCCCAGGATCGTTCCGACTCGAGCGATCGAAATAGGAGGGGCGGAGGATTTAAGCGTCCCTTCAGGGGTTCCGGGGGGAGACCCTTCCGGCGCTCCAAATAAATCCTGTCTCTTTCCCCCCATTGGTGGTCGGCTGAGACATTTCGCCGACCTGTGGGATTCTACCACTTCCGACAAATGGGTCAGGGACTCCATTAGGTTTGGACTCACTCTGGAGTTCAACTCTCAACCTCCCGAGTTCTTCATGTCATCTCATCCCTCTAGGGACCCCTCCAAACGCAAATTAATGGATTCTGCCATCCACCACTTACTCTCCATCCAGGCCATCCAGCCAGTTCCTCCCTCTCAGCAAGGCCAGGGTTTCTATTCCCACCTCTTCGTGGTTCCCAAGTCCTCGGGGGGATGGAGGGCTATCCTGGACCTCAAACGACTCAACCGCTTCCTAACCCTCCGCAAATTCAAAATGCACACCCTCCAATCCATTTTGCAGGGTACCAGGCAAGGAGATTGGCTATCTTCTATAGACCTCTCTGAGGCATACCTCCACATCCCAATTCAGCCTTCCCACTCCATAGATTCTGTTACAATCACCATCATTTCCAGTATGTGGCCCTTCCCTTTGGGTTAGCTTCCGCTCCCAGAGTTTTCACTAAGATCCTCACGGCCCTGGCAGCTCACTTAAGGGACTACCCGGTCCGGCTCCACTGGATGATATCCTCATCCTGTCCCATTCCCAATCCCAAGCAGAGCTGGACACCAAGACTACCCTCTCTGCTCTCCACGCCCATGGTTTCCTGGTCAACCAAAAAAAGAGCCAACTGGTCCCTTCTACCCGAATTGCCCACTTGGGGGCCATCATTGACATGGTGCAGGAAAAAGTGTTCCTTTCCCCGGAAAGGCTCCAGAGTATTCAAAATTCAATTCAGGTTATTCGCCGATCAAAGAGGGCTTCTCAATTAGAATTGTCTAAATTACTGGGGAAAATGGTTTCATGCATCTCTATTATTCCTTGGGCCCGTCTTCATACCAGGTCCCTTCAGTGGCTCCTGCTCCCGTTTCAAAGGTCCGGCAGAAGCAACTCAAAATCCTCCATCAAGGTACCTCCAAAGGTCCTCTCGTCTCTCCTCTGGTGGACCAACCCTGCCATCAACAGGGGTCATCTCTTCAAAGATCCCCAGCGTCTCGTCATCACCACAGACGCCAGCCTGAGCGGCTGGGGCGCTCACATCCAGTCCCTTACAACGCAGGGCAAATGGTCCCAAGCAGAGCGGGCCTGCAGCATAAACTGGCTGGAGCTCCACGCCATCCACCTGGCCCTGCGCCATTTCCTGCCTCAGGTACGCGGGCGGCACGTCCTTATTCTCACGGACAACGTTACCGCCAAGGCCCATGTCAACAGGCAAGGCGGGACCCAGTCTATCCGATTGATGAGAGAGGCCGAAAGACTCTGCCGTTGGGCAGAGCATCACCTCCTCTCGATCAAAGCAGAACACATTTCGGGGGCCTCAAACACCCGAGCGGACTGGTTTAGCAGGGCCACCGTGGACCAGTCTGAGTGGCGCCTTCATCCATCCCTTTTCAGGAAGGCGACCATGATCTTCGGTCTCCCGTTAGTGGATCTCTTTGCATCCCCCCGCAACAGCCAGCTCCCTTGGTTCTTCTCCAGATTCCCTTCCCCCGGGGCCAAGAATCACGACGCACTTCGCTGTCCATGGCCCCCGGGACTCCTGTACACCTCCCCCCCGTTAGCTTTACCTTCCAGAGTCATTCAGAAACTGATCCAGGAGAAGGCAGATCTGATTTTAGTGGCCCCCTACTGGCCCAGGCGGCCGTGGTTTGCGGACCTCCGCAACCTTTCGGTGTCTCCCCCATGGAGAATCCCTCTGGACAGGATCTCCCTGTCTCAGGGGCCCATTCAACATCCGGAGCCCCAATGGCTCCAACTAACCGTGTGGAGGTTGAGCGGGAAAAGTTGAGGAAGGAGAATTTATCTGACCAGGTCATTAACACGATCCTGGCCGCCAGACGGCCTTCAACCAATCGGATATACGATGCCACCTGGGTCAGCTTCTGCAGGTGGTGCCATGCCTCCATGGTCAACCCGCTCTCGCCTTCGGTGGCCCAGATTTTGAATTTTCTCCAGGATGGGCTCAAAAAAGGTCTCTCACCTAATACCCTGAGACGCCAGGTAGCGGCCCTCTCAACCGTCGTCTCTGGCGACAATCTGGGTCCCCTCTCTCACCATCCCCGTATCAGGGCCTTCCTAAGGGGGGCTACTAACCTCCGTCCCCCTGTCGTGCACCGGTACCCCACTTGGAACCTTAACAAGGTCCTGGTGGCCCTAACCAAACCTCCTTTCGAGCCTATTAGAGAATCCTCTCTCCAAACTTTGACCTTTAAGGTAGTATTCCTGGTGGCAATTACCTCGGCTCGCCGAATTTCGGAGATTGCTGCCCTTTCGGTGAGAAAGGACCTTTGTATCTTCCATTCCGATCGGGTGGTCCTACGCCCCGACCCGACCTTCTTGCCCAAGGTCAATTCAGCCTTCCACAGGGCTCAGGAGCTTACACTCCCGAACTTTTGTCCCAATCCTTCGCGGGAAAGGGAGAAACGATGGCACACCCTAGATGTGAGGCGGGCCCTCCGCATATACATTAACCGCACGCAACCCTTTAGAAGGTCCGAGTCTTTATTTCTCTCCTTCCAGCCCAAGTCCTTAGGCCACAAGGTGTCCCCTTCCACCATCGGGCGATGGATCAGAGCCACCATCACCAAGGCTTATTCATCTCAGGCCTTGCCAGTTCCCAGCTGGGTTACGGCGCATTCCATCAGAAGTGCGGCCACCTCTGCGGCCTGGGCCACCCAGGCTCCAATCTCAGACATTTGTCGGGCCGCCACCTGGGCTTCCCCCTCCCCTTTCATTAGGCACTATAAGATTGACATCTTTGCGTCAGCGGAGGCCTCGTTTGGTAGACGGGTCCTCCAGCGGGTCATCGAGGACCCAGGGGAGCTTCCACCTCAGACGGATTCCCTCCCATAGGACAGCCAAGCTTTGGTATGTCCCACTCTCTGGATGATCCGAGCAGCTCGAGGGAGAATGGGCATTGGTCTTACCTGACACGCCATTTCTAGTCGAGCTGCGAGGATCATCCAGCCCCACCCTTTTTTATTTTTTCCGTCTGGGGGAACCTTGTTTCAGCCAATGATGCTTTAAGTCTAGTTAGATGAGAGTTAGACGACTTTCCTCCTCTCTCAACTTTGCATAAACTGGGGAACGCTACAAGGGACCACGTGACAGAGGGCGGAGCATTCCTCAGTAATTAAGCTCAGCCTACACAGACGCAGACTGGAGCACCTCCCACTCTCTGGATGATCCTCACAGCTCGACTAGAAATGGCGTGTCAGGTAAGACCAACGCCCATTCCAATGAACAAAAGAGTCAAAACAAGATCTGGAAAATGTCTATGGAGATTCTCAGTCATCCAGGTCATGGTTGTCCCAAAGGTGCTTTTTCAAGGGGCAACTAGACTGCCTGGGTTGTTTGTTTTTTTCCCTTTGAAGACGTTTCGCTTCTCATCCAAGAAGCTTCTTCAGTTCTTGTGGATGAGAAATAAAAAACCAGAATGTCCAGTTGCCTCTTGAAAAAGCACCTTTGGGACAAGATCTGGAAAAAAAACCGCAACACTAAGTGAACAATAAGAGCTTGCAAATTGTCATTATTTACAGCGCAGGCAAAATTCAGATGGGGCAAGGATATAGATTTTTTTTATGTCTTTTAATACACAAATTTTTATTAGGTCCCAAGTCAGTCATAGCTACAGCAAGCAGGCAAGCAAGCAATCCCTTCGCCCATCCCTTGAACGGGGCTGCAAACCATCAATTAATTCAGGGTAACCATCCTTTAGCTGACTCAGCTGCCATTCTTTGGGGTCTCACTCATACAGCCCAGCATTTTTCAATGAAACTGAAACCTCCCGAGACTCTTCAACAGCCAACAGGGTTGCTCTGCAATTCATTTCACTCCATCAGGAGCTGCACAGCATGTCTATAAGTCAGCCTGTTTGTACAGCTTCCTACTAAATGGGCTGGCATCACCAGGCATTTTGCCTTAGGTGTTGAAATCCATATTCCCCCACCTGGAAAGGAATCAGCATTTCAGTTATTCTTAGCAAAGCTTTTTTTTTTTTTTTAAGAGCCAGACAAAAAAATTGGAGGGGCCTGAAGAGGTGACCCCCCTCCCCCCAAAAAACAAGGAAAATGAAACTGGCATACACTTGCAAGCAGACAAACAATTTAATCTTCTTCCTGCCCCATAGAAATAAAAGAGGCAATGCACCAGATCAATGCAAAGTGGGGTCAATAGGTTTACAGAAGTCCTTTCCTCAAAATGGCTTTTGAAAGAAATTAAAGAAACATAAATCTTTATATTTTAGTCCTATCTAAATGGAGCTTTCGTGTTCAGCTCTTCGATAATAGATGCTCAGAGGCAAAAAGAGAAGCTGAAGGAGGGAAGAATAGAAACCGCTGTTGCTTTTATATTCTATGTCTGGTTTACCAGAGGCACCTTTCTGTATATGTTGGATTGTGGTGTGTGTAGCAAAATACTGGGACATCTAACCAAGATTTTCTGGTTGGAAAGAAATAGAGCAGGGTGTCAAACTCGATTTCATTGAAGGCCGCATCAGGGTTGTGTCTGACCTCAGGGGGCTGGGATGGGATTGGCCAGGGTGGGCGTAGCCAGCTTTATGTCACTCATGTCGGGGGCACCTGTGATGGCTTGAGCACTCTTCCAGGGAAAACGGGGTCCCAAGCTCCATTTTCAATTGTGATGGCCTCCTCCTCCCTCCCGAGCTCCGTTTTTGCTGGAAGAGGCACCGCGGGCCAGTCCTTTGCTATTTCAAGGGCGGCCCCCTGGGCCAAAGCACCCGGGCTTTGAGTTTGACACCCATGAAATAGAGTCTTTGAAGTTGGAATTTTCATGTCTAATAATCATGGATAAGTGTTTTGCCAAGTGTTTGTCAGGGCAGTGACCAGGCAATTGGTCCTTTTGGATCCAGAGACAATAAACACTCCAGTAAATAAAGAGATTTTAAGCTTTCTTATTAGCTCAAGCAAGCAGAATTAAAAACGTATGATAAGAAGTGTACATACCAAGCAAGACAACACCCAAATCTTTTATAAGCTGCCAAGAACTCCTTGGCAGAAGATATACCGCATGAGTGGACAGTTTCCACAGTACCTAATGCTCTGTTTCAATGCAGAAGTGTCCAACCAATAACAAGAACCCCACAGTTTTTATCAAAACCTGCCACCAGGACTCCATGGCCCCGCTGTGGTCAGGAAATGGCATCATCTGATATTGACTGGCTGGAATATGAGTCTGGGATATGAACTGAGGCTTTCACAGTGGGAAAAGCTTTGAAGATACAGTAAGATTCCTCTCCTTTTTTTCTTTATTCGTTAAAGAGTACAAAAACCAAGGAGATGAGCTCCGAAAGAGCTCTGAACTTCTAGACTTTTCTTAATATGAAAAAGAAATGAAAATATGTCGCTAACACCACAAATAACAATAGTCCTCTGCATTGCCACTACACTAACATTCATTGTAATTCATTGAGCTTATGGGTGGATGCCAGTCTGCCTGATCAAAAAATAATTCTTTGCAAAGTTGCAAAGTTGCTGAAGAGTCATCCTTTTAAAGGAGATCCAAGAGAATAACAGAATTTGGAACACAGCTTGAAACACTTAAAAGAGATCTTTACAACTTCATCTGCAATGTGCTATGTAGTTATTAGCAAATGTGATCCAAATTGGAGCTCCATATAAAATCTGAGATGCATTAAAAACTTATTGCTGCAGGAATAAAATTCCCTCCTTTTAAATAAAAATACGGATGGCTATAAAATACAGTAATTTTTTCTTTCAGAAGTATTGCCTTATTAATGAGGTTGTCAAGTTAGATCATGATTAAATAAAATGCCCAAATAGCTGAAATTCTCGACTTGTATGATTATATGATCTCCAGTTTTCCAAATATACTTTTTGACTTTATTCAAAAACCAAAATCGTAATTTTTATCACAATTAATTTGTAACTGATTTTCATGGCAATACTTAATTAATTCCTTTAGTTTTGGGCTCAATTTAATACACGAAAGAAGAATGGCAACAACTGCATATAATAAAGGTCAAATTTTCCTTTTAGCTAAGGATGCTTATTGATTGCTTATTGTACCTTATGACTATTATTAAGTGTTGTACCTTATGATTCTTGATTCTTGACAAATGTATCTTTTCTTTTATGTACACTGAGAGCATTTGCACCAAGACAAATTCCTTGTGTTTCCAATCACACTTGGCCAATAAAGAATTCTATTCTATTCTATGATGGACAATGGTCTTCAACCTTAAGTAGGGTGGTCTCCAGAATATCACAATAGATGTTAAACAATGCAAGGGCCAGGATGCAATCTTCTCTCATTTCCTTATACGAAAGCCAGATTAAATATGTTACCATCAAAATATGCTGTATGGTGGATTTCAAAAAATTCTCATCTCTCAGACATTTGGTCTTGATCCTTTCAGTACTGATTCTGAAACAGTGGATCCTATTTTATTGTATTGTGAATTTCAGGAAGTTATCTGGCCCATTTTAAAATCTAAATCAGGAAGAGTATGTAAAAAATTTACTTACCCACCTTATGGCCTTCTGACTGTAAATAAAATTGATTGATTTAAGGGACACCCAACACCTAGAAAATTACTATCTTTAGAAAAGATAATTTATCTTTCTATTAATAACAGCTGACTTTTCTCTTTTAAAATCTCCTACTTCCTTCAAGACCTCTATTAAACTTTGACAAAATGCACAGATATTTAAATTAAGATCACCTTCTAAAAGGCAGAGATTAATTGACCAATAATTATTTGTTCGGTATCTTTTGCATTCCCCGCTACCTTTGGTGCAAAGAAAGTGAAAATGAAAAATATGAGAGCCAATTTGGTGCAGTGATTAAGATGCTAGCCTAGAAACCAGAAGATTGTGAGTTCTAGTCCTGCCTTAGACATAAATGCTGGTTGTGTGATAGTCACTGTTTCTCAGTCAACCCACCTAACAGGGTTGTTGTTATGAGGAAGAAAGAGGAGCAGAAACAAGCTGCCTTGAGCTACTTATAAAGCAATACAGTAAAGGTGGGCTAACAATCTAATAAATAAATGAACAATATAACTATTAAGCAAATTTTAAACATAAAAAAACTCTGCTTAATAAATTTCAAAACTCAGTTGACAGCTGGGCATCAACCAGATTTTCAAGGGGAAGAAGCACTTTGGAAAATTTCACTTTTCTTTTTTATAAAATTCCTAGCGCTTACGATGCACTGATCATTGGTAGCCACTGGTTTTTTTTAAAATGTCATTTGCAATGCTCTGCATGATTCCTTCCTGTTCTTTCATAAAAATTAAAATATAGATAACAAAGCAGGTTGAATATGTTTGTCCCAGTTGCCAATTCTGAACTGTTTTTGCAGCTTAAATTTCCAAGGTGGCGACAGCCGTGTACAAGTGGATACTTGCCTTGGTGCTTAGCAGCCTCTCTCTCCAATTGAAAACAGAAAATTTAATAACAACACTAATACGAAAGATAACATGCTGCAAAGAAACTAGCTAAGTCCATTATTAATTTTATTTATAAGAATGCTTTTCGGCTCCACTGAACTCAGGTACATCCTTAGTAGAGTTTAAAAAGTGCATTTTAAAAGCTACTTTTGTTCCAGAGTGAGACAACCATACAGAGAAAAGCCAGTAGGAATTAGTAGGGACATCCCAATTACCTTCAGGGAGTAGCAGAGTTTATCCCAAGAAAGGGATTAAGGGAAGGGGTCCAGAGTGAGGTTTTTTTGATCAGTGGCAAAACATCCCATATACACCTGCAAAGAAGTCTATCCATAGATAACCCAATCCTCAAAATGTTCCTATGTTTTAATTTTCACAACTGGCTTATTCTCAGGTGGCATGTTTTTTATTGTTATTTTGGTTAAAACTTCAAGAGTTGGTTTAGGCTTACCAGTATATACCGCTTCGGAGTACTTTTACAGCCCTCTAAGCGGTTTACAGAGTCAGCATATTGCCCCCAGTAATTTTGGTTCCTCATTTTACCGACCTCAGAAGGATGGATGACTGAGTCAACCACGAGCCTGATAAGATTCGATCTGCCAAATTGCAGACAGATAGCAGTCAGCAGAAGTAGCCTGCAGTACTGCATTTTAATCACTGCGCAACTGGTTTACCCACGAATGGCTTATATATGAATACTTGATAAGAGCTAGTTACTGCAGTGCTGGGCTAAAAACAAGGGGACTGTGAGTTCCAGTCCCACCTTAGGCATAAAAGCTGGTTGGGTGATTTAGGGTCAGCCATGCTTCTCTCAGTTCACCAACAAAATAAGGTTGCTGTTGTGGTTTGGAAAATAGGAGGTAGGAGGTATTAGGTATGTTAGCCACCTTGAGTTGACCATGTATGTATGTATGGCCAGATAAAAATCTAATTATAATAATAATAGGAGTGTTGCTCCCATAAACAATATGGTGAAATTTAATTTACAGAATCCATATTGGATCAGTTGTCACCTGATCAGGGTCAACAATGACTGCGCTGGGTGTAAGAGTTCATGGATATTTGATGGCAAATGGGCTACAGGACTCAGGACTGTTGGCTGAGCAACCACGGCCAGCAGCGGGAAGCCTAACTGGAAGAAAAGTTGTTTACCCATTGTGAACATACAAAAATTGAAAACAAAGAAATGATCAATTATTACAAATCCAGTTAGAAGGGGATATCTGAAAAGAATATACTGCTACTGACCATTCTGGAAAAAAACAACATCCAGGATCAAAAATAACAAGACAAAGGCTAGCAGATCAACAATGATTCATTGTACTAAATAAAGTATTCATAGAAATAGAATAGGAAGAACTGAAAAAGTCTACCCAGGGCAAAGAAATCAAAGCCTTGCCAGAAATAGCTCAGACTATAGAAGCAAAACGGGGAGTTGGCAGTAGAGGCAATCAGCACATCTATTGAATTGTATCCATTCCCAAATCAGGCACTTTCTCCTCTGTCTTTTCTTCAGAAAGAACAAAGCTTCTAACTAAAGAAAGAAGAATTGAAACAAAGAATAACTGAGTATCAAGAATGGCACAACAATTACAGAATAAGGTTGCCTGCATTGAAGCTGATCCCAAAGATGCAACATTAAAAGATGCCAATACTGTAGTATCAAATATAAGCATCAGCCTCTTGCAAGAAACAAACCAACTAATATACAGCATGACTGCAGCTATAACTGAATATTTTGCATGCAAAATCAACAAAGAAGGAGGGGAAAGTCAAAGTGCACCACCAAAATGAAAGATCAGGCTGGAAAATAAGATCAACAAGCTAAGATCCAATGCAAGCACACTAGAACAAATGAAAGAAAAGAAACTGAAGAACAAGAAGACCAAAGAATACTTGATCAATAAATATCACATACATACAAGGAATATTGAGGAAGTGCTAGAAATAATAAAGCAGCAAGTAATAATGACAGCCAAGAAGAACAGCAGATACAAAGCTCAAATTGCATACCATAGGCAGAATCTCCAATTTCAGCCGTATCAAAATCATTTTTACCAATCCATCAAAGGAGAGACCACAATGAACCAGTCAACACCTGACAAAGAAAAAATAATAATACAGTTCTGGACACAACTATGGGGCAGCCCAAATAAATACAACAAGAATGCAACTTGGATGAAGGAGGTGGATAAAAGTAAAAGGGAAGATGAAATGAAAGAACTTGTAACAACAGCAGAAATAGTGAAGACAAGGGTAAGGAAATCAAGAACTGATCAATACCAGGTGAAGATGACCTGGATGGATTTTGGTTGAAATATTTTTTATTTGTTAAATGTATTTATTTATTAAATGTTTATGTCTGGCTAGCTGTACATCATTCAATTAATTGCCAAGCAGTTTATTATACTGCAAGGAGGAGAATAAAGATCAGTTAACCATCTGGCAAAACCCACCTGATAATGAAAGATCAAAACAGGTGATAGCACTAGGCAAGTACAGGCCAATTACATTCTTACCAACAATGTTCAAATGTCTAACTGCTATGGTAGCAGCCCAAGAGCATCTAGTTGAAAACAAGAGCAGAAAGGAAACTGACCAAACAGCAGAAGAGCAAAAGATCAACTCCTAATTGACAAGGTGGTTTTGTAACACTGCAAGAGAAGGAAGATCAACTTGAACATAGCTTGGACTGATTACAAAAAGACCTTTAACTCCCTGCCACATGATTAGATAATCAAGTGCCTAGAAATAACAAGAGTCAGTAGAAGTATCAGAAGTTTGTGCAAAGGTCAATGGTATGATGGTAAAGAAGGTTGCTGATCAATGATGATAGATTGGGTGAGATTAACATCAAGGAGACTTATTATCTCCACTACTGTTTGTCATTGCACAGATTCCTCTGTAGATAATACTGAACAAATCAGGACATGGTTATGAAACATCAAAACATCTGCTGAGCTATCCCACCTCCTTTACATGGACAATTTAAAGCTGTATGGAAAAACACCATCTGAAATTAGAATGGGCGTTGGTAAATTTACCTGAGAATGCCCTTTCTATTTATGCTGCTAGAGAGCCGAGGATGGGTATGACTCCTCCTGATGACATCATCAAGCTGGGTCCATCTAGTATAAAAGTAGCAGCCTGTGGGAGAAACCCCCCAGCTTTGGTGAAGATACTTGACAGACTTTAGTGAGTGTCTCTGAAAGCCAAAACAGAATCATGAACCAAAACATACCTCATCACAATCTGGACGCAACAAGGGAGGGGCTGAGCTCTCTAGCAGCATAGATAGAAAGGGCGTTCTCAAGTAAATTTACCAACGCCCATTCTCCTCCATGCTGCTGCGAGAGCCCAGGATGGGACAAACCAAAGCCTTCATGTCCTCGGGAGGGTCCTCATCCGGCCTCTCAATCCAAAGTAGGCACCACTCGCTGAAGAACCCGTCTGCCAAAAGTCGCGCTTGTGGAGGCGTAGGAATCCAGGCGGTAGATGAACAGAGATGGGGATGTCCATATAGCCGCTCTGTAAATCTCCTGTAGGGGTGCCTGAGTGGCCCAGATAGCCGAAGTTGCAGCACTTCTAGTGGAGTGTGCTGTCAAGCCGTGTGGTACTGGCAGAGCTTTGGCTTTGTAGGCCTGTGCGATGCAAGCCCTGATCCACTTGCTTAAGGTGGAAGGAGAGGCCTTGTTCCCCCAGTGGGAAGGGGAAAAGGATACAAACATAGCCTCTGTCTTCCTAAACGTTGAAGTGCGTTTGATATAAATTCTAAGAGCCCTTCTAACATCTAAGGTGTGTCACTTGCGCTCTAAGGTGTGGTGTGGACGGGAACAAAAATCAGGAACTACTATGTCTTGGGATCTGTGGAATAAAGAATTTATTTTGGGTACAAAGGTAGGGTCTAAACGAAGAACAATTCCCACTACTGGATGCTCTGAGCAGCTCGTGGGAGAACCACCTTGAAGGTCAAGAATTGAAGGGACACCTTTCTGAGGGGTTCGAAGAGAGGTTCTGTTAGGGCCTGGAGGACCTTGTGAAGGTCCCAGGATGGGAACCTGTGAACCACAGGAGGGCGGAGATTGGAAGCCCCTTTTAAGAATCTCTGAACTGAAGGATGATGGGATAAGGAAGGGAAGGAATCCCAGGAGATGACTGAAGCAAGAGCTGCTACTTGACGGCGTAAAGTGTTAGGAGCCAGATCTTTGTCAAGGCCATCGTGGAGGAAACGGAGGACCTGTGGGAGCCCCACTACTGTAGGAGAGAGACCTTCTCTGTGATACCAATGACAAAAAACCCTCCAGGTGGCTTTGTATATATGTGTTGTAGAAGATTTATGAAACACCTGGATAGTAAGGATGACCTGGTCTGGGAGACTGACTTCTCTTAACAGTTGCCACTCAAGTGCCACACGGTCAATTTGAACCACTGGGGATCTGGGTGGAGCAGTGTCCCCTGATGTAGTGAGATCATGTGGTCTGGAATCCTCTAGGGAGTGGTAACAAACAGGTTCACCAGATCTGCAAACCAGGGTCTCCTGGGCCAATGGGGGGCTAGGAGAATCAGCTCTGCCCATTCCTCCAACATTTTCCGAATGACCACCGGAATGATGGGTAGAGGGGGAAAGGCGTAGAGGGGACCGGTGGGCCATCTGCTCTGAAGTGCATTGGTGCCCTCCGCTCCCTGACAAGGAAACCTGGTGAAAAATCTGTTTACTTGAGCATTTTGGGGAGAGGCGAAGAGGTCTACCTCTGGGGTCCTGAACCTGAGGGAGAGATCCCTGAAAATGGACTGGAGAAGGGACCATTCTGCGTGGTCGACTGGGCTCCTGCTCAGCCAATCAGCCTGGGAGTTGTTGACTCCCGAGATGTGGTCTGCTGTGATAGACAGCAGATGTCTCTCTGCCCACCTCCCCAACCCTTTGGCTTCTCTCATGAGGCCCCTGGACCTTGTGCTCCCTGCCGGTTAATGTGCGCCTTTGCAGCCATGTTGTCTGTCAACACTAGCACATGGGACCCCACTATCCTGTCCCTGAAATGTTTCAGGGCTAGATAAATGGCTCTGAGTTCTAGCCAGTTTATGGGCCCGGTCCTGTCTAACCGGGACCAGATCCCTTGAGCCCTGAGACCCTCCATGTGGGCTCCCCCACCCAGGAGACTTGAATCAGTGGTGATGATCAGTCTGTCCAGTTTCTTGAACGGGAGTCCCTTCGAAAGGGCTAGAGAAAGCCACCACTTGAAGGAACAGCAGACCTCTGGAGAGAGCAGGACCTTGGCAGATGTGTGGCTGGTTCCTGCTCATTGAAAGGGGAGCAGGAACCACTGTAGAGCCCATGAGTGTAGCCATGCCCACGGAACGATGCCTATGCATGAGATCATTTTGCCCAAAAGTTTGGACAACAGTGAGAGGGAGACAGTGTGTTGACATTGGACCTGTCGAATGATCTCGATAAGGCTCTGCCCTCGGGTTGGAGACAGAAAAACTTGGCACAGAGTTGTGTCAATGATGGCTCCCAGATGGAGCAATCTGGTTGTTGCGAAGAGATGGCTTTTCTTGGAGTTGATGGGAAAACCGTGGTACTGGAGGCAATGGAGAATGGTTTGAAGATCTTGATGGGCAGAGTGGGTGGAGGATGACAGGATCAAGATGTCGTACAAATAACACTGGATCGTCACTGGAACAGACCGAAGTGAAGCCACCAATGCCGCCAGTAACTTTGTGAAGACTCTTGGGGCAGACGAGAGCCCGAAAGGGCCCAATACTGGAAGTAGGAATTCTGGTAACAGAAACGGAGAAACTGACGATGATGAGGCCGGATGGGAATGTGGAGGTAAGCCTCTGTGAGATTAATGGAAGAGAAGAGATCGCTCCCCCGAACGCTCTCCAGAATAGAATGCAGAGTCTGCATTTTGAAGCGCCTATATGGGATAAACTCATTCAGAAATTTTAGGACGAGAATGGCTCGCCAACCCCCCAAGGCCTTAGAGACCACCAAAAGCTGAGAATAAAGACCATGTCCATGTTGTAATTCAGGGACTGGTTGAATGGCCCTTATATCGACCAGGTGACTAATGGCCGATTCCATACGTGCCCTTCGTGAACTGTCCCAGGAAAGTGGGCAGAGTAGAAATTTTCCTGGGGATGGTGATAGAAATTCTAATTGTAACCCCGACCTTACTGTATTGAGTACCCAGGCGTCTGTCGTTGATTCCTCCCTTCTGGAAGCAAAGGAGGCCAAATGACCTCCGATGAGATGGGAGAACAAGAGATTATTTAGAGTGACAGAAGGAGCGACCCCCTCCCCCACGAAAGGGCCATTTACCGGAAGCTTGTTGTCTGCCGGTAGCCTCATGGTGTTGAGCTTGATGCTGAGAATACGCTCTCTGAGTTCTGGAGAAGCAAGAGGCGTTTTCGGGCCTGAATGAGGGAGGCCAGTATGGGGTAGGGCGGAAGTCTGCCCTCTTTCCTGTTGATGAAAGGACTTTCCTTTTGTCTTTTGTTTCAACAACAAATGGGTCAAGGGCATTTCCAAACAGCTTCTCACTGGTTCATGGGGCAGAAGCTAGTTTCCACTTTCATCGAGGCTCTGCTTGCCAATTTCGTAGCCATAGCAGTCTCCTAGCTGCCACTGATGACACCATGGCCCTGGAAGAGAACTTGGCGGCGTTGAGGGTGGTGTCCGCCGAGAACTCTGCTGCTGCTATGATCTTATTGAGGTCTTGATGTGACCTACAGTCTGATGGAGGTATGCAGCCTTGAAGTTGGCGCAGCCAGCGGATGGAAGACCTTGTAAAAAAGATGCACCAGTCAAGGTCTGGATGGCCCAAGCCGAGGCTTGATGGTTACACTTCAGTGTTTGTTCAGAGCATTTGTCCTCTGCCTTTAGTACGTCCGCAGGCTCAGTTGGAGTGCTTGAGGAGAAGGAGGCCACAACTGGGGCGTCTATTGGGGGAACTTCCAAAGCCGTAGCTAAGGAAGGACCCACGTTGTAGAACTGCCTATCTTGGGATGATGGGCGGGGGCCTGCAGTGGGGAAAGGCGAATTGTTCCTTGACTAAGTCAAGAAAGATGATGGGGGAAGGAAGGACCTCTGAATGAACAATAGGTTTGGAGAAGAGGGAATCCCTATGCCCCGACTGTACCACTTGCGGCTTGGGGGCAATTTCCTCTGCTGACAACTGGGCTGTTACCAGTGCCTTGTGTAGGAGAAGTTTGAATAAAGCAGATTGGAATACAGCAGCTGAAGGAGGCTGATCAGGCCTCAGATCTTCTTCTTCCTCCGAGAAGTTGGGGTCCCAGATTTCTCTCTCTTTCAGATCAGAATCAGGGGAGGGGCTGCGCTCAGATGATTCCTCATACTCTCCCTGAGTGAGGTCCACTCCTTCTGCATAGGTAAGATGGGCCCTTTGTTCTACATGGCGAGATAGTCCCCTTTGGGGAATCTGCGCTAGAGGAAAAGCTGGGAAGGAAGGCTGAGGTCTGTCTGAAGGCCTGAAGATGTGTTGAAACCCTTCTGCCAGACCCTGTCTGATGGCTAAGGAGACTACTTCATTGATGTCAGAAGATCTGCCACTCGATGGAGGATCTGGGGGCCGAAGACCTGCTGCTGTTGGAGTAAAAGTAGCCTTTGGTCTTGATCGAGAGCTGCTTTGGGCCACAGATGGGATAGATGAAGAAGAAAGATCCCAAGGAGTCTGGGCAAAGTTGGGACTTGACCTTCTTGAGGTCCTGGTTGAGGTCCTGGTTGGATTTCAGGTCGCTCTGGGGTCCAGGATTGGAGGTGGCTAAGAGGAGCTGAAATATCTTCCCTCTACCTAGAAGTAGCTGGCTGAACAACTAGAGGATTGGCTGGTTAGGAAGCCTGTTGTAGCTGACCCCTCATTTGCTCAATAGTTTTGTTGAACTGCCTTTCTAAGGCTGCATGTGTTCGTTTCTCTGCCTTTAATTCAGGCTGGGATGTTTTCTTAGGGCCCAAAGCTTTGGCCCTAATCCTAGCCTCCACCTCCCTTTGAACAGACTGGGAGCATTGTCTCCTTCTCTTTCTTTTGCCAGCTTGGGGGCCTTGAGAGATCAGGCCTGAAGGCTCTGTGTGGGCCTTGTCTTGATCCATAGTATGCATAAACAGACACAAAGAAGCTGGCTGCGATCCTCATTATGTGTTGTCTATGCAGTAGCCTGAATAGGCGCTTAGGAATAGTAGAAGCTGGCCTTTGGGGGATGATGCCACCTAAAATGACCGCTCACTACTTTCTTTAGAAGAAGAAGCTTTCAAAATGGCCTCTCGCCACGTGCAGTTGAAGAAGAAGCCTCCAAATTGGCCGCTCGCAAGAGCTACAGGCTACGCAGGGGTTAAATCGCTCCTTAGGCTGTAAACAGCCCCAAAATGCGAAATCTGTAATAAAGTGAAAATTTACGATCAGCTGAGAGGCGCCGTTATTGCCGATGCAATCTTTACGATCATGGCGGCCGAAATCGATGAGGGAAGACTGTGGGGGAGGATCAAGGGTTACTCCTTACTTACAGCCTCCCTCGGTTGAATCCTCGGCGTTGCAGGAGAGTGGAGCCCCAACTCTCCTGAAGGCACAGCTGCACCAGTTCCCCGGGAACTATGCCAATGATGAAGATAGCTTTCACTTTTTCTGCTAACTAAACTGCTTTCAGAGACACCAGCTTATGGTCATCGAAAGAAGCTGAGTCAAAGCTGGGGGGTTTCTCCCACAGGCTGCTACTTTTATACTAGACAGACCCAGCTTGATGATGTCATCAGGAGGAGTCATACCCATCCTGGGCTCTTGCAGCAGCATGGAGGAGAATTGCTGCTCAACACTGTCTGTATATACAGACACAGAAGCAGCAATAGAATATGGACTGGACAAATGTACCACCCTCACCATTAACAAGGAAAAATGGTGAAAACTGAAGGACCCAAGATCCTCAGTGGAAATCAAAAGTTTGATGAAGAGGGTCACCAAAAATACTTGGATACCCTTAAGCTGACAACCTCAAACATATTGAATTCAAGAAGAAGGTTAGAAGTAAATGTAACATGAGAGTAAAGATTTAACAATCCAAACTCAATAGAGGAAATATCATCAAAAGAATGATCTCCTGGGCAATTCCAGTCATTAAATACACAGTTGGATTAGTGGACTGGAATGCAACAGACTTGAATAGGCAGACCAGAAAAATAATGACAATAAATCATGCCCTTCACCCACATGGTGATGTTGACAAGACTCTACTTACCAAGGAAAATAGATGAGTGTGGAATACTGCAAGTACATAAAATGGTCGAAGAAGAAAAAGGGGCATCGGAAAAACAGCTGAAGGATAGAGAAGAAATGCACTGAAGCTAGTACAGTATACCAGGAAAGTTTATGAGAATTGAAGAGACCAAACCGACCTACAAAAAAGACTAAACGAAGAATAGAAAAGAGACATGGCAAGGCAAAGTATTACACAGTCAGTACCTTTTTAAAAAAGCAGGCCTAGCAGAAGACAAGTCCCGGCAATGGCTAAGAACAGAAAATTGAAGAAAGAAACAGAAGAACTAATTCTGGCTGCACAAGATCAAACCTTAAAAACAAATGCATACCAAGCTAGAATGGAGAAGATAGCAACAGACAGCAAATGCCTCTTCTGCAAAGAAACTAAAAAAACAACAACAGTGGACCATCCAAATAGCTGCTGCAAGAAGACTGCACAGAATGGCTGCAAACAACAGCATGACAAAGTATAAACAGCAGTCCATTGGAATATCTGCAAGAAATATCATTCGCCTGCAAACAAGAACTGGTGGAACCCAAAATAGAGAAAATAACAGAAAATTAAATAACTAAAGGACTCTGGGACTCTAGAATTCAGACAGACAAACAATCTGCCACCTAACATCCCAGACTTAATAACTGTTGATAAAAAATAAGAAAAGTCTAGATAGTAGATGTGGCAGTGCCTGGAGACAGCAGAAGAGAAGAATTAGAATTAGAGAATTAGAGAAAAATAACAAACTGCAGAGACCTGCCAATAGAAGTGGATGACTGTGGCAAAAGAAGCCAACAACAATATAGTAATAGGTGCCTTGGATGCAATCCCAAAACATCTGGAGTACCACTTAAATAACCATGGCATTGACAAAATCACCATCAGTCAATTGCAAAAGGCAAGTTTACTTGGAACAGCTTACATCCTGCAAACATACCTTTAATACCATCAAACAACAACATCTACTTATCAACAGATCCTTGTGACAGATGCCTTATCAATAGATGGATTAAAAAAAAAACCAAATCCAATATAAACAATTGACTGATTGTACAACTAACCATAATAATAACCCTCATTTTGGAAAATGACCCTGCTAAAATCTTATCTGACTTTAAGATCCAAACAGGTGGTCATCTTGTGCATCACATGCCTGATATAATAGTTATTGAAAAGAACAAACTCTGGTTCACTGAAGTTCCTATTCTGAATGAATATAGGCTTGACGAAAAACAATTGGAAAAAAAAAATACAAACTACAGAGACTTGCAAATCCATTGTTATATTAATCATGATTGGAATCCTTGCAACAATACCTCCCTCAAAATCTGGAAATATTGAATTTATCATACCTGAACACCTAAATTTTACAAAACAGCACCCTATTTGGAGCTGCCTATTTTCTTAATAATTCTTAATTCTTAATTAGGACTTGAATTACCATATTTTTCGGACTATAAGACAAACTGGACCACAAGGCGCACCTAGGCTTAGAGGAGGAAGGAAAAAAATAGCTTTTTGCCTCCCCGTGTCCTGTTTACCCTCCCCAGCATCCCTAAGCATTCTACACGCCAAAAACAGGCCCACTTTTGGCCCAGAGTGCTTCCGGACAACGGGGAGGGCAAAAACGGGACACACGGAGGGCTCAGGAGGCCAAAAACAGGCCCATATTCATTCTATAAGACGCGCAGACATTTCCAACCACTTTGGGGGTGGGGGGAGTGGGTCTTATAGTCCGAAAAATACATTAAGTTTCCATTGGCCTTATATTGTGAATTTTAACTGTAGATTTACCCACACATAATACCATCTGTGAATAAACCAAATCCAATTTGGCAGGTATACTTTGGGACTTAAAATTCTTTGGGACTCTCATGAGCATTTATAATAGTTAAGCGGGTCAGATCAAGATTTAGCAGCTCCATTTATACAACATTTGAAGTTTGGCCAGCATTATTAACCTTTAATGAAGGAGGAACAAAAATCATTGGCCATTCCAGCACTCGCCACATATGTGAATTTATTGAAACCTGGTATTCTACCAAAGAAGCAATTAACAAGCATATTGATCTAGATCCAGCACACGAATACATAAGAAACCAGACCATTTGAATGAACAATCAACAAGAGAACCAATCAGCTGCTCAGAATCCAAATGAACAATAAATCACACAACTACAGACCAAACCTGCACACAAGATACTTAAAAGCTAAGGAGAATAGGACAAGGTAATCCTGCTGGTTGTGTTAGCTAGTCTGGAAATGAAACAAGCTGGGAGAGCAAACCACTGCCACAATCTAAAAACTGAGCTACAAGTATTTTCTATTATTTCAAAGCATTAACCTTTGCTAGGGTTTCATTGTAGTTCGGCATGCTATGCAAACATCTTCTAGTTGCTTTATAGTTCAGCATATTGTGAGAAATTTTAAAAAAAAACAACTGGCTGCTCAATACATAGAACACACATCATGTGAACACAGTGCATTTTTTGCCTGTTTTGCTTTGACAACTTTGTATGTATATCTCTTAGCCTCTTTTTATTTTCTCCCAGTGGGAAGCTACTTATCTGAGTTTTAGGTGTGTGTGTGTGTGTGTGATGAAATAATTTGCCTTGGGAAGATGGGAGAATGGAGCAACTTTATCTTGTAGAAAGATACATCATTTGTTTGAGGGGAGGGGGTATTCAGGTGTGATCTCTGACATCTCCTGTCTTACAGTAGCCAGGTAACTTCTCTCCAAATCACACAAGACTGGCTTCTGAAAATAAGAATTAGAGCAGATTCAATGAGGCTGGGCTTGTACTTTAGAAACTCTGATCCCACTGGATTTTACTCCGCAAACAACAAAAACTACAGGTAGTTCTCGACTTATAATAGTTCAGTTAGTGACCATTCGAAGTGACAACGGCACTGGAAAAAGTGACTTACAACTGTTTTTCACACTTACGACCATTGCCACATCGCCATGGTCACATGATCAAAATATGGATACTTGGCAACTGACTCATATTTATAATGGTTGTTTATAAGTGTCCTGGGATCATGTGATCCCCTTTTGCAACCTTCTGACCAACAAAATCAATAGGTGATGCCAGATTCGTTTAACAAACGTGTTACTAACTTATGAACTTCAGTGATTCACAACAACAACCATAAAATGCAGCAAGACTCACTTAACAAATGTCTCACTTAACAAGAGAAATTTGGGCTCCTTTGTGGTCATAAATCAAAGTCTACCTGAACATTTTACATCTCAAGTATGTAATCTGTGTCACTGATGCAATGATGCCATAACACAGGTGATGTTACCCTGACTTGGAAGAGATGTCAGTGTTGGGGGAGGCTGCCTTAAATAGGGAAGACTTCTCAGCCAGAGCCCCAGAATTCTTTTTTTTTAATGTAAAGGGTTTTTTTATTTTTAAGCATACATCAATATCATTGTATGGACAGTGTGGCATCTGAGTGTCATCCATTTATTTTGTTACAAAAGTAATATTAATGCAAATGAAAATCACTACATTACGTGACCTAATGTTAATTATATATATCTGTATCAGCATATTCCTTCATTTGTCAATTATTCAATATTTGCTACTTCCTTCTAATAGTAATAACGTTAACATTATTTTTGAGCATACCTAATAACATTCTTTTTCAAAATCTGATCTCAAACTCTAACATCTAACAGAGCCCCAGAATTCTGAAAACTCCTGCAAAGATGGCACATATACTTTGATTTCTGAAAGCTGTTGGTGTTTAAGGATCCAGCTTTTCATGTCCAATTTTATTTTACTGCTTTGTTGTGATTTTACAGTAAATTTAGAGCTTTAAGGTATGCAAACTGATCTTGCTTCTAGGGATCCCAATAAAAATATGTACTATAAAGGTTTTTCTGTATCTCTACCCCCATGGACACTATTAAGAAACAGACTGATCCAGGTATGGCTCCATTTAACCATGTGGCTAAGGGTTACCAATAATCTCCCCTTATTCCCAAGTACATCTCACTCCCTTTTAAGATCTTTTCTTTTTTATATATATATAAATTTTATTGAATTTACAATTAAAAAAATAACATAACAACATTACATAAGAAACAGAGAGAGAAAAAGAAGAAAGAAAGAAGAGAAAGAGAGAGGAAAAGAAAAAAGAAAAAAACGCTCGGTCTTGTGACCGAAAAAGGAGAAAAAGAAGTATAAAAGAGAGAGAAAAAACAAAGAGACGGAAGAAAAAAGAAAATACGTTAAAACCAGACAGATATTCTTTTTGACAGTCTACAAGATCCAATTCTCCTACCTTACTTTAAATATACACATCTTATCACTATTTATGGTTATTTATGCTTATTTATGCTCATTGAACAGTTTATCTCTGATATAACCAATTATACCACGCATTCCAATTATTATCAAATGCTGAAGACTCTTTATTTTTAAGAGCTATGGTTAAATTGTCCATTTCAATGTTTGTTCTCCTTTACAGGAATGTGAATTGTCCTGATTTTACTGTAATTATATTTTATTTTTGCAAGCTTCCTCAAGAGCTTGCATAAGCAAACGTGGATATGCATTTAATAAAAGCAGTAGCTAATAATAATAAGAGCCCAAACTCTCTTCTCCAATTAATTTGGCCAGTTTTGGGGAGGGGGGCTTATGTACTTCAATAAAACTAGTAGCTATGCTTTTAACCATGCCAGACAGGTCTTGGTGAAGAAGTCAGATGAAACATGGTTCAAAGTTACTATCAGTGATGAATGCATATTGATTAGTCATTGCTTAAGTCAACAAGGAATGCATCTGATGTTACAGCTTCAGGGTGTTAGTCAATAAATGGATACAGGGCAGAGCTGGTTCTAAGAGGCAACTAATGTCTAGTGACTGGAAGACCCAGAAAAATTAAAATGGTGTGCTATATAAATTAGCAATTATGAAATTCTAGAAGATTAGAACTAGAAGATATCAAAAGAGAACGTTCAATATTTGGAAAATGAATCCCAAGATTCATAAATTGACAAAGATTTATCCTTAGAGCAAAAGCTTTTATGAATGCCAAACCATTAGAACTGGAAAAACTAGTTAAGACTGCTAATAACAGCCCAAATGAAATTGAAGGTAACAGATAAAAGATAATCAGAGTTGGAAGATCATAAGAGAAATTAATTTTTTGAAGATCAATATTAAAATTTATTATTTTTAAGGCATATTAACAGTGTTGATCAAATATACAAAAACACTGAGCAAGAGAATGTTTAAAGTCAGCTCCCTGACAGACAGATTGAACTGGGGGAAAAATTATTGAATTTATCAAAAAACTAAAAACACAAGAAAAGTTTCCCTCAATTGAAAAACACAAGCAGAAAAGAGTTATCAAAAATTCTGCAAAATATGAAATACTGAAACAAACACATTGGTTGAAACTGAAAACAGCATGACATCAGACTTTAGAAACTGTGCTGTAAAACAAAAGCAACCATCAATCATCCAAATGGAAAATTAGATTTTGAAGAAAGATCAATAAATTACAAGGTAATAGCAATGTAAAGAATCTGAACTTAAGAAAATTGAAAAATAACAAAATCAAGGAAAGCTGAAAGAAATATATAATCTTGGCACAAAATTGGTTAAAGATGTCTCCATAGAATTAATTAAGCTATAGTTATTTCACAGAAAATTGAACATAAACAAAATCAACAATTTCGAACAAAGTAGCATTTGACTTATAAAGCTTTGCTGAGAAATACCACAAGCACAGATGTTTGCCATGATAAAGATAGGAAACATTTAAAGTACATAAAGATACAAAATAGACATAAGAGAGAGAAAGGAAAATTGTCTCAATCAAAATGGAGGATACAGTAAAAAATCAGAAATGATTAGAATAGAAACAAAGAAGGTAAAGAACTAAAGTGCATTAGAAACAGATAAAAGTACATGGATGTGGAATTAACTGTCTCTCCATAAAAGTTTGGCCAAGTTGGAAAAAAATTGAAGAACGGATGATAACTGGTGCAATATTTTTAATAATGAAAGGCAAAGACAAGAGTATAATTGCAGGCAGCTACAGACCAATTATTGCTTATCAACAATGTTCAAATTGTATTAATCAATAATGTTAATTATATATTAGCAATTGCAATTTTCAAATTTCAATATTGCAATTCAATATTCAAAACTCCATTCTGCCCACCGGAACAAAAGGCTAATTGCCAAAATTCATGAGGAACAAAAGATCCAACTGCTTACAGTGATACCATGAAAACACAAGCAAAATAAAATGCATTTAATTCTTCCATATGCAATAACTGGTTGTTGAAATATTACTGCAAACATCTAGAATGTTGCAAAAGAATCTTTGGAAAATGTAAAACAACTTTGAAGATAGTGAAGAAACTAGAAACATAAACATGAGAGGAAATTTTCAAGGGAGTTTTTTGTCCTCTCCCTCTTTGCCATCTCAGAAATATCCAGAATCTTTTTTAAAAAGCTTACATGTGAACTGTCAAAAGAAGAGGGAGAAAAATACCTTATTTATTGTACATGGATGATAAAGAAAACTCAAATGGAAATTTTAAAAAGTAAAATGGAATCCTTGTTTAATACTTCAAGGATATATTGTGACAACAGCAAAATGAAATTTGGATTTAACACGAAGTTCAAACCAGTGAAAGTATACATTACAATAACGGGAATCTCATAAGATTCCAAAGGTGCTTTTCAAAAGGCAACAGGACATTTTTGAAAATGTTTTGCTTGTCATCCAAGAAGCTTCTTCAGTTCTGACTGGTGGGGAATGGAAGGATTTATATTCTTTGCAATCATCTGACCGTTAGCACTCTGAAGGTAGGTGGCTAGCTCTCTGAGAGTCATTGAGGCCACTTGGGGCCCTCAAGGTCATCTGAATCAGAGTGCAAATGGGTGTGGAACTTCCTTGAGACTGCTGAAAGGACTACAGGTAGTCCTCAATTTACAACAGTTCATTTAGTGACCATTCAAAGTTGCAACGGCACTGAACAAAGTTGACTTATGACTGTTTTTCACACTTACGACCATTGCAGCATCCACATGGTCATGTGATCAAAATTCAGATGCTTGGCAAGTGGTTCCTATTTATGACCGTTGTAGAGTCACATGATCCCTAGGGTCACGTGATCTCCTTTTGAGAACTTCTGACAAGCAAAGTCAATGGGAACAACCATGTAACTAATTTAACAACTGCAATGATTCACTTAACAACTGTGGCAAGAAAAGTGGCAAAATGGGCCAAACTCATAAATGTTGGGCTCAACTGTGGTCATAAGTTGAGGACTACCTATATGTTGTAGACAGGAAATAGGTGGTGTCAAATCCCTCCCTCTCTGTTAAGAGACAGCTGTTCCTGTACATCCAGGGCTATACATGATCTGGATGGTTGAGAATCTCCATAGACACGACCTCATAAAATGTTACTCTATAAAAGAAAGCTTGCAGATGAAAAGAAAGAAAACAAATGCATGTTAGACTATTTTAAAAGTGCAAAATAAAATTCTGAAGTCCCAATTACATGGTAAAACTATAATCAAATCCATGAATACAAGGGCTATATCAATAAGCAGATACACTGCTGGTATAGTAAACTGGACACAGCTTGAATTGGACAATTTGGATTAAAAAAACATGAAAACCGATGGCAATGCATACATTTGATCAACAGTGGTTAGAGAAAATGCTCAACAGTTTAAAAAGCGTCCTGAAATAACAGAAGCAAAACAAAAAACAAAAACCACTACAAAAGTGAACTGTTGGAAAACCTTTCAGAAAATGAAAGGCAATATATAAAAGAAATGGAAAATAAATTGGGCAACACCAGCAACTGGCAATGGTTACAGGTTGGCACTATCAAGAAACAAACAAAGGATTAATATTTGCAACTCAAGAACAAGCATTAGAAATGTATGGAAAAGCAAGGATTCAAAATGTATCCAACAGCAACAAATGCAATCACTGTACAGAAACATATCAAACTTGGATTACATAATTAGTGGATGCCACAAAATTGCCAAGGCTGACTATAAACAATATGAGGACAGAGTAACCACTGAATGTGCAACATTTGTAGTTTCCCAAATGCGGTACAATCACAACATTGAAAAAGTGGCTGCAAATAATAACGTTAACATTTTATCGGATTTTCACACACAAACAAATCACCAGACTGCAAAATCAAGAAAAAAATGGAAAAATTACAAAATTGAACAGTTGAAAAGGAGATTATGGTCTTGAAAATTATTCCTATAGCTATAAGTGTATTATGACAAATAACTGATGAAATTAATTTTTACAAGAACTAAGTATTTTATCTACATCAATGGCCAATTTTTAACAAAGCACATTTCGGACCACATGCTCTACTTCACAACATTCCTAGATTTTATCTGGAACTCAGATTTTCACCAGTCCTCCAGTATGCCTCCCTGCCCTATCCATATGACCTCCAGATTACTTTTAAATAAAGTTCTTGGGCTGATTTTATGTTGTCTATCTATTACACCATCCATATAGTCTGAGGACTGACGAAACGAGTGCCCATCTCTCATAAATAAAACATTACCTTAGTTAGCCCTCTCACCCTCCATAACGGCAACCCCCCCCCCCGCCATTCCTCCCCATTTCGCATGTTTAATATAGGTCTTCATTTGGGGGGAGGGGCTTAACTGATTTTATGCCTATAAAGCATGCTGGGACTTCCTATTGGGGGAGGCCGTATTGTTGGAGAAACATGGTAGCTTTTGGGGTGTATTATAACTTTGAATGGTCACTCAGTCAAGGACCTCTATTCTACTCGAGTTTCATATCTTACATGTTTTAGTATGTATTCTTTTTTTAATGTTTTATGAAACTGCATCAATGGTATTTTCATACTGCACAGTACTTGAAATTGTAGGCAGGACAGAATCATTTTAAATTAAATGAATGCCTTCTGCTTTCAGGGAATTTCTAACTGTATAAGGAGCAGCCAAAAAAATCATTTTCCTTATCAATTCAGCGTTTCTAAGCTTTTTATTAGGCACCTTGAATGTTTGACCAAGCAGAAAAGGCAGAATGTAAATTGGATGGAAAGAAACATCATGGCATCAATAATAGTTTAACCGCACATTGGTAAATCACTTCATTCAAAAGGGATTTGGACGGTTGCTAACAAAGATCTTGTTGGTGGATTCAAATAAGTTTGAATGCATCAGGAAATATAAATGGAAAATATGCCCCATTTAAGTTCTTCTATTTAGAAAACATCTGCTTAAAAGTAACCCACTACTGCATTTCTTAACCGGGGGCGGGGGTGAAAGGGTGAAGTGCAGTGGTGGGATTCAAAAAAATTTACTACGGGTTCCGTGGGCGTGGCATAGTGTGGCTTGGTTGGCGTGGCAGAGGAAGGACACTGTAAAATCTCCATTCCCACCCGACTCCTGGGGGAATCTTACTGCAAAATCCCATTCCCACCCCACTAACCTGCTTTCCAGCTCCGTTCTTCTGTGCAGGGAAACAAAAGAAGACCCAGCCGATCAGCTGGGACTTGGGAGGCAGAGAATAGAGGGGCAGGGACAGTCAGAGGTGGCATTTGCCAGTTCTCTGAATTACTCAAAATTTCCACTACTGGTTCTCCAGAACTGGTCAGAACCTGCTGAACACCACCTCTGCTCAAGTGGGCATCCATCACTATCTGATCAAAGAATGATTTAGGCTTCTTGACTTGTTTTGAACTCACCACACATATACACAAACACAAATACACACACACACATCAGACCCACAGACCCCTCTGACTTGTTTCCAGCACCTGCTATACAGAGAACCAAATCACCCAGTACACAAACATTAGCTGAAGACAATATGCAGGTTTCACAACATACTGAATCTACAACTACAGGTAGACTTACAACCCTAACTGAGCCCGGAATTTTGGCATCACATGGCCGGACCTGATTTTTCGGCATCTTTTGCAGCAGTTAAGCATATGCCGTAGTCATTAAATGAATCAATTTTCCCCAATGAGTGTTTTTGTTGCTGGAAACCAGAAGTAATCACCACAAATCAACAAAAACCATCACCATAAAGGTCAAATGACCGTGGGACACTGCAAACAAGCATAAATATGAGCTGGTTACCAAGTGCCCAAAATGCAATCATGTGACCGCAGGGGAGTTTACAGCTATTGTAACTTTGAAAAGTGATCATAGGTAGATTTGGGGAGGGAGCATGTTGTAACTTCGAACAGTTGTTAAGGAGTTGTTCTATGGTATTAAAGATATTGTTCCAGAATGTAAGCTGTTAACACCTTATGGTTTGTCCCACAGTCAACCAAATGTTTAGATTGGATTTGGCATTTTTATTTTAGACTGGATTTATTTTTATCCTCTGGGATAGGCAGAGGTTATTGTTTCATGGTATTAAAGGTATCATTGCAGGACATAAGCTGTTCCAAGTAAAGCTGCCTTTTGCAATTGACAGATTATTACTATTACTGCTACTATTACTCAAAAACTATTAGCCTTATCAACCTGACTTAGTCTACTGGAGGATAAAGGCCTCTTCACAGAAGGCTATAAACTGTAGGAGATGACCAGGCTGAGCCTGAGGGTGGGGTCAAATGCATCATCAGTTTGGAGTCTCTACACCCCCCATAAGAGACCTAAGTCCACACTCTCTTGAAGTCCATTGGCTCTTACCTGGTGCCAAATCACCTTGACCCTTAGTAGATCAGATTCTTGTGTATCAGTAGCATGGAATAAACTCATATTGCTTTTGAACTCTATCCTGGTTCCTGATGTCTTTAAACATATGCTGATCCCGTGCAGGTTGCTAAATAAATGTTTTCCAACTACCCAGCCAAGGGTCCAGAAATGGCAAATGACCCACTCAGCTTTTGGGCATTAAGATAGAACTAAAACTTGGATCTCCTGACTTCCAGTCCAACGGCTTAAGCACTGGCTCTCAAGACATATACAGTTATGTTTATATTATTTGAAAGAGATGATTATGCTGTTGTATCCTGCTATTTTGCCATCTCCCTTCTTACTATTGCAATGTACATGTCTGATGACTAATTGCAATGCTCTGGGTTAATTATGTGTTGTGTGAGAAAGATCCCCGGAAAAACTATCATTGCTTGACTATTCTGGGTGGCTAATTCCACTCCCAAATCAGAACTGCCCTTTATTTATTCCATCTGGAATATGCAGAGATTTTGGATTTAACCAGTAGTCCTCATGAGAACATCCTGGGATTTATTTCCAAGTCTCTGTCTGCGGTTCCAAAAGCTGGAAGTCATTTCTGGGCAACCTGAACAACACTGTTATTTCGCTTTGATCTTCCTAGCGATGTGATGCATCGCTTCTATAATCATCCTCAGGTAGGGATTTCCTATGAGTGCTATCCAAACAAAATGCTCTTCAAACATGGACAAAAAAAGCTATAAATCAGGCACTTCACTCTACTGATACGTTTAAAATCTCTTCAGGTTTTGAAAAGCTGCAATGCAACACTGGAATGTAGAGTGTTTTCTATCCTGATCAAAATGAGATATAAGCTGTTAACCATGGGAGTGGTGGGGGGGGCGGAGATATTGCAGATCATCACTGAATTCCACACTGCTGGCCCTAAAGAACTTTGCAAAAGATCCACACCATGAAGGGCTCTTATCCAATTGTCCTTTTTCCAAGTAGCCATTAAAAAAGACCAGCTCCCATGTTTCAAATACGAACTAGAGGATCCCCCCAGCCCAAAAACCCCAAACAAAACAGTAGCTCTGAATTCAGGAGCTGGAAAATCATTCTATATTTGCTGAGAATGTGCAAATAGCTGCATATTAATGCTACGAAGCGCAGCTGCCTTTAAAATTTAGCAATTGTTTGATAAGGATTGCTTGCCTGGTGAATTTAACCCTTTGAGGCAGATATACGAAGTGTCAGGGCTCCAACAAATCCACCCCCATTCAAATCATACGTCTCTAGCCACATCTCTCAGAGTAAAAAAAAAATGTTTTATTAGGAATGGCCATGTTGGCGTTAGCTGGGTGCCGCCGACACTAAAATACCTCATTCATTCCCCCCTTGACCCTGGTCTTCCCCCCCACCCACCCCCGGATGTATATTCTCCAATGGGACACATCCATAGCCAAGAGTCATCAATCATGCTCTCCAGTAATATTTTTGCACGGGGACAACTTTGGGATGCCAAGGCGATTATCTGAAGCATTTGAAGAACCCAGTTTTCCTCCACTCTCTTTCTGCTGGCAGCTAAAAAGACCAAAGGAGTATCTTTTTAATTGACACAAAGTTCTATTCTCCCCTCCCTTCCCTTCCTTTTCCAGTTACTTCTTCCCACTCCCTATATAGTTATTTCGCTTTTTTTCCCCTTCCCAGTGCTGTCCTTCCTTTCCCTAATGATGTTTTCATCTACAGCAGAGGTCCACAATCCCCAGAATTGGTCCATGGCCTGTTTGGAACCAGGCCGGAGAAGCGGTGGGCGAGCAAGTAACACTTCATCTACAATTGTGCAGGATCTAGATCAGGGGTCCCCAAACCCTGAATCCCAGAATTCTGGGAGTTGAAGTCCACAAGTCTTAAAATTGCCAAGTTTGGAGACCTCTGAGCTACATTATATGCAAAACCATCCCCTCGCCCGGTTGATCAAAAAAATTGTCTTTCCCAGAACTGGTCCCTGGTGCCAGGAAGATTGGGGGCCACAGCTAGTCCTTGACTTGCCACCACAATTGAGCTCAAAATTTCTAAGCAAGGCAATTCTTACATGAGTTTTGCCCCATGTTATGACCTTCATCTGCCACAATTGTTACGTGAATCACTGCAGATGTTAAGTGAATCACATGGTCATTAAGTGAATGTGGCTTCCCCCACGGACTATGCTTGTCAGAGGCCGGCTGGGAAGGTTACAAATGGTGATCACATGACCCAGGGACGGTGCTACCATCATAAATATAAGCTGGTTGCTAAGTAGTCAGATTTTGATCACATGACCACAGACATGCTGCAATTGTCATAAACATGAAAAAGAGTCATAAGTCAGTGTTTTCAGTACATGGACACTGTGACTTCGAACAGTCAGTAAATGAATGGTTGTAAATCAGTGGTGCATTTCAAAAAATTTTTTACCACCGGTTCAGTGGGCGTGGCTTGCTGGGCGTGCTTTGCATCTACGGACCTACCAAACGCACATGTTGCACAGGCGCAGAGGTGTTTCAACTCACCTCCTACAAACCTGCACTCTACCTGTCGCTTCAGCCGCTGCTGCATGGCAATCTGCTGTGCCGCGCAAGGCAGCTGTGCTTCAAAAGCAGGACATAAGGGTTAGAATGGGAGCCTGGGTGGGCAGGTAGGCCCAACAGTAGAGTGTCGGAGAGAACTGGTTCTGTCTCACTGCTCATCGGCGCTATTGGCTTGGAAGAACTGGGCCGAACTGGTAGAATACCACCACTGTTGTAAATCGAGGACTACCTGTAATTCTTTGATGGTTCAAACGGAAGAAGATTTATTTATTTATTTATTCATTCATTTTTGTCAATTACTTATAAGATAATAGGTATAAGTAAAAACATAGTTATGAATACATAGATACATATAAGAAAAATAAAAAATATATAAAAGAAACAACAGGACAGAGATGGTAGGCATGTTGGTGCGCTTATGCACGCCCCCTACAGGCCTCTTAGGTCAATAAGTAGACAGTCTAAGGTTAAAGTTTTTGGGGTTTGGGGAAGAAACCACAGAGTCAGGTAGGGTATTCCAGACATTGACCACTCTGTTGCTGAAGTCGTATTTCCTGCAATCAAGTTTGGTGCGATTAACCTTGAGTTTGTATCTATTGTCTGCTCTTGTGTTGTGTTGTGTTGTGTTGTCTGGTGTGGAGTGTGACAGAGAGGGAGGAGGAGGGGGAGGGAGGGAGGGAGGGAGAGATTCTAAACATTTCTGTATGTCAGAGGGGCTTCTAGGTTATGACCGAATGGCTACCATATGCAAATGCCAATCAATTTGTTTTGCAAATGGGATAGCTAGCTTTACAACCAATCATTTTTTACTTTGTAGTCATTAACTCTATTTATTTATTGCCCTTTTTGGTGTATGTTTTTAACAGGTAGATAAATACATCACCTATACACATTTATTTCCCAGGGACCAGCTCTCTAGGTTTGGTTTACAATTTCTTTTCCCCAATGTATTATTCCTTAGGGAAAGGAGCTGGGAAAAGAACCAGACAGGACAGGAGAAAAATGGTATAATCGTACTCGTATGCAAAGACACTTATCTTGGCACCTTCAAGCTTCCTGCTCCTCAGATTTTATTATTTTCTTTTAATAATAAAAATGTGGTGGGAAAACAGTATGTCAGCAAGCCAAGAACCTGATTCCAGCATCAATTTTATTTGCAAGAATGGGACCCACAAGGCACTCGTTCACATACTTGGTGGGGTGGGGGGTGGGTGGGGAAAGGGTTATAGCTACAGCCAAGGTGTTTGTATGGAAATGTATAGCCCTGTCAGGGGAAAAAAACAATCAAGAGCAGGAAAATCTGCTTTGTTTTCTTTCAAAATCCAAATGTTGTAGGGGCCTAAATCAAGGTCTCCCTTGTTTTCTAAGCACTTGGGAGAAATCCACACTGCTACCTCTGACCACACCAGAGCAAAGAATCTCTTTATAAGGAAGGCAGAAAGATAAATTGGCACAATAACAAGATTACTTAGGGAAATCTGCAAAGGGGCTTCCCACATCCTTTACTTCCCACCTTGTTTTTCTTCTCTGTTCAAGCTTGAATAAATATATCAATCACTTGTTCTTCTTTGAAAGTGGTAAGCCGAGTGGTATCTCCTTCATGCAGATATGAATTTGCAAGCCCCATCGCTGTTGCCGTTAAAGCAACAAGGACTCT
This sequence comes from Pseudonaja textilis, assembly GCF_049901715.1. NCBI lineage: Eukaryota > Metazoa > Chordata > Lepidosauria > Squamata > Elapidae > Pseudonaja > Pseudonaja textilis. The sequence continues at coordinate 20,411,653 of NC_141990.1, forward strand.
GTAATGTTTTGCAACAGAAATCTGTCTGTAGCTTTACAAAAAGAGGTGGATTTTAAGTGTCAGACTTTACCCGGACTGCACAGCCTTTAATCGGTGCCATGTTTGATCTTCTGATGTAAGCTTGACCACGACAGATACTTGTATGTGGGACTGACCCACATACTATCAAAGATGCAGTTTGCTTCTACATTTAGCTTGAGGGAAGCCACCCCTCCTAGGAGAGTGAAATATTTTGAGAAATATTTAAAAAGGCAGAATATTATATTTTCCTAGGGGAGAAGCATGTTTTTGAAGACAGAAAGCAGCCTCCAAGTCTTTCTTAATAGCCCCAGCAGGACTGGGCCAGCCTATCTACAAGGCAAAAGATCTTCAGTTCCAGCATGGTATGATTAAGACATGACCCTCCAGGACGTAATAGGATTAACCCACAGCCATCTAGCAACTGCATTGTACAATCTCCTAAGGATATTGCATCACCCACCAAACTTAACTCAGACAACCTACAGAGCTAGCTAGCTTTGACTCCCTACAACAGCCAATAGAACACAAGTTCTTGCACAGGAACAGGAAGCTCAAGTTCAAAGAGAAGGTATTTTCTCCATTCTCTCCTCTCTCCATTCCATATGGTCAGCTGCCCAAAACCCATGGCTCTGCCTCACCATTAAACCATCTTTCCAATCAGCCTCCATGTTTCCAGTGTCTTTCTCCCACTTGGAACCGTACCAGATGGATATTTCTTCAAACACGCTGTAGGTATACAAAAAAAGAACTATCTACAACCCAGAGTTGGCATGGAGGGAAAAACACTATCCTCTCTCCAAAGAACCCACAGGTCAACCGGAATGCCTTCTGCAGAACCCATACTGCTGTGACCATTCCTTTTCTAAATGCTTTCTGCAGAAGCCCATATTGCTATGATATTCCCTCTCCTAACTAACAGATGTTCAGAACCAGCAATTGGCAAGTACTGGGAGTAAATACACGGGCTTTTGCTGCCAAGGAATAAAGTATGAGGACTTCTTCAGTGTCAAGAAGCCCAGATTGAGTCTGTAAAGCACATCAGAGAGCTGGAAGCAGGCAGCCTTCAAACCACAGAATCACAGACTTGGAAGGACCCATGTAGGCCACGGAGTCCAAATTCCTGCTCAGTGCAGGAAGCCAAGTTAAAGCATCCCCAACAGATGGCTGTCTAGCCTCTGCCTGGACTCCTTCAACAAAGGAGAGACTGCCCACTCTGGTTTCTGTTGTCAAACTGTTCCTACTGTTTGGAAGCAACCCTTTTCTTCACAGACAGTCAGAATCTGCCTTCCTGAAACTAAGATCTTTTTATTTTGCATTCCAGGACGAAAGAAAACAGATGGGCTGTCACACAACTGAAGAGACCAAGCCTCTATCCAGTGCAGGAATCCAGATGAGCGCATCTCCAACAAATAGCAGTCTAACTTCTACTTGAGCACGTCCATTGAAGAAAAGGTCACATTTCCCCAATGGGTTTTACTGACAAAGTCCTCTTAGTGTTTGTTCATCTATATCAGGGGTCCCCAAACTTGGCAACTTTAAAATTTGTGGACTTCAATTCCCAGATTCTGAGAGTTGGAAGTCCACAAATCTTAAAGTCACCAAGTTTGGAGACTCCTGATCCACATTGACACCACACTTTACACTAGAGTAAGTCTGTCTAGAAACCAGTACAACAAAACAGAGTGTAGGGGGCAGGAGAAACACCAGCTTTCTAAAGGGCAGTAAAGGAATGTCTAGCCACCATCTGGCTTAAATAGGATTTTCACACTCAGACCCTCAGCTCGCCTGGCTACAGAGGTCCTAAATCCAAGCCTGGATACCAGATAGGCTCTCCTCCTCCAGGTACCAACTCTCATCAGCCCAAGCTCTAGCATGGTCAACTTTATAAGATTTGTCCAAAACATCAGGAAGGTGTCAAGCACACCCTATGTTTTCCATATTCAATTTTTTTCTGAATGCTAATCACTGACATGGAAATAATCCATTTTATTCAGCATCCCTTCGCCCAAGGGTTTCTCTGTTGCAGCAACATCACATTTTCTATAGTCAAGAGACGCCAAGACAGCCAGTGCTAGCTAGTTCATGGGTTTCTGAATTGTTAGAGGAGACTAGCATATTGGCTTCCCCAGCCTTGCAATCTTGCCTTCAGATGGCGTCTTAACACCAGATTTCATGTACAAACAAGACCTTCCAAGTTCCAAATATAAACACAATCATGGAGCGCCTTTCAACCAGCCATCCTAAATCTCTCTATTTAGAATAGCACTGTGTGGATTGTGGATTCAGTGACTCATTACAGCCACTCAGAAAACTATTTCAAGCTTCTAACCATTTTTCCATCATGGCTCAAGCCAGGGAATACTGTCATGTATTGCAAATCAAGCTATTGGTGTGTCTCCTGCTAGCAAATAGATGACTGGGGTTGGAGTTATAGCTCCTAAATACTTGTGTCAGCCTTGAAGCTGGCCTGACTGAGGCCATTTTGAGACTGTCAGCACTGACACACTGGAGAAGAGGGACAGAGAGAGAGGGAATAGAGATAGTTGGGGTGTTGTAGTCAAAGCAAAATACTTTATCTTGGGAACCAAGGACATTCTTGCAGATGCTCAGAAGAGGGGACTAGAGTCACCTAGCAACTGGACAGTATCCTGATTGGACCATGTGACTGTTTTGAGAAAGCGAAAAACTTTTACTTTTAATTAGGTGAAAACCGCAGGAATAGCCAGTCAGTTTTCACCAGCCTGTGCCAATATGACATATCCAATGAACTTGTTCTTTGAGGAATTTACCTGCCACAGAGTTTTGTCTGCTATAGTTATGTTACTTGGAACCCTGACACCTTGCTTACAATCTACACATAATAAATTACCAAACTTAAGAATAGGGAAAGAAAGATTCAAATTGCTAAATTTGGGCAAAAACTTGGGCTAACAAAAGGACAATAATTATAGTCACCTAACTTGCATTCCTATTATGTCTTTGTGTGAAGCCCTGGTTCAGACAACATGCCCAGTTGTAACTACCCAGCCACATTTTATCAAATCCAGTATGATGTGCCTACAAAGCTATTACAATAAGTGATTATTTGAAAACTCACTAGCCCTTGTTTCATGGGTAAATATGTCAGACATAAATCTTTTGATAAACCCTAATTTGTCCAGTTGGGAAATTTTTAGTCTTTCTACCAAGGCCTTCCTTCTTCAGCCCATCTCTAGAAAAAAAAATGGGAAGGTGCTTTAGATCTTATCTAAAACCCCAAAATAAAGAATTTCATAAATCTTGCACTAATCCTTTAATACTGTGCAACTGTGACTCTTGCACTTTTGGAAACATTTAATGAGAAATTCCCTTATTTAAAGCAATGAAGTCAGATCTTTATAGGAAAACATGAAATAAGAAAAGGATTTCTTGGAGAAAGGGGAATATAAGAGGGAATAAGGAAGGCAACAATGATTAGAGATCCTCTGGGTTTTCTGCTTGGATATTGATAGGCAGGGCCCTCTTTGTTACTTCTTTATCTCTCTCTTCAGTGTGAAGTAGTAACTTGCATGTACCTCCTAGTGGTATGTTAAGAGCAGAATGTTAATTTGTCATCACAATAAATCATAGTATGGTTTATATGTTCAGGCAATAATCTTTTATTAAGCATAATTTAGAGTTTATCATATTGCATGCAGCCTGTGTGCAAAATATGTGTGTAGTTCTTAGCTGGTAGGTTGCCTGCAACACTACACCAATTCCAAGGTAGCCTCTAATTTAGAGATCCTGTGACAGGAAATAAAATATTGGAAGAGATGAATAAAATTTGAACAGGAAGAAAACCGCAGACATTCAGAGAAGAGTGAAAAGCAAAGAAGCAATCAGACCAGGTTGGACACGAGCGACCACCAATAAGAATTGACATGTAGTAGGACATGAAAATGCTGAGTGGATGTGGAAAAGAAGGTGTGAAAGAAGCTGTTGCGAGGAATTAAAAGGGAAAGTGTAACAGATTAATTTGACATTCATGCATCTATCATCAGAATTGGGCATCTCCTCTCTCCCAAAACTCTTTACAACCTTGATCAATTTATATTGAGGAAACCGAGTATGAGGGTGTGTATGCATGACTAATGTGAGACTTAAGCAAACTGAGTCCAATGAGAGCTTTGTAGGCTAACAGAGACTCTCTGTGTTGCTGTTTATTCCCTAGAGCATTTTCATTACAGCACAAGATTCTGAACTCCTGTACCTCAGTTGAAAGTGTGTGTAAGTGCATCCACTAATAATTTCTCTCCACACACAACAATACCATGCGTGACTAAGGCATCAGCTGTCCATATTTAGCCTCAGTGGGTTAGACAATTCACAAGGGAGATGACCTGCATATATACGTAAGCATGGAACTGACAGAATAAAAGAATAAATAGGAATGTTTAACAATTCTAGCTTGCATGGAACAAAGTGTGTCCGTCCTTGGTGGAAACAAAAATAGCTGTAGTTACACTTACCAAATACTGATCAAAATTGGGCATATTGTTCTTACTATTAGCAAAGAATGCTGCCTGTGGTATGGGTGCAACTAAGGTGGCAACATAAATTAAATCGTGTTAATATTATTAAAAAGGGTTTGACAGGCAGCACAGATCTGACTGGAAAGACTACATAGACCAGGGATGTCAAACTCGATTTCACTGAGGGCCACAGCAGGGTTGTGATTGACCTGGGAGGTTGTGGGGCAGGACCAGCTGAAAGTCACTCAAAGTCACCTGAGGTGGCCCGAGCACTTGCCAGTGAAAACAGGCTCCCGAGTTCTGTTTCCAGCTGCGACAGCCTCCTGCAACCCTCTGCCAGCAAAAACGGAGCTTGCAAAGGCCGCACACAGCCCTCACAAGCTCACTTTCCAGCTGTGATGGCCTCCTACAACCCACTGCCAACAAAAACGGAGCTCAGGAGGGCCTCATGCAGCCTTCCCAAAAATGCATGGAATTTAGTCACCGCCATGGCTTTAATTAAGGCCAAAACAATTAATGGAATTATTCTCTACCTACAAATCATTCCCTTCATTTCTTTAATATTTCCAGTTAGGCAATATTATGTTTTTCTTGAGATTAAAGGTGGTCCCCAATGACTTTTCACTCAGACAAAACATCAACTCTGCAAAAAAAATTAGCATTGATGATTCCTCATTAGGCTGAGTCCTTGTGAGTCAATTAGCTTAATCCATTAATCTGGTCATATGTTTATTTCCATCTTCTTTCCACTGCAGTGATTCAATAGATCTTGAGCGCAAGATAATCCATACTTAATAGTCAATGGTGTTCACAGCACTGTGTGTTAGCAAGTTGGCAAATGGAGGGAAAGACACTGCCAGAGGCAGAAGTTGCTAGTCCATGGCTGAATCAGTAAAAGCATGGATGCAGAGGTCTGAGTTCATACAGAAAGCCTTCTTGTTTATTTTTATTTATTTATTTGGTTTGTCAATTGCTTACAAGATAATACGTATAAGTTATATGATTTTATATACGATACTTAGATCGGACCGAAGACGGCGTAGTTCTAGGTTTTCTAGGTCTAGAATTTCAAGTCTGGTGGCATAAGGTATTTTGCAACGAGTAGAGGAGTGGAGAACTCTTCTTGTGAAATATTTCTGGTTGTTGTTGTTATTGTTGCTGTTGCTGTTGCTGTTGTCATTTTCCACTCCAGTTCTGGGGGGATTATAACCACCCCCTCACTTGGCTTGCTTTACCCTTAGGCAACCAAAAAAGTTTCAGATGGTTTGGGGAGCAGATATCCCAAAGCAATGGGGAGGAAACCTTGTCCTTTTCATTAAGTAATACATGAAAAGAAATGAAGGAAAGTCACGAGAAGGCAAGCATAACCATGCCTAGCCCATCAAAGGAGAAATAGAGTGTGAAATGTGTCGCAGATTCTGTTTTCAGGGTGGTAATAAACTCAGAACTCAGGAGGCAAGGTCATTCCTGTATCCGGGGCTACTGAATTGTAATTTTTTCACCCAACATCCACACACACCCATTCTGCACTAAAGATCAATAAATATATATGCTTAAAAAAACCCAGGGAAATTAATTACTTTTTCTCCCATTCTCACTACTGTCTCAAAGGTGTTTTTCAAAAGACAACTGGACTTTGTTTTTTCTTGAAAACAACAATGTCCTGTGATTACAGTCTCCAGTTCAAAGTCCCCAACATCTTACTTAAATCAAGAATGTTTGAGAAGTCAAACTATATTGTGCAAGTCCCTTCCAGCCTTATGATTCTATGATTCTTAAGTGCACATGACAGTGAAGTCCCCAGGAAATAAAATTTAAAACTTGTGATTCTCATTCCAAAGAATTTGCATGATCACATGAAATTTCTAGTCACAAATCCAGAACATTTTGGCCTTCTTGCTTGTAACCTCCTAGGAGTTGACAATCCTTTATTTCTTTGCATACATACATGCATAAACACACACACACACACACACACACACACACACACACTTGAAGTTCTGCAAAAGCCAAGTGGGCTACCAAGCAACACGATGTTGTCTTACAGCACTGACTCTCAATATTCAGTCTACACAACCCATTTAATAATGCCAGCCCACCAATCATGCTATGCCCAAACAAAGAAACCATCTAAAATGATGGCTCAATTTCTACAGAATAGATGTCTCCTACAAAATGATAAACTGCAAGGTACTCAAGCCAATTCTGTTTTAGCCTAGCTAAGCGTGTTCTTAACAACAAAACTTTCAGACGTGGCACAGTTTTCTTCATCCAAGATGCTTCATGTCACCTCAAATCTCCCACCACTGGTGGATCCAACATCTAGCAAAGATTTCTGTACACGTTTTGTAAGATATTGAGCAGAGAAACCACTCAACCACTTATGAGATCTACCTGAAGAGACTGCAGAAGACACAAAGCAATGAAGCCACTTGGTTTGGGGGCTAGGAGACTTTGAGAAGCAATCTTGCAGGGCTTTACTGAACAAATTGCCAACAAAGCACAAAAAGTGCTGCTTTAAAGCTTGATCACTCCTACAAAACAGTCTCAGGTAATATCAAACCAGAGGTCTGTTGTTCTAATCCAAGCTTTTCGCTGGACATATTTTAAGCTCACACAATCAGTAAAAATGAGAAATCTACCACTTGCAAAAGCAAAGGAGAGACGGAAAGAGGTCAGCCTGTTCAGAAAAGGGGGCCAAATCTTCTGTCACATAGGATGGGAAGAAGAAAGATAAGCAAGATTGTTTTGAGTGCTGTTTCTATATATAGGGCTTGTTCTTAAAGTCTAGAAGTTGCTGACATTCGTTGAATATGGCTTTCTAACTTGCTTCAATAAATATTACTTACAGTATTAGACATTCTTGGATTACTTGTGAGCCTGATTAAGCAATACTGTCCTGCTTGTGGGGGGCAAAGCCTGACTTACACAACAAGAACAGTCATCTAGCAGACTTAAATTGATCTGAAAGGCCACCGAGTCGATTCAAAATCAGCTACGGAAGGCATGTCCAAGGGACAGACTAGACCAAGAAATCAAGAAACACCACTATTACTGTTAATCTTCTCATCACTCTTTGTCACCCATCCCCTCCCACTTGTGACTGTATGACTATAACTTTGTCACTTGTATCCTTACAATTTACATTGACTTCTTCCTGATATGATTTGATTGCTTATTGTACCCTATGACTATCATTAAGTGCTGTACCTGATGATTATTGACTCTTGATAAATGTATCTTTTCTTTTATGTACACTGAGAGCATTTGCACCAAGACAAATTCCTTATGTGTCCAATCACACTTGGCCAATAAAGAATTCTATCTATCTATCTATTTTGCACTTTTTGCCCTGAACAAGCCACTTCTGTGCTGATGCCAAGGAAAAATATAGGCATGATCTTGAAGTAAACAGGGGTCACGTTCAACTCAAGGGAACCTTTTATCTATACAAAATATAGGTAGTTCTTAATTTTGGACCATAATTGAGCCTAAAATTTTGCTTGTTAAGTCATGATGATGTTATAATGCAAGTGGATCATCACATGACCAAGCTCGATTTTATGACTTTCCTGTAGCAGTCGCTCAATGAACATGGTGGCTATAACATGAACTCTGTGATCATTAAACAAATGTCACAGTCACTAAGTGAATCCACTGTTTGCTATGGGGGTGTTGCTTTTCCATAAACCAGAAGTAAATGCCAGTTTCCAGAAGAAACACTGTAAATCGTGGTTATGTGACGATGGGGGACACTGCAAATGCCGCAAACACAGGTCAGTTGCTAAGTGTCCAAAACACATTCAGGTTGTAAATTCTCTTTTGGGGGTCTGTTGTAGCTTCGAACAGTCACTAAGTGACCAGTTGTAAGTCAAGAACTACCTATAAAGAACTGAAGGAAGTCAAAAGGTATCCAAAGCTCAGGGTATTCTTTAATCATAACCAAAGGTGCTTTTTCAAGAGGCAATTGGACTTTCTGTTTTTTCTTTGAAGATGTTTTGCTTCTCATCCAAGCTTCTGGAGAAGCTTCTTGGATGAGAAGCGAAACTTTTTCAAAGAAAAAAACAGAAAGTCCAGTTGCCTCTTGAAAAAGCACCTTAGGGACAACCATCACCTGGATGACTGAGAATCTCCAAAGACTTTTAATCGCATCATATACTAGGGATTAATACCATCGCATCTAAACTGGCAGTGGGGAGGAACACTGAGGTAAAGAGAGAAAGAACTGGCTCATGAAGTAGGGTAGAGATGTATTATTCCTCTCCTGACTTTGGGAAGGACTCAAAGGATTGTTTATTTTTTTAAAACAGTATTAAAGTTAAGACTTATCCAAGCTTTTGCATGTGTGTGGGTGCTACAGAAAATGGTAAGAAATCGTTCCACCAATCTCAGCAATTGTGGTCAGAAAATCCAGGAGCATCTACTGGATCCTGCTGCTTATCATCAAAGTCACATCACAAGGCTTAGGCAACGGAGCTGGGGCTGTGTCTCAGTGCCGTTTTTTGCATTCTTCCACCTCTGAAACCCGGCTGGATGTGGATGGGCTTCAGCAGGACCTTCCTGCTGACTCAAAATGACATCATTTTTAGCAATAGCACTTATATACCACTTCACAATGCTTTACAGACCTCTCAAAGAGGTTTACAGAGTCAGCCTCTTGCCCCCAACAATCTGGGTCCTTATTTTACCCACCTCAGAAGGATGGAAGGATGAGTCAACCTTGAGCCGGTCAGGACTGAACTGCTGGCAGTTAGAATTAGCAAGTAACATTGCATTCTAACCACTGCACCCCCATGGCTCAGATGCCTGTACAACAAGGATGGATGTTGCAATGCTACTTTCATCCTTCTGACGCCTTCCCCACTCCCATGAATGTAACTGGAAGGACCATCATAAACAGAGCATGAAGCCATAACTGCCTACCCAGTGGTGGGGTTCAAATATTGTTGCCACTGGTTTGGTGGGCATGACTTGGTGGCAACACTTTGCGTGTATGCACACACTTTGCATGCACATGTGCGCAAGACACGCACTTTGCGTAGGTGCAGAGGCATTCTAACTTGCCTTCTGCAAGCCTGCGCGATCCCGGTTGCTTCAGCAGCTGCTGCGCTGTGTTATTCTGTGCCGTGCAAAGCAGCTGCGCTTCAAATTCAGGGGATAAAGGTGAGTATGGGAGCCCAGGCAGGTGGGTGGGCCCAACAGCAGAACCATTAAAGCAATGGAGAGAACCGGTTCGGTCTCTGCTAGTCATCGCTCCTACTGGCTCTCCAGAATCGGGCAGAACTGGTCGAATACCACCCCTGTGCCTACCTTTATGTCAAACTGATGCTATAGACCAAACCCAGAAGCAGAGAACAGAAGGGAGCCCAAAGATCGCTTTCCCTGGGGAATGAAACACAGGACATCCAAACTGGTGTATCAACCACAGGGGCTTCCACAGGAGGAAAAAGTAGGTAAGTGGATATCTTGTCATCTACAGGCAGTACTCAACTTACAACCACAACTGAACCTCAAAAATTTGTTGCTAAGCGAGACAGTGGTTAAGTGAGTTTTGCCCCAATGGCCTTTCTTGCCACAATTGTTAAGTGAATCACCGCAGTTGTTAAGTTAGTAACACGATTGTTAAGTGAATATAGTTTCTCCATTGATTTTGCTTGTCAGAATGTCACAAAAGGACCCCAGGACACTGCAACCGTCATAAATATGAATCAGTTGCCAAGTATCTGAATTTTGATCACGTGACCATGGGGATGTTGCAAAGGTCGAAAGTGTTAAAAACCTAGGTCACTTTTTTCAGGGCTGTTGTAACTTTAAACAGCCACTAAAAAAATGGTTGTAAGTTGAGGACTACCTGTCCATGACAAGATAAAACTCTGCTCTTTACATACTTGCATGGGATATCACAAGGCAAGTCAGAAAGGAAGGTGTTCTAACATCACAATGCAATTTTGACAATCCTGGCTAAATGCTGGAAGTTATGCCATCAGCTTTCTGCTTTTATGTCTGCAACAGACAGATTACAAGAAGAGCATCTCTCCTGAACAAACACTTCCCTTTATTCACAAGAATGCACTGGGGATTCTTTTGAACTGTCAATTCTTTTCCTATTTAAAGTCTGAAATGGCAATTTTCCCTGGAGTAAACATTCCTTCTCTGATGCACTGACAAAGAAGCATTTCAACAAAGCACCTGTCGCTACCCAAAATTCAGAAAAGCTGTTTCATTATTTGGAATAGGACTGGAGGTGGAGAAACTAATAGCCGTGTTTTCAGTAGGAAAGTTACACCTTTGTCCTATTTTTGCCAATTCCCTGGAGGACACACTACAAATGCTTCGTATGCTGACTGAAGACCACTGTGCCTTTTTTTATTAAATTGATTTTGCACACACCCCCTTAAAATTTCCAAAGAATAATAAACAGACTAGATGGGAAGTGGCAGGTATTCAGTTACATTCAGTTATTACAGCACTGCCTCAGTTGCCTTAAGCAGTCCTAGGCCGCATTAACAGAGGGATAGAATCAAGATCATGTTAATACCACTTTATAATGGCTTGACAAGACCACATTTGGAATACTGCAAATATTTTGGTCACCACAATATTAAAAAAAAATTTTTTGAGAGTCTAGAAAGAGTGCCGAGAAGAGCAACAAAGATGAAGTAGGAGGCTGGAGACAGATGAAGAATAATTTCAGGAATTGGGTATGTCAAGTTTAATGAAAAGGACTAGGGGTGACATGATAGTAGCGCTCCAGTATCTAAGAAGTTGCCATGAAGAAGAGGGAGTCAAACTATTCTCCAAAGCACCTGAAGGCAGGATAAGAAGAAATGGATGGAAACTAATCAAGGAGAGAAACAACCTAGAACTAAGGACACAGCCATTTAGTTAAAGTTGTACTATAGTTAAATGTCTATGGAGATTTTCAGTCATCTAGCTCAGGGGTCTCCAACCTTGGCAACTTTAAAACTTGTGGACTTCAACTCCCAGAATTCCTCAGCCAGCTGGCTGAAGAATTCTGGGAGTTGAAGTCCACAAGTCTTAAAGTTGCCAAGGTTGGAGACCCCTGATCTAGGTCATGGTTATCCCAAAGTTGTTTTTTCAAAAAGCAACTGGGCTTTCTTTGTTTTTCCTTGAAGACACGCCACTTCTCATCCAAGAAGCTTCATTAGTTCCAACTGCATGGTGGAGAATGGTTATATTCCTTGCAGTCATCTGGTCGTTAGCATTATTTCTGACTCTTTCAGTCAGAATTGAAGAAGCTTCATGGATGAGAAGAGAAACTCCTTCAAGGAAAACAAAAGAAGTCCAGTTGCCATTTGAAAAAGCACCTTTGGGATTGTACTGTCCAGTGAATGTGATTTCATTTCTCTTTCTGTGGCTATGTTTTGTTTTATTATGCATAAGGTATGTTGTACCTTGACCACACCAGTTTTGTAATTATTGGATTTTATTGTGGTTTTTATTTGCTGTGTCACTTTTCTTTCTGGTTTGATCTTGTCTATGTCTGTAATAAAGTATTTTATCTTCCAGAAATTATTTCAGGGGTCCTTGTATGATTACAGTGGGATTCATGAACGGTCAGCATTTCTACTACCATTCACTGCTTCATCATCTCAAGAAGGAATGATCTTAGGCTTATAGTCTGTATGAATCACAGAGCTAGAGACCTGGCCTGAGGCTAGTGATCTCATGATGGAACTTCTTAATGTAGGTAAAGGAAGAAATTAAAAGTGCATTCCAATTGTCTTTCAAAAATTCCAGATGACATCAGAGATTGTGGATTCACTATAGATCAGTATTTCTCAAACATGGTGACTTGAAGATGTGTGGACTTCAATTCCCAGAATTCCCCAGTCAATATGGGTGCCTGGGGAATTCTGGGAATTGAAGTCCTCACATCTTCAAGTTGCTAAGTTTAAAAAACTGTGATAAAGATCCTCACAACTTTTGCCACACATCTCTTCAAATAATGCTGCACCTTTTAATCAATTCTCAATGTTCTTCAACAGAAATGCCTCCCAGATGTACGAAAATTTTGTAGATACAATATTAAACATATCTGCCAAAGACAACTGAATCTTCCTTATGAATTTCCTGAAATTGCCCAGATAAAAACATGAAGCTAGATAAAATGGTTCTTTGGTGTTACACCGATGGATTTTTATAGAGTGGAACAGCTATGTTAAGACATAGCTAACACACAAAGTAGCAGATTCCAGGAACCAATATTGTGGAGGGGTTCTTCATACAATTGGCTTTTTGGGACATTTTTAATCCACCACAGTAGGGAGAAGGATGCCTGATCTTTTATTTGACCTTAGTAAAACGCGTACACCCTTAAGATACACAGTGGAACAACTAACAAATTGACAAGTAATACCCCACAGGTTCAAGATTGCATGCATTAAATTTAGCATGTCACCGTTGTCACCTTTAAACTTTATAAGGTATTAGAAACAATGAATACAACATGGCAACATTACATCATATTCAATAGCATAGGAATTCGGTAGGATTTGCAAATCAATAGATAACTTCCACCAAATTTTCACAAGATGAATAATATTTGCAACAGTTAAGGAGAGATTTGTATATTATCCTGCATGCACTACTCTTTTTTCCTGAAAACAGCAAAGCTAAAATGGTGTAAAACTGGGAAAAAAGCAAGACAAAATCAGCAAAGGGCATTCTTTCACAAATACATTTGCACTCTTATTAATCTTACAAAATCCATTTTTTATTATCCTTAGAATTTGAACAGCCAATGCACAAAAAGCATATTTTAATTATATTTTCCAACTATTTATCCTGCTCCTTATCTGGGTCTACCATCAAATTCATCTCCAAAAGAGCAAAAGGATGCCAGAATAAGGGAGAACTCCAATGTAACATGGTACAACTAGTCAAACATTTCAAAACAAAACATCTACTTAAATGTTGGCTGGATTTGACTTTTGCCAGTGTGTTAACAAATACAATTGCTGTATTTGCATAACTTGCTATGTCTAAGCAAATAGAACATATTATGACTTAACACGAAGACCTGGTTCACACAACATCCTTCCCCATTTTAGCTTAGTTAATATACACTGTATGATGTCAACCATCTTGTTAAAGGAAGGAAGAAATCTCCTAATGACCTCAGAAACACTTCTATTGATCTCACAACTTGGTTCCAGGATCTGTCTTTCCTGCATCAGAGAACGGTATCTTAATCGACCAAGCAATGACTTAATCTTACAAATTAGCAGAATCACAAAAAATGGGCGTTGATAAATTTACCTGTGAATGCCATTTCTATCTATGCTGCGAGAGAGCCCAGGATGGGTAGACTCCTTCTTATGACATCATTAAGTTGGGTCTGTACTTGTATATATAAAAAGCCAGCCCACAGGAGAATCTCCGGCTTTGGTGAAGATACTTGACAGACTGAAGAAGTGTCTCTGAAAGCAAACAATCCAATACATTAACATGCCTTACCATCTCCAGACGAACCAAGGGAGGGGCTGGGCTCTCTTGCAGCATAGATAGAAAGGGTGTTCACAGGTAAATTTACCAATGCCCATTCTCCTCCATGCTGCAGCAAGAGCCCAGGATGGGACATACCAAAGCTTGCATGTCCACAGGCGGGTCCTCGTCTGGCCAATCACTCTGACAGTGGAACCACTCGCTGAAGAACCCGTCTGCCGAAGGCCGCCGTCGCCCAGGCAAAGAAATTCAGATGGTAGTGTCTGATGAAGGGAGATGGGGATGTCCACGTGGCCACTCTGCAAATCGCTTCCAAGGATGCCTAGGTGGCTGAAGTGGCCGCGCTTCTGGTAGAGTGCGCCATTAGACCATGGGGTACCAGAAGAGCCACCGCTTTATAGGCTTGTGTGATGCACATCCTGACCCACCTGCTAATAGTAGGGGAAGAAGCCTTGCTCCCCAAGTGAGAAGGTGAAAAGGAGACAAACATGGCTTCTGTCTTTCTAAAAGGGTAAGTACGCTTGATGTAAATTCCAAAAGCCCTTCTGACATCTAGAGTATGCCACTTGCGCTCTAAGTCATGGTGTGGAAGGGGACAGAAGTCAGGTAACACAATGTCTTGGGACTGATGGTTCAGGTGCTGTTTCTCAGGTGACAGCTTGGCAGTGACCAGGGCCTTGCTAAGTAGGGGTTTAAAGAGCGCTGCCGAAAAGTTTGTCTCCTGCGCAGGGGGCAGAGGCCAGCTTCCATTTGCAGCATGACTCCGCCTGCCAATTTCGGAGCCACAGAAGCCTTCTTGCCGCCACCGAAGATGCCATGGCCCTTGATGCAAATTTGGTGGAACTGAGGATGGCATCCGCAGTGAATTCCGCCGCTACTATAATTTTGTTAAGGTCCTGATGAGACCTGAGATCAGAGGCAGGCAATCGATCCTGCAGTTGGTGCAGCCATCGTAGAGATGCCCTCGTGAAAAACAATGTAGCAGTCAAAGCCCGAACAGCCCACGCAGCTGCTTGGTGGTTGTGCTTGAGGGTCTGTTCGGAACGCTTGTCCTCTGGTTTAAGGACATCCTCTGGCTCGGTGGGAGTGCCAGAAGAGGAGAATGATGCCACAACCAGAGTGTCTACTGAGGGCACTGCAAGGGCGTTGGCTAGGGATGTGCTAACATTGTAGAACCACTTGTCCAAAGATGATGGACGAGGACCTGCCGAAGGGTAAGCGCACAGCTCCTTGACCATGTCGAGAAACAAAAGGGGAGAAGGCAAAACCTCCATGTGTACTACTGGCTTGGAAAAGAGCGATTCTCCTTGCCCGGATGGTTCCCCTTGTGGTTCAGGTGCTGTTTCTCAGGTGACAGCTTGGCAGTGACCAGGGCCTTGCTAAGTAGGGGTTTAAAGAGTGCTGGTTTAAAGACTAATGCAGAGGAGGTCTGATCTGGATGAGAGTCTTCTTCCTCTGAAAGATTGCAATCACAGATTTCGCCCTCTTCGTGCTCTGAACTAGAGGAACAACTGTGTTCAGATAGGGAGGCGCCCTCTTTCCCTTCATACTCCTCCCATTCTGCCTATGAAGAATGGACCCTGAGGTCTTGGGATCTGTGGAAATCTTGTTGCGGAGGTAAGGAAGCCATAGACTGAGAAGGGAGAAGGGCCTGAACCCTTCCCAGAGGCCGAAAAATCTGTTGAAAACCTACAGCCAATCCTTGCCTAATGGCTAAGGAAACAACTTCTTGGATGTCCCTGGGCCTGTTATCAAAGGTAGTGGAGGGTCAAAGGCCAGCTGCAGTGGGCGTAAAGGTGGCTTCCGGCCTGATCTGGGATGCCTGAACTCTGGAGGGAAGAGAGGGGGTATAGGGCCCAGACGTTTGCTGGAAATATGGCGCAGACCTGCTGAAATCCTGAGGTTGTTCCTCAAATGCCTCAGGGGACCAGACGGGGGGTCCAAAGGCTCCATTAACTACTTCCCCTCCCCGGGGGGGGCTTCTCTGGAAACCCTGATGTTCGGCTGTTGCAGTTGCCCTCTCATTTGTTGAATAGTCTTGTTAAATTGTCTCTCTAGAGCTGCATGTCTGCGTTTCTCTGCCTTCAGCTCAGCCTGAGTTGTCTTCTTAGGGGCTAGAGCCTTAGCTCTGATTTTTGCAGTCACTTCCCTCTGAGCAGTACATTGTCTGCATCTTTTCCTTTTAGTGGGTTGGAGGGCCTGTTCCACTGGTGGAGGGGGGGAAACTCTGCATGCGCACTATCCTGATCCATTTTAAATAAGCAAGGCTCAAGCGTTGAGAGAATGGCTCTCAAAAGTGCTTAAGGATGCCAGAGAATGGAATTGGGTCTTTGGAGCCCTGAAAATGGTCGCCAGGCCACTCAAAATGGCCGCTCACCTCGTGTCTGAAGAGACTCTTGCAAGCCTCAAGCAATCAGAAGGAAGAGATGCCTCCCACACGATCAGCTGGCTGGCTGTTATCAGTTTGCCGATCAGTTTTACAATCGGACAAACTGTGGCTATGAGGAAGGTCTCAGACTCTTCCCTGCTTGCCTAGCAGCGCTTGGGAAAATGTTTATCCCAACGTTGCAGGAGAACGCGGCCCCGTTCTCCTGAAGTTGCAGCTGCCCAGATCCCCGGGAGCTGATTGAAGCAAGGGTAGCTTCTGTAGAAAATCACTGAATAAAATGCTAACGCTTTCAGAGACACAGCTTGTGACTTAAAGAAGCTGAGTCAAAGCTGGGGATTCTCCCGGGGGCTGGCTTTTTATATATGCAAGTACAGACCCAGCTTAATGATGTCATAAGAAGGAGTCTACCCATCTTGGGCTCTCGCTGCAGCATGGAGGAAAATGCTTGGATGAAAGAATTGTAGAACGTTTCATGGCCTCTAATATAATAGCGTCCAACTTGGTAATAAGCATACATCACACCTGTCCGGCGTATGAATGAAGGCAACCAGATCTGGCCTAATGGAATGAATTAGAAGACAAAGTGGTACTTATTTCTTTCCTCAGTCACCAGAACAGAAGGGGTGAAATAGCTGAAATAATACTCAGAAAAAGCAAAGGAATAGATGGTATAGCTTGATTTTGTTTCATTTCAAACTTCTGAGAAAAGAGCTGGTCAGAAGGATCTATTTTCACTGAGACCACATATATCTTATCCAGCCAGCCAGGTGTAGACTGAAAATGAAATGATGCAGCACACTTTTTTTTTAAAGGAAATGAAGTGCATACAATTTGTTTCCAAGTTGGCTTGAGAGCTAACTCTTAACTTTTTAAGTTGGATAGATGGGTGGATAGTACCATTCTTTCTGGACCCACTTCAACCTTAGAAATGGCTGCTATACTTTCTCGTAGAGCTCTGAAGTGCTATTCAAAATTTAAAGTACTTTTCTAGAGCTTCCTGTAGAATTCAGTAATAACTGGGGAAGGATTCCAATGCAGTTCCTCTCCTGATTGTCTACCCATAATTTTCATGAGAATATTAAGTTCAAATCCAAGCACTTGACATACAGAATCCTCAACATCCATACACAGAATATACAACCAAGTCAACACATTTTTCCACTCATGTAAGTGTAGAAAATGGGAATTTTCTCTTTGCTAGATCTCTTGCATTAAGAGCCGCAGTGGCGCAGTGGTTAAATGCAGTACTGCAGGCTATTTCTGCTGACTGCCAGCTGACTGCAATTTGGCAGTTCGAATCTCACTAGGCTCAAGGTTGACTCAGTTTTCCATTCTTTCAAAGTGGATAACATGAGGACCCAAATTGTTGGGAGCAATATACTGATTCTATAAACCGCTTAGAGAGGCATGTAAAACATTGTAAAGTGGTATATAAGTCTAAGTGCTATAGCTATTATCTTGGTCTGTCAAAATGTGTCTTATTGCGAAATGGATGCAGCAGCTGTTCAGTTCCTTATTGAGGCATATATTCTAATGAAGCAAATATAAAATGTGCTGAACCCTGCATCAAAGCACAAGTAAGGAAGTTAGCTACAATTTTTAATACAATTTTTAATACAATTTTAATTAAAACATATTTTCAAGTTGAAATTCAAACTTTGAATTTGGGACTATTACAGAAAGTATTAACATGTTCCTGGAAATATACTAGTGCACCAAAAGCTGACTTGATGGAATTTGTTCCTTTTATCAGCGTAAAGATTGGACAATACGATTCCACCTGGTCAAAGCTCAATTCAGTATTTCAAAACAGAGAGGTAACAATTTCCCAAAGGAGGCAATTATATAATATCACTACATTTTATTTACTTTTGATATAACCTTACGTTCTTTTTTCTTACTGTCAGTTCTTTTAATCTAATTGTTCAGTATTTGTACAAATCTCTAATTGTATTTGTTTTTTATTGCAGTTCTATATCAAAATATTAAAACAAGTGTCAAGTTTGTTGTTGCTTTTTGTTCTGGCTTAAAGTATTGTGTGAGCCTAATTCATTTGATTAGTTTATGCTTCAACAGACCATGAAAATTCAGAAAATGGATTAATGCAGTAACCGGGGTCAATGAATTGCATGAACCTATTTGGTGGTGCTCCATTAGGGAGAGACACCAATATCCAGTGTCCCTTATATGCCCACTGCAATTGGCTGCCTATCCCGACTGGTGAAAGAAAGAGGAAAGGGATTTTTAAAGGGAGCCAGTGCAGTCCAGTTAAAGCTGATGTACAGTTAGACTTGCGACCACAATTAAGCCCAACATTTCTGTTGGTAAGTGAGACATTTGTTAAGTGAGTTTTGCCCCATTTTACAAACTTCCTTGCCATCGTTGTTAAGTGAATCACTGCAGTTGTTAAGTTAGTAAGACGGTGGCAAAGTGTATTTGGCTTTGCCATTGACTTTGCTTGTCAGAAGGTTGCAAAAGGGGATGACGT
Organism: Pseudonaja textilis; assembly: GCF_049901715.1. Lineage (NCBI taxonomy): Eukaryota > Metazoa > Chordata > Lepidosauria > Squamata > Elapidae > Pseudonaja > Pseudonaja textilis. The sequence goes on from NC_141990.1 coordinate 20,430,512, forward strand.
AATCCTGAGACAGCGCAACCATCATAAATATGAACCAGTTGTCAAACATCCAAATTTTGATCATGTGACCATGAGGATGCTGCAATGGTTGTTAAGGGTGAAAAACAATCATAAGTCAGTGACGTTTTAACTTTGAATGGTCAGTAAATTTATTTATTTATTTTATTTGTCAATCGCTTACAAGATAATAGGTATAAGTATAAACATGAGTAAGAATACAGGAAATCGGTACGAATAAATGGGGACAATATGACAGGGACTGTAGGCACAATGATGCACTTATGCATGCCCCTTACAGACCTCTTAGGAATGGGGTGAAGTCAATAGTGGATAGTTTGAGGTTAAAGGAGTGGGAGTTAGAGGATGTAACAACTGTCATGCCCCTGATGGAGACTGACTGAGCAGTCAGAGGAGGACCCAGGCCCATCCCCTATCCATGGAGGTGAGGATCAGAGTAAAATGTGGTCTACTCGGGAGGAGAGGGCCATGGTCCTCTTCATGGGTTGCAGGTGTGAGGTCTGCATAAGAGTTCGGACCTGCGTGCTAACAGACACTGGAGACAATTTAGTGTTTTATTTTCTAAAGAAGGTTTATCTTGGTTGGCGTTCTTCCAACGGACTATCCCTGGTTATCTTCTTGAAGTTGGCAATTATCTATCCTGGTTTGTCAAGGAACTTCATCCAATGCGGTTTGTTTTTGGTTTTTGCTTCGTTATCGGCTCTTTGAATTTGAACTGTGTTTCTTGCCTTTGAAATGTTATTTTGAAAATAGTTCACTCCTCCACTGTGAAAAATTAAACAGTGAAGCCAAGATGAAGGCATTAAAGGACTTTTAGTTACGTTTTGGATTTTGTTATATTTCTGATATACTCTGGGTCATCACAACAACAGAGTCAGGTAGTGCATTACAGGCATTGACCAAATGAACTGTTGTAAGTCGAGGACTTCTTGTATCAGGACATTTCCCAGGGTCTAAGAAACAGAAGGATGAGGATGAGTCAAAGTTCCTTTCACTTCAATTGGCCGAAGCCTGTTCAGAACTTCCTCTTGGATGATGCCCCTGCACCCCAGTTTCTGTTAGCCTCAGTTGAAACCAATGGGATTGCAGTCTGACCAATGCATACATTAAAGCAGAGGTCTCCAAACTTGGCAACTTTAAGACTTGTGGACTTCAACTCCCAGAATTCTCCAGCCAGCTATGCTATAAGCTATGCTGGCTGAAGAATTCTGGGAGTTGAAGTCCACAAGTCTTAAAGTTGCCAAGTTTGGAGACTCCTACATTAAAGCATACATTCAGACAGGCTAACCTAACCTTCCCTAATTTAGCTCTCTTCAGAGGTAGCCATGCTGCCTTGGAAACTAGTCCTGACACACCTGGAGAACATCCCATAGGAAGATGGGACTACAGGCGTTTCTTCATTTACAGTCATTCGTTTAGTGACCAATTCAAAGTTACAACTGGAAGCGTTCAAGAAGAGATTGGACTGCTATCTGTCAAAAATGATGTAGGGCCGTGATGGCGAACTTATGGCATGTGTGCCAGAGGTGGCATGCAGAGCCTTCTCTCTGGGCACGCAAGCCGTCACCCCAGCTCCAGCTCTACCATGCATATGTGAATGCCTCCTGCTGGCAAGCTGGTCTTCGGGTCTCAGCTGCACATGCACAGGGCTCATGTGGAGGAGTGCATGTATTGGAGGGCGGGGGCACATGCGCAGGGGGTGGGGTACATGCGTGATGTGCACGCACTTTGGGCACTTGGTGCTGAAAAGCCATCACCGGTGTAGGGTCTACTTGGGCAGGGGGGTTGGACTAGATGACCTACAAGGTCCCTTCCAACTCTGTTAATCTGTATTCTGTAATGTACGACAGTTGCACCATCGAAGAATTGCAGGTAGTCCTCAAGTTACAACCATTCATTTACTGACTGTTCAAAGTCACAAAGGGAGTGTTTTCGCATTTATGACGATTGCAGAATTTCTGTGGTCATCCGATCAAAATTGGACTGCGTAGCAACTGGCATGTATTTATGACGGTTGCATTATCCCTGCATGATGTGATCACCCTCTGCAATCCTCCCAGCCGAATTCCAACAAGCAGTCAATCGGGAAGTTGGATTCGTTTAATGACCACATGGTTCACTTAACAAGCATAGTGATTCATTTAACAACCGGGGCAAACAAGTCATAAAATCAGGCATGACTCACTTAACAATTGCCTCGTTTAACAACAAACGTTTTGGTCCTAATTGTGAGGGGCTGCCACAAGGAAGAGGGAGTCAAGCTACTCTCCAAAGCACCTGAGGGCAGGATAAGAAGCCATGGATGGAAACTAATCCAGGAGAGAAGCAACTTAGACTAAGGAGACATTTCCTGACAGAACAATTAACAAGTGGAACAACTTGCCTCCAGAGGTTGTGAATTCTCCATACTGGAAGTTTTTTAAAAGATGTTGGATAACCATTTGTTTGAAGCGGTGTAGGGTTTCCTGCCTAGGCAGGGGGTTGGACTAGAAGATCTCCAAGGTCCCTTCCAACACTGTTATTGTTAATTGTGGTTGTAAGTCAAAGATTACATGAGCCGTGGTGGCGCAATGGCTACAAGGCAGTATTGAAGTTAACTCTGCCCACTGCTAGGAGTTCGATCCTGACTCGCTCAAGGTTGATTCAGCCTTCCATATTTCCGAGGTCAATAAAATGAGGACCCAGATTATTGGGGGCAATACGCTGACTCTGTAAAACCACACAGATAGTGCTTTAAAGCACTATGGAGAGGTATATGAGTCCAAGTTCTATTGCTATTGCTATTACCTGCATGCTACCTGAGAAGCTATTAAATTCAAGCTTTAATGTTCCCCCTGCTTTTTTCTATGCCTCCTGCGAAGAAAATCAATATAGCCCAACAATGATGTTTTGGTACCCGTGAGAAGAAGAGTGTTCATGGAGAAAGAGATACATTCACAACTAGCCCTCAGCACCTACAGATTGATGTGAAATGTCCTCTCTGCTATCACAGGACTAAATCCCTGAAGAGAACACTCCCCACTATTCCAGAAACTGGACCCACATTTTCTGACCTTCAAGACCAACCGTTTCTGGAAAGGGTTAAAATCCTTTTCAAGATCTTTCTGGAGCCTTGCAAAAGCCCTTTGACAAAAGTGGGGGGAGGGAGAGAGGGGGAGGGAGAGGGAGGGAGGGAGAGGGGGGAGAGAAAGAGAGATAGAGGGAGCAGGGCAATTACAAATTAGAAAAAAGGGACAACATGGCAAAGCACTCTCTTGTGATGTGCAAAAACCCTCCTCTTTAATTGGAACTCAATTAAGTGAATAATTGTTACAAATGTAGTAATTACATTCCAGCACTGCATGGAAAGGAACCAGGGCCTCAGGATTCCAGATGAGTCAGAGCTGGAAAAGAAAAGGGCCTGCTCTGGTACGACTTGTGTTTGCAACCACCCCAACTCTGCCTCTGCCAGCAAAGAGCAGGCAAGAGGTGAATTCTTACAGCGGGTTCATGAAGCAGATCAGCTTCTGGAAAGACGAGACACACGGCAGCCAAGAAAACAAAGGCAACAGCATCCAAATAGATGCAAACAATAATTCTCCATCACAGAAAGCCTATTGTGACTGCATCCAATTTTGCAATTTTTTTTGCAGCAGTTCTTAAGCAAGCACGGCAGTCATTAAATGAGTCAGTCCCCCCCCATGGGTGTTTGTTGACAGATACTGGTAGAAAGGGCCGGAAGCTGGCAAAATCCGCCAAAAAATGCAGTTGTGTAACCACAAGGCGCTGCAAATAGCCATAAATGCAAACAGCTATAAAATAAGAGACTTTCCATGATGGAGAACTATTGCCAAGCACCCAAAAACATATGTGTGTGTGTGTGTGTGTGTGTGTGTGTGTGTGTGTGTGTGCATGTGTGCACACGCATGCAGCTATCAGTTTGCAAATGGGCTGTAAATAGTTCAGGAAGGTCCCTCATAACTTCAGACAACAAGCAACTTGTCAATAAGCAAGGACTACCTGCATGTACAGTGGTACCTTGGTACTGAAGTGCTTTGAAACTCATCCAATTTGGTGTTCCACATATTTTGTCACGAAAATTTTGTCCCAGTACTCATCACTTGTTTGATACTCAATGCACAAGCTAGAACTTATTGTCAGTTGTGATTGACCGCGTTATTACTTATGGGAAAATTTTGTTTGGCCCTCGTTGTTTTTGGTACTCATCATGCCTCCCGAAACCAATTCATGATGAGTACCAAGGTACCGCAGTATATTCATTTTTGTGCTTGTTTATTTAATTATTTATCAAACAAATTTATATAGCTGCCTGTGAGTATAGTTACACGTACTCTCTCTGAGCTGTTTGTATCCTTCCCTCCTTAAGGATAGAAATTGGCCACACAATCCCTGCAGATCTGTTTACCCTAAAACTATTCTAATGCTCAGGAGACTCCAGGATCACCTTTAAAATTACAGAGAAAACTGGGATGCTTAGAAGTTCACATTTATCTGCTGGATGCTTCTTCATCCTTTGGCAAACTGATGTTTTCTTTCTAGCTATATCTACCATGGCAGCTGGTGTATTCCCCATGTTTTTCAAAGTTCTCCCCCTGCACACACTCCCCCAGCAAAATGGTGGTATATCTTACTCTTTTCTCAGAAATCAAAATGAGTCCCTCTCATTTATACTGCTAATAAAAGAACCGTAGTGGCGGAGTGCTTAGAGTGCCGTCTTGCAGGCTATTTCTGCTGACTACCGGCTGCCTGCAATTTGGCAGTTTGAATCTCACCAGGCTCAAGGTTGACTCAGCCTTCCATCCTTCCGAGGTCATTAAAATGAGGATCCAGATTGTTGGGGTCAATATGCTGATTCTGTAAACTGCTTAGAGAGGGCTGCAAAGCACTGTGAAGTGGCATGTAAGTCTAAGTGCTATTGCTAATAACAATGCTGCGATATAATTTGAAGTGAAGAATGGTGGCAGTGTCAAATTCAATCAGGGAGTTACAAAGTTAGGTGAAGCCTTGACCCAAGCTCTTAGTTCTCTTGGCAACATTTTCAGACATGGTTGCCCTTGCCTTCTTCCTAGGGCTGGGAGAGAAGGGTTGGCCTAAGGCGGGTATCAGCAACCTGCGGCTCTGGAGCAGCATGCGGCTCTTTGGGCTCTCTGCTGTGGCTCCCTATTGGGTGATCCTTCCACTGGCTGGCCCCCGCCTCTCGCCCTCCCCTCCCAGTCACTCCTTGACTGGTATGAGGAGGTAAAACACAAAAAACAGAGAGGGAGGGAGACCCATTTCCCACAGAAAACACTGGGAGCCACAAAACCTGGGTACGTGGTGCATGGAGGGGTGTCATGTGACTGGTGGGAGTGACATTGGTTTGGCCACACCCACCCAGGTTTTGAGGCTCCTGGTGTTTTCTTTTCTGTGGGAAACTGGTCCAAATGGTTTTTTGAGTGTTTAAGGTTGCAGACCCTTGGCCTAAGGTCATCCAAATAGCTTCCTGCCTAAAGCAGAATTAGAACTCATGGCCTCCTGGTTTCTGGTGTGGTACTTTCAACTACAATCCTAAACTCATTTTCATTTTATGAATGGCACTGAAAAAAGTGACTTATGATCCGTCTTTGTACTTGCAATTGTTGTAAAACCCCAAGGTCACATGATTAAAATTCAGATGTTTAGCAACCAGCACATATTCATGATGGTTACAGCAATCCAGAGTCATGTGACCACATTCTGCAAGCTTTCCAGCCTGTTTCCAATAAGCATGTAAATGGAGGAATCTGAATTTGCTTAGCAACAATATGATTCATTTAACAACCATGGCAAAAATTATTACAAAGTTAGGCAGAACTCATTTAATAAACATTTTGCTTAGCAACAGAAATTCTTATCCCCAATTGTGGTCATAACCTGAAGACTACGTTTATGTATTTCTTCCTGATTAAGAGAAATTTTAAAAAGCAATCCTTCATGCTGAAAACAAAACAACTTTCATAGCAAAATAATGTAACAAACAGTTCTTTGTTTTATCAAATTAGAAAGCATTACTTTTCAGAAAATTATAACAGAAAAGAAGAACTGGGTGTCAGAACACACACTTTGCCATATGTAACAGTCTAATTGGCCCTATTTTCTGAATCTGAAAGTAGTCATCAGTAGTTTTTCTTTTCTAAACCTTTATTTTTTTAAAAAAAAACCAATTAGGATTTCTAAAAGAAGTATTTCTGCTTATTATTGAAGATGTGATTTTATTTCTCAGCTTGGTGTGAATACTTCTAAACACAATGCCTCCTTTCATTTTAGCCACACAATATTCCATGCGCTGTTTTAAAACAACAACTTGGCAGGGGGGAGCGAGAAGAAATAGTGAATTTTCTCTTCCTTTTTTTTTTTTTTTACTTTCCACAGGACTTCACAACTCTAAAAGATGCCGCTTGAGCAATAGCCAATGAGCAGTCCGGTAACTCTCTGCCCTTCCTCTTGGAGACACGAGCAGAGCAAAAGATCCATCTGAACTTCTCAGTCAGGTACAAAACCAGGATGCTGTATGTTATCAAACCCTGCCCCTTACAGCACAGAACATAGAATAACCGAGTTGGAAGGGAACATGACGGTCTTCTAATCCAAACTCCTGCTCAAGTAGGAAAGCCTATACCATTTCAGATAAATGGTTGTTCGGTGTCATTTTGAAAGCCTCCAGAGATAGAGTAACCACAATTTCTGAAGGCAAGCTGTTGATTGCTCTCCTCATTAGGATTTTTTTCCTTAGTTCTAAGGTTGCTTCTCTCCTTGGTTAGTTTCCAGCCATTGAGTCTCATCTTGTCTTTTGGTGCTTTGGAAAATAGTTTGATTCCCTCAATAAAAACCCCTCAAATATTGGGAGACTGCTATCATGTCACCCCCCGAGTCCTTTCATTGCAGCTTAAGCCTTTGTGAATCCACTTTCATTAATGGCACCTCTATGGGTTTAAAACGAGGCCTCCATTCAAGACATGGGCTCAGAAGACACTCTGTGGCTGAGAGAGGTGGGGCAACTGCACTGAGGTTGCCAAATGGTGGTCATTTGCAATGAAGCCCAAGGTCATTGAGGCTCATGGAAGATTTTCTGCTTCCCTATTCTTCAGAACCACTTGCATCAGCAGCTGTCAAAGGCTGAAGAGTATTCCTGGGGGCTGTGTTTGCAAGGGAGAGGTGAAGGAGCAGCTGAGATATCTTGCCTGGCTTGAACAATTAAAGAAGACAGCCCTTACAGCTGACCGTGCACCCAACACTTCCTGTTTGCCAATAGAGCTTACTGGAATGGTTCTACTTCCACCTACATTTTTACTCCTTCTAACACTGATGCCAGAGCAGATCCAAATAAGTCTTAACAAGTCAGAGCTGCTCTTGAAAAGACCATGCCAAGAAGCTCTTCCATCTAGCATCCTGTAGCTACGCAGATAGCAGACAGATCACAAGCAGGCATGGCGACAATTAACAAAACCCCTGCTTAAACTCTGTGAAAGAACATAGACCCGGCCTGAAGAATGGTGAAAGAATAAGTGAATCGTTAGGATTATCCAGTCCTGTGGAAGAAGAAAATGTGAGAAAGGAACTCAGAATAAATCTGCCTTAATTTTATTTAGTGTAAGTTGGGGCAGAGATAAATCCTTACAGGCTTTCACTATTCTGTTATTCTATACATTACAGCAATAAAGAACATTCTAGAAATCCTTTCTGTGCCAGTTGCTTCAACTTGCCTACCTCAAAGGCAATCTTTTTCTCATCAATCTTAAAAGCCACTCAGAATTTCTCTCATCCCCTTGGTCAATTTTGTACAGATTAAAGGATAGTGGATAGCAGTTAATGGATTATCATTTTAATTATTTGTAGAGCCCCAGAATGTAAAATGAGTGAGCATTTTATTTTCCTATAGTGGGATGCCTGAAATCTGCCTCAGAACAAATATTTACTCTCCAACATATACGACTTAACTAGACTCTTAGCTAAGAATTTGGCAATAGTCTCTCAAACATCAACATAATATAACTCGGTAAGAATTTTTATTGCAAACTAGAAGGAAGCCATATGAAACAGTTAATTGCCTTCTGTCGGATGTGTGAATGTAATTCCCTCTTATACTAGAGAAGGTAAAACTGTTTTTTCTTCTGACTTCCCCCTATTTCAACATACTCTCTGCACTGTATATTACAGCCCTGCAGCTGAGCAATTGTTAGTTGTTGACATAACCAACATTTCTGCCCCGAGGCCCACTGCCTCTCAGTTTATATCTCACTCTCTGAAAAAGAATTTAATACTTTATTTGACTTATCATTTGTGAATATTTGTCCTCATGCAACAAAGCAGATCTTCAGCTACAAACCCGCTGGCCAAGGCCAATCTGATCCATCCAGAAGCCCTCTTCTTGTAATAAATTACTACACAATCAGTCACTTGGACAAGCAAGGGGTAATGCCACTCCCTACACATATGCACACACAGCTATCTCTCCCCCGCCCCTGAAAATTTAAACATAGGAGTGCTTCAAAAATTCTGCAATGTTTATAAAGCTGGTAACTAAACGTTTATGAAGATATTATATGGAATATGGCTTCAAAAAACATATAAAGTCTACTAGAAAAACAGCTGGGGAAGGTTTGGAATAGGAGAATCGTGGCAAGAAAAGAATTATGCTCCCTACTTTCCACTATTCTAAAGTGTGGCTTCTCCATGCTGTTTTTTATTATGCCTTCCATCATTTAAAACACCAAGTTGGAAGAAAAGATGCATCTTCATGTTAAATCTGCTTCCTTCTGAAGTAGAACAATCTCTCAGTGCTTATGGTATGGATAAAGCATACATGAAGTTTTTCTTCTTCTCAGAGAAAGCAAGGACCAGGATGGTCATCTGATGAAGCTGACCAGAAAATCTAGAACACACAAAAGAAAATACTTGTTCATTAATTAACCAATGGAATCCACTACCACAAGGCATGGAGAGGATCACTAACATGGACCTTTTAATAGAGGAAAGGATAAATCCACGATAGATAGATCTATCAAGCGCAATTAATCTTAAAAGATTAATGGTATGTCAAGACTAGAGGCAAAAGGTTTTCAAATACCAGTTGCAGCAGAATAATGGCAAAAGAGGAATATGTCTCCATCTGCTTCTTGCAAAGATACTACAGCATTTGATTGACCACTGTAAGAAATCAAATGTTGAACTAAAAAGGACCTTGGCCTGATCATGTCCTCATGTAACAGTTGAGGCATGCAGGGAAATACTTCAGAAAACCACAAGCTACCAAGATTAGTCCAGAAATTTATCTTAACAGGTAGACATCAACTCATTGGATGAATCCCATGTTCTGTTTTAAAACCTCCAGTCAAAGATGAGATCTAAAACTTTGGACATCAGTCACAATTCTTGTGACTATATTTGATAAATTATTCCTTCCCACAATCATAATATACTATATTTTTAAAGGCTTCGGCATAAAAATAGAATGTTCCAAAGCTCAGTGGAAGATTTAGTCTTTGGCATATCTAAAAACTGAATGTGAGATGAAGGAGTTTAATTTTGCTCTGTTATTTTAAGGAATCAGGAGATCTCTGTAGTTCAAGATGGCTACCATCAACCAGAGTGGACAACATACTGTGCAGACAAACCATGGCTCTATGGTTAGACTTACACAATATGCTTAAATTCATTCACCCATTTTCTGAATCCACAATGGGAGCACTGGAAGTCCATGGTTGTAATAACTAGGACTGTTAATACTGACCCATAAACCAGCAAATTAGGCTGGGTTTACACAATAGTATACCATCAGAAAATCTAATCAATATTAAAACAGATTAAATTCTGCACATACACATTTGGTCTTCTGGTTATGCATGTGTTACAAATTTAACTCATATTATTGCAAGGAATTTTTTTTCTGAACTCTTCTTTCTTCAATCACCACTTTCCTTCTTTGGTTCATCAACTTTGCCCCCTTTCAACTGTCTTGATCTGTGTCCCAAACATCACTGCCTAAAACCACTTAGTTACTGGATCTGTCTCCTATCCTGTTATCCTTAAAACTGTGAGTTCTAATCTTACCTTAAGACATGAAAGCCAGCTGGGTGATATCGGGCCAGTCACTCTCACTCAGCCCAACCCACCTCACAAAGTTGTTGTTTTGGGGGAAATAGGAGGGAGATGTGTTTGATATGTACATCAGCTTGACTTTTTTGTAAAAATAATAAAGGTGGTATATAAACAATCAAGCAAATAAATAAAAACAGTGTCTGACTTTCTAACACAAACCAAAAATTAGTTTCCCCACCTCTCATAGAAGAATGCAGATACCTCCAAGCTATTGACATTCACTATGCCATGCAATCACATCACTCGAGAATTAATCTGAGACTCTGAACCTGTGATCTCACCATAGAGAAAAAAAAATCTGTTTTCTCACAAAATTACATGGCAGTTCCTTATTTGTACAGGGCCACATTCCCTTCAAGTACTTCAACTTACAACTTCCCCTCCATGAAACACAACACCGAGCCTCAAGGAAAACTCCAAATCACACATTGATGGAAAACCTTAAATATAAAACAGAGACAGCAGTTTTGCTTGTGTTCTTCTTCTCAGCTGCACTTCATGCTCTGAAGTCCTGCTGATGTGCAGGGGCTGCTTTATTACAAACTGCTAATAAAAAAGGGGAGGGGGAGGCAAGGCAGAAGCAACATATTTTTAAAATGATAACACATCAGGGGAAAAAAAGATAAATCCTACTCCTCCATTTGGTTTTTATTCGCTTAGCTATTTAGAGTAATTTGCACAAGTCATTCCAAGCATGGGAAGAAAAGAAAAAAAGAAAAGAAAAGCAATGTTTTTTTGTGAAAATAGAGAGATTGGCTCTTATTAAACCAGAATAGCTTGTTTAATGGGATGCATCTGTTGTTGAGTCAGGGCAGAACAGGTGATGGGATTTTTTAGGGTAGCAATAAAACACTAGCTGCACCGCTCTGCACATTCTTAGCGAGGAAGATCAAGAGAACATATTCAAATTCTGGACTCAACCATCATCTGGGCATCTGAGATTGAATAGAATAGAATCATAGGGCTGAAAGGGACCTTGGAGGTCTTCTAGTCCAATCCCCTGCAGAAAGAAAGTCTACTTTATTTGGCTCTGGCATAGCGCAATGGTATGCAACCATCTGCCAAAAGCCATACCTGTCCATTTACTGTGATCCTATGGGCCTCATTCCATAAAACAGGGTGGGGGACTGAAGTTTATTTAACCTAAATTACCTAGCACAGTAGACTACCTAAAGTAGTTAGATATGTAAAGATATGATATGTAAAAATATGTAAAGTTTTCGAAAATAGTTTTTGAAAAGTTTTTTTTCTGGAAAAATTGGACATTTGCGGAGAAAATTAAACATATGCTTTATTTATTGTATACATCTCTTCACTGATCTAAGCTCACTTTTCCATTTTAGGAACATTCAATGTGCAACTCTGTTTACTCAGAGTTGTCATGTTTAGTATAGTTATTACAATGTAAAAGTATAATTCAGACAGGAAACAATTATGGTTACTAATTTAATTTACTTCAAAAATGTTTTCATTTTTGTATAAGATGTGGGAGAATTCTGGACTCTCTTAATGTTGTCAGATTGGTAAGATAGGGAAAAAAAATGATGCTAAGAAGAAACCACCCACAAAATCATCTAGAGACATGTCTTTCGAGGTCAAAGAAGAGCTGATCCAACAAATCAGCAACAAATACACCCACAAGCAAATTGGCCGTCGAAATCATGTTCCTTCCTAGCAAAATAACAGTAGTGCCCAGGGGGAGTGGATGGGATTCAAAATAAAAACCATTCTCTCTTGAGCTGGAGATTTGTATTATCTTGCTTTTCCACGGGCTACGGAAATGGAAAAGCTGCATTATTCAACAGTCTTTGTATAGTAATAGTCTCCCTATTCTAAGTTAATAGAAAACATTTTGGAGCAGTAAATGATGACAGTGTACAAACACATCGTCTTATTGTTTTCATTATTCCAAAACAGAATATTTTGTTGCTAGGTTTTTTCTCTTTCCAAAATATGTCAATGGTTTCCATTTTAAAAAGGCCCAGGGGAGAGGGGAGGAAAATCTGTTCTTCCCCAATTCATTACAGTTTTATCCCAAAACATTCTTAATTCTTTTAAGTGCCAGTGTTTATGATTATTCCTTACATTTTTTCCATTGTCTCATCCTATTCTATTTGGCACTTTTGCTCTCACAATATTTCGTGAGTCCAGTTGTGGGTTATAATTCTGTTTATGGCTTATTGTGTTGCGTCATTCCAGCCAGTTGTGCCATATCCAAAATGATTAATGAATTCAATACACCGGCTGGGAAAGCAGCGGTCCATAACTTTTCAGAGATCAGCCACCGTCCAGTGACTTTGTAAACATCCCTTCCCCCACTCCCCTGACAACAAATTTTAAAGATTGTTGCATCAGTTGAAATGTCACCCAATCTCACAAACTGACAGTGTTCTCACTCTCAAATTTCATGAGATTTTTAGCCTCTCAACTATGATTGTTGCAAATATCTTATAGTCTGCATTCAAAAGAGATATCTGTCTATAATTTTTAATCAGTGATGGATCCAAATTTTCTTTCTGTATCAATGTGATATTAGCTTCGGTCCACGGTCGTGGAATTTTTGCCTCCTCTAAAACTGCATTGAAGACTTCTAATAATGATTGGCCCAGAATGTTTTGTTGATTTTTATATAGTTCTGACAGGATGCCGTCTGGGCCTGGCGCTTTGTTATTTTTTTGTTTATTGATTGCCTTAATAATTTCTTCCATTTTGATTTCCTCATTCAATATAATTTTTGTTTCTTCCGTAATTTTGGGTAAATCTGCTTCCTTTAAACATGCCAATATTTTCTCTTCTATATGCCCATGATTTTCGTTGTATAATTTCTCAAAGAACATCTGAGCGATGTTCTTCTTTGCATTTTCCTGATAGCAGCACACCCTTCCATCTTCATCTTGTAGTTTAGTGATTTCATGATATTTTGATTTCACCCCAGATTTTGAAAAGAGTCATCTCTCCCACAATATTCTGATTATGCAATGACAACAAAATGGCATAAACCTTTAGGGGCCCTCTGGGATGTCATAGATAAAAATGAAGCAACAGGCATCAGCTCCCGGCTTATATGATGCATGAACTCAATCTCTAATCAAAGTGGATGTTATTAATCTTGAAATCCTCAAACTGAGTTGATATGCCAATGAAAGTCAGACGCCTCAGCATCACAGCCATAAAGATCAGGATGTGGTACTTAAAGCTGCCAGAATTTAGCGAAAGGTCGATTGATTCAAATCCATGGCATTTCAATTGTCAATTAAGTCGTGATCTTAAAATTACCACACCCACAAAAAGACTCTCTTGAAATTCCTTGTTTATTTTACTCTAGAAATGTACATGCTGTGCTTCATTTCCCTGTCATTCCCTGATTGATGGTAAGAATGAACTACTGCTCCTAGAACAAGAGAATGCCATTAAAAAACAATACTCTTTTGCAACACATGTCAAAATAATGGATCTACGTGTCTTTTGTACTGCAAAACTGTACCTATTTAGTGATAAGGAGATGTTAAGTGACCATGCAGATAAGAGTTTCTCCAGGAGCATATGACCCCAACTTGGCCCTTCAGCTCTCCCAATTGTGCAACCATCCACCTGATGGCTGCTCATCCTCTTTTTCTCTTTCCTTCCAACAATAAACAAAAGTGTCAATATTTTTCTGTGACACCCAAAACCCAAGCTCCAATACAGAACTGGAGACCCACTTCCAACCTCACTATAATCTAGAACAGGAGTGTCCAACATTAGCAACTTTAACTCTTCTGAGCTTAAAAATCTCAGAATTCCCCAGCATAGTTGGCTGGAGAATTCTGGAAGTTGAAGTCCACAAATCTTAAGGTTGCCGAGATTGGACACCCCAATCTAGAATGTTCAAAATGAGAATTCAAGTGAGAACTCTTTTTCCATTATATAACCTATTATATAACCTATTATGTAACCTAAGAGATGGGGCGTTGGTTCTTACCTGATACGCTTCTTTTCGTAGAGCTGTTGAGAGTGTCCAGGTTGGGAGGAGCTCCAGTCTCGGCTCTCACAGGCTGAGCTTGAGATTGAGGCACGCCTCTCACCATCACGTGGTCCTCCGGGCGCGCCCCAGTTTTGCGAAGACGAGAAGGAAGGTCCTGTTCTCATCTTACTCAGGAAAAAAATATTAGTTTGCTCGGTCGAACAGCAGGGTTTCCCACCAGACGGCCTACGGGTGGGGCTGGACACTCTCAACAGCTCTACGAAAAGAAGCGTATCAGGTAAGAACCAACGCCCCTTTTCCATAGAGCTGTCTCGAGTGTCCAGGTTGGGACATACCAAAGCTTGGCTAGTCCTGCGGGTGGGCTCCCGTCTGGAATGGGACCTCTCCTGGAACCCTGATGACCCGCTGGAGGGCACACCCAACAGGAGAACCCCTCGGAGGTTGGAATGCCTCAACGAGAGGGCCTGATGAAGGAGACGGGGCTGTCTAAAGGTAGCCCTGCCGGGGATGCCACGGATGCTTACTGAGACCGTGGGGCAAGGAGACTAGGTAGAGCGGCCAAAACCTTGTTAGGGACCCAGTACGAGGAGCCCCGGGCAGAGGCGAGGATGGAAGTTCCCCTGAGAAGAGCTAGCCAGAGTGAGGGGAGGCGCCCTCAATAACCGGAGGGTCACCGTTGCGAGGGTGGCGATGGGACGCTCTAGGGTGTTATGGGATAGACCCTGTTGGGAACCCCCCTGAGAGAACTCCAGGTCAGAGTGATGGAGGGGAGACGTAAGGAGTTCCCAAACTGTGACCTGTGCTAGTGGGGACCAAGTTTGGTTCCGCCCAGAGCGAGGCGGTCGGCCCTGCTCAAGAGCCAACTGACCGAGGACCGCCCCAGAGGGAACTAAGGGTAGTAGTGAGGACCAGGGCAAGGGGTCCGTGTATCTGGATTATGAGGCTGTGGGCCGGGGGCCCAGAGAAGGAACCCCAGCTAACATGGGGTGGGGATAAATGTGTTGCCGGCCAGATGCCCTGGGGCAAGGTGAGGAGGACAAGGGTGCTCCAGACTATGAGCCTGCGTCCGGGAGCCGTATGGTCTACCGGGAGTCTTGGTATGGAGAGGTAAGGCAGATATGAGGATTAGGCTTCCCCAACAGTTTGGGCAAGGCTGAAGAGAAAGAGATTTTGCAGGAGTTAAGTGTCAGAGTGGAGCCAGACTAGGCGAGAAGCCTGAAGAGGATTGGCTTTCTCGCTCTCCTTCTCCTCGTTTTTATACTTGTTTCTTTCTTTCTTTCTTTTTTTTTTTTTTTTTTTTTTGGGGGGGGGCAGCCACCTGGGGGCGACTGCATTATCGGGAACGACGGAACGAACCTCTCCCGGATCCCCGGGAGGGCTTCCTGGACGAGGTGCCTCCGGACCTGTCTGGTTCCGATCGGTCGGGAGGCCTGTAGGGAGATGATTAGTAGTACCTGGGGAAGGAGGAAGAGCGGGAAGAACCTTGGCGAGAAGAGGGAGAGGAACCTCTGAAATCAGACCTCCTAGCAAGAGAAGGGAGATATTTGCGCTTGTTGCGAGTCTCGGCCAGGAATGGGTCGAGAACCGGTCCAAATAGCTTCCCCCCAGAGATGGGGGCTGATGCTAGCTTAGCCTTGTTTTTTACGTCCGCCTGCCAGTGGCGGAGCCAGAGAAGGCAACGGGCAGTGACCTGGGACGAGATGGCCCTGGTGGAGAATTTTGCAGCCTGGAAGGTGGCGTCTGCAGAGAACTCGGCTGCGGCCAGGATCTTGGCAATATCCTGGTGCGCTCTGAGATTAGCTGCGGGGACGTGCTGCTTGAACTGCTGGAGCCACTTGATGGAGGTTCTGGTGAAAAAAGACGCGGCCGTGGAGGCCCTGACCGCCCAGGCATCAGAGGGATGAGCGCGGCGCAGGGCCAGTTCAGCTCGTTTGTCCTCGGGCTGGAGAGCTTCGAGGGACTCGCTGGGAGTTGAGCGGGAGGCCAGACCTACTACGGGCTCGTCCACAGGGGGGGGATCGAGCAAGGTAGAGAACTGCGGTTCAAGATTGAAAAACCGCTTGTCCTGGGCGTTGGGAGGGGGAGGAGGCCCCGAGGAGGCTAGCTGCCTTGAGACCATGTCAGAGAATATGGGTGGGACAGGAATCACTTCGGTTTCCACCACAGGCTGGGAGAAAATGGAGTCGGGAGGAACCCCGATGCCGCTGGGTTGGGTGGGGGGAGGGTTCAGGCCCGAGGTATTCCTGGCCTTGAACAGGAGGGACCTAAATAGATGTGGTTTAAACAGCCCCAGAAACGCGGGCTGGCCTGGAGAGAGGCCCTCGTCCTCCGACATGTCCCCTTCTGGGGGGCCTGCTCCCGAGAGGAGTTCACTGTCTACGACAGACCCCAATTCGAGATCCTCCTCGTCCCCAAAGAGGGTAGGGTCCCCGAGTTCCTGGGCCTCCATCTCCTCCATCTCCAAGGGCAGGGTCAAGTCCCCGTGGAGAGCTACCTGACCATGCGAAGTTGCTGATCCTCGAGCCTCGGGGGCCTCAGGCCTAGGGGCCAGACCGGTCAGCTGCTGAAACTGTTGTGCTATCCCGTGCCGGATGGCCAGCTCCATCACTCGTTTGAGATTTTCGGGGATTTCCACCGTGGGGGGTGGGTGAGGCTCCTCCGGGCACAGACCTGCAGCAGCGGGGGGGAAGGTGGCCTCAGGGGCCTGTCCAGGCTGCGATGAAGAGGCAGGAGCAGGGGAGGAGGGAGGATGGGTGGAGGTAGAGGGAGTGGGATTGGAAGGGTCCAGAGGCACAGAGCTTGACTCCTTAGAGCGTCTGTCAATCTCCTTTTCAAGGGCCCTGTGTCGCCTAAGGGCATCCCTTTGAGAGGCTTTGGATGTTTCCTGTGCTTGTTTGCGCAGGTGGTGAGACTTAGCCGTGGCCTTCAGGGAAGTGCCACGAGATGCATTGTCGTCTGCCATCTGGAGAGGAGAAAGGAGGAAAAGTTCTTGATTAACGTGAGGTGATTAACAAGGCTGGACACAGCCTAAGCAGGGGCCGGGAAACCCAGTACTCGTTTCGCACCCCCCTAGGTCAAGGGCAACAGAGGTGCTTTGCACGTTGTTGAGAAGTAGGGCCTAGCCCAGAAGCCAATTGCCAAAGATGGACGCCAAAAAACCGCCCCTGCCGGGCGGACCGGGGAAGGGGATGGCGGAGCTGCTACCTCCCTTGCTGGGGAGAGACTGTGTAGCCAGTAGACTCCTATATCTAGAGGAGTACCAAGGCAGGATTGCAAGGTACCAGCAGGGATTTGGACATTCCAAGGATCTGCCCAGGAATCAAACACAATGCGGCCTGCAGGTAGGCCTCGAGCAGTGGCAGGCGTCCCTGGGGCTACCAACCAAAAATTTTAAAGTAAAGTGCCATCATGGGTCCTCGGACAGTTGCACGTTTGGATGCGGCCTACGTAGAGGCCGGGGATCCTAAGCGCACGTTTCGCACCCCCCTTTTGATCAAAAAAATTTTTTTTTTTTTTTTTTTTTTTTTTGTATTTAAAATAGGAGGCTGTTGCACAGCAGGGCCTAGCCCAGAAGCCAATTAGCCAAAAGTTGAACGCCAGGCAGCTACCCCTGCCGGACGGACCGGGAAGGGGATGGCAGAGCTGCTAACTCGCCTGCTGGGGAAGAAGGGCTACAGAGCCAACTAACCCTGGTTAGCCTGATAGAAACTAAGTGCAAACAGGCAAGGATATAGGCAGTCCGGAGTCTGCCTATAAAACATTAAGAAAAACCCTGTTATAGGCCTCTGAAAAATGGCACCCGGCCATGCGGCCACACACAAGATGGCGGCGACTCCTGCCACTCCCAAGATGGCTGACGCCACAGGGAGCCCAAAATGGAGGGCGCAATGATGAGGCAATCCCCAGCGGCGGCTATCACCCAGGAGAAATTAAAAAGGCCCGGAGGCCACAAAGAAGTACCTGGGAGAGGCAGGGAAGCATCTCCCTGGGTTAGAGGGCGTTCGTGGGGGGGAAACGGCCAAAGAACAAAACCAGGCAGGAAAGAAATGATGCAGCTTCGCACGGAGCGAAAGGCAGCAATCGGAGGGGGGGGGGCAGCGCTCGAAGCGCTGGATTCTCCCTTAAAAGGATAGTGAAACAATTCCCCTTAGAAGAAAAAGGCTCCCTAGGGAGCTCAAACCTCAGTTTCCTGCGCTGTCTGAGAGTCCAAGTTGATCAAAAAAAAATGAAAACACAAGGTGCTAGAACGACCAGGAGCAAAAGGAAAACCAGCCTGACTGCCACGAGGCTGAGCAAAAAACTGGGGCGCGCCCGGAGGACCACGTGATGGTGAGAGGCGTGCCTCAATCTCAAGCTCAGCCTGTGAGAGCCGAGACTGGAGCTCCTCCCAACCTGGACACTCGAGACAGCTCTATGGAAAAAAGCCCTTCTGTCTAACTGGTTTTCCTTTTATTTGTTACCCACGGGCCATTCCTTTCCTCCAAATTCTTGGTTTTCAATATTGTAAGTGCTTAAAACTTTCAATTAAATGAACAGAAAACATGTATAAAGTCACCTTGAGTGTTAAGGCTTATTAAAGCCTTTTGAAGTGACCAGCTATTGTCAACGTTTTCTATGAAAGACTAGCAAAATTAGGCAAATTTGGAATTCCTTCACTAAGCTGCTCCAATACTGCACCCCACTCAGTATTGCAAATGACATTACAGAACAGTAGACAAAATCTATAGACAATATATTCTTACTTCACTATACTAAGTCAAAAGTCAGCCTGAGTTGTAGGTTAAATTACGGCACTCCAAACATTTAACTCCTTTCTCGGGATGTGACTAGTCTTGGGATAAGACTCTCACACAAGATTAGAAATTTTATTGCAGAAAAGAGTGATGATTCTAACATAATTGACTGCCCCAAAGGAAGGCAAACTCTTACCTAGCTACATTTGAACTTTTTGTTTTGTTCTCCTGCCTTTCTGGCATTTGGCAGATCTCTGGTTCGGCAACTGGGATGTTTTCATAACAGTTCTCTTTAGCATAGGTAAAAGGTTTTTCCCAGAAGGCATCCAAATTACTTTTATGCCCTATGATTCTGTGATATTTTCAACCTCGTATTTACTCCAACTACCACATATTTTTATTTCTTTGAATTGCCACAAATTCAAAAGCATGAGCAGAAACTAAAGCTTTGTCAAAATGGCAAAATGTATATCATTATGTCACAATGCAAACTCTGTGCCACACACATTTACAAGCAATATCACAGTGCAAATGGAAGTCAGTGTTGTAACTCTGTGATATATTTTTGTTCTCTGCTTCCCTTTCGACCTCCATATCAAGAGGTTACCAAGAGCTCATAATTTAAAGAATCAAAAATATCTCAATGCTACCAGAGTATTCCATGTCAAATTCCATTCTTTCATGACTTTATTTGCATTTGGGACATGCGTGAGCCTATAGCAAGGATGCCCCTACAGTGAGGTCAAAGAAGTTAAAAAAAGAACACCCAGACATTCCTAGTCTACACTTTTTTTATTTTTCATTCAGTATTTAAATCTATGCATACACTTCATATTAGAAAAACAAACATTAATCCACATGAGACAAGCAATACAATTTTGTGACTCAACATCCTTGCTATGAATAAAAACCCATCCATCAAAAGAATCTGTGAGGGCAAATAAGGTCAAGAACAGGGTTAGGGTTCATGAAATCAACCGTGAATCAATCCAAAGGGGTTTGTAAAAGCTGTTCCCAACTGATCCCAATTTCCCCAAACAAAAATAATCAGAATTGCTTGGTCTCGGTCCATGTTCAGAAACTGAACAAAAAGATGTTTATGCTCCTAAAACCACCTGAGCTCTTCTAACTAGCCAGCCAACAGAGACATCCATTCCATTCCTGGACTTTTGACTGCCAAAAACACAGGGTTGGCTCCAACTTTGGCACAATCTTACACCTAGTTTTGAACACTGTCTGCTACCTTCTCCTCCTTCAGATCTTACAGGGAAAAAAAAGAGCTGTTGGGAAGCCTTGCAGCAGCCTACAAGGAAATCCAGCCATGCAATTCTTCTAGGTAGGTAGGTAGGTAGGTAGGTAGGTAGGTAGAAGGAAGGAAGGAAGGAAGGAAGGAAGGAAGGAAGGAAGGAAGGAAGGAAGGAAGGAAGGAAGGAAATCACTAGCTTTAGAAATCAGGAACAGTAACTAGGACCTAAGCATTGCTTCTTCCAACTCCAGCTGACTCTTCTAATGAAAAAAGCTTTCTAGCAGGTGAAGTAATAAGGATGCCACAGTAAGAACAGAGATTTCACTAGAAACTGAACAAAAATTTTAAAACCCACAACTAATAGCGAATGTGCTTTTTAGAAAAAGTCACTTATCATATAAAAAGGATCTCTTCTGCTCCTTTCTGTCCCCTTCCTCTCCTTTAGGAGGCTAACTCATAACAAAAGGCAACTTCTGAATCTTCTGGAAAAAAGGAGAATTTAGGGCCAACTTGGACCAAGGCTGCCCTCAACATCATAAGCCAAGTCATAACAACTGTGCAAAATACATTAATCATTCTACCCCTTCCTGATTGGTTGGGCTTATCTCCCAAGCTGGCTCAACATCACAGCTGGATTTGAACTCATCTGGAGGGGAACCAGTTGAATACAGTTACATTACTGGATTCACTATGTACCTAGACAAGGTAAGGGTAAAAGACAGGATAGAAATGTAATAAATGACTAAAATGTAAACATCTCCCCACACCACCACCACATTTTCTCTTGCCAGAAAAAAAAATCCAGCTTGGCTTAACATTTATTTTTAACCACAGCAACAGTTTCATGAAGTTTATCTCTACCTTTAAAAAAAAAAAGACTGAGAAAAGAGATGAGAAGCCAAGAAAAAGAGCCATGCCCATGGCTATTCAACAAGCTTGTGCAAGGCACAGCATGAGTTTGCAAGGATTTCCACTCTAGGATGTCCACTTGGGGGGAGGGGGGTGACAATGATAAGACAGGCATGATGGCATCATGTTGCAACTTAAGGATTTGCATCAGGTATCAGAATATAGTGTAGGTACACACGACTGGCATATGTCTATATTCCAGCACCACTTTGGTTTGCTGTAAACACCGATGGGAGACTGTCAGGTGTAAATTTGATATATTATCGTTATCATTATCACCATCTTCATCATCAAAAGTTAAATATGGGATCATCCTGGGCCTGCAGACATCACTCTCTCTCCTTTTCCCTGGATAATCCTTAGAGATGTTTTCATATTACCCCCATAAGAATCTTCCTGGCTTTTGGAGCCCCGAAGTGGATATGGTGCACTAAGAATTTAGTATCTAAGTCTTGTTTTAATATGACCAAGTGCTGTACTGCTATATTCACGTAGATTGGTATAGCTTTCATTGATTTAATAAAATAGCAAATGTAACATAATTTTCCGAGGTTATGTAGCTTCTCTATATGATGGTTTGCTTAAGATCCTGTGTATAATAGTGGTTTACAACTGTCCACCCCATATATTTGTCTAATGCCCAGACTCCGATTTTCATCATCCTGTTCTACATTCCTATAAAATGGAAGATACGCACTTTAGTATTTACAGCTCATGTCTGATTCACACAGTTTGATTCACAGCTGAATACGGATATGAGAACAGAGTCTTCTCAAGGTCTTTTGCTGGAGAGGTTCATAAATGGTAACATAACAACTTATGGGTTCACATTACACCATACAACAAGCCGCATCACACCAAAAAGTTTTCAATTTCTTATTGGCTTCTTTTTTATGACTTGGCACATTGTGAGAACTTAGCTGCTTCCATTATTTATGGTCCAGAATTATTATGGACATCCAGAAAAGGTAATTCATGAAGTTAAACACATTGTGTGGATTGCAAAATTGCGTCTAGGATTTTTATAACATTTTCAAGGCCTTACAGCATTTTATTTACATCATTACAATTGCATTAACAAGGTGGAAAATTATTGATTCCTTCTATTCCTTCTTCCGGGAACCCGGAAGAGAAGCTTTTTATGGTGGAAATGAGATCAAAACAAGAATCTTTCTGATTCATCGATAAGTCTTTCAACCATGGTGCAAAATGCTAGCAATGCTGTTTTTATATAGTGATCCATTGTAACATCTATTCTCCAACACTCTCAGCTGCAGGCAAGAAAACTTCTGGAGATTGAAAAATTTTCTTCCACCTAAAAAGGTGAGAGGTAATTATTTGGTGTAGGCAAATTCAGGCAGAAGAAATCTGTATCCCACGCTTGTTCTCCATCCACCTCATTCCCCATAACACATCTCTCCGGACCTCGCTCTACTGCCATAAGTGCATGTTGACAAGGGATCCACCTTGAGCAGAGAACAGATCACTTTTTCTCCAAAAGGATTTTGCAGTTTCCATTGCACGCATAGACACAAACACAGGTGGCGAGACTGGAAGGGGGAACACGCTATTACTAACAGCTTCTCCATCCTTTCAATTTCATGCTGCTTTGGTGTAGCAATTACAATAGATGGAATCACACCCAACCATGTAAACACCCAAACAGCCAAAGGGTCTCCCCCAACGATTCATCTCTTCATATTTCATATTTCACTGACGATGCAGAGAAAGAGATGGTGTCTTTCTCTTCACCATTCATTTAACCCCATTACAGATGTCAGAACCATAATCCAGGGAGGCAGAACAGATCTTTTAAGAGAAGATATACTAATGGGGTTCTCGTAACCAGCTGCAGAGGGAGCAGAGTTGATGCTCAAAATTCCCCATCCAAAGGAAACACTACCCACCTCCCCAAAAGAAAGAGGGAGGGGGATATATTTCATTACTGGAGAGTGGATGAACTGATATAGACAAAAGGCAATGACAAACCAATCTTCTGCAGTGGAGCAGTGGTTAGAGTGCAGTACTGCAGGCTACTTCTGCTGCCTGCCGGCTGCCTGCAATTTGGCAGTTTCAAATCTCACCTGGCTCAAGGTCAACTCAGCCTTCCATCCTTCCGAGGTGGGTAAAATGAGGACCCAAATTGTTGGGGGAAATAGGCTGACTCTGTAAACCGCTTAGAGAGGGCTGTAAGTTTAAGTGCTGTTGCTATTGCTGTTCTTCTTCCAATGAGGAAAAGGGGGGAGGGTGTGTGTGTTACTTTCTGTGAACTTGGAAGGAAAAGGGTAGTTGACCCCGAGCATTCCAAATATTTTGTAACAGTCACTATGTAGAACAGATGGGCAGAAGACTAGCAGAATGCATCCATGCAGTGGAAAGACATGTTGAAAACTCTTTCATTGCACAACACACAGATAGACAATTATCCTTTTAACTAGGAAACAGTGAACAAACTAAGTCCAAAAATGCTAGGGAATTTCTGGAAGTCTGATATTCTGACAAATCACCTGTCAACAGACACATAGATACAAACAACATCTACATACCATTCAAAAGAGACAATCAAACAGCTAAAAAGGAGACATAAAAATAACCAAAATACCTCACCAGCAATCAACAACGAGATAAGCAGAGATTAACACCAGAATTAAAACCAGACCAACAATCAAGCAGTATCAATCAAGAAATTACCAACTTAGACAATCAAACAATAAACAACAGCCCAATTAGGGAACTACTAAGAAGAAAACAATTACCGTATTTATCGGCGTATAACACGCACTTTTTCCCCCTGAAAATAGGGGGCAAATGATGTATGCGTGTTATACGCCGATGTCCAGGAAGCGGAATCCTCTTTAAGGGATCCCGTTCCCAATAGTGCCTAGCGGTGGCGCAGTGTCGTGACGTGATGTCAGCGCTGCGCCCGCCGCATATTTTTTTCCTGAAATTTCCCTCTTAAAGGGAATGCGTGTTATACGCCTGTGCATGTTATACGCCGATAAATACGGTACTCTCACCAATACTGACAGAGCAAGCTATTTCTATAAAAACACAAAGCAAACCCCACTAGCATTGATGATGCTACCTAGTTGGGTAATGAAACATCTGCATGAAAACAACCAAGTTTAGAGAGCATCAAGGACCCCATGCCAAATGTTTTATCTCAATAATGTTCTCAAGAAATTCTGAATATCCCAGCTGGACCATGAAAGTATGTGTCACGTCCTTGTTAGAGTCGGATTCTGAGGGAGAATGTCAGCCTTCAAGATTTTCTCCCTTCGCTTTGCATCTTTCGGCTGTCATAAGTAACGGGGGGAGGAGGGGGGAATGGTTATGGGAAGTGAGCTGGAAGTGTTACAAACCAGAATTGTATAAGCTGGGGGGGTGTTAGATTCTTGCTCAGGTTTCCATCCTATGCTATGCGCAGCTGCAACTCTTTATCAAAATATGTCAAGGTCAATGGACAGAGGCCTCGTCACCACCTGGAGATATCCACATGATGATGTACACCAGTTTTAATTGGATGAGCCAACTGAACTATTGGGGGTGGGAACGTTGCCATTACTTTGTATATGTGATTTACACGCCCACTTTCTCAGATTCAGAATTCTTTTGTTGCTATCATCTTTTCTCTGATTAATGGAGTCTAAGTATTTCTTTCTTGGATTTTGAATGGAGCACCAGCTGACAGAGTGGACCTCACTCAGGGACAGTATTTTGAACAGAGCACTAGCTGACATTGGAGGAACAGCCGACAGGGAGTGGAGGTGTGGCTCCGGAGGTTGTGGAGGAGGTTGTAGAAGGGCAGTCAGAGGAAGAACCAGGCCCATCCCCTCTTCATCCTAGGACACACAGGAAAGAATAGAGAAGAAAACAATTTGGCTTACGAGAGAGGAAGCGGCCATGATCCCCCTCATTGGTGGCAGCTGGGGAGAATAGTATATAAGAGAGACGGTTAAAACACAGCGTTGCCAGAAACAAACCATGATTTATTTGGGGCTGAAGTTATCTTGGTTGCCGTCCTTCCAACAGACTGTGCCTTGTTATCTCCTTGAAGTTGGTAATTAGTTTTCCTGGTCCATTGTGGAATTTCCTTCATTGTAGTTTGTTTTGGTTTTTTATTTCACCTCTATCTGCTCATTAAGTTCAGACTGTATTGCTTACTTTTGAAGACTATTTTTGAATAAGTTTTATCTCTAACTGAGAATTATTGAACAGTGGGGCCAAGTTGGAGGCATTAAAGGACATTTATTTACATTTTGGATTTTGTTATGTTTGTGTTACACTCCGGGTCATCACAGCATGGTTTATGTTAGGGTTGCCTCTTGGGAAACCAAGAGGGGAGTGTAGTGGTTGTACATCATATCAATTTTTAAGAACAGGGCAATGAGCTAGCCAAGGAGCTGATAAAAAAGGAGGGGGGAGGGGAGGGAGAAGGAATTCCTCCAGAAGGAGATTTAATGTATGCCAGATTCGATGAAGGAAAGGAAAACCTGTGGCTTTATAAAGGCTGCTGAACATCTGAAGGTAGCAGTATCCGCAGGAGGGGAAGGTTGAGAAAGGAGTGAATTATGAAAGCTTGGCTCTTCTGGAGACGCATTATGTTACGTCACCATACAAAACAGGTAGTGCTTGTGCTGCAATGACACAATGCTTTTGTCAGCTTTGGAAGCTGTTATGTCCTGAGGACTCAAGGAGTTCTCACTCAGGTCCACTCACTTTGTGTGGGCGATATTCCCCCATTCCCATTGGTTGGTTCTCCCCAGCAGCCAGCTATAAAAGCAGGCTGCGGGGTCCAACCGGTTGCTGATTGCTGCGAGCCAGTTCCAGGCTTGGCAAGCACGGTCAGCCCTTTATTTGTAAAATAAAGTACTGTTGCACTCATGCTCTGGTTCAGCCTCTCATTGCTCAAACTTAACAGAAGCCATATTGAGATCAGATGCTCCCATGCTGCCACATCTGAGCCTGGGAAAGTGGGAGGGAGGAAATTATTGGAGTATATCTAGTTAGACATAACAACATTCTTTTTCTGGTTCAAGGTCAGGTTGCGTTGCATATAGCTGAGAGGAAATCTTAACTTGGGACGGATTATGATTGGGCCATGTGATGTGATGATGGGTGCAGGAGATGAATTTTGTAATTTTTACTTATTGTAAGGAAGCCCAGAAATTTCAGATTCACGATTCCACAGTTGTGCCAGTTACTATCCAAAATAAAAGGAACCTTTGAGAAGATGTCTGTCTCGTAGTTATTGTGTAGAATGGAGGGTTGCTGGAACGCTGACAGCTTTCGTTATATTAACAAAACCAGTGAATCCTGTGTAGATGCATTTGTCAGGAAGATCACAGCTTCCCTCCCTCTTTCATAAATCCTTATGCTCAGAGTCCGTAGAGTGCAAAGACGCCTGATTCCAGGTAAGACCACAGCAGACAGGGGTCCCAGGTAATCTCACTGCCAGTTCTTTTAGTTAAAGACCCTTTTAAACTCAAGGTGCCAAGAGCTGAAAGGTGGTTTGCATGCAAAGCAGAGATAAGAGAGCCGCTAAGAACTGCCGCAACTTTACCTCCTCGGGGAGGTCATGCTAGATTGAACTTAGAAACATCTTTAGCAAGGCCTATTTGATGTAAGACTCTCTGGGAATACCAGCAAAATACTCGAGAATGAATGTGGGATCCAGGTAGAAGATCCAGTAGTGTCCAAAGAAGGAACTGGTCACTGAGAGAACCGCATCAAAGCCCCACTCCTTTTATATGTAGATATGCAACATATGAGGTTTTGATGCTACAGAATAGAGTAATTTTATTTGACCAAGTGCGATTAGACACACAAGAATTTGTCTCCGATGCAGAAGCTCTCAATACTAACAAGAGGCGGTAGTAAGGAAGAGAAGGATAATAATAATGCTGCAGTCATACAACATGGGTAAATGCACATAGACATTAGACAGGGCTGTGAGGAGTGGGTGTTCAGCAGAGTGAGGGAAGAAACTGTCTCTTTGTCTACTTGTTTTGGCATGTAATGCCCTATAGCCATGATGGCGAACCTATGGCACATGTGCCACAGGTGGCATACAGAGCCATTTGTGTGGGCATGCGAGTCCCAGTCAAACTTACCTGCACTGTGCATGCATGTGCTTCCCAGCTGATTTTCGGCCTGTTTGAGGCCATTTTCGCCCTCCTGGAGGCTCAAGGGAAGCCTCTGCAGCCTCAGGAGGCCAAAAAACGGACCTTCCAGAAACACCGGAAGTGTCCGTTTTCACTCTCTGGAGGGCCTCGCTCAGGGGAGGCTGTTTTCACCCTCCTGAAGGCTCGAGGGAAGCCTCTGCAGCCTCGGTAGGCCGAAAAATGGGCCTTCTGGAAATACCCGAAGTGCCGAAATGGGCCTGTTTTCAGCTTCCCGAGGCTGCAGAGGCTTCCCTCGAGCCTCCGGGAGGGTAAAAATGACACACCACAACAAAAAGGTTCGCCATTACTGCCCTATAGTGGTGTCCCAAGGGGAGGAGTTGAAACAGTTTATGCCTAGGATATGAGGAGTCTGTACAGGTAGTCCTTGACTTATGGCCACAATTGAGCCCAAAATTTCTCTTGTTAAGTGAAACATTTGTTAAGTGAATGTTGCCCCATTTTACGACCTTTCTTGTCACATTTGTTAACTGAATCACCGCAGTTCTTAAATTAGTAACCTGGTTGTTAAGTGTATCTGGCTTCCCCATTGACTTTGCTTGACGGAAGATTGCAAAAGGGGATGACATGACCCCTGGACAGTGCAACCGTCATAAATGTGAGTTAATTGCCAAGAATTTTGATCACGTGACCACAGGGATGCTGCAATGGTCATAAGTGTGAAAAACAGTCATAAGTCACTTTTTGCAGTGCCGTTGTAACTTCAAACAGTTGAAGCTAAATAAACAGTTGTAAGTGGAAGGTTACCTGTAGTTATTTTCTCAGCTCTCCTTCTGACGCACGCAGTATACAGGTCTTCTATGGAAGGCACTTGTTCTTTCTGCAGTCCTAACTATCCATTGGTGTCTGTACTAATGATGGGATTCAAAAAAATTTTTACTACCAGTTCTGTGGCTATGACTTGATGGGCGTGGCGTGACAGGCATGGCATAGTTTGGTGGGCGTGGCTTGGTGGGTGTGGCAGAAGGATACTGTAAAATCTCCATTCCCACCCCACTCCAGGGGAAGGTTACTGCAAAATCACATTCCCTCCCCACCCCACCAACCTGCTTTCCAGCTCCATTTTCCTGTGCAGGGCAACCAAAGAAGACCCAGCCAATCAGCTGGGACTTGGGAGGCAGAGAATAGAAGGGGGCGGGGCCATCTTGGTATTTGCCAGTTCCCCGAACTACTCAAAATTTCCGCTACTGGTTCGCCAGAACTGGTCATAGCCTGCTGAATGCCACCCCTGGTCTGTACCTGTCCTCTTTCATCACCATCTTGAATTTTTTACCCCTCTCCGCAGAGCTATCTGGGAATATCCACCATGTTCAGATCTTTTTCCATAATTTGCTTTTACCAAACACATAATACAGAATAGTCTTGAACTTATGACCAGAATTTTCACTGCTAAGCAAGGCAGCTGTTAAGTGAGTCATGCCCGGTTTTACAACCTTGTTTTTCTGCCATGGTTATTAAGCAGGCTTCCCCATTAACTTGCTTGTTGGAAGCTGGCTGGGAAGATTGCAAATGGTGATCACGTAGGACTTCAAGATGCTGCAACCATCATAAATACAGGCCAGTTACCAAGCACCCAAATTTTGATCGTGTGACCATGGCTGCACGTGTGAGGATTGGTCATGTTACTTTTTCAGTGCCATTGTAATGTTGAACAATCTCTAAACAAATTGTTGTAAGCTGAGAACTATCTTTACACCAACTAATTAATCAAATAAAGCAGATACATATGGTAGACTTATATTAGCCACGTTTCACATATTGTGAAACGCAAATGTTGTACCTTTTCCTGATCTGGACTGTCATGTTGTATCAACATAATTGCTGCTCCTGTATATAGCGTGTATTTTTCAGGAGATTCCTAGGAAATTGATTTAACTGTTACCAACCACCCAGGCTGCCACTGGCCTGAAATGGGAAATAGCCATTTTGCAAGCCAAACCATCTCCCCAGAGACATATTAAAGCAGCCTCCACATAGACGTACACCCAGGCTTTTTCTCCGACTTGACCACAATGAGTTAAGCGAAAACTAAAGCCTGTAACTCTTTGATTTACCAAAATAGATGAGGTTTCCCTTTAAAGGAGGAGGGAATCATGATGAGCTATAATAAATGGGTTTGGGTTGCTTGCAAGCATTCCTGACATGGACAGATTGTGTTTATAGCTGACTGTCTTATGTTGTGCTGCTACACAGCATCGTGGCATTTTTCCTTCCTGGGAACAGCATGCTATATGAATATAACAGGTACTGAATTAACCCACTGACAACATTTGCAAAAGAGACTGAAACAACCACACAGACTAAGTACCTGTACTGTGTAGACAACACATCGGGACAAAAAATCCTAACACAAACCAGGTTTAGCAGATTATACAAATGCATCTACTTAACCTGACCTGTCAAGCATGTTCTATGAACATCACCCAGCTATTTTTTATTAATGCAGGTATATGACTGGGGTGAGCCCAGCTACAATAGTTCATTTAAGGGTAATATCAATTATTTACACTCTCTCTCTCTCTGTGTGTACGCATATGTGTGTGTGTATATATATAACATTTTCCTGCAGGACCTCAAAGCCATGTACATAGAGCGTATGGGCACACACACACACACACACCTGTTTTACCCAACAATCCTGTGAGGCAGACTAGACTGAGTGAGAAGGACTCATTCATTTAGGTTAGACTGAATGAAAAAGCCCAAAGTGACAAGCTAATTGGAATCAGTTCGTTTATTGGCTTTTGCTCCAAACCAGTGTTTCTCTGCAATCCCTGCTCTGTACAAGCAGAAGAGCAGATGTGTGGAAGTCCGCATCCAGTGAGAAATTCTGGGAATTGAAGTCCACACAGCTGAAACTTCACAAGGTTGAAAAACACAGCTCTAAAAACCTTTAAAATAACGTTCTACATTAATCACTCCCCAGTTGGGTTATTTGGGATCAAGCGCTCCCTCTAACTCAGAGGTCTCCAAACTTGGCAACTTTAAGACTTGTGAATTCTGGGAGTTGAAGTCCACAAGTCTTAAAATTGCCAAGACTGGGACCCCTGCTCTAACTACTAGGAAGAAGACAGTGGAACCCACTTCCAAAAATCTTACCAAGAAAAGGCACAGCAAAAGGGGGCATTTTAAGATGCTGGTTTTTGAGCATCATAAAGATATCAAAGTTTTCCACTGGAATGTTGTCCGGATTCCCAAGAGGGAGGGGGAAATTTCAGAGAGCAAAGAGGCAGCAAAGCATGGAAAGTTTCGTGGGGAGGAAGAGAGCTACGACAGCAACTCTCTAGCAATTCAGAGTTTGAAACTCTTGGAACTAAATATATGTGAACTTAAAAACTACCAAATTTGAACCACAAAATCCAAGACAAGTCTTCAGGATGGAGACAAAAGACTAACTTCACTGTATTTCCCTGCTGCCACCTAGTGGTCATCCAGACAATCAGACAGCCCTACTCATTCAGCCACTGTACTGTATAGTGACCCTTGCAAACCCCACATTAGTTTTGCTGTGTAGTCTTTGTGTTTTATTTTCACAAAATGCACTGGTTCCAGAAAAACCTGGAGGTATTGAAAAGCTATCAGGGTATTCAAGCAGAAAGTTAGTAACAATTTACAAGAACATAGCTAAGCCCACCATGATCAATATTCTACAGCCATGCCTTAAGAACAAGGCACATTAATCTGCACTGATAAACAAATATCCCTCTGCACCACTGTTACCGAGAAAGTATGCAAACTACCATTCCAGAGATCAGGAAGTATCCATGACAATTAAACTAATATAGAAACAGAGTAGATTAACCCTTGACATATAGCTGATGCATTTCTTCATCCCAGACGACTGGTATGTTCAAGAGGGCAGGAATGCACCAATCACTGAGCTCTTCCATCCTCAGCATAGAGAGGAAATTAATACTGCCTGGAGCCCCAAAGAGCAGAATTTTGACTGGGTGTGATATATGCAGTGAAAAAAAAAGAGACTTTATTTGATTAAACTATTTTATCTCCTTTATTTTTATCTCCCACAATGTTTCACTAGGTAGAGAATTCTTGCAACGGGGTGGAAAAGGAAAATGAGGTAGGAAGGGAAGAGATGGGGAAGCAAACTCAGGGACTGACGGAATAACGGAGTTGGAGGGGGAACCTGGAGGTTTTCTAGTCCAACCTCTTGTTCAAGCAGGAAACCCTGTACCATATTTCAGAGATATATGGTTGTCTAATCTCTTCTTAAAAGCTCCAGTGATGAAGCACCCACAATTTCTGAAGGCCAGACATTCCATTGATAGTTGTTTTAACTATTGGGAAATTTCTCCTTATTTCTATGTTGGTTCTCTCCTTAATTAGTTTTCAGCCACTGCCTCTTGTTCTGCCCTCAGGTGCATAATAATGAAGTAGTAAATAGAGGGACAGAATCAAGATCACGTGAAGTTCTACTTAGTACCACTTTACAAAGCTTTACTCTTGGAATGCTGCATCCAGTTCTGGTCACCACAATATAAAAAAAGTTGTTGAAAGAGTGCAGAGAAGAGCAACCAAAAATCATTCGGGGAATGGAGTCTAAAACATACAAGGAATGATTACAGGAATTAAGTATGCCCAGTCTAGTGAAAAGAAGGACTGGGGTAAAGACTAGGGTGTCAAACTATTTTCCAAAGCACCACAAGGGCAAGACAAGAACCAATGGTTGGAAACTAACCAAAGAGAGAAGCAACCTAGAACTAAGAAGAAATTTCCTAACGGTGAGAGCAATCAACCAATGGAACAGCTTGCCTTCAGAAGTTGTGGGTGCTTCATCACTGGAGTCTTTCAAAAAGAGACAGGACAACCATTTGTCTGAAATGGTAGAGTCTGCTGCTCAAGCAGCGGGGTGGACTAGAAAACCTCCAAGGTCCCTTCCAACACTACTATTCTATGTCCCCTGCTTTGGAGAATAGATTGACTCCCTCATCTTTGTAGCAGCCCCTTAGATATTGGAACTTTGCTATCACGTTATCCCTATTCCTTCTTTTCATTACATTAGACATACCCAATTCCTGCAACTGTTCTTCATTTGTTTTAGTTTCCAGTCCCCTAATCAGCTTCGTTGCTACTCTCTCCACTCTTTCTAGATGAATTGTAAGCAATCTGTTTATTCGTGTCTGTGCAATTAGCACTTTTCCCCAAGGTGGCTTTTTCTGCGAAAAGCCAATCTTAAGAACAATGGGGCCCTAGGAGAACTAAGCTGGTATATATGTAAGTTTGCGTGCTTGCATGCATCTATTTCTATCTGCGCTTGCTTGGCAGCCACTCAGAGAATCCTTGGAAGAGTGATTTGCCTGGAAGGGGTCCCCTGAAAATCAGAAAACAAAAATAACATACCCATCTGTGAGTAAACGCAGGAGAAAAAATTCACAAAAGGGAATAAAAATACTCTTGCTAAAGATCCCTATAGAAGATCTGCGTAAAGCGAAATAAAAGCAGCTCCAGGTTGTGAACACCCATCATTCAGGTTCACAGCTTTCCTTCTCTCCGATAGAAATGAGAAAGAGGCGAGGAAAAGAAATATGGCTAAGCGCAGTTATTATTTACTTCAATGTGCAGCAGTAGAGATTAAAATACTCAAGCCAAAAAGCACCAGCGAGAAGTGATTTCCAGAAGGGGAGGTGGCATCACGCTTCGTTCAAGCTAAATAGTCTCCATACTCAGAAGCTGCCTATCTCCGAATACCAGCCATTTATTCTGCATATCAGCTGTTACTACAGGATACCCAAGAGCAGCAGACCATTGGACAATGGAAGCTTTAGTGAAAGCCACTGAAGGCACTTTTTATATTCGCACAGACCAAACTTGGGGTTGTTCCTGAGCCTCTGATCCCTGGTTCAACTGAAGCATTAGTTGCTGCATGGAATATGACCGGATGGGAGAGGGCAGGGCGGAGAGTTTACAGAGGAGCTCTAGGAAATGAACTGATCGAGCTGGAAGAAAACTCAACCCATAGCTTCTAGAGTAGTAGGCCCCAACCTTTTGGGCACCAGGGGCTGGTTCTGTGGGGAGATTTTCCCGTGGACCAGAGGGTGCATGGTTTTGCATGCTGCCTGCATCCCATGGATGGGGCTTCGCTGGTTTGCACGGACCAGTTGCTGGCATGCTGTGGACGGCTGCCGATCCCTGGACCAGGGGTTGGGGACCCCTGCTCTAGAGTAGAGTTTCTCAGCAACTGTCAGTGTCCCAAGTAATGCACCCACAGACATTATGCCAGGTTCGCTTCAGGGTTGACCTTCGGTCGGACCTTCCCCACTTAATTCCTGAGAAACTCCCCTGCAAGAAGTTAGGATCAAAGTTCCTAGGGCTCTTCCCAATAGTGAAAATGATTAACCTGGTTATAATACAGCTGAAACTCCTCCCACCACACCCCGCCTGCTAGGGAAAGTGCATCCGGTCTTTTACAGCAGCTTGTTAAAGATGGCCTCAACCAGGTTCGCTCCAAGGTTGACGCTAACTTTTCAGATGTGTTAACTTCAACTCCCAGTGTTGGGAGTCCACCTATCTTTAAGTTGCCATGTTTGAGAAGCACTGCTCTAAGGTGCTCCTGAGCACGGAGTGATGATAGCTCATTCCTCTCCCATCACCTTCCCTTTTTTTTAAAACAAAATTTTATTTTTGGACAAACATACACAAACACAACATAAAAACATCAAGCCATCTCCCAATTGTGTCGGTTGGTTACAAATTGTTTTGTGCATCCTCTCCATAGTCCTCACTTACAATTACTTGAATATATTCTCATATTATCAGTCAAATATTTCTAAATACATTATTATCATTGTTAATCAATCATTTGACTATACTACTATTCATTCATGTTATGTGAGATATTCCATATTTTTAAATTGATTTATCTTATAACAATTCATATTATCATCCTAAGTCCCTTCCATAATTATAATATAATAATACATCTTTATGTATTCTATATAGTTCTATTCTCCTTATATTGTAAAATTCTACATATTTCATTACCATATTTTATTTTCTAACCATTGATCAAATAAATCCCAAATCTTATAGAATTGTTTATCTTCTTGTTCTCTAATTTCAAATGTCAATTTACTCATTTCAGCACATTCCATTATTTTCTTAATAACTTCCTCCTGCATTGGTATTTTCATTTTTCCAATTTTTAGCAAATACAATCCTAGCCGCTGTTAATACATTTACAATCAAATATTTCAATTCCATACTGTATATTTCAGGTAAAATTCCCCAATAAAAATATCTCTGGTTTCAAGTCTGTGTCTTTTTTTTGTCATTTTTTCCAACCATGTGTGGATTTTAGTCCAATATCTTTTAGCGTCTGCGCACGTCCACCACATATGGTAATATGAGCCAAGTTTCTGATGACATTTCCAACATTTTTCGGATTTGTTCTTGAACATTCTTGCTATTCTTCATCACCTTCCCTTATAGTGGGCATTTGGCACCAATGGAGCTCCTCCAAACAAAACTATTCATTTAAAAAAAACAACCTTGTTGGGAAGACCAGTTTTTGAAAACACCCCAATAATGAAGGGGAAGATGAACCCTAGAAAAAGAAAAGGGGAAATATACTAATGAAGGCACCTAAAAACCATATTATCACAGCTCTTTTTCACATGTCTAATCTCCTTGATTTGGGCTAAAAATATTGTAAGAGCTCTCACCTAGTCAGGCTGACCTTTGTAGGTTTCCAAGGATTAGTTGGATGTCCAGGGTTGATGAATCAACCATGCAATCTTCCTCTCTGTTGTCACACACCACCACCTTCTGGGCCAACAGTTCAACCAACCTTCTATCCAGACAAGGGCATCTCTACCTTCATGCATGAAATTCTCTAACAGAATACATGACAGGGTTGGAATGGACCTTGCAGGTCTTCTAGTCCAATTCCCAGTCCAAGCAGGAAACCCTACACCATTCCAGACAAGTAGCTCTCCAATCTCCTCTTAAAAGCCTTCAGTGGTGGAGCAGCTACAACCTCTGGAGGTAAGTCATTTCACTGATTAATTATTTTCACTGGCAGGAAATTTCTCCTTAGTTCTAGGTTGGAAGTCTCTTTGATAAGTTTGCATCCATCGCTTCTTGCCTTGCCCTCAGGTGCTTTAGAGAATGGATTGTTCCCCTCTTCTTGGTGACAATGTCTCAAATATTGGAGGACTGCTATCATGTCTCACCTATCTAGTCCTTCTCTTCATTAGACCAAACATTCCCAGTTCCTGCAACTATTCATCACATGTTTTAGTGTCCAGACTCCTAATCATCTTTGGTGTTCTTCTACCCAGGTTATATTGGGTACTCCCTTGCCTTGGCTGACAGACAGCAGGCCTTTTCTACTCTGCCCCGCCTCCGTGTTCTGGAACTTTTAGCTCCCCCAGGTTTATTCAGTCCCCTCCCTTCTGGCATTTGGGAAAATTAAAATCAATTAAGATTTTAATGCACCATATTTTTAACTTTAGTGATTAGTTAGCAGTAGCCTTCTCAAAGGTAGTACTGCATTCTTAGATATTTTTTTCCTTATTATACCTTATTATGTGGCAAGCTTTCTCAGGTTTGTGGCATTAAAACTGGTTACAAACCCTGTAAAATAAATAAGCAAACAAACCAACTCACGCAGGCACCTACATTGGGTGAGCTAATGCTCTCAAGATGTGCAGAATTTCTACAATCTTAATTCCTTTTTCTGAAAACCCAGCATGGGTTGGCACTTATTTTTCCCCCCTACTCTTGAAAAATGGAAGAAAGCCCATAATTCAAAAGCGCATGCATTGAGGAGAAACTCCTTTGTGCAAATTGAGGTCAGCTCCTGGGACTGACAGTCAGTAGATTTCAACAAAGAGATGGGACCTCTTTATTCAACCCCTCATTAAAGGACAGAACCCATTGCCCCAAGACGAAATGACAGCCTTGCCTTAAGGGGCACTAAAAGCAAGCCAGTGAATTGGCGGAGTTATTACAGCTAAAGGAAACACCCTTCAAAGAATCCGTAGGCTTTTAACTGGACCGACAGAAGAAACAGGCTACTGTTTTCATTCCTGTTTCTACACTGTGATAAATTTAGAGAATCGGAAACGATTGGGCAAGACTAGTGCCTGACCAAAAAGTCTGTACTGATAAAATAGATATTAGAAATTTGAATGTTATAATTTTAGAATGCACAAATTCAATGCTTAATGAGGTTTCATATGATAATAACAATAAGATTTAAAGGTGCTGTACTTCGATTGGCAATCATAGGGGGAATTTTGCTTCTTAAGAATGTTGGAAGAGAACATATGAAATTGTAAACAGGACGGACGAACGTATAAGTACAATGAATAAAAAGATATAGAAATTTAGGTAAAGAAATACAATTGAATAAGAAGAAAATGAGATAACCATAAAAGAAAATTAAGAGAAATAAAGGGAGAAATAGTGAGAAGTTGGAAAAAGAGTAATAAGATATGAAGTTGAATACATAAGATGAACATGCATATGAAATTATGCCTGTGTGGAAATGTGATAACCTGGAACCATGCTGTACTCAAATAAGATATTTTATTTGTTTTGTTAAAACTCAATAAAACTTTATTTAAAAACAAAAACAAAAAGTCTGTACTGATAAGCCACTTCACAAGAAATTCTGCTGAGACTATTTATCCTGCTGGTATATCTCTTTGTGTAGACCAACCTACCAGCTGTCGCATCTGAACTGCATAAACCCTACTACCAACCAGAAGTCCATCAGAGGTGGCTGTCTGGCTGAGTAGAGATTTTTTATTATCCGGGGATCTTGAGCTGGAATGCTTGTTACCGGTGTTAAGTAAAAGGAGGTTGTATACACACAAACCCACCAAAAAACATCTGCTGGAGACAATTATTAGAAGCCTGGCAGAGAGTGGAGAAGAGAACAGCTGGTGACTAAGCGTTGGCTACCAGGTTTAAGATCTATCCCCACCTACTGGCCTCAATATCCAAATGCCAAGGTTAGAAACATAGAATTTATCTTTCCCCGCCCCTCTCCCTCCCTCTTTAGCTACAATCAGTCTTGCTTCCAGGTAGGAAAGAAATAAGCAAAGCGAGGAAGGACTGAAGGGCACGCAGCAGAGTGGTGCATTTTCCAACAGATTGTTGTGAGAAAGAACATCTATGACCATTATTTCTTTCCATGCACTAATGTGGATCTTTCTTTCCTCCACACCCCCTCCCACTGCACAAAGAGCTCTCTCTAGGCTGGCAGAAAGCACAGGAAAAAGAATAGGCAGATGTAATAGTTTAACAACAGCCTCAGAAGGCCTGTGAAATACAGCCAGGCCACAGCAATCTCATCAAAGGAGAGAACGTTAGCTGGTGAGAGGCGCCGGCATTTTATGACTGACCAGCTTGATGAAGATGACAGGTCAACCTATTTCTCTACTGGACGTGCCACATTCCCACCTACGCAGGTCGAGGTAGGGGAGGGCAAGAGGGAGGAAGAGAGGAAGGGGGAGAAATGGACTTTGGACAGTAATTTTTCTCATATGCAAGCTGGAAGGTATGGGCCTTCTTTCCATGTGATAGGCAAGATGAGGGAGGGAGGGAGGGAGGGAGGGAGGGAGGGGGAGAGAGAGAGGCGGCTACCCATACTCACTTCATCCAAAACAGCGCTGTGGCTCTTGTTGGTCGGGGAGTGTTTATTGCAGCATTTCCCAATCTTGGCAACTTTTAGTTGTGTGGACTTCAACTCCCAGAATTCCCCAGCCAGCATAATAGGACACAAATTGCCATTACTGTGGCAATGAGGTCCATTAGCTAGAGTTTCTCGGTGTGGATCAGCACCTCCTTTCTGATTGCAAAGTATCATACAATAATGGAAAAGAAAGAACTACGGAGGTCAACTCATCCAACTCTCTGCTCAGCACAAGATCTTCTACATCGGGGGTCTCCAACCTTGGCAACTTTAAGACTTGTGGACTTCAACTCTCAGAGTTCCTCAGCCAGCTTTCTCCCTCTCTCCCTCCCTCCCTCCTTGCACTGATCCCGCCTCCACTCTATTCTCCATGCTCAGGGATTAGTGGGGGGGGGAGGTAATGGCCCATCGGCGGAGCTCTGTCATTCCTCTGCTCTACTGCCTGCCCTGTCCTTCCCCCTTGCCTGGTCATCCTATCCCAGCCCGAACCCAACCTGCCTTCAATCGAGGACCTGTATACTGCACAAGTGAAAAAGAGGGCTGTGAAAATGTTTACAGATCCCTCACATCCTGGACATAAACTGTTTTAACTCCTTCCCTCAGAACGACGCTATAGAGCACTGCACACCAGAACAACTAGACACGAGGACAGCTTTATCCCAAAAGCCATCACTCTGCTAAACAATTAATTCCCTCAACACTGTCCAACTATTTACAAAGTCTGCACTACTATTACTATTAACCATCTCATCACTCCTTATCTCCTCTTCCCTCCCACTTGTGACTGTATGACTAACTTCGTCGCTTGTATCCTTACGGGTTATATTGACTGTTTCCTAGTATGATTTGATTGCTTATTGTACCCTATGACTATTATTAAGTGTTGTACCTCATTATTCTCAACTCTTGATGAATGTATCTTCTTTTATGTACACTGAGAGCATTTGCACCAAGACAAATTCCTTGTGTGTCCAATCACACTTCGCCAATAAAGAGTTCTATTCTACTCTATTCTACTCTACTCTACTGTCCTCTATTCTACTCTACCTTACCCTACCCTACCCTACCCTATCCTGCACCCTCTCTCCTTCACTGGTGATCCTTCCCAGTCCTGAGGGACCTGGGAGTGCTTCGTCCTGCTCCTTCTTCGTTCCTCCATCAACCCTGGCTCCATCTTGTCCTCCTCCTCAGACCCAGGCTCCATGACAGGGCAATGACACCTCCATCCAACGTTTAACACTACTATACTGTATTAAGTAGAGACAAGGGAAAGGAAAAACCTTCTACCCCCATAAAAATTTGTATGTATAAGTATAGGCACACAAAAGTATAAATAAAGAAGAATATTTGTAGCTCAAGTTTGAAGTGAAGGGATCCTTAGCGCTCTCTGAGCTTGGTTGTTTTCTTGCAGATGTTTCATTATTCAGTGACGAAGTTACTTTGTATGGGTAATGAAACATCTGCAGGAAAACCAAGCTCAGAGAGCACCAAGGACCCCACACATAAGTATTTCAAATACTTGCCAATCAACTTACAGTAGCCACCCAATTCTGCTCATTTGCAGTTATTCCACAGGTTGTCTTATGACCACAATTAGAACCAGAACTTCTGTGGTTAAGCAATGTGGTCATTAAGTGACTCGTGCCTGATTTTATGACCTTTTTGTTATGGTCATTAAATGAATCACCACACTTATTACGTGAATCCACTTTCCCCCACTGACTCTGCTTGTCAGAAGACTGGAAATAGTAATTATGTGACCCAGCACACTACAGCCATCACAGATACAGACCAGTTGCCAAGCATTCAAATTCTGATTACATGACCACAGGGGTGCTATAATGGTTTTAACTGCCAGGACTGGTTGTAAATCTCTTTGTTCAGCACCACAGTAACTTCCAATGAATGGTCATAAGTTGAGGACTACCTGTATTCAAATTGTTTAAAATTATATATTATTTGTACAAGTGACATCAAGTTATATATTTCTAGATGCAAGAGAAGGTAGGTGTAGGAGATGACCAGGCTGAGCCTGAGGGAGGGGTCAAATGCATCATTAGTATAAGTCCCTTCGCACCCACAAGTGAAATCTTGTCCAGCCCACCTTGAATTCTTTGATTCTTATTTACCGCCAATTTGCTTTGGCTGATAGTTGTTCAGATTGTTGTAGAGATCTTAAGCTTGCAATGATTCTTTTGAACTGCCTGGAACTTCTGATGCCCCTGATGCTTGACAGTACTCTCACAATCCTCTAGCAAGATGCTGACCAAAATATCCCTAAATTCAGATGCAACCCGACCTGACAAGTAGCATCACTAATATTGTGTAATATCCTCCTTTTCTATTCTGCCATTTTGCCTGTCCTATAATTACTCTCCAGAATCTCAAATCAAAAAAACTAAAAAGATTCACATAAGCCCAATCAGTTTCTATTCAAATTCTCCCAAGCAACGAAGCTGATAAGTACATAGAAAGGCATAATGTATTTTATTGATTTCCTTCCTTTTATCTTTGGGGTTTCTAAGGACGGCTGCTATTTTTCTGTCTATTTTGAAGGCACTCTTGATGTGATGAGATACATTAAGTATCTTAATGATTTTGTCTGTAGTACCTCTTATGTAGGGCGGCCTGGAAAACCAAGGCATATATGAAGTCCCCTGTGCATCATGCCCTGCCACATACATTGGACAGACCAATAGAAGAATAAGTACCCGCCTGGATGAACACAAAAATGCAGTAAAAAAGCTGGAACACAATTCCTCACTAGTCCAACACATGAAAGTCACAGGTCATAGCATCAACTTCAATGGCACCAAAACCCTAGCCACCATAGAAAACCCCAGCCACAGAGAATCACATCACATCAGAGAAGCCACAGAGATTGAAAAAAGACCTGAAAGCATGAATAGAAAAGATGATTCCACCAGACTGTCAATTATTTGGAAGCCTGCACTCACAAACAAAAAAAAATCTCCACACCACAAGCCAGGCAAACACCAGATCCCCCTTGATACCTCCAGCTCAAACACACCCCAACCAGGCACCCAGATGAAACCTAGCTTCCTAATAAATGATAGCCGTCCATTTACTCAGAGCCAAGCTGCACTAAAAGCCTCCAATACAGGAACACAATGTTGCCAGCCAATCAAGACACACAAAAAAGCCACAAAACACACAGAAGATATTAGAAACACCAATCAAGCAGAACACAGCAAACTCCAAGACCAATAAATACAGACCAAGACTCCCAACCAATCAGGATGAAGAAAAAAACATTCTGGCACATCAGTAGGCTAGCCCCAAATTTAAAACTGAAACAACTGTAAAAGTCTGACTCACAGACAAACTCAATACAGAAGCCTGATGATGGCAGATGAGATTCTGCCGAAACGTTGCTACAACTTTAAAAACACAACTATAATGACGTGGGAAAATACCCGAACAAAGCTGAATACCATACACACATATGTGTGTGTGTGTGTGTGTGTGTGTGTTTTCTTAAGTTTTCGCGGGTACTTACATATATGGTATTCAGTTTTGTTCGGGTATTTTCCCATGTCATTATAGTTGTGCTTTTAAAGTTGTAGTAAAGTTTCGGCAGAATCTCATCTGCCATCATCAGGCTTCTGTATTGTGTTCGTCTGTTATACACACACACACACACACACACACACACACACACAGAGCTGAGGTCACACATAACCTCAAGCTATGATCTGTTGTGTTTTTGGCTTATTTGTACAACTGAGAGTGGCTGGTTTCACACATTAGGCAAAGCCAAGATGAAATCTAATATTTAAAAAAAAGCTTCCTTCCTGGGAATTTATCCATGATTTTTGATTTTCTCATTGAGAAACAAATCAACTCCTGAAGGACTAAAGACTGATTCCCTAAGATAGAAATGTGAAGGTATTGGGAAAGGAGAGTGTGACAAAAAAATCCTAGAAAAATATAGCACACTCCCAGAAAAATACGGCATACTTCACTTAATCCTCCAGGGAAAGATTGAAGGCAAATAAGGTCCAGACAGAAGAAGAACATCATGGCTTCAAAATCTAAGGGACAGGCTTGGTCAAAACTCAGCAGCACATTTTTGTGCGGCTGTTGATAAAAATAGGATCGCCAACATGATCGCCGATGTCTGATAATGGATATGGCACAAGAAGCAGAGAAGACGAAAAAATCAGGTCTTTCCTTCCCACATCCTTAATTTTTTTTTCTTCTGTCCTCCCCTTCAATATTCCTGATTTTTAAGTGCAAAATAAGACCATTTTTTCCTTGGCGTTCAAGTCTCAACACATAAAGAGTACTGTATTAAGTCTTCTTATCCAAATATTACAGGAACAGAATAACAGAGTTGGAAGGGACCCTGTAGGTCTTCTAGTCCAACCCCGTTCAATCAGAAGAACTTATATCATTTTAGACAAATGGCTGTCCAGTCTCTTCTTAAAAGCTTCTAGTATTGGAGTACCCACAACTTCTTAAAGCAAGTTGTTCCACTGGTTGATTGCTCTTACCCTCAGGAAATTTTTCCTCAATTCTAGGTAGCTTCTCTCTTTGTTCAGTTTCCATCCACTGTCTCTTTACAGATTAACTTTTACAGATTACAGATAAACAGAGTTGGAAGGGACCCTGTAGGTCATCTAGTCCAACCCTCCACACAAGCAGGAGCCTTGTTTTCTTATCTTGTCTTCTGAGGCATTGGAAAAATAGGTTGACTCCCTCTTCTTTGTAGCAGCTCCTCAAATATTGGGACACTGCTTCTTTTCACTAGATTAGACATACCCAATTCCTGCAACCAATCTTCACGTTTTAGCCTTCAGCACACCCCCTCCAAATCATCTTCTCTGCACTCTTTCCAGAGTTTTAACTTTTTTTTAAAATGCAACAAATTTTCAGAAAG
Source organism: Pseudonaja textilis (assembly GCF_049901715.1). NCBI lineage: Eukaryota > Metazoa > Chordata > Lepidosauria > Squamata > Elapidae > Pseudonaja > Pseudonaja textilis. Next base: position 20,473,243 of record NC_141990.1, read on the forward strand.
ATCTTATAGATCTTAATCCACTCAAATATCCTTCTGCAAATGTGGATGTCCACACTCCTGATTTCTTTACTTTTCTTCCCCAACACTTCCCCACTCCCTCTGGTCCACCCCCATCAAGAAATAAAAGAGCAAGTTTGTGGGTTGTCGGCCCAGCACAATGGAATGTGTAAACAGGATGCTGCATTGATTCAGGTTAAACCTCAAGGCAATTTTTTCAGACTTGCATAAGAGAGAAACAGATGGTTTTCAAGGAAAGCCAGATCAGCTAGATTTGAACAACATTCAACGTGGTTAGTGAATTAACCCATTTTCTGGCTTTGCCCAGGACACTGATTCATAAAGCAGCTCAACAAGACTGTGCTCACAAAACACACTCTAAAGCACAAGAGAGTAATACTTGTACAAATGCAACTGTCCGGTATTTAACTTGGCTAAACGTATTGTGTAAATGCCACAATCATCATTCTTCCATGTGTCACTCACTCCATTCCAAAACCTCATGATGGGTGGGGGGTGGGGGTGGGGAACCCTTATAATAAATAAAATGGCTAAAATATCTCTCCAGAATGAGTATCTTGCCTGACGTAGCGAACTCAAGTCTATACTGTGTATTTCAAAGCTCAGAATCTCGGGATTTATTTCAGTCATTTCTGCCCCCCTGTACAAGATCCATGCTGTTTTTCCTTAAGTGCCTGTATGGTAACATGTGAAGAACTCCTCTTAAGGTAATTTTTAAGAGGTAGACATAGTGAACCTTAGGGATGCGGTGGCTCAGTGGCTAAGATGCTGAGCTTGTTGATCAGAAAGGTCGGCAGTTCGGCAGTTCAAATCCCTAGCACCGCGTAATGGAGTGAGCTCCCGTTACTTGTCCCAGCTTCAGCCAACCTAGCAGTTTGAAAGCATGTAAAAATGCAAGTAGAAAAATAGGGACCACTTTGGTGGGAAGATAACAGCGTTCCATGTGCCTTTGGTGTTTAGTCATGCCGCCCACATGACCATGGAGACATCTTTGGACAGTGCTGGCTCTTCGGCTTTATAACGGAGATGAGCACCGTCCCCTAGAGCCGGAAATCACCAGAACGTATGTGCGAGGGGAACCTTTACCTTTACCTATAGTGAACTTTGATTGTTGTGACATTCTCCTAAAGATATTGCTCTGTTACAGATGCTGGAGTGTTTTCATTCACAAAATAATTTATTTTTTAATATCCAAAAAAAAAAAAAACCTGATGCAGTTCTAATAGTATCCCCAATCCTATTTTTCCCAGAAATGTTATAAGTGAAATGGAAGTATCCAAGATCCAGATTCACATTGGATGCTTATATAAACATCATGATTATGGTATCTGCAGTGAACGAAATATTTGGTCCAGCTTCAGGGAAATATAGACAGATGGACTATTTGAACATAAAAGCTAATGTCCACATGTGAATATTTAGCTTGAAATCAAAGCAAACACAACAGCAGTTTAAAGAGCCCCAATTTTATTGCAGCATAAGTTTTCATGGACTAAAATCCATGAATCTTAATACCTAACAAAACACACCAACTGAATCATATCCAAGTAATTAGTCTTGAACATGCTCCAAGACTTTTTGATTGACTTCATGTATCACACTACACCATGCTTTGTTTACTGAATAAATCACAATTGGCTGGGTCCACCACAGCACAGCACAACACAACGTAACTGATCACAAATTGTGTAGGAATCATCAATTAGACATGACTGTAAAACAAAACAAAAAAGGCAAACACTGTTTTTAACAGCATCAATGATTTCGAATCACAAAAAGCAATAGCTACTACACCTTATCTTGCAAGTGTTAGAACAATGTTTCTCTATCTCAGACTATTTAGGAGGTGTAGACTTCAACTCCCACAACCAGCATGGGTGGTGAGAAATTCTGGATTTTCATATCATAAAGGCTCTGAGATTGAAAAGCACTAAATTAGAGCCTACCTCAAATATTGTATCCAACTGACCTAGATCAGCATTTCTCAACCTCAACAATTTTAAGCTGTGTGGACTTCAATTCCCAGAATTCCCCAGCCAGCATGAAGGCAGGCTGTCACAGGGCTTCAAAGATGTCCTCAATGTGTAATATTATTAGTGGTATGTTCTGCCCCCCCCGAATTCATAACCAATCTCTGGACAGCATACCTCCCAGTGACCCAGAGCTTGAGCTGCTGCTGGTGAATGCCAGGTTGGTTAATAATAATAAGGTTCCCCCCTTATTCAAGATCTTATCAAGGAGGAACGAGCTAATCTAGCATACATCACCAAGACCTGGCTGCCCCCAGAAGGTGGAGTTCCCTCTCAGAGATGTGTCAAGCCAGGTGTAGAGTTTGGCACCAGGGCAGGGAAGATGTGGTAGCAGTGGTCATCAGAGAGTCTCTTTTGGCCTTCAGGGGGGCTTGCTCCCCAAATCTCTGGTTGTGAGATCCTATTTTTGAAGCTGGGCTCACAGGATCAGTTGGGAGTGTTGCTACTGTACCTGCCTCCCTGCTGCATGGCAACCTCCTCCCCTGAGCTGCTGGAGGCCATCTCGAGCCTGGCAGTGGAGTTTCCCAGACTTATGACTTATTTCCCACCCGGGGGTTCGCCCTCAGAAGCGGCCCAAGACTTCATGCCCACCATGGCAGCAATGAGGCTATCCCAGATCATCATGGGCCCAACTGAGGACGGTGGTCACATACCAGACATGTCAGAGCAATGGCAATGTGATCTGGTGAGAGATTTTAACATTATCCCTCTGTCATGGCCTGGTCATGCCTGTCTCCAGTAACTGATGGACCCAAAATGGTTCCAGGGGGAACTGGGGTATATCCCGAGAGTTTTGCTGTGCAGCCCTACTGAAACTGGGAATCAAAGGACAGCCAAGGCTTTAGACAGGATTGTGTCTATGTGTCATAGTTCCGAGCAGCACACCCAACAAGTTAGGACTCCAGTGCTCTAGTCATGAACAAATCTGTTACGTGAACACAGTTGGATCTCTCTTTAACCCCCTTCCGGCCATTCTTGTCCTGCCCTCTGCTGCTAGCAGGATAGAAATGGGGGGGAGGGTGTTGGGGGGGTTTAAGGAAAACAAAGGGAAGAAAAACACAAATATGAAGGAATTGGGTATGGTTAGTCTAGAGAAAAGAAGGACTAGGGGGGACATGATAGCAACATTCCAATAGTTGAGGGCTGCCACAAAGAGGAGGGGGGGTCAATTTATTTTCCAATGCACCTGAAGGCAAGACAAGAAACAATGGATGGAAACTAACCAAGGAGAGACACAGTGAGGACAATCAACCAGTGGAACAGCTTTGTCTCCAGAAGTTGCAGGTGCTCCAACACTGGAGGTTTTTAAGAAGAGACTAGACAACCTTTTGTAAAGCACCTTTGGGATGAGGATGTTTGGACTTCAACTCCCAGAATTCCTCAGTCAGCAAGCTGAAGTCCGGACAACTTCAAGTTGCCAAGTTGAAAAATACTGCTTTAAATAGGTGGATTCAGTCCTGGACCTCTAATTGTGCAACTCTGGTCTACGTAGAAAAATGTTTACATCGTAAAAAAAAATTGAGCTTGAAATATATGAACTAGGCAGAGAAAGCCCACAATAAAACCTGGAACACTGCGACCAATTTTGGTCACCGCACTACAAAAAAAAGATGTTGAGACCTTGAAAAATGTTCAGAGAAGAGCAACTAAGATGATCAAAGGGCTGGAGACAAAAAATACGAAGAAGAACTGCAGGATTTGGGTTTGGCTAATCTAAAGAAAAGAAGAATTAGGGGCGACATGATAGCAGTATTCCAGTATTTGAAGAACTGCCACCAAGAAGAGGGGGATCAAATTATTCTACAAAACACCAGAAGGCAGGACAAGAAACAGTAGTTGGAAACTAACCAAAGAGAGATGCAACCTGGAATTAAGGAGAAACTTCCTAACAGTGAGGACAATTAACCAGTTGAACAGCTTGCCTTCAGAAGTTGTGAGTGCTTCGTCACTGGGGGGTTTTAAGAAGCAACTAGACAGCCACTTATCTGAAATGGTATAGGATTTCCCGCTTGGCAGAGGATTGGACTAGAAGACCTCCAGGGTTCCTTCCAGCTCTGTTCTGAATTCTATATAAAGTACATTGACTCAGCATGTAGTAAGGTAAAGTTAGCTCTGTGGGACTTCCACAGGCATTGACAGGTTCTTTGAATCACTCAGGTTGACCATTAGTAACAGGAATGTCATCAGGAGCTTCTCCCTCGGTCAGCTCCAGCCACAGTTGTCTACCATTCTGCCCCTGATTGCTACGCAATGCCGTCCAGCTCTCACTCCTCAGCGTTTCCTTCCCCAAACCCCCTCCGTGTTATTCCTTCCCTCCTTTCCAGTGTGGCAACTAACAAACGAGGCGCCATTAGCTTGGCTCCAGCCAATGCCGTTTCTAAAGTTGACACTATGCGGCCTCTCTTGACCCATTGCTCCTGATGCTCCCTGCGGTTCACAGAAGAGTTGCAGGCTCTGAAAAGGGTTAAGAAAAGCCTAAAGCACCGCTGGAGGAAAATGAAGGATGACTCCAACTGGACAGAGCCATTATTAAGGCCTACCTAATGGAGGCAAGAGCATCAAGAGAGCATTATTTCTCTGCCCTTCTGGCATCCACGGAGTGTCGCCTAACAGCCCTGTTCTGGATTACCCGGATCATAGGACAGGAGGGCTTGGGCGATGATCTTCAAAACTGCAGAGGAATTTGTTCACTATCTAATGGACAAAGTCACTCAGATTCCTTCCCAGTTGGAACCCATGCGTGGTGCAGCTCCATGTGAGATGTTGGGGGACAGCCTTGCTTGGTTATCCGGGATCAGTTTGATCCTGTTGGACCTGAAGAAGTGGACAGGGTGCTCAACACTGTCAATACAACCACCTGTCAACTAGATCCTTGTCCTTCCTGGTTGGCCAAAGCCTCCAGGATGGTGATTAACAGGTAGATCCAAACAGTGGTAGATTCTTCACTTCAGGAGGGGACATTCCCAAGGCCTTTTAAGGAAGACCCCCTCCTTTTTAAAAAAGCATTGCTTGACCCAACTTGCCTAGACAATTTTTGTCCAGTTGCTTGGCAGCCTCAGAGGATCCTGGATGGAACAGGACAGGATTCAGGGCTGGTTATGGGACAGAAACAACATTGGTCGCATTTGTGGATGTGTGAGAACAGGATGGTAGTGTAGCCATCCTTACTCTCCTTGACCTCTCAGCAGCCTTTGATACCATCAACCATCCTTTTGGGTCGGCTACAGGACTGGGGCTAGGCAGCACAGTCCTATGCTAGTTTGGTTCCTTTCTCCAAGGCCAGTCCCAATCAGAGTGAATAGGAAGTGAGAAATCCAGCCCATGGCTGCTGTTTTGTGGTGTGTCACAGGGCTCAGTACTCTCTCCACTCCCTTTTTAACATCTACATGAAGTCTCTGGATGAGTTCATCTGTCATCATGGGTTGAGGTGTGTCATCAATATGCTGACAATACTCAACTTCATATCTCTATCCCTCGTTGACCCAAGTGATGCTGTTGCTGCCCTCTGACAGTGCCTAGAGGCTATGGAGGGCTAGATGGGTGCTTCGAGATGTGGGATTTTGACATCCTTAATTCTGGGTGGGGGTGACACTATCCCAAACAGACCTGGTGTACAACCTGGGGCTTCTCCTGGACTCGCGAATCCTGCTCAAAGAAACTTTGGGTTGTGCACTAGTTGCAGCCTTACCTGGACATCTTCTGTCTGGACTACTGCTATGTGCTCTATACGGAGCTATCCTTGAAGAGCTTTCAGAAGCTACAACAGGTGCAGAGTGTGGCAGCATGGCAGTTTTGGGGCCTAGAGTAGCCCATAATACACCGCAAGCTACACTGGCTGCCAGTATGTTTCTAAATGTGATTCAAGCTGTTGGTCATCACCTTTAGATCCCAGCATGCCATGGGTCCAAGCTAGTTGAGGAACCATCTTACTCCATTTGGAGTAGCCCACCTTACCCATGGGGACAGAGGAGGCATGCTGCAGACCCCATTGGCCAGGGAATTCTGGCTGGTGGGAAAAGAGCCTTTTCTGCTGTGGCCCCTGCCTTTTGGAACATGTTGCTTCCATCCAGCTGACCTTCTGCAATAGCTTGAAGACCTGGCTCAGTTGACTTAGGGCCCCAACGGGGGACATCATTCTAGAGGTGGCCTATGAACAAGAAACACCCTCCCTCCCCATCTTAGAGTTATAACCTGGATTTTTATTGTGATTTTGCTGTAATTTCTCATCTTTTTTTACCAGTTTGACAGAATAACAGAGTTGGAAGGGACCTTGGAGGTTTCTAGTCCAACCCTCTGCTCAAGCAAGAGACGCTATACCAGTGGTGGCTAACCTTTTTGGGCTCCTGTGCCAAAAATTGTATGCGCGCTGGCACGCAGGCAGTCGCATGCCAACACACAGAAGGCAATGTGCGCCTGCCACGCCCCCTGCGCATGCGTGTGCAATCCCGCTGCTGTCCCCGCTTACCTGCACTGCACCTCACAGCTGATTTTTCAGCTGGTTTGAGACCTTTTTTGGCCTCCCAGAGGCTTGAAAAAAGCCTCTGCAGGCCAAATAGGCCCGTTTTGTCACTTCCGGTATTCAGGAAGTGACGAAATGGGACTATTCGGCCTGTGGAGGCTTTTTTCAAACCTCTGGGAGGCCAAAACAGGCCTCAAACCAGCTGAAAATCAGCTGTGAGGCACGTGCATCTGCAGTGAGGTAAGTTTGCCTGCGGCTCGCATGCCAGCAAAAATGGCTCTGCGTGCCACCTGTGGCACACGTGCCATGGGCTTGCCATCATGGCCCTATACCATTTCAGACAAATGGTTTTCCAGCATATTTTTAAAAACTTCCAGTGTTGGAGCATTCACAACTTCTGGGGGCAAATTGTTCCACTGATTGTTATCATTATCAGGAAATTTCTTCTTAGTTCCAGGCTGCTTCTGTCCTTGATTAGTTTTCATCCATTGCTTCTTGTCTTGCCTTCAGGTGCTTTGGAGAATAGCTTGACTCCCTCTTCTTTGTGTAAAAAAGACATATATATGGTAGCTATTACACAGCTGTAACGTATGATGTACGTTCAAAATAGCCATGAAAAATATCTCAACCTGAATGATTTCCCCCTGGCAAATTTATCAATCGCTTAAATATTCTCTGCCTTACCATTTGTTAAAAGCAGATAGCAAAAGAGGGGGAAAAACCCCCAATCTGAATACTGACAGATAGTACACATCAACAATACACCAGTGTACATTTATCCATTCAATAGCTCTTTGGTTATCCCTTATGAGTGAAAAACCCACAACTCCTGATGTTTTGACACATTTCAAGCATTGTAAATGTTATCAAGCAGAAAATATGGATTCTTAACATACAGCAATCTTGCTAAATCATGTTAATAATCCTCTGGATTTCAATCCAAAATGTAGCTATGCTTTTTCTAAAAGACCAGAGCAAGTAATTAATGTTCCAATTCCTCAATTCTTTCTCCATTAACAAGGCAATTGCAATCAACCCTCATTAAACATTACTTGAGCTTTCTAGAATAAATGGAATACTAGAATTCTGTTGCATTGGTCAAAATTTCACATTTTTAAAGCAATTCTCTACTGACTTATAAGTTCTGGGCATTTCTAAAAATATATGTGCAAGTAGTCCTTGACTTAGCAACTGTTCGAACTTACGACAGACCCCCCAAAAGATACCTACAACCCAGTGAGTGGGATTCAAAGAATTTTACCACAGGTTCGGTGGGCATGGCTTGGGAGGCGCGCTTTGCACACATGCACACACTCTGCATGCATGCTTGTGCCTAACTAATGCGCAGTTTGCGCAGGCACAGAGGCGTTCCAACTCACCTCTTGCAAGCCTGCACTCTCCCTGTAACTTCAGCAGCTGCCACGCAGCACTCTTCTGTGCCACGCAAAACAGCTGCGCTTCAAAAGCAGGGAATAAAGGTGAGTATGGGAGCCCAGGAGGGTGGATGGGCCCAACAGCAGAGCAGCGGAGAAAACCGCTACCAGCTTGGTAGAACCAGGCCGAACCGGTAGAATACCACCACTGCTACAACCCAAATTCAAAGTTCCAATGCCCTTCCTGGTCACATGATCATATTTGCAATTGGTCCACATTTATAGCCATTTGTTGTGCCTCATGGTCACATGACAGCATTTAATTCTGGTATTCAACCAAAAAATGCCCACTGCAGACAATGGTCTCACTTAATGACCACAGCCTTCACTTAACAGCCATGGGTTCACCTAATGAGCATGATGATTCACTTAACGAACTTTGTAAAAAGATGTCATAAAAATTGGATCAATCATGTGGATGACCTGGTAAATGGTAAGTCATGTCATGACTTACAATTGTAACTGAGGGTTCAATTACCGTCATAAGTTGAGGACTACCTGTAATCAGTTAATATAGTACTTAGTACAAGCTGTCAAGCAAGTATACCTTCATTTTTTCCTATATATTCTCATACTAAAAAGTTTGTGATCTCTGATACCGGAGCCTCATGCTAAAGGCCTCAAGGGCAATTCCGAGAGCTGTACACACATCTTAAAACTGTAAAACTCTGCCTTAAGGGAAAGTTTACCCAGCTTTGACTATTATATTGTGGCACTAAAATATATATATAGGAGGCACTGCATGACTGTTTTTCAGCCTTACTGGCTCCAGCAGGGAGCATACATATATACCTGAAGAGTCCTAATAAGAATGAAACCGATCATGTAGTGTTTCCTAGTGGTCTGTAGCTAATACCACAGTCCAGTTCATATCAATTTCACCAGTTTCCATCAACTTCTTATAAAAATCAAATTGCTGCTGAGGAGCCTGATTGATTTCTTCAAACTCTGTAACAGCTGTGAAACTCTAGAAGCAACAATATTATTAGCATCAAGCAATCCAAATAACAGATGCTTTAAACAAACAAATCGCCAAGGTGTATTTTTAAAGATTCCCCCCCCCTCCAAGTTTGGAAAACAGATTCACAGAATTCATCTGACTCTAAGTAGCCACCCCATAATAATATAATTGACATCATCCATTCTGAAGCAGAAAAGTAGGTGAACTCTCAGTTAGAATCAGGGGTGTCAAACTCGATCTCATTGAGGCCTGCATCGGGGTTGTATTTGACCTCGGGGGTGAGGGGCGTGGCCAGCTCGATGCCACTCCTGTTGGGGGCACCAGTGGCCTTTGCCAGTGAAGACAGGCTCCCGAGCTCAATTTTCAGCTGCCACGGCCTCCTGCAATCCTTTTGCCAGTGAAAACAGCTCGGGAGGGCCGTCCTCCTGAGCTCCATTTTCACTGGCAAAGGGTTGCAGGAGGCTGTGGCAAACGAAAACGGAGCTCGGGAGCCCATTTTCATTGGCAGAAACACCACAGGCCAGTCCTTCACTGTTTCCAGGGCAGCCCAGTGGGCCAGATCTAAGTACCCTGCAGACTAGACCCGGCCCTCAGGCCTTGAGTTTGACACCCCAGAATTAGATAATCACTTTCAAAGGCACCATTTAAAATGTGCAGGTTTAACCTGAAAGCTTTTGAGCAAGGCAGAGGTTTGATTTCTGATCTTCTGAACACTGAGAAGTACGTGAAGATGAATTCAGAGTTGGGGGCTACTTGCGCTGGGCACAGAATGTGTGGTCACTAGGGCCCAGCCTAGCAATGAGACCAGGGGTGGGATTCTACCAGTTCTGTCCGGCTCTGTAGAACCAGTAGCTCTGAAGAGCAGCAGATATTGAACCAGTTCTATGACTGATGCTGTTTTGGCCCACCCGCTCACCCAGGCTGTTACCTGACCTTTATTTCCTGCTTTTTCAACCTCAGCTGCTTTGCGCAGCAGTTGAAAAAGCAGGAAAAAAGTGCTTTTTCAACCGCTGCGCACCCGCACCCAGCGCTGCTCAGCTGTCCAGGTAGCAAGCTGACAACGATTCACACACAAAAATCGTAAATCACCAAACTGGTAGTTACACCGGTCGGATCCCACCCCTGAATGAGACCCCTTAATATAAGCCTAACAGCCTAGCAGTGAGGTCCCATTATAATAAAGTCAGCAGCAGAAGTTCAGTCCACTTCAGTCTACAAGGCTGATCTGAGGTCTTTGGCCTCACTGAGGGAAAATAAGCATTTATTTATTTGTGGGATCCCTGGTTCTCTCTCTCAGCTTGGTTGTTTTCTTGCAGATATTTCATTATCGAACTAGGTAACATTTTAAGATGTTACCTAATTTGGTAATGAATGGGCTGCAAAAAACAACAACCACCAAGCTCAGGGAGCATCAAGGACCCCAGAGTTCAACCTTGAATTACTTATATTCTATTTGTATTAATTTATTTAATTTATATGCCACCCATCTCATTATCCAAAGTGATTCTGGATGGCTATTTATTACCAATGAGTGCATGGTGGGTCAGTTGGATATGACTAGAGTTTGGGGGGGGGGGGGACATGCAGAATAATGGAAACTAGGACCACAACCACAGCCCCTTTTGTTCTATGCTTTACATTTGGTTCAGTCCCAGATGCAAATAAATGACATCCATTGAGTAGGTAGGTCATCAGCATTCTGTGTTTCCTGTAGCAATATGACATTATGGTGGGAGAGGAAATCAGGAAAAGAAGCACCTAGGATGGATGCTAGCCAAACCAGGCATATTCTAGGTCACGGGTGTCAAACTTGCCGCATCACATTGCCATCACGTGACATTTTTCCCCTTCGTGGACCTAGGGTGGGTGTGGCCTATGCATGATGCATCCGGTCCTCAGGCCGCCATTTTGACACCCCTGCTCTAGGTGATCTTATGCTGGTCACCTGGATGTTGAGTGGTTGTGTTGAGTCAATAATCTTTGTAGGGGCAGTAGCTTCATGTTAGCTCTTAATGGGGATGATTGCAATTGTGTTGCTCACTGAGGGGAAGAAGGTATGGTATCGTTAAGTTCCTACCCGCCCATTCTCTGCCATCTGTTTGGCCATTATGCCTCACTTCTCCTCACAAGAGGTCAGGGGGCTTGTAAGTCCGGCAAAAAGACTGGAAGGATCAGTTTAGTTGGGCAGCAAAATGGGAATCATTGGAAAGCAGAGATCCCATCTCTTTAGCAGGGAAATCGTCGGCTTGTCCAGTGAAAGAAGAGGGGAGGGGAGCTGTTCCTCGCATAAGTCAGGGACTCTCAAGGATAGAAGAAGATCCTAAGGTAGGGAACAAATGATGGCACACCTCAAAATTGAGTTGCTGTGAAGATAAAGCTTGACTAGCATTTCTTGCCTAGGTAGTCCTTAAGATTACAGCTGAAGTCAAAATTTCTGTTGCTAAGCGAGGTGGTTAAGCAAATCGCTGCAATTGTTGTGAATGGTGTGATCCTTAAGCAAATCTAAGTTTACCCCTTGACTGTTGGTCAAACCTGTCTGGGAAGGTTACAAAATGGCTACCTTATGACCCCAAAAAGATGATTTATGATTAGTCCTTGCACTGACGACCCATGGACTCGTGGCCAAAATTTGGGTGCTTGACAACCAGCATGTATTTAACTACAACCATCTTTAAATACACGCTGATTGCCAAGCATTCAAATTTTGGCCACAAGTCCATGGGTCATCAGCGCAAGGACTGATCATAAATCACTTTTTTCAGTGCCATTGTAACATTAAATGGTCGCTAAAAATGTTGTAAGTTGGGGAATACATGTACTTATAAGGCTGTTCCTTTGAGGCTACTTGGACTGCATGGGACTGTGCAGCTCATATACAAATCGCTGTTCCTGTTATTGGTAAGGAAATCACAATAGCAATAACACTTAGACTCATATACCACTTTACAGTTCTTTACAGCCCTCTCTAAGCAGTTTACAGAGTCAGCCTATTGCCCCCAACAATTTTGGGTCCTCATTTTGCACACCTCAGAAGGATGGAAGCCTGAGTCAACTTTGAGCATGGTGGGATTTGAACTGGCAAATTGCAGGCAGCCGACAGTCAGCAGAAGTAGGCTGCAGTACTGCACTCTAACCACTGTGCCACCCGAGGTTCACAAAGCTGACAGCTTTCTGTGCCCAAGTCAAAAGTGAGGCAGTGGTGGCAGATGGTCTGAGAATGTGGCAGCCCAGTGGGCAGATAAATTAAACTGGTGCTGAACTTCCATATTTCTGCCAGCCCTGGAAGGTTCGGGGTCTGAGTGAACTGACAGAATTGTTGCTGAAATATTTTGTAACCTTTTAGCTATTTTTTTTCCAGATTAGCGAGCTCTGTATTCACACATTTTAACTTTCTCCCTTGTTGCATACTTAGGTTGTTGGCATCTGGCATGCCTGGCAGATTTACTGCTGGTGTATAACTGTAATAAAGATTTGATTGATGATGGTCATGTGATAGGGCCAGTTTTTCCCCCAGCATGGATTTACCTGCTGTTTTTCAATTCCAATTATGCAATAAATGTAAGCTTTTCATCAGTAAAAAGGGTTGAAATTATAGCAACTCAGGATTTCCCCATATATCTTATCACACAAAGTGCACAAGTATTGAAACTGGTTCCCAAATGCACATGGATTGCTAGATTTTCACAGAAGTCACAGAACAGCTTTCAAGCTAAATCCAAAAACTATTTCAAGTCTGCATTCTTTTTACTTAATCAGTAGCCAAGTATATACCAATGCAATTTCAAAAAGGTGTGGAAAATGAAATCCGCTGCTGACATAACTGATTGGTGAGATATCTTTGTTGTGATTATGAGATGGGTATATAAAATGTGCAAATACAACTGTCCACCATCAATCAATTATCCTAATCCTAACCCAAGGGAGGGGAGGGAGACAGCTGAAAAAAAAGAAAAGGCGATCAATTTGTACAGGAATCAGCAAACAAAAAAACGAACCAAAAAAATATGACAAGAGACAAAGGAATTATAGAGTACAAAAATAACCTTGAATGAAGTGTGCAAGAGCTATTACAAAAAAAAGTGTAGGAGATGACTAGGGTAAGCTTGAGGGAGGGGTCAAAAGTGTCATTAAGTCACGAGTCTGCACATCCGCAAGAGATCAGCCCACCTTGAATGACTTCCTAATTCCCGCTCATTTCCCTTGACCGTTAGTAGCTCAGATTTTTGTAGAGAGCTTAAACTTGCTTGATCTTTACACTCATTTCAACTGCTTGAATCTCCTGAATTCCCCGGTGCTTGTTAACTAACTAGTTGTTAAATAACTTACAACTCATACTTACAACCATGGCAGCATCCCCATAGTTATGTGATCAAAATTTGGGCATTTAGCAACTGGCATGGTATCTACAATGGTAGCAGCCTCCCAGGGTCATGTGATTGCCATATGCGACCTTCCCATCCATCTTCTGATAAGCAACACCATTCATGAATATAAAAAGATATGTTATCTTCTAACATCCTAAACATATATGCCGCTCATGTTTAACCCAGTGGTCTTGATTCAGTAAGAACCAAAATTTTAACCGGCGCCATATTCTGTTAGTCATTTTAGAAAAAAATTATACTGCAGAAAACAAATCACGCAGATGATTCAGGAATTTACCATGCCAATAGAATTTTTTAAAATGTATTTGGTCAAATCAGTTTTAATCGTTTTAATGTATATGAGTTTTAATTGTGAAACAAAATTATTTAGGTTTAATTTTAAGTCACGGAGATTCACATGTGTTGGATGGCAGTGATATAAATGAATAAATAAAGGGGTTTGGTTACACAGAATGAAGGCTTTCCTATCAGCCAAACAAAGTTAATTAGGACTGGTGATATAACCATGAATTGCTATCTATTCCATTTGAAATAAATATTTTGTGCCTGGTGTGATGATTTTCCAGACTACTAAAAGCTTTAGTCACCAATTATTCAAGAATAGAATGCTTTGATGCAGTAAAACTACAAACATTCATGGGAATAAAAAAATGTAAAACCTACTTCACAAATTTCCAAGAGACCATATCAAAAGCTTTCTCAACTTACAAACACTGAATTAGTTGCTGGCTTCTGGCTAAGTTGCATTAAAGCAAAAAGAATGATCAGGAATTTAATACTAACAACATCTGGATAACTCAGTACTGTTGTAGCCTGTGCAGGATACACAATACAATGAAACTTCATTTTTAACAGCTAATTATGAGGAGGGTTCATATATTATCTATGAATATCTGTTAAAAAAGTACTCCTCAATAATTTACATCTTTTGTGGATTGTCATCATCACATAAATGAAAGCTGCATCATTTTCATAATAATAACATTACACGAATGATATTAATTGGTGCAGAAAATTGGCCCATTCCATGAAAAGTCCTTTACATCAAATCCAGTAAATTGAAGCTTAATGTAGTTGGAAGAGTCAAGGCATAATCTGCATGCCAAGGTAGCTATTAAAATCTTAGCATCAACACTTACCAGGAAAATAGCTTTGTAATTGAAACACAAAGAAAAATGTATAGGAATATTGTTAGATTTTTTTTTCTCTTCTAAGCTAGTAGAATTTATTTTTTTGTGGGGGGGGGAATTCAATATACACACTTTCAATAAACAAGAGGTAGGGCCCGATATAATTTTTGTGCCAACAAATAAAAAAAAAACCACTCAAGTTTGGAGTCTTCACCAATTTCATAAATTTAATTGTATTGTACACATAATTTTTTGAACAGAAAACAATGAAAAATGACTAGTAAAGTGGTCCTGAGTTTGCTATAGCAATCTCACATTCTATAGAAAATAATTTATGTTGCCAACTGTTGAGGAAAAAAAAAATCTGAAACTATGCTTTGGGGATATTTTTAACCAATAAACTAGAATCTATATAGAGAATTGTTTTGTTTAATTTCAGTCTAAAGGTCTGAAGTCCTAATCTTCCCCACCCTCTTTCCAATATTTTTAGCTAGTACAATGTAATAAACATTTTTATCTGGGAAGCACAGAGCTTATAACATTCAAATTTAGCAGAGGTTTTTATATGGTTCAGGAGATAGATAAGATGCATAAATAATTGACAAGTTTTAAAACTAGGGCTTTCCTCCTATCCATGTTACATTTCTTTTTATACGAAATATACACAGAACGTACAGTCTCAAATCAAAGCTTTTGCAGAGTCTTATGCCAGGTAGTCCTCAACTTATGACTGGTTGCTTAGTGACCATTCGAAGGTTCAAAAAATCTCCCTGGAAATATTGATGACCCAGTTTTGAAGTTCCAACTCCCTAGACCGGGGTGTCAAACTTGATGTCATTGAGGGCTGCATCAGGGTTGTTTTTCACCTCAAGGGGGCTAGGGGATGTGGCCAGGGTAGGCGTGGCCAGCTTGTCGTTCGTTTTGGGGGCACCTGTGGCGGCCCGAGCGCTCTGCCAGCAAAAACGTGTTCCCAAGCTCAGTTTTCGCTGACAGAGGCACCTCAGGCCAGTCCTTCGCTGTTTCCAGGGCAGCCCCGTGGGCCACATCTAAGCACCCCATGGGCCGGATCCAGCTCCCGGGCCTTGAGTTTGACATCCCTGTTCTACACAAGAGACACACACAGTTGTATGATTGCTTCCTGGTTGCTTGGCAACCCACCAGCACTTACAGCCATTTGCAGCACCTCGTGATCACATGACCGCATTTTTGCTTCCAGTTTTTAGCAGAACCGGCCCATAGCAGACAGCCAGTTCATTTAATGATCCCAGTGATTGCTTAAAAACTATGGCAATTATTTTACAACCACGGCAAAAAAGGTCATAAAATTGGATCACATGCTTTATGACTATCATGACTTATAACTATAAGTGGGCAGGCTCTAAGTTATAAGTCAAGGACTACCTGTACCCGGGACGTGGATGTAACAATATGGCTTAATACAGTTTTATCAATTGGTTCTTCACCAAATGTTTCTTCAAAAAATGATAAAGAATTAATTCTGAGCATCTGAGATTATAGGAAACCCATTTTGTTTTCCCATAATTCTGGTTCACTGAACTCCTATTTATTTCTGATTCTGGTTTCTCTTAACTCCCCAAATCAATGCTTTTGGGCTTCAAGCCCCACATGCTTAAAGAGCCGTGGTGGCACAGTGGTTAGAATGCAGTATTGGAGGCTAATTCTGCTGGCTCCCAAGAGTTTGATTCTGGCCGACTCAAGGTTGACTCGGCCTTCCACGCTTTGGATTCTCCGACCCATACAACTGAGAAGCTGCTGTTAAACCACTATGAAGCTGTATACAAATCTAAGTGCTATTGCTTATCAGTCTAAAGTACTATTTTTCCTACTCAGCTACTGCTTCAACTCAATTCTATCCTAAACGTGAAAGAGTCGGGACTCTGCTACAATTCCACCAAAGAATGAGTCCCAGTGGTGGAATTCAAATTTGTTTACTACTGGTTCTGTGGGCGTGGCTATATAAACTATGAATTCATTTGGTTCCATGTTAGATTTAATTAAAATATAATTTTTTAATCCTTTCATTGTATACAATCTCTCTTTATCCCGCCATCCTTTTTGGTCATTCATTTTCTATGTACTGATTTTTCAGATTCAAAGCAGAGATGATATTCTGGAGAACTAGTAGTGGAAATTTTGAGCAGTTTGGAGAGCCAGTAGTGGAAATTTTGAGTAGTTCAAAATACCACCTCTGACTGGCCTTGCCCCCCATCTATTCTCTGCCTCCCGAGTCCCAGCTGATTGGCTGGATCTTCTTTTGTTGCCCTGCACAGGAGAACAGAGCTGGAAAGCAGGTTAGTGGTGTGGGGAGAAATTGGGGATTTTATAGTATCCTTCCCCTGGAGTGGGGAGGGAATGGAGATTTTGCAATATCCTTCCCTGGAGTGGGGTGCGAATGGGGATTTTAAAGTATCCTTCCCCTTCCACACCCACCACGCCACGCCCACCAAGCAACACCACGTCCACCAAGCTACGCCCACAGAACCAGTAGTAAAAAAATTTGAATCCCACCACTGATTCAAAGGTGGCCCTTTTAGTAGCAGGATAGTTGGACTGATGCTATAGAGATCTAAGTTCAAGTCCACCCCCAGTACCAAAAGCCCACTGGGTGACTTCAAGCCAGTCGCTCCCTCTCAGAATCACCCTACCTCACAGGATTATTGTTATGGGGAAACATGGAAAATCTTTGTAGGTCCTATATAAAAGGAGGGAAATCTAACAAATAAATAAATACCAATCAGGTGCATCAGAAAAAGAGGGGTCATCTCCAACCTGGTTGGTTTTCAAAGACTTCTTTGGATATGGTATAACAGCATTTGATGTAAGAAAGCAATAAAAAAAAATTCCTACAAATTCTTTACAATATGCCCCTTGCAAGATTATTATACACACCATGGAATGGTATGAAGCTCTTCTTTCTCTGTTATCATTCCCTCTAATTGGGAACTCAGGTGGAAAGTGCTGATGGAAATAAGAAAAAAAAATAGCATATCTGGGACAATGAGAAACGCAGAGGTATCAGCACGTCCAGAGAAGCCCTGAGCTTTGCAGAAATGTATCTACCTGTTTAAGCAAGGAATCTTAAAGAATAAAAGGCAATTCTTCTCCATCCAATGAGGTCCAGATATGCAGCATAGCTTTAAAAAATGCCAGGCAGAACAATCCCAGCCAAATTCCTGATGCCAACTAAAGCCATTCGGCATGCTATTTATCCTGCTTTCCTATTCACTCCTAGCATCTGGTACATTACTTCTGAATATGGAAGTTTTACTTCATCCTCAATATTCATGGCTGTAATTAGCCTCATCCACCAGGACAGTCCACCTCAGCTTCACACTGTCATGTATGAACTGCAACTTGCATTCTACCAGGGAACTGCAGAGAAATAGAATGGAATGGAATGGAACAGTGGTGGCATTAAAAAAAATTTTACTACCGGTTCTATGGGTGTGGCTTTGTGGGTGTGGCATGGTAGGCGCGGAAGGGGAAGATACTGTAAAATCCCCATTTCCACCCCACTCCAGGGGAAAGGTATTGCAAAATCCCATTCCCTCCCCACCCCACTAACCAGCTTTCCAGCTCCATTCTCCTGTGCAGGGCAACCAAAGAAGACCCAGCCAATCAGCTGGGACTCGGGAGGCAGAGAATAGATGGGGGTGGGGTCAGTCAGAGGTGGGATTTACTGGTTCTCCGAACTATTCAAAATTTCCGCTACCGGTTCTCCAGAACCTGTCAGAACTGGCTGAATACAACCACTGGAATAGAATGGAGTGGAGTGGAGTAAAAGTAGAAGGTAGACTAGACTGGAATACTTTATTTGGCCTTATGTGTTTAGACAAACAAGGAATTAGTCTGTGATGCAGCAGCTCTCAGCATACACGCAAAACATGTACACTGAGTGTTACATTGCCAAAACATCTGGAAAATCTATTCCATGTATATAACCCTTTTTCCCCCTTTTCATCATCTAATCTTGTGGCCATCGCATTTCTTTTCATCGCCTGATGAAGCAGCACACACAGTGGTTGAAAAAAATATAAACTTCCAGTTCTCCCACCAAAACAAACCTTACTTTCAGAGGGGCTACAGGTGCTGGAAAACACAAAGGCCAATGCAATGGAAAAGAAGCAAAGATGGAGAAGAAAGAAAAGGGGGAGGAAGAAAACAACAACCCCATCCTGATTTATAATTCCAGCAATCAGGGCCTTCAAGATGAAAAACTGCAAGTTTCCCCCTCTTCCTACCCTCCCCCCACCGCCACACAGGAAAGGTTGCTCCAGTTTTCAGCCAGCTCTGTCCTTATCACCCACCCCGTCCACCATCTGCTCCCAGGGGTGCCACGAGCAAGCACCCAGCTACTTATGAGCTTAAGCTTGTAGAATGAGAGGTAGCAGTAAAACCCAGTGCACCAACCCTGAGCTTTTTAACAGTTCGTCGTGATATATTATTAATCGTTTTTATAATGTGCTTGCATAGATTGCTGTTGCTCAGGGCTCTGTTCTGTACCTAGGATTGGCAGGGAAGAAAAATAATGAAATAGGGCAGACTGATTTCCTTGTCTTTTCTTGTTTTGCCCCTTCCACAGTAGCCCTGGAGAAAGCAGCTGTAAAAAAAAAATACCAGTCAGGGAGTCACACTACAAGCTGAGCACCCAGCTGCAGGCACAAAAGAAAATCGCCAGGACAGAGGGAATGTTTAGGGAAGGCAAAGTTTGCATGTCCGGTTCGGATCAGCTCTTAAAATCTGCTCCCTCCTTTGCACCCCGAAGCTAGGCACGGTCTTTGCACTCAGCTTGCAGAAAAAAAGGGAGAAACTCGTGCCAGATTCCATGTCACTCCACCTACACTAGTTTCCCAGACCTGTGGACAATCTAGTTTTTATTTTCCACTTGGCGAGACCAGAAATAAAAAAAGTAGACCTTCAGTTACGATGGCGTAACCAGATCCCCTATTTCTACCCCAGCAAGTTTGTTCAGCTCTTCCTCGTCAAAAGCAAGCATGGGGCAGCACAGGGCAGGGGAAGGAGGCAAAAATCAAAATCCACTTCTGCTACGGGTTCAATTCTAAACCATCAGCTTGTAAAACCCTTTGGTTCTTACCCATCCTGCATAATCAGACTTTCTCAATGGAAAAGTGTGTATTGTGGCAAGGGAGGGGATGAAACATTAACTCCTAGCAATCCTGAGAGCACTGCCACAGGCAGGTATTACAATACTTGGGGAAGGGGAGGCAGGCTGCGATCTCGATCTCCCCCCAAAACACACAGCAAGGCTTCACTTCATCCTGCATTGTAGCATCAGCCTCTAACCCCCCGTTAAGAGCGGCTTCCCAAGCAGACCCTGGCATTTCTCCTTTCCCAAACCTACCAGCTTCTTTCTCTGCCTTCCTCAGCCTGGACTTCATTAAAGGCCAGCTGGCAAAGGAAAGGGGGGGGGGTCTGAAAAAGCGAGATAATGGTGGGCTGCAGAAAACTGGAAGAATCCCCTAACTCAAGAAGATATTTCCTAGGATCTCTAGTGGTTACTGCAGGTTTTGCATTCGCAGTTGTAGAATAAAGGAGCGATTTATCAAGGGAAATGAAGGATTTTGCACACACCAAAACATGCCACCAACAGGGGAGGGGAACCATGGGAAAGTAACCCACAAACTCTTTCCAGGTAAAACAGATTCATGGCAGAAATAAAAGAATGGATTGAAGAGATGAGCAAGCAGAAATCAAAGGGGCCCATTTCAAAACCTCTTTCAGCCATTCCTACAAGTGCATCATTTATCCTGAGCCTGCAAAGAGAGCACAGCTCTCAAGCAAGGCAATCCAGACATTGAAACACAACTTGCAACTGGCAAATCTGGAACCAGCTTTATCTGAGCTGCTAACGTTGCACGTGTTCCTCATGTTTGGGGTACGGTCTGGAATGCCTAACGAGGAAAGGCAGCTGAGAGATGGGATCGGGGGACGGAGTTGCAAACCACAGGACCGTACAATAACAACCAGATGCTGGAAATGAAATGATTTCAGCCCTCTTATTCAGACAGATGAGAAAATGATCTTAGCTTTGCTTAGGACTGTGCTAAGAAAGCAACGAACCGTGCCTTTCCCTTTTCCCATTCAGAAAAAAAAACAAGCCGGTATCAAGCTTTGAAACTAGACAGATCCTTCCCCTAAAAATCTAGGGTGAACTCAAGAAAGGGCATGTGGCAACAATTCTGGTAGGAAACAGAGGGCAGCCAGAGATGCCCTGGAGATTCCAAGGAAGATGCAGGCACTCAGGGAAGAAAACAAGGACCTGGTTGGGGTCAAGAAGCAAAACAGAACCTCCATATTCCGAAGCAGTTAAGCATCACAACTACAGCAGTCACACGTTGACCTCTCCCTGGGTAACGCTTCCTGGTTTTGGCAAGCAAGAAGGGCCAGATGTTTATGCCACGAATCTGTCTTTTTTTTCATAACAAGGGTTTTTTTTCCTCTTCCTTTCTTCTTTCAAATGTTATTGTATTTTATCTCATTTTATTACCAGTTTGGACTATCCTGGATGGGGGAGTAAATTGTAATTAGCTATCACATGGCAGACAGCATGAAAAATGTTTGCGCTGAAAAAATAATCAACTGAAAAGCGGAAAGGTTGCTGTGGTCTTGTTTCAAGCTGGCCAATGCAGCGAAAGCTCTAGACTCAATGGAGCCCTGGGTTTGATCCAGTAAAAGTGGTTTTAGAGAAGCTGTTAGGCCTGAGAGTTCAACAGAGCCTCCAAATCCGGGGCGGTATACCTGTGAATGCCAGTGACATATCGAAATGGTTCTCTTGGTGTCCCATTTTTTGAAGTACTACAGAAGAGAAAGCTGGAATAAGATCATTCACTCCTGACATTCAGGACTACATTTTCCACAAACCTTTGCCTCAGGTCAGATCAATTCAATCCTATGGAACCCGCAGCCTAAAATACTCAACTGAGACTAGAGACAACCGAGGCACCTTCTCAATTGCCTATACTTGAGTTGGATGGGTCTCCTTTG
The DNA here is from genome assembly GCF_049901715.1 of Pseudonaja textilis. Classification (NCBI taxonomy): domain Eukaryota; kingdom Metazoa; phylum Chordata; class Lepidosauria; order Squamata; family Elapidae; genus Pseudonaja; species Pseudonaja textilis. Next base: position 20,494,685 of record NC_141990.1, read on the forward strand.
GTCTAGAAGAACTTATTCAGGACTGAGAAAATCACTGTTGGATCAGATCAAAGAACAGCTAGTCCAGGATCTGTTCTCTTCAAGACTGGTCTAGATGCCTCTGGGAAGCCTGCAAGACAGATAGGAACGCCAAGCTACCCACCAAAAATGGTAAGGAAAGACCTCCTGCCTCTGATGGGGGCCATAAAACCAAGACCCTGGGGTCAATGGCTTGCTGTTTGTCTTCAGAAAGTTCCTCCATCTTATAGAATGTACTCTGGGTAGTCAGTAAACTGAAATTAATATTAAAGAAGGAAAAGTCGCACTCCACACACAGAAGATGGCTCTGGGTTTGGGTGCACACGCAGCTTATGCTTAGAGGCACCAGATCCAGAATTAAAAGCAGACACTGAAAATGGCCCAAAGGCTACAGTAGGCCTCCTGCCTGCCTAATAGCCCAATTTTCATCAAGTTGTCCACCCTGAAGGTGGAAGGGGCATCTTTTTCCATCAACACTAAAGAACACTGGCTCAGCTCAAATCCCAGCTACCCCCAACTATCTGCCACTCTCTTTCACGTTGCATCCCATGAAACCAGCATCAGCCTTCAAATCAAATTCTGAGCGTAGGCACTGGCTCAAATTAAGCCAGGAGGCAAAACAAGCAGAGGCAGGTGGAGGAGATGCCCAGGAGATGCCCACTTCTCTTGGAACTGCGGGTCTAGCTAGCCATGACACCAACTACTACTAACCTTGAACCCCCTTCACTGACTCCAAAGTTGTGGGCACACGGTGGTGAGATGGAAAGGCATTCTGCACATGCTTGTATGCCCTAGCTTTGATCCGGTTAGTGTATCCAGTTGCTGAAGTCTGCCAGGCCAAGGTACCAAAAAACAGTGCATATACAAGCTCAAAATACACTTTAAAAAAAAAGCTGACTGTTTGCAAATGCATTTTGCACATGGTGTTCCTTGCAATTTCCCCAGAATTGTGTTGCTTCTCACAAGCAGCAAAAAAATAAAAATAAAACCAGCAAATTGGCAGGAAGAGTTCCAGGCAGTTGGGTTAACTCTCTGCCTTTTGCCTGGATTCAGACTTAAGCCTGACGCGGTTATTGCTTTGAAAGGGATGCTGCTTATCAAAGCCGGTTTCTCCCCACCTCATGAAACCCCCGAGCGACCCTCCCCTTCATCGGCATCGGCGGCGGCGGCGGCGGCTCACTCACCGTGGCTGAGGAGGGCTCCGATGCAGCAGAGAAGGGCGGCGGGTCCGGAGCGTGCCCGCCTCGCCAAGGCCATGGCGGAATCCGGAGCGAAGCGTGCAGAAAACCGAATCCAAGCACGTGCGATCCGAAAGAGAAGCCAAACACAGAGGCGAAAGGGGAGAGGGGAGGGTCGGGGAAATGAGGCGCGCTGGGGGGTGCAAGGAGGGAACAAGAAGGGGGCGCCTACTTCTGGCTTGAGCCAGCCCAGGATCGGCCCAAGCGGGGGTGACCGCCTCTCGCCAAGAAGCGGGGTGTCGATGGGATGCAAGAGACTAGAGACAACCGAGGGGCAGAGACGAAACGTAGAGGCCCCACGTGCAATCCGGGCCCGGTACTGGATGGAATTAGGGGCAAAAGGGGGGAAGGAACCGGAGCAACGTTAAGCAATATATATATATATATATATATATATATAAGCATATATATATATATATATATGGGGGAGCTGCAAAATGGAGAAACGGACCAGCACGGAAGAGCTTAATTGATGCAGCCCCACCACCACAAAGTAATTAGGACCAGAGGAAACCAAGTGAGGGGAGACAGGAGGACGTGGGTGAAATTTAAAAAAAGGCGGCCTCCCGAAAGGGGAGAAAATGGGGAGGGGGAAGAGAAGGGGGGGGAAGCTTGCCGCTGTAATCCGACTGCGAGTCGCCGGCTGCGATTCTTCTTCGCCGGGGCGGCCGGCGGGATCCTCGAAGAAGGAGCAGAAGAGAGTAACTTACATCCGGAGCTGAGGAACAGAAGAAAGTTCGGGCTGCTAAAAAGCGGCGGCGCTGGAGATCCGCGGGTGGGGGAGAGAGGAGGTAAGCCGCCCCGTCTAAAGCCCCCCACCTCCCCCCCCGAAAACGCCTCTCAGGGAATGAGGATTCCGGTGCGTTTCGGAGCCCTCAGCGAGAAGCAGCCTTGCAGCCCCAGACGATCGCTTGGCTTACGAGCAGAGAGCCGCCGCCGGAGTGCCGGAGCTTCGGGCTCGCCTGCTGCCGCTGCTGCCACCGCCGCCCGCCCCTCAGTCCGTCTCCGCGGCGAAGATGCGCCGATCTGAGCCTTCTCCAGCCGGGAACAGCAGCCGAGAGAGAGAGAGACTCCCTCCGCCCCCCTCCAGCCGGCCCTCCTCCCCGCGTTCTCCCTCCGTCACGTGTTTTCCCAGGAGTTTTCTAACGCCGTCGCCGCGGCTCTGTAAACACGCGGCGAGCGTGCCCGTGCGAACCGGCGTTCCGCTTTCCCCACAAGCAGGTATTGTTCGAGCGCCGCTACCGGAATCCAGGGGTGCCGGAGGCAGCGAGAGTCAGAAGCGGCGGAGGAGCCGGCCGGACTCCCTGCGGGGCCTCGAAGGAAAAAACCCGGGGTGGTTTTTTTGTCCAACCCCCCCCACCCCCCGCTCCTACTGGAAGAAATTACGGAGCTCTCGAGTTGCATTCGCACGACGCGTTGAAGAAAGTAGGATGGAGACCTATTTAAGGGGCTGCACTTAAAAAAAAAGAAGATGATTTAATCAGTGAATTAAATTCGGGGTGTGGCGCGAACCCTAGAAAATACGGTGGGTTAAAACCGGGGAGTAAAGCTCGTGAGAATGCAGCCAACTGCCTTACAAATCGAAGATTGCAGCCCTTGAAAGTTGATGGTTTTATTTATTTATTTATTTATTTCTGCCATCGAGGCTGTATCAACTCTTAGCAACCGCACAGATATAGCAGCCTATCTTGGGTCTTCTGGACCTGTTGAAATTAGGGTAGTTGTTGTTCCACTATTTACAGCATTTGATCTGTAAGTCCCTTTTTTCTTTTGTTTTTTTACTGAGCTCTTTGACTTTCCCTATTACTGCCTGCAGGTCAATTGCATTTTTCAGCTATCAGGTTGAAAGCCTGCCAGATTATAGTGCAGGTTATTGATGTTTCTTCCTCTACTTTTAAACCCACTCTCATCTCCCAGTCCAGCCCTATATACATTCAAGCATCTAGAATGGATGAGTAAGAAGAGAGTCTACAGGTAATCTTCCACTTAGGGCCTCAATGGGGACTAGAATTTATGTTGCTGAGGAGGGTTTTATTTATTTTATTTTTTATTTATATTTATTTGTCAAGCATGTATTAGATAACAAATATAATTAGAACATGCTTATGATTACATGGAAATTGGTACGAATAAAGGAAGCATTAGGACAGGGACGGTAGGCACATTGGTGCGCTTATGCACGCCCCTTACAGACCTCTTAGGAATGGGGTGAGGTCAACAGTAGACAGTCTTAAGGTTAAAGTTTTGGGGGTTTGTGGAAGAAACCACAAGTTGTTGATAAATGAGCTGGGCCCAATTTTGATGACCTTTTTTGTTGTGGTTATTAAACAAATCACGGGGGATTGTTAAGTGAATCAAATGGTCATTAAGAAAAAATTCACTTCCTCTGTTGACTTTGCTTGTGAGAAGCCGACTGTGGCAGATGGAGATCACATGACTGCAATCACTGTCAATCAGGGGTGTCAAACTAGATTTCATTGAAGGCCGCATCAGGGTTGTGTTTGACAGTGGGGAGGAGGGAACGGCTGGTGCGGGACGTAGCCACCTCATCATCACTCACATTGGGGTACCTGTGGTGGCCCGAGTGTTCTGCCACGCAAAAACAGGCTCCCGAGCTCTGTTTTTGGCTGCAACAGTTTCCTGCAACCCTCTGCCAGCGAAAACAGAGCTCGGGAGGCCCTTGCATGCTCCATTTTCAACTGCAATGGGCCTCCTGCAACCCTCTCAGCAGCCCTCCCGAACTCCATTTTCACTGGCAGAGGCACTGTGGGCTGGTCCTTTGCTGTTTCCACTGACTGGCTCCGGCCCCTGGGCCTGGAATTTGACACACACACCCTGCTGTAAATGCATGCCAGTTGCCAAGAACTTGGATTTTGATCATACGGCTGTGGGAATGCTTCTATGGTTGTAAGTGCGAGGACCGGTGAGTTGTAAAATCACTTTTTTCAGTGCTATTGTACAGGTAAGACTTCAGCTTACAACAGTTCATTTAGTGACCATTCAAAGTTACAACGGCACTGAAAAAAGCAACTTTTTCAAAGTTACAACCTTTGCAACAGCCCCCATGATCTTGTGATCAAAACTGGGATGCTTGGTAACTGCTTCATACTTATGACCGTTGCTGTGTCCCAAGGTCATGCGATCACCTTTTCTGACCTTCTGACCAGCAAAGTCAAGGGGGATGTTGTCCCCAATTCGGGTCTGAGCCTGGAGCCAATGATAGATGCCAGACACGAGGTGCAGGTTTTTTGGTTGCTTTTTATTGGAATACTCCAAGGAAAAGGGCTCCTGGTCAAAATGCCAAGAGCCAAGAACAAAGGATTGAGTAAGTTTTATACATTTTCACTAAAGGAGAAGGTGGGACAAAGCGAGAAAATAAATATCATCTAATAAACATTTTAGTAATAATTCTACAATTTGTTCTATTGGTCTCTAGCTGTCCCTATTCCCAAGTCTTGGCTAATGAATGCCCTAGGAGTTATCTAATACACATCTGATTTGCTGCAGGCCTAACTTTTAGCTGAGGTCTGCAAGTTGGCTAACTTGTGTTACTTTTATCAGCTTTCTAATTAGCCAGGATTGTTACAAGATTTACACATGCATATCTCCTGTGGATAAGCATTCTTCGTTCTTGCCAGACAGACTCCACAATTACAGGCTTCCTGATTTACTTTGAAGTATGTGTCATGACCTGGCTTTATTTTCGCAGATGGCCCATCAGGGAAGCCAGATTCACTTAACAACCTGGTTGCTAACCTATCGATTACAGTGACTCACTTAACATCTGTGGCAAGAAAGATCGTAAAATGGGGGCAAAACTCACTTAACAAGTGTCTCACTTAACAACAGAAATGTTGGGCTCAATGATGGTCGTAAGTCGAGGACTACCTGTAATTTCAAATGGTCGCTAAATGAATGGTCGTAAGTCAAGGACTACCTGTAGAACTGTGGCACAAAGGCAACATAGTCAGATAATCAGTAGGAGTCCCTTTATTAGCTCCACTTTGCCCCCAATGTCCGGGTTACCTTCTGACTGAAGAAAAACTCCCAGGAACAGCCTTTTGGCTGCAGAGAATTGAGTCCAAAACATGGTCAACACAAACTGTAACTTTAAGTCCAATCAAGGCAAAATGAGGTCATTAGTCCAGCAGGGCAGGAGCAAGAATTCCAGACATGAAGGCACGGCAATAACTCAACACGGTTGGGAGGACGCTAGGAACACAGATAGCTAAAGTCAACACAAGATAAACTCACATTTGGTCCCAGCAGTTTGCTCCCACTCGGCATGCATTTCTTTTAAACTCTCTTCCCAGCTGTGGCTAATGAAGGGAATCAGGTCCCTTTCCTCCCCCATAAGCCATGCAACCCACATTGCTCTCTTCTCTGTTCCTCCCTGCATGCCCTAGGATGAAGAGGGAGTAGGCCTGGGTCTTCCTCTAAACTCTCTCTCCCTTGTTCTATCTCTTCCCCTGTTCTGCCCAACTGGACTTTGCCCTTCCCCAGTTTCCTCCACAGCCAATGGAGCCACACTCCCACTCCCTGTCAGCTGTTCATCTTCCTCCTTGGACTCCGACAGGGGCATGACAAGAACCTTCTCTCCTTCACCCATCTGGAACCAGTCTTTTTCTCAATCCAGTTTCGCAAGAGGGCAATGAGAAGTTTCAGGATTCCCCTTTTCCCAAGAAACTTCCACAGCATTGACAATCAAATGCCTTTCTATCAATCAATGAATCACATTCTTTATGGCATTCTTTGGCTTTCTCAGCTAACCAAGGTGCATTAGCAATAATGCTCCTTGTTTCTTGATCCTTCCCAAAACTAGCTTGAACATTTGGCACACGTTTTAAAGATGCCAAGGTTGAGAAACACTAATCTAGCAATCCCCTTTCCATTTAGGGCTGTAACCTGAATTGAATTTATCCTAAGCGTTTGTTTTGCTAGTGTGTGAAATTAAGGATACTGTGCGACAGTTTGCAAACAGTTATAGGACTTGGGTATGTCTCGTCTAATCAAAAGATGGACTAAGGGAGACATGATAGCACTGTTCCAATATTTGAGGGGCTCCTACAAAGATTGGAGGGGGTGGGCAAACTATTTTCCAAAGCACCAAAAGGTAAGATGAGAAACAATGGATAGAAACTAACCAAGGACAAAAGCAACTACAACTAAGGAGAAAATTCCTAATGATGACAACAGTCAATTAATGGAAAAGCTTTCCTTGGGATGCTCCATCACTGGAGGCTTTCAGAAAGAGACTGGACAACCATTTGTCTGAGATGGTAAGGTGCCTCCTGCTCGAGAAGGGGGTTGGACTAGAAGACCACCAAGGTCCCTTCCAGCTCTATTATTCTATGTTCTATGTTATGTGTAAGTCTGGTATTTGTTTGTAAACTGACAAACTGTTGGCCATCATGTTATTCTCCAGATTTGATGGCACAGTTAACAAGTTTTATTATTTATTCTGGTGTATCCTGTAGATATTCCATCAATTTATCCATCTATTTATCTCCCAACTTGGGTAACGGCTAGAATGCTGAGATAACTTAATCTTCTAATATTAGAAAGTCTTGTATGCAGGAAATAACTTCTAAGACATCTTTACTGAACCAGATTTCAGTATAGTCCTTCCAATTCACTTTGATCTCCTCTGGAACAGTTTCTATCTCTCCATGGAATCCTTTAGCATATTAATTTGAGGTTGGAACCTCTTTCTGGAGATCTTTTGGAAGATTTTCCTCGTTTTTCTGTGACTGTTTCCATCTTGGATGTCTTACAGATGTCCTTATAATGCTGTTTCTCATCTCTTCCAACAGCTCTCTGAAGTTCTTTGTTAAATTTCTTCATGAGATCTTTTATCTTTTATTGGCTTTGGCTTCTCTTTTTGCCCCATCTGTTCTGATACACATTTTTCTTTCTTCTCAGTTCTTGGCAGTCTCTTTCCACATTCATCCACAAAAAGCACATTTGGTATCATTTCATAGTTTCTCTGATTTCCTATCAGTGTGGTCCAGGAATTTAAAGCTTGTTCTCCTTGAAAATGGTGAGATGATTCAAGGTCATAATTGTGGATTGGTTTTGTTCTACTTTAATTTGATTTGGAACTTGTCTGTGAGCAGTTCACCATCTGTTTTACAGTCAGCTCCTGACCATGTCTTTGTTCTTACAACTGGGCTTATCTTCCACCATTTTCATCTCTTTTCAAATTGACTACCAATAATATACAGGCAGTCCTCGACTTACAACAGTTCATTTAGCGACAGCTCAAAGTTTCAACAGCACTGAAAAGAATGAGTGACTTTTGACCATTCTTCACGCTTCCAATAATTGCAGTATCCCCATGGTCACATGATCAAAATTCAGATGCTTGGCCCCTGGTTCATATTTATGAAGGTTGCGTTGTCCCAGGGCCATATGATCCCCTTTTGCAACCTTTTGACAAGCAAAGTCAACGGGGAAGCCAGATCCACTTAACAACCGTATGGCTAACTTAACAATTGCAAGGATTCACTTAGCAGCTGTGGCAAGAAAAGTCATAACACATGGGGCAAAAGTCTCTTAATAACTGTCTCAGAGGCAGAAATTTTGGGCTCAACTGTATTCATAAGTGGAGGAGTAACTGTCATCAATTTGATATCTGTGTGTTCCATCTGGTGATGCCCATGGATATAAGCATTGTTTTGGTGTTTGGATAGTGTTCTAAAAATGAAGAAATCATTAGATGGCAGAAACTGGTAAGTTATTTGCCTTTATTTCTAAGGCTATAAAGTCCAGCCAATTTCTTGCTTAATATTTCCATCTTCGGTATTTCACTCTCCAACCATAACCAACATATCTTGCTTGTAGATTTTGTCAATTTCAGATTGAACTTGATCATAAAACTCATCAAGTTCCTCAACTTCCTCTTCTGCATCAGTGAATTGGAGCATAAACTTGAATAATTAACATGTTAAAGGGTTTGCCGTGAAGTATCATTGCTATTAACTAAATTGAACTCAAGCCCTGTCTTTGCTTTCATAGTCAGGAAGAATAGAGTAATGGCATTTCTTCCTCATATTTTTTTTTGAACTGGTTCTTCTGAATAAAAGGACGCATTTTAATTTTCCTGATGCCTCTGATGTCAGTGCTTAGTTGGTACAAATAGAGCGTTCCCATGTTCATCCTTTTATGTTTCCTGTTCCCATTATAATTCTGTCTTTGCCTCTTGGGGTTTTCTTTTCCTGCATGGCAAAATCAGTAAGCAGATGTCCCAAAGACTTATTTTAGCTCTGTGATAAGCTCCAAAAGATCATCAGCATTTCTTGAGTAGAGTATTGAGTGCCATTTGACCCATGGGGCTCATCACCCAACACTATTGTGTCAATCACTGTATCTTGTCAATCCATGTGGTTTTCTTGGGTAAAATGCAAGAGTGGTTTTCCATTTGCCTTCTCCTGCACAGTGTGAAATGGTGCTTTTGCCTTCATCACGAAAGTGATTGCCTGCTTTCAGCATCTTCCTCTATTGCTGCTGCTAAATATATAGGTGCCTGCTTGCTTTTGACATGCAGCTGAACTGCTATCACTGTTACAGGTCTGCCTTAGGTGACTCCATTGGAGTATATGCTTCGGCATACATTCCCAGCGTTTTTCATTCTTTCCACCCAAGAGCATCCCCAGTAATATAATGAGGTCATATGGTAAGATTTGAGGCGGGGTCTTGAAGATTAAAGGTAAAGATTTTCCCTGTCCAATTGTATCTAGCTCTAAGGGGCAGTGCTTATCCCTGTTTCTTAGCTGAGGGATCCAGCATTGCCCGAAGACCCAGTGGTACCTATGGCATTTATCTACTCACATTTGCATGCTTTCAAACCAAGAGCTGAGGGAGGAATGGGAGTTCACACCATCTCATGGCGCTCGGGTCTCAAACTTGGGATGTTCAGCTTTCCAGCTGACAAGCACAGTGTCTTTAACTGCTGAATTTTAATACTACCTTCAATCAATAGGTACTTCCTTCAGAGAAAAAAGCTTTGGACTATTGGCCTAACAGGGCAGTTATAAATCGAAGATGCATTCATCTATCATAATAAACCTGCCCAGGGTTAACCTCATTTAATTAGTTGCACTTCAACTTTTGAGTGACTTCTGGGTTATTGTCTCTGCTCCTGAGGATGCAGATGTTAGGTTCTCGAGTATTCAAGGTTACCGCTAAATGGCTGTTGAAAACCATGGGCAGGAGGGCCTTTTCCAATTCCAGCTGGCACATCAGTTGTAGCTCTATATGGACTAAATGGACCGTGTACAAATAATGCATAGCATTATCCCTACCTATCCCTACAGGTAGTCCTCAACGTATGGCCACAATTTCTGTTGCTAAGCGAAGCGATTGTTAAAAACACTGCAGTTGTTAAGTGAATCATGCCAATCTAGTTTCCCCCATTGACTTTGCTGGTCAGAAGAGCTGAGTCCATAAATGGCAATCACAGGACCTCAGGACGTTGCAACCATCATAAATACATGTCTGATACTAAGCGCCAGAATTTTAATCATGTATATTTTAATTATGTATCTGTGGGGATGCTGAGATGGTCATAAGTGTGAGGAACAGTTGTCAGTTACTTTTTTCAGTGCTATTGTAACTTCAAGTGGTTGCTAAACCAACGGTTATAAATCAAGCACTACCTGTATTACCACTGCAATGTGTTCTACAAGAGGCTGCCTTTAATGATGACATGGAAACCTTACTTGGTGCAAAGCACAGCTGCCTACTTATTCACTGGCACCAAATACCAGGAATACACTATATACCAACACTCCTGCATTGATTTCCACCTGCAATTTGAAGAGGAAGCTTTAACCTTTAAGGCAGTTCATGGCTTGCTACTAAGATACCTAGAAGGATTGTCTTCTCCAACAGGGATTAACCTATCAATTGCAAACTTCTCAAGAGAAGCTTCTCACGGTCCCTCCTTCTGCGATGTTCAGGAGGGCTCACGTTGGGAAGAAACGTTTCTGAGATGGCATCTATTCATCCTATCTTGACATCGATTATATGAATGTGGGTGTTTGCTGGGTGTCCCAAAATATTTGTGGATTACTTTGGTACTTGGTATTCATTTTACAATGGATGTAAAGTAAATTTAAAGTATCCACTACGGATACTTTAAATTGAATTACATGGTGAACCATCGAGAGAATTTCAGTCGCAGCGATATAAAAAAATAATAAATAAAACGCTTTGTTGTAGTGTTTTTATGGCACCAACTCCATATGGCCTCCTGATGTCCTACACAAAAAACAACAGTATAAACATATGTAAACATAATAAATCCACAACATAAATTAATAATAATAATATGGGTGCACCCCAACATATACCTCTATGACATCAGCAGATAGACCTCGACTACGACCACAATTGAGCCAAAATGTCTCTTACTAAATGAAAAATTTGTGAAGTGAGTTTTGCCCCATTTTACAACCTTTCTTGCCACAGCTGTTAAGTGAATCACTGCAGTTGTTAAGGTAGCAACACAGTTGTTAAGTGAATCTGTCTTTCCATTTGACTTTGCTTGTCAGAAGATGACAAAAGGCGATCACATGACCTTGGGGCACTGCAACCATCATAAATATGAACCACTTGCCAAGCATCCAAATTTTGATCATGTGACCACAGGGATGCTACAGTGGTGGTAGTCATGAAAAATAGTCATAAGTCACCTTTTTCAGTGCTTTGTAATTTTGAATAGTCATTAAACAAATGACTGTAGGTCAAGGATTACATGTACCAAGCGTTTCCTGGACCAATTCCATTTTGATCCCTTTTCTAAAAACCATCACAACCAGCCAACCCAATTTTCAAAGATAATAGCTAACCCAACACCTCCTGCCTTATCTGCCTCAACCACTACTGGTCAAATGCGCTCCTTCACATTTCTAGTATCCCTGCAGACCCTTCCTTCAGTGGTGGGATTCAAAAAAATTTATTACTTGTTCTAGAGGATAAACAATTTTATAATTATACAACCAGATTAACCTTGGTTCATATGTCACTCAGATGCTTTCTTCAGCCAGATTAACCTTTGTTCATATGTCACTCAGATGCTTCCTTCAACCAGATTAACCTTGGTTCATATGTCACTCAGATGCTTCCTTCAACCAGATTAACCTTGGTTCATATGTCACTCAGATGCTTCCTTCAACCAGATTAACCTTGGTTCATATGTCACTCAGATGCTTCCTTCCGCCAGATTAACCTTGGTTCATATGTCACTCAGATGCTTTCTCCAGCCAGATTAACCTTGGTTCATATGTCACTTCAGTTTTTCAACCTTGGCACTTCCAGAGTTACAGACTTTACTTCTCAGATGAAATGATCAGAGTTGAGAATTCTGGTTAACAACACCTGGCGAAATCTCTCCAGAATTCTGGGACACACCATGTGCTATGACCAAAGGAGTGTTGCGGTGGCCTAGAGGTGGAGCTCTCACCTCACAATCAGGAGGCTGTGAGTTCGATCCTAGGTAGAGACAGATATTTCTCTGAGCACACTGAGAATATATTTGCTAAACAAAACTACATAATGGTGACAGGAAGGGCATCCAGCCATTAAAACTAGCTCCATTCAGTTGCCCAGACTCCACCTCGCAAGGGAATATGGGGTCATTAACAGATTATGACGATGTGCTATGATGAAAGAAATTGATGATATTATGGCTTAATGTGGCGACATGTGAACACAGCATCTTAAGACTCAATTAGATTGGGCTAAAACAACAGTATAAATCAAAAGTACTTGACCTCATTCTGGTTTAATTGAATGTATTTTGCAAATCAAGTGAAAATGTAAACTGCATAAGTCACAGAAGACTCTTAAGGAAGGCAGCTTTCTAGACAGCAAGTTCAATTCAGTAAATTGAGAGAGAAAGGAAACAGAAGAATTTGGCAAGGAGAATATGCCAGGAGGCTTCCATCAACACCAAGTAGCATGGATAGCAAAGGAAGCTCAGGGTACTGTTTGTCCTCCTGTCTTGAGAGAACCCAAATTACAAGTGCAAGTATGTACTCTTATCGAAGGAGAACAGCTTGAGGAGGAGAGAGTCCTGCAACATAGCAAGGAAGGTCACAAGTTCCTGGTCAGAATCAACAAAGCTGCTCAGAAAGAGCAGAGAAAGGAACATGGAAAGGAAGACAAATGGAAGAAGAATGTGTCTCAGGATATAAGATCAATGGGCTGGCAATAAAGGAGAATATTTATAGAATATCCAGGGTTGAAATGAGGTGTCCTCTGAGCTTGCTTGATTTTTTGCAGACATTTCATTACCCAGATGAGGTAACATCATCTGTGCTAGTAAAGAGTCCAGTTTGCTGTCAGTGTATATTCTAGTAGCTTAGCCCTGTACGTGTTGGTGGGGGTGGTTTTAACAGATTCTTTGGTTGGGTTGTTTACTGTTGGCTTCTTTGGCAGTGAATCTCTGGCCGATCAATGGATTATCAGTGGAACAGCTTGCCTCTCAAGAGTTGTGGGTGCCCTTATCCCTGGAGGCTTTCAAGAAACAAATGGACAACTATTTGTCTGGGATGGTGTAAGAACTACTCCCTTGAGTAGTAGGTTGTACTGGAAGGCCTCAAAGGTCCCTTCCAGCCTTATAACTATATGATTCTAAGAGGATCAGGAGGCACTCTGTGTCCTGTTTTGAGTTTCAAACCCACACACACTCAGTTGCTAGGAGAAAACAACAATTTACTCAAGGCTAAATAGATTAACAGCAGACAACGAAAGAAGTGTCAAGTCAAACAAAGTCTCGGGAAAAAGATAGCTTGCTGTGTGGTTTTGCTTTCAAGAGGAGCGTCCAGAAGAATAGTCAAATTCCAATCCAGTGCTCAGAAAGCCAAATTAGATCAGAGTTTCACAAGCAAGATTCACACTAGACCATGACACACTAGACCAGAAGTGTCAATAACACAGGCAGGCCACGCCTGCCCCAGCTCCACAAAGGCAAAAAACGTCACGATACGTCACGTGATGCCACATGACACAATCAAGTTTGACACCCATGCACTACACAAAGAAGCATGGGTCAGGGTTGCCTCTTAAACCAGGCTGAAGCCAACTGAGTTTAATCAAGAGAATGGTTACCTCACTTGGCAAACAGCCTTATGAAGCATCTTTGCTCTGCTTTACTTCTCTGGTATAAGGCAGAGGTGGGATCCAACCGGTGTAACTACCGTTTTGGTGATTTTACATTTTGCGCTGCGCGCACATGTATATCGTCGTCAGCTTGCTGCCTGGACAGGTGAGCAATGCTGCACGCGGGTGCGCAGCAGTTGAAAAAGCCCTTTTTTTCCTGCTTTTTCAACCGCAGCTGTGTCACGCAAAGCAGCTGCAATTGAAAACGCAGGAAATAAAGATCAGGTAAGAGCCCGGGCGGGCGGATGGGCCACATAGCAGCAGACATAGAACCGGTTCTATGTATGCTCTTTGTTTGCTGCTTTTCAGAGCAACCGGTTCTACAGAAGTGGACTCAACCGGTAGAATTTCACCCCTGGTATAAGGGCTTGGAGGCCTTACATCAAGGGTTTCAAACTTGGCAAGTTTAAGACTGGTGGACTTCCAACTCCCAGAATTCCTCCTCCAGTCATGTTAGCTCAGGAATTCTGGGAGTTGGAAGTCCACCAGTCTTAAAGCTGTCAAGTTTGAAGACCCCCCTGTCTTACATCATCATCTGGCTGCTCCTCTGATGGTGCCTGTGTTTGATCAGCTCCAGGTGATTTCTGACGATGTCTCTTGAGGGTTCAGCTGGAGCAGCTTCTTCATAGTCAGACTCTGAGTACTGAAACATTAAGCATTAAGTCCCACAGTTGTTAAGCAAATCACATAGTTGTAAGTCTGAATCCAGCTCTTTTGGCAGTTTTTCCTAGAAAATGCAAAAAAAAACCCAACTATTGCAAACCGTGTTCATGTGTCCGCAGGGTGTAATTTTGTAGTCGGTTGCCAAATGCCCAAAATATGATGGCAAAACTGCGGGGGGAATATAACAGTTAAAACTTGGGGGACAAGTTGCAAGTAATTTTTTTAGTCCATCATAACTGAATGGTCATAAAGTGGCCAGTCATAAGTCAAGGACTTCCGTATATATCTGTTGCAAAGAGACAAGGGTGAACAAGTAACAGGTGAGGCAAGAAGGATGTCTTGCTTTGTCTAGAGAAAGAAGGCCTTAGCTGCCTGTTACTGCATGACATTTGGAAGGAGAGAATTATAAGAGAGATAATTTGCATGAATTTAAGTCTCCTGGGTTGGATGGGTTACATTTAAGGCACTGGAGAAACTAGTAGAGGTGATTGTAGGATTGCTAACTGTAGTCTTTGATAATAGGATAGGCCAGATCTTGGAAAACAGAAAGAAAGCAAATATTATCTCTATCTTCAAACATGAAAAGGGAGAGGACCTGGAAAATTATAGGCCCATCATGTTGATGTTTACTCTGGGCAAGGTTCTGGAACAGATTAGCAAGCAGCCTGTTTGTGTGCACTTGGATAGGAGTGCAACAGAAAACAAGATCCAGCATGAATTTGTTATAAACAAGTCAAGGCAGAGTAATCTTATCTCCTTTAATGGAGTTACTGGCTTAGCAGATCAAGGGAATGTCGTGGGCATAAGGGTATCTTGATCTTAGCAAAGCACTTTACAGACTCTCAAAATATCCTCATTAATAAATCAGTAAAATATGAGCTAGATAATACAACTCTTAGATGGATTCATAATTGGTTGAATGTCTGCAGCTAAGAGAGTACTCATCAATGGCTTCACAACAGATTGGAGAGCAGCGTTGAATGGGATGCCACAATCTGAGCCCTTTTGCTGTTCAGCAAATATATTAATGATCTGGACAAAGGGAGCGTCAGAACAGTGATCAGATTTGCAGATGACACAAAAACCCCAACCATTAAGAAAAAGAGAATAAAGAGAATATAATATAAAATATAAAATAAAACAGAACAGAATAAAAATTAAAATACAAAGACAAGAAGAAGAAGAGATTAAAACATATGAAGAATGGTTGCAGGATTTTGGGTTTGTCTAATCTAGTAAAAAGAAGGACTAGGTTTAACATTATAGCAGTATTCCAGTATTTTGAGGGGGGGCTGCCAAAAAGAACAGAGGATCAACTTATTTTCCAAAGCACCAGAGGGCAGGACAAGAAATAATGGATGGAAACTAATCAAGCAGAAATGCAACCTAGAATTACGGAGACACATTGAGAGAAAAATATTCACCATTATTAGGGTTACTGATGCACTCCGATCATTGTCTGAAATTCCTATGACTTCCATTATTCAAACAGTCAAAATGTGGCACAGGGTGTCAGTGTACGTGGGATGCCAATGAAGTGGTCTGCTCCAGCCTTATTCTTTTTCCTTTGATGTACCTCCCCTCCCACAGTCAATTTTCACATTAACCACTGCTGAACGCACACATTTTTCCTTCAGCGCTCCTGTGCCATCAGTAGTTGCTGTAAGATGTTAAGTGAACACAGCATTTTTCCGCTCAGAGGGAGTCCCTGGGGATTGCTCACAGCCACCCTTTCCTTTCTCTTATGCACAAGCATGATTCATACCCATCATATACGGGTACCCCACATGCTTGCATGGGGTGCTTCATGGGGAGGGTGGTTTAAATGAATGCTGGCAGAAAAATCCCCTTGTATTTTTTTCCCCTACAAGCCCTTGCTCAGAGAATTCCCTGTAGAAATTACACACACATGCGCGAACACACACATTCTGAAAGGCAGGATGTGGTTTTACACTTATTTAAAAGTGGCAAAGAGATGTGTGAATTATAAACAATTTAATTTTATATAATATTTCGCCATTTGCAGCTTCTCTTGGATTTCCCTGTCCCGGAGGGAGAAGACTTCAGGATCACATGCCTGTCATAAGACTGTTTCCAATGGGTCTGGTTCCTGTCAGGGCTCAAAGCAAAGGTTAAACGGTTGGAGGTTTTTTCCTTCCCATAGAAGAAAATGAAGGAAACTGCTCACCCATTTTTTTTCTACAGATGGCCCTCAACTTGCAACAGTTCATCTAGTGACTACTCAAAGTTACAAAGGCACTGAAAAAAGTGAGTTTTGAGCATTTTTCACACTTATGACTGTTGCAGCCTCCCCATGGTCATATGATCAAAATTCAAAAAACTGGACAGTTGGTATAGGGCAGGGGTGGGATCTGACAGGGTTAACCACCAGTTCGGTCATTTACGAGGTTTGGTCATTTACAATGTGCTTCCCTGCACGCTGCCTGCGCGCACCTATAAATCGTCATCAGCATGCTGTGTGCAGAGAAGCAGCCTTTCAAAAAGTCCTTTTTTCCTGCTTTTTTAACTGCAGCTGTGCCTCACACGGCAGCTGAAGTTGAAAAAGTCGGGAAATAAAGGTCAGGTAAGAGCCCGGGTGGGCAAAAACATCAGCAGACATACAACCGGTTCTATGTCTGCTGCTCTTCAGAGCTACCGGTTCTACAGAGGTGGACTGAAGCGGTAGAAACCCACCCCTGGTGTAGGGAAGTGATGGCTCACCTTTGCCACGTCACGTGCCGAAAATGCATGCGTGCGCATGCTCATGTTCCTGCACCCATGATGCAATGTGTGCGCCAGCCCCCCATCCCCCTGTACATGCATGCATGATCCCCCATGTACCTCTGTGCCTGCGTGTGTGACCCCCCCGTGTGCTCCACCCCCTGCGCATGCACCCACATCTCCTGCACTCACGAGACGCATGCATGGCAGATAACCGACAGCTGGCTGGCGGGGGGCACCCGCGTGCACAGTGGGGCTCTTCTGGGCAACCTCTCCCTTGTTGGCAGAAATGACTCTGCGTGCCACTTCTAGCATCCGTGCCATAGGTTCAGCATCACGGACTTAGGGCCTGAGGAGCGGGTTGGACTAGAACAGGGGTTCTTAACCTTTTTGAAAGAATCGCCCCCCCTCCCCCCACCGGGGAAGTTATCATCGCCCCCCCCTCCCCCAACATAACCTCTCAATCACAGCACAGGGAAATAATTCTTCAATTTATGCAAACATGTTTTTTGTTTTCTTTAAAATTGTCATCAGGACATATCGATGCAAATAATTTATTTCTGGTCTTTTTCCCATATTTCAACTGTGTGAAAAATTCTGATGCCACCCATCACTTTACTGCCAAACTTCGTGATACAAGTATTTCATTATTATCTTATTTATTCAAGACACTTAAATGCAATGATCACTGAAAACAAAATTCAATTGCAAGAAAATGAAATGCCCCCCAAATCCGTAACATTTAATGATTTAATTACAAGGGAATTTTAAGATGCAAAAAGACATATAAAAAGGGCATAAGAACAAACTGCAATGAAGGAATTAAGAATTTCAAGACAAAAACTCTGAAACTAAATTAAGATTCCAAGAAAATATATATTCATGCACACTGTAAAAAGGGTTAAAAAGACACAAAGAAAATTTTTACAGAACATTTTAAAACACGGTTGAATCCACTAATAGCGAGCAATCTGATGTTTTTGTACGACAGATAAAGAGCTGTTCACTGTATGAAAAAAGTCTCAAAAGTGTCCCCAAAACTTCTTGCTCCATGGCCCCCATATCACCCCCCCCCCTTCCGTTCCTTTGCCCCCACATCGCTGCTTTTCATTCCATCGCCCCCCTGAAAAATGAAATCGCCCCCTGGGGGGCGATATCGCCCAGGTTAAGAACCACTGGACTAGAACACTGCCAAAAATCTTTCCAACTCTTATTATTCTGTTATCATCATCTATACCTTCTGTAAGAAAGAATGTAACTGCGGTTGGCCAGATATATAGGAAGGGCCTGTTTTTGCTAACAATAAAAGGTAAGTTAGATTAAGCAATTTTAGTCTGCATGAAAGTCAGCAATGGCCTTCAGAGCCGGCCACTTATTCAAGTCCAGACTTCTCTGATGCAAATCCATCCAATACAGCATTCTGGCTCTCAGTATCCACCATTGATTTTTCTGTTTTCACTGCAGTGCTTGATTTACCAGCCTGGTCAGTGGTTGGAATTTTACTTGATTGGAGGTTTTAAATTTTGCTGCTGGGATCCAATTCTCCTTTTCTTTCCCACATGTTTGTCTTTGGCAGCTTCCTGGCATTGCCTAAAGGGTAGCTTGATTATTAGTTTTTCCAGGACTGCTGATAAAAGTACTATTTCATCCAGGCTTGTGTGGACAGAGACCGGCCTCAGATTGAGAGATTATTTATGGCTCCCAGTTTGACAACTGCTGGAATCAACCTCAGACAACATAGGTCTACAACTGCTTTCTAAAAACTTCGATGAAAACCATTTGGGGGTTGTGGAGCTCATGGGAAATTTCAAACACTAAAACTATGGCTTCCAAGGCAAATTATGGAACTTTAGAAAGAGGCACAACTAAGGACAAATCTCTGTGCTTTAAGCCTTTTTTTTTTTTTTTTTTGTGGAGAATTAGGAATGACTCAAGTCATACCTTCACTTCAATCCCATTTATGCCCCAGCAATAGCATTTAAACTTATATACCACTTCATAGTGCTTTACATCCCTCCCTAAGCAGTTTACAGAGTCTGTATATTGTCTCCAACAATCTGGACCCTCATTTTACAGACCTCGAAATGATCGAAGGATGAGTCAACCATCAGCCGGTCAGAATCGAACTCCTGACAATTGGCAGAATTAGCCTGCAATACTGCATTCTGACCACTGCACCACCATGACTCACTCTCTAGAAATTTCTTTGTATTTACCAGTGTAGAAATGTGGCTTAAAAGTAAAATATGGAGCAGTAAACCCCCACATGCTTAAGTTTGTCATAGTTATTCATGTCTTGGGGTGCCAAGTTCAAATCTCCACCAGCACTACCACTATTCCTCTGCCAACCCTCCCATTTTGCTACAGGGATCACAAATCTGATGATAGACTAAATCAAACCCCCTTTCAGATCTTTAGAATGAAAATTCAGATGAAAGTGAGATTATCCCAATGTTAGTGTTTTTGTGAGTTTCCTATCCCCCAAGTGCTTGGCATAGTAAAGGGGGCCTAGAAATCCCTACCACCAGATTGAGGGATGCTGCTGAAGAGTATGATATAAATCAGGGATTCAAAACAAGTCACTGGATGGGGAGGAAGCCAGAGATCTGGAGTGAATCTGTGAGTCATGCCATAAGCAGTTTTTCTTTCAAGAGCTACTACCATGTTTTGCTTTGTACAGGCTCTAGAAGGCAAAAAATGGACGGGGGGGTTGAGCTCCCTCCATTTTTTGCCTTCCTGGGCCTCAGCAAGGGGAATCCCGGCACAGCTGATCTATACACAGCTGACTGTCGGGAGGGGGGGAAAAAAGAAATAATTAGGTGAATGACAGGCAGGCAGGTAAGCAAGCATCAGGCGGGAGGACGACCAGATCGGGGGTGTGGCCAGCCACAACTTGCTACCGGTTTGGTGACCCACGCCAAATTCTTGCTACCAGTTCGCCCAATCCGGCGCGAGCCAGCTGAATACCACCACTGGACCTTTGCAGCATCCCCATGATCCTGTGATCAAAATTCAGATGCTTGACAACTGGTTCATATTTATGACGGTTGCAGTGTCCCCAGTCATGTGATCAGCTTTTGCTACCTTCTGACAAAGTGGGGAAGCAGATTCAACAATGGTGTTATTTGGTGGCGCAGTGGTTAGAGTGCAATACTGCAGGCTACTTCTGCTGACTGCCAGCTGCCTGAAATTTGGCAGTTCAAATCTCACCAGGCTCAAGGTTGACTCCAGGCTTCCATCCTTCCGAGGCCGGTAAAATGAGGACCTAGATTGTTGGGGGCAATAGGCTGACTCTGTAAACCACTTAGAGAGGGCTGTAAAAGCACTGTGAATCGATATATAAGTCTAAGTGCTATTCCTATTGCTACTAACTAATCAACTGCAGGGATTCACATAACAACTGTGGCAAGAAAGGTTATAAAATGAAGCAAAATTCAATTAACAGCTGTATCGCTTAGCAACAGAAATTTTGGGCTCTATTGTCATAAGTCAAGGACTACCTATATTTGCAGCTGCTCCCCAGCGCTAACAGCACCGCCTCAGTTCCACCTCAGATCATCAGGCATTCGATTCCCATAGGAGTGCAGACCCTACTACAAACTGTACATTGCACGCTATTCCTCCTCTACCCCAGTTTGTGGAAAATTTGTCTTCCATGAACCTGGTCCCTGGTGCCACAACAGTTGGGACCGCTAAGTAATTAAAGGACAATTTTTTGAAAAGATACAAGGCAACTAGAAGTCATGATCCTTCTTTGTTTTCACAGTAGAACTGCCTCGCATATAGCTAGTCCTCAATGTCTATAGAGATTCTCAGTCATGCAGGTCATGGTTGTCTTGAAGCTGCTTTTTCAAGAGGCAACTGGACTTTCTGATTTTTCTTTGAAGACATTTCGCTTGTCATCCAAAAAGCTTCGACTTCAGCTCTTGGATGAGAAGTGCAACATCCTCAAAGAAAAAACAGAAAGTCCAGTTTCCTCTGGAAAAAGCACCTTTGGGACAGTTTGTCCTCAACTTAGAACCATTCATTAGCAACCATTCAAAGTTACAAGACTGAAAAAACGTGGCTTACAACTAGTCCTTGCTTTTATGACCATTGCAGCATCCCCATGACCATGTGATTAAATTTTGGGTGCTTGGAAACTGGCATGTATTCGCAATAGTTGCATCGTGCCATTTGTGATTTCCCCAGCCGGTTTCCAACAACGGGGGAAGCCAGATTCACTCAACAACTGCATGATTCATTTAACAATTGCAGTGATTTGCTTAATCATGGCAAAAAAGATTGTACAATTGGGCATGACTCACTTAATAAGTTAACAATCGCCTTGAAATTCTGGTGCCGATCATCATAAGTCAAGGACAATCTGGGCATCCCTTAAAGGTCTTGGGAGAGTTGTTGCATCTTTACGGTGTTTCCTGGAATGACTGTGTAACAATGGTTACATGTCAATTCAGGGGGTGCTGCAAAAAAATAATAATAATCCAGTGAGTTTTCTCCAAAGAGCCTTGCATTTTTATGAGGGTTCGGAAAGGATTGTCCTGGCTATGAATGTACTAGGAGTAACTCGCCCACCCACCACCTCCAAATCTGTTCTTGTTTTACGTCTCTACCCCACCCCACTTAAGCACTATTCTCAGGAGAGACTCCAGCAGAGAAGGCAGGAGAATTCTGTCTGGTGGGAGGGGAGAAGAGCATTTAATGGAATTACACCAGGGAAGCTTCAAAATTCAGAATGATGCCATTCCCAGAAGCTTTGCAATTCTGGAAGGAGGAGGTGTTTATTGAAAGTATTTCTAATCTACTCTTCAGCTAAAAAGCCTATCGGTGCAAAGAAAGCAGTCTTGGACCACAGTTTTAATTGTTTAAAAAGACACAGTAGCAGAGGGAAAAAATAAAAGAGAATTGAAAGAAAGCCACAACAATCTCGAATTTGCACAATGCAGCTTTAACTTTGGGCCCCTGGCAACCAGCCTTTTCATTAGAGATGAATGTAAGCGCTCAGATTAAATCTGGACGTTGTTGGATCGATATCCTGGCTCATGGGGTGATACTGCTTTTCTTAGTGGAGACCCTCCGTTCTTCCTTGTGTCCGTAGCAGAGGATTGCCTGCCAGATCTTGTGGTGCATAATTTCTACCCACCGCTCAGTGCAGAGTGGTTGATTGGTCCTGTGTGAGCTCTTTTGCACGTTCCGAAGCACTTTACTCTTTGTTTCTGAAGCGTTCTTCAGCCCTAATGCATATCTTTGGATAGCAGTCACTGGAAAAAGAAGCCCAGCCTGGCTGATGGACCATTGGGCAGCTTCGAGATTCAGGTGGCTGGGCCTCATGGATCCTTGGCCTGGCTTACTGGAGACACTGCCCTCAACTTACCCTGTTAATTGCTGGGGATTCAGTTGAGTGTGAAAAAGGACCTCTTTTAGACCATTAACACCCCCCATGTTCACACTAAGGCGAGTGCTTTGCTCAGTAGAGTTATTGAGTGTGAATCTCACATTGGCACCTCTCTGTATTCAGTTGGTTGGTGGCAAAAAAAGGAGAAAAAAAACCCACACAACAGCAGCATCCAAATCCCCAAGAATGGTCTAGCCATGGGGTGTCAAACTCATGACACGTGGGCCAGATCTAGCCTGCAAGGTGCTTAGATCTGGCCCAAACAGCCTCTGCCAGCGAAAATGGAGCTCGGAGGCTACACCCCCTCCCCTGTGCCCCGTTTTCAGCTGCGATGGCCTGAAGCCCTCTGCCAGCAAAACCAGGGCGCTGGTGGGGCTCGCGGGGCCCTCCCTGAGCTCCATTTTCGTTGGCAGGCAGCTATCTAAAAGCAAAATAAAAGGAGAAATGTTTTCCCTTTTGCATTTGAGCATGAAGAAGGGACAGGAAAGGAAGAAAGGGGAAGTGGAAAGAAAAAGAAGGAAAAATGGGAAGAGAGCAAGGAAGGAAAACTAAGGAAAGAGGGGAAGGAAGAAGAAAGGAGAATGAAGTGGGAAGGAAAAAGAAGAGCAAGAAAGGGAGGGAGGGTCTCAGTGAAGTCCTGCTTTAGCACTTGGCCACCACAGGTGCCCCCGACATGAGTCACGTGACACGTCCACCCACCCAGCCGTGTCCCCACGGCCCTTGAAGGTGAAACGCAACCCTGATGCGGCCCTCAATGAAGTTGAGTTTGACACCCCTGCTCTAGCTTGACAATCTTAAGGTCTGCAGCTAAAGTTACACAACGAAACAACTTGCAATGCACATGAGCACGAGGAAGCATTGAGGGAAATACTGAGGTCCTTTTTGACGGATTGTTTCTATGGATAAACTTAGACCTGTTGTCATCAAGCCATTTGTAAGGGCGCGGTGTGAAACAAAACATGGCTTATTTTTAGAAAGGAGCAAAGGTATTAGAACAACCATGACTGGATGCCCTGCTGGCTGAAGGCAGGAAGGCGGGGAGAAAAGAGCAGGCACTTTGTTTCTACATGTGTGAATCTGACTAGGACTGTGGTAATTGGATGAAAAGTAGTCGTCCCACCCCATAAGCTATTTTCCTGATGAAAATTGTTCTCCTTCCCTGCTGTCATCTACCTTGTAATATATCTGTAATGTTTCTCCCTGCTGGTAAAAGATCAGATTTGGGAAAAGGGACTTGCAATAAGAAAATGACACTTTCTGTGAGATTTTGATCCCCCCCCCCTTTTTCTTGGCTTCCCTTTCATTTGAAACAAGGAGGAAGAGCCACCATTACAATGTGCTGCCCATACCTAAGTGTACACAATCAAAACATGTACATGTGTTGTGGTTCGCCGGCAGCAGTTGCGGACAGCTGAGGTCTTGGAGAGCGAGGACTCAGATGAGGGTCCTGCGTGTGATGCAGGGATGGGGCCAGGACCATCAGGGAGTGGAATTCTTCCTTCGGAGATTGTGGAGGCTGGCAGCAGTGATGAAGAGGTCCCCGAGGAGCCTGGGCCCAGTGGGCATACGTGGAGGGCTGCTTGAAGGAAAGAGCAGCTGCAGCAGCACAGGTGACTCGGGAGTAAGGCTGCAAGGTAATGGCCCCTCCCTGAGAAGATAAAAGCCAGCTGAGAAACTGGAGTTCTTTGCAGGAAGCAAAGAAGTTTTTGCACTCAAGTCTTGTGGACGTTCAGAGTATCTTGGTTGGTATTTGTAGACTCTTTGTGTTTGAAATATTTCTTAGTAACTTTATCTCGTGTCCTTGGCAGCCTTGAACCACCTTGGCAAGGCTTGTTCTTATCAGAGATAATTAGTTTGAAACAGCCTTTTAACTGTGAAGGAACAGAATTCATAAAGAATCATTAAAAGGTTTTGCTGTTACCTCTGTTTTGTGTTTGTTTCCTTGGAACAAGGTTTGGGTCAGAACAACATGTGATTTGAGAAGAAATACAATGATTTGTTGATACTGTACTTTCATATCCAATATGAGAGTTGCTGATATTTTCTAGATATGTGGCATAAACGTAGCAAACCATGCACCAAGCAGAATGGGGAAAACTTCCTACAAACGGAAATAACTCAAGGGATCGTTTATGTGGCTGGGATACAGGTAGTCCTTGCTTTACAGCCATTCATTTAGCAACCATTCGAAGTTACAATAGTATATAAGTGATTTATGACCAGTTCCCATACTAATGAACCATCATTGCATTCCCACGGTCACATGATCAGAATTCGGGTGCTTGGCAACCAACATGCAATTATGACATGCAATTATAATATACATCCATGTTATATGGCTGTATTAGTATTATTATTATCCTTCTCATCTGCTCTACTACCCCCTCTTATTGATATTGTTATTATGATTATTATTACTCTGCATGTACATTGAGAGCTTCTGCACTGGAGACAAAATCCTTGCGTGTCTAATCTTTTTCTTATCCGTCATCGAATATTGGTGATCATGGTGGTGATCCTATTTTTATCAACAGCCACATGAAAAAGTGCTGTTGAGTTTTGTCCAAACCAGTCCCTTAGATTTTGAAGCCATGATGTTTCTGCATGTCTAATCACACTTGGCCAAATAAAATAATCTGATTTTGATTCTGATTGGCAACCTTCACAGCTGGCTTCTGACAAGCAAAATCAGTAGAGGAACCTGGATCCTCTTAATGACCATATGCAGTGATGGGATTCAAATAATTTAACAATCGGTTCTCTGCCCTAATGATTTCTTCCAACAACCAGTTCACCAAACTGCTCAGAAAGTTAACAACCAGTTCTCCCAAACTGGTGCGAACTGGCTGAATCCCACGGACTGTATGGTTCACTTAACAACTGCAGTGATTCACTTAACAATAATTAAACGGTCATAAAATTGAGCATTACTCAATGACCACCTTGCTTAGCAGTGGGTATTATGGACCCAATTATGGTTGTAAGTTGAGGACTACCTGTACACAGGCAATTTTATTGCCCAAGGGGCACATTTAATTGGGGGGGGGGGGTTAACAGCATAACCTTGTGCTTGCAGTCATATGAACAGAGCAGCTCTGAGAGATGAACAGTGTATTTGCAAGCTGCTTTTAGCTCTGAGATCTCTCTCATTGTGCCTTCCCATTGGTCACACCAGTTATGGGGGCTGCTAGAAGTTGCCATACAGCACAGTCTGAAGAGCCACAAGTTCTCCACTCCTGCTTCATGGACTCAGATCTTCCATGTTTTGCAACCGGATGCCTTAAATAGTCGTTCTCCCAACTTCTGAATTTGCTGGTTCACTAATTGCCCTCAAGGTTAATACTTTCCATGCCTGCAATCACCCTGAGAATGTTATGAAGCAGCAGGTAAAACCAGCATCAATTGTTGCTCAATGGACAGGAGCCATAGAAAAGTTGGGTTCACATACAAACTAGATTAGACCAACATGGACTTGAGTAATAGGTTATTGTGGGATACGCCTAGCTTGTGTGAACCAAGGTCACCATCTTAAACCATATAGAACAGCAATCGTACTTAAGCCAAGTTTAGTGCATGGTGGGAATACACTTGGGCTGTATTGCCTGTACTTCAGAAGAGATGGTATCAAAGCATTGGGTTAAATACTTCAGCAGCTGCCTGAAATTGGAAGTAATTTTTTTTTCTAAACAAGATTGTCACGGAGTTATCTAGTACGATTTATTGAGATGAAAGAGATGCAGTTGCAATTCCAGCAACTGATCTATTTCCCATTTAGAACTAATACATTCCCATGTACACTCCTGGAGGTTTTCTGATTTTCTAACAGCCTTCCCATGATCTAGAGAGGAGGCATGTTCCTTCACTGACAATAGAGAAAGTTGCAGCTTAACAGGTTCTACATTGCCAGCCCCAATTTCCCCTCTTTTGGCCAAAACATTGTCTGAATTGAAGAAAGAACAATGAGATGTACTGTGTACACAGACAGAGTTGAGCACATTTATCCTGCTAAACACAGAAATGTTCTGGGGGAACGTCATAGCATTCCAACTTTAGTCTAAACTGTAGGTCAATTTGGCTATTCCAGGAATGTTCCATATTAAGCCATAGAGAGTTTTCCAGAAAGAAATATATTGCAAAAGAAAATTGTTCATGGTGTTCTGGTACATCATGGGGATCTGTACCACAAACAACCCCATTAGTGGTTGGCTGGGGTATTCTGGTAGTTGAAGTCCACACATCTTAACACTACTAGTAAAGGAGAATATTTGTAGCTCAGGGTTGAAATGAGGCGTCCTGGTTGCTCACTGAGCTTGGTTGTCTTCTTGCAAATGTTTCATTACCTAAACTAGGTAATAACATCGTCAATGCTAGTGTGTGCATCTGTGATCATGAGCCATTTCATCGTTCGCCCACTTTCTTGGACTATTTTCTGTCCAGCTGTGCAGTGGATTGGAGGTTTGTACCTGACACTGGTAGGTAGGGTGTACTATCCTAGGCATTCATGCAGGAAGACAAGTTGTTCCTTGGTGAAAGTGTGCCTGCAGGCACATTTTTCCCAATTCCATGCTGTCTGAAGTGTTTGATGCCCATATGTAGTACCAATAAAGGAGAATATTTGTAGCTCAAGGTTGAAATTGGTACGCTCTGAGTTTGATTGTCTTCTTGCAGGTGTTTCATTACCCAAACTAGGTAACATCATCAGTGCTAGACTAGCATGAAGGACTCCATATCTTTGTGTGTGGGTGGGTGGGTGTATGTATATCTCTATATCTCTATATCTCTATCTCTATCTCTATCTATCTATCTATCTATCTATCTATCTATCTATCTATCTATCTATCTATCTATCTATCTATCTATCTGGAAAAGAGATCAAAACACAAATGACCCAAGAGATTACAACGCAGGACCCAGGATACCACAACAAAAGAACTCACAAGCTCATCACACAACCCATTACCCAAGCCGTTAAAACACAGGAGGCTAATGGAAAAAAGATCACTACAAAACAAACAACCCAGGAGATCCAGGATATCTCCACAACAAAACTCACAAGGCCATCACACAGCCCATTGTACCAACATCAACTCCATCAACCTATCAAGAGGCAGAAGCGCAGCCAACCAGCCCAGCACACCAGCCCCCACCACCAGTATTTATAGAGAAACGGCAGCTCTGATCACACACTGCTTGCATTGGCACGAAGATGAAAGCACCAGCCTGAGGATGGCGAATGGGACCTTGCTGAAACATCGCCAAGATACTCTTAATCTTACACGGGAAAAGACCTGAAACACTGCACTGAACCTTAAACCCAATGCCTTAGGTAGGAAGTGGCAGGAAGATGCATCTCATGCATCCAATAGTTTCTTCTTTAAAGGAGGCATTACTTGAGAGCTGCTGACTCATTAAAACATCTATGAATATAGGACTTGGTGCCAACAGCACGTTAGTTTCCACATGGCACAAGGAAGTAGGAGATTTCAGAGGAGTTTATAAGCACCCAAAGCAGTACCAGCCACGTTGCCTAGAAGAAAAATCCCTATATTTAATTATGCAAACACATTAGTCATGTAATAATTATTAAGTTATTAAAAGGTATCAGGGTAGCTATAAGCCAAGGGATCGAACAAAATTAAGGTGGTGAGCACATGATCTAAGGTTTACCTGCTTTTATGTGTGACATGCAAGCAGCACATTAAAAAAAGGACTTTAATCAGCGGTTGGAAACTGCCATCTTGACTTTTTTGACCCCCATCTGTGGATGCTCCTGATGAAAAACTCTGGAAATATTAGGATTTTAAATTAGACTCTTCTACTTATCGAGTAAAGCCTTTTATAATCTCTCATGTTTTTATTCCCCATTACTGAGTTCTTAATATTGCACCTGGAAGCTAAAATACACTCACAGCGCATCCATATACTTGCCCCATGCTGCTCTTGATCTCTTATGTTTAAAAAAAAAACAATAAAGTTAGGGGAGACACTAGCATGCTACAAACTGGATCCAGTACCACCTTCATTTCCAAAAATGCCTCTGTGCCCCCCACCCCTTCATGGGCCCGATGCATTTCATTAGCAGAATTGCTAAGCAAAATGGGTGACAGACAAACCTAATAAATGAATAAATGACTGGGAGCTTCTAGAGGGCCTCCTGCAGCAAACCAGAGGCAGCATTTTGATAAATCTGCAACAACTTCATTAACTCATTCAATCAATCAATCAATTTCTGTAGCTGCAGTCCATCTCAGCCAAATGACTCTGGAAAACTTACAATTCTAAAACTACATTTATTTATGATTAAATTTATTAGCCGCCCATTCCACAGTTCAAGATGGTTTTCCCCTCCGTGCAGCTGTTTTGTAAAAGCAAGTCTCTTTCCAGCTGCCATATCATGAGAGCATCTTCTTCAAATTCCAGAAATTTCAGAGGTTCAGGGCCCAACTATCTTTGAACAGCAAAACACAGACACAAAGCTGCACTAAGAACAAGAGTTTCCATTTCCTTAGCCCGGCACATTAAAATGGAACTGCCACTGATAAACTGTTCATAATTTTAATTGATTTAGTTTGCCAGTGGCTCTTAAACTTGGCAATACCGCAAACCTCTTAAAATGTGAAATGAATGTGTATAAACTCTAATTTCTCTCCCCCAGAATAAAGCTAATAATTTTGTAGATGTTAGGGCTGGGCAAGATTTGAATATTCAGAGACTTTTAATAATTACATTTTAATCTTTATATCACAGGGATAGTTAAGCTATATAGAACCATAACTGCTAGCTTACACAGTGAAAATCAGGAGAATTTTTCCAGGGCAGTACTGGCAGTGTTCTCGCTGTGCCTTTAGAGCAGCCTTGGAGGATGCTCAAATCTTGCTCCCATTTTGCTTATGCAAATTTAATTTATGATTAAAAAAAAACATGACACCACATTGCGACATCACCTATCCTAAACTGCTCACAACTTCCAGGGACTTCCACTTTGCGGAGTACCAAGACAAAAGGGCTGACAGAAAGGAATCAAAGATCGTTGTATATCGGATCCAATGCAGCAACTGCAAGAAGAACTACGTTGGCCAAACAGGAAGAAAAGGAATGAATGAATGAATGAATGATTGGCCAAGTGTGATTAGACACACAAGGAATTTGTCTTGGTGCATATGCTCTCAGTGTACATAAAAAGAAAAGATACATTCATCAAGAACTATAAAGTGCAACACTTAATAATAGTCACAGGGTACAAATAAGCAATCAAATCATACTAGGAAACAGTCGATATAAACTGTAAGGATACAAGCAACAGAGTTACAATGATACAGTCACAAGTGGGAGGGGATGGGTGATAAGGAGTGATGAGAAGGTTAATAGTAATAGTAGTGCAGACTTTGTAAATAGTTGGACAGTGTTGAGGGAATTATTTGTTTAGCAGAGTAATGGCATTCGGGGAAAAAATCTGCTTCTGTCCAGTTGTTCTGGTGTGCAGTGCTCTATAGCGTCGTTTTGAGGGAAGGAGTTGAAACAGTTTATGTCTGGGATGTGAGGAGTCTGTAAACATTTTCACAGCCCTCTTTTTCACTTGTGCAATATACAGGTCCTCGATGTATCAACCAGATTGTAGGAACATTTCCTGGCCATCAAGAGATGTGACCCTCTATCCCTCGTGTCCGTCTACAAAGACTCCAAAGGACACAAATTCAATCTAACCGGGACCACAGTTGTAACCCAGGCAAAGTCAAGGAGAGAAATGGAATTCCACTAGCAGTTCCTTCAGGAAAAGGAAAGATAGTGAAACCACAAATCCAATGCATTATTGACAATGCTGGAGGAGCAGCTAAGGCAGATTTTTTTTCCTGTGCAGCAGCAAATGTCCAAGAGAACCTCGTTCCCCTATGCTGCCTTTTTTCATTGGTTTTTCAGAAATCCACCCACCATTGACCCCATCCCAGGGTGAGCACCCCAGAGATAGGAGGACAGGCTGCTCATCAGCAGCAGCTGGTGGCTGGGAGAGAGCACTGGTCACATCAGAGGCAGTTCTCTTTGGGGCAAGGGAAGAAAACTAGGAAGTGGCACTGAGACAGCCAGTACCCTGTGTCATCTCCATTCCTGATGAGCTGATGCCTGCTGACTCTTAAGAAAGAAGCCAGGTTTAGATAAGAATGTTAGGATCAGCAGGGTGAAGGGTCTAGAGCAGGTGTTTCCAACCTTGAGATGCAATGCTGTGCAACTTGCAAGATTCTATTAATATAGTTTTAAAATAATAAAGTAAAATTAGTTCATCTGGTTGTGTTTCCTGTCTGGTCTATCTAGTAAGGCTGACATCTAGTAAGGCTGACAGTCTTGCAAAGTCTGAAAGTACAATTCTCCTTCCCTCTTCTTCCCCCAACCTAAGAAACTTCTTTCTGTGCCTTTTGCCCTACCCATTATTTAGGTAAGGACCAGGAGTGGGATTCAAATTTTTTAACAACCAGTTCTGTGGAATGTGATCTTCTCCCGGCCCTTTGATGTGCTGAGTAACTCTTCCAGAGTAGGAAAAAATCTGTAGTGTTCTAATTGTGATTCTCTGGAGGCCTGTTTGGGAGATGTGAGGTGCCCTAGAGAGGACTTTTGAATCTGGAAATGTATGAGCCAAAGGTGTGGTATAGTGGTTAAACTATAGTGATCTAGGTCATTAAACTATAGTGATCTAGGTCAGGGTTCTCCAAATTTGGCAGCTTTAAGACTTGTAGACTTCAACTCACAGAAATCCTCAGCCAGCCATGCTGATCGAAATGGGAAGTCCCAAGGTGAAGGCCCCAGAAACTCATTGGGCCAGGTCAGGGGTGGGATTCAAAATTTTAACAACTGCTTCCGTGGGCATGGCTTAGGTTGTGGGCATGGCTTGGTGGTTATGTGACTGGGTGGACATGGCTTGGTGGTCATGTTATTGGCTGGGTGTGGCCAACTCAATATCACTCACATCGAGGCACGCATTTCCTCACCTGGCCTCTCGTGACTGTGGGGATGTTGCAACAGTCGTAAGTGTGAAAAATGTTCATAAGTCACTTTTTTCAGTGCCATTGTAACTTTGAATGGTAACTCCACACAAGCAAAGTAGCAGCAAAGGAGGGGGAAAAAAAACTCCAGAGAAGTTCCTGAGACAGGAAGTCTAGTCCTGCCAAGAATATAATAAGGGTTAATGGAGAGGCAGTTTCTGTAAGCAACACCAGAATGTTTCCTTCCAGCCTTCCTTACAGGATTTGGCCAGTAATTTCTTCTAACAACTGGTTCTCCTAACTGCTTAGAATGTTAACAACCGGTTCTAGCAAATAGGTGCGAACTGCTAGAATCCCATCCCTGGGCCAGGTACTGTTCCTGTCAGACCAATCTGTCTCATGAGGTTCTTGAAGTTCTGGAAGTTTTAAAGAAGAAATTGGACAACGATTTGTCTGAAATGGTACAGGGCTTACTGCCTGATCAAGAAAACCTCCAAGGCAGTCGTGGGTTTCAAAGAGGTTTACCACTGGTTTGGTGGGTGTGGCTTGGTGGGCATGCTTTGCGCACGCATACACACTTTGTACTTTGCACACACGCAGAGGCTACTCTTACCTCCTGCAATCCCTGTAGCTTCAACAGCTGATGTGCGGCAATCTGCTGTGCCGCGCAAAGCAGCTGCGCTTTAAAAGCAGGCAATAAAGGTCAGTATAAAGGTGGGCCCAGCTGCTCGTCAGAGAAAACTGGTTTGGTCTCAGCTGATCTTTGGCTCTACCGATATGCCAGAACTGGGCCGAACTGGTAGAATAGCACCACTGCTCCAAGGTCCCTTCCAACTCTGTTATTCTGAGGTTAGTGTTTCACCTTTTCAAGGTGCATCAGGTCAACATAAAGACTGGGGAATGCTCTTCGTTGGAATAAAGTAGAATAACAGAATCTTGCAAGGCTATCCCAAATCTTCCCTGCCCATTTTTCAGGACCACAGAATCAAAGTAGAAATGTTCTCAATTTATTTATTCATTTAGAAGATAATCTTCTAAGACCACACATGGAATATTGCATCCAGTTTTGGTCACCACATTACAAAAAAGATGCCGAGACTATGGAAAAAGTGCAGAGAAGAGCAACTGAGATGATTAAAGGCCTGAAGATTAAAACATACGATCAACAGTTGCAGGAATTGGGAAAGGCTAGTCTAGAGAAAATAA
Source organism: Pseudonaja textilis (assembly GCF_049901715.1). Lineage (NCBI taxonomy): Eukaryota > Metazoa > Chordata > Lepidosauria > Squamata > Elapidae > Pseudonaja > Pseudonaja textilis. Next base: position 20,527,063 of record NC_141990.1, read on the forward strand.
AGACTGGGGGATAATACATTAGTATCTAGTACCACTCTATAAAGCCTTAGTAAGACCACACCTAGAGTACTGCATCCAGTTTTGGTCACCACATTATAAAAAAGATGTTGAGACTCTAGAAAGAGTGCAGAGAAGAGCAACCAGGATGATTAGAGGACTGAAGACTAAAACATATGAAGAACGGTTACAGGAACTGGGCATGGCTAGTCTAGCGAAGATAAGGACCAGGGGAGACATGATAGCAGTCTTCCAATATCTGATGGGCTGCCACAGGGAGGAAGGGGTCAAGCTATTTTCTAAAGCGCCTGTAGGCCAGACAAGGAATAATGGATGGAAACTGAACAAGGAGAGATTTAACCTGGAAATAAGGAGAAACTTTCTGACAGTGAGAACAATCAACCAATGGCAAAAGCTTGCTCTCAGAAGTTGTGGGAGCTTTATCACTTGAGACTTTCAAGAAGAGATTGGACTGCCATTTGTCAGAAATGGTGTAGGGTCTGCTTGGATGGGGGTGGGTGGACTAGATGACCTACAAGATCCCTTCCTACTCTGATTATTTGTTATCTGTTAAATGATAGCATTATTCCAGTATTTGAGGGACTGCTACAAAGATGATGGGGTCAATTTATTTTCCAAAGCACCAGAAAGCAAGAGAAGAAACAATGGCTGGAAGCTAATTAAGGAGAGAAGCAAGCTGAATTCAGGAGAAACTTTCTAACAGTGAGAACAATTAACCAGTAGAACAGCTGGCCTTTAGACGTTCTGTGTGCTTCATCACTTGAGGTCTTTTAAGAAGAGACCGGACATCCACTTGTCTGAATTTGCATAGGGTCTCCTGTTTAAGTAGAGGGTTGGACTAGAAGACCTCTAAGGTCCCTTCCAACTCTAGTCTCATTAATATAGCGCCACCCAGTCACTCTCAGTGACTCTGGGTGGCTTACAAACAATACAGTTTCTTCCCAGCATTTCCCTTCACCCTCCTCTTCAGTATCAGAGCTAAATTCCTCTATCATTGTTGCATAAATAAAATGAAGGGAACTCCCTGTACATTGCCTTTTGCTCCTAGAGGAGCGATAGGCTAGATATATATATTACAAAATAATAATACTGATAATTCTACCTCCTCGTTTCTATTCAGTACTTATGATGCAGGGGGAACAATTCTATACAATTTTATGTCTATCCTCTTAGCTGCTATATTTCAATAATTATAGTGAAGGCATAGAAAAAGAATGGGGGCCCAGGGCTATCACTGAAGGGTGTGTGTGTGTGTATAAAAAAAAGGCAATACAATGGCCTTTGACTAAAGTCCCACCCTATTTTTATGTATATCATACACTACTGGCACCTTGACTTTGTGACCTTCCTTGTGGACCCTTGTAAGGACTTGTTCATTTAGGAAAACTTAGGGAAGGATCTGACTTACCTATTTTTGAGCCCAGGAATCATTGCCGAGCCGAGCCCAGATCCCACATCTCTCATGTGCTGTGAATCTTTTTCTCTATTGGCTGATCAGGGGTGATAAACCTCAATAATTCTGTGCTTAATAATCATCAGGAATTTATTTAACATACAATAGCAGCCAGCAATAAATCCCAATTAAATACCCAGCAGGGAACACCAACTTCAAAATGGTTTGAAGACTTGAGCAAATAGTATAATATAAGCTGGCAGTGAGAGGCTTTTTAATCAGCTGGTCCCACTGAAGGGAATTGCCACTTCTATTTCACAGCCTCTAACACAGGTACTTGGCACCATGATTGATTTTCCTTATAGCAGATTGAGATGGCAGAGAAGCCTGGGGTGGTAGAATAGGCACTGCCTCTTTACTCTGTCTGTGCCCAAGGTGGAGAGACTGCTCACTTGTTGCAATGTGTCCAGGAAGTTGCCTTGCAGTTAGAAAATTAACATGCTTAGGAAGATTGCTTCTTCTGACATGCTAACATTTTAAGTTCTGGGAACTTAAGGAGCAGTCAAACAAATGAGTTCCTGTGTAGATCACCACAGAGAAAAAACAAGGTCTGAGAAAACAAGGTCTGTTTTGTTCCTGGAACAAGCAAGCGGTACTTTTGTATGGACTTGTATGGGGAGGCCTAGGTTATGTTTAGGCCTGTTTCCACAGGCAGTCTGAACAGCAGCAATATTGGCACCCAGCTGGGGCTCGAGAAATTGCATCCTGTATTCAAGATTTCTCCCTCTTTCTTTCTCTTATCTATCTCATTTATACCTTGCCAAAATTGGATACAAATTTGGCTTTGAAGAGGGAGAAGGAGGAGGAAGGAAAAAGATGAAAGTAATAGATGACCTTTTACAGGAATGCCAATGGTTTGTTGATATATACTGTATGTGCTTAACAAGCAGAATAAATAACTGCTTGTGATTGTCTGCTAAGGAAACCTATTTTGTCCTTGCAAATTTATGGGAGGAAGCTTTATACAGCTAAATTCAACCATCTCTGAGATAGATAACACTGCTGGGAGCAATTGTAAGTATCTACAGAGTGTCTTCCTCCCCTCCTTGGCTGAATTCACATACAATTAACCAGTCTAGGTAAAGTTTGATGGTATCTTTGCACAACAGACTAAGTTTGACTAGTATTAAGCTTAGTTAGGGGTTGGTTGCTTGGTTTTTGTAGATTACAGTATTGTATGAACCCAGCCTATGGTTAGTTTATATCTCACAAATCCAGGAAAAAAAGTCCAGTATCTAGATTAAGGCTACCAGAACTAGACTGCAAAAATCCCCCATGACCACTAGATTTGAAGCAAAGAGATCCAAGAAGCTATTTTTTTTTTTTGCATGATCCAATCTGAGTCAGTCACTGGGACCAGAGATATAGTCTTCTAAGCTTTTAGACTCATGATAGAGCCCATCCTCAGAGAATTCTAATATTAAAACAGTTGAGAAAGTCCAGAAATATTTCACAAGAAGAGTTCTCCACTCCTCTACTCATTGCAGAATACCTTATGCCACCAGACTCGAAATTCTAGACCTAGAAAACATAGAACTACGCCGCCTTCAGTCCGATCTAAGTATAGTATATAAAATCATACATTGCAATGTCCTACCTGTCAATGAATGCTTCAGCTTCAACCATAACAACACAAGAGCAAACAAGAGATACAAACTCAAACTTAACCGCATCAAACTTGATTGCAGGAAATACGACTTCAGCAACAGAGTGGTCAATGTCTGGAATACTCTACCTGACTCTGTGGTTTCTTCCCCAAACTCCAAAAACTTTAACCTTAGACTGTCTACTATTGACCTCACCCCTTTCCTAAGAGGTCTGTAGGGGGCGTGCATAAGCGCACCAACGTGCCTACCATCCCTGTCTTATTTTTTCTTTTCTTTTTCTTATATATATACATGTATTCATAACTATGTTTTTACTTATACCTATTATCTTGTAAGCAATTTATCTTGTAAAACAAATAAAATAAAAATAAATAAAATAAATAAAAAAATAAGTTTATGCACTGGGCTGTTCTATGCACAGTATTTATATGGTGCCTGGTTTTGTGTGTGTGTATCTGTGTGTGTTCAATTGTCAATGTTGTCAATTGTCAGTTTTGTAGCTACTAAGATTGTTGGTGGAGCATGGACAAAAAAAGCCTGAGAAACTGACACCTTGACAATCAACAAAAATGCTAATTTCCTACCAGCATATCAAGTACTTAGGAGCCAAGAGCACAGCAGCACAAGGAAACAACCAACGAGCAGCAACCCAATTAACAGCTGAAAGCCACACACAACCAAATTAGGAAGACTCTGATAGCACCTTTTCAAATTAATATTAAAAGATGAGCTGTAGTTGATTTCATTGCCCCCCCCTCTCTGTCTCTCTCTCAAAACAGATGAAGCTCATGAAAGCAGATGCCTTTTAATCTAATAGGGTGGTTGGAAAAGGTGCTAACTAAACTCCTGATTTTATGCTAAATGTGGCTCATTTTAACCTTGCTTAATGTTTGGATGGCCTAGAATGTTGTGTGAACCCAGTTAACTATGTTTCAACTATTTAACGCTTGAAAATTACAGGTTGCAATTTGCACTCCAAAACACCTGGAAGGGCCCAGTTTGCCTACTCTTTTGAGTCCCTCCCCACAATACCCCCCTCAGATGGTTTTAAAATTGGGTCAACCACTTCAAAGAAGAACGGTATTAATGCCTATTTACAGAAAACTGCTATGCAAATTAAAAAGGGATGTCTGTGCTCATGAACAGCAGAGGAAAAAGTTTCTCTTTTACTGCCTGCTTATATTTGTTCCCAGAATTGGCTGGTTGGTCAAAATATGAGCCTTGGGCTGATCCATTATGGCAGGGGTGCCAAATTCAATTTCACTGAGGGCTGCATCAGGGCTGTGGTTGACCTCGGCAGGGGGCAGGCATGGCCAACTGGGTGGGCATGGCCAGCTTGATGCCAGTCCCCAAACTGCTGGCATGTTTCCTCTTCACCCTGGGTAGACCAGGCTGAAGCTGTTCTGACCTAGGTTTCACCCAACAGCACAAAGTTGAGTCTTTGTCCCGATAAATCCTTTTCATTTGATTCACAATAAATTTCCTCTCCAACAAAGTCCTGGCCAACAGTCTTTCATGATAGTTCCCAATTATAAACTTTTATCAGGCTTGGACAGAGGCTGGGACCTATCTTTCAGACCCCGCAATACCTAGCAAATATGCCGGAATGAACTAATTGTTTCCTACAAAGCCCCACTCCCCTTTCGCTCCTCTTTTATACTCTATACACTGTCTACCTGTGGCTTTACTTCCAAGTCGGTCCTTCTTCCTCAGCTGTTCCCTGTATCTGGCAACTCTGTGCATGCACATACTGGGAACAGGCTCTAGCTGTTCTTCTGCCTCACTGATGTATGACTCCGAAGGCATCTGATAACTGTCAGCCCTGGCCCCATCTCTGCCTCCGACACAGAGCACTCATCAGAGCCTTCCCCAGACTCCAGGACTGGCCCATGCTCCTCCCCAACCTCCTCATTGTCTGAATCTGCACCCAACTCTGCTGGCCGCTGTCAGGCCACAACAGAAGTCATGCTGACCCAATGTTTCCTCTTTGAATTGGGTAGACCAGGCTGAAGCGATGCCAGCTGGCCCCTTACATTTTCCAGGGTGGTTCCGCAGGCTTGATGCAACCACATCACAGACCGGTCCGTCCCCCCCGGGTCTTGTGTTTGACACCCCTGCATTATGATGTGTAGGAAAGGCCTAGAAAGGTGGGGCAAAGAGATGCTGCCTAAGAAACAGATGAAAGACAGCATAGTCGTTACCAGGGGTGAGATTCTACCAGTTCTCACCTATTTGCTAGAACCGGTTAACATTCTAAGCAGTTTGGAGAACCTGTTGTTAGAAGAAATTACTGGCCTAATCCTGTAAGGAAGGCAGGAAGGAAACATTCTGGTGTTGCTTACAGAAACTGCCTCTCTGTTAACCCTTATTATATTCTTGGCAGGACTAGACTTCCTGTGTCAGGAACTTCTCTGGAGTTTTTTTCCCCTCCTTTGCTGGTACTTTGCTTTTGTGGAGTGACCATTTAAAGTTACATTGGCACTGAAAAAGTGACTTAAGACCATTTTTCACACTTACGACTGTTGCAGCATCCCCACAGTCATGAGAGGCCAGGCGAGGAGATGCGTGCCTCGATGTGAGTGATATTGAGTTGGCCACACCCAGCCAATAACATGACCACCAAGCCATGTCCACCCAGTCACATAACCACCAAGCCATGCCCACAACCTAAGCCATGCCCACGGAAGCAGTTGTTAAAATTTTGAATCCCACCCCTGACCTGGCCCAATGAGTTTCTGGGGCCTTCACCTTGGGACTTCCCATTTCGATCAGCATGGCTGGCTGAGGATTTCTGTGAGTTGAAGTCTACAAGTCTTAAAGCTGCCAAATTTGGAGAACCCTGACCTAGATCACTATAGTTTAATGACCTAGATCACTATAGTTTAACCACTATACCACACCTTTGGCTCATACATTTCCAGATTCAAAAGTCCTCTCTAGGGCACCTCACATCTCCCAAACAGGCCTCCAGAGAATCACAATTAGAACACTACAGATTTTTTCCTACTCTGGAAGAGTTACTCAGCACATCAAAGGGCCGGGAGAAGATCACATTCCATTGTCAGTAGGTTAGTGTAGATTGCTGTGCTCTCACAGGGTAAAATTAATTAAATAACCATGGCTGACTCTTACTCATGGTTAACTGGAGCACAGTGTACTTAATTTAATTTCCTGGATTCATACAAGACATTGAACCAGAAACTAACAATGTGGGCCTGGCTTACACAATATGTAAGGGCTAAATGTGGATTTAGTTTGTTTGCTCTCATGCCAGAATGGGATAAGTATTCATCTGTTGGGAAATCCAATGGTTGCTTTAATATTTTGCATGAATGAAGATCAACAGATTAAGCCAGAATATGTAAGGCTATGTGAAACTCAACAATTATGTTTTGATTACCTAGATTGAATAGTTGTCTGATCTCAGATAATGTCACATAGCAGTCTTGTCCTAACTGGAATTAGATGTTGGGGAACAGTTAGCTATTCTGGAGCACTGTCACATCTGGTATATCTGTTTGCACAAGTTTGTAATAAGAAAGAAACCGATGTGCTTTTGGGATTTGAGTTTGTTTTTTTCAAGAGAAGGGATAATCTCCTGGTTTGTTTCTGATTCAATAAAAGAAGTCCCAGGTGAATTTATCTGAGAACTGTGCTCCAATCTTTAAACCCTTTTCTATCTGTCTCCTGGAAAATTCTAATAGTTCCAATGCAATAATTTTGTTAACTCAGACCTTGAAGAGATAACAGGCATCAGGTCTCCTGAGCAACCAAATACCCGCTAAACCATTTTGTCCAAGATGCAGCAGCCAAGACTAGCTTGCAAAGCAGTGGCTGCGTGCCAAGAAAGGCACAGCTAAAAAGCCAAGTGGCAGCTGCCTACAAAGCCAGGGCCCATGGCAGGAAATCAGTTATACTGCTAGAACGCTTCCCTCTTCTTGGAGAAGTGACTGATGGGCTATCCACACATTCTTCTACTTGGAGTAATTTTGATAAATATCTCTAAATTAGAAGGTAGCTGTGATTTCAAGAAAATAAATGTCGCACTGAAAAAGCTGAGGAAGGGGGGGGGGAGGATGACATAGATATATGGCACCTGAACAATCCACCTGCCTTCTCTTTCCAGCATTGGCTGTCTGAATTCTCTGGGAACCATACGTGTTTCTTCCAAAATGATTTTTTTTGGGGGTTGGAACAAACTGTTCATGAGCACTTAAGTTTCTTTAAGTCATAGTAGCTAAAGGCCTTGAAGACATTTAAATCCTCTTCTGTGAATTAATCCACTTGATGTATGCAAACATATTTTATTTGGAGATTTAATTCTAAGGCAGTGAGATTAAACCTCCAAACCAAATTGACTTTCTCAGTCAGACTGAAAAGTAGATTTGAAGCATCAAATCTGATTCGTCCAAGTTGTTTTCAGATAATTCAGATAAGTTCTGTGTGTACCAGGAAATTGCTTTTCCAAATCAGTTTGGAAATCTGAATCCAATCTTACCCGATTCAACCATTTTATTAGAATGGCTGAATTGGATCAGATCAATTTTCTGAACTGTACTGACGACTCAAATCAGTTTACCCAGGACTGTGCCATGGATGTGTCCTCATAACCTGGGTGGCATCGCTACCACTCCTGAAACGTTGAATCTGTTCTGGGAGCCACAGTTTATTTTGGCATGTGTCCAGCACAGGGAGATGCATTTAACACAGGGGTGTCAAACTGGATTTCTTCAAGGCTAGATCATCATTGCACGTATTCATAACTATGTTTTTACTTATACCTATTATCTTGTAAGCAATTGACAAATAAAAAATAAATAAAATAAAATAAATAAAATACCTCCTGCAGCACTCTGCTGGCCAAAATGGGGTGCGGGGAGCACATACAATCCCCCCATGTCCCGTTTTCACTAGCAGAGACACCAAGGGCCGGTCCTTTGCTATTTCCAGGCTGGGTCCACGGGCCAGATTTAAGCAGCCCACAGGCCTTGAGTTTGATATACCTGATTTAACATCAAAAACAGTAAAACTGGACCATTTTGCACAGAAAGAGGAAATGGCAAAGAAGAAAGAACTTTGATCCACAAGGCATGGTTAAATCGTCCAATTAAATCCCCACTAGGTAGGGTGAGGAGCCACCACCCTGAATGCTTTTTACGCCAGAGTAGACAAATTCAGGGAGTATTGAACTAGTAAGATCTACCAATTTTCAGGGCTATTTGCCACTTCCAAAATCACAAATGTCATAACTTATGATTTCAGCTGCAGGATAGCAAGAGTGAAAGCAGACTTCAAGTCTGGTCCAGTATTGTGAGCTTACCAAATGCATTTAGTTAACCGCTGTTGATCACAGTTTGCTGGGCTAAACGATCCATTGGCCTAATCTAGCCTCAGGGTACTCGTGTACTTAAGTATCTAAAGTGCTGCTGAAAACAAGACAAGACAAACCCTAAAGGACCAGGTCCAGGATGAGATGAAGATTCAGTGTGAGGAAAGAGGTTAGTAAAACAGAAGATCCCATGGGAATTTTATTAATTGAAACTGGAGCTTTATGGGAAAAGCCATAAAGTGGTATAGTGGTTAAGGCACCGGCTTAGAAATTAGGAAACCACATGTTCCAGTCCTGCCTTGGGCACAAGCTGGCTGAGTTACTTAGGACCAGTCACTCAGCCTTCAAAAGAAGGTAAGAGCAAGGCACTTCCAAAAATCTTGCCAAGAAAACTTTCAAGATTAGTCCAGCAGTCACCAGAAGTCAACAATGAATCAGAGGAAGAAGGAGCCTTACAAGTTGAACCCAATGGCCTGCAACATTCTGTGAATTTCTTTTTCTGCGTATTTGTTGCCAGAAGAAGTAACATGAGCTGCAAAATGAATTTTTCTCAATCTTCTGCCTACTCAGTCTCTGGTGACCCTGACTTACAGTAATCAATATCCTGGCATGAGAAGCTAATGGAAGAACTCTGTTGGACTCAGCTAACAGAAATTGTGACATGAGAGAAGATATCTAAGGACTTCGTTCTGCAGCATTTAGGGTTTAAAGAAGACATTGTGATCTTCCAGCATTATGATTCTGAAAGTTCCTTAATGAAGCTGCTATAAAACAATATCAAACTAAATGAATGTGATCATATACATCAGGGATCCCCAAACTTGGCAACTTCAGCTCCCAGAACTCAGCTGGCTGGAGAATTCTGAGAGTTGAAGTCCACAAGTCTTAAAGTTGCCAAGGTTGGAGACCTCTAATATACATAAAGGGGTAGGGAACCTTTCCCTAAAAAGAGGTTGCATGATATCACTTGGAAAACACTCTTTCCCCATGCTGAAATGTTAGTTTCTTTCTCCATGTATGCAGAAGTAAAAAGTGACATAGAAGAAATGGTCTCTCTGAATGTGGAAGGGCAAGGGGAGGATTGAAAGGGGAGGCTTCGTCCAGATTTCAAGTGGCTGGTTGAGGAGGCTCCTGGATTCTTTGTCCCTAATCAAAAGTCCTCCCTTGGCCTACCCAACTGGAAGTTGTACTACAGAGCCACAATATTAACTTGGGTGAAAGATTGGATTAGTCATAAAAATAAAAATAAAACTTGATTTTACAAGGTTACAACTTACCGTCAGGTTGGCACGCCTTCCTCTGGCAGAAGAAATCAAAAGGTTATAGTTATGTGCATAGGCATAAAGTGAGACAGACTCTTTTATACATATGGTATAAGATAAAAAGACAAATGTATATAGAAACTCCTATTTGGCTATCAACTTTGGAAGCACTGATGCAACTACGCCTTTTGCGTCAAGGGAAGATCATCACTTATGAAGAGATATTAAATGAAAAAGGAGAATTACAAACAAGACAAGAGTTGAAGAATCAGGGAATCAAAGTGGAATGGTGGGCCTATTTGCAACTCCAATCAAAATACTTAAAAGATAAGAGAGAAGTGGGAATTAGTAGAACTAGGACAAAATTAGACGAAATTTTATTAGGACCGGAGCAGAAGATGATAAAAAATATATATCAAGTTCTATTGGAATTTAAATTGGAAGAAGAAATAGTAAAAGAAACAATGGTGGTATGGATGAAAAATTTTGGTTGTAGCATAAATTTAGATGATTGGCAAACACTTTGGAATAGAAATTTTAAAAAATGACTCTAGTGATACCCTTTAAAGAAAATTGGTATAAATTATTTTATAGATGGCACATACCCCCATCAAGATTGGCAAAAATGAATTGTAAACTTTCCCCCATATGCTGGAACTGTAATAAAGAAATAGGAACTTATTATCACTTATGGTGGAGTTGCAAAGAGGCCCAAAAATATTGGCAAAATTTACATAATTGGATAGAAGAAATGTGTGGAATTAAAATACAACATAGGCCTGAGTTCTTTCTGCTAGGAATTAACGTTAGGAAATATAGTAAGGAAAACTTGTATTTAATGATCCATGTAATTACTGCAGCAAGGATAGCATATGCTCAGAATTGGAAAAGTAAAGTTATCCCAAATGAATTGGAAATACTGAGGAAAATCACAATGTGCACAGAAATGGATAAACTAAGGAAAGAACTAAAAAATAAGGAAGATTCAGATTATTATAAAACATGGGATAAATTTTATGGTTGGCTAGAGACAAGGAAGATCTATGAGAATAAGGAATGACTATATGTATATTTAAAGTGTATAGATGGAAATTATGTAATATTACATTTGGATTTAGAGAGGTAACAACAATGATGGATGTTAGGGAAACTGTACAACGTTCAACTTTTTTATTGTAAGATTTGTTTGTCCTTGTGTTTGTTTATTTGTTCAATAATTTTTTTTAAAAAAAATCCTCCCAGTAGAATAATTATTTCTAAAGTCTAAAATGGGAATTGGCATTCAAGTACTCTCAGGTGCCAAGATATCCTTCAAGAGGCTTCCTTGATCTACTGCAAAAATAAATGTCTTTGTTAAAATCACTGGAATCTTGCGAAGGCTCAAAATTTTGCAAGGAACAAAAACCACCAAAACATTATATATAGGTCAAAAAGTAGTACTTAATTCTGATCTAAAATAATGCAGATGCCAAATTGTGGATCAGATCTAATCTATAACTGAGGGTCTTCCCAGAGATATCTGGATGGCTACCAAGGAAAGTATTCTGGCCCAGATGTTTTGATTAAACTACACTCTTCCTGTGTATTTAGAACTGTTTCAGACATAATTGAGTCAGATTTATTTACTTCATTCCTTCAGTGATACGAATAGTCCTCTGCTTACAACCACAATTAAGAACTTCCACCACTCAGAGATGAGGTTGTTCAATGAGTTGTAGCTGATTTTGCTACCTTTTTTTGCCATGTTAAGCAAATCACATGAATCTGGGTTTTCCCAGATTGTCGGAAGCCCCCTGGAAAGGTTGCAATGACAATCATATGATCCTGGGACACTGGAACCATCGTAAATACATGACAGTTGCCAAGTGTCTGAATTTTGGTCACATGGACCAATGTTTTTCAGCACTGTCATAACTTTGAAAAGTTGTTAAACAAATGGTCATAAGTCAAGTATTACCCATATCTTTCAAGCATTACCAGGGTAGGACATAGAATTTATTGCTCTGAGAAGCCCCAAAACAGTCTGCTATTTTTGTTTATGCCATGTGCCTCAGTACTCAGATGTTATCTGCTATTATCTGAATCTACAGGATCTACCATTCCCGGAATTCTCAGCCATCATGGCCCCTGGCCCTTCCTGTTTGGATTTTTGGGAGTTGTAGTTCTTTTCTAACACATCTGTATGATGTGATGGGATAATAGTTCCAGATAGTTTAAGCTTCGATCAGTTTGTGTTGAAAGGATACCAAAAATGATAGAGTGGGCGTCCATTGGCTCCAAAGGTGGATTTACAGATTAATGGAGTTGGAAGGGACCTTGTAGGTCATCTAGTCCAACCCCCCACCCCACCCAAGCAGGAGACCCTACACCATTTCTGACGGATGGCAGTCCAATCTCTTCTTAAAAGCCTCCAGTGATGAAGCTCCCACAACTCCCGGAGGCAAGCTATTCCATTGGTTGATTGTTCTCACTGTCAGAAAATTTCTCCTTATGTCTAGGTTGAATCTCTCCTTGATCAGTTTCTATCCATTATTTCTTGTCTGGCCTTTGGGTGCTTTGGAGAGTAGCTTGACCCCCTCCTCACTGTGGCAGCCCCTCAAATATTGGAACAATGCTGTCATGTCTCCCCTGGTCCTTCTCTTCACTAGACTAGCCATGCCCAGTTCCTGTAACCATTCTTCATATCTTTTAGTCTCTAATCCCCTAATCATCCTGGTTGCTCTTCTCTGCACTCTTTCTAGAGTCCCAACATCTTTCATATAGTGTGGTGACCAAAACTGGTTGCAGTATTCTAGCTATGGTGGTCTTACTAAGGCTTTATATTAGTATCTCCATTGATCTTAATTTTATCCCTCTGTTAATGCATATCATGACACTTCTTTTATTTCCAGCCTACGAGAACCTGATTTTTTAAAACAAAACAAAACAACCTTTCAGAGCTGTCCAGCACTTAGCTAGAGTTGTACAGTTGTGGAAGAGCTATACTTAGCAGGCCCTCCCAGTCGCTTCCTCCACTTTTGGATCCGTTCCATCAAATGCAAAGGATGGAAGTGGAGTGAGCTGATTCCCTATGGAAAGACTAAAAGGCAAGTACAATTGGATTATCTCCTTAATGGCTTTTTAGCATTTGCATCAGCTCTGCTGGCTCAGCTCCAGAAGGTGGGGCTCAGTCAGGATAATGGCTTGGTGGAAAAGCAGAGAGGACCCTTCCTCTTCCTTCAGCAGCTTTGTTCAGGAAGGACTCAAGAGCCTGCAAGTACGATCAGCAGAGCTGAGAAAGCGGACTTCGGTGCATAAGATCTCCTTCCGAAAAAGGCAGGCTGCTGATGTCTTACTTCGGTGTTTCTTCACCATGGCAGCTTTCAGATGTGTGGACTCCAACTTCCAGAATTCCCCAGCCAGCCTGCAGCCAGCTGAAGTCTGGGAGTTGGAGTCCACACATCTGAAAGATGCCACAGTTGAGAAACATTGCCTTGCCTGAATGACTGGAAGCTGAAAACCGGAAATGTTGCTTTTACTTGCTCTTAATGGGCATTTGACAGCATCCTCCTCAAAACTTATCCAGAAGCCGGTCCCAGAGAGCCATTGGAGCTGGAATCACTCAGCGCAGCTAGAAACTTAGTTTTTAGCCTGGTTGCTCTCCTGCCATTTGCCCTTATTTGAAAGGGCATGGCTGGCCAAAGTGGAAGAATGTTAGAGCGAAATGCACAAAAAAAGGGATTCTTGGATGGAAGAGATGGCTTTTGATTGGAAAGATTCCCACTCCAAACTGGATATCTGGATGATGTAATTGGATATATAACTACGAATACTAATAAAACCTAAAACAAGGCTGCAAATGGGGGGGAATCTAGAGGTTTTGATTGACAGGCCGGGAGACCTCCTTCCCCAGTCTGAATTCCAAAGAGCCGTATGATGGGAAACTGATTGCAGAGAATCAGAGGTGAATGCAGAGTGATTGGACTTCCTAAAGAGAGCCTCCAGATGAAGTGTCATGCCCCTGGTGGAGACTGACTCTGAGGAAGAGGAGGAACAGCCAACAGGGAGTGGGAGTGTGGCTCCAGAGGTGGTGGAGGAGGCTGGGGAAGGGCAGAGGCTGGCTGAGCAGTCAGAGGAGGATCCAGGCCCATCCCCTATCCATCCTAGGTCATGCGGGGAGGAGAGGATCAGGGAAAAGCAAGGTCTGTTCAGGAGAAGATTACCATGATCCTCCTCATGGCTTGCAGCTGGGAGCTATGTATATAAGTTTGCAACTGCGCAGTTAGAATTTGCAGGAGTCAATTTAGTGTTCATCTTGAAAGAGGTTTATCTGTGCTGGAGTTCTTCCCATGGACTCTCCTCAATTATTTTCCTAGAGTTTATGATTAGTTATCTTGGCTTGCTTCAGAACTCTCATCAATGCAGTTTGTTTTGGTTTTCTGTTTGCCTCATTAGTTACTTTTGTGACTTTAAACTGTGCCTAATAAAACAGTGAAGTTAAGTTGAAGGCCTTACCAGACTGTAATATATGTTTTGGGTTTTGGGTTATTTTGAGAGACTACAGGTCATCACATGAAGGTGCAATCATGGGCTTGGTGAAAGATGAATGCCCTAGTTTTACCTGGTTTTTATTTTTATTTTTTGTAAATTTTATTCGAGTTTTCACAAAGAGAAAAAAAAATACAAATAAAACATCTTTTTTGAAAGTAGTGTAATCCCAGGTTACATTTCTTCGTACAGACACAAATTCATGTTCATGTTCGTTTTTATATTCTATTCCATATCTTATTACTATTTTACATTTTCTGCATAGCTTCTCCCCTCTTAATTTTCTCAATTTTATTTTAATTATCTCATCTCAATTCAAATCATTGTATTTATATTTTTTGTCTGTCCTGTTTCAATTATCTATTATCTTTTCTCATTAAACAAAATTTCTCCTGTAGTTACTGATTGGAGTATGACGCCTTTATATCGTTTCCCTAAAGTTGTAACATTCAATATAATGCATAACGGATTAAACCATTCGGATTCTGCTTGGTACATTCTTAAAATACACACTGTATTCTTAAAAAAAGAAAAAATTATAAATGTATAATATAATTAAAACAACATTCCATTCCAATTCAATTCTACCATTAATATTAATATTCATTAAAATCTTAACATCTTTAACATTACTTTTCAATTAAATATCATACTTCTATGGGAACAATTATAAGCTTTCCATAGTTAATTCCCCCCCTCTTCACTTATATTTTTATAAAACATTAACTAATTAAAATGTTCCCGTTCCTTCCTAATTCAATTTTCTCATTTATTTTATTTCACTTACTTTATTCACAAACATTTCACTAAATTACACTAACTATTTTATCCCTCATTTTAATCATATGTTGTTTCCAATTTTCTAACGTTATTTCTATTACTAATATAACAATGCAATCTTATGTACCTTTACAGAATCCCTTTTTCAGTTAGATTTTCACCCATTATCTCTAAATAGGTCCTGTTTCTCTATATCTTGCTCCGGTCCTTTGTAACTTCTTTTCTTTTCCTTCTTCCCTCTCTTCTTCTCTCTCCCCTTTTTACCCCCTTGTCTCTCTACCTCTATTTCTCTCTTCTGTATTCCCCTTTTCTGTTGCTTTCCAGTATTATACTTATTTTTCGAATTACTTTTCTTTTCTTTGGTTGCTTTTTTTAGTCTTAAATTCTCCATTCTCTTTCCCCCCTTTCCTTTTTCTTCCCCACATAAAATTGCTTGTTCATTAAAGATGGCTTCTTCTTTGTCCCAGTCTTCTTGTTTTGCAGTCTTTTCTTGTTGTTTCTCATAGTTCCAAATCTCCATTTCTAAGAATTGAAAAATAAAGCCAAAAGAACCCTTCCCTTCTTGTGCATCTTCTTTGTACTTTTTAAGTTCCACTTTCAATTCATCCAGAAGTGGTACCATTGTATAAATTTTTAAACAACCACCCGATTGATTTTAGTCATTCAAATATAATAACCAAGAATCCAAAGATCACCAAATAATCCAAATACACACAAGCTGTTTCTTTTTTGCTCTTTTTTTTCACTTTCTCTTCCTGTAGTTACTATTTAGTTGCAAAGTTTCAGTTAAAATGCATCTTTTAGAAGTCTTGTTGAAGTTTTACTGTAGATTCTTTTTAATTCCAGGCAGTCTCCTCCCTTTTCCAGATCCTTCCCTTATTCTTTTTCTCTCCCTTCCTGCTTATGAAAAAGAAAATTTTTAATGTCCAGAAATCTTTATTATCCCTTTGGCATTTTGTTTTATTTTCAGCTTAATTGCCTATTGATGTCAAAGCGGATTTTCCCGATTTCTTATTTAAGTCTCTTAGTTGAGAGAGAGAGAGGCAATTTTACAACCCCTTTGCCACAATCCTCACATGAATCATGTGGTCATTAAGTGAATCTGTTTTCTCCCATTGACTTTACTTGTCAGAAGCCAGTTGGCAATTCTGTGACCCTGGGGTACTGCAACCACTGTAAATACATGCTGGTTGCCAAGTGCCCAAACTTTGATCACATGACCACAAGGGTGCTGCAGCAGTTATAAGTATGAGGAACAGTCATAAATCATTTTTTTTCAGCTCTGACATAACATTAATTGGTCATTTAAAAAATGGTCATAAATCAAGGACTTCCTGCAGAACTCAGGGTTTCCTCATTTCTAGCCCAGTATTTCAGTCACAACTTGGAGAGTTGACTGGCTCTCAACAATCACTTTATATCCATATAGCTCAATACCTGTGCTTTGCTACAAAACTATGTGATCCAGCTTAGTTTTGGGGGAGGAAAATAAGGGGGGGTGTGGAATTCTGCCTCTGCCTACCAGCATCCATCAGTATTCATCTGGCTAGCATCCTGTCAGTGTGTTTGGAAACTGAAACAGTTTTTGCTGTGTGAGCAAGAAGGAGACAGCAAGGAGCCTGGGCATGGCTTAGCTCAACTGTTCTGTACTAAAGCTGGTTGCTGCTGTGAAACTAAAACTGAAACTGAAACTCCTCTCCTCTGCTTGTGTTTTGCATTTGGAAGAGATTTCTTTTCAGGTGGGGAGGGGGAGTAAAACTCCTTAGCATCAGAGCATGTTAATAATATACGAAATACTAATGCTTTGGTGGTCATTTTGAAAAATCCTTTCTTAGTAAGCACCTAGAAGCCAAGAGAAACATACGTGCCAAATTTCACGTGTGTAGGCTTTATGGTTCTGGAGATTTTGTGATGATGTGTGAGTGTTATTTCGCTTTTATCTATATAGATCATGGCTTGCAGTTGCATAGCATCTTGCTATGATCGCCATGGTTTCTGTGGACAAGGACTTTCCTTTTCAATAAAACTGACAAAGTCCTTTGCTTCCTTCTCCCGCTTCCCTACAGAAAATACCTGAGCTTTGTTCATCCTGGTTCGTTGCTAACAACTGTTTTATTGCTAATTTATTTCACACTGATTGCTTCACCTTGATTACAGGACATATAGGAATAGAAACAAGAGTGATGGATTGGCAAACTGAGTGGAGAAAAATGTCCATTTCAGTCTACAATTCCTGCTTCTCCAAGGCAAACTGCCTTCAAGCCTGGAACTTAACTTTACCTGCCCTGGTTAATCATCCCTGTTAGATCAGTCTTAAGATATGTCCCCCTGCTTCTATAAGGACATCTCTATTACATCAGACTGAAGGACCATCTAAGCTATTGGCATATTTCCATCAGCAACCAATTGCTGGCATCCTCCCACTACTGGTGAAAATCAGGGAAAGGAAATCCTACTTAGGATGTTTCCCCATTTGGTGTCTTTAATGTGCTTTAGTCCCTGCTATACTCCTTAGACATGTATCTGGACTTTCATTCCTGTCCTATCTGGCTAGCATAATAAATTGGCCTCATTGGTAGGGTAATTTATTTTATTTATTCATTTTGTTTGTCAAGCATGTATGAGAAAGCAAATATAAGTATAAAAATAACCAGAGGTGGTATTCAGCAGGTACTGACCAGTTCTGGAGAACCAGTAGTGGAAATTTTGAGTATTTCGGAGAACCAGCAAATACCAACTCTGACTGGCTCCACCCCCATCTATTCTCTGCCTCCCGAGTCCCAGCTGATCGGCTGGGTCTTCTTTTGTTGCCCTGCACAGGAGAACAGAACTGGAAAGCAGGTTAATGGGGTGGGGAGGGAATGGGGATTTTACAGAAACCTTCCCCTGCCACGCCCACCAAGCCACGCCCACAGAACCGGTAGTAAAAAATGTTGAATTCGACCACTGAACATAACATATAAACATGTAAGTATAAACAGGTGTAAGTATATACATAACAAATGAGTATGAATAAATGGATAAATGGGAACAGTAGGACAGGGACAGCAGGCACGCTGGTGCGCTTATGCATGCTGCTCAAAATATTTTGAGTCGATGTCATATATTTTCTACCCATTTCCCAAGGTACACGTAATTTCTTCCAGTATCTGGCGAATACTGAACCAGGATGTTCTGATCATCTGAATACACTTCCTTGAAAAGAAGTCAGAGTGCAATGAATGTCTTGGAAGCAACTGAAACAGCTTAAAAAAAATTGGTTGGCTCAGAAGTACTTGAAAAATAGCATTTAAGCTGTTCAAACCATCACCCCAAAACAAGATGGCTGTCTTGGGCTAAAGGGAAATACCAGGGTTGCTGGAGCAATTTGATAGCCATGCAAATTGCATGCAAGGAAAGAGTCCACTGTTGCATCTCATTACACAGAGCAAGCTAAGTACCATTCGCCAGTGAGGAATGCATTGGCCGCTATAAGGCAGATAAATCTCTTGCTTGCAAGCCTCTGACAAGCCCCCCACCCTACCCCACCCCACCCCCTTGCTTGCTTGCTTGCTTGCTTGCTTGCTCCAGGCTCTGCTCCTGGTCCTTAGCCCCACCCTGCACTCCGAAGAAGGCCTCCTCTCCCCAATTGGCTGGCTGTGACATCAGCCCCAGGGATTTTTGGCCAGGCCCTTCTTCCTCTGTCAGCAGATGCTGGGACTGAATAATTGATCAGCCACTGAGCCTTGAGTGCCTCTTAATAGCACCCCCCCCTCCCCTGGAGAGTTCCCCCCCTCCCCTCCCAGGTGGAATCCAGAACTGTTTGTCAATTATACAGGAGGCACGTTCCTCCCCAGCAGAAACGGGAGCTGATCGGGTTTCCTTTTCTGCAGCATCAAACCCAACCAAGGCCCCCACCCCCATCCTGGCACGCGGCCAATCCACGGAGGGATTGGCAGGCAGACTGGACACAGGTTGCATTTGCAGCTTGCGGCTTCTTCAGCAACTGGAAAGGAGGGCTGGGGGGGGGGGGAAGACTTCCACTCCACAGGAGTAGTAGGGTGGGCAATGAGAGAGCCCAGATGGTTTGTGCTGCAGCTGCCATGAAGCCCAGATGGCCCAGGCCAATCATGGCAATAGCCTTCCTTTGCTGGGGAGTTTCCAAGCAGCTAAGAGAGAGTCTGGTTCAAGCACCATGTAAGCCCAAGTTGTACCTCTCCACCCCCCCTTTTTTTTCTAATGCACATGTCTGGAGCCATTTCTAGCTTCCAAGGCCTTTAACACCATAAAGATAAAATCAACATTGTGCGGCAACAAAAGGTGTTATAGTTATTTTGGGCACACAACAATTGTGGTCCATTATCCCAAATTTAGAATGTAGCATGTTGGATGAACCCTGATAGCCAATGTCTACATTTCAGGGTTCTTTTGAGATAGGAATCCACCCCCAAATAGTCCTCCTGCCCAGTGGTGGTGGGATTCAAAAAGTTTTACCACCAGTTCGGTGGGTGTGGCTTGGTGGGCGCCCTTTGCATGCGTGCACACACTTCGCGTGCATGCATGTGCCAAATGCACAGGCGCAGAGGCATTTGTGCAGGTGCAGAGGCGTTCCAGCTCACCTCCTGCAAGCCAGCCTTCTCCCGGTCACTTCAGCAGCTGCCATGCAGCACTCTGCTGTGCCGCGCAAAGCAGCTGCGCCTCAAAAGCAGAGGATAAAGGTGAGCGTGGGAGCCTGGGTGGGCCCAACAACAGGTGGCAGAGAGAACCGGTTCAGTCTCTGCTGACCTTTGGCGCTACTGGCTCAGCAGAACCGGGCCGAACCGGTAGAATACCACCCCTGCTTCCTGCCATCACTATCTTGTTAGGCCATTTTCACTCCAAAAAGACTGGGAGGCAGCCGATCACTTGCAATAGAGGCAATGCAGGTAGCCCTCGACTTACGACCACAATTGAGCCCAAAATTTATGTTGTTAAGTGAGACATTTGATAAGTCAGTGTTCACCCCATTTTTGTGACCTTTCTTGCCACAAGTGTTCAGTGAATCACTGCAGTGGATAAAGTTAGTACCCTGGTTTTTAAGTGAACCTGGCTTCCTTATTCATTTCGCGTGTTAAAAGGTTGCAAAAGGTGATCACATGACCCTGAGACACAGCAGGGGTCTTAAGGGTAAAAAATGGCCGTAAGTCACTTTTTTCAGTGCCAATGTAACTTTGAACAGTCACTAAATGAACTGATGTATGTCAAGGACTACCTGTAGGTGTTTTAATCCCAATTTGTGTCAGGATTCCAGCAGTTACCCCAATTAAATCGTGAGTATCAAGCCAAACTTCCAAAATTTCAAAAGGATTTATTGGGAGTTAACATGTCCATCCCTGCCTGGGTGTAGCTGACTCGGAGACACATAATTCATTGTCACCCTTGACCCTGGTTTTCCCCCACCCCCTGGGTGTATCATCATTCATATTCTCCAATGAGACACATCCATAGCCAAGAGTCATCAATCATGTTCTCATTAAATTTTTGCAGAAACTTCAGTCATCTAATTACTATCTCTGAAAAACTATGGAATGCACTTTTGATTTCCAAGCTGCCGCACTGTTCTTTCAAACCCCTTTCCCCTCCTCCCTTTCTGTTGGCAACTCTAAAAAGATCATAGAAATATTTCATGAGTTGACAATTTGAGCATATGAGTCACAGTGGCGCAGTGGTTAGAGTGCAGTACTGCAGGCTACTTCTGCTTTACTGCCTGCAATTTGGCAGTTTGAATCTCAAAGTTGACTCAGCCTTCCATCTTTCCGAGGTTGATAAAATGAGGACCCAGATTGTTGGGGGCAATAGGCTGACTCTGTAAACCGCTTAGAGAGGGCTGTAAGGTACTATGAAGCAGTATATAAGTCTAAGTACTATTGTATTGCTATTGCTCCATCTCACTTGCCCACCCAAGCTTTCAAGCTAATGGATTTTCCCTGAGCTGCTCTGTCTGTTTTTGATTTTCAGTTTTGACCTAGGGGATTGTTGGTCTGGGGAAATTTTCTCCCTTCTCTGTCCCCCACAACAATGTGTCTTTTTTGCCCAAGCCCCTAGAATCCAGCCTAGCAAAACCCCATTTGGTATCCCAGAATTGCCCCTGGAAATCTACCTGCATTTTTTTTTCAATCCTGCAATGGCTTGAGAAAGAATTTCTTTAATGTATTTCTTTCTTAGGGAAAGCAAACTTCACAGAAATGTGCATGGGGAGAGCGTGGCACTCAGCCTCTCGTTGTATCATGATCTCACCAACCATGGGCACCCTCTCTGGCTTTGCATGCTTCGGTTCATGACAGTGGGGGGCAGGGGGCTCCTCCCATTGAGGTTTTTCAGCAGTGGTGCTGCTTCAGTGCTAAGGAGGAACCTGGCTCTTGAAAATGAGTTGGAAACAATTTTCCTTTCGGTGGAGAACTTTGGGGAATTAACTCCAGTTTCACTGGGAATTTTAAAAAGTGCCTTTTGCCAAATTGCCACAATGAGCTTGGCCCTGTGTGTCCACACTGTCTAACTGGACTAAATACAGACAATTGGGACCAGAATTTCCACTGCTAAGCAAGGAGGTTGCTAAGTCACTCACTTTTGGTTTTACGACCTTTTATGACCCATGGTTGCTAAGTGAATTACTGTAATTGTTAAGCAAATTTTCTCTATTGACTTGGCTTGTCGGGAGCCAGTTGAGAAGATCACAAAAGGTGACAACTTGATCTGCTGTAAATACACACTAGGTGTATAGTGCCTGAATCTTGATTACACAACCATTGGGACAATGCTAAATGTAAAGACCAGTTGTTAAGTCACTTTCAGTGCAGCTTCGAATGGTTGCTAAATGAATGCTAAGCCAAGTGTTGCCTGTGTTGCCCACCCCGTTCATTTCTGTATGCAAAATATATATCCCTTGTCTGTGTAATATTATAGCGATAGCAGTAGCACTTACTTATGTACCGCTTCATAGTGCTTCACAACACTCTCTAAGCAGTTTACAGAGTCAGCCTATTGCCCTCAATGATCTGGGTCCTTATTTTACTGATCTTGGAAGGATGGAAGACTGAGTCAACCTTGAGCCGGTGAGAATTGAACTGCTGGCAGTCAGCAGAATTAGCTTGCAGTACTGCATTCTAACCATTGCGCCACCATGGTTCTTTACAGGCTGTTTCTATCACTGTGCTTGCCTTGCTGTTCTTTCTTTGTGCAACAGCCTTATTGACAAAGCGCCAAGGAAGGAACTTTTGAACCTGGGATGAAGGGAGTTTCCCTACTCCAGGATTTGGGGTAACTCAGAAGACAAGAAATGGACTGGATATCTTTTTTGCACTCTCTCATTGGCCAACTGGAGCTGAGCACTGACTGGCTTCTGAGATGAGCACCTGTTGTGGTTCACTGACAGCAGGTGTGGACAGCTGAGGTTCGGAGAGTGAGGACTCAGATGAGGGGCCTACGCGTAAGGCAAGAATGAGGCCAGGACTATCAGGAAGTGGAATGCTTCCTTCGGAGATTGTGGAGGCTGGCAGCAGTGAGGTCCCTGAGGAGCCTGTGCCCAGTGCGCGTGTGCACAGGGCTGCTCGAAGGAAAGAGTAGCTGCAGCAGCACGGGTGACTCGGGAGTAAGGCTGCAAAGTAATAGCCCCTCCCCTAAGAGATAAAAGTCAGCTGAGAAATTGGAGTTCTTTGCAGGAAGCAAAGAAGTTTTTGCACTCAAGCCTTGTGGATGTTCAGAATATCTTGGTTGGTGTTTGGAGACTCTTTGTGTTTGAAATCTTTCTTAGTAACTTTATTTAGTGTTCTTGGCAGCCTTGCACCACCTTGGCAAGGCTCATTCTTATCAGAGATAATTAATTTGAAACAGCCTTTTAACTGTGAAGGAATGGAATTCATAAGAATCATTAAAAGGTCTTTCTGTTACCTCTGTTTCGTGTTTGTTTCCTTGGAGCAAGGTTTGGGTCAGAACAGCATCTCAAAGATACCACAAATATATGTGAATGGAGGTCCCCTTCAAACTCATTAAAAGAGTGGAAACTGGTGTAGAAGTGCCCTTGGGTCACCACCGATGCCATTTGCAAGAGGCCATGTATGGCTCTGGTCCAACCCTCAGGAATCCAGATCAAAGCATCTATACTGGCTGCTATTCATCTTCTGCTTAAAATCGGCTCAAAGCAAAGCTTCGCTCCTCTCTGGGTAAATGGTTTCAATTCAAACTGCTTGTACTGTGAAGTAGTATTTCCTAATATTGAACCAGAATTTGCCTTCCTGCAATTTTAAACGATTATTCCATGTTCTGTGTTCTGGACAAAGGGGAACAGATGGTGGTTTTCTTCTATGAGTCACTCTTCAGATACCTGATGATTGCATTAACACTGAACCATGTCAGTTAAAGATACAAAAATTACAGGTGCTCCGTAATGGGCTTGGTTAGTTTTAACCTTTGGTTGCTAGCTTGCAAGAATCCATCCAACTTGGTTACTTTATGCTTCAATTATTTGTGCACAATCAAATGTAAGTTAATTCAGAACTCAAATGGATTGTATATCCATTTAAGGAAAGCAAAACCTTTCCCATTCACCCAATTTAGGAGTACAGTTGAATTCCGAGATCAGCATCAGCATCGCATAATTAGGGATAAAGTTATCATAAAATATCAGAATCATACAACATATTTCCACAACAGTTAAAGCTCCATCGGCTGCCTTTGCAAAGCCTGCTACTTTGGTTAATTTTAATTTCAGGGTTGTTATTTTGGTAACTTAGCTTGTGTTGTAAATACAGCCTGTTTGTATAGTTTGGGATCAAGTGACTGCAATTACACAAAACATAACCAGACTGTTAAATTAACTGGGATAAGGAGGATGTCAGCTTTGTGAGATATTCCAGGCAATAATTAAATCTGTGTTCATTGTACGGTTACAGTAACAAGACCTTACAGTGCTGAAAATCCATCTCTATCTCCTTGCCTTAATAGTCCAAGAAACTAAAGACAATTCCTTATGAGATGCTTGCCAGGCCCCATTTTTTTCTGCAGGCTCAGCTGCCTCCTATCTGACTGTTGCCTAATCTGTTGCCCTTCCTTCTGTCTCCCAAGGTCCTTCCCACATGCCATTACATCAGAATTGCCAACACCAGATTGAATCATTAGCTAATCACACCATATGGGTTCCTACATCCATCCCACTTTGACACACACACACACACACACACACACAAGCCTAGGCAGGGTTGATCCTAACCAAGCCTAGCGTGTTTGCAGATGATAGTCATCGTGGTTTAGTATGTTGTGTGGACCCTCCAAAATGCTTGTGCTTCTGCAGAAGCAAAATTAGTTACCCCAATTAAAAAAATTAAATGTTGACAGAATTTGGAATACATCTTAAGTATTCCATAAGGCAGTGAGAATGGTGAATTGTGTAAAACGGAGAATGGCATATCTGGGCAAAAGACTTACTTCCTAAAACAGCCTTGTATCCCAGACTGTTAACCCAGTCACTGGCCAGAATCACATCTCTTCCATTCCTTTCCATTTGCGTTGTCAAAATCCAGAAGCTAAATCTCCCCCCCCCCTGCATTTGGCTGCAAGGACAGAACTGGAAAAACAGATGCAATAGACAACAAGTTGCAATCCAATCTTGAAAACATGTCTGAGCTATTCCATGCTAAGAAGAAAACAAAGTGCAATTTATCTAAAATATTTATATCTTTTTTTTCCCAGTGAGTCTCAGATGGCTAATATACCATAAGTTAAAAATAAAAATGTATCCTTGTTGTGAGAAAAAAAAATGAAATCTTTCAAATACATTAAATGATATTGAATTTCCCATTTCTCGATTCTGTCTACATTACAATTACTCCTTGTTCCAGGTACCATTGGAGACCAAAATCTGAGATTTAATCATTCAGGAAGGAGACCAGAGAAGAGAAAGAGCCTGTCGCTTCTGATGTTGCTGCAGCAAATCATCCCATTCAAATGACTACCCCATGATAGCACCGTCCAGTTACTGTTGCACTCCCTGACTGCATTCACACAAGCTCCTTAGCCTAGTTGCTGAATTAACCCATTCAGGGGGTTTGTATAGTATTTTATTTTATCATTTATTTATTACAATCATACACTGCCTGTCTCACTCTCTACTCTGGATGGCAATGTCATAAAAGCAGGAGCATTGGTACCGCTTTATAAAACCCTAATAAGACAACGAACACTTGGAATACTGTGACCAATTTTGGTCACCATACTACAGAAAAGAGGTTGAGACTTTTGAAAAAGTTCAGAGAAGAGCAACTGAGATGATCAAAGGCCTTGAGACTAAACCATATAAAGGACGGCTGCAGGTTTTGGGACTGGCTAGGGCCGAATTAGGGGTGACATAATAGCAGTATCAAAGAAGAGGGAGTCAAATTATTCTCCAAAGCACCAGAGGGCAAGACAAAAAATAGTGGTTGGATACTAATCAAAGAGAGAAGCAATCTGAAATTAAGGAGAAACTTCCTAACAGTGTGGACAATTAACCAGCTTCCCTCCAAAAATCGTGGGCACTCCATCACTGGAGGTTTTTAAGAAGAAACTGGACAGTCACTTGTCTGAGATGATATAGGTTCTCCTGCTTGAGCAGGGGGTCGGACTAGAAGACCTCCAAGGTCCCTTCCAGCTCTATTCTATTCTAATTCTATGGTCATGACTATAAAAGCGTTAAAAACATTAAAATTAACAACAGTTAAATAATGGTTAAAAACCAAGAGCAAAAATGGTATTGGCTCTCTCTCAGCCAACCACCTTCAAGCATACCAAACCCCCATCAGGAGCCCCAATTAACCATCTGAGCCAGGTTTTAAGGCCCTTCCAGAAGACCAGAAGGGTAGAGGTGTATCTAATCTCTGGTGCCAAGATGTTCCAGAGGGCAGGAGCAGAGGTGGTATTCAGCAGGTTCTGACCAGTTCTGGAGAACCGGTAGCAGAAATTTTGAGTAGTTCGGAGAACCAGCAAATCCCACCTCTGACTGGCCCCGCCCCCATCTATTCTCTGCCTCCCATTGAGTCCCAGCTGATCGGCTGGGTTTTCTTTGGTTGCCCTGCACAGGAGAACGGAGCTGGAAAGCAGGTTAGTGGGGTGGGGAGGGGAGGGGATTTTGCAGTAACCTTGCTCTAGGAATGGGCAGGGAATTGAGATTTTGGAGTATCCTTCCCCTGCCATGCCCACCAAGCCATGCCACACCCACCAAGCCACACCCACAGAACCAGTAGTAAAATTTGAATCCCACCACTGGGCAAGAGCCCTGTCAGAAAAGGTTCTCCTAGACCCCACGAGCTGAAATTCCTTGGCCAACGGGTCCACAGAAGGCCCTTTTCTGCCAGAGCGAATGGGGCAGGCTAATCCCATTCAGGCAAGACAGTTAGTTCTCTAATACCCTGTTCCCATGTCATGAAAAGTTTTAAAGGTGATAACAACACCTTGAATCTGAATTTTGAACCATGAACTAAAAATCCTAAGCTTCCACAATTTGATCATCCACACAGAAAGAACTAAGGTTCAGCTAAGTGTAGCAAGTTGCACCAGTTCGTTTACATGAACGCAGCCGCTGTTTTATGTTTGTGAAGTGCTTTTCATCCCTGGCATGGATTAAAAGATTTGGGGCAGAACTTGAAATGTAACCACCTTCACTGCAAATCAAAGTAACCAGAAACTCTAAAAGGAAGTGAAACATGGGCCATGTAATGCAGCTCCCTCTCCAACTTGGAGTGCAGACTTAGCATCGCTGTGACTTCCCTGGTCCCTGAAGCTTCTTGTTATCTCTAATCAGAAGTGACATCTGGACAGCTGAGCTAACAAGAAACTGATGCTTTGGGCTTCCCATTTCCTCCGAGAATGTCACTTGAGTAGCCCTGCATGATTTCCCTGTATTAGCATCCTATTAGCAGACACCACTTTTGGAAGGAAAAGGGCAAGGACAGAGTCTGGAGATAAATGAAAAGACTCGACTCTTTGCTCTTTTCCAGCTCATTCTCCTACCATTTGTCCTAGAAAAATAGGTCCTTGTGTATTTTCCAAAATTCATACCTATACCGTGTGTAGAAACTGGACATTTTTGCTGGTGTCAGCAGCTTGGGTTTCACTGAATTGTTTGAAATATCAGAGCTGTCCAATCCAAGCTCCAAAAATATGGACAACCACTAGGTGGCAGAAAAGATAAATTTCTGTTTCTCTTTGCTGCCTTCTAGAGTCATTTGCATTTTTGCTGCTCAAAGCTGGTACAATTAAATGTGGAACCCAATGCATGGATTCAGCTCAATTTATGGAACTCCCTGCCACAAGATTAGTGAAGTCACCACTCTACTGCAGTATAGTTAACCTTCTGTCTTTAGAACCAGCAATTTGATTTTTCAGTTGCAGAAGACCAATGAAAGGCAAAATAAAGCCAAATTTTCTTCAAAATTGTTCTTTTTGAAACCAGTACGTTCGATGGTCGTTTTCAATCCATACATTACCCATGAATAAACAGGGATGCAATGCTGTTTGGACCTAAAAGATTTTTTTTATCCAGTTACTGTGACTAATTCAGTGGAGTCTCTCCTTCCCTTGATATGTAGCTAATTTTTGTGCCCTGAATCATCTAAAACTATTACATATGAGAAGCACCTGCCTTTTATGACTACTCATAGATGACACCGCTCTAATATGGACTCTCTCTGCCTCCCCCAACCCTCCAGATGTTAAGACTACAACTGCCATCCTTCTCTACTGTATCTGGAAGCAGAAAGTTGGGGATCCAGCCAGCCAAATGGCCTACTTTGCTGAGCAAATCCTACCTCAGACTTGCTACCAAAACCCTCTAACTGGTTGCCAGAGAACCTTCCGTGAATCTAAGGTCCCTTTGACAGCTAAGAGTCTTTTGAGCCAGGCACTTTCTGCAGCTCCCATTTGCAACACACATTCAGCCTTGGCCCTCCACTAATAGCAACTTAATCACTCTTGGCTGTTTGTGGAAAAGGCCCAGATCCATCCAGCTATGTAGTTTGACTGGCCAGGCAGTGGACGCTTGCTTCAACATTGGCCAGGGAACAATTTCTCCCATCACACCATAGGCTTCTTTAATAGGCACCTGGTTCCTACTTGGACCTGCAGCCTTCTCCTCTTAACATCCAGATCAGTGGGTGTCCAACATTTGCCAAGTTTGGACACCCCTGATCTAGACAAAGATTGCAGTGCAGATGGGCTGTCTGTTTGGGCAGAAGACCAGGGGCTTTGGCTGGCCCAATTTATCATACAGTTTGGAGCCTTTTCCAAAGGCCATCATGGAAATGTTAGAGAAAGCAGGTAGGAAGCATTATTGCTACTAGGAGGAGCGATAGAGGAAGAACATCGAGGCCTGCTTCTCTGGCCCTGTAATCAGCCTGTGTTATACACTTGCTAAGTGTAATTTATTTCATGCCTTTCACTCAAGAGGCTTAAAACAGCACACATTGGGGTTTTTTTCCTTCTTACCCTGGCATTTTATTTGCACAGCCACCTTGCGAGGTATGCAAAGCTAGTTGACAATGTCAGGTCTCCCGTTAAGCTTTGTAGCTAGGGAGAGCCCTGAAATATGGTCGCCCCGCCCAAGCTGGTCAAAGGGACTGTTTTAATTAGGGTTTGTTGAACCAACCATAGTGGCTTGTTTCATCTGTAACACTAAGTCATAAATGGTTTTAGTCAAACTGCAGAGGCTGGCTTCATACATTAGGTTAACTTAAGCCAATACCAAATTGAGCTGTGACTGGGCACAATGGGGCTCTCTTCAGACAACATACTCAACTTGGTGCTTGAATTAACCCATTTTTCTAAGTGCATACAATACACTGAAACATATGCTAAACTAGCAGGCCAGTTGTGTACATCATAAACCATTAAAAAAAAATCCTCTAAAAGCAACCGGGTGTAGCAAGGTTGCAGGGATGCATCTGCTAAACTTGCAGTGGTTGATTTATGGTAATTAAATATTTTCAATTTAATATCCAAGTGATTCCCATCCTGGTGGCATTCTGGAAACCCCTGGAAACCCTGACCTTCTTCTTGGCCCCGGGATAGGGTGGTTGGGGCCCCTCTGTTAAGAAAATGTGTGGGCCCAGGTGTGCCTCTTTAGGCTTGTATCTGTTGTCTTTTTTCCACGTTCCTTTATTTTTATTTATTTTATATGCCACCCATTTCACTATCAAGCGATTCTGGAGAGCTTATATTGTCATTAAAAGCAATTCAAAGGTTAAAATATTGAAGCATTGGACATTAAAAACTAAAACTAACAACAAACTACTATAAATAAAAAGGACCGATGCATAAATGGGGTGGAGTTGGGAACTTCTTATCTACGAGCTACCTCCCACATTGGCAGAGTGAGGTTTTTGGTCAAGAGAAGGGGGGCCTTTATTATTACATTGCACTCTCTGTATTTTGTATATTATTTAGCTTTATTGTACATTGCCCAGAATCAGTTTGGAGTTTGGAAGTGCCTAAGTTGAATAAATTAAATTAAATTAAATTAAGATTGTTACGGGAACAAGTCACAGTTCTAGCATCTCAGATCCATTTTCCCACTAGCAGCTACTATGCCACCATGCTGGTTCTCTGGCCCCAAGACTAGGAAGAGAAGAGGGATGAGTGTTTACAATAGGCCACCACTTGCTTAGTCTTGCCAATCTTCTGTTTGGGAACCTCTGGCTACCCTTTTTGATTCAAGGACACTCATGGTCTGGAAAGAGCAACACTGCTCATGTTTTCTGCCTCTGGCACCGCACTGATGGCAATTCTGGGATGGTGTCTTCAATTTGACCATCATAAGTAACCCTGTCTATTTTAACTCTGTGCTCCTTTGTTCTGCTGCTGTAGAACAGCATTCATAGGAAAGAAAGATTGATTCTTCTTTCACAAAATAAAATTTATTTTTTAAATGCGGGGGTCATGCTGGAGTCATTGAGAATTAATGGTTCTTTCTTGGTAGATGGTAAGATCATAATAACATCAAGGTCATCTTCATTTTGGATGAATATGCTAAGTAAACAGAAAACTGAAAATATACATCAGTAGCTACACTGTGTGCAATGCTCAGGGCTTCACTCTTCCTGCACGTCTTACCAAGACTGTTCTCACTGCTCAGAGAGAAATGTTCAACCCCATCACCCCCAGATATTGGCCATGATGGTTGAGGATAATGGAGGGGGTAATTCAGCACAGTTGGCAGAAACCAACTTGGAAAAAATAGTACTTAGAGCATCTCTGGGGAAGGCCCTCCGTCTGGAAATAGAATTCAAATTCACCCTTTGCAAATGAACCAAGTCTGGACTCTTAGCAACTTTGAGGATGTATCCATATAATTTTCTTTACTTTCTTCTACAGAATGGAAATGGTATGGCATTTCTTTCTTTCTCATTCTTTCTTTTTTTTTCCCCAGGATTTTCTGGTGGTCTCCATTCAAGTATTAATGAGGTCAAATCCATCTTACCTTTTTTAAGATTAGCCAAAATTTTGTACCTAGCTTCATTGCTTGGAGTAGTACTTGCCCTGAATATGATAATAACAACTGGAAATTCCTGTTTCAACTGCACAATAGACAAGTAGCTAGTCCAAACAACTCATACATATAGGCACAGAAAGAAAGAAAAAACCAAACAGGGCTTCAGTCATAGAGTAATAAATTCCCTGTTAACTATTTTTTTTTATCCCTCCTGCCGGTGCCCTTGACCTTAGGGATTACAAAAAAGACACTGTCTTTATTCCTAGATGCTTTGGCTCTCCATACAAAATGCCTCATGCTGTTTGAAAGTTTAATTCAACTCATTTTCTCTCCAAGAAGAATGCAGAATATTTCTGCCTTACTTAACAATTACATCTTCTCAGTAGAGGAAAAAAATGAAATCCAAAGAGTGTAATGTGTACGTCTCAGATGGGTTTTTTTATCCCCTCCTCCAGTATTTTCACTGAAATTCAATTAGAAAAGGCGGTGGATCCTTTAATGTTTTGATGAAGGAAAACAGGAATTTCAGTAGCACTGACAGAGAATCTATAGCCTATGTAGAATTTCCCCAACAATGCAGCAGGAGTTCAGAAGTTTCCACATGTTTTGTGATTTCCTTAATTTCTTTCATAAACAGCAAAAAAAGAGAAAAAAAAGTAAAGACAGGCTTGAATATCCTCAGCATGTATTCAAAGGTACTCTCCCTTGAGGCTTGCTTTTCTTTTTTAAAAAGGTTGCTTCCCATCAGATGGAAACAGTATTCTGCATGCACTCAAAAGCCACTGGTAGGATTCAAAAATTTTTACTACCAGTTCTGTGGGCGGGGCTTGGTGGGCATGGCTTGGTGGGCGTGGCAGGAGAAGGATACTGTAAAATCTCCATTCCTACCCACTCCAGCGGAAGGATACTGCAAAATCCCATTGCCTCCCCACTAACCTGCTTTCCAGCTCCATTCTCCTGTGCAGGGCAACAAAAGAAGACCCAGCTGATCAGCTGAGACTTGGGAGGCAGAGTAGATGGGGGTTGGGCCAGTCAGAGGAGGTATTTGCTGGTTCTGAAAACTAGTCAAAATTTCTGCTACCGGTTCTCCAGAACTGGTCAGAACCTGCTGAATACCACCTCTGTCACAAGCCCCTTTTTGTCTAATGGGAAGTCCTCAGCCCAGCAAAGAGCAACTCTGTGTATGGTGAAGGTCAGCCAGGGAAGAGAGCAAAAGTAACAGTGTCATAAAAAGAAAGGAAAAACCCCTACAATACCTTCTACAATTTCTACTGTGCCCAGAAGAGTCCATGTTTCAAGCCAAGGGCATTGTTCCCGGTCTCAATCAAATGTGACAGGCTTATTCCCCTCAAACTAGCTAATCTTGACTGTTCACGGGGCTGGAATGACCCATGGACCATTTCTGAACCAGGTCACTCCAGTGCATTGGAGAAGCCCATTGAGAAATAAACAGGCTCCCACTGCCCCAGCTGTTCTGCAGGCTTAATGGATTCAGCCCATGATTAGAACCCCCAATAGAGAAGACAATCTTCCCCTTTGCATTTTTAACTAGCTCATTAAAGTTTCAGATAAAGCTTCTCCTTTAGGGAAAAGGCTTAGCCTCCTTTTAAAAAACACAAAAAAAAAACCCTGTGGTTAGATCTGTGTTTCTCAAACTTGGCAACTTTAAGATTTGGCAACTTTAATTCAATTCTCAGATTTCCCCAGCCGGAATGAAGATCGTTTTGAAAAGATTGCAAGGCTGGGGCAGGGAGGGTAAAGAGGGAAATAGTATGAAAGGAGGTGTATCTAGAAATAAATTAGATTGGGTAGTTCAATTGAGTAGTTCATCAAGAATCATAAGGTACAGCACTTAATAATTGTACCCTATGACTATCATTAAGTGTTGTACCTTATAATTCTTGATGAATGTATCTTTTCTTTTATGTACACTGAAAGCATTTGCACCAAAACATATTCCTTGTGTGTCCAATCACACTTGGCCAATAAAGAATTCTATTCTATTCAAGAATGGGTGATTTGGTTGTTGGCTGCTTTGTGGCACACAGAGCCATCTATTGGCGAGGGGCGGGAGGTCAAAAAATGAAGATGGTGTCCACAACTGCACAGTTGAAGCTTTACTCATTTTTTTTCCTACATGTATTATTTGGCATTACTGCTGTCATCTTGATGTTTCTGACCCTGGCCGTCCTATTCACCTTGGCATCCCCCAGTCTGGGCTGCAAAGCTCCAAAACACGCCCTTCCACTTACGTTAACAGAGCTTGAGACTTCCCTTTCTTGTCTTCCAAGCTTGAAGCAAAACAGTTTGGATTTGCAGAAATTCACATTTGAAACCAACTTTTGCTTCAGTGGCAATTTCCCTTAAATCAAAAAGAAACTAATTTGTTACTCAACAAGTCAAACATTCCTGCCTAGTTAGGACTTGGCCCATGGCAGGTTCACACTACTTGTTAGTATGGATGGCTTTCACTCTTAGTAGTCAAAAAGTTGGTTCTCACATTGTGCTAATACCATGTTTCTTTAACCACTGCTTGATGGGCAGGGTTCACATATCATATTAAAGCATTTGTTGTGCAAATATCATGTCTGAATAAACCCTCATTTTGTCTTGATACCATAGGTTTGTTTTTCAATGATTTATATTCTTTTAACCTTGGTTGAACGCCATATATGCTACTCTTCAGAGGTGGTATTCAGCAGGTTCTGACCAGTTCTGGAGAACCAGTAGCAGAAATTTTGTGTAGTTCGGAGAACCGGCAAATACCACCTCTGACTAGCCCCACCCCCATCTATTCTCTGCCTCCCGAGTCCCAGCTGATCAGCTGGGTCTTCTTTTGTTGCCTTGCACAGGAGAACGGAGCTGGAAAACAGGTTAGTGGGGTGGGGAGGGAATGGGATTTTACAGTAACCTTCCCCCAGAAGTGGGGTGGGAATGGAGATTTTACAGTATCCTTCCCTTGCCACATCCACCATGCCACGCCACACCCACCAAGCCACTCCCACAGAACCCGTAGTAAAAAAATTTGAATCCCACCATTGCTACTCTTCTCTGTATCAAGATATATTACAGGAAAACAGGATAAAAATAAATTAATGAACAGTAAAAGCAAACCATGATTGAAAGATCGTAACAGCTAGATTCATACAATCACAGACAAGCCAGTTTAGCTTGTAAAGTCAGCATTTAAATACTCTTAAATATCCCAGCCGAAGAAGATCCCCAGGCCTTGTTTGCATTCTTGATTTCCTTCCAGTTTGCTTCTCCAGTTTGCATGTAAGATGAAGGCTATTTAAGATTTCTGAAGTAATCCTAACATTACTTGCCTCATTGTTGCTAATGAGCTGTTGGCTTTTGATCTGGAGCATCTCATGCAGAGACCAAAGTTCTTGAAATGACACCTTTCACTGGCTTCCTTAATTCTTCCACTTGGTTTGTGCTTATTTTCTTTCAGTGCTGTGAAAATGGACTGTTTATTAAAAATAGACTCTTATTCCCAGGATGTCAAGGCTCCCATTTAGTCAAAGTCCATTTTCAAAATCTTTGCATTTAGGTCAGTGTTTCCCAGTCTGAGTAGCTTGAAGATGGCTGGACTTCAATTCCCAGAATTCTCCATTCTGCCCTGAGTTGATTGTAGTCTCCTTTAAAACCAATTAAATTAGTAGCTAATCACGTTGGATGGTCATGAATTCAATATTTCATGTTATTGGGAAAAATATGAATTTCAATTAATTCTGAATCACTTGTGTGCTGTGACAGATGACTCCAAGTCTTAATGTTGTAGGAAAAAGAATAAAACTTTGCCTAAATATTCCAGTTTTTTAATTGACAAAAGGTTGTAGTTCTTCCTTATGGAGCCAGCTCCTGTAACCTTCTGATCATCATGTTGTACTTTTCTGCGTGCTGCCAAATAATTAATGAGAAGATACATGACACATTTTATTCTATCAGCTCCACCAGATGAGCACAGCTTGATAGCCAGTTCTGAACACCACTTAGCACTTGCACAAAACCCAAACTACCTTTCTTTTGAAGTACTGGAAGCCAGGATTTAAATCAATGCCAAAAGTTGGTTTGAAATTGAATGCTCTGAAAATCCAAAGGGGCACTGTTTTCAGGCCTGGGAGACTTAACTAATGTAAATGTTCAATGTTGTTAATGAATGGGGGAATTTGGCAGCCTAAGTTCTACACCTCAGCTTCAGGGCGAGATCAAATATAGTTTAAGCTAAATATTTGCACAGTGTGCTAAATTAGGATATGTTTCACTTTGGCCACTTTGTGAATTGTAGCCTAGAGGGCTCTGCAAACCCAACTTAACTCTCAATGTATTCTCTGGGTCCAGAAAATTGGATTAATCCAATAACCAAGATAAGCAAACATTATGCAAATTCAGCAAAAGATTTTAGAAGACTAATCCTTGAACACATTCCAGATAGTTGCTGTATATTTTGCTGCCATAATAGCTGGCTTCACATATGGCAGTAAGCCATGATATGGAGGTTTAGTGTGATATCTGTAAAAGTCTTCTCCAACCTAATACCCATCAGATGAGTTGGGATGGACACACCCCATATAAGAGTGTCTGGAGGAAGACTCTTGAATTGTTTCTTATTGCAAATGTTTAGTTGATTTATTCATTATGTGCCATCAAGTTGCTGTGGAGGCTTTGAAACTACATAGGTAGTTTGCAAGCTTCCATTTATTGGGAGTTGGGGGGAATATCCAACCAAACTGTAGAAGGTATACAATTGAGAAGTTCATAAAATGAACAAGAAAGACAATGGAAATTATTTGCCTAGCTCAGTGTTCCTCAATCTTAGCGGGTTGTGTGTACTTCAACTCCCAGAATTCTCCAGCCAGCCATGGGGTGGGAATGATGCTGGGAATTCTGGGAGCTGAAATCCACACATCTTAAACTCTCTGAGATTGAGAACCACTGGTCTAGCTGTTTCACTTCTTCCTTTATTTTTCAGCAGAAGAGCAGGAGGAGAGCATGTTTTGCCTTCTGCCCTCGGGCACAAGATTAAGAGCTATTGGGAGATTGCACTCCATCAGTATCCCAAGAATAGCATCAGGGCAAGGGGAGGTCAACCTGGCTTCATCCATCAGCCAAGAAGGACCAGCTGCAACAGCTTTAGCTCTGCCACCCTCCTCCCCATTCCCGTCCATCAGAAAGCTCTTTGCTCTAGTAACCACCTGCTGCCCGGGGATTCCCGAAGCACAGGTGGGAGTTTTCTCTGGATTCCTCTCAAGGGTGAGCTTCAAAAATTTTTATCAATGGGTTCTCTGCCCAGTTGCTGGGTGGGCGTGGCCATGGTGGGTGTGGACTAGTTGACTTCCTGCACCACAGCGGCGGGGGCGGGGTCATTTTTGTCCTCCCTGGGCTCTGGAGGCACGCTCTCTCTCTCTCCCTCTCTCTCTCTCTCTCTCTCCTAAGCCTGTTTTTCGCCCTCCCTGAGCCTCCGCGAGCAGCCTGCACTTACCTGCATCCAAAACGGGCTGCGTGGGGACTCCTGGGAGGGGTGGGGTGGGCGGGGCCAGCCAGAAGTGGGATTTGGGGGTTCTCCAAACTGCACAGAATCTTAACTAGGGGCTTTCCCAAACCCCTGCGAACCCCCAGCAGCCCACCCGATTCCTCTCCTCCTAAAGGAACTAGACCCACCCACTACTGTAGGTAACACACACCAACATACACCAGCCACATTGGATATCAAACTTTTTGTGCATCGGTGTATTCTCAACTTCAGCAACTTGAAAATGGGTGGACTTCAAGTTGCCATGATTAAGAAATACTATTTTATATCAAGGACCAATTTCTGCCCTCTCTCTTTCCCTTCCTATTTCTTTGCCTTTTTAGTTGGGAAGTGCAATGATGGAGCCTGTCAGGCACTCATTCTCTTTTTTCTGAACTGCTTTGTGAGTCCATTGTCTTTTAAAAGAAGAATGTGGCAAATAAATGATCAATTTTTCTGGTCTGCAGAAAGCGATCGGCAGCTGGTTTGGGGAAAGAATGGGGAGATAATTCTACACACTAAGTAGAGCTCATTTACGGGTGTCAGACAAACCATGGAGAATAGAGAAAGCAGCTGCCAACTTTAATGGGACCCCCATGTTCAGAAGTAGCTTATATATCTGGAAAATATGACACTGCCAGAAAAAAAAAGAAGTTAGAGCTGCTAAGGTCGTATATGTGAGGACTGGTTGTAAGTCACTTTTTTTCACCAACGTGAACAGTTGTTAAACAAATGGGTGTAAGTAAAGGACTACCTGTATATCTGTAGCACATATTTATCTCTGATCGCATACTTTCTCTTCTGTTCTTTTGAGAGCTGAGAATGGCTCAGATGGATGTGAGTCTATTCTCTTCACAACCAATGAAGAAACCACACATCAGCAACCAAAGCCACCTGGACTCCTTAGTAGCCAAATTCTCCATGGTCCAAACCCAGCACTCTATTCATGCCTATAAAATGTGGAACTCTGTCCTTATTGGCTTGGAAGCCTATTCTCAAAGGCTGATCCAGCTTGAGCCTGCTGACATTATGCTGGCATGTTGATCTTGTGGAAGACAGCCATGATACTGAGATTATTGAGGGGTAGTGATGGCCACTCCTCTGGCCTCTGTTCTATTTCTTAGAAGCCATGCAATAACAGGATCGGATAGATAGCTGTGTCTCTCACTGTCACCAAGTTTTACCAACTCTGTTTCTTGCCATTTGTACAATTATTCCGAGTCAATTGCTTACATCCCCCTTCCCCTAAGTTAGTGATTGCAAACTCATTTGGATCTAGTTGAATAGAACTTGGTACTAGCAGCACTACTACCAATGAATGAAATGGCCAGATTCTGGGTGCAAAATTGTCAGGCTTAAGAGCCTGCCCTGGATAATTGAGGAAGTGAGAAAATAATGAAATGAAGTGCCACACTGGAATTATATTTCATACATCTGCTTTGCTGGTGATCCTATTTGTAGAATAATTCACTAGCCCATCCACCTTTCCCAATCTGACTTTCTTGATTCTAAATGAATGCATTTAAGCTGAAGTTGTGAGATCAATCAGTTGCTACCAAGCACCATAATAGAGAAGCACAAAGCAATCTGTTAAGTTATTGGGAAGGGCAGGCAAAAAGAGCTGGATTTAAACTGTTCTGTGCATAAGAGAGATCACACACTCATGTTGACAGAGGACAACCATTGCTTAAAATAGTTTCATTCAAATACATATTCAAGATTCGTACCTAGCTGTGCTGTGTCTATGTAGCTCATGCAGAGTTCACTGTCTGGAAGTCTGGCTGTTACCCATATGATTCATATAAGATTGATCCATAAGTTATATAACCCGGGTTCGCACAATAAACCTCACCCCTTTCCTAAGAGTTCTGTAGGGGGCGTGCATAAGTGCACCAACGTGCCTACCGTCCCTGTCCTATTTCTTTTTTTTTCTTATTCCTATCCATTTCATGTATTCATAACCATGTTTATACGTATACCTGTTATCTAATAATCACTTGACAAAATAAATAAATAAATAAACAAACAAATAAAATATACTAAATCATTTAACAAAAAAACCACAAAAAGTTACAGCTAGCTAAACTTAGAATCCTAGAATGATAAGAATTGGAAGGGACCTCATCTAATCTAATCTCCTACTCAGTGCAACTCAGTTTGTGGTAGTAATGCATCCAGTAATTTTTTAACATATTTCCTTAAATGTATTGTGGCATGAGTTGCAGTGGCACAGTGGTTAGAGTGCAGTACTGCAGGCTACTTCTGCTGACTGCCGGCTGACTACAATTTGGCAATTCATATCTCACCAGGCTCAAGATTGTCTCAGCCTTCCATCCTTCTGACGTGGGTAAAATGAGGAGCCAAATTGTTAGTAGAAATATGCTGACTCTGTAAACCGCTTAGTGAGGGCTGTAAAGCGGTATGTAAGTCTAAGTGCTATTGCTATTAAGAAAGCTATAAGAAAGCCATTTTCTCAAATTTGGACCTAGGCATTGGATCTTACAGAAATTTTCTAGTATGGGCCTAGAATGAAGATGATTGCTCTATAGAGATGGAAGTCATATAATTCACTGTTTTTCAAACTTGATAATTTTTAAGATATGTGGACTTCAACTTCTGTAATACTCCAGGCAGCATGTTGGCTGAGGAATTCTGGAAGTCCATACATCCTACATTCACCAAGTTTGAAAAACACTGGCTTAATTCATAGGTTAACAGTTATCCTTAGTTATCTCCTAAGGACAGCAGTGCAAAAACTTGTGACATTAGGAACTGGAATATCTCAATATCAGCCAGCATAGAGGATGAGACTTCTGGAACTGCTGGAGCTTCTCAATTACACAATAGCTCAAGGCATCCACAACAAGCCAAAAGTCCCATTTAAGGTCAACACAAAAAGCAACAGTATTGACCATCATTTAAAAAAAACAAAACCTGGTGCTATCCATGAGCTGTCCAAGGTCCTGATAATGCCTTGCTCAGCCAACACATAGTCACATTCTTTTCTTTCCTTCTCTGGAAGAAAATTGCCTTCCACTCAACTCCCCAAAACTAGGCTCAGGCAGAAGAGTTGAGTTCACCCAAAGCACTAAACCATAAAGAGAAGGACTTAGGGATGCTTTTCCATTAATTTCATTGGCCAAGAAATGCATGGTTTCCCCCAGAAATCAAACATATAATAAATTTAAGGGCAGCCATCTAAATTTACCTAAATTTCAGGGACTCTCTATGGATGGAGAGAGGGACAGATGGGCTTCTTTTAGCAGAGATGGATGAAGGCAGTTTTAGCCAAGAAAAAAGCCAATTATTAATCCCTTGCATGATCAGGACAGATATACAACTGAAGCTTCTTCCCTGAAAAGGAATGCAGTAGCCTTGTGATGTCACTGCAAAGATTTAGCTAGTTCTCTTTCAACTGCCTTTTCTCTCATCATACCAACAGGGGAAAAAATCAGGACTGTATCAAGATTATTGGAGGCTCCGCAGGACCAGGAGAATGGCTGGGTTGTGTAAAACACTTAATGGTTAAAGAATTAATCAGTTCTGAGATCAAAGAATACATGGAACTCTCAACTAACCAACAGGCTCGAGTTTGCACAAGACACTCCCCACAAAGGTTAAATTAATTAAAGCTTAACTTTTCTGCAAATGAAGCCACTAAATCTTTTAACTGACATAATTGAATATATTGCATGAATTCAGTCACTGTGGGTGATGCACACATAAACACAGCAGTAGCAGTACTATTACCCTCTGATATGAAGATGTGGATAGCATCACCAACTTCTTCATCTGGATAAAAACACATGACAAGCATCACACACACAAAAAAAACCACACACACACCCCTCCAAATTAGCTAATGTAGGACAAAAATGTTCCAGAATCCTAACAGGAAAAGTGAAAAATGCTAGTATTCAAAAGGCTGGGATGGTTGGCCTGGATCACCAACAAAAAGTGGGAAAAAGGAGGAGGTGTAATGTTTAGTTCTGTTTTAGGTACACAAATGGCATTTTCATGTCAAGAGATGCCTTGCAAAATCTTAAGTTAGAGCCTCACAGTAGAGGCCTTTTGCACTTATGTTGTTCATCATGATAGGTGTTGCCAAGACTGATCTTTTTCATACACTTGCAGCCAATTTTTCAAAAAGTATCTCACATCATTTTTTAAAGAAGGAAAAAAACTGAATACAATTCCATTCACCACAAAACCCCAGGTAGTGCCATGAAGACTTCAGCTGAGCCAGAGATCACCTATAAGCATTGGTTGCTCGAACCTGCCCATTCTAATATTGTCTCCTCAGCTAACCACCCCTGCGTGTCTATCAGTAACCTCAGTAACTGCTGGTTCTGATATCCCATTAGCAATACTATTTATAGCTTGGAATTCATAACCTGCCTCCAGCCTAGGGGAGGTAGTGGAGAGGAAGCAAGAATTGACAGGTGCTTTGAATCTGAGCAGAAGCTGCTCTATTTAGTGTCAAGCAAAAACTGTAGCTTCCTCCACAGAGAGGAAGGGGGTCAAGCTATTTTCCAAGGCACCCGAAGGCCAGACAAGGAATAATGGATGGAAACTGAACAAGGAGAGATTCAACCTAGATATAAGGAGAAATTTTCTGACAGTGAGAACAATCAGCCATTGGAACAGCTTGCCGTCGGAAGTTGTGGGAGCTTCATCACTGGGAGCTTTCAGGAAGAGACTGGACTGCCATCTGTCAGAAATGGTGGTCACTTGCTTGGGCACTTGCATTGGACTAGATGGCTTACAAGGTCTCTTCCAACCCTGTAATCTGTCGTCTGGTCTTTAGAGAAGGATTTTTCCCTGTTCTTTCCCAACTGTAGAGACCAACATTGACCATTCCCAATGTCTTCATTGGCAGAAAGATGTGCCTCTAGTAGAAATGATCTCACCTCTTATGGACTAGTTTGTCTCTAATGATGCCTAGTTCACAATTGCTCCTGAAGCATCAGAAAATCTGTTGTCTAGACTCTTTATTTAATATATTGCCTTTATTATTTTTACAAACAACTCAAGACATTGAACATATTTAATAGTCCTTCCTCTTATTTTCCCCACAAAAGCAACCCTGTGAGATAGATTGGACTGAGGGAGTGTGACTGGACCAAAGTCTTTCAATCGGCTTTCATGCCCAAGGCAGGACTAGAACTCCTGGTCTATTCTGGTGTTTAGCCATTAGATCAAACTGGCCCTCTAAACTATGGTCATTATACCCTGAAGCCCAGCACCGCCCAGCTCTAAAATCCTACAGCAGTATATTAAAATCGGTTGTTGAAAGTACAAGATTTCAGTTATGTCTAGCTCATGAACTATTGGTACAAGCATGTGTGTAATTTATAAGATAATTTTTAAAAAGAGGAAAGCGTTGGGGCAGGATGTTGAGATTACCCCCAAAGCATGGAGTCACAATGAATTTGCACATCTCCTCCTATGACAAAACAGAGACAACTCTTTATTTTTTAAGGTTTGTAAATCCACATAAATTCAGGGTAGACTGGTTTCTAAGCAGATGCACATAGCATTGCTCCTCTAATTCAGCCTCTCTGCATACCTTTCTCTCCCACTGGCAATGAATTATTCCCATTCTATGTCAGACAGAAATCATCTGCCATTCTACCAAGATACCCAACTGAACATTAACCACCCACTGTTCTGATTTCTTGTTTCAGGGATGTCTTTGCAGTGATGTGACACATTTCTGACATCAAACATGACAAGCTCTGTTTGTTTCTCCACATTGAGTCCCACTGTAATCCATCCAGCTCCAATGCACCAGCAGTGAAAAACTGAGAAGCAAGATGTGAAAGCCCTAGAAGAGTGATGTGGTGTGTGTGTGTGTGTGTGTGTGTGTGTGTAGTGTAGTGTTCTTCTACTACATTTCCCAAAATAGAAAGAAGCTTTCACAAATCTTTCAGTCTCCCCCAGCAACATTGTGATAAGATCCTAAATATATTGAGAAAGTTCAGCTTCTTTCATCTTTCGTGGAAGGAAGAGATCAACACACCTGCAAAGAAAATCCATGCTATCAGATGCTGTCAGTTATTCATTATTTGAAGGGCCACTAAAAAAACCCCTCACTACTTTATTTCTTCCCACCCATCTTAAATTTATGTTTGAAGCTTCTTCACTTTAAAGTTGTCAGATCTCATACAGAATCAAATAAAGTTGAAGATATGAATTAAAAAGAAAACCAGATTGAGTATGTTTAAAATTAAAAGGTACAAAGAACAGGAGGGGAAAAGAAAAATCAATAGCTATCTATGGGCCTCTCTGCATGGTTGATCTGAAGTGCTCTCCCCACTCCCTCCTGAAGTCAGGCAAAATAACAATCCTCATTTCTGATCCTGACCCTGCCTCCATTGCTTCCAGAGTGTCTCCAAATCGCTGTAGAATACCTGACCCAAAGATGCTTTTTCAAAAGGCAACTAGACTTTGGTTTTCCTTAAAGATGTTTCACTTCTCATTCAAGAAGCTTCTTCAGTTCTTTGTGAGAGTGAAACATCTGCAAGGAAAAACAAAGAAAGTCCAGTTGTCTTTTGAAAAAGCACCTTTGGGACAACCATGACCTGGATGACTAAGAATCTCCATAGACATGTAGAATACCTGACTTCCCAAGAAAATGAATGACAAAGCTAAAGACATTTCCCATATCTTGAAGCTGTCCATCAATGGGGGCAATGCCCTTTGGAATGAGGGTGGATTAACACAGTACTGTTAAGGACAATTTAAACCTGCCTCCTTCATGGTCTCGGGCAGGGGTGTCAAACTCACATGGTCACAGCGGCATCACATGACATACCACGACTTTTTTCCTCTTCGCTAAACCTGGTGTGGGCGTGGCTAGTGTGTGACACATCAGGCCCACGTGCTACGACTTCGGCACCCCTGGTCTAGGACAAGATGAAGTCAGTTGTCATGAGATATAGCTTTAAAACATGTTACAAGTGGGGAAAAATTATAGCATGATGTGGATTAAGAACTGAAGCCATGATTGGCTGACCTACTCTGATGTCATCCCACAGGCAAATAAATCCTTGGTTGCTATTGGTTATGATAATGAGATTTCAGAAAAGGCATGGCTGAGAAGATAACATGAGGGGAAAAACAAGTGGTTTGGAAAAGAATGTAGCCAAACTTCCTAGCAAAGAAGAATGTAAAGAACAGTGAAAAAAAAGAGCAGCTTGGGAAAGAAACTGTGATGAGAAAATGAACAGAAAATAGAATGGATGCAGGCAGGCAGGCAGGCAGGCAGGGATAGTCTGGTTCATTTTCAAGGGTTGCATGCTAATGCAACATTCATGTCTTCCCAGAAAGACCACTGCTATTATGCAGAAGCACTTCTCTGCTACCACACATTAAACAAAACCAGACTCTTGTTGCCGAATTTGTGGTCACACACTCCCAACTATCTCTGTCAAGGCCATTAAGTATTTTTCCATCTCTTGCTGTTTACTTTCTGCCATTCACAAAGGTTTTAATGCATTGGGCCACTTTTGATCCAAAAGTTACTCTGATGGATGAAACTAGTCCAAGATTGTGCAGAATAACAAGGAGAGTGAAAACCAGTCTGGCCCAACTACTTCTTAAGACATAATGAACAAAGCAATCAAGGAGTCAAAGAGAGATACTGAACTGTTTTAAAATGTGGGTTTGGGGAGAATAGCTTTTGAACACTGCCTCAGGTTTCATGGAGTTGTTGTAATCTGTTGAGAAGGAAAGTGGATGCTGAAAAGCTACAAATGGCCTACAATTGCAAAACTTCTGTAATTATAACAAGGCTAGGGATAGGAGGCCCTTGGTAAATTAGAATAGAATAGAATAGAATAGAATAGAATAGAATAGAACAGAATAGCATTCTTTATTGTCCAAGTGGACACACAAGGAATTTGTCTTGGTGCAAATGCTCTCAGTATATATAAAAGAAAAGATACATTTGTCAAGAATCGTAAGGTACAATACATAATGATAGCCATAGGGTACAATAAGAATTACTGCTTACAGCAACTGTAGGCTGCCCACTGTCACTTGGTTGAGTTGGGCAGTTAAAGAAATTTAATAATTGTTCACTATTGATCAAGTCAGGGCTGCTGGGGACTGTAGTTCAGCTACATTTGGAAAACCTACAGCTACCAACTTGTCCCGTTTCTGGCTGACTCTGTCTTAGGGAATGATTAGTTCATTGATAATGAGAGTTAAAAATTTGGAGACAGCACTTTTGTCC
Organism: Pseudonaja textilis; assembly: GCF_049901715.1. Classification (NCBI taxonomy): domain Eukaryota; kingdom Metazoa; phylum Chordata; class Lepidosauria; order Squamata; family Elapidae; genus Pseudonaja; species Pseudonaja textilis. The sequence goes on from NC_141990.1 coordinate 20,571,265, forward strand.
TGACTACTGAATTAATCCACTTTCTGATTTTGCACAATAAAAGGAAGAAAATGGTCTGGATTCACACAAAACACTAAGCAAGTGTTTCTCAAACTTGGTAACGTTAACATGCGTGAACATTCAACTCCCAGAATTCTTCAACTAGCCATTTTTGGGGAATTCTGGAAGTTGAAATCCATGCATCTTAGAGTTGCAAAGTTTGAGAAATACTGCACTAAATCATAAAAAAAAAATGTGCATGCAGCTGCACATTTTTTTCATTGACGTGGCTGAGCATGTTGTATGAATATAAGCAGAGAATTGGATGCAGGAAATCTGAATTTGTTGTCTCACCAGTTCTTGTTCTTTGCCCCCACTCATGTTCTGAATAGCTGTAAATTTTAAAAAGAAAAAGAAATTCCCTGTTTTATTGATTTTTTCCAAGACACTAATTTCATTTGAAGTGATTCCTCTCCTTTTCAATTTGGAGTAGAAATAATGGTATAACATATGGCTTTGTATTCTTAATCTGCTCTACATCAATTTATGCAGGTAGATTTTTACCCCAGCCACATTTATAAGGTCTGTTTCTCCTTTTTCCCCACCTTATTATTTAATCCCTATTTTAGGAGATTTTTTTTTACCAAGATTAAAAGCATATTTCCATTTACCTGACAAAAAAGTTTCATTAGTACTTGTGTCTGAGTAAACATATAGAAGCAGACTGCAATTTATTTATGATTGTTGTCTGTTCAAAGAAGCCTTAATTAATTCAGTTGATTAATTAACCCTTCGTATTTGCATATGTTTACCTATGATAAAAAGCAGCATTTTCTCAAAATTAAGTGGATGTATTTTTTCGTTTCAAGAGGGAACATAAAAGTGTCAAATCTTCTATTTTGCCTTCTCTCCTGCTTTGCTAAAATTGCCTTTGTTTTTTTAAAAGCTATACAGGTAGTCCTTGATTTACTATCACAATTGAGCCCAACATTTCTGCTGCTAAGTGAGACAGTTAAGTGAATTTTGCCCCACTTTAAGACCTTTCTTTCTTTATTTTTTTAAATTTTATTTGGGATTTCACACAAAATACAAATAAAACATCTTTTTTTGAAAATAGCATGGTCCCAGGTTATCACTTCTTCATACAGACACAAAACTCAATTTCATGCTCATTTTTATATTCTATTCCATATCTTATTACCGTTTTATATTTTCTACATAGTTTTTCCCCTCTTTTAATTTTCTCAACTTTATTTTAATTATCTCATCTCAATTCAAATCATTATATTTATACTTTTGTCTGTCCTGTTTCAATTTCATATTATTTTTTCTTATTAAACAAATTTTTCCCTGTAGTTACCAATTGGAGTATGACACCTTTATATCTTTTAATTTTATCCATTCAAACTCTTATTTAAGCTTCAATGTATACCTTTAAGATTATAGCATTCAATATAATACATAACTTCCAATCGAATTCTGCTTGGTACATTCTTAAAATACACACTATATTATTAAAAAGAAAAATTATATATATATGTAAATAAAGCACACATTCCATTCCAATTCAATTCTATCATTAATATTCATTAAAATCTTAACAACTTTAACATTTCTTTTCAATTAAATATCATACTTCCTTGGGAACACTTATAAACTTTCCACAGTTAATTCTTTTTTTCCCATATTTCTCACTTATATTTTTATAAATCATTATTAATAATTAAAATATTCCCATTTAATTCTCTCAATCACTTTAATTCATTTATTTATTAACAAACATTCCACTACATTACAGTAAATATTTTACCCATCATTTTAATCATATTTTCTAAAATTATTTCTGTTTGTAATATAACAATGCTATCTTATGTACCTTTGCAGAATCCCTTTTGCAATTAAATTTTCACCCATTATCTCTAAACAAGCTTATGGTTACAATCCTTATATCTTTTCCCTGTTTCTCCATTTCTTGTTTCTGTCTTTTACAACTTCTTTTCCTTGCCTTCTTCCCCCTCTTCTTCTCCCTTCCCTTTTTGCCCCCTTGTCTCTCTACTTCTAACTCTCTCATCTATAATCCCTTCTGTTGCTTTCTAATATTATACTTATATTTCAAATTGTTCTTCCTTTTGATTGTTTTTCTAGTCTTAAACCTTTCACTCTCTTTCCCCCTTTTCTCCCCCCCCCACTTAAAATTATTTGATCATTAAAGATGGCTTCTTCTTTGTCCCAATCTTCTTGTTCTGCAAGCGTTTCTTGTTGTTTCTCATAGTTCCAGGTCTCCATTTCGAAGAATTGAAATACGAAGCCAAAAGAACCTCTCCCTTCTTGTGCATCTTCTTTCCATTTTTAAAGTTCCATTTTCAGTTCTTCTAAGAGTGATACCATTTTAAAGACTTTTAAACCACCACCCGGTTAATTTTAGTCATCTAGATGCAAAAACCAAAAATTACCAAGTAATCCAAATAATTCAAGGCTGTTTCTTCTTGCTTACTTCTTGCTTTTTCCACTTTCTCTTCCTGGGATTCTATTATTTTGTTACCAAGTTTCAGTTAAAATGTATTTTTGAAGAATCTTGTTAAAATTTCACTGTAAGTTCCTTTTAGTTACAGTTCCATTCCTTAGTTCCAGGCAGTCTCCTCCATTTTTCCAAATCCTGCCCTTTTATTCTTTTTTTTCTCCTTTCCTGCTTTTAAAAAACTTTTAAATATCCAGAAATCTTTATTATCCCCTTGACTTTTATTTTCAGCTTAGATGCCTATTAATGTCAAAGTGGATTTTTTTCAATTTCTTGCTTAAATCTCTTAGCTGTCAGTATAAGGAAGGGAAGAAAAAAAACACCTAATCCTTTCCCTTCTCTCCTTTGCAACTTCAAAATCTTCTTTGGGAACAATGTTATTAAATTTAAATTCCAGGGTACCTTACGTTGTTGCTTTTTCGATTTAACCCAGTCAACCAAAACTTTCTCTTCTTATCTTCTTCCTGTACATTCTTTTCCGGTTCAGTTCTTCTTTGAGGTGGTCATTTCTGACCACCGCTGCAACCGCCTTCAGGAAAGGGAGTAATGGCCAGCTGGGGAAGAGAGATGCGGCTCTCCTTGACCCTGCTGGCAGTCTCCCCTTCTTCACCACCTCTATGGGGTAGCTTAGCCCCGAAACCAGCCGGCTCGGGGCGCTCTGGCAGCGAGCACAGATCGAAACCACGCACGATCACAGATTTCGGTCTGTTGCCGAAGAGACTCAAACCGGAAGTCCACTTTAAGACCTTTCTTGCCACAGTTGTTAAGCAAATCACTGAAATTGTTAAATTAGGAATAGAGTTGTTAAGTGAATCTGGCTTCCCCGCTGATTTTGCTTGTCAGAAGGTCATAAAAGGTGATCAGCTGACTCTGAGATGCAGCAACCGTCATAAATATGAGTCAGTCACCAAGCGTCTGAATTTTGATCATGTGACCATGGGGGTGCTGCACAAGTCATAAGTGTGAAAAATGTTCATAAGTCACTTTTTCAGTGCTGTTGTAATTTCAAACAGTCATTAAACAAACTGTGGTGAGCTGTAGTTATTAACATCAAATATTTTCATGGAAAGCATCTGTTTTACCTGCTTGATCAGAACACTTTCTCCATATATTGAGTGTTTTTTCACAGGCCTAAAATGAAAGGATCCCTCTCTCTTATCCAACCTCTTGCTCAAAATCTGTCTTCTAGCATGCTTGGTAGGCAATAATCTGATCTCTTTTCTAACTCCCCAAGGAAGGAAAGCCACCATTTTATGAGTAAATCTGTTCTCCTATTGAAAAGCTCAGATGGTTATTTCTAACCTCTCAAGGGCTTTTTAATGCAACTGAAGAACAGAAGCATTCTGAGCCAATCAGCTAGCTTCTCCAACTGTGTCATTGTTGTTGCGGGGGGGGGGGATATTTGGGGGTGGATTTTTCTGTGGATGTTTATTATATGCCACCCGGAGTCACTGTATGTGAGATGGGTAGCTATATAAATATAAATGCTTAATAAATAAAATAATAGAAGCATGAGCACCAGGCAGCTTGGGGTAAAATTTCAATTCACTTGTTGACATTTTCGTTTCCCCCTCATAGCAACTTCATGAATATTTGTTTTGCAAACCACTAGACAAAGATATACAAACATATGTGCCATATTGAAACACATAGTAGTGGACACTAATAATTAATTTCATGTTCTTCTTGTGTGGAATGGGCTTAGACACCACTAGGCAGACACCACTAGGCAAAAGTGATTGAGTCTATGAGAGATAAACGCAGAAACATCCAGAAATAACTCTAGGAAGTAAGAAACAACCAGAAGTAACACAAGCCTTGCGATCAGCAGCCCTTCAAGTAGGCTAGGTTAAGAGACAGACAATTAGGGTTTCCAATTACATTGACCACTGGGAAGCAGGATATGATCAGTTTTATCCAACTTGGGATTCTTCAGTTATGTGGACCCATACTGTAGGAGAAGGAGTGGCAGAACCTGGGGCTCAGTCAAAAGAGGAATCAGTCCAGAGTTGCTATGTAGCCACAAATGGACTAAGTCCAACCCATCTTGAATTTTGTTGACCTTTATCTAGTATCAAAATAGAGATAACTGGTAGTTGAGTAGATTCCGGTGCATAGGCACAAATAATAATAAATCAGTTTAATTGGAACTTCATGTGCGGTCCTGGTCTTTGCACCTGACACATATTTCATTCTAGAGAGTTCTCTGCCAGGAATTGTCCTCAACACTTTAAATGATTATGTACAATGCAATAGCTTTAAAAACTATCCAGGTCCTGATACTTAGAATGGTGTATAGTATACAGTCCACCTTTCCCCTTAAGCTCTCGAAGGGAGAGAGAGAGATACAGGCATTACAGGAATGCTATTGTGCATGATATATTAACAAGAAGGCTATCCAAAACTTTCATTGTTCCTTGTTAAAGCAAAAAAGGTGACGATGGGGTTGATCTGAGTCTCTTTCTGAGATTCTACTTTCACAGGGCTGAGTCGGTGGTAGGATTCAAATTTTTTTACTACCAGTTCTGTAGGCATGGCTTGATGGGCGTGGCAGGGGAAGGATACTGTAAAATCTCCAGTCAGAGGTGGTATCGGCCGGTTCTTCAAACTACTCAAAATTTCCGCTACCGGTTCTCCAGAACTGGTCAGAACCTGCTGAATACCACCGCTGGGCTGAGTACTCCTTTTACTTCTCTGGTCTCCTTTTCAAGGCCACTTTGCGACCTCCTAGGTCACGAACTTTATACTCCCCTGCCAGTTATCTGGAAGGAAAAAGGTAGCATTATCTACAGAATGACGAAAGCAGCATCACAGAGCAAGTTCCAACCCTTCACCCCTTCACCCCCTACAGACACCACTAGGCAAAAGTGATTGAGTCTATGAGAGATAAACACAGAAACATCCAGGAAAGTACATTAGGCCTATCCATGCTGAGAATTGAAAATATCAAGATAACAGTGCGTCAGTTTCTAACTGCTTTGTCGGGAATTGAAAAATCCGGATGCTGGCATTTTGAAAAGATCTTTTGTCCCCAGACTCTTAGTAATTTTATTTTTAATCAAGGAATCTAAGGGGACTGACTGGATGCTGCAAAACAATCGTTATATTCCAGAAGCTTATTCAAATAATCCATTACTTGCATGGATCTGAGTGTGATGTAAAAGAAGAGAGGTAACTCTTCGAATTAAACAGCATGTTCTCCTGACCGGGTGGGTGTGTGTGAGAGAAAAACAACAGAAGAATTAGGATAAATGCCAAAAGGAAACAGCAAATCAAGACTCACAATAATTTTAATAGCCATCCAATTCTGCCAGTCCTATTTGCAAGGCATGGCGGGGGGGAGGATGAATTAAGCAATAACCTAGAAACTGTGTCTTGTTCTGTTTTTAATATATCAACTCTGGACTATACAACATGCTAAAAAAACTGCGGACCAAACAGATGTAAACTTGACAACTGCAAGGATATACAAGCCAATAAACTCTCATAACAGTAAAGCAAAGAGAGGAGTTATTTTTTAAAAGACACTATATTAAAAAATATGAGAAAAAAGTGAGAACATTGATAATGCAATCTGTGAAAAGGATGCTGTAAAATCTGTTTGCAATATACAGCATAAAAATGACTGCGGTCTGGTAAAATAGTATTTATGAATGGTTAAGTTGGCAGCTATAGAAATTAATTGACTCCAGTATTTGCTATAAAAAAAAACATCTGTAACCGAAAACTTCAGAATCAAGACCACGTCTGATATTTGGTGAATCCCTCTTGTTTTCATACAAGACATTCAAACTATTTAATTTTTCCAGTTTCTGGGTTTGTGCATAAAGGCATCTATTATAAACCATAATGATATAAAAATGATGACTTATCTGTCATAACACCATCATGCCAATAACACAACTAAATTCTTGCATTATATCTAACACTGTTCCATGATTTTGGTGAGGATGTCACCATACAGAAGACTATTTGTTCCTTTTCATGGCACTCTGAATACACAATATTTATGCAATGTACTGAACCCTACCCACATGACCTGCCCTTACCCAATCCTAAAACAACAGAAAAGCTAATCAAGATTAAAATTATCCTACTTAGCATGTTTTCCTTGACTCTAGTCAAGCTGTAGCATATTAGATGAACCAAGGGACTGGCAGAATTTGGGTAGTTCTCAACTTATGACCATAATTGAGCCCAACTTTTATGTTGCTAAATGAGGCATTTGTTGAATTTTGCCCCATTTTACGACCTTTTTGCCACCATTGTTAAGTGAATCACAACAATTGTTAAATTCGGAACATGGATGTTAAGTGAATCTGATTTCCCCATTGACAGCTTGTCAGGTCGCAAAAGCTGATCACAGGATCCTGGGATACTGTAACCATCATTAATATGAATCAGTTGACAACTGACCGAATTTTGATTAAATGAACATGAGGAAACTGCAACAGTTATAAGTAAGAAAAATCATCATTAGTCACTTTTTTTCAGTGACGTTGTAACTTTGAACAATCACTAAATGAACTGCAAGAAGTCAAGGACTACCTGTATATAAGGCAGCTTCCTGTCTAGCTTTATATCGATCATCAAAATTATATCTGTATTTTCTAATGCTGCACAACAAAGAGGCTCGCCACAATGAAAGCAAAAGCAAAAGCAGTCATAAGAAAAGCAAGAGTAAATGGTTATAGATGATGATGTTTTATTGAATATGTTAACTCTTGCACTTACCTGTTTTTGTTAGATCATTGCCTGAAGCATAAACACCTTCCTAAGGTGAAAGCACAAACATCTATTGTTCAGCTAAGGAGCTCCAGAGAGGTGCTACAGAGGCAGGGAGCTCCACAATTCAGACATGGCCATCACAATGCCCTTTTTCTCAAACCAGACAGATGTTTGTCTTCAACTTGTCCTGAACCTTCCTCCAGCCTTTCCGTTTGGCCAAGCCTTCTGCCATTGGAAAGATGTAGCCCAGACAGTCTAAATTCCTTTCACAGGGAGTCCAGATGTCCTTTGGGTCCTGGGACCTTCCCTTTCTGACATCCTTTAGCAGGTCCCCTTTGGGCATTCCTGATGGCAGACTTTCCCAAATGCAGGAAGTATCTGCTGCAGAGATGGGTGGGCAGAGAATACAGGGTGCACTACCCATCGTAATTGAATCAGTGTGATCTGGTGGCAAAGATGGTGCATTAGTTCCAGTCCTACCTTAGGCATGGAAGTCAGGTGGGAGATTTGGGGCCAATCACTCTCAGCTGAACCCATCTCACCAGAACATTGTTGCGAATAAAATGGGAAAGAAAATAGAATAGAATAGAATAGAACAGGAGTAGGAATAGAATAGAATAGAATTCTTTTATTGGCCAAGTGTGATTGGACACACAATGAATTTGTTTTGGTGCAAATGCTCTTAGTACACATAAAAGAAAAGATACATTCGTCAAGAGTTAAGAATCATAAGGTACAACACTTAATAGGAAACATATGATCTCTGGTGGGAGCGGGATGGGGATGAGGATAGCGCATCCATCCTTGCTCGACTTGACCTCTTGGCAGCTTTCGATACCATTGACCATGGGATTCTCCTGGGGCAACTTCAGGGGATGGGAGTGGGAGGCCTTGTGCTATTCTGGTTCACTTCCCTCCTCTACAGCCGCTCTCAGTCAGTGTTGATAGGGGGGGAGAGATCCAGCCCTTGGCCACTGCTTTACGGGGTTCTGCAATGCTTGGTACTCTCTCCGCTCCTATTCAACATTTATATGAAGCCGCTGGGGGAGATCATCCATCACCATAGACTGAGATATCACCAATATGCTGATGATACTCAGCTGTATGTCTCAGTACATGGTGAGTTAAGTGTTGTTGAGTCCTACCTTTCGCAGTGCAAAGGTTGTTAGGGGCTGGATGGGGAGCAACGGGTTGAAACTTAACCCTTGCAAAACCGAGTGGCTCTGGGTTTGGGTTCGTTGGCTTAGGGAGAATTGCCACCTTTGATCTTGGATGGGGTGGCACTACCCCACACAGACCCTGTGTATAATCTAGGGGTCTTCCTGGACTCACGACTCCTGTTCAAAGAGCAGGTGGCAGTCATGGCCAGGAGGGCCTTTGCGCAACTGTGGGTTGTGCACCAGTTACACCCTTTCCTGGACCAACGGTACCTACTCAGTCCCTCATGCCCTGGTCACTTCCCATATTATTGCAACACACTCTACATGGGGCTACCCTTGAAGAACATCTGGAATCTCCAGTTGGTGCAACATGCAACGGCCTGCATGGTTTTATGCAGACTCCAGTGTGCATGTTTCACCTCTCCTGTGGGAACTGCATTGGTTGTCCATTTGCTTCTGGGTGCAATTCAAGGTGCCGGTTGTCACCTTTAAAAGCCCTTCATGGATTGGGACCAGGTTATCTGAGGGAACGTCTCTTGCCGGTCACATTCACCCAACCCGTTAGAGCGGGGAGGCAGGGAGTGTTCCAGGTCCCAGCCCCTAGGGAGATACATCTGGAGGGACCCAGAAGAAGGGCCCTCTCCGTGGTGGCTCCCTCTCTCTGGAATATCATTCCCCCAGAGATTAGAATGCCCCCCTCTAAAAGGCACTGAAGATCTGGTTCTGCCAGTAGGCCTGGGGGACCCAGAGAAGGATGGAGCCCATCAAATGGCTTGTGTGATCTGCTGTTGTCGGGGAGGGAGTGATTTATTTATTTTATTTTCCAGATTTTGTTCTAATGTACTTTATTAATTTATTTGATTCTTTTTGTTAGTTTTTATTGTTTTTTATTTTAAATATTTTATATTCTGTAAGCTGCCTCGAATCGCTATAGGCGAATAGGCGGCAATATAAATTCAATAAATAATAAATAAATCTCCCAGTTATGCAAAATAAAGATTGGATACACATCTAACAAATATTGATTCCCTCTGTCCCCAAAGAACCCTCCTTGGGAATGTAAAACTGGAGTTAAGAGTTTATAAGAAACGGTTCTTGGAGGATAGATTATTGGCGCTGATTCTTATTTTGTACATGCTAGTTGGACTTTTCCCCACAAAGTTTTGATGAAAGGTGGGAGCAAAATGAGGACTATTAATAGCTTATCTCAGAGGCAGGGTGAGGAATCATGTTCTGTATCAAGACCCAATAAAGACGTACAGTCCACCTGGGTCATATTTTCCTTTGTGTGAACATTTCTCAATGTGAAAAAAATTATGACTTTGGCCAATTAAAGAGCACTCACCTAAGAAGCTTTAGCCGATGAGCCAGCTGAACACTGAGTGTTCCACAGCCTCTCCTTTTAATGCATTCAATAAAAGTTTATTAAGATATTAAGTGCTTATTAAATGAGAAAGCACTAGTAATGGAAGTTGCCCCAGGCTGGGGGAGGTCTGGGATGAGAGGCACTTTCTAGCCTCAATATTATGAGAAAGGTTGAAAGCAAACTTGGCAGAACAGAGAGAGATGAGCTAGGGCAGGGGCAGCAGTTTAGGAAGCATAGCAGTGGCTTTGCCTATGGTGTAAAATTTTATTTCAGCTCTTGTTCAAGTCTCAGTTTGAAGTTTGGGGTCATGAGATCCTTTTTTTTTTTTTGCTAGAAACTAACTTGTTTTATGATAGCACCTCAAAGATAAAAGTACTTTGGCAAACGCTATGGTTGCCACAATAATTTAAAAATATATAAAAGAATTATTAACCTGAAGGCTACGCTTTAACTCATCCAAGCCACAGCTGTACAGAGTAGACTGAAAACAAACTTTCTCATTTCATCAGAATTCAGAATAGCCCAGAGTTAGAGATGGATAGCTGAATTTTTAGAGCAAAAACACTTCATAGCACTGCAATTTCTATAATTTACAGCCAGAAGATAATGGGGATGGCTATAGGCTTAAGAGAGGGATGCAAAACCATACAACAAATACATCAATAGCTATTAGCCACAATGGCTAACAGGAAACTCAAGTGCAGAGGCAGTAGGCCTCTATTTGATGTCAAATGTCAACAGGATTGCTACCGCATTTCCAAACCCAACAGAAAGTGTGTGGTCTTTAATCCCTACAATGTATAATACTGTGATATTTAATCCCTGTTCTATGAAGAGCCATTTGCATTAATGCTAGCTTCTCAAGCCTCTCCTATTGTCCTCTGCTCACTAGATTGTCAGTATAATGCCTCGAAGGGTCTTTTCAGCGGTGATCCCATTACAATCAAACTTCTACTACGAGAAATGTCTTTGACCCTTTTGTGTATTTCTAAGGATCTCTCCAAATGGGGGTGTTAAAACATTCTCCATCCATCCCTAAGTCAGCAGAAAATTTTACCAAGGCAAAATGTATGATTTGCATTGTCAATTGATATTGCTTTGGTTTCAAGTCACTACAATCCCTTGATTCTCTCCAAAGTAATGGGTGCTAAAGTTTAACATGTTTTACACATTTAAAGGCTGCTCTAGAATAGTGGTAGAATAAGGGAGAAAATACTGATTGCATATTGGTACAGCTAAGAATGACTTCAAGGCTGTCTCACTCGTGGATGAGGGATAGGACAACAGCAACATCACTGGTACAGAGATGAAGGGAGAGATTGCCTGGGCACATTTGTGTTGAGCAGATGCAAATTGGAAAAAATCCTAAATTATTAACAATTTTTATTGTTTGCCTCAGAAATGCCTGTTTTAAAATCAGGATTTAAAAATAGTTGCCCCCTTTATAGAAGAACCTAACAGAATCTTGCTTATTAGAAATACACAGTAATTTCAGATCCAACGGTGAAAAAGTGCTTTGCATGTGGACATGAGTATGCATGTTCACTCACACCAGTGGGTGACTCCTTAAGCCATACATTTTCCTGAGATTGTGTAATGAAGGTCCTATATAAGCCCAGTTTGCTGGCCTATAACCATAAGTTTAATTGACTGTATGTGTGAGCCCAGGAAAATATGCAGTTATTTTAAGGATGTGCTTTGGACTTCGGATTCAATGATGCTCTTTCCTACTGCTCACTTTCCGTAGAACTACTTTTGCTAAATCAGACTTTTACTTCAAACTGGGAGGTAAGAGTATCTCTTTTGTGTGGCTTACATTCTAGGATTCATCCTTCGCAATCTGCATGCCATTTTGATGAGCTGCTTTAAGGATTTTGATTCCTGGAAAATAAGGTTTTATTAGCTAATCCTGTATCTCATTTTATTTTAAAAAGCAATCAGACAGTTCTGAAACTTGCTGCATTTGCTTCTTAAATAAATACACTCAGTCGAGAAAATGGAAATAGTTCAAAGGTTTTTTTCTTTCTTTTTTGCTAGCTTGAGTTTAGTCTTTCTGATTAGCACATATGTTAGTATGGTTCTTATGGAAATCAGAGAAAACTATGTAAAAGGGGCATAAATTTCTCTCAAGTATCTCCTGACCACATGGATGGTAGGTAATTATACTAGCCCAGAGCAGGCAACAAACTAGCCCTTGTTCCAATTTTGGGTAGCCCTTTGCAAACAGTTGCAAAGGGAGAGAGATGAGAGCCTCTATTTCTCTGTATTCAGTTTGAGAGGCAATTTGTAGAAAAAGCAGGACCAATGTTTTGCTCTGGCTGAATGGAGTCAGTAGAGACAGAGTACTGAAACAGTTGGCCATTTACGAGAGAAAGGAGTATAAATCCATCTCAATGCATCCTTCCTCCAGATAAGGTAACCTCATCAGGGAAATAGACTGGGTTGTCTGAGGAGAGGGGTCGCCAAAGAAATCAAGATGGCAGTCACAACCATGTGACTGAAGTCCCGCCCTTTTTATGTACAGTGTGATGAATGTAAAAATGTGTGTCTTTGGTCACATGGTTGTGATCACCATCTTGACTTTTTTTTAATCCACCTTGGAGAAGTATTATCAAATATTTCTCTGAAACTGAAATTCTTAAAGTACCTTTGGACATGACTTCTTCAATTTTACTACCACTTATTTTTCTCTCTCCTGTCCCCATGTACTGAACTGAAAAGCAGTCAACCCTGGGATTGAATCTGGCCATGAATAGCCTTCAGCAATTAGTGAAAAGACATTCTCAGGTTCTGCAGTATACAGACAGAAAGATGAAGTGTTTCACAGGATTGTCATAATAGCAATCGTATTCTAGTCAAAGCTCTCTGAAAAAGGGTGTTGGTACTTACCTGACACGCCTGTTCTCTTTGAGCTGTGAAGAGCATCCAGTAGTGGGAGGTGCTTCAGTCTCTGCATGTCTAGGCTGGGCTTAATTTGTGGAATGCTCCTCCTCCTCCACGGGACTCCTCCCCAGCATTCCCCAGTTTTGGCGAAGACAAGAGAAATAAACGCCCTTGTCCTCAATGCCCTAACAATTCATTGGCCGAAACAGGACCCCACCAGATGGAAAAAGGGAGGGGCTGGATGCTCTTCATAGCTCAAAGAGAAGGGGCATGTCAGGTAAGTACCAATGCCCTTTTTCCCATGAGCTGTTCAGAACATCCAGGAATGGGACATACCGAAGCTTGGCCTGTCCTAGCGGAGGGACTCCGTCTGGTCTGGAATCCCCTCCTGGTCCCTGTGGACCCATTACAGAACTCTTCTGCCAAAGGAGGCCTCAGCGTATGCAAACACATCTATTTTATAATGCCTAATGACTGGTGATGGAGAGGCCCAGGTTGCGGCTTGACAAATTTCTGTTATTGGTGCCTGTGTGGCCCACGCTGCCGATGTTGCGGCGCTCCTTGTTGAATGAGCTGTTATGCCCCTGGGCACCTGCAGTGATTGAGTCTGATACGTTTTCGCTATCGCGGCCCATAGCGATTATTTATTCTTCCACGGACCGGTACCTGAGTAACGCGAGACTCCACCGCCATCAGGACAGCTCTTCGTTCGAAGCCGCCCCCCCCCCTTCGATGAAACTAAGGCGCGAGCACCCAAACGCCGCTTTCCAACCGAAAATCCAGAAGCATCGCCTGGTGGCAAGTGCCGCCAACCACCACCTTCTACTACTAGTCTCTAAAGCAGCGCGAAGCTGCTTTAGCCGGGCTTCTCTCTCCCTTCTTAGTCTCTCTCACCTTCCTCAGTGACCCGTCGCCCTTCTTCTTTCCAGCCTCGGGCAAAAAAAAAAAAAAAAAAAGACTTGGCACAGCTGGCTAGAAAGCATGCCCGAATTCCTCGCAGCTTCCCGTCTCCGCCTGTGAGGAAGTGGGCAGCGGGGGGGCGAGGGGTGCAAACGTGGGCCGGGAAGTGCGACTGGTCAGGGAATGACCTTCCCCGGGAAAAGCGGAGGCGCAGCAGCCACCGCTGCCGCAGCTGCTGCTGCTTCCTTGCGCTCTAGCGATGGACGCTGTGGCGCTCCTTCAGCGCCTGTGCTCAATCTGTTCCTCCTGGTCATGGTGCAGCAGCAGCATCAACAGCAACAGCTTTATCCGTGTGCGTGCGTGTGCGTGGTTGACGGGGGAGAAGGAGAAGGAGAGGAAAAGGGAGACTAGCGCTGGGCATACCGTAGCGTTCTTTTCTCCCTCTCTCCCCCTCATGGCACCCAAGCTTTGCGGCCCGGTAAAAAATGATCCACAGACCGGTACCGGTCCAGGGACCGGTGGTTGGGGACCCCTGTATTAGGTGATAATCCCTTGTCAAGTCCCGCTTGTAAGAACTCTAGGATTTGAGGCACAGATGGAGAGATGGGATCAATTCGAGACTTGGTACACCATTTGCAGAAACTGGAGCATGTGACATTGATAACTCTGTTGGAAAACTTTTCGCTCTTCAGACGACTCCACTCAATCTCCAGACGGTCAGGTGCAACCATTGAGGGTCCGGATGTTGAAGGGGTCCCTGGGTTAGCAAGATCCTGTCTGGCAGAATTCTCCATGGTTTTGATACAGATAGACTGCGAAGGTCTGCAAACCACGGCCGTCTGGGCCACTAAGGAGCTACTAGAAGCAGCTCCGCCCTCTTGTCTAGCAGCTTCTGGATGACCTTGGGAAGCAGTGGAAGTAGCGGGAATGCGTACAGAAGTCCCGGGGACCAATGACAGCAGAGCAAATTGAAGTTCTCCGCTCCTTGTGAGGGGGACCTGGAAAAAAATCTCAGGAGCTGAGTATTGAGGGAGGAAGCGAACATGTCCACCACCGGCTGTCCAGATGTCCTGACTGCCTCTTGAAACAGGGTTGGATGGAGGCACCACTCCGATTGATCGATCATGGCCCTGCTTAGCCAGTCTGCTGTGTATTCGACAGGCCCGAAATGTGCTCTGCTCTGATGGAAAGTAGGTTGCTCTCCGCCCAATGACACAAGCACTCCACTTCCAGCATGAGATGTTTCGACTGTGTGCCCCCGTTTATGTGAGCTTTGGCTGTTACATTGCCAGTCAATATTAGTATGTGTTGATTGTGTACCTGTGGAAGGAAGCTGCGGAGAGCCAGATGTACCGCTTGAAGCTCCAGCCAGTTTATGCTGCACTACTGTTCTATGGCGAACCAGCGACCTTGGGTTGTGAGCGATTGAATGTGAGCTCCCCATCCAAACAGGCTGGCATCGGTGGTGATGGTAAGTCTGTGTGGCTCTTTGAAGAGGCAGCCTCTGTTGATGACTGGTCTGGTCCACCAGAGGAGAGATATGAGGACCTTTGATGGTATCTTGACCTTGTATTTGGAGTTGCTTCAGCCAGAGCGCTGGTACGGGAGCAGGAACAACTGGAGGGATCTAGTGTGGAGCCGAGCCCAAGGGATGATAGATATACATGAGATCATCTTGCCTAGCAATTTTGATAGTTCAGCTAGGGACACCCTCTTAAGACCCCTGATCTCCTTAACTAATTGCTGAATGCTGTTTAGTCTATCTGGTGACAGGTCAACTTTGCTTTCCACCATATCTATGACTGCCCCCAGATGGATTAACCGAGTCGATGGTGTTAAATGACTCTTTTTCCATTTTATTAAGAACCCGTGTTGTTGTAGGGATTGTAATGTGTTCTGAGTATCTCTGACTGCTTGACGATCGGAAGATGACAAAATTAAGATGTCACAAGGTAACACTGGAGTCGTACAGGGATATCACGGAGATGAGCAGCTAGAGCTGCGAGGACCTTCGTGAAGGTCCTGGGGGCAGAAGCTAGTCCGAAAGGAAGGCCCACATATTCAAAATGGTGGTTATTATAACAGAATCTCAGAAATTTATAGTGGGAAGGCCGAATAGCAATATGAAGGTACGCCTCCATCAGATCTATAGACGTAAGGACGTCACCCTTTCTGATGCAAAGTAAGATAGATTGCAGGGTGTGCATTTTAAACTTGTGATATACTAAGAAACAGTTGAGACGTTTCAGATCCAATATTGCTCTCCACCCCCCCGAACTTTTGGGAACAAAAAAAAGATGTGAATAGAAACCCCGTCCTCATTGGTTGGTGGCTACTGGTTGGATGTTTCATATGTCCAGTAGGTGTTGGATAGCAGTTTCCATGAGATTACATTTAACCGGATCTCTGGAGAGAGGGCATGACATGAAAAAATCTGGGGGAGTGGATTGAAACTCCAGAACCAGGCCAAATCTGATCATGTCTCTGACCCAGGAATCAGACGTTGAGGAGTCCCATTGGTCGGTGAATAATTTAAGGCGTCCACCAATGGGAGTCTGGTCCAAGGAGTTACCTTAGATGCCGAAAGGACCTGTTTCCTGCTCCCCGAAAGGATCTCTTGATTGACCACCCATTCTGCTCTTATCCCCGAAGTCGGACCTGTCTGGCTGCTGCCCTGGTCTGAATGATGGGGGTCTCTGGTAACTGGGTGAAAAGGGTCCCTGGTAAAAGGGCCGAAAGGATCCCCTCCGAAAGGACTGAGGGTTTCTAGAATCTGACTTCCAAAAAAGGGAAGGAAGAATTTTCTTTTTGTTTCGGGTTTCAATTAGTAGCGGATCAAGGGAAGGGCCGAACAGTCTATCTCCCAAAATAGGAGATGAAACCAGCTTGCATTTGTGCTTAAAGTCCGCTTGCCAATGTTTTAACCATAGTAAGCGTCGCATTGTGATATGTGAAATAATGGCCCTGGCTGAAAACTTGACTGCATGATAAGTTGTGTCAGCTGAAAATTCAGCAGCTGCTATAAGTTTAGCAATATCTTGGTGCGCTCTAAGGTTGGAATTAGGGACATGTTCCCGTAAGAGGCGGAGCCATCTGAGAGAAGAACGGGTAAAGAAGGAGGCGGCCATGGCTGCTCTGATGGCCCATGCGTCAGACTGATGGGCCCTGCATAGGGCTAGCTCAGCTCGTTTTTCCTCCAGATTTAATGCCTCCAGCGCTTCACTGGGAATGGAGGAAGACGCTAACCCCACTATGGGTTCATCTACCTCGGAAGTATTCAACAATTTTGAGAAATCAGGGACCAAATTGAAATATTTCCTGTCATATCCAGTGGGGGCTGAGTACGCCGCTGCAGAGGCCCACTGTTTCTGTACCAGGTCTGAAAACATGGGAGGAACATGGGATCACCTCTGCCTCAACTACTGGTTGGTTGAAAATTAGATCTTCTGGTCCCTCTTCTGAAGGAACTTGAGTGGTAGAAGGGGTCGACTTGTTCAGGTGTGCAATGTTTTTTGCCTTAAACAAGAGAGACCTGAAAAGTTGTGGGCAGAATAAGCCTGTAAATACAGCTTGGTCGGGAACAAGGCCCTCATCCTCAGACATTCCCCTTTCTAAGGGGTCTGCTTCTGACAAGGGCTCCCTGTCATGTATTCATCCTGATTCAATCTGTTCCATTTGATCAATTTGATCCACTTCTTCCTCCTCCTCCTCCTCCTCCTCAGTCGGCCCTTGGAGAGGGACTTCCCCTTGTAAATGTACCTGGGTATAGTGTTGCTCCGACCTGGTCAACGATCTCAGCGATTGGGAATCATAATCAGCAGTTACAGGATGTTCCCTGGTTAGAATTGCCTGTTGAAGACCTGCTTCGATTCTCTGGGGGATTTCCAGCTCCATCCAGGCCTTCATCCTCTCTGGAACATCCTCTGGAAGAATGTCATCCTGTCAAAGACCAGCAGCCATTGGAGTAAATGTAGCTTCGGGAGCCCATCGCGTGGTCGGTGTCCCAGGTACTTGGGCCTGTTGGCTTTGGGGAGCCAAGCTGCACCTGGATGAGAGGGAGAGATGTAGGGGAGGAGGGAGGGAAGAGGTAGACGGACCTGGACTGGAGGAGGGAAAGTCCTGTGAGACCTTGTGCGCCTCCCCTGTGTACTTATCTATCTGCTTTTCTAATGCTTTATGGCGCCTGTTGGCATCCCTTTCTGAGGTTTTAGAATTCCCTTTAGCCTGCTTAGGTTTGTGCTGAGATTTGGCTTTGACCTTCAAGGATGAAGTCTGAAAGCTGCTACCATCTGCCATTTCGATTGAAGGAATTGCAGTATGCCTGTTATTCAATGCAGTACTGTGAAGGCGGTTGGCACGCCCAGGGGCCTGATCAAAGGACCAGTTGCCCTGATGATGTTTTTATTCCCCTCTTTTCTCTCTCTCTCTTTTTTTTAATAATACCTATCTACAGTGAGTCGTATCTCAGTAATAATATTTTATTGATATTAAAATATTATACCGAATAGATTAATAATAATAATAATAATAATAATAATAATAATAATAAAAAAAAAATGTGGCTATATTTATGAATGTCAATTAAATAGCACATTGCTAAATGCTGAGAAACCAAACAGCCAAATTGAGAAAGCCAAAAGGCCCAAATTGTTAAAGATAGAGGCTTTCAACAGCTTCCCTGCACAGGCGGACACAGGCCTAGGTGCTCGCTGTTGTGCCGCTGGGTTAATTGGGCTGTGAGGGTGAAACCAACAATTTAAATGTTGGAATAGCCTCAAATGTGTAGAAAAAACAAGACGAGGGTATAATGATCCCAAGTGTTCCTAAAAGAAACCTCTGCTCAGGACAGAAGTACCTCACACAGCACGAAATGAAATACAGTCAGCGTGGCCACGAGGTCTTTGTAAGAAAAAAATGGCCTCCGGCCATTAATCTTTTGGCGCACTCCCCAACAGCAAACTACCGCTGTGTGAAGGAGTAGCCTCTGAGGGCTCTTCCTATAAGGCTAAACGGTGGGGAAGGGTGGAAGGCACTAAGCGTTTGAATCTTCCACCTCAAGTGGCATTCAGAGGGGGAAAGGAAGGCAATACGACTCCGTTGTGAGCAAAGAGCTCATGTCGCTGTTCAGATTAAAGGAACTCTGCGGCTAACTGTTGGAATGGCAGGGGTAGAGTGTTTGTGGGGAAGGGGGGCAGAGCAGCGCCGAAGCCTCCCTCCGCTTTGGGGTGCAAATCAGCACTTCTCTGTAATGCAAACAATCTCCGACTGCCCGATGTTAAGGAGCCAACGTCGAGAGATCGTAATGCGATTAGAAGGCTAAAGAATTCTAAAGACAAGCTGATCAATTCTCCAAACCTGCTGGTAAAGAAACAATTTTTTCTGTTTCAGCCAAGGAAGAATTACAAGCACTGCCTATCTCTCACGACGCTGAGCAAAACTGGGGAACGCTGGGGAGGAGTCCCGTGGATGAGGAGGAGCGTTCCTGTCAGTGTGTGGGCATCTCAGCTGGGGTTTCTTCCAGAGTAAGGTCGGCCAACAAGTCGGCGGCTGGCATCTCTGGTAACAGCATTGGCTGCCCCCCCACAGCTCCCTGGTCATCTTCATCGCTGGCTGGAGATGACATGATGTGAAACCCCCTCGGAAGAAAAGTTGGTGTTTTCTCCGGGTGGGCTGATGGTGAGTTTCGGAATAATGTCAGTGTGTGCTCCCTTCAAAATCCAAGAAAGAAATACCCAGACTCCATGGATCAGAGCAAAGTTATTCTTTTACTGGAAAATGAAGAGGAAGCTACAGATGGAATTCCAAAACTGAGAATTTGGCGCGCAGATCACACATACAAAGAAATGGAATTGTTCCCACCCTCCGAAGTCCAGAAGTCTCTTCCAATTAAAAGTTCTGAATATGATCATGTGGGCATCTTCAGGTGGTGATGAGGCCTCTGTCCGTTGACCTTGACATATTTTGATAAGACATCGCAGCTGCGCAAAAAGGGATAGAGGCTAGCAAGGAAATGGAAAGTTGAAAAGAAGAAATCATACACCCCCTCCTTTTGCTTACCCACAGTAAAGGAATGCAAAACACCTCCAGCTCTCTTCCCCCCACAATTACCCCTCCCCCCATTGCTAATGACAGCCGAAAGAATTAAGCCTAGCAGTAGAGAAGATAAAGTAGGTAGGATATGGGAGAAATAAATGAGATAGATAGCAGTTAGGGTACCCAAAGAGATCTTGAGGCTGACAGTTCCACAAATTAAGTCCAGCTTAGACATGCAGAGACTGAAGCACCTCCCACTACTGGATGCTCTGAACAGCTCATGGGAGAATGTCTTTTTTTAATTATTCAATTGTAGCATCTTTAAAGGGGATTGGTTGAGATCTCTTTCTTTTCCTTTAGTGAAGCCATATTGGAACCCAAAACACCAGACACTAGTCCTAGGGAAGGTCAAAGAGACAGCAATGAGCTCACTGGGCTCTGAAAGGCCTTTAGAGGATACGCCTTGGGCAAGATCAGTTGCCAGCAAGCAACTACCATGCCAAGATAGAACATGAGCCACTGACCAATACCCTGGCAGGCACATTGAGCTCTCACTGCACATTAAGGAGATTAAATAATTCATTGTCAGGAAATGTTGGCCTGCAATCAAATGTGAAAAGAGGGATCATAATGGACACTTGATTTTTCCATCTCTCCCCTTCTGCCATTCTGTTTGCTGAGATTGCCTGGTTTGGCTGTTGGACATCAGAAAGCAGAATGGAACACAGTAGGTTAATGCCTGCTGGTTATCACAAAAGCAATTACCTACTATGCACAGCAAGACAGGTAGACCTACTCAGGAGAAAGTCTCTCTGAATTCAACAGGATTTTTATCTGAACTAAAACTGCACAGGACTGCAGCAGGTCTTGTCGAGCCCAGCAGTTCTTAACCAGTCCTACATCCACCCCAGTGAGATGCATAAATAGTCTGTCAGGTCTCACAAAGCTGGGCAAGATCAATGAGGCAAAAAAAGCAAAGATTTCAGCAAGGTCTTCTTAATGCTAGCCTGGGGGTAAATACAGAATCTTCAAAACTGTAAGAGGGATTTCCCAGCCTCTGTTAGTTGGAGTCTAATGATTTAAAATGCTTCTTTCCAGGATTCTTAACCACCTGGCTGAGTTGCTATTTATGCAAAAAGCTGTCAACCTTCTATTCATGACTGTTTACGTCTCCCCTCCCTTCCATTCTTTCTCAGACTCCCCACAATCTTTCATACAAGGTTGAGTCAAAGCATTACTTCTGGAAATATAGAAAAGTTTGCATGTTGCCCCTATTGCTAATCCCTAGACAGAAATGAGATGATGACTAATTGTAGCTGTCCTATCTTATGAAGGAGCAAGATGAGGAATAGGATTGGTGGATTCTCCTGCTTTATTTTCTTTTCCACCAAGTATCACCTGTCTCTGGGAAACCAGCTATTAATTGTTCTCTTTAGGCTAAGCATAAACAAAATTAGCCAACTTGGCAAGTTGCCTAACAGTGTCAGTGCTAAGGAGTGCCATGGGGTGACCCAAGAGGCAACCCCACTAGCTACATTTATTTCCTTAGTTAAGGTATTTTTTTCCACATAGGACAAGTGATCTTCTGAAAGAGTGATAAACCTCTCTTCAAATCAGTGGAGGTGACTTCCTTTGGACTTCCAATGGAAAAGATTAAGAATGGATTTAGTCCTCCATGTATGACTCAAAAGGCAAGAAGCAATATTTCTGTTCCAACTCATTGATGGAAAATTTGATTTGCCAATTTCCACCAATTCTTGGAAACAAATATATCTTGGTTTTAAACCACCATATGCAATATATCAGTGGACAAAGTGTCAATGGGAGGATAAACAGTATCTGGCCTAAGTCTCAATTCAGATGCTTGTTTTGTTTAGTTGGCCTGGTTAACATGTTGTATGAAAAACAAAATCACCCAACTTTGCCCTCATCCCACATGCAGAACTAGTTGAACTCAAAGTTGAATCTTACTTTGTTGATGGTGGGATGATATCCTTCACCACATGACACCCAAAAGCAGCAAGCTATTGTAAGAGAATGGGGCATGCATTGTACAAACTATGCATTTCTCCAGGGCAATCATCTTATTTTGTCTGATGGGACTGGGAAAGGCCATTTTTCCCAAGTCTGGAGTTACCAATCCTTCTCTGCTGCTGTAAAACTCTTTCATGAAGGAAGTTTATCTAGCAATCTCCCTTTGGGCTTTTGCGCAATGAAATATTCATGTCTCTTTTTTCAAGGCTGATACTCAGTTGAATAAATCTTAGCCATTTAATTGTGTTAATTTTTAAAACATTAATTAGTCAAGTCTTCCTTACTAAAGATGCAAATTGAAGGTGAAGGGAGTCATATTCCAACATATCTGGGGGGCAGAAGATTGAAGATGATAGATACATATAATCCTTGACATGTCTACTTAGAAGTATATCAATCAGAATTCATTAAATAATATTACTGTATTAAGGTAGTTGTCAAGATAGTAGCCAAACTTCATATCTCAGCAACTTTTATATACCTAGATGCAGCCTTCAAATTAGTCTTGTCTCCTGGCAACTATAAGCAAAACTACTTGTACTTTTCTTGGAAATGCCTTTGGAAGCAATTGTCATTGCCTTCTTCCTAGGGCTGAGAAAAGAAAATGACTTCCAAGATAAAGGCAAGACTAGAACTAGTATAGCTGGCTAGGGAATTCTGGAAGTTAGTCCACGCATCTTCAAACTGCCAAGGTGAGAAACACTGTACTTGAGAAACCGGCTTTCATGACTACAAGTGTAAATTTAAAAATAGCAATAGCCATATTTGTCTATGGGGGAAAAACATCCAGCATCCACAAAAGTGTTAGTATCTCTATTATGATTATTGAAAAAGAACTGGGTTTCACCTCATTTCTACTTTCAAACACTACTTTTAGGAGACTTTGAAAATCCATTCACACAAATATTAAGGAATGCAAACAGCAGCAGCAAATTGTAGTGTGGTTGCCAAAATATAAACAATTTGGATTCAGATACTTCCACTGAATGCCTATTTGACAACATAGCATAGCAGAAAATAGCAGCGCACAAACTTTATGATCAAGCAGGGGATTCCACCCACTTGGGAAAGTGCAAGAATTCCTCTTCTCAGATGATTTATGTCAATCAGGGGTTTCGTCATTCTTCTTTTTTAAATTAATAATACTAAGTACAGTATAAGAACTCATCCCTGAATACATCAGGAACATGTTTATGTCTTTTATCATTTCATCAGCTGAAAAAAATTGGGACCATAACCACCAACTTGACACTTGTAAGGGACAGGACCCCTCCATCTCAATTCCTGTCTTCTTCCCATCCTTCTGCAGAGAGGTCTTGACTTCCTTCTTCTTCCCCCTTCCATACCTTCTCTGCATACATATTTTAGGTCACTGGGTTGTCACTTCTGCTCCATAAAGCGCCAGGGCAAAACATGCATTGATTGGTTCGTTTATGTCCCACTCCCACCCCTGTTACACAGTTCCCTCTTGCTTTTCTGTGAAAGAATGGATTTGAATTATTTGCATGTAATAATGCAAGCAGATATAAATAGCAAGGCACCCTTATCTAACACAGCCCGCCTGCAAGTGCGGCTAGACTAGAAAAGTGCCAAATCAAATGATTACATCACCAGAGAGTTAATTTAAAGCAATACTCTTCCACTACTGGTTTATAATAGGGGATTTCTGGCTCCCCCAGAATAAGGATACCTGTGTTTTGTTCTGCCAATTATTCCTCATCCATTCTTAGTGTTTTTGATTGTAAAATATTAGGACATGGAAGTGCAAACTTTGTACCTTGCATACACAAGCCATCTTAGCTATGACTTAAGTGCACAGCAGGCAACACAGCAGAAAACAATTGTAGTCATATTAGTCATGAGTACTGTAAAAGAAATGTCCCAAATACCATTATTTGACTGACTAAATAATTGCAAATTTTTGAATTTCCAAGAGCTCATCAGGCAAGATAGTCAAATGTTCTGCCCAAAACCGCAGCTGTACCAAGCAACATTTTCTTATGTAGGCTTTAGCACTGATCCAAAATTTACAAAACGCTTCACCATCACTATAGAAAATAGACTGTAGCTGCATCCAATCACCTTGCCTGATCTTGGAAAAGCTAACTGAGGTTCAACCTGATTAGAACTGGCATGGGGAAACTATAAGAAATCTCAGGGCTATAGGCTAGATTGAGAAGTCAAAAGAAGATTCTAAAAAGCCACGATAAAACATTACATGTTACTACAACGTATCTGTGGTCATCAAGAACTGAATTCAATTCAAAGGTCCTTTTTATCACCATCATGCCATTATAGATAGTCCTTATTTAGCAACGAGAATTGGTTCTGATCAAATGGTTGCTAAACTGCAAAGATTGCTAGTTACTGCTGCATTAAAATAAAGTTCTATCGTGCAGCAATGCCAGTATTATTCTCACTCCAGCATACATTGTTGTCAATGCAGAAACTTGGATTTAAGTGAGCACATTGGCTGGAATATTATTTTTACTATTTGCTACCATTACAAATGGTCACTATTCAAGGCACTTGTTAAATGCGGACTACCTCTATTTTAGTAGAGTGATAAAAGCTGCTTTATTGTGTCTGAAATCTATCTTCCAATGCAAGATTTTTAGTTCCTCAGAATTCTTTGCCAAATAAGCCCTATAAAAAAAGCAGAGAATTGGGAAGACATAGGAAACTAGGTATGAAATCTATGAACTCTGCAAGTTTAGAATCGGTCTCAAGACAAAGCAGAGAATGCTTTAGTCACTACAGGTATCCCATTTCATTAGCACATTTTGGGAAATGGCTTTACATAAGCACAGAGAAGCTCCGTGATATAATGGTTGAAACATCAGCCTGGGAAGTAAAAAACCAAGGAAGCCCTTATCCACACTTATTGAGGATAACTTAAATCCAGCCACTCTCTCTCATGATTATTATAATAGAGGAAAAACAGTAGAGTGACTGCTATCCATGTAACTGTTGTGGAGGAAAGTGGGATACAAATCTAATGTATGATAATGAAATGCCCACCCCAGGTATAGAAACACAAGCCTGGAACTCAATTACTACTGTGTTGTTCATTGCCTGTAACATCTTATCTTCCCTTTCAAATCTTTCTTCAATAGGTTTTTTAATGTTTCATTCAACTAGCATTCTCCTACGAGTCCAATATTTTTGGTCCCTTTACAGAATGCAAGTGCTAATAATATTCAGTCAATACACAACTGCTGTACATACATGGCTTTAACCAAATAATATGCTAAAAGCCCTTCCAGACATCTTTACAGAGAACCCTCGACTTGCAACAATTCACTTAATAACCATTCGAAGTTACAATGGCACTGAAAAAAGTGACTTATGATCATTTTTCATACTTAGGTTGCAGCATCCCCATGGTCATGTGATTTACATTCAGATGTTTGACAACTGACTCACATTTATGATGGTTGCAGCGTCCTGGGGTCATGTGATCTCTTTCTGCAATCTTCTGATAAGCAAAGTCAATGGGGAATTCCTCCCCAACCTCTCTAAAATCCAAAAGGAAAATCCTAGCTAAAAATTATGTTGGTGTAAACTGATTAACTTCTTCAGTGATATTAGGATCTAGAATTTTGAAAAGGGATAGAATCAAGTATCTTCACCTTCAGGAAAGCACATGAAATAAGCTTAGAGAGAGGGAGGGAGGGAGGGAGACATTGCACTGAACATAAAATCAGGTCAATTAATACAATATTACCTTTGATTGTTTTTGCACAAAATGCTAAGCTTCATTAGTGTTTTCTTGGTTACTTTTTACATGGTTTCGCATGGACTGCGAACCTAGCCCATGTGATTAAAGGTTCAATACACTGTGAGAATTTGAAAAAAATGGATTAATTCAGCAATGAGGTTATGCTCATTGTATTTAAAAAGCTATGAGAAAGAAAAGAGAAAGAGAAAGGAGTAGATGGAGAGACACTAATTTATTAACGTTTCTTCAGCCCCAATTTATGAAACTGGTAGAATATCTAATTCTACTGCAACTACTTTTTGGAAACTCGAAAACTGCATTTTCAGTTCTTTCCCTTTTTAAAAAAAATACATTATGTTCAATGTTCCCTAACGTAGGGTTTGACTAGCTGCTGACTTCAAGTAGGTTAAATTCAGCCTGAGACTATTCAACTTAGCCCCCCAACTGCTGGACAATCTGCACACAGTCAATTGCTTTTCCAACACTGAGTTGATGTCGCTGTCACCACAGCAGGGGGCACAGCCAGCAATCACAGCCTTCAGCCTAAATCTGGCAGCTAAACAGTGTCATTTATGAGTGGTGAAAAAAAATCACTTTTTAACTCAACCCCTTGGTATCTCGATCCATATAGCAGCTCAGATTCCAGAACTTGGGGGTTGACAACTACCAGTATCATCCCCCAGTTAAATCTAGCCCCAAAACATCCTCTATTCGGCCCATCAGCTCCTTACAATAAGGCTGCTTTTGAAGAACTGGTCTTGCCTCTAACCCCACAGCCACATCAAAACTGGTTCCATCTTTTTACACCGAGGCATAGCAAAATGAAAAGTGGAGTCACATCTCCAACTTCTTTTCCTGTCCCCCATCCAATGGCAGGAAGATTCTTGGCATGATACCAAGCACAAACTGATATTAATTACTCCAATTGTTCTTAGAATACTTCTTAACACAGCAGGAAAGAAACTTCAAAACATGCTTTAATGGCTATTGGGGGGAAATGAGGAAAAAAGGACTAAAAAGAAACCAAGAGGAAGCTGCAAACTGATGAGGATTTAGATACACAACTCAAGGGGTGCTCCCAGGATGGCACCTATAGCCATTCAATCAAGTCATGCCTCCTTTGCCTGTCACATGGATAAAAGGAGCAGGGCTTTGATGACATGACTTTTTGGACTCCTTCCCAAACTAGTAAGTATATGCTCCAGCCCAATACAGAAATTATATTTTAGCTTATCTCAGCTTAACTTCTCTTATCTGCATAAAATCTTTGTATCTGCACATGCCACGCTAGACCATATTAATTTAGAATTCAGCATATTCTGGATGGCAGCCATTGTCTTAGCAGGAACTAAACCATCATGCTAAGCTATAATGTGTACAAAATCATTTAATTTGTATACTGCCAACTCTGCCAGGAGCCTCCAGAACTCTTTACTTCATCAAAGCCATTAAAACTTAGTTTACTTTAGTTTAGTTTACTTTATTGTCATTGCACCTTGTACAACGAAATCAAATACCATCTTCAGTGCACATCATGACCATGAAAATAAACACAAACACACATCCTTCACACTCCACACATTGAATTGAAAAACCCCGGCACTACACCAACCCCGCACTATACAGTAGAATTCAACAAAGTTACTGCCCTGGGATAGAAGCTGTTTTTCAGCCTATTTGTCCTTGTTTTATTATTCTGTACCATCTGTCTGATGGTAATAGTTCAAAAAATGGGTTCCCAGGAGGAGATGGGTCTTTGAGAATGGGAGGCAATGGGAGCTATAAAGCTCTTCCAAAGAGGGGAGAGGACTACCAATGATCTTCTGGACAATGACATTAACCCTCTGGAGTGCTTTCCTATCTGCCACTGTGCAACTGGCAAAACATACAGAGGTGCAGTAAGTTAAGATACTCTCTATGGTGCAGCGGTAGACGGTCACCAGCAGTTTTTCATTCAGTTGTTGTTTTCTGAGAAGTCTCTGGTAGTATAATCTCTGCTGGGCTCTTTTGACCAGTGCTGCAATGTGAGCACCCCAGGTCAGGTCCTCTTTTAAGGTAACACCCAGAAACTTAAAACTGGCCACTTGCTCCACTCAGTCTCCATTGATAAGCAAGGGCTGGACGTCTGATCTGTTCCTTCTATAGTCCACTACTGGCGTTGAGGACCAAGTTATTGTCTCCATACCATGAAAGCAACCGGTCTACCTCATCTCGATTGGCAGACTCATCCCCTCCAAAAATGAGTCCCACCACTGTTGTATCATCTGCAAATTTAGTAATAGTATTAGTAGCATGAGTGGGAATGCAGTCATGAACATGAAGAGTATAAAAGTTCCATGGTAATATATCAACAATGTTGACAACAACAAAAACAAAATAAATTACTGTACTGAGATGTAACCCTCTTCCTCCTCAATCTGCTGGAACCAGCATCATCCAAAACCAATTAATTATATCCATGACTATAGAATTAATGCTAAAAAATAATCAATGGCAGCACCCAGTTAACTACCAAATGCTTTATTGAAAAAGCTCCCTTTCAACTGTCCCCCAGAATGCAAATCCAGCTTCTGAAGGAAAGCCAGTTTATAAAACCAACACTATAATCATAAAGCAAGACCTCTGGCCTTAATCTTCCCTTATTTAGGGAAATAGGAAGAGGACAACCAATAGTTTCTCCCAAGTTGAACATACTAGACAAGTCAACTCAGGTTGAAGAAGAAAATCCTCTAGGTACCTACGGGCCAAGTCATAAAGGATGAATGAATGAATAAATGAAACACAGTACCCTGAATTACATCCAGAGTTTCTCAGCAAATAACATTTAATGGTGTAACGTCTATCAGTAAGAGGGCTATCACATTCTATATCAACTGGAGTTTCCAAGTAAATTTCAAAAGCAGCCCCGAGTAGACTATTTTGGTCCAAATGAATAGTAATGAGGGCATGAGTTACTATCGCAAGGTACAAATATGATTTATGTGGGCATGGCATTTTGCTGTATAAATACAGCAATTTTGTTTCATTAATCTAGATTTAATGTTTTGGGCGAATCCAGTTGTTCCAGCTGCTACAACAGTTACTACTTTTATAAGATCAAGGCTACTGAATTATTCTTGAAATAGTCTTGGCCTTACTCTGAACAGGGATCTTCAACACTTTTCAGCCAAGGGCCACACTCTGCCGAACAGCGGTCTGACCAGGGCTCAGTCACAAAAAGAAATGAAGTAAGAACAAAAGCAATTTGATTTAATTTACATTTCATTCAAAATATAATACATAAAAATAGCTGCTATAATTATACCTCAAGTATCTAACACTTTCCCCATTCCATTAAAAACGAAAATTCGGTAACAACTTTACATAGTCCTCACAAAGTTGGGAGGGGAGACAGAGAGTGTACACAATTTAGACAGAAAGAATCACGTTTCAGAATCCCTTCCACTAAGCCGTTTTTTCTATCATATCAGTTTCTATTTCTAGCCTGATTTAAACATTATCCTCTATCAACTGTTACTGTTCCACACTTGCTATTTTCTCCAACATATTTTGCTTGTCCTTTGCTTTTGAGAAAAATGAGGATCCAATTTTAAAATCCTAGCATATGCGGGTCTATGATTTCTTTCTCATTTCAGCTTTTCACTGCACTCAGGACTCTAAAAACCGTATTTCTTGGAGGGTGGGGCAGAAAATGTTTGGCAGACCCACTATGATGTGCATTCACATAAATGCAACCAAAAGAGCACATAAGAGCCAGCTTGCAGCTTCCTTTCCTCCATCATAATTTAACTGCCTACCCAATAAGATAGATTATTTCAAAAGGAGGGGCTACTCTGGAGCAAACAAACAGCAGGCAAAACCACCTTTGAGCAATATCAAAGGAAATCTGCAGAGAATACAGTAAAACACTAAATAATATTCTGGGCCAGCCATGCCCTTTCCAAGACACTCCATTCTATCTTTCTTTCTTCTCCTACCACCCACCACTCCCATTATGGAAAAGGGAATGGTGACAGAGTGATTTGATTCTTATATAAAAACAGTTCTTACATATTTCTCTCTGGGGATGAGACAGAGTAACACCTGCACAATTAATTACATTTTTGCACTGGTTTTGTCAAGGGATCATTTTGAGCACCTGGAACCACGCATAGCCTGCATGGACTTTTAATCCCCTTATCTTGAATTTTCCTGGTGCATACTCTGCTCCTACCTTGATTAGGTTCTGATCTCCCCATCCACATAGGATCTCCCATTTTGTTATTGCTGCAACAGTGGAATCCCCTCCCCCACCACCAAAGAAAATGGCTAAGGGGATATAAACAGCAGTACTGAGCAACAGAAATTATATGTGCCTGCACAGTACAGTATGGTTTAAAAAAGGCAAGGTGATGGCTACATTAAAAAGTGTTTTAATGTGTGAGATAGACAAGGCATACATTAAAAAACAGGGACAGCTTTGATTGCACCATGCACCATTGTGGCCATTTTGATTTTTCTGACCTCCTCTGAAATGGTCAGACTACAACCTGCTGGATGGACATATTTTCATACCTCCCTTTTCATAAAAGTGTTGTGAAACAAACAAAATGGAGAACACCTCATTAAATATTTTAATCTTCCAGTGTTTGGGATTAAGATTTAAAATGGTTTTTTTTAATTGCAGCCTGAAGGGTAGTCTATTCCACCTATTATGTTTCATGGACATAATCTCTTCCAGAAGTAACCTGGGTTACCCTTTACACATGCTTATTAAATGGGGCTCAAATTTCCTTCTACCATACATTTCAACTTTTCATCAATGAAAATCTCACTAATTTTTCTACCAAGTTTCTCTGAGTCTCCCTTCCTTCCCCCCCAGTCTCTCTATCTTTTAGATTTTATTATAGGTAGTCCTCAACTTATGACCAGAATTGAGCCCAAAATTTTTATTGCTAAGCAAAACAGTTGTTAAATTAGTTTTGCCCCATTTTACAACCTTTCTTGCCACAGTTATTAAGTGAATCTGGCTTCTGCATTGACTTTGCTTGTCAGAAGCAGACTGGGAAGTTGCAAATGGTGACCAATGATCCTAGCAAAAATGCATAAATAAATGCATGTCAGTACCAAACATCCCAATTTTAATAACATAACCATGAGAATGCTGTAATGGTCAGGTGAAAACCAGCCATAAGTTATTTTTGTCAGTGCTGTTGTAACTTCAAAGGGTCACTAAACAAATGATTGTAAATAGAGGACTATTTATACAGGCTTTTCAGCCTCTGCCTTTTCAGCCTCAGCATCTCTCTTCAACTGATCAAAAATCCAGCAGGGTTTTGTTCTTTTGCTTGAAGAAATATAAAGATATACTATCAGTAATTCCAAATATATTGCTGCAGCTGCAAGATGTGTGAAATGGTAGATTTGGGCATAGGTCAGCCTAGGGCATTTTGCTGCGTGAGACAAGGATTCTCCCTTCACCGCAGTAAAAACGCCATCAATTACCTAACACTCCACTCTGCTGTGAGACACACAAAATCTACTTGTGGTGGCTGCCTCTTTCTTTCTAAAGGTGGGGCTGCCCCTCCCTCAATGAGCATCTGACAGAGCTCTAGATTTAAAAGATTTCCACGCAGGACCAAGCAACCTGTGTGCATGCGAGCGTGGCATATTCTCCAGAAGCAGAGCTAAACCATTTGTGTTAGGTTTGGATGTCATTACCTAGAAAGAGGTCTCTTTACTTCAAAAGTGGGGGTTTTCGTTGCTCCTTTTGCTCAGATCCAGAATGCGATCTTGAAATGCTGCCCCTGCCAGCCGTCGTCCCCCCCCAAAAAAATTTCCCCTCTGAACACCCAACATCTGGCACCCCTAAATTTCACTTATTTTAAAAGAGGCGTGAGCTCCATCCCATTCCCAAGAGCAAGAGGAACGAGGAGAGCGGGGATGTGCAGCCGTTTATCGGGGCAAATGGAGATTTCTACAGCATCTACAGCTTTCCGGGTGCTAAGGAGGCACCTGTTTAGTTTAGGAAAGGAACTCAAGCCCAGCAGCGCACATCTTCGGAGGTGCCGAGCCTCCTTCTCAGGAGGAGAATATGCAAACGCATTCGCGTATAAAACTGTTTCTCAATCAACCAGACACCTGCTACTTCGGCGTCCCGGAGAAGAGAGCAAGGACGGGGAACTCGCCACAGCACCATCGCCGCCGCCGCCGCAGCGTGTAGTGGCGCTGAGCCCCTCCTCTCCTCCGGCTGCCACATCTGGGCTGTTCCCACGTTTAGCGCCGAAGCGCCTCAGCCCAGCGGCGCATAGCTTTCTGGCTGCTCTAGTCGTTGCGGGGGAGGAGGTTGTCGGGACGAACTTGAGGAAGAGGCGACTGTTGTCTTCCCGCCATTTCTCGCATCCACGTCCTTTAGTCTGGCAAAGTGGCCTTTTCGAAGCCAATGGCTCACTCTTCCGAAGAGGCGACGGAACGATTCTCCTTCGCTGGAATCCCGTCCTTCCTTGAGGAGCTCGAGGCAACGGAGTCCCTCCTCTTCCTTCCCCTCCCCCTTCTAGCAACAGCCGCGGAAAGGAGGTTCGGCCGAAGAAATTCAATGACCGATCCAAAGTCACTCGACAAGCTTTCATGGCCGAGGCCAGCCGCGAGCCTCCCCACTGCGCCCCCCGGTTCTAGGAATGGTACCAACGGTCTGCCGCGTAGGGTGAAAAAGTCAAGATGGCGGCCACAACCGCGCGCTGGAAACCCCGCCCCTTTAAAGTCAAGATGTGTCGTGGCTGCCATCTTGACTTTTTCGCCCTATTGACTAGCATTCCCTCCACCCCCCAAGTGGTAGCACTTTCTCAACAGGTTGTTTTTTTTTTCCTTGGGTTCAGTCTGTCCTATTCTTGGAGACTGCCTGGACAAATCCCTGCAATTTTCTTGGTAAGAATTTTCAGAAGTGATTTTCCATTGCTTCTTCCTAGGGGGTTAAGAGAATGTGATTGGCCCAAGGTCACCCAAGCTGGCTGTGCGCCCAAGGTGGGGCTAGAACTCAACGATCTCCAGGTTTCTAGATGGTGGCCACAATAGTACACTTGAATCTCCTCCCTGGTTATATATTACAACCGAATGGAACTGTGGAAAGGGAACTTCACAAAGACAGTAGTGTCACAAAAAACAGGAAAAGCCCAAGGGGAACATCAGGTCAGCCAGCAAACAAACTTACATAGGAAAAGGAATCAAATAAAAAGTATTAAAGAATCCCTATAGACAAAAGCCTAAGTAATTAAGAAAACTAGACAAATAAGGAAACAAAAGATAATTTAGAAAACCCTTACAAACACAGGACATACCAAATGAGCAAAACAAACAGACAAAAGACACAAAATATAAATTACAAAAGGGACAGACAGGAGATTGCCACAGAACAAATATGAAAAAGCTAAAAGAGATTACAGAAAACCAGTAATACAACCTGGCCACCCCGCGGAGTTTGCCTTCTGCACCCCGCGGAGTTTGCCTTCCAGTAGGAATAAAGACAAACTCAAACAGGATTTGAAACATTAGGCACAAATACAAACACTCACACAAAATCAACTTACAAAGGGAGAAAAGAGTATAAAAAACCAGGGACTTACCATAAGAAGCTAGCTAGCCCAGGAACGCAGACTTCTCACTGTTCTCCACCTTCCTGAAAAATAAAAAGATCCAGCTTTCAAGCAGTTGTCCGTATCCTTGCGCCAGAGCTCTCCCAGCGGGAAAATCGAATCCTTGAAAGAAAGGCATTTTGACACCTTTCAACAGAACTTTGTACCATCCCCATCAACTTGACTTTTCCACCATATCCACAGACTCCCTCCCTGTTATACCACCTTCTTAACAGACATTGGAAGGATTTAAATTGCTGGCAGGCTGTGTGGAGTTTACTTGATTTATCCTACTGTACAAACCACACAGCTCATCCTAAACCAAGTGGAAAACTAACAAGATTTGCATATTTTGCAGTTAAGCTAAGGTTAGTTTGGTTAAGCCTTTTTGCAAATCAGCAATGAAGAATGCCACGGTTCAGGTGATTAAGAGTGGGGTCTCACATTCAGTTCTGAATTGATTCTTGCCATAGAACTGTTGTGGAGGTAGATAGAAGGAAGGGCAGTCAGATGAAGCTAATAGGTCTTTTGAGGGAGAATTAGATGATAAAGAGACAGTAGGTGGCAGCAGCAACTAGCTGATATTGGCTAAGTATTGTTGAAAGAAATATCCTTCTGGGTTCAGTTCTAAGTGGGGAAAAAGACACTGGAAACATGGAGGCTGCTTGGAAGGTTTAATGGTGGACAGAACCACATGGCCTGGAGCTCCAGAGTGAAAGAGAAGAGATCAATAAAAAGGATGAGAAGAGAAGGTCCAGAATGGCTGAGTTGCTGAGAGTGCCTGGGTTTTATAACCTTTGTTGGGCCCCACCTTAGTGTTTCCTGTTCCTGTGTAAGAAATGTATCCCACTGGTTGTCAGACTCCCAGGGGCAACTCTAAGCTGTCCTGAGTTCCAGGCTTGGTCTAGCCTTGCTGGATAATTTATGCCAGGGGTCCACAACCATCGGACGCCGGACTGGTACCGGTCCATGGAACATTTTCTACCAGGCCGCCGGTTTGCTAGACGCCGCCATCTTGTTTCGATGATAAAGTGCTTCCGGGTGAGCTTTTCTGGTTGGAAAGCGGCATTTGGGTCCTGAAGGAATCCTCGCGCCTTAGTTTCATCGAAGTGGGGTGGTGGCTTCAAACGAAACTAAGGTGCGAGTATTCTTTCAGCACCCAAGGCAAGCCGAGCGACCATCCCAAAGCTATCCCAAAGCCCATCGACAAAGGTACAAAGGAGGAGTTGAAGGTGGCAGGGAGAAGCGGGGGATGGCTGGCTGGCCGGTCGCTCGGCTCGCCTTGCCTTGTCATGCGTGCTGATGCCGGTACCGGGCTGCGGATCATTTTGTGATGCCGGTACCGGGCCGTGGCACAAAAAAGGTTGGGGGCCACTGATTTATGCCATTAAAAGGGATTATGGCAATTGCTATAGCTTTACCTGGAGTTCCTTGTTATGTAAAGTATTCTGGCCCAGGACTTAATGGCCCACCCATTAACAAAGGTGGGGGTGAGTTTCTGCTTCTGAGGTGAGTTTCTGCTTCTTGAGTTTCTACTCTTTTTAGGGGAAATATTCTGCCTTTTTAATATTTCCTAGGCTATTTCAATTTTCTAGGAGAGGGGTGGGTGCTAACTTCCTACAGTATAAAAAGACAACCTGGTTAGTATTTGAATGGGAGACCAACAGGATATTATAGAATGCATACTGAACCTACAAATACCTTAGAAGGTGACAGAAAGTTTGCTTGTATGAATATGCCCATCAAATCACTCCTGATAATACTCTGGACAGCAAATGGTTCGTTGAGCAAATCAGAATTCTCATTCAAGGTACAAATGACCAGGTACAAATGGTGCAAACAACGTCTTCGGTCTGATCTAAGTATAGTACATAAAATCATACATTGCAATGACTTACCTGTCAATGAATACTTCAGCTTCAACCATAACAACACAAGAGCAAACAATAGATACAAACTCAAGATTAATCGCACCAAACTTGATTGCAGGAAATACAACTTCAGCAACAGAGTGGTCAATGTCTGGAATACTCTACCTGACTCTGGTTTCTTCCCCAAACCCCCAAAACTTTAACCTTAGACTGTCTACTATTGACCTCACCCCTTTCCTAAGGGGTCTGAAGGGGGCCTGCATAAGTGCACCAATGTGCCTACCGTCCCTGTCCTGTTGGTTTTTTAAAAATATTTTTTTCTTATATGTATCCATGTATTCATAACTATGTTTTTACTTATACCTATTATCTTGTAAGCAATTGACAAATCAAAATAAATCAAAATAAATAAATTTAAAGTACCGTACTTTGGATACATAAGGCAAAGACCTAGTTCCCTGGAGAAAGCTCTAATCTTGGAAAAGGTGAAAGGAAAAAAAAACCCTGGATGGCCACAGTTAACAATGGCGATGCCTTCCTGGTTGGAAGATCTGAAGGACCAGGTTAGAGACAGATAGTTGTGGAGGAAATCTATGTGGTCACTAAGGGACAACAGCAAAAGTCTCAAAGGTGCTTTTCAAAAGGCAACTGGACTTTCTTAGTTTTTTTTTCTTGAAAACGTTTTGCTTCTCATCTAAGAAGCTTCTTCAACTTCTTCAGAAGCTTCTTGGATGAGAAGCAAAACATTTTCAATAAAAAACTAAGTCCAGTTGCCTTTTGAAAAGCACCTTTGAGATAATCATGACCTGAATGATTGAGAATCTCCATAGACAGTAACTTGAAGGCACCTAATTGTCAAATCAACAAGATACAAGTGATGATGGGGTAGTAAAATGCCAAATATTTTTTTAAATTGTACTGGAATGAAACAAGGAAGCTGAGAACTCATGTTACTTTTCAGGAAGAAGAGCTATGGCTTAGATGAATTCCCTTAAATCTCTTGAAATATTACATGCTGTGATGCCTTATCTCATTCTCTGTCTATAAATTGCTACATTCACATGGTATGTCTAAGCTAGTTATTTAATTAACCCATTTCCCAAGTTCCCTAAATACCCAGAACCACAAGATGATCAAATTGGCAAAGTTCACTCCAGCAAATTGAGTTAAAAAATCTAACCAAAATCAGTTCAGTTAAGCACCTAAGTCTTCATTTGTTCAACATATTAAGCTTAGCTTTAAGCTTAATAAGGCTGCATTTGCTCAAATGCTTAAATTTTCTCAAATGCAGCCTTAGGTGTTTAACTGAGCTGATTAAGTGTGTTGCGTGATCACAGACATTTTCAGTAAATTATCTTTAATCTTAAAAAAAGCTGTCTCTCTTCAGTTTCTTTAAAAGACATTGGACATCTGAAACATCTGACCCAAGTGAAGTGAACACACGTAAGTTGTGTTACTATCTCCATCTTAACATGGCCATTTTTAGATTGCTTTAAAAATGCATCTCAAACTTTAATAATCAGGTTTTGGGGTGCTGGATCATGACAAATGCCTTCTATTCTAAGATTTTGGATTCTCCTGTTTCGCTGTACCTGATCTCTGCACGCTCACATAGGTTGTAAATGGGAATAGCCTGAATTGCTGAGGTTGTATGTTTGAGTCATATATCAGAACAGAAAGTGACTTAAAAATTCAAGGTTAGGAATGACTACTCACAGCAATGGTGGGCAATTTGTAAGAGCTGGGATGCAAGCCAAACCTTCTAACTACAATTTTTAGAAACTGATATGCAGTTCTCTGTGCTATGAGGTGGGAAGCACACATATGTAAGCTCTTATATGGTACCAAGCCATTATATGTTGATTTGTGATTTAACAGGTTGAGTGTATCTAATCAACCTATATTACAGTAAGTAAATAAAGTACAACATAAGAGTAGTATGAAGTAGATTCAGAAGCCAATGGCATAGGTCAGGACTACTTTTATTTGTAGCGTCTCTAGTAACAAGCTTTCAAGTCTGAATACGCTTCCCTTCCCACTCACTCACCTTTATCTTGATGTGAAATAGGAGCTTGCCTGAGCCATTTTCTCAAATTAGTTTCTTGGAAAGGACACAAGCTGCGCTTGTCTGATCATTGACTTGGTAGTGACTCTTCCTCATGTCCTTCAAGGCTATTCCCTATGCCCTCTAGATCAATGCATCAATGCATTAACCACTATGACTCGTAATATGGCTAATCCTGACCTATATGAAGCATTCTCTAGCTCTTCTGCACAAAATGGAATCAGCAATTTTTATGATTTGCTGAGCAAGTGAGCTTGACCAGCTTTTAAATTGATAAAGATAAGCTTTTAAATTCTACAGGATGCTTTTGTAGTCCTAGTTTACAGAGAACAAGGTTGAAATGGATATTCAAAGTTTATTTGAACTTTGTTATGGAATATTCCGCTGCTAGATTATTTTTGGGGGGGAATGACTGCCAAATGGAGAGAACTTCTGCTTGCACGGAGAGTCATGGATTACTTTTCTCCTGATATCTCAAGTTAAAAATCATAACAGAAGAGCTGCAACATAACACTCCCCCACTGGTGCTAATGGAGAGTCGGCATTTTTAATAATAATAATAAAAAAAAACAATATTGAGCAAGATGGACCTGCGATTTAACTCCAGATAACACCATATGTCACAGGAGTTACTAATAAAGGGAGCCTCTTCGTGTAGGTGAGAAGTCAGACTAAAGCTGCCAGATTGGAGGAGCGGGTCTCAGCCCTCAGCTTCAGAAATCAGCTAGCAGATGATCTGGTGTTTTCTACCGAGTGTATGGCTTTCCCCAGCAAAGCAGCAAAGAGGTTTACAGCAGCCATTCTGTTAATTGGATTACAGGCTGTTAGGCCTTGCTGAGAGGGTGACAAAGGGCCCTCCGGAGGCTCAGCAGTTTAACAAGAAATATACTATCTTTGGGAATAGAGGAATGAAAAAGCCTGCGGGTCCGCCTCTTCCCAGAGCCCAGCTAAAACCTGGCCTTTGCTGCCCTCTGCAGAGGTTTGAGCCTCAGTACACAACAATGCCTGCAAACAGAAACAAAACCAGAGCAGAAACTGAATTACCACAGGCAGGGAGAGCCCAAGGCAGCCACCCATTTTTAAAAGGCATCTTAGGCTGTGATTGAAGAAGACAACTTGTATTTTTGCAGCTGCTTGCTTTATGAAGCGGTGTGAACATAGGCGTGTTTTCCCCCCAAAACTCAACAATATTTAGAAATTTGAAGCATGTTGTCCACAAAAGGACTGACAGGAAATTTGTCCCCTCACAGAATGCTCATAGTGTGGAGTATATGGCCAGCCAAAAACCAAATAGCCCCTCAGTGCCATAGCCGGAGTGGCAGCTTCTATAAAATTCAAAGGATTTCTATAAATAATTATGTTGCTAGAGGCTATATTTTACTTTGCAGCAAACCAGCAAACTGCATTATTTATTAAATAATTAGATGGGACAGGAAGCTGGTGGGCACATTGCCAATTGTTGCAGGTTATCCCTGAAATATTAGCTTTTTCTCTCATGCTTTCTTTTTAAATTTACAGTGTGCAGTTGAAATGAAATCATCTAATCGATTCTAACAGCTGAGCTGGAAACCAGTCTTTTAAAAAGATGTTTTGAAGCATAGGGAGAACAATTTAACTTACCTTTTTCTTGGCATGCTAATTTTCTACACACAAGTAGTCCTCAACTTACAACAGTTCATTTAATGACCGTTTAAAGTTACAACAGCACTGTAAAAAATGACTTATAACCGTTTTTCACACAACTGTTGCAGTGTTCCCATGGTCACACGATCAGAAGTCAGATTTGTTTGTGACTGGTTGCAGCATCCAGCAGTCAGGTGATTTCAACTTACAATCTTTTTTTTGCTAATTTCTAGCAAAAGATGCCATTGGGGAAAGGTGGATTCATTCAAGAACTATGATTCACTTAATGACTGCCATAAAAATTGCCCTAAAATTGGATCCAACTCAATTGATGATTGCAATGATTGCAACAGAAATTCCAGTCCCAAGTGTGGTCATAAGTCAAAGACTACCTATAAATTGACTGGCATAAATAATAATTATATTTAGATACATTGCTACAACAATGGGCACCTTCATAGCACCAGGGGTTCCATTTAACTATCATGGACAATAAACATGAGTACATTTGTCTAATTTCATGGGAATAATGTAGCCTTTCATTATTACACTTGTGAGCAAAAGCCGTTCAGCAGGTAATTGGGCAGCACTGAAGGACTAACCAGTGAAAAATAACTTGACAATCTTATCCATCTCTGAACTATTCCAGAGACATGAGTGTTGCAGGAAGAAAGCTTTTATTCCTTCCTGTGGCATATGATATATACATCTTCTTATATAGCCACTAGTTATTTAGTGGTATATGTATATCCTGCCCCTCACTGGAACATCAGTTGAGGATTCAGGGTAGACAAGACTATATACCGTCCACTCAGGAATTCTCTATAATCAATTTCTCAATCTCAGCAATAAGTTTTTTTTCTTGGTCATTTGATAAGAACAGAAAATGACTGCTTTCATCAAACTTTTGGCCTGGATTTTTTCCCTTTTGCTTTGTGGTTATTACTGCTGATGCATTTTACATTGTCCACTTTTGTTTTTTAGTTTTTTTTAAACAAGTTTTATTGGTTTTTTAAAACAAACAAAAACAAACAAAACATAAAAACATCCAGCTTTCTTTCATAAATGTACAAGCAGTGTGTCGGTTGGTTTACCAATTTTTTGTGCATCCATTTCATAGTCTCATTTACAGTTACATTGCATGATAACTCATCAATCAAAAATTGAATACCCTAGTATCATTATTAAACAATCATTTGACTATAATTTTGTTCATTCATACTTTGCGAGATAACTATAATTTACTTAGTTTATTTTATAACAATTCATACAATCCTCCCAAATTATCCTAAAAACATTTTATAGATATGATATCAAAAAAAGAAATACATCTTTATATATTCATTATTTTCTAAAATTCTAGATATTCTACCATTGTGTTTTATTATCTAACCATTGATAGAAAAGGTCCCAAATTTTATAAATTATTATACATTGTCCACTTTTGTTTTTAAAAAGATCACTTTTTAATATTTTTCATTGTTTTGATTTCATTGTATTATTTTTATTTTCATGGAGCAGCATGGTGGCTTCGTAGTAAAGATGCTCACTTCCCACTCGGAAGATTGAGAGTTCAATCTCAGGGAGCAACAGATGTTTCTTAGGGCAGAAAGAGAAAATATCTTCTGCAACTCCACAAACTTCACATAGGTGTCAGGAAAGGCATCTGGCCAGTAAACTCTCAGCTCCATCCAGTCACCCTGACTCTACCCCAAGCTAAGAAATTACAAGGTGACAAAAAGTGAATTTTTATTTTCATTCTTGTATCTTGCTACTTCAAAGAGACTTTTTGGGCAGAAAAAGTAGAAAAGTACAGATGGAAATGTGAATTTCTCCCCCAAACTAACTATAGACAGCTATATCTTCCTAAGTGATTTCTCATTACTTTCCATCGTAACGAAGCAAGATACAAACCTCAGTCACATATGGCAAGAAAAGGGAATATGGGTAGAAAACTGGCATGACTGTATTTCAGGCATTGTTGCCACTTTGCTTTCATGCTCAGTAGTTGAAAGCTTACAAATTACAACCCTCAAACTGCCACTTTGCAAGATGCGCAAAGTCTCCTATGTAATCAAACTGACTGCTCTTGCTGATGTCAAGTTATAGCAGGGAGGAGCATCCCACACCCCTTCCAAATTTTCCAGGTCGTTGGAGCATCTGTGCATTCTCTGGCAGCTCAGCAGGGTTCCTGTGCTGCAAAATCAACTTGGCACCATTTAAAACCCACCATATTTCAAAAGCAATGAGCCAAAATTAGGTTGGCTTGCTCTGAAAAGCCACAAGTAAAGCAAATATTGGCATCATAGAAATCTTGCCTTGTGCTGGGGATTCCCTCCGAATCCAGCTAGGAACACATATAATCAGATATAGAGCTTTTCGGCATATATATATTATTTTTGGGAATATGACATGGGGAGGACCAAATCCAGGGGTACCATCAAAAAGATTTGGGGCAGCATAACCTTCATTGGTGACTCTTAATGGTTGGAACTGCATTGAGGAAAAATTAAAGTTGAATGATTAAAAAAAATCTGCTTTGAACATAAACTGGTTTTCTAAAGCAGTGCCATTTTCAGGGGAAATCAAATGTAGGTCCTAGTAATCTGAAATCCAACCTATATGGAAGGTTCCAAACTGAAAAAGACTACAAAAATGTTCTAGGTTCAAAGTCTGATAATTCCTGATGCTGGCATTTTCAACTTGGTATCTAGCTGGGTTATAAGATCCTGCACAAACCTTATAAAATGATTCTAATTGAATCAAACTGGCCAGAATACTACAAATTGACGTACTGGTCTTCAGGAAAAAAAAATTGTTAAAAAAAATCATTCATTCATTCCCATTAATAATTTATAGTAAAACTGAAAGGTAAAGGACAGAAGGGGGAGTTGAAGGATATTTTATCAGATTTGATGTAATCTAATTATGTACTATTTAGTGAATCTGAATCAATGCTCTCAGTTTTTACACTACAGCCCAATCTGTTTATATGATCCATTTTAGACTACTTCAGATGGTCAAGCAGTGACACTAACAGCCTTTGGTTTAGCAGTGTATTTCTATCCTATCAGTCTGGAATCCTTCAAGCCAACTCATTAATTTACAAGACCATAAAAGAGGCCTTGTGCACTCCATGAGAATTTCAACCCTTTTTTCCTTTGCTCGAGGAAATTTTCACCAGCTTCTCCAAGATAACAAGAACAGAGTGACTGAGAAAATAAGAACCATGGTTCAAATATCAGTCAAGCGGACATACATCTAGTTCTGTATTTCTTCATCTCAACATTTTTAAGATGTGCAGATTTCAGTTCCCAGAATTACCTGGCTAGTCTACTCCCCAGGGGTGGGATTCTACTGGTTTGGCTCAGATTGGCCAAACCGGTAGCTCTGAAGATCATCTGGGAGTGAACCGGTTCGCTCCGACAATCAGCTGCTGGGCCCACCCACCTGCCCGGACTCCATACTGACCTTTATTTCCTGCTTTTGACGCTCAGCTGCACCGTGCGGCACAGCAGATTGCTGTGTGTCCGCTGTTGAAGAGACAGGGAGAGTGCAGGAGAAAGTCAATAGGAATGCTTCTGCGCGCACACAAAATGAGCCCACCAAGTTATGCCTAGCGAACTGGTGGTAAACCAATTTGAATCCCACCCTGCTACTACCTGAGAATTTTGGGAGTTGGTCCACATGTCCTCAGGTTGCTGAGATTGAAAGACCCTGATCTATCCAGCAGCGGTTAATATCCATAAAGAGAGTATCCTGTGAAATCTGCCAAGATAGGTAATGTTTCAATTCCCTTCTATGAAGCACTATTATCTAGTGGGGATCCCAAAGCATGCTTTCTCAGTATTGCCCTTTGGAACAACACATCACCCCAAACTTCAGAGGGCCCCAAGTTTATTGGTCTTGAAAACCTTTCCCTTCACCTCTGAGCATTAGGCTAGAGCTGTGTTGGCAAACCTATGCCACGCGTGCCAAAAGTGGCACGCAGAGCCATTTCCCCCGGCATGCAAGAGGTCATCCGGAAGAGCCCCACTGCACATGCGTGCATGCGCCACTGCCCGACAGCTGATTGTCAGGTATCTGGCACGCATGCACAGGGGGCGGAGGTGTGTGTGCAGGAGATGCATGTGCATGCAGAGATGCACTGTGCGTGAGGGGATTGCACGCGCATGCAGATGCGCTGCATGCAACGGGATCATGCATGCATGCGCAGATGCATGGCGCATGAGGGGAATCGCGTGCATGTGCGCAGAGATGGCGGCGCACAAGGGGGAATTGCGCTCCCATGTGCAGGCAGCGTGGGGGAAGCCAGCACGCATTGCCTTCTGGGTGCTGGCACGCTTATGCGCACAAGCGTGCAAGCCTCAATTAATGACATGGCAAC
The DNA here is from genome assembly GCF_049901715.1 of Pseudonaja textilis. NCBI lineage: Eukaryota > Metazoa > Chordata > Lepidosauria > Squamata > Elapidae > Pseudonaja > Pseudonaja textilis. Next base: position 20,614,140 of record NC_141990.1, read on the forward strand.
CAAAAAAGTTTAGCCACCACTGGGCTAGAGCATTAGAAGAGTTTAACAAGTAATGGTTTTGGAATTGCAGTATTATATTTTGGGCTTGGTTTATGCTATTACTACTATTACTATAGTTTGAGTGTTTTGTTACTTTTGTTTGTTTGTTTGCCTATGTTTTTAACCCTAGATAAGGTTAAGGCTGGTGTCACTATTTGTGAATTAGACCACTATATAAATAATACGAACAAATAAATAGCTCCTAATAATGAATTTAATTCTAATATGGTCTAAAAGGAGGACCTGGGAGAGTGATCAAGCAAATGGATTGCTTCTGAATAATGAACTTCATGCAGGTTATCAGATGTGGTGGGATTCAAAAAAATTTACTTCCAGTTCTGTGGGTGTGGCTTGATGGGCGTGGCAGGGGAAGGATAGTGTAAAATCTCCAGTCTGAGGTGGTATTTGCTGGTTCTCCGAACTACTCAAAATTTCCACTACCAGTTCTCCAGAACCTGCTGAATAACCCCTCTGACCTGGACAAATATTTCCTAAGCTGATTAACTTAAGTCAGTGTTTTTCAACCTTGGCAGCTTGAAGTTGTGTGGACTTCATCTCCTAGAATTCCCCAGAAACCCCGACTTTGGCGTTTAAGCTAATATCCATCAAGGTATCTTATGACAAAGGGACGTCATTCTCTAAATCATTGCTGTACAAACTGCACCATCAAAGTACATGGAACTTTCACTTTAAAGTACTTTACATGTGCTTTAATTGTGGGATTAAACAGGCCAAATTGACAAAGCCCTTCCTTTAATAGCTTACATTTCAAAGGAGACAACGTGGAAGGTATTAAACTGCACATGGCTTAAATTATGAAGACAACAATTCAACATGTACTTCACTATGGAAGCCGGCAGATCTTGCAAATTTTCTCCCAGCATCACAGGAATTCTGAAATAATCTTGTTCTTCTAGGAAGTTTCAAAAGTTGGGAGAATCTGACCACAACAACCTGTTCAAACTTCATATCTGGACCTCCAGAAATAAGTGCATATACGGACCCAAGCATTGATTTCAAATGCATTTTGGATGCATTTGGCCACTATGCAATTTTCCTCTAAATGTGCCAAGTATGACAGATTGTATTGAGATGCATCCAATAAATGAGTCATCATAATTAGACCAGAATTCATTTAGGTAAAACCTGCTTTGCATCCTCAATCCTTAACTTTGAAGATGACTATGAATATTTTTATTAATAGAGGGAGGTACAGTAGCTAAGCAATCTTTTGACAATACACAGGATATTGCCAATGGGTACCAGTATACAGGGTCATCCTTATTAAGGAAAGACCTGGAAATGACAGGACTTGTCATTAAACAACTTCTGCACTCTAAGAGGTTGACAAAGTCAACCCTCCATGCTGGCAAGCTTGAAAAACAGTGCCTTAGGCTGGTGAGGCTTTCATACAGCATTTTGACGATAGGGATTTTTTTAAAGGAAAAACAGGCTCCACAGATGTGCTACTACTTGGACAGGCTGTCTACAAATAAGAAATGCGGTGGCATTTTATAGTTTACAAGTAAGGAATGTGGCGGCATTTTACCTTATATTGTATTAGGTGTTAGAAACTTGTAGTTTCTAACAGGGCTATAGGTGATTTATAAGCTCTCCCTCTGCTTTTATTGCTACTCCCAGAATCCCTGTTGCCCTAATGCCAAATATTGGAGACAAAATTAATATTTGGAGATTATTATTGTGGTTGGTTACAAGGCCAGATGTTTAAACTGTATTGCTTTTTTGTCCACCTGTCAAGTCTTTTTTGTCCACCTACCTTCCAATAGACTTCGAACAGGCAGATGTTGTTTAATAGTATTAAAAGATATCATTGCAAGATGTAAGCTGTTCCAAGTAAAGCTGTTTTTTTTTTTTGCAATTGCCTGGTGGTGAATTATTGTCATGGTTGGTTGCAGTCAGCCAGATGTTTACACTGGATGTGACTTTATCCACAGCAATAGGCAGGTGTTGTATGATAGTGTTGGAGTAAGGGTGTAAGTTGTTCTCTGGGTAAAGCTGAACTTTGTGATTGACTGGTAGTGATTTTATCAATGCTGATGATGTTCCACATGTTTTGGGATTGTAATGCAAGGATCCAAGGCACCTATTGGTACTATCTTTGCTTTCATTTGCCACAGTCATTCTACTTTTAGCATTTGCTAGTCTTTGTGGTTTTGTCATTTTCTCCAGTTCTTTCTATTCTATTCTGCTGCCTCCAAGTTCCACGTCCACTATCCAGATTTGTCTTTCTTATCAACACTTGTTAAGTCTGGGGTGTATTGTGGCAGGCATTTCTCTGTTTGACTTCAAAAGTCCCAGAACATGTTAACATCTTCATTTCCTATTACTCTGTGATCCTATCAGTTCTTGCTTGCAATATTATCATAATTATTGTCACAGGTTAGTTGCATAGTTCTCTGCTATTTTTACACAGAGGACATAATACTTCTGTTGAATTTATAATACTTGATGAATTTATTTCAAAGGAAACTCACATACATACATACAAATATCCTCAAAGGAAAGTTTCCTTTGTGTTGAGCTCAGTTCCTGGGAACTTTGTGAAGTTGTTGTTTCCTTTGCAGTGGTAAAGAGGTCATTTACCACTATCTCCTCTAGAATATACACACTCTCTCTTTCTCTCCAACTAGCCGACAGCACTGAGATTTTCTGCTGCTCTTCCACCCATTTGGCTGCTTTCCTTTGCCTCCAAACTCAGGAATCATCCTTTGTTTACTGATGCTCTATTTTATCTATTTCGTATCATTTTCCCAGACACTGCAACTCTTGAATTCCAATTAACAGCTGTTCTCAGCTGTCACACTTATAAGGTAGTAATCATGAGCGTTGCCTTACATCTCATTCAGAAGTATAACTGTTGCAGTTCACTTCCATCAGTTGGAGGCAGGGAAGTTTAACCCCCTCGAGACCTTTGCTGAGCTGCAGAAAACTTCCTTGGTCTTTGGCTAAAGTTCAAGGCTTTTTTTTGCAAGCCATTCTCTGAGCGCAGAACACAGGCATTTCCCCTAGTCTTAAAAAGGAACAGAGAAATTCTTAGAATTGCACCAAATTTGAGCCTTCTCCCTGTTCCACTATGACAGCAGGCTGTATCTTACCTCAGTATGCCTGAAGTCAAGAGATTATCAGAGCCTAGGGAAAGATGGTTAACACTTCGCAGTCTACCTTGGGCCCTTTCTGGAACTCAGAAACGTGAAATAAAGTGTTTAATTTTGGTTATAATGAGAAGTAGGCTTATGTCAATATAATTGCTTTCACAGCTGTACTTGTTCCCAGAGGTCATGGCCTAATATGCCAAAAGTCTGCAGTCTTGGAACTACGTTTTAATTGATTTTCTTTATTGCCTTGCTTGAAAACAAACACGCCACTTGATAAATTCAAATACTGAACTACACGTTGGATGGACCTCTTTTTAAAACCTCCTTAGGCACAGACTATCACACTTGGGGGCAAAGGAATTTCAGTGACTGTCCCTGGTGGAATTACTTTTGTCTGCCTTGCTGAAGCATACCCTGGCAATTAAGGCTATTCTTGTTCAGTAAGAGATGGAGAATAAAAACCACCTCTATCCAATTTCGCCATGGCAAGCAAAACATCACGCTACTTTATTTCTTTTTTCTGCAATAAAAAATAAACAACAGCCTCTTACAAAAGAGCTTTAAACCCCACCCCCCCAACAATTTAAAAGTTTCCCTACAGGATCCTTTTTTGCAATGGGTTTGGAAACTAACAGCAAAATGACAAACACAGCCGGCAGATACACAGACCTACCTAGAGTAAATGGAATATTTGTCTGTAAGGAAGACTAGTCTCTTTCTACATCTTGTCTTAAATCCAAATTTCAGAGATTTTTTTCTTCAAATGCCTCACTGCATTCTGAATACCATGTTTTGTTGTGAAGCTGGCCTTTTTAAAATCGAAACCTCTGCTTGAATTTACTTTTTTTTTTCTGTTGGTTTAAGCTTTTTCCCAATTGGCTTAGCTCCTTTAATTATAATTGATAGCTTTTAGTCTTCCTGATGCTAGGCAACTCTTATTAAATTGTAATCTCAATGATGTCATCTGGGCAGCCCTCACCCTGATGGGCTATGAATGTGTCCTAGCTGATCTCAAAAAAATGGGCCATCGATTTAGAAGTGCAGTCAAACTGATCAGTTCTCGCTTGAAATGTCTTTTTGAGCCATTCTGCACATTTTCTCCAATCAGCCAGATATCTAAGCTACAAAGTTTATGAAAAGATTTCTTTTCTATCTAATTTTTTTTGGAGATGACGCTTCCTAAATTCAAGGGCATCTTTTTTGGGGGGAGAAAGCATTTATTGCCTGCTCTTCTCCAAATATAATTTTCCCCCGTTTTTCACTGCTGCTTGAAGATGGAGTGAATGGTTTCAGTAATAGTTAACTCTTTTTTTCCCCAGTGGCCATTGCTTTACACTCATATACTGAACTTCATTACTAAATTTGGATGCCCATTGACCTAGTTGAAAGACAATGTCTTTTTGGAGCTTCTCAGACTGCTTGAGTTTTCCACAGCTGTAATAATTTAATTTTAAGTAGCAAACTTGGCCATGTTACTGCTTAACCCAAGTTTCAATTTATTTTTAAATGCGTTACATCTGTATTCCCGGTAGTTTGCAGATTTCAGCCACTCAAATTATCAGCAATGGCCACCTTATTTTTCAATAAAGGAGAATATTTATAGCTCAGGGTTGAAATAAGGGGTCCTTGGTGCTCTCTGAGCTTGGTCGGGGTTTTTTGTAGATGTTTCATTACCCAGGGCCCTTGTGATGTTACCTAGTTTGGGTAATGAAATGTCTGCAACAAGTACCCCTCACCTTACATTTCATATTGAAATAAGAAAAGTCTGAGTACTTTTATAATATAAAAAAATGTTAAAAGCCAAGTTAATATGATATTTGAATATAGTCTGAATATAATTTGAATATAGTCCAAAACTGATGGCTTAAGCAGGGCACAAATCCATCAGCTATCCATCTTTTTTGGTTTCTTATTACAGGTAGTGCTTGTTTAGTGACAAAAATATGGACATTAAGCAAAGTGCTAGTAGTCACAAATTGAAACAACTTTGGTTATATTCTTGTTTCAGCTTTCATTTGCTTTACAGTCTATGAAGGTCAAAAATGTGAAGATTGGTAGCAAAGTTACTTTTTGTGTAACTACAAATGGTCATTATATGAAATAGTTGCTAATTGAGGACTACCTATACTGTCTTTTGGGATTATTTTTCATTTCCCATTCCAGCTCCAAGAGTAGTTCCCCACCCAATCATTCCTCAAAAAGGTTGTTCACCTCTGTGATAAAACAACAATTATATAAGTAATTAGTTCTCCTTCACACTGACATAAAACTCCAAAGACGTAATAGAAACCATATTGGATTTTAATCTGAACAGTACAGTACAGGAAACCTGGCTGGTTAACAAGTGCTGTAGACCAAAATCTCTGTGTTATCAAAAGCCCCTTTCATCATCTACTACATTTAAAATCCTCATTCCAAACAGTTCGTGAATATTTAACTGCCATGAATATTTTATTTTCGAAAAGGGAGAGCTGAATAAAAGTCAGTTGAAGGAACATTACCATCATTCCATTAAATGTGGACTTTCCAGAATTCTGTTTGGGCCATGACAAAGTCAATGGTGGGCTGCACTTTTTTCTTTTTATATATTTTTTATCCCACTTTATTATTTTTACTTATTGTAATAACTCAAGATGGCAATACTCCTTCCTTCTACAACCCCATTACAACCTTGTCAAGTGAGTTAAGCTGAGTGACTGATCCATAGTCATCCAGCCAGTTTAAGAGAACCGAGCAACAACCCACATCTTGATTGTATTCACAGATAATGCACAACCAGGTAGTAACCTGTTTTATAGTTTTGCTGAAAACTACAAAACAAGTACAACTGAAGTGACCTATTTTATGATTTTGCACAAAACAGGTAGTCCTTGTTTAGTGACTGGCTTGTATAGCAACTATTTGCAGTTACAATAGTGATGGAAAAGTAACTCTGTGCAGGTTTGTAAAGCAAAAGAAAGCTGAAGATTGTAAAGTTGTGTTTCACTTAGCAAACACTTCACCTAATGACCAAGCCTCTGGTCCCAATTGTGGTCACTAAATGAAGATTATACCTGTGCTGACTCCAAACTAACCAAATAAGGCAGCTTCACCCATCGCAATAAAGCTAGGTGCTAAGGATGCTCACACCCCTGTGTACAACTGCTGATTCACCAGTACCTCTGTGGCTATTACAAGAAATAAAATATTGGGAGAGACAGATGAACAGGATGTCAGGATTCCAGCAGTTACCCCAATTAAATCATGAGTCAGGATTTGACACAGGATCTGAACCTGACATAAAATACAGATCTGCAGAGAAATATGAAAAACAAGGAAACTATTAGACCAGATCTGGATAACAGCTATGAGAGAAAAGAGGTCACAAGGAAACAATTCATCAAGATCAAATCAGGACCAAAGGACTGCAACCAGAGAAAATAAAGTTAAGAGTTAATTTCCTATACAGCGGGTAAAGATAGACTGGGCAATTTAACTGGTGAGCGAAAGGTTGATATGGAAACTGTGACAGAGGTTGTGGGCAAAGAGTAAAATGACAACCTTTGATAAAGACTCCCATTTCATGCATGCAATTATCTACAAAGCACTCTGATCTTCTCTAGTCCCTGTATAACAGTGAGTATAAGTGGGTGTATGTGTAATACTTAAGCAACAGTAATTAAGCTTATACTGGTTAATAGAGATTCCCCCACAAGCTGTGTGTCCCATGAACATTTTTTTTAACATGTGATCCCTGAACTCTTGTACGTATCTCCATTAAATGTCTGTGAGCCTAATAAATCATATTTCACTACCACCCATTCGCTGCCCCGGCTACGTGCTACCAAGACTCCGCCACACATATCTGCTTCCTGGATTAGGTAGAAAGCAAGGATAGTGGAAGAGAGCAATGCCAGGAAGAGCAAGAAATGAACTTTAAACAGAAGCGTGTAACCAGGCCATTTTCTTGCAAGAGAAAAGAAACAGCACAAGCCAACCTAAGCTGGTTGTGACTGCTGCCGGTGAAGGAATAGGATTTCCCCCCCCCAGCTCAGATACCTGATTTTGCTTCCTTATTGGCCTCTCTAAAGCTGCTTTCTTAGTATGCCACAAAGGAATAAAGACTATCTGGTTGCTTCTCACCCAGTCAGTTTTGTCTCAAGGACTAGAGAGAAAAGGGGAGACAGATAGGCAGCCGAGGGAAAGCCAATTTACTACAAATCTCAACACTTTAGATGGAGGTGTCAAAAGCTAACTTTCCACTAATGGGAAGCAATGTTTCTTGCATTCTTAGGGGGTTCATTGTTTTTAACATCCAGCTGCATTTACCCCGCCCCACTCCAGAAATGTAATTGCAAATTAAAGTTTGCCTATGAGGTACTATAGGGTGCTGGTTGTAGGCATATTTCTAAGCCCTATTTAAACCATTTTTTATGACACAGAAAGCAGGTGGCACACAATCCTTATGGAGAAATTGTGTGTGGCTTTGAGTGACATGAGCAACTTCAAAGCAGAGGATAAAACACTTATCTGTTTACTTAAAATTAACAGTTGAGGATACTTAATATGTTTATAACCCCTGATATTTAACAACACCCTTGTGGCACATACACAAATATCATTTTGTTCCTCAGCACCTTTGGGGATTGTGACAATTACTGTATATACATTGCTAATAAGTTAACTTTGCTAAGTTGACTTTGGGAGGAAACCAGAATGCCCCAAAGGAACAGAAGAGCCACGTGTAGCTTTTGCAGGTTGCAACCCCGCTTTAAAAACCTTGTTTAGCAAGTTACCCTAGGTGTTTTGAAGAACCTTTTCCATCAGTATCAGCCTGCCAGCATTTTGCCTACCACCAAGTGCAACTATTTGGGCAGGTGTGAAATGCAGGGGTGCGGGGTTGCAGTTTCCCCAGAAGTCCAGAACTGTATTTTTCAATCTTGACAACTTTTTAAGATGTATGGACTTCAACTCCCAGAATTCTCAGCCAGCAAGTTTAAAAACATGAATGTGTTATGACCTCAACGTACACTACAGTTGGGATTAGAATTTCCACTGATAAGCGAGGTGGCTGATTTTACAACCTTATATGGCACGGCTGTTAAGCAAATCACTGCAGTTAATGAAACACAGTCATTAAGCAAATCCAGCTTCCCTCATTGACTTTGCTTGTAGAAATGGGAAGTCAGAAATGTTGATCACCTGACCCTGGGACACTGCTATTGGACACTTCCGTGGACCTTTCTTCATACTTGTGGTTAGTAGAGGGGGTGTGCACTAACGTGCCTATCGTCCCTGTCATTGTATTTTTATTCTCTTATTCTTGCCCTCATTTTTGTTTGACAAATTCCAATAACGAAATAAATAAATAGTCATAAATACATGCCAGTTGTCAAGTGTCTAAATTCTGATCACATCACTATGGAGGTTATAAGTGTGAGGAGTGTTCAAAACTCTTCTTTTTAAATGCGTTATAACTTCAAATAGTCAGTAAATAAATGGTTGTAAACTAAAGACTACCTGTACCAATGGTGCTTCTTTGAGTCTCCCAGCTACAGGCTTCTAAAAAAATCCCCCAAAGGAAACTAATTTTCTCTGAACCTAAAGCTACACATGGGTCTTGTATGACATGCCAGACTATAAAATAATTTATCTCCTTTAAACATATAATGAAATGAATGGTGTAGAAAAGTCAACCTGACACCATTCAAGAAGGATAGCAGTGATCTTGGTTCTTTCCTATTAGATTACAGAAAAAAGTAACACTCAATTTTGTAATTGAAATGAGGTCCATTTTTTGCCCCCAAGAGTAATAAGGTATAATAAAAGATACTATTTGATACTATTAGCAGTTATAAGCTTTTCAGGCTTTAAAAGATTTGTGACTAAACTTGAAGCATCAATGATACATAAAAAATTGTAAATCAAGATTTCTGTTGACTAATAATGAGTCATGTCGTACATGGTTTATTTCTGTTGACAGCAATTTAACAGCAGCAGCTATAATGATGCCTTTTTGGAGTGAAATATATACCTGGAAAATCTGAATTAGCACCTAGAGTGTCAAACAATGAGGCCAAGAAACAAAGCTCTGAAAATTGAAAAATCTGATCAGCGTGGACTTTCTGCAGCCAAAGAATAGCTTGTTTACTTCACTTCTACAAATTTAATTGAGGAAGAGGAAAGAACATAAATATTTAACCTTTCAAGAAACTCCGACATTAGCTGAGTTGCAAACTGAAAACCGATATGCTTTTTAAAGCAGGTATACACAAAACATGTCAGTCTTGCAAAAGACCTTATTGCAAAAACAGATAAATACCTGTACAGCTAAAATGTTATAAAGATGGCTTTTTCATATGTTGCCCAAAATCATGGTTTGGAATGAAACACTTTGGAATCCCATGTTTCCCAGGAGTACAAATAAGACTCAGAAGAGTTGAGAAGAGCTTAAGAAAAAGAGTTGATATTTTAAAAGTGTTCTAATACTAAAAACAGGTAACATTGCAAAGAGTTTTTTTCCTTTCCCTTGAATTATGAAGTTTGTTTGAGACTTAGTGATAATCAGGTTATCCAAGATCTTGGATACATGTCCCTGACATTTAAGATTTAGCAATCGGGGAGGGAGGGGAGGACTGCATTTAAATTATATCCTTCAGGAAAATGCTAAATATCGTTTCACACAACTCAACCTGGCCTTTCAAAGAATCCCAGCTCTGCCAAGTTCAAGTGGACCTTTAGCTTAATTTGCAAAGTTAAAAGTTAAAAAAGCATCGCTCATAGACAAATTCAGCATTCCCTGGTGCCCCCCTGTATCTCCCGGACTACAGTTCTATCTCCCCATGTATCTTGCTCAGGAAAACAACTACCATAGTCTAACATGCTGGGGAAGGCTAACTAGTTCATCTAGTTTGGCAAATTCTTGCATCCACACAGCCATGCTAGATCTTTGGCCAAAGAGAGAAGATTTTGACTGGTTGGAGTCACTACTAATACTGAAAAGGTTGGAGGGGAAGGCAGCCATTCACAGTGAGATGTTGATGTGTTATGGGAGGGAGAGAGGGATTCTAGAGATATCACCAATGGGCTTTAAACTGAGAGAATTGGGAAAGCAATGGGTCCCTCCTGAAGGAGATAGCTATTCCAGCCATCATAGCAATCAAGACAACTCCTGGAAGCTGTAGTTCAACAATACAATAATATAGATTCCTATTTTTTTCAAATTCATATAAAAATGTATGTAGTCCACAAAATTGCGTAAGCCAGCTTACTGCCTTTAGGATTGTCCATATTTCTGTTTTCTGATCATTTATAATTCAGGGGATGAATCCATTTAAAAATGTGATTTAAGAAAGCAATCATAAACTTTCTTTTGAACAGCTCATTCTTTGATTTTTTTTTCCAGCACAAGACAGTCTCATGTCGTACTAATCATTTCTTGGAAGGCTCTGCACAAGTACTATGAAGCAAATGACTTTTTTTTTTAATCACTAAAGCACTTTTAGACCCATAATCTTGTATCATGTGATTTTTACAGCAATTAAAACTGGCTCCAGCACTTCACCACCCACAGCTACTATCCAATTCTGCTCTGATCTTCATAAAGGTCTAACTGTGCAATTGCTAGAGACCAGCACAGCAAAAAAGACGCTATTCCAGGCTGAAATTTCAGATAAGAAATTATAAATATTAGGAAATGACTTTAGTCATGTTAGAACTGTGTCCAAATATGTTATTTACTACAATGTAGTGTTTCCTTGCTGTATCCTATTCTAGATCAAAACTATAAACCAAAAACTTAAGAGTGAAGGAATTAAAAAACCTAGTTTCCATTCTTTGCTAAAGGTCATGCTATTAAGACATTGCTCAACATTCAAATCTATTTACAACCTTAAATATTTACTTTACAACACATCTGTTTCTGAAAACAAAGATTAAGAACCCTTTACACTTCTTTCTCAAACACAGCATTCTTGGCAAAGTGTGATAAGCAACTCTGTTTAGGGAGTGAAGATAGCACAACCAACCACCAGTTGATGTTAAAACATGTGCATGCTTCGAAGAAAGCAATCCCCAAAGCATTCCTTAAAAATTATACTGAATTTCTGTAAAAAGGAAAGGTAAATTCATTTCAGGAACACATAAAAATTCAGTCCTCATAGTAACCAACTCTGACTAAAATAAATATCATGGTACACATCTAACAACAAAAAGTACCTTTAAAATGTGCCAATTTTAAATTTGTTTCATTCCTCCCCCCCTTAGCCCATCGGCCAAGCAGAAAAAAACAGAAGGAAGGAATATCTGAGTCCTGAAGCCATTCTCATCCAGCGTAAACCTGAGGTTGCAGCGGAGGGGGCAGTTTGTCATTTTCAACATTTTCAGAGTCAATGGCCGCCAAGGCTGGGTTTGGGGCTTTAATCTCCAGAGGGTACTTCTCCACAATCTCCTGGACTTCCTTGGTGATCCCATCAGTCCAATCAATGAGGTCCCTCTCAAGCTTTTTGGCCTCACTGACAATCCTCTCCTGCCTCTCATTCAGTTGTGAGAGGAGACCAAGGTTCCTGTACATTTGGCGCATCCCCACACATACGTTAGCTGGCCAGTTCTCGGGTTCTTGCTTCTTTGGAGAGGTTTGGCCAGACATATAGCGGTCAAAGTCTTCCTGGCTCAGGTTTAAGGACTGAGCATCCAACTTCTCTATGAAGGCAACAGCACAACACTGCAAAAGCAAGAGCATTGGTTCTTTCAGGTTGCATACAGTTAACATCAACTTCATTCATATGTAAACCATCTGATGCAACTCTTAAAACCTTGATAATGAAACCTTCTGCGGAAGATAGTTTAAATTACTACTTAATAACAATAATACCAATAATAATAAATAATGTATCAAAAATTGCTCAATTTCTTTGATCAGTTTTTTGTTGGAGACCTACAAACTTAATTAGAGATTTACCTGTGCACATAGAATTCCCTTTCTAAAGCTTTTGTAATAATACATACTACAGTTTGTATGTTCTGATACATGCAAATGTTTATGCAACAGCTATGTGTGTGACAGAGTGAGACAAAGAGTGACTATACCACTCCTAGACCAACATTATCTACGGAGCAAAATCTGTAAACTACCCAAAGTCCATGACAATTGAAGTAGTAGATAAATCACACAAATAAATATAGAAAATGCACTGTTATTTTTTAAAGCTTCCATGCCTTCACCTGCTCAAACATATACCAAATGTCATGCTTAAAGGTAGGCCTGGATTAACAAAACAGAAAACTTGTACAAAGAAACTATATTGTGGGTTAATATAATGACCTGGTTTAAAAATGTTAATGTCTTGGCTGGGTTCCAATCAAACAATGAATAGCTAAGTACACAACACCACTGTAGCTCACAAACCCAATCCAAGTTTTCCTAGTTTTAATTTTAGTTCTGTGCAATAATTCAGTCACACTTGACTTGCCATTCCTATTTGGCAAACATGGCAAGAATATTGGAATAGTTATTATTGCATACTTCTTTTTTTTTTTAAAGTACATGCAGATTTTCTGGTATTTCAACAGCAAGAGGCAGAAAGTTGGTATTTTTCAATATATTTAATATATTATTTGAGTGACACACAGGATGTTAGATTTCCTTGATGTACGTGCATCATATAGCATCTCCACAGTGCCTCATAATTGTAGGTTCAAAATCCAGAAAACAGGCCAAGCACATGCTTGCTGATGTAACTATGAAGGCCACAAATAAGGACACCAAACCAGACGAGCCAAAAATTGTTAGGCGCCCAATAATTTAAATAAATAATGATGATCGTGATCTCTTCCATTAAGAGAAAACAAGGAAAATAGGTTCGGTATCTAGCAATATATTTTTCCCCAAATTCCCCTAAAAAAGAGAGTCATGATCACAGATCTACTTACCAGGTTCGTAAAGTAATATCCATCTTCCCCAGTCATCAGCCTGCTGGGATTGCAGAACCGAGTGATGTACTGAATGTTGGACTGCAGGCGAGGTGGGTTGCCCTTCAGGACAATGTAGATGAGAGTGGGCAAAAAGTCATCAGCTGAAGCTGGCTCAGCCTTTGTGGTCCTGATGGCGTTAAAGATGTGCTTGCTGCAGCTAGTGATGCAGGCCAGCTTGTCCCGGGGGACACGCTTTGAGTCCATTTCAATGATGTCTGCAAGAGGAAAACAATGTCAAGAATCAAGGGGGGGCTGCATTCATTGGCAGGGCTCTTTTCACTTTAGTTGTCCCACCCTCCATGTTTAAAGTGTTTATTAAATCTTGCATAGTATCTTTCCTTTCAAGTCTAGAAATCAGGAGACTGTGAGTTTTAGTCTCCTCTTAGGCATGAAAGCTGGCTAGGTGACTTTGGATCAATCATTCTCTTTCAGCTCACAACATTAAGTTTGGGTGATAAGCTGATTGGTCAATTCCTGTTGCAGCCAATGGATCAACGTGCAGCTGGTCTGGGGGAGGCGGGGGAATGGATCCTGCACTTGAGGGAAAATGCTAGGAAAGGAGGAGGAAAAAAAGCCTTATCAGTTAGCAGCCTTGCCGTACAAGAAGAAGAATGCAAGTTTTAATATAAGCAACCCACTAATAAGCCAAATTACCCCAAAATGATTTAGTTTTAAATAGTTTCAATTTTAAATTGTTAGCTACTTAAAAGAATGACAAGTACCAGTGCTATTCTTTGAAGAGAGAATCCTCACATGAATTAAGAAAAAAAGGAATACTTTGAAAATGCTGCTGGCTGCAATATTATCATATGTCCTTAAAATACTCTATATATGTCTGTCCTAAAACTGTTTTACAGAATATATAAGACTCTGCAGGGGGCTCAGATGATTGACAGCTGAAAGGTACAGTTACAATCAACCAGGTTATTTATTTATGACAGCTTTGAATGATGACCCCTCAGTTACTGTATTCGGCCTGCCATACGCAGGCAGTATAAAACACTGTATTAATAATGATTTTTACTGCACCAGAATAGCACAATTAAACATCTAAGTTCAGAGAGCTGCTGAATGACAATTTTCCAGTTGATGAGACAAGATTGAGAATTGCTGTGAGTTATAGATAAGCCACATCTGAATGGCCATCAATTCATAATCCCAATTCTAGAATGATTCAAGTCTCAAGCCAGAACTGCAAGGGACAGACGGCTTGATGACCCAGACTTTTGGCCTTGGGGAAATCAATTGCTATGAAAATATGTAATGGCAGAGAGTAGGCACACCATCAAAAGGAGACTTATTCTAAAATGAGTTTTAAAGAATTCCAGGCAGTTATTCCAGTGGATGAAATGAAATACAAGTAAGCAAGGAAGAGGAGAGGACAGGAAGAATTTCTTAGAAATTAGGGACACCAACTAAGTCTATACAAAGTATTCGGGTCGAATACGGGTCAAAGTATTCTTCTCAACAGTTTGTTAAGTAGTCAGTGTGAATACTTTCCATTCCCATTAAAATCCCCTTAAAAAGCCCTTCCTGGGTGGGGAGCATGGAGAGAGAATGAAACAGGTTGCATTCTCATGTCATTCTGAATTCTGGTTCTACAGCTGTTGAATGTACCAAACATTACCCTTGTAATATTATTCTTACGTGTTTTCATACTAGCATGTATAATGCTTAGCAGAAAAATTAACAAACCGTAATATAGGTTTAGATTAGTATGTATGAACCAGCCACATGAGAAATATATTCTCATGATTTTTTTTTGAGAAATCACTCCTGAACAAGGTTTTCACACAAAAAAAAGAATGTAGACACCATGGGTTAAACTCACATTCTTCTTACTAGCCTTCTGATACGAGACACGTTTGCTCCTGGGATTGACCTGATGATTTTTACTGTGGTGAAAACATTTGAGATCAATAAATATCCCCTCTCCAACCCATCAGCCCTTTACATACCTGTGATAGCTTTCACAACTACATCTGAGACTTCAGGGATTTCTTCATTGACAGGAACACAAAGCATTTGTGGAGTAACCCAGTGCAAAGCTCTGCGGGTTGATTTGAAAGCAAGGGGAGGGGAAACCACTATTACGATCTTTAAAATAGTTACAAACTATAGCACAAAACTCTGTGCCCCCAAAAATTGCTGTCAGGATTCGGGCAGTTACCCCCATGTAAATCATGAGTCTCCAGCCAAACTTCCAAAACTTCAAAAGGATTTATTGGGAATTAAAATGGCCGGCACTGCCTGGGTGTAGCCAACTCTGAGACACATAATTCATTGTTACCCTTGACGCTGGTTTTCCCCTCCACACCCCTGGGTGTATCGTAATTCATATTCTCCAATAGGACACATCCATAGCCAGAGTCATCAATCATGATCCCCTGTTAGCATTTTGCAAGGCAAAAACTTCAGTCACCTAGTTACTATCTTTGAAAACATTTAGGGAATGCACTTTCGGTTTGCAAGCTGCCACACTGCTCCCCCCTCCCTTTCTGTTGACAACTCTAAAAAGACCATAGAAATATTTTATGAGTTGATAGTTGCATTCTGGAAAACAAAAGCAGAGAGTAAATATTTAGTTTTTTAAATAATTAATCTGCTTTTATTTTTTAATTTAATTTCTTATTCATACAGCCTAAATCATCTAGTTCAAGTCCTATAGGGTTTTAGAGACCAATATCAACGTCATGAGAAATCCATTCTTAGGCATGATTTTGATGTTATATATTTTGACTGCCAAACCTGGAAAATCTGCAATCTGTCCTACATCCATCTGATTCAGAAAAGAGAGGTAGTCCTTAATTTACAACTATTCATTTAGCGACCATACAAAGTTACAATGGCACTGAAAAAAGTGATTTACGACTGGTCAATGGAGGAAGCTAATCTGATTGATTAGTTTATCAACCTACATGATTCACTTAACAACTGCTGTGATTCGTTTAACAACCACAGCAAAAGAGGATATAAAATTGGGCACAATTCAATTAATTGCCACCCTACTTAGTAATAGAAATTGTGGTCCCAGTTGTGGTTGTAGGCCTGGCGGGGGGAGGGGGGGAAATTCACTTTGGTGCCAACTCCATTGGTCTTTGTGAAGCCTACAACATAAATGTTAACATTTGGGTAAACTTTTCCTCAATGTGCTCCCATTCATCTATTCACATGTAACTTTGTGTTAAGGAGCTCATTTGTAATCTCCAGTGATACATCCTTATAGACAAAAAAAATGTATGAATAGAAAACCCAATTACAATCAGATACATTATTTTTCTTAATGTGTAACATTGCATAAAATTAGCACCTCGTAAGCTTCTTGTTCTTGCTCTATGCCCTACAAATTGAATGATAGCAGCTGGCCTTATGACATGCTTTTATTTTCATTTGAGTCAAAAAATATATTGGCCAATTGACCAATTGGCCATTTTTATAGCATATGCATATATTTTGCGTATGTAAAAGTCCAAAAGCATTCAATCCTTAAAGAGGAACCATCTATTGCCAAAGAGCTTTCTATATGTCCTAGGCACTTGGTCGGTTTGAGGCCAATCTACTGGGCATAGCAGGCAACTAGGTCAGAAATTGAAAAAGATGACATTTGATAAATCAGGATAGTGAATATATGATCTCTGTACTATTCTTCTATTTTCCTGTCAAAAGTATATTTTGAAATTAAAGCATTTCATTTATTCATTCATTCAGACAGTTTGAAATATGGCATTTTAGACTGTAATGCATTTATGTTTTCTGTCTAGAAATTAATTCTCCAAGCTCTGCAATATTTTTGAAATTACTGCAGAAAAATGTCTGGATGACTTGACTTTTAGATATTCACAGGGAAATAATTTTATTAGTTGATATTTGTTTAGGTAGGTAGTCATGAAACACTAACTACATATTTTTCAAGAATGCAACGAAAGAAAGCAATATAAAACATTGTAAGAAGAGCTTTCAAGATGATATATTTCAAACTGAGTAATCCCCAAGGTTCCTCACATATTGCTCTTTTAAAGAAAAGAGATCAGTATAAAGTTCAATTGGTTTCACTGTTCCCTTTGAGAAATCTAAATTATATTGGACCTTTAAATCCTTCAGAAGGATACAAACGTTTACTGTTTTTCATTGTTGTTTGTATGATGTACCGATATTATTTAATTTTATCGCACAAAAGCTCAATCTGCTAATACTACTGTAAAAGTTTTTTTTTTATTTTGACCATAAATTTAATATTGGTTATTCCAATAAAATAATTAAGGATTGGCATGGCATCTCTCTGAGGAAGGCAATGAACTGAAACATTACACGACATAGATAAAATGGCCTAAAACAGTGAGAGTAATCGTTCCCTGTTGGCAATAGTGCAGCTTTTAAAAGTTCAACTACCTCAAAGAGAAACCTGAGAAAGGTAAGAGAAAAACGGCTACAGCTGGAATCATCCAGGTACAACTAGGTAACAAATGTTAAAGGATCCTGCATCTGAAAGAGAGAAACTAGTCCTAAAGTCAAACCTGATTCTTCTCTGGACAGCCAGATCTTTCTTCTCATCCTCCGTGGTTTCCGGGCAGAAAACGTATTTATACAAGCGGGTCATTATGTATTTCTCCACTTGATCCGTCACTTTTTCCACTTTTTCTGGAGGCACTGAAAAAGACACAGAGATAAAACAAACACATTTTCACAATCACCACAATCATGACCGTAATTGACTATACATCAACTAAAAAGCCTAAAAGTTATATTAAAGCCTAAAAAAATATGAAAAGTTAGAAGATATACAAGACATGGATTAAAACAGAAAGTGTGTGTGTGTGTGTGTGTGTGTACACACAAAATATATACGTATATATAAAAACAAGAGTCTAAAAGAAGAGCTAAGAACATTAGCAAGGGAGTGGGGGAGCATAAAAGTTTTGTATAAGAAAACCATATCAAATTGCAGAGTACTCTAATATGAAGAACTAAGTACTTATTAAGAGAGTTCTAACACATCCAGCTTCTTCCTCTTATCATCACAGCAATTGTTTGAAATTAGACATTTTTTTACCCTCCTTCTATTAAAACATCACCTACAGTAACATATTATTTGAGAGTGGGTATGATGTAGTAGTTAAGATGCTGGACCAGAAGCAGGGAAACCCAGGTTCCAATGCACCTGTAGGCATGGAATGCCAGGGCCAGCCATCCCTCTGAGTCCAAGGAAACTGAAAATCAAAGCCCTCGTTGCACCATTCATTGAGAAGCTTTGCTATAAATACTAGGCGAGCACAGTGCAAAATAAGCCAGCAGCTAAATGGAACCTTGCACTTAGGTGGAATAAATGCCAAGAAGAACCTAACAGAACATTCTTTAGTCTGTAGCCAAAAACTCCCCAGCAATAGCTCCAGTGAAAGTAGAGAGGCTTTTTTCACGGAGTTTTACTTTACCCAGAAAAAAAAAATAGAAAACGATCACAATTGAACCCAAAATTTCCATTGCTAAAGAAAGCAGTTAAGTGAGCTATGCCCCATTTTATGATTTTTTGCCATGGTTGTTAAACGAATCACTACAATTGTTAAGTGAATCATGCAGTTTTTTTGTGAACCTGGTTTCCCCCATTGACTTTGATAATCCCAGGTCCTTGGAGGCTGTAACCATCGTAAATACCTGCCAGTTGCCAAGTTTCCAATTTTGATCACAAACCATGGGGATGCTGCAATGGTTGTATGAACAACGATCATGTCACTTTTTTCAGTGCCACTGTAACTTCAAAAGGTCATTAAATGAATGGTTGTAAGTGAAGGACTACCACTATACCTGCAGGTTTATGTGTACGATTTACACATACAAATAGTCTTTGACTTACAACTGTTTGTTTAGGGACCGTTTGAGGTTACAACGGCACTGGAGGAAAAACATACAACCATTGCAGCATCCCCATGGTGACCAAAATTTGGACACTTGGCAACTGACATCTATTCATGAAGTTGTAGTGTCCCAGTGTCATGTGATCACCTCATGTGAACTTCGGACTAGCAAAGTCAATGGAGAAGCCAGATTCACTTAGCCGCCATGTTACTAACGTGACTGCAGTGATTCATTTAGCAACTGTGGAAAGAAAGGTGGTAAATGGAGTGCTTAGCAACTGTCTTGCTTAGCAATGGAGCTATTGGGCTCAACTGTGGTCTTAAGTCAAGGACTAACTGTTAAACCCCTTTTCAATAAAAATGTAATTTAAATTCTGAACTTTGGGATTCTAGAAAGGCTGAGTTTAGGACTTTCGATTCCTTTCGGCAGCCTTCGTCCATACTGCATTGGTGAAGGATTTCTTCTTGATAAGATAGGGACCAAAATGTGTTCCCCACCAGCAGCATCACTGAGGCAAAAGTCCCCCCCCCCAAGTCCACTCCAAGCACAGACATGAAGAAGCACATTTATAAAATTGTATCCATAATGGTTATTACCCTTCTTTTTCCTGAGTTCCAAAAATAAAATGGGAAAATATGTAAGAACAATACCTTTCCAGCGAGTCTGTAGCTTATCTGCCACATTCTGATAGAGGCTCTGAGCATATTCAGACTGTTCCTCAATACTCAACTCCTATAAAGAGAAATCAGTCATGTGTGCGAGAATGGGCAATCCCCAAATGTGAGATCGCATAAAATCCAAGTACATATTATTCTGTTCATTGTTCATATGGGGGCCAGATTAAGTCCACGGTGGTAGAACTTTTACTCTTCCTTCTGCCCTATAAGCTGTCCTATAGTTCAATGGAGGTCCCAATCTTACAAATAACACACTGAACTCTTCATAGAACCAGACAGCATAAGGCAGGCGCTAGAGGCTGCATATCTTTTTCCAGATCAGATCGTTTATTTTCAGGTCAACCAGTAACTTTAGTAAGATTCTCAGAGAAGATGCAAAGTTTCTCAGAGAGGATGAAAAACATTAATATACATGAAGAAGGGGAGGTTATGTCAAGGGCAATCAGTGCTGAGAAATGTCAAAAAAGATTTGATCATACATTATTTCGTAAGTATACCGGTAGTAAACACATATTTCATATTTCTTGAAAGGGAAGAATCTATACATACTAGATTAGAAAAAACTTTGATCTCTGCATTTCTGTGTTGCAAACAAATCTAATATGAGTCTGCTATTTAAAAAGTAAACTTCAGGTAGTATTCAACTTAGACCATAACAGAGCCCAAAATTTCCATTATAAGTCATGATGGTTATAAGTCGAGGCAGCCACAAGATCAACTCAATTTTATGACCTTTTCTGTAGCAGTCATAAAGCGAATGTAACAGTTGTTAAGTGAGTCTATTCATTCCTATGGGTATTTTTTGCTAGAAATAGCAATAGCACTTAGACTCATATACCACTTGATGGTGCTTTACAGCGCCCCTCTAAGCAGTTCACAAGAGTCAGCATGTGGCCCCCATCAATCTGGGTCCTCATTTTATTGACCTCAGAAGGATGGAAGGCTGAGTCAACCTTGAGCCGGTCATGACTGAACTGCTGGCAGTCATCAGAGTTAGCCTGCAATATTGCGTACCAACTACTGCACCATCACGGCTTTGTCCTAAAGACTAGAAACTAACAAGAATAAGTATAAATCATGATCACATAACTGCAGAATGCTGCAACCAGCTGCAAAAATAAATCAGTTCTGTGACCACAGGAATGTGTGTGTTTGCCAACATAGGACCTCCAGAATTTGATCATAAGTAATTCCGGGAAGTTGGGGGGAGGCATTCATCATAACTTTAAATTAAGTTATCATTAAGCAAAATACTATCTGTATTTAGGCAAAAAAAACCCTCCCCTTAATCTCCTTTCACATAAAAGCAATATACTTTTCTCCTTCTTTAAATATCATGTTTACGGATTGCTTCCCAGGCAGGTCATAATTGAAATTCATTCCATTTCCTGCCAGGCCCCTTCTAATGCTTTTGCTACCTTCACCATGAAAGGTGCTTCATCCTCTCCTTGTACTCCACATCCAGAATTTCACCCCTGCAGAGAAAACCCCAAATGAGTCATCAAGGCCAGCAAACCCCTCACCCTGCAAGAATGGCTCACCCGCTTGCGATGCATCGTGTCCAGGAACAGTTTGCACTGCTTGTAGACCTCCTGGCCAGCCCTATTGTAGGTCTTAAGAAATTCAATGAAGTCCTTGGACACTCTATCGGTTTCAATGCTGACCTGCCTACTGATAGAAGGACTAGGCGCCTTGGCTTCTGGGACTTCTACAAAAAGAGGGAATAGCACACTGTTACAAATAAAAATTACTCAACTTTCTTAGTCAGAGGTGTCTTATGAGCAACAGATGAAAAAGAAGCTATTTATTGTCGGAAAAAAACACTCTACACACAAAACCTTGAAGGCTTATTTTCTACTACTTGTAAGCTAAACTAGAATTGCAGCCAATAAGACTTTCTCAGATGGAAATAACAACCTCAGATGTCTGCTGCATGACAGACACCATTTATCTAGAGTCAATTTTCCCCAGGTATCAAATGTTTAATCAGACCTTGTGCCCATGTCCTACTTTTTAGAAAAGTGGCTGATTAAAGCAATTAACTAACACATGCTACTTATCAAACCTATTCTCAGAGGCAATATATGTAAGCTGCAGTCTTCCATGTATCACTGAGACAAATCTTGTAAAGTATTTACAGAACTAATGTAAGATAGTCCATTAATCTACTATCACTTATAGCATTTTCTGGAAACACTCCTTCTATCTTTGCTCAAGCTGCCATAACTTTAAAAACTAGAGATATAGGATGTGTTTAACACGCTAGCTTCTCCTTCGAACATTTTTCATGTTGGTGTTAAATACAGCAAGAAAAATATACGTAATTACATATGTAGATATGGTTGACTCAGATTCTACTAATAGACTAAAAACACAGCAAGTACTACTTAGTAAAGACTGGAATCCACCACTGTTGATATTTTTACAAATAGTCAGGTGATACAATTAGATCTCAAGAAGGAAGGAGGGGTATTAAGAAAGAAAAACAGAATTTCAAATGTTAATACAAACCCAACACCACCTATGAGGGCATTTTATATTATGTAAACTTTTACTGAAATATGACACTGAGACATAAACAAATAATGGATGCAAAACTTTAAAGGGAATAGCAAAAAATAAATAGCATAACGAACAAAATATGGATGCAAAATTTTAAAGAAATAGAACACAACAATGGAAAGAATCATGGCCTTATCTATAAAACCCATACCAAATGATAACCCAAAGGAAGATTGGTATGTAGTATTTTACAAATGATATACAACTCCATCAGTAATATCTAAGATTGACAGATCATACTGTAATAAATATTGGAAATGTCACGAAAGGAAAGAATTGTTTCAGTGATGTTGGAATGTCTAACTCTGTAGTAATTTTTAGAAATTTATTTTGCTTTCTATTATACTCTGTGACATCGTTCACCATAAATTTAAAGTATATTTCTTTTATCCCTTACTATAATATTATATTAATATAAATTTAAAATGTCAGTTTAAAAATTTTCATTGCCTATTTCTGTCGAGCTAGAATCAATTATCATATTTTTCACCACAGAAATATCATTTCACGTAGTACAAATTCAAATAATACGATTATTTCCTGTGATTCATTAATTGCACTAATGGAGATCTACCTGTATTGCAAAATAGCAGGTGTATAAAAAGGAAGAAGTGAGAAACCTAATAGGGTTTTTTTTCTGTTTTGTCTTTTTCTACTTTTTATTTTAATTCTCCCTATTTAATTCTCCCTAAATTTGCTCTGTACATCTATTTTCCCTTTCATTAACATAACAGAGACATACATACAACGCAACACAATGGAGATTTTAATATTAAATAATCTGCTTAAGACAAAAACCTTTATAATATAACAAACCCTTTCATGCGCATCTCAGCTTTTTTCAATATTAACCTCAACTCTGAATGAAAAAGCAAATAATTGAACAATAGTTAAATCCAACAATTTCATTGTTAGCTGCTCCCTTTTAGCTCTTTATAAGGAGATAATTACAGTCAGAAAAGTGTAATTACATACACAGTCAGAGTCCACCCAGATTTTATTTATTTGGACTTGCAGGATCCAATCTAAGTGGGTCATTGGGACCAGAGGTTTAGTCTTCCGAGCTGGAGCCCATCTTCAGGGAACTTCTTCCTACATTTTGGCAGAGAAACGTTAGCTGAGGATGGGCTTTTGAATCCGAAAGCTCGGAAGACTAAAGCTCTGGTCCTGGTAACTGACCCAGATTGGATCCTGCAACATTATCCTGGGACGTGTATATGTGGACTTTTTTATCCCACCTTTATTGTTTATTATATTCAAGGTGGTGAACTTACTCCTTCCTCCTCCCATTTTCTGCATAACAACAACCTTATCAGAGAAATTGTGGTGGCCCAAAAAAACCCAACCAGCATTCTTCCTGAAGTTCACAACAATATAGTAGATTAAACACCCAGCAAGGTGAAGGACATGACATTTATTTATTTTTTAAATTAATTTAAAATAAGAATAAACTCAATGGCACAAGGAAGCCTGAGAGGAGGTATTAAACTGACACTATATTGTCCATTCCCCAGTTTAGTATATGCCAAGGGAGTATCATGAGACAAGCAGCAAATGAGTCTATATTAGCCAAACTATTCAATGAATGATGCATCCATGGAAATACTGAAGATGAGTTCTTGACATGACAGGCAATAAAAGGGGCAGTGAAATATAATAATGTAAATTTGGTTAACTATAAAATACCCAGCAAGTTGTATGGACCTAATGCATATTCAGTACACTGATATATCTGAATACATTTTTCACCTAGGTTAAAATGCATAGTATTTGGAGCCCTTCCAAAAAGAAACAAAATGCAAGACTAAAAAGTTATTTTATCTAAACAGCAGCATAAATTCACCCACCTTTCAGTTTACTAACCAGCGCTATTCAGAATGAAGCACAGAAGATGCAAATGTAGCAGGATGAAGGGAAAGAAGTAGACAAAGAAATAAAACATAAAGAATTTTAATCAGCACCTCACAAATGCAAGCCAAACACTAATGCATCTAACACAGAGAACCAATGATTAATGTGAGCACAACAAGGAATGAAGAATGCTGAAAGCATTTGTTATGAAAACATGGCAGCTTACTTCACATTTTTTAGCAGGTGGGAATTTATAGGTTTGCTGACAAGTGTCTGAACTCCGAGAAGTCTGATATTGTTGTAAGCTGCCGTAATTCAGCAGCATACAAATTGAAGAAACAAAGAATACTTGGTTTTCAAGACCTATTTGTTCACAAATGATTTGTTACATGCCTATGCAGAAGTTTAAATTCTTTTTAAAATTTCAAGAAATAAATGCAATCATTCACATAGTCATAAGGACAGCAGGTTATTACTATACTCTTGGGTTGACCCTATATGTTAGTGCAAAAAATCGAAAGTGTAACTAAGGCTTATGCAGTATTTCAATCATACGTTTACCATATTTTCCTTTCTCTGCTTCACTCGAGTCAGCTATAACATGAGGTACTTTCTATGATAACATACATTGGATTGTTCCAAGTCTTCCACACATCTTCTATAAAAGACTTGGAACAATCCAATTGGTTTGCTTCCAACCCCTCAAGGAACCCCCAAGACTCTAACTCCTAGCCAATATGAAGTAATGCCTCAGATAGATTCATCAAGATTGCGTCAAAAATCCCAGTTCTTCCTGCAAACTTCCTTAGGATACATGGGGAGTTCTTGCCAATACTAGAGCATCGTATGCTACTGACCTTACACACGGGGAGAGGAGGTTTCTAACCCAATTGCATATTTTAAAAATTACAAACGAAGTCCCAAACATATAAAGCTATAATGATCTTTACTGGCCATTTATACAATAATGCTATTAAATAACTGCAAGAGTTAAATGGCTTTTAGCTAAGCTGCATATTTTATGCAAGGGATGGCAGGCAGCCTTGTATCCAATTTCTATCTCCGATCTACAGTATTTGGCAGAGTTCATGTCCCCAATCTTAGGCTTATATAATTCTTTTTATATTTCCATTTCCAAAGAAGAAACAAGTCCCAAAACACAGCTTGCGTTGCTAAACAGAAAAAGGAAAACAATGCTGTTTTCCAGTATTTCCTAGGACAATTATTAATTCCACATGCCTAAAATTGTTCTGGAAGAGCAAAAAACTCAAACATACAAAAACAAAAAGGCCACAATCATGAAAGTGTCCAGCAGAGCTGCTACAAATGGCTTTTTAAACACCACTGCTTTTAAATTCCTGCCAGGAAAAACTAATCACAATGTTTGCAGGGTACGTGATCCAGTTCTGCAACTATGACTACAGCAGACAATGGTCAAAGTGTGCTACTGCAGCACACGGTGCAATAAAATAAGAGAATGACTTGACAACATGCATAGAGGAGATCAGCAACAGCTATTACACTTGATATCTAATTGAAGCCTGTGGACGCACAGGTAGGATATCTCTAAATGCCAGACAGCAAGACAGTGAGATGATTATCTTTTTATCAGCAGGGCTGAAAGCTAGACCTCTGTTCTGATCAACAAGGAAAGCAGATCCAGCAACAAAATTTCAAGAGTTATATTAATGACATACCTCAGCTGTTTTCCAACAAAGAAAATATTATAAAAGGCAGATAATAAAGCAATGGTACACATTAATAATCCATTGCATTACTTAGAATGGCAAGTCCTTAGTCAGAGGTTACATATTACTCATTGTAAGATGGTGAGGACACCCAAGGGAGGAATATGACTTTCATGCCCCACTGATTCTATTCAGTGGTGGGATTCAATTTTTTTTACTACTGGTTCTGTGGGCATGGCTTGGTGGGAGTTTCAGGGGAAGGATACTGTAAAATCTCCAGTCAGAGGGGGTATTGGCCAGTTCTCCGAACTCAGTGGTGGTATTCAGCTGGTTCGCACCGATTCAGGTGAACCAGTAGCAAGGATTTGGTGTGGGTTGCTGAACCGGTAATAACTTCTGGCTGGCCACGCCCCCAACCCAGTCGCTGCTTGCTTGCCCCCCCCCATCCAATGCTCTCTCACTCCATCCACCCGATACTTGCCCGCCCAGTCACTCAAGGTATTTCTTTTTTTTTTTAACCTCTCAACAAGCCAGGATTCCCCTCGCTTCTTACTGTGATTGGGTGGGCATGGTTTTCTTTGCAGCACCTCACCCCCACCCTGTTTTTTGGGCCTTCCTGGCCTCAGAGCAGCTTCTAGGGGGGCGTTTACAGCCATATGCCTGGAAGACTGCAGATTGGGGAAGGCTGCATTTAGTGTGTGAGAGGGCAACTAAGCCTTTGAAAAAAATCAACTCTGTGAGTCGAGCTCTACTTCTCATGAATCCATGGACACATCCAAACAGTTCTCTCACCAACATTATGGAAGTGGGTTGCAAGTGCTTTCTTCAAGGCCACCTTCTGACTTCCCCCAGTTCTGGTATTTCCCAATAGTCAATATTTGGTTAAGAGAGTAAGATGGCCTTCAGTAGCCTCTGAGCCTAGACAAGATCAGCCAAATGCTCCTAACTGAATACTGCACTTCAGAGTAGCCAATATTTTTTTAAAGATGTAAAACACTCTTTGCAGTCTTCACTACCTTTTCTAACTGCATTTTAAAAAAGGATGTGACAAATCAACTACACAGCATATTTAAAATGTTACTACCTACTTGGCGTTTAACATGCATACTGTTTGAGAAAATGAACTTCCACATTATGCTGTGCTCCTGATGCTAACAGGTAATTGGGCAAGCTTCTTGAGAACTCTAGAAGTTATGGTTGAAAAAGGCTGAGTGAAAAAGTAAACACTAAAAACATTTGGGTTTTATTTTTTATTATAGTATTAGATATGAGAAGTGTAAAGTTTGGTATCTCCAGCATCTTCTGGCTGAATTATATTAAAAAATAAAACCTGACTACATACAGAATAAATTGGTACGATAAAATTCAGAAAAAAGAACCTTAATCTTTCATCAAAACTATTTGGCTTAAAAATATATACAGCAGCCAGTCTGAACAGTCTTTAAAACACTTGACAGAGAGCTGACAGAAGCCATAAATAATCCGCCCAAATGAATGAAAATAAGGAAAAGCACCACAGCATGCATCTGAAATCCCTTAGAAAATTAATTCTGTTAAAACTGGTTCTCACTGTTCTCATCTTTGGAAGCCAGGACAGTAACAAGAATTCCAACAGGAGTGTTTTTTGTTTTTTTAAAAAAGCATAAGATTTTATACTATACACACAGTCTCTCTTTTTTTAAGAGTACACATTTAGTTTTGGATGGAAAATACACTGGAATTGTGTGGATACTCTCTACTGAAATATTAGAAGCAATATTAGAATAGCTCATTTCCAACAGTTAAACTCATTTATTTCTCAAAATACATGAGTAATTTCTGTTTTTTCACTGACCAAAATTTTGGTCTGAGCAAAATTTTGATCTAATTGATCAATAAAGTGCCTTACAATTTGCCTGTTCAAAAAATATTTTATTAATCAAATTTATATAGTCAAAATTAAAATACTTAGATTCAAAATGATCAAGAATTCATCGATTTTTAGCTTTGCTTGAAGATTAATAGATGCAAGGGTTCCTTTATAACTTAACCAAGCAAATATTTAAGTAGAATTTACAGTATTTCCTGTTGAAGGAAAAAAAACAAGGTTTCAGCTCCATAATCATTATTTTTTAAACTCCTTCTATTGTCTATACCTCTCTTTAGCATACCTATTTAGGTTTAGAAGATACGGTAAGTTACTCCTGCCATAATTCTAGCTTGGCTCCTGCATAGCCACTAAAAGAAGCACGCGCACGGTTTGACCCTCTGTGCTTTATTACCTTCAGCAGGAGAAGCAAGCTCCCAAGACGGAGTAAACATCTCCTTCAAATGCCTTAGAAGATTATCAGCACTGACTTCTTCCTCAAGCTGTTCAGGCTTAAAACTGGATTCCTGAATGGCTAGAGCAAATGCAAAACAGCAAGCAGGACAGCCACAGGCAACAGGGGAAATAAAGAAGAAGGGAGGCAACGGATCTAGGGTTCCTGGTCTGATGCACAGAAAGAGGCGGCAGTATAATAGCTTGGACATCTGGGGGTCAAGCACTTTGAAAGTGATGACTGAAGAAGGAAAAACATATTTCAAAACGTAACAAGCGCAGGATGGGCGGCACGTGAAAACAAGCAGTTTTGAGGAAACATGCAACCAGCTCTAAGGTTGATTTAATATTCCAAAATGCATGTGCACATGAAAGATGTTAGTAGCCAAGAGTAACACACACACACAAAAAGCAGAAAGGAGGTGTTAAAGTGCTGACAGTGGAATGACAAGATTTTAATCATGGCCATTGAGTGGATAGGCCAATATCTAAACACAATTTTCTGTTATTCCTTGTATGCCTACCTGAACACTCCACCGTCAAAACATTTCTCTGGACCCACTACTGTTGCTTGATTAATAGCAAGCTGACACTTTAGTCTTTCCAGTTGTAGTCCCAAAGACGCCCCCCACTCAAAAAAAGGCAATAGGGCTTTGTTGTTGTTTTCTTTGAAAACAATTCATTTCTCATCCAAGAAGTTTCTTTAGTTCTTGGGTAAGAAATGAAATATTAAAAAAACAAAACAAGAAAGACCAGTTGCCTTTCGGACAAAGTACCTTTGGAACACCCATGACCTGGATGATTGAGAATCTCCAGAGATATTTTTCAGTTGTAGTAGACAGAATTTGAAATGGTTTTCCAAAATGCACGCTTAAGTCATAAGTGCATAAGTACACCAACGTGCCTACTGTCCCTGTCCTATTGTTTTTTTTTTCTTATATGTACCCATTTCATGTATTCATAACTATGTATATACTTATACCTATTTTCTTGTAAGCGATTGACAAATCAAAATAAATAAATAAATACAAATAAAATAAAGTCCACCACTGCTAATTTCAATCAGCAGCAGTTTTATTCCAGCTGGTGTTGTCTGAATGTTGTTGTAAAATTTAATTTTAACTGCTCCTGAATTTAATTGATACTTGTATTTTGCCATTTTATTGTTCCTTAAATTGTTGATTTTTGTAAAAAAAATGATAAGAGGGTTATAAAATTAAGTAAAAGGTACTTAAACACAAATCAAATTTGACAAATATTTATGCAGCCCTATAAAAAAACTTAGTATGTGGCTTTCATATGCTACTCATTTGTGCTAATTTTAGTAAGAAAAGGGATACAATTACCTGCTTTCATCAGATTGCAAGAAACTTTCATTCACACAGGTCCCTTAAAATTGCTGCACAGCTGTTGTTTTTCTGTGTTTCAGAACTACCTTAATATTTCTGCATGCTAATGTTTGCTTTGTTTAAACCTTTGAGTTTCTTCATATCAGTCCATGCTCAAGCAGTTTTGTAAGAACAACAAACAAATGTAATAAAATCAGTCTCTTAGATCTTCCTTTTTTCCTTAACTTTTTCCCTTCTTTGGTTGACACAGAATACCTACTGAAAGATTTGATAAGAACCCTTTCTTACCTAATCTAGAGTCCTGAACTTTAAGCATTCATTTTTGTTTATTATTCAGAGGACAAAACATGACACTGAATTATGGCTTAAGATCTGAGTCCACAGTCTTGCTTGCTTCCAACAACTTATTGCTCAATATGTTTATCAGTGATTCATCACTTGGAAGGTAGCTCCCTATCTGAAAGTCTCAGAATTATGACTGGTTATCCTAATGACCCTTGGAATGAAAAATCCCTCAGAATTTCAAAGTAACTATTAAAAATGTTTATCCAAATGCTGGACATGAGATCATGAGAATTTCAAAGTATCTAAACCAGCGGAGCTGTTTCACAATCAAATAATGATAAGGGGCACCTTTAACCACAGCACTGACTTCTGATATTCACCAATATTACAAAAATGAAGAGACTGAGGTTCGTTCATACCATCCTCTGATGTACCGATAGTCCTCGACTTACAACTATTTGTTTAGCATCTCTTCAAAGTTATGACAACACTGACTTATGACCAGTCCTCACATGTATGAGTGTTGTAGTGTCTCGGGGTCAGGTGATCAACATTTACAAACTTCCAAAGAGGTTTCAGACAAGCAAAGTCAATGGGGGAAGCCAGATTCTTAATGATTACAACGAAGAAGTTCACAAAACTAGGCACAACTCATTTAGCAACTGCATCCCTTATCAACAGAAGTTCCAGCTCCAGTTGTGGTTGTAAGTCAAGAACTGCCTGTAAGCCTCTCCAGAAGTCTTTCAGGTTCAGCTGTGTGCATTTGCAGGAGACCTACTATTGCTGAACCTGAGAGATTATGGCTTTCTAGAGTTTAGAATGCCATTAAAAACCCTCTTCTGGCCAGTTTTTGGCTCCTAATATTTTAATCAGCTGCACAACTGTTTTAGCAATCAAGGCAGTGTATGTGAAAGACTTTCAATGCTGATGTAAGACACTCTAGAACCTTCTACTACTATGAAACTTCTACTTTCCAGATAATAGTTAGAAGATTCCAAGGGAAATTACTTAGATGGCAGAATGTCCAGAGCAGATGCACACAAGAAATGGAGATCAATGAATCAGATCAGTACGTTCCAAGCAACTTCTTCCATAATAATGTCCTTAAGAAGCAAACATTTCATTTCTTCTGTCTACCTTACCCTTCTTAGTTCCAGGACGCGAAGATGCTCCAAAGAATTTCTTCACTGTTGCCACTTTCCGCAGCTTCTCACTTGTTTTTTTTTCCTCAAATTTTGTGAAAGTTAGTGACTGAGCCCCATGAGTATGAGTATTAGCATAGGCCTCTTCTTCTTCACGCTGTAGTCTACCATTGGGAAGAATAATAAACAGTCTCAGTTCTCTTAAAAAGTATTGCCAAACGACTAGCAACATCCTTATACTATGCTGCTAGACCCAGGCTTCTTAGGGGTATTCAAACTATTTCAATTTCAAAACACCCCATTTCTTGTTCAAAGCAATTGTTTCACATACTTGAAACAAGCTATTTCAACCATTCTGAAAGTTATTACAGTCTGAAACAGTGTATTATAGCCTCAAAATAATTGAGTACATTTCCAGAATCACTGAATTAGATTGTTCAGATTACACAAAGCTACCGGCTAGAGGTGGCTTCCATGAAAAATAGGCACAAAGAAGCCAGACTCCAGAGCTTTGTCTATATTGTGCAAACCAAAGGAAGTGCCAGAATAGAAACTACTGAACCATGATTGTCTGTCAGTATTCTTTTCTTGATGCTCTTCAGAAAAGTGATGAATGCTACATCAATGAGAAATATCATCACAGTTCACTTGGTAGGTTAACATTATTGTTTGCACTATTGTTTACCAATGTACACATTTACCGGTCTGCGCTGCTAAATTTATACTGGTGCTAAGTGACTTATGGAAAACCAAAGACTAGAAACACAAAGCATCAACCAATATACTGTACCTACAAGTGAAACTCAGAAACTTAGAATATCATGCAAAAGTTCATTTATTTCAGTAATGTAACTTAAAAGATGAAACTAATATATGAGATGGACTCATTACATGCAAAGCAAGATAGTTCAAGCCGTGATTTGTCATAATTGTGATGATGGCTTACAGCTCATGAAAACCCCAAATCCACAATCGCAGAAAATTAGAATATTACATGCAATCAATAAAACAAGGATTGTACATAGAACAATATCGGACCTCTGAAAAGTATAAGCATGCATATGTACTCAGTACTTGGTTTGGGCCCCTTTTGCAGCAATTACTGCCTCAATGCAGCGTGGCATGGAAGCTATCAGCCTGTAGCATTGCTGAGGTGTTATGGAAGACCAGGATGCTTCAATAGCGGCCTTCAGCTCTTCTGCATTGTTTGGTCTCATGTCTCTCAACTTTCTCTTGGCAATGCCCCATAGATTCTCTATGGGGTTCAGGTCAGGAGAGTTTGCTGGCCAATCAAGCACAGTAATCCCACGGCCACTGAACCAGGTTTTGGTGCTTTTGGCAGTGTGGGCAGGTGCCAAGTCCTGCTGGAAAATGAAGTCAGCATCCCCATAAAGCTCGTCTGTGGAAGGAAGCATGAAGTGCTCCAAAATCTTCTGATAGACGGCTGTGTTGACCCTGGACATAATGAAGCACAGTGGACCAATACCAGCAGATGACATGGCTCCCCAAATCAACACAGACTGTGGAAACTTCATACTGGACTTCAAGCATCTTGCAGTATGTGCCTTTCCATTCTTCCTCCAGACTCTGGGTCCTTGGTTTCCAAATGAGATGCAAAAGTTGCTCTCACCAGAAAAGAGGACTTTGGATCACTGAACAACAGACCAGTTTTTTTTTTCTTTAGCGCAGGTAAGACGATTCTGACGTTGTTTGTTGTTCAGGAATGGCTTGACAAGAGGAAATACGACATTTGAAGCCCATGTCCAGGATCTGTCTGTGTGTAGTGGCTCTTGATGCACTGACTCCAGCCTCAGTCCACTCCTCCCCAACACTTTTGAATGGCCTTTTCCTGACAATCTTCTCCAGGCTGCGGTCATCCCTGCTGCTCGTGCACCTTTTTCTTCCACACTTTTCCCTCCCACATAACTTTCTATTAATGTGCTTTGATACAGCACTTTGGGAACATCCAACTTCTTTTGCAATTACCTTTTGAGGCTTTCCCTCCTTATGGAGGGTGTCAATGATGGTTTTCTGCACAACTATCAGGTCAGCAGTCTTTCCCATGATTGTGATTCCTACTCAACCAGACTGAGAGACCATTTAAAGGCTCAGGAACCCTTTGCAGGTGTTATGGCTTAATTAGCTGATTAGAGTGGGACACTTTGAGCCTAGAATATTGAACCTGTTCACAATATTCTAATTTTCTGAGATTGTGGATTTGGGGTTTTCATGAGCTGTAAGCCATAATCATCTCAATTATGCCACATCACAGCTTGAGCTATCTTGCTTTGCATGTAATAAGTCTATCTCATATATTAGTTTCATCTTTTCAGTTGCATTACTGAAATAAATGAACTTTTGTACGATATTCTAATTTTTTAAGTTTCAGCTGCATAAGGGTAGGCCAAACATCACCATATCCGAATGCATTCCTAACATGCAGAATCTTTATAACCCTTTATAAGGTAGAGGAGGACCAAATGTCCAAGAAAAGGTTCTATAAAAAGAGACCACCACTGGCAAAGGTTGCCTCCAAGTCACTTTATATGCTATTCCCTCAAACAAGGAACCTTCAGCAAGTTGTTTCTTTCTGATTTCACTAGATAAACAGATTCAATCCACAGAAAGTAGTGTAATTGGTATCTGGTCCCTGAATCATGAATACAGCAACTTTAAAGGTGACAATCAGCATGCTGAGCTGCAACCGATGCAGTTCCCCAAATAATAGTATTACAATATAAGGGCAGAATTCAATGTGCCCCAAACCCAAAACTACAAAGACAGCTTCACTCTATACCAGTATTAGTCAGAACCTCTTGAAGATTGGGAGAAAATCCATTCTTGCAATACCTGGAGAGAACAATTTCAGTATCATAGCACTCTCCTCTGGTAAATATAAAATTGACATATTTTTCCTTTTTTAAGAAAAGAGTGTTTTACCAATCTTCCCCTAAGAAAAATAATAATTACACAAAACTTGAATATAGCCCACCCAACTGTAGCATGGCCCATTCAGTGCTCAATGGGCCACTCAAGCTCCCCCCAAGAAGATGCAGTTTTATGACCTAGAGCAGGCCTGCCACAACTCAAGAGGGTCCACATTGATAAAATCACCTTTTTATCTTTTATGTGTGCATGCACAAACTGGGCTGTGAGCGTGCGCACACTAGTGCCCGTACAATGCTCACAGCGATGCTAGAACCCACACAACACTCACAATAACCCCAGTGTGAATGGGGGGGAGGGTCGCACATGCACGTGCACGCACTGGCCAACCACTTGTGCGGCCCAATGGACAACAGGCCATGGTCTGGTAGTGGGCCACAGCCCACAGATTGGGGACCCTGATCTAAACTAGGATATATATGAAATGTACCTGAAATTTAATTTTAACTAAAAAATATCTGTATCAAAGATGAAAGTTATTGTCTGTAACCAGCTTGACATGTTTCATACTGCAGTTTCATGAAAGTGATCTGAAACTTTTGTTACCTGATACACTTCCAGCCAGTGAACATGTACTCTGCTGAGTCTAAAAATTGTGTCTTATGACCCAAATAATATTTCATGTAGTTTAGCTAATGGTGAAGCGCATATCATTGTTGTTCTGAGAAAAAATAATCTAGAGCTCATCATGTCCTCAGGATAGTCTTACCTCTCAGCAAGCTCCCAGTCTTCCTGGATTTGCTTCTGCCTGGCTTTTTGGTACTCTTCTCTCCAGCATTTGGAACAGTAGCCTTGCCAAGCTACGTTGCCATAGTAGCCACATCCTTTCTTGCAAAGCAGTTCTGACTGATCAACATGGATCCCTCGGCGTTCTGACTTCACACTCATTTTGCTCCTGCTACAAAGAGGAAAAAGGGAGCAATTTTGGCTTCTTTGCACAACTCACAGAAAAAGCAGAGTATTTTGTTTTACAGGTTAGTTCTCGACTTACGACAGTTCATTTAGTGACTGTTCAAAGTTACAAGGGCACTGAAAAAAGTGACTTATGACCATTTATCACACAACCATTGCAGCACTCCCATGGTCATAAGATCAAAATTTAGACATGTGGCAACTAACTCGTATTTATGACAGCTGCAGTGTCCCGTGGTCATGTGATCCCCTTTTGCAACCTTCTGACAAGCAGTCTTTGGGGAAGCCAGATTCATTTAACAACTGTGTTACTAACTTAACGACTGCAGTGATTCACTTAACAACTGTGGCAAGAAAGGTTGTAAAATTCACTTAACTGTTTCACTTAGCTACAAAAGTTTTGGGCTCAATTGTAGTCATAAGTCGAGGACTACCTGCATTTATTAAATTTCTGAGCTGCCTATCTCACGAAAGAGCAACTCTGGGAAGCTCTTATACTATCAAGATGTAATATTCTCCCATTTGCCAAACTTTTGATAAGCTTAGGTAAAAACAAGGAAAACCAAATGGGCTCTGCAATAGTAGAGTATTAATCTATATAGGTAGTCCTCAACTTACCACTACAATTGGACCCCAAATTTCTGCTCAGCCAGGCAGTTGTTAAGTGAGTTTTGCCCCCTTTTACAACCTTTGTCACAGTTGTTAAGTGAATCACTACAACTGTTAAGTAAATCACGCAATTGTTAAGTGAATCTGATTTCCCCCATTCGCTTTGCTTGTCAGAAGGCAGCTGGGAGGGTTACAACTGGTAATCACATGACCCTGAAAGTGCAACTGTCATAAATACAGGTAGTCATTGACTTATGATCATAATTTAGCCCCAAATTTCCACTGCTAAGCAAACAGTTGTTGAGTTCTGGCCCATTTTACAATGTTTCTTGACGCAGTTTATAAGTAGCTGTAGTAACACGGTTGTTAAGTCAACCTGGTTTCCCTGTTGCCTTTGCTTGTCAGAAGGTCACAAAAGATGATCATGCAACTGCAAGACACTGCAACCATCATAAGTACATGCCAGTTGCCAAACATCCAAAATTTGAACATATGACCGTGGGGATGCTGCAACAGTCATAAGTGTGAAAAATGGTCATAAGTCACTTCTTTTAATGCCTTTGTAAATTTCCAGGATGGAAAATAGTTAGCTTATCAACAACTGAAGAAAACTTTCTGGCATAAAGTTCAGTGCCACAGTTTTATTCATTCATCTAAATATCCCAAAATTATAACTCTCCTGCCTCATCTGAGAGATGCTAACCAGAAGTACAATGCTGGCTGCTAAAAAAACAAATCTGTTATATTTATACATGTTACTTTTTTCAATATAGAAAACAGAAAGTGTTCTGGAAGTTTTCCTCTATCAAGTAGGATAATTTGTATGGCGCACAATTGCACAGCAAATATTTCAAAAAGAATTATAAATATAATATAACTTAGAATCATTCCTGATGAACTATTACAAAGTGGTTTGTCATTTTATTCCAACTTACAAATCATTCGCATATACATATACACAAAACACCTAAAATGCATATATAACACACATACACATATGAACTCAAAAACAAGATTGTCTACTCTTTGGCTTCAACTGGCATATTTTCATTATTGCTGATTAATTCATGAAATAGATTTTCATCACTAACACACAGTTTTGCCTTCATTAACAGAAGAGACTGGACTGCCATCTGTCAAAAATGGTGTAGGGTCTGCTTGGCTGGTGGGTTGGACTAGATGACCTACAAGATCCCTTCCAACTCTGTTAATCTGTATATCTGTATCTGTATAAGTTATATTTCTCCCACTGGGCAAATTCTTTTCCATCACCATATAACTACCTCTCACCCAACATCTGTTAATCAATTAAAGAAACCTCTCAGTTCATCGGAAATTGTCCTTAAGCATACTCCATTATTGCCATGAGACAGTCCAGAAACTAAAACAGAGAAACATTTAGGTCATGCTGTCAGTTCTTTGCCACAGGATAAGACTCTTCTGGTATTTCTCAACATGCCTTTCACTATTGATACCACAGTATCAAGGGTAATGTTAAGGAATCCAAACAGCACTTTCCCTGAAAAACTAAAGAAAGTGATCATGCATCACTGTTAGTGACAGTCAAAATTTTGCCATAAGAGAGGTGCAACTATAGAATATCAGAGCTATGGGTGTTCACAGAGTGTCATAAACAATAGAATTTGCCAATTCAGCAGTAGACACTCAAATCCCTAGAATGCTATAGCCCAGTGTTTCTCAACCTCAACCCTTATGGACTTCAACTCCCAACATTCCACAGCCATGGTATCATTATCACATAGGACAAAGTGATTTCACAGCAATTCAACTTTCAAATAATCAGACTCTTAGGCTGACTAGTGTATCTCTGTGCCACACACTCCAAGCAGTATAAGGATTAAAAAAAAAACTCACATGAAAGAATATGACAGTGATCTAATCCCTAGAATTAAAGAGAAGAAACTGATGTTGTTAAGATTTAAAATACAGAGTAGGACCTTTATGCAACTCATCTTAAATACACATTGTAACACGATTAGGCGGAGTCTGGATAATCAAATCACACCCAGTGGTACAATGACTGCGAGGTTGTTAATTGTACAAATTATCAAGTTAAACAAGTCAGCAAAGAAGGAAGTCTTGTGCTTTGGGTACCCACTGAGTTATGACAGCTTCAAATATTCTTCCCAAACACAGTGACAGTGGCCTTTTTGTCCAGTTGCATTTCAGCTATGCATACAGGCCTGGCATGCAGAAGTAAAAACAATGAATGTGTGTCAGTATACTCATATCTGTCTTAGTACAAGACAGAACAAAAGCAGAAAGAAGACAAGCTCACTGATCCTTATATTAGCAAAGCTGCAGAAAAATTCCTTATGCTACTTAAATCTGAAACTACTTAATACTTGAAGAAAAAAAATCCCTTTGTAGCAAGGGAGTCTCCCAGAACTGTGGGAATGTTTGCTCATCCTGAGTCATTCATTTCCATAAACAGAATAATGCAAGAATGTCTCTGGTATGTAAAAAGTACTTGCTCCCTTTAAAGGAGGGCAACTAGAATAATTCCATCCATGACATTTCCTACAAATCCTTTAAAAAATCTAGGAAGAAACCAGACTAGATAGATATTTCCATTCAGAGCCAAATTAGCTTCTTTACCTTCAGCAATCTGACCCAACAACAGAAACTATTGAGGGGGGGCGGGGGGAATTGAAGTTAGGAAGTTTTAGAAAACCTACTTCAGGCACTTTGTACAAAGATCTAGCTCTCTGGAAAAAGCTCTAATGTTAGAAAAGATGGAATGAGAGAAGAGGATGACAATAACATAGAATTCAGGGGTGTCAACCAGTGACCCATAGGCCGGATGCGTCACATGCAGGCCACGCCCAACCCAACTCCACAAAAGGAAAAAATATTGCAATAGTCATGTGATAGCAACATGACGCTATGAGTTGGACACCCTTAACATAGATGGATTCAGTTACAGTCCCTGCAATCCAGAGACTGCAACATTGGAAGACCTAAAAAAACTGAGTTAGAAATATGACTTGAGGGCCAATAAAGCTAACAGGTTGGCAGAATCAAGATAATTTTACCTGAGTAGCTTAATTTTTGTAGATAGTACCCCAAAGATTATAGGGTGCCCAGAGGTTAATCAGGAAATTATCTTACGAAATGCTGAAGAACAGCTAAATTCCTGACTCACAGTGAAAAATTACAAGAGTCCTTCAGTGTTTTACTGATATAAATACTGAGTATAACATAAAAACCTCTATGTATACCATGTACTGTAAACCTTTATGACATCAACTTACAAATATATCATGTTTTATAGGCTAGGTGAAGGGTTAAGTGGAGACAAAAAGAGAAATTAAAGAAAAACAGGAACCAGCATTAAAGTACACACCTATCTATATTCCTATTGCCAAAAACATAAACCAAATTCTCTCATCTTTTATTCAAAAGGTCGGGGGAGGGAGATAATGTAATGTGCAAAACACTGAATTTGATCTTAGTTATCTCTTCCCTAGAAACAGCAATCATAAATGAGAAAGACCAGGTTATCTTCATAGAAGAGGACATTGACATTTCAGCAAAGAATTGTCATTAATCTTATGGAAATAAAATCAGCCTCCTCTTTACATATTGAAATACTAAACCACTCAACCCAATTCAGCACAACCAACACAAATGCTAAAAAAGAATTACACTGTCATACTTCAAGAATATCTCAAAAACCACCAACACTATACAACCACATGGAATCAGCGTAGCACACTAGCCAATCAAAGCCCTTCAAAACATCCTAAGCAAACCACAAAATCCAGCAATCCCAGAAGAAAAAACAGGAGTCATCTAGCACATATAATGTAATGACTGCAACAGGGACAAGACTGGCAGAATGTATCAATGAACATCAAATAACAGTCATAAGACATGATGAAAACTCTTTAATTTCACTACATATACAGACTTAACTATTGTTTCAATTAGGAAATGTGACCATCCTAGACCAAGCCAAATCCAAAAACACCAGGAATTTCTAGCACGCTGGCACTCTGGCAAATAAGCCATCAATAGACACACAGACATTAATAACATCTATAGACTATGTAAAAGAAACAATCCACCAGCCAAAACCTGATCAGCATAGATTAACTCCAGGATTAACATTAGACCAACAATCAAGTAAACAATACCCCAATCAAGAAACTATCAAAGCCAACAGCAAACAGCCAAGGAATCTCTAAGGCCACCCCCCACCCCCCCACAGACATCGATGAGGCAAGTCATTAGAATATAAACTGACAGCAAACTGCACTCCTTACTACTGGTAGTACTGATGATGTTACCAAGTTTGGGTAATAAAACATCTTCAAGACAACAAGCATGCTCAGAGAGCCCCAAGGACCCCTTACTGAACTATTAAGTCTAAGATCAACTGCAACTTATTTTGTCCTTAAATTCTGCACTATTTCTGCTTCCACCTGAA
The DNA here is from genome assembly GCF_049901715.1 of Pseudonaja textilis. NCBI lineage: Eukaryota > Metazoa > Chordata > Lepidosauria > Squamata > Elapidae > Pseudonaja > Pseudonaja textilis. The sequence continues at coordinate 20,653,869 of NC_141990.1, forward strand.
TGACTGGCTTCAAGAAACTCAGTATACTATTATAGAAAAAGTTAAAAAAAACTAATTTTAATTAAATTTTGCCCAATTTTGCATGGCTTTGTGTGACTTTGAAGAAAGCACTAGCTTTGTTTAGTTTATAGGCCACCCTGAAGAAAAAATCAGATAGTGTTCACCGTATGAGATTTATCGTATTTGAGGGGATTGAAATACAATACAATAAACCAATGTTTAACAGTATTTTCACATATTAACATGACATCCCACTATAAAAATGGCTTCAAAACACTGGTCATTCATCTCACTGTTCATATCTTTTTGGAGACCATTCCTATGGCTTTGTGGGTTAGGTGTAGCCATGAGGCCTTAGGTATGGCTGTCTGTTTTCATCAATGATAATTAGCTAAAGCAGGTTTCCCTAACCTAGTGCCCTCCAAATGTATTGAAGTATGATATCCAGAAGGCCCAGCCAGTACAGATAATTTCTATGGAGAAAGATGAGCTAAATCTTTAAACTGGTTAATGTTTAGAAACGCTAAGTACTGCAACTAATACTGACTTGGTATAGAAGTCATTACAGCATCTTTCCAAAATGGTATCTATCCCAAATACAATATTCCAGCAATTCCAGGCAATTAGATCAAATATTTCTCTAGCATCCAAACTGACTGGTGGCAGTTTTCAAGGTTTATACTACACAGGATGCATTCCCCCACACATCTATAGCTCTTTCTCTGAAGGGCCGAGAGGATTTTTTCTGAATCAAACATGCTACAAATTAAGCACTGGATTACAAAAATCTATGCCAGGTTTGAGTGCTAATATTATTATTTGTTCATTTGCATTCCACTTTTCTATCCAGAGGCTGTTTCCAGTGATTTCATACATATGTACAAATTTTTACATTAGCATACAGTATGTGATCAAAGTTTACTACTTTAACTGCTATTTTTTTAAAAAGACATCCCAAATTCCAGAAAACTTTCCTAGAACCACATCACCTCTCTTAGTTAATCCTGGAACTCAATCCAATTTTGGAACCTCACAATCAGATTCCTGCCCAGTTTTAAAGACAATTTATAAAAGAGTTCATTATAATGTATCTACCCCACAGCTGTGAAACTATAAATATACCAATTTTCCTTCCCACACACATGAAAGATTCTAGAGTCATCTAATGACAGCATTCTGTATGCACTGTCTTATAAGTGAGAAGTTGGCAACATTCTAGTGGACTTTTTCAATAGCACTATCGAAAATTCAGAACTTATCACAGAGGTAAAACTTTTTGCTTCTGCTGCTATTATATCATGGTTTCAGCAAACATTTTCCCATCTCTCTGAATGTTATGAATTACAGTATAAACTGGCTTTATATTAGTAATGTTTATCAAGCTATATTAAATTAAATATTAAATTATACTTCAACAGAGCCCCATTGATTGTATTAAAATAACATGTTAATTTAAGTAATTAATAACAAGAAATCCCGTGGTATCTTAAAGACCAACAAATTATTAAGTTCTCCCATACTACAGATCATATATACATGCATGCTTAACTGGCTCCTTGCTATTTTTTTTTTTACTGCAAAAAAGAAACTGACATAAGAATTATTTTAATTAACGTTAGCCATTTTTAATAATCCAGTTAAGAAGGAGAAAATCAGATTTCTCTAAGCCAATACATTTGAGAAGGATTAATCTGGGGACAACTGTAACAAGTAAAACCACCTTAAGTGGAAAGAAAACAGGAACAACAGTTACGCCATTCCGAGACGTCCTGGAGAAGGCAAGGTAGAATTTAAAATAGCAGTAGAAACGAAAAGAAATAGGTTTTTTTCTTCCTCCTCTTCTTCTGTTTACATCGCACTTGGACTGCAAGTTTCTCGAAGGAAGGAGTTCTTCTCCTGCAAACTGTAAACACTGATGTTGCCAAGAATAATTTCTTACGATTCTTTCCTTTTCCTTCCATCTCCAGGTGTGACGTAAGTATGCTCCTATTTCGCCCTCCCGTTTGTCTTTCCTCAACAGTCCCGCAAGGCTCCTTGAATATTAACTAACGTATAACGTTAATATCAACGACAATATTACCACAATACTATAATAATATGCTTCAATTAATGTTTACAATCATGTATTAACTTCTAATTTCGGAGGGGACGGAGGTGCGGCCTCGTTCGCTCCCCAAACCCCGTCTATCCTCACCTCTTCTCCGCCGCTTGCTTCCGGGACCAAACCCAGCCGAGGGACAGGCTCCCCTCTCCGGCCTCCCTCCGCCTCACCCGCTGCCTTCTTCTCTCAGCTTCTTCCCGTCCCTTGACGGGTTTACGTCACTTCCGCAGAAGGAAACGGGCATCACTGAGCGCGTTCGTGCCCGAAGCGTCGAGTTCGAAGAGTAAACAAGGGCAAATGAATGAAGCGTTTGTGCACCTTAGACTGGTATGGAGACGGTACGGGGGTGTAAGTGCCTTTGATTTCTGGTCTGTTGTGAAGCAGCCGGCGGAATGAATGAAGAAAGGCTCTTAGGTTTCATTCATTTTCATATTCATATCATCAGAAATAAAAGATACCCTGTTCTCTATCCCCTGCGCCTTTCCTGTGAAATAGCTTTATTAACTTTATTAACGCAAAACGTAGTCACCGAACCGGTAGTAACACGGGTTGAATCCCACCCCTGCATCACACAAAATACAAAGTAGTTTAGATATAACATTTAGAAGTCATCAAAGTGGTATTCAAAATATAGAGATATGATTGTTCAATGCCTAACAAAGTTAATGCTCATTGTATTTATTCAGCAGAACTATTTCAGGGTTTCATGAAGAACAGCTGCCAACTGCAAAGGCTTTATATCAGGTATGCTGATTAGATTATCTCCCCATTTTCATTGGAGATCACGAAGATTAGAGAAGCAAATTTATTGCAAGTGGGAATTTCATCAGGAAAAGACATTGGGCCCCTCCTGCAGCAGGCATGAGAACAGTGGAGAAGTGTGATTTGCTGTCAATTTATATTCTATCTAGTGGCTTGCCCTGTCAGTGTAAGGACAGGCCTCGCCCCCATTTGAACAAGTATAGACTCTTGAAAACTTTGTATTTCAAAGGAACCTTTTACTGAAAAGGGGTGAAAGCAAGTCGTCCAGGTCATGGTTGTCCTAAAGGTATTTTTTTCAAGAGGCAACTGGACTTCCTGTTTTTTCTTTCAAGAAGTTTCACTTCTCATCCAAGAAGTGAAACATCTTTTTTAAAAAATAAAGTTCAGTTGCCTCTTTAAAAAGCACCTTTAGGACAACCATGACCTGGACGACTGAGAATCTCCATAGACATTTAACAGTCAGAAGATAAGATTTTCATCATATCTTCTGATAAATGTCTGGAGATTCTCAGTAATTTCACAATATAGACAGACTTGACCATAATTTCAATTGGGAAAATATAACCATCCTAGACCAAACCAAGTTAAAAAATGCCAGGGAATTTCTAGAAGCTTGGCACACAAATTAACCATCAATAGACACATAGACATTAACATCTATAGACTGCAAAAAAAAAAAAAACCCACCCACCAATCAACCAGACAAAAGGAACAAAAAAATCAAAGCACCTCTCCACCAGCAATCAGCACCCTGATCAGCATAGATAATATTATTTTGAATGTAGGATTGTAAATTGGCAAGCTCATCCTCAATAGTTTTATTCAAAGAATGAAAATTTCTGAGGATGAACATTAGTGGCATATTTATATTAGATTGATCAGAGGCATTAAAAATAGGAAAATTGTCAGGATACATATCAGGAGCTATATTAAGTCTATACAAAGAAGAATTAAAGGTACCTGACAACCAATAGTAGTTAGAACAATAACTATAATTCCCTAGCTTTTTTAATATGTGCTGAGCAGCATTATAATCAGACCAATTGTGAAGCCAAGTGTGTTTAGCGTGACAACAGAAACACAGACCCCTTGTAAATTGACTAACTTTCAAGTAACGCCAACAGACAGAATTCAATTGCATAGGGGGTTTAGAAAATAGCCAAGAGTGTGAAATAGATTGTAATTGTGAGACAATAAATGTAGAAGACATGATCAAGTTAGGGGTAAAAGAAATTTGACCAAATGCCATTGGGGGCTCATAGTATAAAGTAATATTTATGCCATGGGTCATAAACATATATTGTGCATGACAAACCCACAAATTAGGGTTAAGACGAACCACAGAAGTGTCATTTTGAGCAGAAACACCATTAACCATAGACAAGAAAATACAAAGTAAAATTGTAACAGAATTAGCAGTAATAATAGCAAAAACAGCAGCAACAAGATTTTCAGAAATCTGAGGTAATGAGGTCTGTTGCAGTTGTTGTTGAGCTTGATATGTAGTAGATTATGTAGATATGTAACCTGGCCCCAAGTGATGGATTGCGGGCGCTTCAACCTTGGAAGCCGGACTTCTGTGTTCAGATGAAGATTGAAATCCAGAATCGGATTGTGAAGGCCCTGATGCCATGCCATGATATGGATGAACACAGCGCGCTGGAACCCACACTGCTTGTCCAGTAGAAGGATCTTCCACAGCAGCATAACCACAACCCCAGGTGATCAGCAGTGTAGGGCCTTTCCAGGTTGGATCTGGAGCTTGGTGATACTTTACCAAAGGCCTTGCTAAAGATTCAGTAGTGCGAAAATGCAAATTAACAGGTGAGTCTGCAAGAGAATCTAAAAAGGTTAAATAATTCCAAGTATATAATGCTACAGCAGTGAGATTTTGAATCTTTCGCAGATGGTAAGGGCCAGACTCAGTTTGTAATTGTTTTTGAAGCAATGCCTTAAAAGTACGATGAGCTCGCTCAACTATAGCTTGATCCTGAGAGTTGTAAGGAATTCCATGCACTAAAGTAATATTCCATTTCTGACAAAAGGTTTGAAATTCCTTACTAATATAAGCGGGGCCATTATCAGTTTTCAACTTGAGAAGGCCGACCCATTACAGCAAAAGAGGATAGGCAATGAGAAATAACATCTGAAGTACGTTTATGTTTTGAAACAGTAACCCAAAGGAAATGTGAATGAGTGTCAATAGACGTATTAAGATAACAGTATGGCTTAAAGGTTGAAAATTGAGTTACATTCATTTGCCAAATTTGATTAGCTTGGGTTCCTCGTGGGTTGATACCTACTGGAAAGGGAACTGCCAGTTGCTGACAAGCTGGACAAGCACGGACAATATCCTGGGCTTGAGATAATGAAATTTTAAATTGCTTTGCAAGCGATTTGGCATTTTGATGAAAATAAGAATGGCTATCAACAGGATCAACAAAGACGCAACATCCTTTAAGGATTCATCTGCCTTCCAATTTCCTTCAGTCAAGGGAGTATGACTCCCAATGTGTTCTACATACAAAGAATACAAGCGAGTTTCCAAACTATTCTTTAAAGATAAAAACAAGGATAACGAATTCTTATCCAAAGAGAGAGCACAATAAGAAAAGAGAAGAGATTGCATAGCTAAATACACATATTGAGTATCAACAATCAAGTTAATAGGCTGGTCATTGAACAATCGTAAAGCCAAAATCACAGCAGCCAGCTCAGCACATTGAGCTGAAGTCTGCGTGGCAGTAAATTTAGAATACCATTGTTGTTGAATCTGCCAGACAACCACACCCTTTGTAGGTGAGCCATCAGTAAAAACTTTAAGAGCTTTAGAAATAGGATTTTGCACAAAAATGGAAGAAAAGGCCAGATTTAAAGTAGTAGTAACCACTATTCTAGGATCCTTGGGTAAAGAATATAATAAGTTTCCCACATATTGAGAAAAGGCTATCTGATATAATTCTGAAATCATCATCAAATGCTCATGTTCAACTTTTGTAAGAGTGAAAGCTATGCTAATGAGATCCTGTCCTGTAAGATGTAAGGCTCATTTACAACCTTTAATAATTAAATGTTTCTAGGAGGAGTAGCTGACAATCCATTCATGAATGTTGACTGCCTGTGGAGAGGCATTAGAATAAAGATATCCTGTGGGTAAGGGTGCAGTAGGAAGAATAGCTAAACGAAGTCCTATTAAGGATGTTATCCTGTCCACATATCGATGCTTAAACTTATTCAATATTTCTTGAAGGCATGTTCTTTGAAGATCAGTTAATACAACTAGATCTCCTGGTGATTGTGCTCCCTTCAAAGACTGAAATAAGGGCAACATATCACCAATTGTAATGTAGAAGAATGGGCATGCCCAATTAATAATGCCAAGTAATTTTTGCCATTGTACTAAGGTATATGATTTCTGTACTTGTAATTCAGGAAGAATTGGAATGGAGGAATTGTGCAACATTCTATGTCCTAAGTAGGTATAAGGTTCTACCTTTTGAATTTTGTCTGAGGCTATATACAATCCCTGTTGTGCCACAATATCCGTTAACTCTTTTAACAACTTAGATTCATCAAAATCTGGGGCTGCTATCAATATATCATCCATATAATGATAGACTAAATAGGAAGGAAATTTATTCCAAAAGGTTGAAGGGCATTATCCATGAACTATTGACAAAGTGTAAGGGAATTAAGCATTCCCTGAGGCAACACTCGCCAATGATATTGTTTTGTGGGCATGCTATTATTAAAAACTGGGATAGTAAATGCAAATTTTTCTTTGTCTTGAGGCTGCAAAGGTATAGTAAAAAAGCAGTCTTTAAGATCAACTACCAATAATTTATAAAAATTAGGAATTAAGTTAGGATTTGGTAGACCACTTTGTAAAGGACCCATGGGTTGGATACATTTATTAATTTCTCTTAAATCATGAAGGAAACGCCATTTCCCATTTTTCTTTTTTCTAACAAAAACAGGAGTATTCCAAGGACTAGTAGAAGGTTCTATATGACCAGCAGCCAATTGTTCTTGAACCATTTGTTGTAAAGCAGCAAGTTTTTCCCTTGATAATGGCCATTGTTCCACCCAAACCGGTGTAGAACAGAGCCATTTAAGAGAAAGAGCCATCATCAAGAATCAAATGGACATTAAGAAGAGAAAGGATATCACGGCCCCAAATATTAGTATGAATATCTAGAATGTATGGTTGTAGGAAAAAGGACTTACCAGCAGATGTTGTAACATTAATTTCTTGAACACTCTGCCAAGCAGCTTGTAGAACTTCTTATTCCCCACAATGAAGAAACTCGTTTTTGGCCACTGTACTGGCCACTGTAAAGAGGAGATGACAGTAACATCGGCTCCAGTATCCAATAACCCTTGAAATGGTTTTTTATTAAGGAAGAGCATTAACAAAGGACAAGAGGAGTTCAGCTGATGAAGTAAGCTTACAGATAAAGAAGTTGATCCAAATCCTGCATCCACACGATTACCTATACCAGGAGATGGAATTTCATATGGAAGAAGAAGCAATTGAGCAACAGAAGAATTACAAGGAAGAACTGGAGGAAGATTCACCCAAATCTGAATCATGAGGATACCAGTGTAATCTGAATCTATTACCCCAGGCACAACAAAATAGCCCTTTTTGTGTGCAGAAGAATGAGGCAAAATTAAGCCAACTAATCCCGAAGGAAGAGGACCTTTAAATTGAGATGGAACTATTTTAACTTCCATGGGAAATTTAAACTCAATTTCCTCTTGAGTGATTAAATCGATCCCAGCACTACCGGCTGTGGCTGGGGAGGAGTGAGAGAGACTGCTGGAGGAGTCAGAGTGATGGGAAAGGCACGCTTTGGATTCTGGGTGGGTGCTACACCCATTGGCAAGTTTCCCGACTGAAACCGACATTGATTGGCCCAATAAAGTCCCTTTATACAAATAGGGCACTTCTTAGAAGGACGATTCTGAGGCATAGAAGGTGTAGAACGACAGTCCTTCTGAAAGTGGCCAGGCTTCTTACACTTAAAAAAGTTACCAATTGGTCGCTGTCCTTTCTGAATAGCAGCTGCTAACATGTGCATTTTATAAGTTTGTGATCCAATATCCTGGCAGACTCGCAGCATATCTGCCAGAGTGTAATGAGCAGTAGCCTTTAACGGCTGTAAAGCTCTTTTACAATCCGCATTAGCATTTTCAATAGCTAACTGGTGAAGAAGTTCACCAGCAGCTTCCTGATGATCAAACTGCTGTCTAATTGCTTTGGACAGACGCTCAAGTCAGCATAAGGCTCATTGGCATTCTGTCGAATGTTTGAAAAATTTGCTCTAGGTTCTCCAGCTTGGGATACCTTAAGAAAAGCACGAAAGGCACATCCAGAAACAATAGTTAACGTAGCTGGAGGAAGAACAACTTGAGCAGGAATTGTACCAAATGGTCCAGAACCAAATAGCTGCTCAACTGTATATGCTCCTCCTCCTCCTAAAGCAGCAGCTTGAGCATGTCTCATATATTCACTCTCCCAAACCACATATTGCATGGATGTTAAAATCATGCGAAATATTTGCTTCCAATCTTCAGGGATCATTGTATGATCATTTTTTATTCCTTCTACGAGTCCTCTTGTAAAATTACCACTAATCCCATAGTCTGTAACTGCCTTTTTTAAACTCTCTTAAGATCTGATAAGGCAGACCCTCCCATTCTGCTACTTGCAGTCCAAGCTGTGGCCCTTGACCAGGATGAAATTGTACTGGACAAACAGACAGTAATTCTGCAAGTTCTGTTCCTGAGACAGAGGCATCGCTTTTACAAGTCTCTACCATTTTCTGAAAAGAAGACTGAACAATAGAGTCAGGAGGCTTTTGCTCTGTATCTGCAGGAGCTGAGGGAATTGAAGACATATATTCAGGTGAAGAAGGGGGACAAATGATAGCATTAGTATAACGTGAAAGTGGAGGTGTTAAAAGAGAAAGTTCATTGTGACCAAATGTTTCAATTGCATGCCTACATAAATGCCACACATGCAAAATTTCTATTTTTGCTTGAGGTTCAGTATGCAATGTTTTCCCAATACGTTCCCAATCAGTTAATTTTAAAGACCCCTTTTCTGGGTACCATAGGCACTGAGCTGCAATCTCCTGGACCAGCCTTAAGAGATTTCTCTGTGGTACCTCAATATTATTTTTCTTCAACAAATAGCCTAATTCATCTACATGCTTCCTTTGTTCCTCAGAAAGCGAAGACCCCATACTTAGAGAAACCAAAAGGCTGAGAAACCAGAAAGGGTTGAAGGTGCACCAAATCCTTGCTGGATGAAGTAAGAGGGTCCCCGTTCAGGCGCCACTTGTTGTAACGACGAGGCAGTCGAGTTGTTTGATCATGAACAACTGAATTATGATGATCTTTATTGGAGTATAGTCTTGCATTTATATACATTTTTAGTTATCCTCCATCATTGGTTAATTTTGGTTACTGCTTAACTTTCGTTACTGTTTAGTACAGTAATCCATACAATTAATTATCTCTAGTTAAAGTCTAACATATGTCTACTTCCCCTCTCTTATCCTCCTTTATCCATAGATTAGTGACTTTGTTTGCCTGAGTTGTATTTGCTTGGAAACATTCTTTATCAGAGGTTTGCCATCCAAGATTGGAACATTCCTGCAATTACAACTCTGATTAATTGTCCTCACTATGGGAAGTTTCTCCTTAATTCCAGGTTGCTTCTCTCCTTGATTAAGTTTCCATCCATTGTTTCTTGTCCTGCCCTCTGGTGCTTTGGAGAACAAATTGATTCCTTCCTTTTTGTGGCAGCCTCTCAAATACTGGAATACTGCTATCATATCCCCTTAGTCCTTCTTTTTTCTAGTCTAGCCAAACCCAAATCTTGCAACTGTTCTTCATATGTTTTTAGTCTCCAGGTCTTTAATTATCTTAGTTGCTCTTCTTTGTACTTTTTTGAAAGTCTCAACATCTTTTTTGTAATGTGGTAACCAAAACTGAATGTAGTTTCCAAGTCTGACCTTACTAAGGATTTATAAAGTGGTACTTCATGTGATTTTGATTCTGTGCCTCTGTTTATACAACCAAGGATTATATTAGCATTTTTGGCTGCTGCTGCACACTGCTGACTCTTGTTTAAGTGATTGTCCACTGGAGTCCAATGTCTGTCAGTTACTGTTTTTGAGCCAGATTTCACCTAATCTGTATTCTTTTGGTTTTTCCTGCCCTTTCAATTTTATCTTCCATAAAGTTGCTCCATATACTGTAGTTGCTACCTACAGACAAATAATCATGAAGGCTTTCTTATCTTCAATATGTGGCAACACATTTCAGCCACATTTCTTGCAGACCAGTTGTAGCCTAGACACTTGTGTTATATGAACTGAGCCGCTATGATTTTTACTTCTACATCCTCTTAAACTAAAAAACTTGGATTAAAGTACTCAAACTGTGTCCTATCTTTACATAAAGCATTATGTAAGACTTAGCAGAATTCTGTTTATGGATTTAGGCTGCAGATTTATTTTTCAGGAAAGAAGTTTCCTTAAACCCAAGAGACTTCAGTGTGGACATATATGGATGCACTTTAAAAATATACTGACCCTGAATGTTGTTAAATACCTTCTGAATATGTTTCATATATTTTTAAAGCTAAAGATTTCAATTTAAGAATACAGGTAATCCTTGCTTAAGTATCACTTGTTCAAAGACTACTCAAAGGTATGACAGTGCTGAACTAGAATTACAACAGGTCTTTCACATTACAGCCATCAGTGTCTCCATGATTGCACTTGGCTCACAGTTGCAATGGTCAGTATCCCACAGTCATGTGATTAATATTTATGACCTTCAATGCTGGTTTCTGACAAAGTCCATGGCAGAGCTGGCAGGTCGCAAACAGCAAGTGCATGACATTGTGCTTAACAGCCATGCAGAATTCACTTAACTGGAACTGCCAGATCTGCTGTCGTAGTCAATGCGATCCCATATATCATATTTTATGACTGCATCGCTTTGTGAGAGATGCTGGTAATACCATCATTTACTAAGGATTACCTGTTTTGGCTCGCTTAAACAGTTACTTTATGAAGTCCTTCTTCAGGTCTTGGGGAACATCAAGAATATTCTTCACATCTCCCCTCTCTCCCAAATACACATTTATGGACACCAAATTACTGGCTGGCTTTCGTCATAACTGTACTGCATGATTTTATTCTTACATTTCTGCCCCAAGAATGTTGGCTTTAAAAAATGTAGTACTAGGCAGATTAATTCCAGCTCTGTGGAATTGGTCAGATTTAAAAAGATCACTGCAAATTAGATTAGGTAATGAGATAATTTATTGCACAATACTGACACAACATATTTCAATACAGTTTACACATGAGGAGTTTGGAGGAATCACATTTTGTTTTAGCATTGTTTGCCATTTTGACATAAAGAGCAACATCCACATTCCAATTACATTTCACTCTTTTTTTTCTTCCAGATGACATTTTGGCTGCAATTTTATACACATTTATTGAAACCCGCATTTATATATCGGACTGCACAAAAAGATGAGGTACCAATGCATCTGATTAAAATTATTTAAGTGTCTAAACAATAATCATAACAGAAATTACTAAATTGATTTATTACACATTATTTATGTAAAGCATTTATATCCAGATTATATTTTTCTGCACGATAATTTATTTGTATTGAAGGGCAGAGTGAGGAGAGGCTTTAAATTCACAAATCAACGGTTTTAAGAAAATAATAATCCTATGTTTTCAAAAGTAAGTGTTCCACAGTGATGATTCTGTGCTTTTAGGATTGCAGCCTAAATAATTTCTGAGGATCATGTTTTTCTGAATAATTCCTAATTGTAGCAATGTGCAGCATCCCATCTGTAAACACTGCATTGATTGTGGTATCAGTAATTTTAATAAGTATACTAAGATTCTTCTTCACTAATTTTAGATTGCTACATTGTCCAGCAGCTACCTAGGGTTGTTGCACCAACTACCTGGGAGGCCCAATACATCAGAAGATCATTAATCTCCCAGGAAACTGACTCCAAGCAAAAGATAGGCAGCTAGCATGTTAACCCCTAACCATTAGCCTCACAGGTTTTATATATGTGCTACTTGTGCTATGGCTGGTACCCTATTCAATCTCTGCTCAAGAACTATGCACTGCATAGGAGCCCTTGCAATTAGCAACTGACAGTCACCCAAAGTGACAATAAAAATGTCAGAAAAGAAATACCTAATGGGACTATGTAAGTTTGATAGGGACTCATCCAATATTTGATGAACATCAGGATTCAAGAGACAGAAAAGCACATTTTTCTAAGTTTAATTATTCCATTTTCTGAAAATTCTTCAGCCACTATATTTTCCTCCATGGTTCTCTGAAAGGATTCTTCCACCATCTATTTTCTATACTGTGCCCTTTGGTTAGATCAAATTATACCAGAATAATTTTTGAACAAAGATAAATATGCTAAATTAAGGAGCGTATAAAATATGTGGGACCCATTAGTCCCGTGGAATTGGAATTTACCCATTGTTTATACCGTTCAGGCGAAAGCAATTGGAATCACTCATGAATAGGCCCAAGTAGAGTTTATTGTTGATCATCTATATTACAAGAATCTCACCAAACTCTTCTTTCCTTTGGGAAATGGCAACTACAGACGTAAGGGTTTGACCTCACACATTTCCTCCTCCGGATTCTAAGTTGAAATGTCTCTTCACTCCCCCTAGAGGGCCCCTCTCCAATTCTACCAATGGTTCCACGACATTACCAGTTTTAGTTCCAAATTTCTGGCTGTTGTAGCATCCATGCAGTCATATCATGTACTCTTGAGATAATGATGATGGCGGGAACATCCAGCATGGGGATAAAATAAATATGGTCAGCCTAATTATGCTGTGTGGAAAGAGAGGGGGGATATTAGGGTCAAGAGATGGCACCAAATATCAGGAAACGGCAAAGGAGGAGAACACAAATCAGATGGGAAAATCTACCGTTCATTCTGGCTACATCAGACTGCACTACCTTTCTTTCAAAAAATGACCCAACAGATAATAGGTTGTCTTAATAGATCTCCAAAAGGATGGCAACCATTGGTCCAATCGAATAGCTTAAGACCAATGTGAGACTTCGCCTGTCAATCAAGAAGAAGGTGAGCATATGTGAGTGAGCAGTACATCCATCTTAATTTGGCTTAACCTAATATATTATCTTACCATTACTGAAATTATGCATTCTGCTAAGCCACACTTTAACTATCACCTTTGAGTAAGCTGTGATTGGCTGAATTAGTGCAACGTACTGATCCAAAACTGTAGTTTACAAACCATGGTAACTGAATCCACATTACAATAAGCCAAACTCAACAAATCACACTGTAGCTCAGCAGTTGAAGAAGCAGACAGCACTATCGGACCAGGAGATCTGAACTATTTTTCATGCCTCCTCTTAATCTTATCTTTATATTGGGACATAAACAACTCTGATTGGCTCAGTTTCAGAAAATAAACTGCAGACCCATCTCTGCAAGGAAACATGTATTTAAAAATTATCAACAAGTAAAGCTGTCGGTATAAAGAGCAGGCACATTTCGTTTTTGTAATAATTTCTTTTCATTTTTTATGAAGAATGCAATCCAGATAGTTTGAAGAAACCATGACACATCCAACAAATGAAATTATCATTCCTTAACAGAAAGGTGGAAATAAATTAATTTTCAACAGATCTATACATACATACCCCAGCACAGATTTATAGTTAAAACAATAACTTTAAACACAGATTTAAGGAATTTTTCAGCCATTTTCTTCTTTAAAAAAAACATCTCAGTATTCAGATATACTTCATTCTTTTGATCTAAATGTTGTAACAATGAAATCATGAGCAGCAGAAATGGAAGTTGTACAAAATAAAGTGCTGCTATATTCTGCCACCAGATGGCTACTTCAACAGCCAACTGAGTCTCTGCAGAAAGAACCCTTTGTAACATTTCACCCCAGCAAGATCCATTTTTGCAAAGCAGTGCAAAGCAAGTGAGGCAGTTGGACAATGGAGGTCAGCTGTGTGTAAGAGCCCTTTAAACACCTCTGCAAGCTGTGTAAGCAACACGACCCTCCATTCTTATCTATGGCTGTGACTTCTCTAGTATCCACATTAACATGCTTCCTTTTAGCAGGATTTTTCTTCTTTGAAGCAAAGAAGCATAGGGCAAATTCCAGTGAGCTTTCACAGCTAGCTTTGGAGGACAAATGCTCCTGCAAGATAGACACATTCCAACACCTATCAGCAATACCACAGTTCACAGAACCCAGACTGGTAATACACAAAAAAGGTTACACACCAGCCTGCTCTCTTTTATGCTCCTTGTGCTAAGGGCCTACCACCACGTGATCTTGAATTCATAGATTGGGCGCTTGCAGTAGTAATGGTTAATCAAGTGTTTGTCACACACACCAATACATTGGTGGTCCACTGTGATGCCCCTATCGGAAAGGTCTGTCACAATGCAATGGAGGAGGTCGTACACATCTGCCACAGCTTCCCATGGCCCAAAGGACACATCCACCTCACAGTGGTGCTCAAAAAGCTTGGCCTCTCCTTCACTCCTCTCAAAACGGAGGGAGTTGAAAAGTGGGCACTCGTAGGGTGTGATGGGCATCTCTTCTTTGAAGACGCAGATCTTTAGCTTAGCAAATCGAGCTTTCCTTTGCATTGCCCTCAGCTTGGCTATTTCAATGATTCGTTCTAGATGCTCTAAAAAGCAAAAGAGAAACAATGAGTGAAATGTGGTGAGAATGCCTTCCCAGAAACAGTTTTTGTCATTAAATAACTTATTTAGAGTGAAACAAAACAAAAACAAAATCCTCTTGCAACTGGTAGTGGGGAGAAACAAGTCATACAGTCAAACCACTGTCTTGATTCTTAAATGAACACCTCACCTAAATCCTTAGCACATCTTAGCACCTGGCCTAGCTTAAAATGGGGTTTACTGCATTTAGTAACTCATCTCTTCCTTGTGTCTCATTTAAAGTGCTATCCACCTATCCTTGAGCCCACAAGGAACTATTGGCATAAGCCTTGCTGCCAACCCGAATCCCATCCTGCCGCAAGTGTGCTATTACTGAATAGTAACTATCCTCATTCACTATGTTCAACCCAGATTAAGGCAAGGGACTGAGTTGTTTCCTTTCCTTCTATCCAAAAGTCAACTACCTCTTTAAAATGGGCTGGAATAGGAAAGGTGGTAAGCTTTGACGGATGATGAGTAATCCATCTCCCTGCCCACCCCACTTGTAATTGGATGTTAATATTTGGTTTTATCTTATTTGTGTGTGTATACAATAGGTAATTAATCAATGGTATAGCAATTTAATTGTTTGATTTCTCTAGCCACCCTTCTCAGCAAATGACTGTGGGCGGCTCATAATTCAAAACATGTTACAATTAACATCTTAAAACTTTTTAAAATAAGAAAAAAGAATACAAAACAGTAAACAGTAAAAAAAACATTAACACATCTAATTCAAAATATACAGAAAGCAACTCTATCACTGAGGTTTTCAAAAATAGACTGGACAGTCATTTTGACCTGGATGGTGTAAGACTCCTGTCTTGAGCAGGGATTTGGCCTAGAAGACCTCTGAGGTCCCTTCTAGCTTTATGATCCTGGACTAAGATACTTTAGTGTTAGGAAGACTGCAAAACAAAGCAGGAAGGAGTGTTGCCAATGTATCACACAACTCCTTCCTCCATACAATATTTGTAATGAGTACAATACACCTGTTACAATAGTTTTAAACATGGGTTGAGCTTTCTTGCAGTAGAACACTAAACCTGTGGTTAAAAATAGCCTCTGCTAACAGTTGACAAGGATGCAGGAGAGTTGCCCATTGCAGTCGGAGTGACACAGCACACACCACTGTACATGCTTCTTAACTATAAGGAGGTACACACAAGCGTGCAGTGTGGCGAACAGAAGACTATCACTGCATCATAGGGTATCCCTCCATAATACCTGTCAACTGCTCTGAAGATTGATTTTTTAATATTGACTTTATGGCACTAAACACCTAAAACTTTATTGAGTTGCACATGATAGGCTACGAAGTGGCAGTGTGAAAGCCAGTTTGTACTCCTATTCTATACACAGTCACTACCAGCAGCAGCCAGCTGTCATTCAACCAATCCAAGTGTCTGAACCAAGATCCTACCAAGCTAAAGGGGAAAGCACAATTTGAAGGAATTGAACTCTTACTGCCTACCAGGTAAACCAGACAGGAAACATGAGCAGATGAGCTAATTTTACTTTATCATAAGGCTACATTAACAGTTTTGTAAGTCTGAAGGTACAAGGGAAAGTTCCTAAATTCACTAAAATGAGCAAGAGCCAGAGAACAGATAAAATAATGTGTAAAAAACTACCTCAGTATGTACTGATTTTTCATTTTTAAACTTCTAAAATGGTGACTTGGCAGAAGGCAATAAACCACTACAATTGCTATATTCTCAATTTACCTTTGTAATAAGGCATTAAGCCCAGGAACGCCTGCCGGACTTTCTCTCCTTTGAGGGGCTGGAGCTCTTCTAGACTGTCTAGCAATGGTCCTATAGAATAATACTGAGCTTCCTTGTAAACAGACCTCACTCGTTCTCTTGGGGGTAAGTCACCAGATCGTAGAAAATTAAGTACATCACTAAAAACAAAAAGGAAACAAACAGAACTGCTGAAATAGTGGTCACCTGTTCTCTTGTGAGAGATGTTATTGAGTGTAGTGATATTTTTTATTATTATTTTAAAAATGCAATACATTATTCAGGTAACTAAGAAGTATAAAGACAGTTTCACGAGAATAAATTGCATTGAAAGTTGCAGCCTAGCGTTGAATAAATAACCTGAACTGAAACTATAGCAATTGCACTTACTTAGACACCGCTTTATAGTGCTTTACAACCCTCTCTAAGCGGTTTTACAGAGTCAGCATATTACCCCCAACAATCTGGGCCTTGTTTTACCAATCTCAGAAGGATGGAAGGCTGAGTCAACCTTGAGCCTGGTGGGATTTGAACAGCCAATAGTCAGCAGAAGTGGCCTGCAGTACAGCACTGCGCCACTGAGGTTCTAGCAACTAGCAATATTAAGGAACAAAAAATGGATTAGTGGAAATATATCTAAAACACTACTTTCTAAAACACAGTACCTGTTGCAACATGGATGTTACTTAATGAAGTAGCAATCCTTGGCATTCTACTTATTTTCTCTGTGCCTCACTCTGAAGAAAATACGAGTGCAAAGGAAGAAGAGCTATAAGGACAGGATATGAACTTAACCTATTGGTCCAAGTACTTTATGAAAAAAATAGCACATTGTCAAATATTATGTACCCAAAATATGTTCCATCTCTGTCAATAAAATATCTGCCCTCAGCATCTGTTGGGATGTAATGCCGACCACTGAACATGGCTGACAACATGGTGTCTTCATGACGTCTCAGTGTTGACAGCCTGGTCATGAAATGGGTGCCTCCAACATTTAGTGGAACTACTTCAGGGAACTGGAAATAATAAATGGTGTTGAAAATTAGACATAGCATGGAGAAAATAGAAAAATGTTTTCATTCTCACATAAAACCAGAATTTGGATCATTTAATGAACTAGAGGTAGTCCTCAACTTATAACAGTTTGCTTAATGACCATTCAAAGTTACAACAGGCATTGAAAAAAATGACATGGCCATTTTTCACACAACTGTTCCGGCATTCCCCAAGGTCATGTGATCAAAATTCAGGCACTTGGCAACTGACTCATATTTATGACTATTGCAATTCCCAGGGTCGTGTGATCTTTTGCAACCTGTTGACAAGCAAAGTCAATGGGGAAACCTGATTCATTTTACAGCCATGTTACTAACTTAACTACAGTGATTCACTTAACAAATATGGCCCCAAGGAAAATGAGGCAACATTCACTTAACAAATGTCTCACATAGCAACAGAAATATTGTGCTCAAATATGGTCGTAAGTCAAGGAGTCCCTAAATAAAGCCATCCAAGAAAAGTATATCTAACTCCAATGTTTTCTCTTAGACAATTGTGGATATACCTGCTTATCCATTCATAGGACATCAATATTTTCAGTGAGCAGGCTATTTCTTATGAATTTGTTTTTTTTTTCTCTTTTGAAAACAAATGTTGATTTAAAATTTGTATTTAAGGATTACAGATTTCATGATTGGACTGACCTTTGGAGGAAGAGTGTTATAGAAATTACTAATAACAATTGACAATAGAGGCAAGACTGCAATAAGAAGGTCCTTCTTAGGTGATTTCAAAAATAATTAGAGACAATTTTAGAGGGTTTCAATAATTACAAGTCAAACAGCTATATTTTATTTGAGATCATTTGTGGAATGTCTATTTTAATCACAATGCTGGAATAAACATTGTTGGCAGAGGTGGTATTCAGGAGGTTCTGATCAGTTCTGGAGAACCGGTAGCAGAAATTTTGAGTAGTTCGGAGAACCAGCAAATCCCACCTCTGACTGGCCCCGCCCCCATCTATTCTCTGCCTCCCATTGAGTCCCAGCTGATCGGCTGGGTCTTCTTTGGTTGCCCTGCACAAAGCTGGAAAGCAGTTTAGTGGGGTGGGGAGAATGGGATTTTACAGTAACCTTCCCCTGGAGTGGGATGGGAATGGAGATCTTACAGTATCCTTCCTCTGCCACATCCACCAAGCCAAGCCCACCACGCCACGCCAACAGAACTGGTAGTAACATTTTTTGAATCCCACCGATTGTTGGAAACAAAAAGATAGGGAGTTCCTAATAAATCCTATTTCTATCACTCTTAGAAGCAAGTAGGCAGGCTGGTGTGAGAAGAGATAATTGTTTAGGCAACTTGTGCCCAAACCATTTAATAAAATCATCACAATTTTGAATTGTGCTGAAACCAAACTGGTAATTAGTGCAGCTGCGGTAGTTAATGCAAAATCAATCATGTCAATGTCTATTACTACCCATGCTGCTGCAATCTGGATAAATGATGTTTCTAGATAATTGGTGTAAAACTCGCCACATCATGTTGCCGTCACTTGACTTTCGTGACTTTTTCCCATTCGTGGAGCTGGGATGGGTGTTGCTTGCGCGTGATGCATCTGGCCCAAGGGCCACCAGTTTAACACCCATTCTAGATAGTCCTCAAAATAGGTCCTTTATACAGCATTCTGCAGCAAAAACATCCACGTAACATATGTTTAACATGTTTCACCAAGGGCAGATCTGACATTCCCAAGAGCCTAAGCAGGGTAAAAACATACTGTAATTGGGCAGTTGCTAACTGCATGAACGTTGAAACTTAACTCACGACCAATCCCTGGGTGACTGTAAACAGAAGAGACAGAGAAAGGGTACATACAGAAAGACCTTTACTAGGAACGACCAGTATACTCAAGCCAGACTGTCTATCTGCAATAGCAAACTTATCTGTGAATTTTAGGAATTTTCACCCATTCCAAATACTAATAAAATAGATTTGGTATTCACACCTTTCGAACTACTAAGAAAACTGATTAGGTCTGTAAACTGGTCTACTAAAGTTTGCACAGGCCTCTATCTGTGGCTTTT
This sequence comes from Pseudonaja textilis, assembly GCF_049901715.1. NCBI lineage: Eukaryota > Metazoa > Chordata > Lepidosauria > Squamata > Elapidae > Pseudonaja > Pseudonaja textilis. The sequence goes on from NC_141990.1 coordinate 20,673,378, forward strand.
CTTGGGTTCCAAATCCAAGAATATTGTTCAACATGTGGTAGGCTGGCAGCCATTCAGCTAAAATCAACCTCCTTGAAAACTCAGCTTAGCTTAGAACATACATTTAGAAGAATTATTCTTACATGCAAAAGGGCAGTGTAGCACAGTGGTTACACTGTTGGACTGGAACTAAGGAATTCACTCTCAGCCAAAGAAACTTATTTGGTGATTTTGAACCACTTATTTTCTGTCATCTCAGTGGATTGTTGTTGGAAAAAATGGAGTGCTATGTAAGTGCCTGGAGCTTCTGAACAAAAGGCAGGATAAAAGTCTAATTAAATAAAAATAAATACATTTGAAACCTAGATATGGATAACTTGAAAAATTCTTAATTGTCAGAATATTTAAAACCCAGGACAAACATATTCTAAGGATTTGAATTTATTTTAAAGTATTGCTTTAGTGGAGTATTGCTATGCTAGCACAAACAGAATAATGCACAAGGATACAGCATGTATTAAATCACTCACCTGCTGAGGAAGCAGGGGCAGGGAGTGCTCTGCCTGGGTTGCTGTTGGAGTGGCAGGCTCTTGAAAATCATCCTCTGCATCTGAGCTCGACATGGCATCGCCCAGGTGTCCACAAGCTTTGGTCTGCCCTGTGACTACAACCATCCCTCTGACTGTTGTAACTGGGTTTGCTTGGTAGGCAGCCGTGGCAAGGCTAATGGGAAGTTAAAAGCCATGTTCATTCAAGAGCCTTTTTAAAAGAAATCTAATAAGAATGAACCACTATGGGGCAGCAGGCACTCAGAGATGCTCCACATTGGCTGTTTACAGGTGTCACTGCTATTCTCAGGAAGTGAATCACAATCAGTATAGTTATTGCACCTGCAATTATCTACAAGCTCTGAGGGACATGCTGTGCGAGGGCCCCCATTTGCACAAGAGCACTAGGAAACCTTCCTATCAGATTTAATAGCCAACCAAATCCTCAGTGGAAATATGCTTCACTGACCGGTTGTTCAACTTGCTTTTAGTTGCAGGACTGTTATTTGTTTTTCCAAATTCAACTTGTTGGGAATACCTGTTGCTCAGTAGCCATTTGGTAATCCCCAAAGCTGTCAACCACATCTGCTCTCAGACTGGGCAGCCTGTTTTTGGACACTCCCCTTGCTGAAAGTGGTCCCAAAAGCACAGTACACAAAAGGAAATATTCCTCAGCCAGTTTTTGCAATAATCAGCAATTCACAGAAATCAACTACCATTAAGTAGAATTTTACTATGATAAATAGTTTGACAGAAAATATTCCCCAGAAAGTGGGGTGTGTGTGTGTTTGTCATAACACCATGTATAAAAATGTGGGCTGCCAAATTTATGTAGTCGATTTCTCCAGTAGTGAGCAAGAAATGGAAACAGGAAAATAAAGATGATTTTTTTTAACCTGAATTTTTATCCCTTTCAGGGATTGGTGACATTGCTTTTAATTTGCGTTTCATTTTCCTGGTCACTTCAAACATCATGACACACAGTGGAGAATAACATCTGGACTGCAAGTAAGCATTCCTGGGGAGGAAGGAGATTGTTCATGTTTGAAATAAAAAATAAATTAGCTTTATTTTGAAGATATATTTCTTGGACTAGGAATAATCTATGCTACAAAACACACTTTTTAAAGCTCTGATGCCTATAGAAACAATTTTTGTTCCTATTCTATAGCATCAAGGAATTATATACTCATCCTGAATAGCAGCATGAAAGAAAATCTAATGCAACTTTATTCTTACCCTAGGAGCAAGATAGATAGTACCTAAATTTGATTAAATATATATAAATATAATGGGTAAAAGATACAGGAAGTTTACTCTTAGTACACATTTTCAGATTTTGGTCCAAATTTTATAGAAATGCAAAACATTTCATCAGCAGTGTTTTGGTAGTGTATTCTCCCATTTGATATTTGTCACAAAATATTTCTATTTACCATTTTCTAACTTCATCTCATTTTATTTTTTTGTAGATTTTTTGTACAATATTTTATATTGTAAATTGTAGACAAGCATACATCTGACACACCCTTTATTTACAAAATGTTTGTTCTAAACTGATTTTAAAATTATCTCATCTAATTACATGAAAAAAATGTTCTCCCAATTTGCAAGCCACATACCTATTTGCTTTGTCATATATTTTTTGACTGGTGCTTCATAATTTGTGTAAATGAATAAATCTGTTTGTATAATTTGCAAAGTGGATAGTCATATTAGTAGGAGAAACAGCAGAGTCTTTTGGCATTTCAAGCTGTCTTATATTTACTATGACAGCAGCTTTAATGGGCTCAGCCAAGATCCTCTTTTCCTTTTTGCTCTTACTCAATCTTATTCAATTAGACAGAACTACTTACAAATCTCTTTTCCAATTCACAAAAAGATCTTCATAAATCCATCCTACAATAAGCCTGCCCCTATTCTTAATCTTATTGAATTAACCCAAAAGTATTAAGGGATTAAGAACTAAAATATAAAGACTGAATTTGTACCACCTTTTTCCATCTGGTAGATCTTCATCCTCTTTTGCTGCTTAAGGAAAGGCAAATGCAGAGCATAACACCCCTGCTGCTTTATCCTTAGGGACTTGAGCACAGGTGGGCCTTTTTATCTTGTTGATGAGAAGAAGCCTAATGCTATTTCTCAACTGATGCTGTGTGAGGTGCAAATTACAATTACTGTAAGGCACAGCTTTCATGGTAGAATGACACCCAAGCTAAACCATAGGAGAAAGAAAGTATCTGAGCCGCAACCTTGTCTTTAGACCAGGCCTGTCCAACTCCTGGCCAATAAATCACATGCAGCCCTGGACAGCTAGCAATGCAACCTCACAAGATCCTAAACTTTTAACATTTATGTGCAATCATGTACATTATTATATGCTGTCCAAGATAATGTCTCTTCACTCATTGCTGCCCAGGCAAGCCAAAAGGTTGGACACACCTGCTTTAGACTCAAATTCAAATTTCATACAAAAGCTAAACAAAAATTAAAAGCAGTGCAGCCAAATAAAGACAATTACCCTTTACCTCCCCATCCACACAGACAGGCCTCAACTTTACTGCTCCTTGTCCCCTATATTGAAGCCCTAATAACAACAGAAACAGCCACCAGCTGGTCTGGCTCCAAGCTGGCCTTTCCCTGCCTGGAGCCCACTTGATATGGGGCTCTCTACAGCAGCCAACGAAGGTCAGGCTGCTTATAGTCGATGAGGATTGTAATCTGAAATATCTGGAAGTTAAGGTTACAAAAGATCCCTCCAAAGAGAAGGGGCTTCCCTTTTCCTCTCTCATCCACCCGAATAAACGAAATAAGCTTTGCTTGGCAGAAAGCAATCAAAAAGAAAAAAGAATGGGCAAAATGTGACCCTTGCTAAGGGACCACACCCCAAAGGGAAAGGTCTGCCACTTCCACGCTCCCAAAGGGCCCAGAAAGAAACTGGACTTCTTCACCTGCTCTCCCATCCCCCCCCCCCCACACATTTTGTTTTGGCCACACTCCGAAAAGGGGCGGGGCATCAAGATCACTTAGTGATCGGGGCGGAGCCAAGCCGTAAGGAGCTTCTAAGACTGGCCTCCCATCTGCTCACCTGTTGGTCTATTCGCCGATGGAAAATGGCGGCGATATTTGCCGTCGCCGAAGCTGCTCCTCGCTGCCTCCTGGATGAACTGGAGTGATATATCGGCGCTCTTCAATCAAAGTCCGGCTCCCCAACCGCCTTTCCTTGCCCCGCAGGCCTCCGCCATCCGGGTACTTTGGGATTGACGAGAACAAGACAGATTGTAGGCTGTCCAGTGGACGGAGTGAGGCCAAAAAAGCTCCGCCCCCTTCTCTGCTACATCCTCTAACTGGCTCGAGCCGTTCTCCGTCTCCCATGGCGACGAGATGCAGCAACGGAAGGTCTCAGCTCTGACTCTCGCGCTTCTTCTAGTTGCCAGGGAGACGGAGGTTCACAAAGAGCAGCCGAAGTGATGTATGGAAAATTTAACTTGCTCCACCAATAGATAATGAATATGCTTCGTCTCTGTTGTTTGCTACCTCATATTATCATATCTCCCCCTTGAAATGAAGTAGAGCAATTGTCCTGTGGGGGAAAGGGAGATAAACGTTCCCAAGTGATGGATGTGTTCACACAGTGCACTTGATTGTTGAATTAACCGATTTTCTGGATTTGCACAATATGTTGAATGTTTTTTTTTTGAGGGGAGCAACTGGTAGTGCGGTCTACTGAAATGTAATTTAGTATTTGAAATTGCATTATTCAGAAAACAATAGAATAACATAGTAGAAAGGGATCTTGGAGGTCTTCTTTTCCAACCCCTTGCTCAAGCAGGAGATCCTATACAAATGGCTGTCCAGTCTCTTCTTAAAAGCCTCCAGAGATGGAGCACCCACACTTTCTGAAGGCAAGCTGTTACATTGGTTGATTGTTTTCACTGTCAGAAAGTTTCTCCTGATTTCCAGGTTAACTCTCTCCTTCAGTTTCCATCCATTATCCCTTGTCTGGCCTTCGGTGCCTTGGAAAATAGCTTGACCCCTTCCTCTCTGTGGCAGCCCCTCAAATATTGGAATACTGCTATCATGTCACTCCAGTCCTTTTCACTAGACTAGACAAACCCAATTCCTGCACTTCATAAGTACAAAAGTGGATAGTTAAAATGTCATCTTACTTCATTATTTCAAAGTACCTCAATAGACAAAACCAATAAAAAGAAATTGGAATTGACAACAGATCTATTTTAGAGAGAATTGGGCCTTTTCAAAAGAACTTGGTGCAGTCTGTGTTTTAAAAAGGCCTTGGCTTGAAACCATACATTTTCCTAATAAGTTGGGCTTGCACAACATATTAAACCACAAAAATAGTGAAGTTAAAAGTACAATGTTTAATGTTGCTGTGTATATGCATCCGCTAGGACTTTATCAGACATAAAGGAAAAGGATAAACTAGGATATAGAGGTACTCTACTTCCACGAGATGAAATTATAAGCCAAAATGACAAACTAAAAAGAACCAAATGCTTGGTATAGATGATATCTACCCAAGTGGCCTTATAACAAGGATTTTTACTATTAAGCAAACATCAGGAATATGGAGCATAACCTCAAAGTGACAGGAGGGAAGTTCAAAAGTAATGTTAGAAAGTATTACTTCCTAGGAAGAGTAGTGGAGGCCTGGAACCAATTTCCAGTGGAGATAGTGGGTCAGTCATCACTAATTAAATTTAAATATGGTAGGGATAAACACATGTCTATCATCTAACAAAAATATAAAAAGAAAAGAAAACTCAAGGGTAGATGTGATGTATCACTTGGTCTTTTTTTTTTTGTTTGCATTTTTCTATGTTTCTATGAGCATGCAAACATGAACAAGACCTGGATTTTCAAATAGAATGAAAGAATAAAAAATATTTGATGGCAATTAATTTTACTTCTATTTCAGGAATATTGTTGAAAATACTGTATTGTTAAAAAGAAAATAATCGTATAGAATAAAAAATTTCCTGAAATGGAACAGCCATGGATTTCACAGAGGCAACTTTCATTAACTTTCTAAAACAACTCACCTCCCTGGAATAAATTGCAGTTGCTCTTGCAGATTGGCAACAGATTAAAAGACACAAAGCAGTGGGATTAAATGGACTTTTTTTTTCAAATGGGAGAGATACACATAGTAAAATTTCCTCTATGAATAGTGATAGTACAATGTTTTTGAGTAGTGTATCACTAAAATTTATCACTTAAATTGTTCAGGGGATACCATTAGAAAGAAATACTGCAAAATAATCTTTCCAAACTGGGTAAATAGGCTTCAAAATGACAAATGCAGTTCAATATAGTACTTGACTTACAACAGTTCATTTAGTGACCATTCAAAGTTACATTGGCACTGAAAAAAATGACTTATGACTGTTTTTTATATTTTTGACCATTGTGGCAACCCCCTGGTCACATGATCAAAATTCAGATGCTTGGCAACTGCCTCATGTTTCTGATGGTTGCAGTGTCCCAGGATCATGTGATCATCTTTTGCAACCTTCTGACAAGCAAAGTCAATGGGGAAGCCAGATTCACTTATCATGTTACTAAATTAACAACTACAGTTATTCACTTAACCACCATGACAAGAAAGGTCCTAAAATGGGACAAAACTCACTTAACCATCTCAATTAGCAACAAAAAATTTGTGCTCAATTATGATCATAGGTCAAGGGCTACCTGTATCTATTAGCACAAAGTATCCATTTCTATATTAATGGAAAGGGATACTAACTGATCAGGAATAGATATGACAGCCAAAGAAAGCTGTCAGTAGCATTTTGGATAGTTCAATGAAAATATCAACACAGATTGTAGCTGCTATAAAAAAGAAAAGAAAAACTAAGCAATTTCCATGCTTGGTGTCACTAAGAGAGAACCTGAAAATAGAAAGGTGCACAGGATTGAGATATTAGTCACTCTTGTGCATAACCTTTTTTTGAAACTTGGATAGAAGTCCTGCACCTTTTCTAGTCCTTCTAAATCTTTCAGCCTTATTTAGTGCTAATGACAACAATAGGTCTCTCAACTGCCTGCAAGGGCTGGGGATTAGCAACACTGTTAGTGCTGAAGGTCGTGTATTGAAACTAAATTAACATGGATCAAGCTGTCAGTAGGAAAAAAAAGACCAGGTTTTCACCTTACACCTGAAAACAGAGTCTGATCCAGATACTTTTCAGATAATGAATTCAATACTAGAAAGGTCACCTTAAAAGGGCATTCAAGGGGCGTTCAAACACAGGTAAACAATTTGTTCTCACAGGAAAGCCTTCTTTTTTATGTGCCAGACAGATTTATGGGCACACGGTTTTTGAAAAAAGTAAAAAAGACATTTTGTTCTCGAGTTGTATTTATTTTTAAGTTTGTATAAATTTAATTAATAAATTTAATTATTTATTTATAAAACTTGTTGCTATTACTATTTTAATGTTAAATAGCCATATTTTAAATATGATTTTCATGAGTTGATTGGCAGCATAATTAACACACACACACACACATATATCCTCAAATTACTTTTTCTTCCCTTTTTCCAACCTGTAAATCATTTTAATTCAGAAATCCAGACTCAAAAAATTGCCACATTTAAAGCTTTTATTTTGAAAAATAAAATACAAAAGGCTGTTGGATTGTAAATCTTCAAGTTCTTGCTTGCATCTCAGAAACCATTTTTAAATAATTAAAACATAATTTCATAAATCAGCTAAATTGGGGGTGGTGACAACAGGAACAAGCACCATTTTCCACAAATTAAAAAAATGATTGCCTAAGAAAGGAAAAATAATATACAGAGAAACTGACTGCTGTATGGTGATCTAATGATGGATATGAACTACGTGTGGAAAAAACAGTTCAAAGAAAGGTGTATTTAAGAATTAACATAGACATTCTGTGCAATGGTTCATTTCCTGTATTTTGTGAAGGAAAGCAAACAGGCCATTCCTCATTTTTTCATCCTTGTGAAGCCATGACTGCCAATCATCCCTTTGGAAGATATGCACACAAAGGAACCAGCATGCATCAAAATAGACACACCCTGCAATTCACGCATGAGGACTAATGTGTTAAATTAGCAGTCTTATGGAAAGTATCTCAAAAGTTATATCTCACATCCTAAATCAATACTGAATTCAGTTTCTTCTGAGGTTTTTAAAACAATTGTGTAAATGGGAATAAATGCAATTTCTAATTGTTGAGATACAATCTGGCAATGTATCTTCTGTGTATTAGTGTCACAGAGACTAATAGGAGGCATACCACAACTGCATGACTCTTACAACTCCAAAATGTTTTATACAGGAGAAATTCCCACCTGGAGTCCTCCCACTTTAATGACTTGATCCCAGAATCATTTCCTATAAACACCTACAACATTTCAGTACAGCTGCTGTTGGAAGAAAGATAGAAATTTACATGTCATTATGAAATGGGGACATATTCTGAGGAAACAGATCTTTGTAGATTTTGCCATCGTGCTTTCTTTAAAATGACTCCAACATTCCTAGTCAAAATAGAAAACATAAGATTTCAGTACATCTCTTCAGGATAGGGCAATGTCCATAGTAGATATACACTAATTTATGTAGTCTCCCAATCTTAGTACAGTACATAGTCATATGGAACATACATATTTTGAATTAGGCCCAAGACTGTGTCCAAGGTAAAGAATCTAAACAAAACTTCCATGTATTCCAAGTCTAAGAATGTGCAAATTAATAATCTTATCTGTTTCACTGTCCTCAGGGCAGATTTGCACTAATAATTAATGTCTGAATTTTTATTAAATATTATTGCTCTGATTTTGAACTGATTACATTTTTTGCTAATTTCTGGAATTCTTAGGTGGCTGTGACTGTTGGCTTTTTATTTCTTTTAAGAGCATTAATTTCCACCTGGCCACTAAAGTGAGGCTCTTCTAGGAGGCCATTTTATCTTTATAGCTACTTATACGACTGGTCCTGTAATTTGTCCAATTTACATGGCTAGTCCAGAAGATGATGCAAAGCAGAATCAGTCATAGAACATACCGACTGAGTGGAGAGGATAGTTTTAGAACCAAGACATTCAACCACCTCACCTATTTTCCAAAGTTAATAATATTTTGTTTCTGGGAAAGGAGAAATGCTATTGTGCTGTTGCACTTTTCAACCACCTTTGCCCCCAAAGAGCCTGATTGCTGCCACAAAGCAGATCAATCTGCCATTAATAGCAATACAAACTAGTATTTTAACCAAATTATTTTATTTATCTTCCTTGCCTAGTAGTGCTCCTCCAATTGTGGCAAGTAAGAACCCAAATAAGAGATGTTTCACTTCAAAGGGTGTCAAAGCCTTTAACCAACTCACAATTTAGAAAGAGGGATTCTCACAAATTCAGAGTAGGAAGATTTATTGCAATGAGTAAAGGATTAGGTTGCAGAATCTTGAAAACTGGTTTTGTACACTTTGGCTCCCATTCATTAACATGAATGTCTATTATGCTTTATCTTTTTTCTAACTGACTCATTTATAGGGAAGGATTCTAATTATTTGATACCATTATTAATAATGGTATAATAATAATATTATTATTATACCATTATTAATTCTTGTTTCTTAGAGCCAGAAACAACTAGCATGTATGTGCGAGGGGAACTTTTTTACCTTTACCTAATAATGATAATGATATCAATAATATATAACTGCTCTTATTCTGCAATATTTTGGAAATTTCCATTTTCATTGCCAGAGCCAGAAAATTCCACTGAAAAGGATTTCCATCCAAGAAAGGCCACCATATTCAGCTTCCAAATAAATCAACATTCAAGGGTCTCTTCTTCACCAGCAAAGTTATGCTAGAATTCACATGTATTTGTGCACCCATTTCAAGAGGCCTTGTGACAGACCATTTCTAAATAGATTATGCTCAAAGAGCGAGAATAAGGTTGTAAGTTACTCTAGTGATTATAGGTGGCGTATAAATTTAATAATTTAATTTAATAAATATCATGTACACTATGAAATTGTTGCTAAATTAAAGTAAAGAGGATGATGAAACAATTACATACATTAAGTCACATCCATTCTTTTAGTTCACCGCATCAGTCTATGAAAAAAAGAGAGGAGGATAAAGTGTTATTTTTCAAATGTACATTTAAACTATACTTGAATTCAAAATATTTGTATCAACTTCTAATACTGGAACACCATTACATCACCTTGTGGAAATTAATGGTAGTACAGTAAACTCAGGATAAAGTAAACTACTTTCTACAATGCAAGCAGACTTTCTCCACACATCAGGGTAATACTAGTGCAGATGATTTTTAAAAAGGGGTAAGATAAATTAATGGAACATGAATCTGTGCCTACTTGTTCAGACACCTAAAGAAACTACAGTTCCATTTCCATTCCCATCTGTTCAAAGGCAGAATATCTTGGAATTTTAGGTCACTGGGACCAAAGAAACCTGCTTCAGCAGAGCAAGGAAGGGCCTATCTAACTTAGTTTTGGCTAGAATCAGACTTCAATTGTAACAGAACATTTATGGAAACACCCCCCCGCCCCCCACAACTCTGCCCACATAAGGCAAGGGTAACTCCCTGGCCTTTTGACAACTTATCCAAACTTAGTTGTTATGGATAGTTTTTGGAACTTTAGCACTTTAGAGTTGCCCCTACCATAATTATGTATGCAATTCAATTATTGTACCTTATTGCAAATAATTGGTACTGCAATGACTGCACATGTAATCTGCTTTGAGCTAAACTTAGCTAAACCATTTAAAATCTTTGAAATGAAATTCATTACAAGGCAAAAACAAGTTTGCCAAAATGCCAACTTGGGTTGAGATAACACTAGCAATAAAGACCTGGTTGATGGCAATAAAGTACAAAGGACTCATAGTATATCATATGTAAATATCAATACATGATATTACACTGCATTGTGGTATAAGGCTGTTTATATCTGAATGTTTAATTTGTGGTGGATTAAAAACTAAACATGAGGATTAGAGGGAAAAATCCATGGAATGTGGCATTCAATTTTCAACAGTGGTCAGCCATATTTCTAGGAATGTCACAGACCTGAAGAAGATGAGCCTTCCTTGGTAGCTCTCATCCTCTCATCCTTTTGACATAAGAGGCTCTTTTGCTAATGCTTTCTGATTCCTTCAATTAATGGAACATGTAGAGCTTGTGGCCAAAGGTTGTAAGGTGAAAGTCTCTTCAGAGTGCCTGTCAAGCAGTTTATCCAAATATTCTATCCCTTCATATTCTTTTTTTTATTCCATAATCAACATTCTACAGAGGCTGAGCATATTCAGGTTTTCACTGAATTGTTCAGCATCTGAATTTTTATTTTATTCTTGTTCCATGTTTTTTTTTCCAATCACTGTTTCCCAGAAATAATTAGTACTCTTACAACTTTTCTAATCAAACACAACAAATAATGGAAATAATCTCTTTTAACCGGTTGGCAACTTAAAATGCAAAATTTGTAGAACATTTTGGGGGGTATGACACACAAGAATTCAGAATTAAGTATTGGAGAGAAGGAACACTACACAAACCTGAGAAGGAATAAATCCTTTACAACTGCAAATTAGTCAAGCACTGGCCAGCCAAGCCAAAGCATAAATTGATCAAAAAGAATTGAAGAGCTAAGGCAAATAGCTCTTTTGCACATGAGACAGAACAGATGCAGGTCCATACGCAACAGCAGCTTATCAGTAGGAATTCTGGTGCCTGCAGCCAAGAAAGCGGCTGTGTTCTAAAAAAAGACAAATAGCACATACTACTCTACTTTATCAACTCCTTCTTCACTTTAGCTTGATATGGGATTTCCTTTCTACTGTCTTCCTTAGCTGCAATGAGAAGAAAGTCAATATTCACTGGGGATAAAATTGTTCTCATTGATTGTTTCAGAGGCTATTCCCCCCACTGATGAAACTAGTGTGTTATTCCACAAAATGTGGGTGCATAATCTGAGTTTTCAAAGCCACATGTGGTCCTCATGTTTTCTACCAAAGTTGCCAATGAAAGCTAACTTAATATTTTTTTCTTTGGCCACACTAAAAGGCTTCAACTCCCCTTTAGCCATGCCAGCTGGAGATTATTGACAATTGCAGTCCAACATTTTTGGACTATGACATATATCTTAATACACTAAAATAGTTCAATAAATCTGGTGGGTACCAGCTTGGGGGAAGATGAAATAAATGGTAACTGGACTTCCGGTTTGAGTTTCTTCGCCGACAGACCGAAACCTTGATTGTGCACGGTTTCGATCCGTGCTCGCCACCGGAGCGCCCCGAGCTGGCTGGTTTTGGGGCTAAGCCACCCTATAGAGGTGGTGAAGAGGGGGGAGACTGCCAGCAGGGTTGAGGAGAGCCGCATCTCTTCTCCTCAGCTGGCCATTACTTCCTTTCCCGAAGGTGGTTGCAGCGGTGGTCAGAAATGGCCACCGCAAAGAACTCAACCGGAAAAGAATGTGCAGAAGGAAGATAAGAAGAAAAAGTTTTGATTGATTGGGTTAAACTGCAAAAGCAACAACGTAAGGTATGCTGGAATTTAAATTATAAAAAAAAATAACATTGTTCCCAAAGAAGATTTTGAAGCAGTGAAGGAGAGAGGGAAGGGAAAGGATTTGTTTTTTTCTTCCCTTCCCTATACTGACAGCTACGTGACTTAAGCAAGAAATTGAAAAAAAATCCACTTTGACATCAATAGGCATTTAAGCTGAAAATAAAATGTCAAAGGGATAATAATTATTTCTGGATACTTAAAAGCTTTTAAAAGCAGGAAAGGAGAGAAAAAGAATAAAAGGGTAGGATCTGGAAAAATGGAGGAGACTGCCTGGAACTAAAAGGAATTTACAGTGAAACCTCAACAAGATTCCAAAAAGATACATTTTAACTGAAATAACTGAAACAAAATAGTAGAACTGCAGGAAGAGAAAGTGGAAAAAAGAAGCAAGAAGAAACAGCTTTGGATTATTTGGATTACTTGGTGATCTTTGGATTTTTGGTTATTGTATTTAAATGACTAAAATCAATCGGGTGGTTGTTTAAAAGTGTTTAAAATGGCACCACTTTTAGAAGAACTGAAAATGGAACTTAAAAAGTTTAAAGAAGATGCACAAGAAGGGAGAGGTTCTTTTGGCTTCATATTTCAACTCTTAGAAATGGAGATCTGGAAACTATGAGAAACAACAAGAAACGCTTGCAGAACAAGAAGATTGGGACAAAGAAGAAGCCATCTTTAATGATCAAGTAACTTTATGTGGGGGGAAAAAAGGAAAGCGGGGAAAGAGAATGAAAAGTTTAAGATTTGAAAAAATGACCAAAAAAAAGAATAGTTTGAAAAATAAGTATAATATTAGAAAGCAACAGAAGAGGGGATTACAGAAGAGAGAATTAGAAGTAGAGAGACAAGGGGGTAAAAGGGGAGGGAGAAGAAGAGGGGGAAGAAGGAAAGGAAATGAAGTTATAAAGGACAGAAACAAGATATAGAAAAACAGGGAAAAGGTATAAGAATTGAAAGTATAAGCCTGTTTAGAGATAATGGGTGAAAACTTAATTGTAAAAGGGATTCTGCAAAGGTGCATAAGATAGTATTGTTATATTACAAATAGAAATAATTTTAGAAAATATGATTAAAATGATGGATAAAATATTTATCGTAATCTAGTGGAATGTTTGTTAATAAATAAATGAAATAAAGTGAATGAGAGAAATTAAGAAAAGATGGGAACATTTTATATTAATGATTTATAAAATATAAGTGAAGAGAAATATGGGGGGGGGGGGGGAAAGAATTAATTATGGAAAGATTATAAGTGTTCCCAAGGAAGTACGATATTTAATTGAAAAGAAATGTTAAAGATGTTAAGATTTTAATGAATATTAATGATAGAATTGAATTGGAATGGAATGTGTGTTTTATTTACATATATATATATATATATATATAATTTTTTCTTTTTAATAATATAGTGTGTATTTTAAGAATGTACCAAGCAGAATTCGATTGGAAGTTATGTATTATATTGAATGTTATAATCTTAAAGGTATACATTGAAGCTTAAATAAGAGTTGAATGGATAAAATTAAAGATATAAAGGTGTTATACTCCAATTAGTAACTACAGGGGAAAATTTGTTTAATGAGAAAAGATAATATGAAATTGAAACAGGATAGACCAAAGTATAAATATAATGATTTGAATTGAGATGAGAAAATCCAAATAAAGTTGAGAAAATTAAAAGAGGGGAAAAACTATGTAGAAAATGTAAAACAATAATAAAATATGGAACAAAACACAAAAATGAGCATGAATTTGAGTTTGTGTCTGTATGAAGAAGCGATAACCCAGGACCATGCTATTTTCAAAAAAATGTTTTATTTGTATTATGTTTTTTTTTTGTGAAAACCCAAATAAAATTTTCAAAAAAAAAAAGAAATAAATGGTAACTGAGGAATATACAAAAGGAGTGCTTGTTAAATATTTTTGTACATTTATAAAAAAAAACTTGGGTGTGAAAACAATTCAATCCTGCAAGTTGAGGCAGAACCTGCTAGAGATCATTGTTTCTTATAACTCAACATTACTTCACAGGTGAATTCAACTTACAATTCTGACTGTATTCATCTGCATGGCCTTGACTTAGAAGGTCATTGATGTCAATATTACCCTAGATCCTTCGTGAGATGAGGGCTACAAGAATCCTTACCTGTGATATTTCTTTTAGGAAGTCAGGAAGTTGAAATTCACCTTTATAAACCTGGGAGGAAAGAAAACAAACTTTGAAACAGAAATCATGCTCCAAATATTAATACTTTTCCAGGGCCCATTACACTCAATACCTGGTTGTGATCCAAAATATCTAATAGAAATCTGATTATTATATTGCACTGAGTATTAAGCTGATACAGAGAGGCTGTAGGAAAAGAGAACAGCCTACATATATGATTCAAACCACCTCACATGCTTTCTATTGGTCTTTTGAAGTTCAGGAGAGGCTTTTATAAAGAAGGAAGTCCTACAAAGAGTTGTTTTTAAGGAAAAATAAAGTATCATCAAGCTGGGGGGAGAGAGGGAGTCAATAGATGTAGAGATTCTAGGAAGGGAAAGGAGGAAAGCTGCCATGAGTAAACCAGTCATCCAATTTCGTCCAATTTCTATAGAGTGGTAACAGCACATCATGGCCTCTGAGTGAACTAGGATGGATAGCCCAAAAGACTTCCTAAAAAGCTAAAGCAGACCACTACCTTGTGGTTACCAGAGTAACACCTGAGATGGATATATTTATAAAGTCACTAAGAGCTGAGCTCAACTCATTTTTCTTAACTACAGGAGAGATGCTGTTACAAAACCAGGCAGAGTACTTTTACTTCCATATTTCATTCATTCTCTTTCCAGGTTAATGCCCAACTGTTGGATAAGCCAAAATATTTTGTGCATTGCATGTAATTTTGCAATGCATTTACAGTACATTACTGTTGCTTCTGATACTGTTTGAAATATTGCATTTATTATGGTTCTTTTAGTTACAAGACCATAGAGGAAACACAGAGGACATATTCAACCTCTAAAGAATTGGATCTTAAATCCCAGAACAGTTAGGCAGCAAGGGAAAAGAGAGTTAATATCCCAATGCACATGCACATCATATAGAGCAGGGGTATCAAACTCACGTCATAGCAGTGTCACGTGACATATCTGGACTTTTTCCCCTTTGCTAAATTGGGCATGGGCGTGGCCAGCAGGTGACGCATCTGGCCCACTGGCCAGGAGTTTGATAGAGGGGAAAACTGTGCTATGCCAGACCCATTTGAATGGGAGGGTGCTAAAAAGACCTTTATCAAATGCACTCCTTTGAAGGACATAGCAGTGGCTTGTACATTGTTCCCTTCTTGACTTTAATCCCCAACCCCAAGATTATATACTTCCAAAAACAGTTTTCTTTTTTTTTTTTGCCCACATTCTATAAAGCATCTGCCTCATATTTCAATGAAAATGAGATACACATACATATGCGTACACAAATATAACTTAGCAATTTACCCTTCTTGTGTTTTCAAGGACTTTCTGATCCGGTTTCCCATAATTGGGTGGGTTGGCATAGGGGTCGTAGCCAAGCTTCCCCAACATTGGTGCGATCACTGGCATATCCTGAAGGACGTCTGTGGGGATCTTTCCAACCCATTTTGACAAGGCTTCCACATTAACTGGCTTAATAACTTGGTCTGTAGATCTTTCAACTCTGCTCCAAAATATATGCATGGATATATTAATTGATATAGTTGCATGAAAGTTATCCTCACAAAACAATGGGATGCAAGCTCTACCTGCTTTTTTGATAATCTTTGTATTTTGATATGTTCATGCATCTTTGAGTTGGAGAAAACTGAACCAGCCTGTATAGAATCTACGATCCCCATTGCTATTTATTTTATTGCTTTTGTTTCCAGTCATTGCCAATCCCCAGCATAGCTCTATAAATTATGTGAAGTTTGAAGAGTCTTTGGATAAGATCAGAATGGGGGAGAGGAAATCCTATGATGACCTGAAGCCATCGCAGTCATGGACTGGACATGAGAAGAAAGCAATGTCATTGGGTCACAACAGAAGAAGGATGTTGCCAGAATGGGCGTTGGTAGAAGTTACCCTGAACACCTTTTCTATCTGTGCTGCGGGAGAGCCCAGGATGGGTTGACTCCTTCCTATGATGTCATTTAGCTGAATCTGTACTAAGATATAAAAGCCAGTCCCCAGAAGAGAGCCCAGCTTTGGCGAAGATACTTGACAGACTGAAAGGTGTCTCTGAAAGCATAAATGAATACAGAAATATGACTTACCCTCTCCAGATGAATCAAAGGAGGGGCTGGGCTCTCTCGCAGCATAGATAGAAAGGGCATTCAGGGTAACTTCTACCAACGCCCATTCTCCTCCATGCTGCATCGAGAGCCCAGGATAGGACATACCAAAGCTTGCATGTCCACAGGTGCGTCCTCGTCCAGCTCATCACACCGACTGTTGAAGCACTCGAAGCACCCGTCTGCCGAAGGCTGCAGTTGCTGAGGCAAAGACATCCAGACAGTAGTATCTGATGAAAGGAGATAAAGATGTCCACATGGCCGCATGACAGATCTCCTCCAAGGGTGCTTGGGTTGCCCAGGCAGCCGAAGTGGCTACGTTTCTGGTAGAGTGTGCCGTCAGACCTTGAGGAACCAGAAGGGCCGCAGCTTTGTAGGCCTGCTCAATGCAAGGTCTGACCCACCTGCTAATAGAAGAGGCCTTGTGCCCCAAGTGAGAAGGGAAAAGGAAACAAAATGGCTTCAGACTTCCTGAAGGAGGAAGTGCGCTTAATGTATATTCTAAGAGCCCTACCTACGTCTAGCGAGTGCCACTGCTGCTCTAAGTCATGGTGCAGGAGGGGGCAGAAGCCAGGCAACATAATGTCCTGGGACCTGTGAAACAGGTGTTAACCCTTGGAATAAATGAGTGGTCCAGACTGAGGACAACCCTATCATCATGAAAGGAACAAAAGTCCTGTCTGATGGAAAGAGCAGCGAGCTCGGATACCTGCCTGGCTGAAGTGATGGAAACGGGGAACACTACCTTCAGAGTCTGGAAGCGGAGAGACAATGTTCTAAGGGGTTCAAAAGGGGGCTTTGTAAGGGCAAAGCCTGCCAATTTCTGAGCCATAACAGTCTTCTCGCTGCTACTGAAGATGCCATGGCCCTAGATGCAAATTTGGCAGAATTGAGAGTGGCATCTGCAGTGAATTCCGCCGCTGTGATAATCTTATTAAGGCCTTGATGAGATCGAAGGTAGGCAATCTAATCTGGAGTTGGTGCAGCTACCGTATGGATGCCCACGTGAGAGTGCCACAAAATGGAAATGAGGCCAGAACCGGAATGTCAACAGAAGGCACTGCCAGGGCATTGTCCAGGGCTGCACTGATGTTGTAGAAACGCTTATCCAGAGAAGATGGGCGAGGACCTGCTGAAGGGGAAGCGCACTGTTCCTTGACCATGTCCAGGAACAAAGTGGGAGAAGGAGAAACCCCTGCATGCACTACAGGCTTGCAGAAGAATGAGTCTCCCTGGCTAGAGGGAATTCCTTGTGGCTTGGGAGCCACTTCCTCTGGCGACAGCTTGGCAGTGACCAAAGCCATGCTGAGTAATGGCCTGAAGAGAGAAGGATTGAAGACCAATTCAGAGGATGTCTGCTCTGGGTGAGAGTCCTCTTCCTCTGAAAGATTTTGGTCAAAGGTCTCGCCCTCTTCACATTCTGAACCAGAGGAGTAACTGTGTTCAGATGGTGAAGCCCTTCCCTCCTCATCAACCTCCTCCCATTCTGGTAGAGAAGAATGGACCCTGAGGTCCTGGGGCCTGTATAAATCAGGGTGATGAGGCAACTTATAGATTGAGACGGGAGAAGGGCCTGAACCCTTTCTGGAGGTTGAAGGATTTGCTTGAAGCCTTCAGCCAATCCCTGCCTAATGGTCAAAGAGACAACATCTTGGATATCCCCTGGTCTATGCTCAAAGGTAGAGGCAGAAGGCTGAAGGCCCACTGCTGAAGGAGTGAAGGTGGCTTCAGGCCTAGATTGAGAAGAGGTTCGAGGCCTGGAAGGAGAGGGAGGAGCATAGGACCCAGAAGCCTGTTAGAAATAAGTCCCAGATCTGCTTAGATCATGAGGATCATATTGTACTGCAAAGGCCTCAGGAGACTAGGATGGAGGATGGAAAGGCTCAGAGATAACTTCTCCTCCCCTGGGAGGAGGCCCATGGGTATCACCTGAAACATGCTGTAGTTGCACTCCCTTTTGTTGAATAGTTCTGTTGAACTGCCTCTCTAGGGCTGTATGTCTGCGCTTTTTTGCCCTCAACTCAGCTTGAGTTGCCTTCTTAGGGGCTAGAGCCTTAGCTCTCATTTTAGCAGCCACCTCGCTCTGGATTGATTGGGTGCATTGCCTATGACTTTTTCTGTTACTGGGCTTAAGAGACTGTTCCACTCGGCAGGGAAATTCTGCCTGACCCTTATCTTGCTCCATTTGAAGAATAAAGGCTCTTACGATGGAAAGAAACTGTTTGTAAATTTTTTGTATTAAGCCCCTTAGGGTATAAATTGGCCCCCGGGCTTACAAAATGGCCGCTCACCTTGTGGTGGAAGGCTTCAATCCAAGATGGCCGCTGACTATGGGAAACAGGCTCCGAGATTGAAGAATTTCTCCCTAGGCTATAAAGAGCCTCAAGTGAAGTCAGCAAAGGAAAGGGCAGCCTCTGGCCACACGATCAGCTGGCTGACACTGGTATCGGTTTGCTGATCGCTGTTTACGACTGCTCAAACCGCAGGCATGGGGGGAGGTCTACAGACACTGCCCAACTTGCCTGAATAGCACTCTGGCAACACTGCTCCCAACGGTGCAGGAGAGAGAGAGCCCTGCTCTTCTGGAAGAGCAGCTGCCCAGATCCAGGAGCTGCTGAAGCGAGGAAAAAAGGTACTGAAGATCGCTGGTGAGTGCTATCTACAGAACCTCAGCTGGCTGAAGCTGTTATCGGTTTGCCGATCGCTTTTTACAACCGCTCAAACCACAGGCATGGGGAAGGTCTACAGAAGCTGCCCAAGTTGCCTGAACAGCACTCTGGCAACGCTGCTCCCAACCTTGCTTGAAACGAGGAAAAATGGCACTGAAGATCGCTGGTGAATGTTATCTAACAGAAGCTTTCAGAGACACAGCTACTGACTGAAAGGAGCCGAGTCAAAAGCTGGGATCTCTTCCGGGGGCTGACTTTTATATCTTAGTACAGACTCAGCTAAATGACATCATAGGAAGGAGTCAACCCATCCTGGGCTCTCGATGCAGCATGGAGAACATGTTTGTTACATGTTGTTTGCAATAGGTGCACCATGTTAAGTGCAAGTCAAGAAAGGCCTTTAGATTTAAAAAAGGGCTTCCAGATCAGAGCATGTCACATATGTATATTGAGGGAAATTAATGTATTTTCCCCCACGTAGAATAATGAAGTTTTATAGGATAAAAATGGCATAAAAATGAAAAAAAAATGTTTGGAATAAAAGGAATAAAAGTCCTTTAAAAAACCTTAATGAAATATTTTCTTTTAAAATATTTATGCAGTAAAACAAAGCTTATTGATAACTACAGGTAGTCCTCAACTTACAACCACAATTGAGCCCAAAATTTTGGTTCTTAAATGAGATATTTGTTAAATGAGTTTTGCCTCATTTTACGACCTTGCCACGGATGTTAAATGAATCCTTGCAGCTGATAGGTTAACAACTTGGTTGTTAAGTGAATCTTGCAGGTTAACAACCCAGTTGTTAAGTGAATCTAGAAGGTTAATAACCTGGTTGTTAAGTGAATCTAGTTTTCCTATTGACTTTGCTTCTCAGATCGCAAAAGGTGAACACATGACCTTGGGACACAGCAATGGTCATAAGTATGAACCACTTGCCAAGCTTCTGAATTTTGATCATATGGCATGGGGATACTACAAAGGTTGTAACTGTGAAAAATGATCATAAGACACATTTTTCAATGCCATTGTAATTTTGAACGGTCACTAAATAAACAGTCGTAAGTCAAGGACTACCTGTGCTCTATATTTTGTTCCAGACCTAATACTTGTAATTTATCTACAGAAGCAAACTATTATAATTATGATGCATAAATGACTACAGATAGTCCTCTTAATGAATGTATCTTTTCTTTTATGTATACTGAGAGTATTTGCACCAAGGCAAATTCCTTGTGTGTCCAACCACACTTGGCCAATAAAGAATTCTATTCTATTCTATTCTATTCTATTCTATTCTATTCTATTCTATTCTATTCTATTCTATTTTCTATTCTATTCTATTAACTTACTAACACAATGTAGCCCAACATTTCAGTTGCTAACAAGACAGTTAAGTGTGTTGTGCCTCATTTTACGGCCTTTGGGGCCACAGTTGTCAACAATTAAGTAGTTAAGTGAATCATGCTGTTGTTAAGTGAATCTGGCTTCCCCCATTGACTTTGCTTGTCAGAAGTCAGCTGGGAAAGTTACAAATGGTGATCACTTGACTCCAGGATACTGCAACTGTCATAAATTCCCGTCCACTGCCAAGTGTCCGAATTTTGATCATGTGACTATGGGGATGGTGCAATGGTTGTGAAGTATGAAAAACGGTCATAAGTCACTTTTCTGAATAGTTGTAAGTTGAGGAACCACCTGTAGCAGATAAAAGAGTATGAAGATTGCCACCTCTTATTTTAAGAATTTGAAGGCCATTGGGAGGGTAAAAATAAAATTTCAGGAAATGCAGAAACTGGTAGTAAAGTAATAATAGCTCAGAAACTAGGCAGTATCTAAAAGCAACATTTTTATGTGAAGTATCTTTTTCCTGATATCCACAGCTGTTTTTCTAAAATGTAAACCCATGAAAAATGTAAGAGAATATATAATCCTATTTAAATGTCGTGTTGTTCTTGTTTTCTCTTTTCAGTCTTATTTATTTATGTGACCAAATCAAACTGAAAAAATTAAGTTCCCAGCTTTCTTAAGAGTTCAGTAGTTTATACCTTCATTTGTAACAAAGATTTAAAAAAATTAAAACTGAATAAATGTACATTATTGTGCAATTAGAAAGAATTTTACATTTAATAAATATGCAGAAATGGTAGTTTCTAATGAGTAAAGCAAGATATACATAAGACAGTTTATATTCCTAAAGCAGATAAGTGAAGGATAAAATGGATACAATTATTGCACATATTTCCATTTTTCTTCCAGAAAAAAATGAGAAAAATTGTCTTTTTTACAACAACAAATCCAGAAATTTTATATCTCTACTGCATTACCTCTAAATGATCTTATCTCTCTTTAGCAGGAGAGTGTAACCTGAGGCCTCAGCAGGTCATTTCAGCATCAAGAACATGGCTCCAGGGGTGCAATTCAACTGGTGTAATAACTAGTTCGGTGAGAGTGCGCTTCGCATGCGCGCAGTGTTTGAAAACACTGCTTTTTCAGTTCGAAACTTACCTTCTGCTCCAGTCCCAGTGAATAAATCAGCTGAGGAGCAGCAATCTGCTGTGCCGTGCCAAACAGCTGAACGGAAACCCCAGAAATAAAGGACAGAATAGGGCAGGGATGGGTGGGCAGGGCCAAATCATCACCTAGAATCATCAACTAGAATCCCAGCCCTGCATGGGTCTTACTTCATCTCAAAATCATCATTAATTGTAATTTTTGAAGCAATAGGAGGACAAAATTATTAAGTCATTAAAGAACAATCCTGTTAATTGGATTGGCCAACATGATTTTAACTACATTTTAAATAATTTTGTTTTGTTAAATTTAGATATCAAGCCTTTTTTTAAGAAGTTGAAGGCAACCTACAAGGACTGTCCATTTTATGCCCTGACCATCAACTCTGTGAGATGGGCTGAGATGAAAGAAAGCAACCAGGGTTACTTAATGAGTTTCCATGGCAGAGCATGGATTTGAACAGGATCCAATATTTTAACTGTAAACATTGGTCCATATTAACTTCAGCTAACAGTAATCAAATGCAGCTTGTTGCACAATGCATGCTAAGGCTTTAATTGACCTGGTAACAGAAGTTACGTAAACATACTCTGGCTTGTCTTTGAGAAAGGACAGACAGAGCCATTACTAATGGCCTGATTGAATCTGCATCAATATACCAAATATTCAGGATTACCTAATAAAATAAAATTGTCATATGTTTTGGACAGATGGAAGAAAACTCTTCATCTCAGTGTTTCATTACACCCTGGAAGTTAACCACCAAAAGTTTTTAATGGACCACCAACCTTGACAATTTTAATGGACAATGAGGCATGTTCACAATAAAAGAAAGAAAAATATGTAACTATGGCCAATAGCCATGATGGACTAATTAAACCTCCATGTTTAGAGGCAGTTTTATTTCTGAATACAGCTCCCACAGTATCTGGTATGCTGGCTATAGAAGCAGAGGTGCCTGGTATTTGGATCCAAAGAAAGATTCTTCAGATTCAGCAGCTCATAAAAAAAAGACCATGGAAACTCTGGAAAAAACAGCATCTTGAAGGAGGCTCCAACAAGCACATCACAGCATTTTTCCAGCTTCAGATCCATACCTGAGTTAGCTGAATTTCGGATTCTCTGCTGCCAGCAAGGAGGAAAAGACCAATCAAGCATTGAGTAAGGCTGGGAAAAATTCTATCTGAAATCCAGGAAGTCTACAGCCAATCCCTGATTTTGAGCCAGGCAAGCCAAAAACATGACTTGGCATTAAGCTTCTTTCTCCAAGAAGCCTTCACTCTCTCGACTTCAAACACAGGACAGCAACTAATATTCTCTCCCACCTCACAAAAAAACCCACCCTCTACATTCATTTTCAAATTGCTTCTGTCTGTGGCTCTGCTGACAATAATAAAGGGGGAAAAATCCGGTGCTGGCTGTTTCCTTTAAAAAAATGATGTTCTCCCTACTAGCTCCAGATGTTTTTTATTAAGAAGAGGGCAAATGCCAGAGTTACAGTGCTAGTTGTGGCAAGACTCCATGCACCCAGCCTCTCCGCCAAAAGCCACGTTGGCAATGTGTTTCAGCCACAGCGCATCTCTAGCTATCTTGAGTTATTGCCAGATCAGGCAGCCTCTTTCCACATCAATGTCAATCCAGATTTGTTTGTTTGTTTGTTTGTTTGTTTTGGGGGGGAGGGGTTTGGAGGGGTCGAAATGAAATTGTACAGGACTGGCCTCGTCACCCAAACCATAATAAACGGAAGCTAGGCAGCAGGGATCCACTGTGGAGGTTCAAAACTCCTTTGAGTAAGGCTTGGACAATCTCTGGGTACTACTCTAAGTAAATATTGCTCCATATTGGGGGAAGCAACTGAGTCCAATGAAATGAGAGGATAAACCTTACCCTATGTGTACATGTATACACACCCACAGCACAACGAGGGTGCAAACAATTTTCATTTGCTAAGCATTCTTTTTAATGGTCTGCACAGCAAGCTTTAAATCAGTAGATTAATTGAGTTTATCAATTTTTCTCTTTTCATCTAAAAAGAGGGGGAAACATATCCAGGGAGGCCTAATTTTAGGGAAAAGGGAAAGAGAAAGGGGAGGATTATGTGTTACAAACTTGCACATAGAAATATGTATGCAACCAATAAGAATTCCAGCTAAAAGGATAATGGCTTAGAACAGTCACACATGATACACTGCTACCATGATACAGCGCTGTAGGGAGTTCTGGTGCCTTTCAAATCATGAATAATTGAATTATCCAAATAGAGCTAATGACATTGAAAAATTACTCCTACCCAGAAGAACTTGATCAACACAGAGTAATCAATTACACAGAGCTACAATTTTCCTGCGTGTCTGACTGAATGATCCAATTAGACTCAATCAAGAAATCTGTAGCCCTAGAGCTGCAGGCTGCCTCTAGACATTCTTTCTGTAGCCCTTGGGGTTCCCTGATACCATGACTGGTTGCACCTGGTAGTCTAATTTCCTGCTGTTGTGCAAAACACCCAAACAAAAAATCACGGTAGTGACACATACAGAGATGCAGCAGGAATTCCCTTTACCATTTTGGTCGAGTATATACATTCCTTATGACCAGCTGTTATTTTCTTCTCACCAGTACCACATTGTGGCATGTAAGTTGGGACTGATCAGTGGCTTCAATGCCATAAACAGTATTTACAGTTAGCATCTAAACCAGCAGTAAACCACCAGGATCAATTTTTACCAATAGGGCCAACTCTTCCTACCTCTCTAAGAAAATCAATCAAAATACTCTTGTTTGGTCCAGAAATATAGATTAATGATTTTAAGGATTTTTTAAAAGGATTCAAATTGTTTTGTGTTTCCTTTTCTTTTTACTGTGAGCTGCCAAGTACTAATTAGGTAGGAAAAAAACCAAGGAGCAATTCCTCTGTTAGACTAATTCAAATTTCACAAAATCCCTGCAAGTTTTCATGCTTCAAACTTGAAATGATTTTGTAAAATTTTAGTTTGTTTAACAGAAGGAATTTTGTTTTCCTTGTGATTGACATTACTATTATTACTGCTATTATTTTCTATAAGTAAAACCGTTGATGTGAATGTTTAAAACTACTCCCCATCTCCTTTTAAAAAGCAGCACTGTGAAGAGGAGAAATAACGTTTGAGATCCACTACTTTGGTACTTAACTATCAGGATGTCTCTCCTGTTTTCTTTTGCTCTAGTCTGCTGCATATTTGCACTGCTGAAGACAAATAACTACAAAGAAATCAAAATATTCTCTCTCTCTTTCTGCACAGCACCAGCATTTCATATTCTGTTTTAAGACTGCATCAGAAATCAGAAAGTAAAAGGAGGCTTGTTTGTCCTTCAGTCTTGATCCGACTATTGAAAAAATGATCCTGCTGGTTTATCTTACCAACAATAAGCCAGTTACTCCCAACCTGCATGCTACAGGGTGGTCATTGTTGATCATAAGGAATGCATGCACTGAAATGATGAAAAGCCCCATGGGTTTCATGTACATCTCTGCTACATCTCTGCATGAATTACTGCCCTTGTTCTTCTATTTAGCTTCCACTCGGGCAGGAGAACAGTAGGTAATTTTCAAATTGCTAAGCCCAAGTCTCAAGGGAGCCAATTCCATAACAACAACCATTCCTTTCCTTCAAGACCTCAAGGCAGTCTCTCCTCCATTCCTCTCCCCACACCCCCACATACACACCAACCCTGTGAAGAAGGTTGGACTAATGGGTACCCTTTTACCTAATTTGTATATAATTTTAAAATAATGCCATTTGAGAAACAGAGAATTTTTCCACGATTGAAAATGTAACAACAGAAAAATGTTCCATCCCACATCCCTATCCTTTCTGCAGTGAAGGGTAATTCCTGGCATCTGTACATGAGAATTTTTCATGTACAGATTTCAGAAATGTATGGTAATGACCATAATTGGGGGGGGGGAGGGGGGGGGCTGAAAAGTATTTGTATTTCTCTGAATTTTTCAGGATTCATTTTTGTTATTGTTATCTGTAACCCTGACTATAAACAAAATATACCAATCCTTTTTGAGTATTTTAGAGGAAACAAACAGCTGGACAAACTATGTCCAGCTCAAGACTTTCTAAAAACCCCACTCAGGAAGAAGCAGACTCACTTTGATAGGGACACTCCCCCAGCTTTCCCAATCATTTCTTCATGATGCAAAACTGCAGGATTCCACGGGATGTGGAGGAACTTGAAGAGCCTCCTGAGCCACTTCTCGGGGTGCAAGACCAGCTGCTCATAATACACCAACATGCAATGGTCAAGGCCAGCCTCCAAGCACTGGTTATACATGATCTCAATGGCACGATTCCATTTGGTCAGGCAATCCCTGTAGCTATTCAGATCAAAGCCAGCAATGGTGACCTTCCTGGAGATCATGGAATGAACGGAGGCTCGACCATCTCTGATCATCAAAATAAACTTGGCATTGGGGAAAATCCTGGCAAGGTAAGTTAAAGACTTGAGGGAAAAGGGGTCCTTGTTGCACAGGTAAGGTGCTGGCTCCCCGTGCTTCACGATAATTTCCAAGAGGAAGGCCTGCATGGCTGAGTCCAACACCTCGTCTGTGACACCTGCTTCATTGAGCCGCATTTTCTCTTTGCTTGATCGGGCCCACATCTGCTTGAGAGCCAAAATCCGAGGGATGACCCGTGTCTCTTCTCCACAGCGGATGTCCGGGTGAGCATCTAGCATCGCCCGCATCAAGGTGGTGCCACTCCGGGGTACTCCCCCAATAAATATTAAAGGCATATCTTTGTTATAAGCCAATGTGGCATTTTTCTTCGTGTTCTGGCTGGTTCTTGTGGTTGCTTTGGCTGGCTCTAGTCGGGTCAGTTGGCTTCGCTCCTCTATTTGGTGATGGCATTCCATAGCATGTTGCCCCAAGTAGAAGACAGTCACTGAACTAATCACCAAACACACCAGCAAGAGGTTCTGCTTGAATTTCCCTACCATCTTTTGTAGAGAAGCCACTTCATGCGGTTAGAGGTGGCTGGCTGGCCCAAGTCACTGCCTGTGTTTCATGCCATGGAGAATGTGGTCCCAAGAGATCAAGACTTGCTGGAACAGAGAAACAAATAAAGGAAACAAAATGAATCAGAGTACTGTGATTAAATTTAAAGAGCTTCTCTCCTCCCAAACAACATTCCAGCTATTAAAATGATAACACTTGCAATCATCAATGATCGAGAGTTAATGGGATCCAGTAGTTACAACACAAGATCGTAATTTTGAATGTCTATGGAGATTCTCAGTCATCCAGGTCATGGCTGCCCCAAAGGTGCTTTTCCAAGACACAACGGGACTTTGTTTTTCCTGGAGGACCTTTCGCTTCTCATTCAAGAAGCTTCCTCAGTTCTTGGATGAGAAGTGAAATGTCTTCAAGGAAAAACAAAGAAGGTCCAGTTGGAAAGGCAAAGAAGGTTGCCTTTTGGAAAAGCGCCTTTGTAATTGTAATTGGGAAGACCCCGATTCAAGCACACACTCACACACACAAAACCATGAAAAGACCCAACTCAGTCATGAGGTTGTTGTGGGAATAAAAATGAAAGGCAGAGGGGATATAGAGGAAACATTTACATATTATCTTGAGCTTGTTGGAAAAGTCAGAATACAAAGACAAGAATAAACAATCACAGTGGTATCTCTAGGTACTCAGCTGCTTCAAAAGTTGTCAAATTTGGTACTCAACACATTTTGACATAAAAATGTCCCAGTACTCATTGTTTGCTTGGTCTTGATGCACTGTGACAAGAAAAGGCGGACTGCCATGGAGCATAGACAGGAAATTGGCCATGTAGGCAAGGTCACTGCAGAGGGCGGATAGGAAGTCAGCCATGCTGGGAAGGTCACTGACACAGGAAAAGAGACAGACAGAATGTCCTTTCTGGCCAAAACAAAGGATCATGTGTAAATCACATGGTTCGTTTGGCATTCATCATTTTTAATACTCATCATGTCTCCCAGAATCAATTAATGAGAAGTACCAAGGTACCACAGTAAATAATTTTCAGGAAGTTCTGGACAATAAGAGATGATCACAGCTCAAGGGCACAGCATGTGGTTTAAAATGAGGTCAAGGAACCTATACCCCAACAAAGTACATAGAGCCACAATCCTCATCATTCCAATTAGGCCATGCTGGCTAAGCATTCTGGAAAGAGAATCTCATCTATTCTTCTCAAGACAAGAAAGCCACAAGTTTCTACATTCTGGTAGCAAGAACTGTAAGAGTGGAGAATGCTGGCTTAGATCATGATCCAATTCAATATACGCAGGACCACAATTTAACCAAATAATAAGGGTACACAATTTAATTAGAACTACAATTTAACCAAATAATATGGGTATACGCAATAGAATGAACCACAACAAACATAATCAAGCTTAATACCAATTAAATTTAGCATGTTATTGAATATCACCCTAAAATTCTCTGCAGTTGAATCTATGGAAATAGTTTAGTGCATCTACATAACCTGTGTGTCAGGACACTAATATATCTCTGAGTTGATAAGATACAGGCAACAATATGTTGATTTGCAAGATATTATCTAGATTACCATTCTTATCCACTTACAGAGGATAACATAAACATGATTGGAGTAAAACTTGTTGCACTTGTAGTTCACCAGCCCAAATTGACAGACTAGAACACTGGTCCATATCTAACAAAATGAAATTCAATGTAGAGAAAAGTAAAGTCCTACACTTAGGCAAGAAAAACCCAAAGTACACATATAGACTGGGTGAAACCAGGCTCAATAGCAGTAACTGTGAGAGGGATCTTGGAGTCTTAGTGGACAACCAGCTAAATATGAGCCAGCAGTGTGCAGCAGCAGCCCCAAAAAGCTAATGCAATCCTAAATTGTATTAATAGAGGGATACAATCAAGATCAAGAGAAGTACTAATACCATTCTATAAAGCCTTAGTAAGACCACACCTAGAGTACTGCATCCAGTTTTGGTCACCACATTATAAAAAAGATGTTGAGACTCTAGAAAAAGTACAGAGAAGAATAACCAGGATGATTAGGGGACTGGAGGCTAAAACATACAACGAACAGTTGCAGGAACTGGGCTTGGCTAGACTAGTAAAGAGAAGGATCAGGGGAGACATGATAGCAGTCTTCTAATATTTGAGGGGCTGCCACAGGGAGGAAGGGGTCAAGCTGTTTTCTAAAGTGCCTGTAGGCCAGACAAGGAATAATGGATGGAAACTGAACAAGGAGAGATTTAATCTGGAAATAAGGAGAAACTTTCTGACAGTGAGAAGAATCAACCAATGGAACAGCTTGCAATCAGAAGTTGTGGGAGCGCCATCACTTGAGACTTTCAAGAAGAAATTGGACTGCCATTTGTCAGAAATGGTGTAGGGTCTCTCGCTTGGGCGGTGGGGTTGGACTAGATGACCTACAAGGTCCCTTCCAACTCTGATTATCTGTTATCTGTAAGGAAAGTCATAAAATGGGCAAAATTCACTTAACAAATCTCTTGCTTTGCAACAGAAATTTTGGACTCATTTGAGGTTGTAAGTCAAGGACTACCTGTACGTGTCCTTTGGTATGTATGTGATATTGCTTTGTTGGATGAAACTGAATTATCTACAGCTTATGCTAACTAATTATAAAATGCAATGAGGGAAAAATGGATCTGAAAAGTACTGTATCAGATCAAAATTGCTGCATTTACCACAGGTAATGTGGGGGGGAATGATTGCAAGTAAATGACAACAAACTACAGCAAGTAGATGAATTTGTGTATCTCCTCAGAATGTTTATTAAATGTGGGAAATAGATAGGGAAAAGTTTATATGTACCCAAATGATGGGCAGCACAAATCTTTTGTGGGAATTGAGTATTTGTCAAAAGAAGCAAAATTTATCTTATATATACTTTCTTATACGGGTTCACTAGGTGGGTTCTCTAGGACAGAAGTCCCCAACTCTTAGTTGTGAATTGGCACCAGTCCACAGCATGCCAAAAGTTGGGCCAGGCAGACAGCATGTGAAATCACACATCTTCCAGTCTACAGAAAAAAGTCTGTCCACGGAATCAGTTCCCTAGTGCCCAAAAGGTTGGGAAGTGCTGCTCTAGGAGGAAAAAAAAAGTAAATTGTAATGGAAATGGGCTACTCAAGAAGTATGTTGTGCAAAACAAGAAGAGACAGAAGCAAAAATGAACGAGTGATGAATGAATGTGAACTGAATACAAGAATATGAAAAAGCATGCTTCACAAATTTGCGTATCTGAGGTGATTTGATTTGATTTGAATTTGATGCTGAGCTGGTTTCATCAGAGAGAGAGAATGAATTAGTCTACAACTGCAAAACAAATATATGAAAAACGGGAAAGGAAAAACCAATTGAAGTTAACTGGTATTGTGAAATTGGCAAAAAGAGAGAGGCAACAAGTTTAAAGAACAAGAAGCAGTGTACAG
This sequence comes from Pseudonaja textilis, assembly GCF_049901715.1. NCBI lineage: Eukaryota > Metazoa > Chordata > Lepidosauria > Squamata > Elapidae > Pseudonaja > Pseudonaja textilis. The sequence continues at coordinate 20,703,448 of NC_141990.1, forward strand.
AGCAGTAGATGGATATGGGAGAAACAAAAAGGATTTTGCAAAGATAGAAAGGCATAGAGGACTGTAGTGGGGGGTATGGGTATACATTGGACTATTTGTATTTATTTTTATTTTCTCAGTTGTTTGGCCTGCTATGTCTAACTCCTTTTCTGTTTTTCTAACTGTGGAAAGGTACAGCTGAAAGGGGTATGAACAAATGTTTATTCCCTGTGCTTTGCCACCTTATTAGATTGAAATGTGTCCCCAGATCGCATTTGATCACTCTCCTTACACATAATTGGAAATAAGGCCTAGACTAGAGGATACATTTTGCCTTTGATGCAGTTTACAAGTCTCTGAGCAGCCCAGTAATAACAGAAAATTAATAACTGGTTCCAAACCAACAGCTGTATCATTGCTCCCAAAAACAAATTAAAAATCTAGTCTTTTTATCTTCCATTTAGAAGCAACCTTCTCCGGTTACACATAGGTTACAATCCAATGTTCCGGGATGATGTGCAGGAAACGATAAATTCAGTCAGATTTTCCCTCTGAAGAGTAGAGTTGAGGCTCTAGCCTCCCAAAGGAAAAGCCAGTAACCAAATTTTGGGCTGCCTCCATGGGAGGCTCAGTAACTTCATCATCAGGAAGGCCAAAACAGAGGGTGTGGCAAAAGCTGAGTTAGGAGCATTCCAGGAAAGGAAAGTTTTGTTTGTTTGCCCCCTAAGCCAGCAAAGATGTATATATCTGTTATTTTTATTTTATTTATTTATGCAATGTATATGTTGCTCAATCCCAAACAAGGTTTTAAACAGTTCCCAAATATTGCAAAAAAAGGAAATAAAAACAAAATCCAAATAACCATTAATAAAAATAAAAATCTTCCTATTTCACAACATGCCAAGAAAAAAAAAAACAGTAGTACCTATTCTTTTTGAACTTTGGTATTGGAAAAGACTGCTAAGAATACAGGTAAGAAAACAAATCAATAGATCATTGAACAAATCAATCCAGACTTCTCATTCAGGACATAAATGGCCAGGCTATTATTATTCTATTTCAGACATATTATGCAAAGACCTCTCTGGGAAAATATCTGATGCTAGAAAAAGTGGAAAGAATGAGAAGAGGATACTCTGTTACAGTGGTGTGACCATTAGGAGACCTAAAAGAATAAGACAGATGTAGATCATCATGGAGAAAAATCTATCTATGTGGTCACTAGGAGTCAAAAATAACTTAATGGCACATAATCAATCAAACTATCAGTAACTACAAGGAGGGGGCCTAGCTGTCAAGTGCCAGGAGAATCAGGACAGTTCAAATGGGTATAAAGATTTATTGTAAGCTTGAGTTCTTTACAAGAATCTGAAATTAGCGGGGGATAAAAGTAGAAGGAAATCAAGGTGAGCTGGACTTAGATCTCTTGTGGGCATGAAAGGACACATGACTGATGATATATATGACCCCCTCCTGGTCTCATTAACTCAGCCTGGTCACCTCCTACACCAGCATGCTATCAATCCCTAAAGTATTTCCTCCACAGCTGAACACATCCTTGAAGTCACCAGGGCTATAATTTAATTCAAAGAAGTATTCATCACCTGGCTGTCAAAATTAATGTCCTCTTAATGTTTGCAAAGGGGACGGGGGAATGCTATCAGAGGGACCATCAGACTCACATCCTCATTTCCATCCTGCAGCTGAAAAAAGGAGAACCCCAAATTCCAATATGATTGGAAATTCCACCTTTCGAAGTGAAACACAGATCCGCACTTTTAGAAGATGAAGGACTAAAGCATTAAGGGCACAACACAGAGATGAACTGTCTCGTTTCTTGGATCACCCCACTAGCATGTTTTCATTCCTCATTCTGAAATTACACTTAATGGAATACAGACCAATAATTTCTAGGATACAATAAACAGTTATCAGAAATGTGTGAATCAAGAAACAAAATAAACCAAACAAGACACCACACATAAATGGGTCTGATCATTTAGAGAATATTCACCTGGGGAAGATAAGGATACTAAATTACTATCTTATAGGTGGCTGTTGTAAAAAGCCCTGGAAAAAATCACAAAGATGGAGATATTTATCCTTAGCTGTGAATTAAATGTTATCTAGTCAACAACTGTCCCAAGATAACAGTGGAATGATGTAGACTTTTGCAATAATCCGAGACAGTATTTTTCCATTTTAGTAGCTTTCAGTTGTGTGGACTTCAATTCTCCATGCTGGCTGGAGAATTCTAGGAATTGAAGTCCACACACTTAAAAGCTGGCACTGGAGACACACTGAACAGGAAGAACACTGAAAGGTGTAGGGGTCTATTGGATCTATCTTAATCTCACTCAAGAATATACTTTGCACTTGAAAGCTTCTGATAGATATTTAATTGGCAACTATAGCTTTTTAAAGAGAGCATCCCTGCTCAGAAGCAGCATGTTAAGGACTCGAAGCTGTGGTCCCCATTCTGCATGCCAGCCAACAGAAGCATCTGGCTGGGGGAAGAAGGCGGAGCCTCCTTGCTGATGGACCGTAGTTCACGACTCTCTGCAGCTATGGTCCATGCTTTTTCGTTGGAGAGCCCCAATAATTATGATTAGGGGCTGAAGCTGCCTTGGAGGGGCGGCGGAGTAAGGGGAAGCTGCAAGCCAGGTTGAGGGGAGCCACATCTCCCCTCCTGGGCTTGGTCTTTTTCCCCACAAAGACAACTGCAGCAGTGGTTCAAAATGGCCACCCCAAAGAGGAGGACTCAGCTGGATTAAGCTTTGTGCAGGAGGGAAGAAAGAGGTGGATAACATCTGAACTGGGACAACTGGGCAATACAACTAAACAAAAGTACCCCGGGATTAAGGTAACATGGAATTTTTAAGAAAAGAAAAGTGAGCGGCGAAATTACAGAGAGACAGGAAAAGAAATAAGAAAATATTTTTGACGGCTAAGCGGGGCTTCGAACCGGGAAAGGAAGAAGCCGGAACAAAGATTTAACTAAATTGGACTAAAATATTTTGGCAATAAGCAGGCATAAAATAAAGCTGACTTAAGATTGTCAAAAAATAACAATAATAAAGTTTACAAATTGGAGACTGGACTGGGCTGGAATATTGAGGTTCGAAAAACCCTAAACAAAAAAATAGGGGAAAAAGGTAAAGACTTTGTATAATGGAAAGCGCCACGTTTGACAAAAACTTGAGCTCAAACAAAAGGAAAAGCATCCTGTTTCTGAAGGAACTTGTGTGGATATAACACTAAAGAAATATTGAAACCAAGTAAGAATCTTAGAAAGTGAAAGCAGAACCAGAATAAAAAAAAAGCAAGGAAAGACTGACTGTGGGATTGATTGGTATAGACCCTGGGCTGGAATAATTGAGAACTTTAGAAAATTGAAAGAAGAAAGAAGGAAAGTAAAAGTATTTTTTTGTGTGGACTTTAATGATCATAAAATACAAGAGTGTGTAATGATGATACCTCTTTGGGAATTAAAAATGGAACTTAAAAATATGAAAGAATTACTACAGGAAAGAGGCGAATCACTTTGCTCTGTGTTAGAAAAAATGGAAATGGCGATTGAAGAACAAGAAGAAAGAGTTTCAGAGGAGGAGGAGTTGACTCAAAGAGAAGACATTTTAAATAGACAATTAACACAAAGAACACTACAAAGAAGTGGGGAAAGAAGGTTAAAAAGTTGAGATTTAAGAAGGCAATCAAAAGGGGGAACACCTGTGAAGTTGGGAAAGGCAGAAAGACCCAGCAGAAAAGGGGAAAGGAAGATATTAAGAAAGAGAGGGAGACAAACTGGAATGAGAAAAGATATGGGGAAGAGGGGGAGGAGAAGCAGTAAGAAACAGGTGCATGAAATAAAGAAATACGGAAATAGTAAAACGTTGAAAAGAAATTGTTTTTTCAGAGATAATGGTTGATGAATTAAAAAGGGGATTCTGCAGGGTGACAAGGGGTAATAAGAATATTTCTGCAATTAAAAATATTTAGAAAATAGGGTAATGTAGATACTAATAACTTTTATTAAAAATTAAGTGGGGAAAATATGCTGCGGAATCCAAATGAAAAGATGTAATGATTATTATTGTAACTTCTTAAAAATAATGGTTTCTTGGGAATCAAGATGAAGGAATAAAGGTATATTTTAATCATTGAGGTGTCACACTCAAAGCAGTAAAAGGGGGGAAACCTATACTTGTTTTTTTTCTTTAGTGTTAAAATTTGTATTAATCTAGAATTTATAAAAAGAATGTGTAATGGAAAGGAAATATGACAGGCTAAAGAACCAACTAAATTAACAAGTTAATATAGGCTATTAAAAGCAAGGAGAGACATTGGTATCCTTTCTATTATTATCATTATCATCATCATCATCATTATTATTAGGCATAAACACATATTGTTTATCTTTATTTTTAAAATAAATAATAAAGGATTATATTTGAAATAATTGAAATGAAACAAAAAGATGTTTCAATTGAGATTAATGACAGAGGCTAGAATTAATGTGTTTGTTTCTCTCCTTACTGAAAATTTGGAATGGAAAAGGTAATAATAGAATTAAATATGCATATATGAATGTATAATTGCTGTCATATTTGTATGTAAAGATGATCACCCGGAAATATGTTGTCCACTAAAAAGAGATTTTTGTTTTTAATGTGAAAAACTGAATAAAATTTGTTAAAAAAAAAGAGAAGCATCTGGCTGGCTACTCCTGAAAACAGAGCAGCCCAATATCCTGATTAGCTGCAGGAGTCAAGAAATATCCATTCAGGCACAATCCAAATTCAATACCATTTGCTGAAAAAATACAGCCTGGGAGAAGGTGATTTTTAAGCCAGCTTGAGAGATTATTTATGGCTTCTATTTATTAGGGGTTGTGGGGAAGAGTGCAGGTAAAATGTTTTTGAGTTGTTGGCCCCTTTTGAGATGTCAGTAGGCACTGGTTGTACCTTATCACATACTCCTTTCCCAAAGTAGAAACAGACTTGATATCAAAACAGATAATCAAATTAAATTTCCCTGGCACAGAATGCTCTAAACTTCCTGTACTATAACAGAGTACAAGCCATCCTGGTCACAGGAGCCATTCAAGCCCCAGGGAACAAAATTGCCCCACAGAGCTAAGCTGGCAGTTTGACATTAAACTTGAAGAGTCATTTGTACAGAAACAGCAGATGGAGAAGGGAAAGCAGGCTTGAACTTGCCACTCTAACAAAGCAGAGGCAGCAGAAAGCCTTCCTCAGTCATCTTGGGAAATGGATGCCTCGGATCAGTGAACCTCAGCTACTGTACTTTTAACTCTTTCTGCAAAGAATTTCAGAGTGATTTGACAGCAAATATCAATGCTACTACTTTGCTCAATCAGACTAAGGAATCCCAAGCAAATATTGTACTTTTAAAAGCAGCCAGTTGGGTGTGCTCCAAGAGGCCCAGAAAACAGCATTAAGATTTTGTTTTCTGTCTTCAGAACCTGGTATTTCAATATAATGTCTCAGAACATAGAGGTTTCTTTGTGCTTTTGATCCATGGAAGGGAATGAGTCTAATAGTCACCCTTACAAGATAGGAATAGGGGTTTATTTATCCACACCATCCATTTTCTTTCTTTTTTAAACAAACTTTATTGATTATACAAATAAATGTCAAACAAACACATACACAATACACAGAAAAAAAGAAAAAAGGAAAAAAATGATTAGAAACTAGCAATTCTATTATTGACAGCCTATGGTTCCTTGTCTGTTATCAATATTGTGATATATTTACAATACATCTTATTGCAAATATATAATTACTACCTCTTTTATGTTTTACGTTGTTACTAATATATTTTCTATTTTTGTTCTATCCAGTCATACCAGCATTCCCAGCTTCTATAATATTCTGATGTTTCTTTTTCTTTAAGTGCTAAGGTTAATTTATCCATCTCTGCACAGGCTGTTATCTTCTGAACAACCATTTCCTCTGTTGGAATATCTGCTTGTTTCCAACACTGTGCAAAGGTTATTCTGGCTGCAGTAAGAATGTGCAGTATTATATATTTGACTTTTTTAGAGATTTGTCTATTAAATATCCCCAATAAGAATTCTGGTTTTAATTCAATTTGCTCTGCCATTATTTCCTCTAACCATTTTTTTATTCTATGCCAATATCTTTGGGTTTCAGTACAGGACCACCACATGTGAGAGAATGTTCCGTGTTTCTTTTTACATTTCCAGCAATTCGGATTCATGTTAGGAGACATTTTCGCTATTCTCAAGGTACACAATCCATTTTCTAAAAGAAAGCTGTAGATCAGGGGCAGGGGGCATGGGCTCAACCTAGAAAAGGTGGGAAAGATCATAGACAAGCAACCTTTCTCAGCTGAGGGGCACTGTTCACTTTACAGATCAATCTTAGCAGTCCCTGGCCTTTCCCCAGAAGGACAGGCTAACATGGTTCATCCCAACTCATTATGTTTTGGGTTTGGGTGTGATAGTGTTAGCTTGGGAATGGGCATGGTTCAAGAACCACAAACGAAGGCCAAGGGGAAACATGAAACCAGAGATTATCCCACTTCAGTTTGGGACACTCTATGTTTTTTGGTGTCTCCATTGTTGCCAGCCAATAGTTTCCAGGATGCTCTTAAAAAGATATGAAGATTTCCATGCCTTTGATTTGTATTTATTTTTATTTTCTCAGTTGTTTAATTTCTTTGGCCTGCTATGTCTAACTCCTTTTCTGTTCTATGCAATTTTTCTAACTGTGGAAAGGTACAGTTGAAAGGGGTATGAACAAGTATTTATTTGTTGTGCTTTGCCATCTTACTAGATTGAAATGTCTCCCCAAATCGCATTTGATCACTCTCCTTACACACAATTGGAAATAAGGCCTAGACTAGGGGATACATTTTGCCTTTGATGCAGTTTAGAAGTCTCTGAGAAGCCCAGTTATAACAGAAGATTAATAACTGGTTCCAAACCAACCAAATATTTTACCTGATATTTCTAGTTATGACATAAGCTTGCCTATATCTGGGGAGAGCCAGAGATGAGAAACACTTAATGTAAGACAGATCCAGAGGGGCAAAAGAAAAGCAGGCTGTATTACAGGAAGTCCTCCATTTACATTTAACAACATTCAAAATTACTATGGTACTGAAAAAAATGGCTTATGACCAGTCCCTCTATCATGCCTCCAGCATATAATACAGTTGCTTATTTTTATTGCTTTTGTTGTTCCTTAATCTGTGTTGAGCTCCATCTGGTAGCCAAACACAATCTTTCATTGTTTGGAAATTAGTTTGATGAAGTTTGACCCTATAGGGCACCCATATTCCCATTATCTTTCATTCTGGAAAAAAAAGGTGCATCCTGAGAAGCCAGACTCCATTTTGTAATGTTCTGAGGTAACAGAAATCTCTAGAAGAATCCAGCTTAATTTTCCACATGTTCTTCTGAAAACAGAATCTATCGCATACGTAACATCACTGTTTTACCTTATCCTGTTCTTTAATAAAATATCAAGATTTATGTTTACGGTCTAGCTTATTAAAAAATAGCAGAGTTTAGTTGCATGTCGAGCTACCCACAGGGTAATAATGTGTAATGAGAACAGAATACCTTGTACCTACAACCATTACAATGGCCCTCAGATCACAGGAACAGGCGTTTAGTAACTGGAATGTATTTAAGACAACTGTAGCCATTTGCAACCTTCTCAGGGGGCTTCCAACAAGCAAAGTCAAGGGAAAGTTCCAGTCCCAACTATGGTTGTAAATCAAGGACTAACTGTATAATGCTTTATTATAAATATTATAAATAAAAATAAATATTCTGTTTATGAGCCATGTGTGGAATTAGCAATCTTTTTCACAAAGTCCACAGGAGGAAAAAAGATTGGAAGTGGTGGCCCGGAATGGACGATCAGATCGCCAAGTGGGTAAGCTCGTGCCAACCCTGTCAAGAGTCCAGGGCAGCCCCACCAGCTGCCGCACCCACCAAGTCCAGGTGTCTCCGCCATACGCGACCATCCTCCAATTGGACCCGATAGGATCTTGGACCCGTGACGGCCACGATCTGCCTTGGCACCCACAACGGATCTCCTGCGTAGTTCCTTGCAAAAACTGAGTCCTGCAAGGCAAAGTCTCTGGCCTGGCTGTCAGGCCCTAACGGGGTGTCAGGACAGTAATGGGGGTGCAGTCTGTCTAGAGTAGTCCTTAAGCGTCTCCCCATTAACAGTTCGGCCGGGGATTTATTAGTGGTTGTGCATGGTGTTGTATGCTGGCTGAGGAGAAAACGAGATAACTTGGAATGCCAGTTTTCCTGACCGAATCTGGCTAGTGCCTCCTTAGCTGACCTGACAGCTCTCTCCGCCATCCCATTGCTAGCAGGGTGAAAAGGGGCTGTGAGGACGTGTCTGATGCCCAGATTCGTGACATACATACTAAATTCACAGGATGTGAACTGTGGGCCATTGTCGGAGACCAGCGTGTCCGGGAGCCCGTGAGTTACGAAAAGCCGGGTCAGGGCTTTAACAACTGCCTGTGTGGTGGTTGTGGGAAGTAAGGCCACATCTATCCACTTAGAATAAGAGTCCACAACCACTAAGAACGTTTTGCCATGCACAGGCCCGGCCAGGTCGATGTGTACCCGCGACCATGGGGCATTGGCGTTCTCCCACTTGGTGGGTGCGGCAGCTGGTGGGGCTGCCCTGGACTCTTGACAGGGTTGGCACGAGCTTACCCACTTGGCGATCTGATCGTCCATTCCGGGCCACCATACGTAACTGCGAGCCAATGCCTTCATTCGCACGATGCCGGGTGGCCCTCGTGCAGCACCTTCAATATGGGCACGCGAGGAGTGGTTGGGATGACGACTCTGGTACCTCACAGCAGGCATCCCTGGAGTTTTGATAATTCCTGTTGACGTGTTTTAAATGGGGTAAAATCAACTGAACACTTTGTTTCCGGCCACCCCCTCCCCACCCAGTCCAGAACCTGGGCAAGTATTTTATCTTTTTTGGAGTGTGCTGCGATGTCATCTGCGGTCACTGGCAGCTTGAGTTCGTTGACTTCGAAAATTGCGTGCACCAGAGCGGGGTCCTCGACTGGGGTCGGCAAGGGGCAGCGGCTGAGGGCATCTGCGTGGCTTAAAGTCTTACCTGGGCGATAGACCTATTTGAACGAGTAGGCTGCCAGGAACAAGGTCCATCTTGTCATCCTGGGGGACAGTACCTGTGGAGTTTGCCTGTCCCCCGATAAAAGGCCCAAAAGCAGCTTGTGATCAGTAATGAGTTCGAAATGGTGGCCGAAGAGAAATTCGTGGAATTTTTTAACTGCCGCTACTGCAGCCAGGGCCTCTTTGTCAATCTGGCTGTAGTTTCTTTCAGTCATGGAGAAAGTCCTGGAGAAAAAGGCAATTGGTGCCTCGGAGCCATTGGGGAGTCTGTGACTTAGGACAGCTCCTATCCCAAAAGGGGATGCGTCAGCGGCTAGGACCAAGGGAAGGCGTTGGTCGAACTGCATTAAAACGGCTTCTGAGGTGAGTAGCGATTTGACTGCGTTAAATGCATGGGATTCTATGGGTCCCCAGTGCCACGGAGTGTCTTTATCTAATAACCTGTGCAAAGGTTCAGCGACTGAAGTTTTGTGGGGTAGGAATGAAGCGTAGAAATTCAATAACCCCAGGAAGGCTTGTAGCTCCGTTTTGTTGGTAGGTGTGGGTGCCTCGTGGATGGCTTTTACTTTTGACTCCACTGGGTGGATGCCTGAGACGTCTAACCTATATCCTAGAAAGTCCACCTGCCTAGTGGCGATGGTGCATTTCTCCCGTTTGAGCTTGAGACCATGCTGTCTAAACTTCTCTAATACTGCCCTGACCCTCTGGAGGAGTTGGGGCCTATCCATAGCTGAGACCAAAATATCGTCAAAATAGGGAACTACTCCTGGAAGACCTTGGAGAATTCTCTCCATTAGTGACTGAAAAATACCTGGGGCCACGCTAACGCCAAATTGGAGACGTTTACACCTGAATGCCCCTCTATGTGTTACTATGGTTTGTAAATCTGCTGTGTGGCTGTCGACAGGGAACTGCTGGTATGCCTGTGACATGTCTAGCTTGGCAAAAATGGTGCCGGGTTCGAATGTGTGCAACAGGTGCTGGATGACCGGAACAGGGTATGCGCTAACCTGAAGATAACGGTTGAGGGTCGTCTTATAGTCAGCACAAATTCTCAGACTACCATCCTTTTTTAGTGGGGTGACTATGGGGGTCTCCCATTTGGCGAAATCTGTGGGTTCTATTACCCCTTGTTCGAGAAGTTTGTCTAGTTCCGCGTCCAATTTGGGGCGGATAGCGAAAGGTACTCTGCGAAATTTTAGGCGGACGGGAACTGCCTGGGGGTCTACGGAGAAAGAGATGGGTGTGCCATTATAGCAACCCAGCTTGCTGTTAAAGACGTCGGAATAGTCTGAGAATAATGTGTCTACATCCGAAGTTGAGACAGCATGAATCCCTGTTACACTAAGGCCAAGAGAGGGGAACCAATCTAACCCCAAAAGACTAGGGAGGGCACCATTAACCACCACTAAAGGCAAATGGCCTTTGAAGGTTCGGAATTTAACAAGGAACTTGCCTTTCCCGAGGACAGGGATGTTCTTGCCTTGGTAGTCTCTCAAGGTGAGGTGACACTTTTGTAGCTGCTTCCTGGTCAGTCTGGGTTGAATCTCCTTCAGCGTATCCCAGGAGATGATTGAGAGCGCTGAGCCCATGTCAACCTCCATGCTGCAAGGTTTACCTTCTAGGGAAACAGAAAGCTTAATTTTATTTGGCGTTTGGGAAGTGTGGTTAGCGTGGTAGCAAGTATAACAGTCTTCTACTTGCCTTTGGAGGCTGGGAGATGAAGACAGTTTCTGAGGAAGAGCGCGTGCTGCCTGGCAGACTCTTGCGAGGTGACCTTTCTTGTGGCAGTTTAGGCAGCTGGCGTTTCTGAACCTGCAAGATGCCCGGGAGTGGGCACCTCCGCAGGTTAGGCACAAAGGGATCTGTTGTGGGCCACTGCTGTTTCTCTGCCTCGCTCCTACCTGTGGTTGTTTCAACTGCTTGAGGCGATGGATGTCAGAAAATTCTGTGGGGTCAGCTTTGGTCATCACCTCTTCCGAGTGGACGGTGGAAGTACCAGGCTTGGGTGTGGTGCCCTGAATCTCAGCTGCTGACTGGGTGGAGAGTTCAGCAGCTAGGGCTTCATCTACTGCTTGGGAAAGATTTAAATCTTTCCTTGCCAGTAGATGCCTTTGGAGCCTCAGATCTCTTACCCCACAGACGAGTTGGTCGAGAAGCATGTCGTCTAAATAATTCTTAAATTCGCATTGTAGAGCTGCTGTCCTCAGGGCGGCCATGTACTGGTTGATGGACTCCCCCTCAGCTTGCTTCCTCATCCTGAACGTGTAACGTCTTGCAATCTGGGAAGGTTTAGGGGAGTAGTGGTTTGAAAGTGTTTCTTGTAGTTCGTTCCACGGAACGCTTCTGATGTCACGTGGTGCGAAAAGTGCCGTGGCAGTGTCGAAGACTGCAGCCCCGCAGTAGCTAAGGAAGTACGATTTCTTCCTATGCTTTGCGGCGTCAGCTAAACCAATGGCATCGATGTAATGGCTGAAGCGATTCTTATAGGAGTCCCACGTCTCCTCGTTGGGTTTGAATGGTTGAAATGCCGGATTGGCGTTCATCTTGGGACCCTCGGTGTCGCTGGCAGACTGAACTATCTCTCTGGGTGGTCGTGCCCCTAGGGCTTGCGCTATCGTGAGAGCTGGCGGCTGCGGCTACAGCGCCTTAGACTTGCTCAGTGACTTCGGCTTTTGAAAGAGCAGTCTGTATTTCACGCTCTCTGCGCTCGTTGGCGGCTGCGGCTAACAGCGCCGTAACTGACTTCAGCTTAGTGACAGCAGTTTGGATTTCGCGCTCTCTGGGGAGCATCGGCGACTGTGGCTACAGTGCCGTACTTCGCTTGAGTGTCTAGATTCAAACGGCAGCGGTTTGAATTTTGCGCTCTACTGTGAGCGTGGGTGGCTGAGGCTTCAGCGCCGTGACTTTCAGCTCATATCTCAGCGGTTTGAGCTTGGGCTCTCTGTGAGCGAGGCGGCTGCGGTTCAACGCCGTGGCTTCGCTAGAGCGATTTCAGCTCTTTTGAATGCGAGTGCTTCTGGCTAGCCTGCGGTCAGATCCCATCCTCGTCGCCAGTGTTGTGGAGCGAGGGAACAGACAAGGCTTAGACCAGAGCATACAAGTAACAGTCTTTATTCAGGGAATAAAGGGTTGTCGCATCTGCCAGCTAACAAGGCAGACTGCAAGCGAACAACGGCTGGCTCTGCTCGACAGCCGGCTTTTATAGCCGACTGTCAAACGGAGCCAACCAATGGGAGCTGCTGGTGCTCCCGCTCAAACAGCGGACCTGGTTGGGGACTCCAACCAGTCCTAAAGACATAACAGTGCTCATCAATAACAGTTACTTTATAAAACTCTTTTTCTGTAGAAAAATATTTTAAAATTCTGTAACAGACCCAGGTTTATTAACCTGATCTGGATTTTTTCCTTCCAACATCCCATGACCAACTCTGTTCCACCACTAAATTTGGAGTTCAAAAATTCAGACATCCAAACCCAAACATTGAGACCACCAGGAACCAAAGAACCAAGAAACTAATTTTGAAAATTAAGAAACAGTTTCCGCCTGTATTTCTCACCTTGGATTTACTGAAAAGAATTAACAATTTGGGGATGGAGAGGGGGAGGCCTGGATCAGGAAGGGGAGGGAGTAAACTCTCTTTTTTGAATCAGACCAAAATGCTTTCTATCTGGATTATTAGTACCTGACGACTTTGTGTCAATCAGTCAGTCTGAATATATTTCTAAAACTGTTGGACATTTTTTTCTTAACTGACAACTGCATTTAATATATTTGAGGAATTAAAAGATATAAGGTACAGCATATCATGTTTAGGCCCCACAAATGATTTTTTTTCAGCTTTTGATTCCTTTTTTTCTATTTTGGATAACAACAGTTTCAACAGTCAAGTTTCTTTTTCAAATAAGCATGTTGATCTAAAATCCATATATATCACTTCATGCAATAATTTTTATACTAAATCCTGCCAATTCAAACCATCTACCACCCCCCACTCCCCAAAAGGAGGTTGATTTATATTGCATCAAATACCAGGAAATTTGACTTTTCATCTAAATTCTGTCAAGATATTTCTTTACAATTCAACTCCTCCCCTAGCCTTATGTAATGTGAACATATCAGTATTATAACTTTAAATGAATTCATCATTATCCACAAAGAAATATAAGTTCAAACCATTAGCAGGATTTTAGCACCTTCTCCCCCAAAAAACCCTCCCATAACTATTTGAGAGAAACAACAGAGAGTTCAATAATTATTATTATGATTATAAACCTGGCCTAACTCTGTATCACAAGTGTATAATTCCTTATAGAAGGAAAGGCTATACAGGTCACTTACAACAGTTTGTTTAGTGACCGTTCAAAGTTACACAGGAACTGAAAAAAATAACTTATGAACATTTTTCACACTTACAACCTTGCAGCGTCCCTGTGGTCACACGATCAAAATGAGGGCGCATGGTAACTGGTTCATATTTATGATGGCTGGAGTGCCCCAACATCATGTGATCAGCTTTTATGACCTTCTAACAAGCAAAGTCAATGGGAAAATCAGATTCACTTAACAACTGTGCTATTACCTTAACTGTAGTTATCCACTTAACAACTGTGGCAAGAAAGACAATAAAATGGGGCAAAATTCACTTAACAAAAATCTTGCTTAGCAACAGAAATGTTGGGCTCAATTGTGATTGTAAGTCAAGGGCTACCTATACGCAGTCTTGAAACAAGGAGAAAAGATGGATCATGAATCTAATGAGTAAACAGGGCACTGGACTAAAAAGTTTAGTCTGGTCTCAGATGGTTTTCGCTATAATAAGTGTATTACAGCATTGAGCAGGTGGTTGGACTATGTAATTTCCAAGATCCCTCCTAAACATAAAATGATCACTAGGGCTATAACTAGACAGCTAAACGTTATTACTGTATTTTTAACCCTGAAAATGGGTTCATTCCTTAACTACCACACCCTTAAGCTAGTTCTTAAATTAATTCACTTTCTGGACTCATACAGGCAGACAAAACTAGCCAAAGCCTAGGAACAAACTAACCAGAGGTTCATGAAACCTGCTAAGCTATAAAAAAAACCCAAGGTTTACATAAACCAGGAATCACCCATTTATTAAAAATGTATGTTTGATTTGTAATTGAGCATATTCTATAAACGCAGTTGGTCTCTGTCAAAAATCTGCAGCAATTCACCACCCAGCAAGGCACATGTTTTTTTTAAAAGGACACTGTACATCTTGATGTGAAATACATAAATACTTGATACATCTGTAGAATTGAATTTAATGGGTTTGCCTTCTGAAAAACCCATGAAATTACAGTATCAAAACAGAAAGAATAAAATTCTAAGCTGTTTAGCCTCTAGTTAAAGTTTAGTTTTTAACATACTTTGTCCTGTTGCAGATTTGCAAGTCCATATTATAGAAAATAACCAATAAAAATTAAGTACATACCAGATCTTGTTTCTGACTCAGCAATCTTCCAGAAAGATTTGAAGATAAATTTGAAGTACAAAGTCTGGAACTAATATATTAAGTAAAGGCTATTTTTAAAAAAGCAAGCATACCATGCCACAGAGCACTAGCGAAGTACAATTTCTATCTATCAAGGTACAGATTTTCTGGTGAAAATTGATATGACAACAGGGTAAAAGTGGACTTCTTTTTCACTTTCATCAGAAAAGTTTTAGTTTGCTTTTTTTAAAAAAAATGGAGGAATGTTACGCATGCCAACTCAATACCAATCCCCCCACCCCCCCAGTTAAAGCTAGCCAACAGAAAGGAAAACATCAAGGGAGATAAGCAATTTATTTTTCTGCCTTCCCACCCTTCATCTTCTGGACTTTAGCTAAAACCTAACTAGATAACGGCTTTTAAAAAGTGGCTGCGGGGACGAAAAGAATGTTCCCGAGCACAAGCAAAGAAATCTCATCCTTAGAACAACTGATCAGTGGAACGGCTTGTCTCCAGAAGTTGTGAATGCTCCAACACTGGAAGTTTTTAAGAAGAGATGGGACAACCGTTTGTCTGAAACGGTATAGGGTTTCCCTTCTGAGCGGGGAGGGGGTCGGACTAGAAGACCTCCAAGGTCTCTTCCAACTCAAGTTATTCTGACAGCAAAAGGCTGCCTTCTGCTAAACCGGAGCACGTGCAGCGCGCGATTCCTCTCCGTGCGCCGAAATCATGAATTCAGAGCTCTCCTCCTGATGTTGCTTTTCCTTTCCCGATGCATAGGCGAGCAAAAGCGGGAGAAAAAAAAGGCAACGCAGTTCTTTTCCACTGGCAATTAGGGAAAAAAAAAGAGAGAGAGAGAAAGACGGGAAACTACCAGCTTCTGTTGTTGCCGCCGCTGCTCAGCCCCGGGAAGAGCTCTTCTGCCCGGTGTAAACCCCGCCTGCGAAGCCCAGGGATCGCTTCCTTACCTACCAGAGAGCTTCGCACGGGCCCCATCGCCCCGCAGACCGACCGACCGACCGCCGGCCGTAACTCGCTCGCTCGCTCCCTCCGCTTTGCTTCGCCTCTTCTCTCTTTCTCCAAGGCTCGCCAAGACCTTCGTCCGCTCGGTCCGCAGAGGCGCTGCCATGGAAATCACAAGCATTCCCGGATAGGCCGATGTGTCGTCGCGCCCTATTGGCCGCCTCCGAGAGACGGACAGCAAAAGGGGGCGGGATTCTCCCGCCTAGGTCTTCCCCGAGTTCCTTTCAAGGGGGAGCGGCGGGGAGGTGTTGGTGTCCCCCACGTGGAACCCCCAGGGAGGAAGGATGGACTGAGTCCCTGGCTTGGTCTTGCCTGCGCAGCGTTTCTTACGATGGGGGAAAGGAAGTACTGGTTAGCTTTGGTCTATATGGGTCAACCAGCGCCCGGTTTTTCCCCAACTTATGCTTCAGCAACAAAACCAGCGCCCAAGAAATAATGTGGGAAGCGAATGTTGGACTTTAAAGAAGTAGGTGAGAAAAAGTATTGACGTTTCTGAACTTTGACGCTGGAGAAGTCCTGAGCCAAGGACTCTCGTAGAGAGCCAAGAACACGAAGTAATGGGTGGTTGCAGAAATCATCTCTTACTGGAGTTATCATATTTTTGTCATATGAGCACAACTGCCTTTTGAGAAGTTTTTAATGCTGGACAATTAGAAGAAAGGAGAAGAAAAGTGATGACCATCAACAAGGTGGATGGATTTAGTTACAGTGGCAATGAGGAGCACTTCTGGAAGACCTGAATGAGGTTAGGGACAAACATTTCATCCTGAAGAAAATATATCTAAGAAGTTGCTAAAAATAAACACTGACTTAAAAGGCACATCATCACAATGCTTGTGGAAGTCAGTGTCATAATCTCAAGGTGCTGTAGGATATGGATGGGGTATCATGGAGTAAAAAAACTAAAAGTTAGGAGGCTGCAATCTTGGCAACCAATGCTCTGCCCTTTTTTCATGTGTTCTACATGAGACACATGTTAAAGAGAGATGAGGCTTCAATTGCACAATCACAACCATCATTTTGTATTTTTTTTGAGACCTCTACTTTTTGAGACCCACTTTATACTTTACCTGGGGACAGATTGCAGGCTGAAGGATTCTATGTGGCAGATGGATCTAGAGGCTACTGGTGATTCTTGCTGGTAGATTCTTCAGAACCTTCTTGTACCAGCTAAGAGCCTATTTAGTCTCATTCTGCTACCCACCAGATATTTTGGCTAGCCCATAACTTCTTCCCCATTGTGATATTGCAGAGTAAACACTGGAAAATCTATTTTTTGTAGCAACAATCTCTCCTTGTGATTGGAGTGAGCCTGAAACCCTTGCCCTCCTTTTCTTCCCTTGCCCCATCTGTGACAGCATGTACTCTGATCTTTTAACACTCCTTCTCAATAACATTCATTCCACTTTGAGTCAGATGCTGAAATCCTTCTTTTGCAGGATCATAATTAACTCTTACAGAAAATGGCTCAGTTTTTATCAGCTGCTATCTCAGAGATTACTACACTTCCCTTGGACTGCAAAAATCACAAAGAATCCTAGACCAAGTCTAGGTCTAGAAGCCAAGATTGCTAAACAAAGGGTATTACACTTTGGCCATGTCATGCAAGCTGATATGTGCTGGGAATGACCAGCAGAAAAAGGAGAAGGGGCTGCTCTAGTACCCATGGCCTTCTTTCTACCCTCTCACCTCTGCTCCCATTCTGGATATCTGTTTGGGCAGAGATTGTACATGCACAAATTATCTTAAGTTCAAGCAAGAAGATAGTTTGACATATCTACACTTGGCAACTGATCCTGAGACATGGCACAGCAGAGTTCGCTCTGTGTATATATTCATAAAAACAGTTGCTGTCATACTGAGGCTAAGACAGTTACACGTATGTATATATTCAAATTCTTTTTAAATTCTCAAATGATTCCAACAAAGTTGCTATGCTTCTAGCAGCAGCTGTCTAGAAAAGAAGACTGCAACTGAGATTTTGTTTTACTTCCTGCCATGGAAATGCAATTCTCTGCCTGAGTTTCGGACCCATGCATTTGTTGACATGCTCTGCACCCAACTAGCAGGAACATAAAGGGGAGATAAAATGTATACGTATATCAGAGAGAGAAAGAACTTTCAAAGAAATTGCTTGTCATCTAATAGGCCAGGTAAACCAAAGGACACTGGGGAGTTTCCAAAATAAACACATTTTATAGATAATATGAAAAGTAAGCAAGGGAACAAGAAGATCAAATAAATGGACCTTTCTAGAAAATGCAGAAAAAGTTTGCGTTTCAGAAGGCAAGGAAAAGCAAGGTCTCTCGAGTTTTGACTACAGGTAGTCTTTGACTTACAACCGTTCATTTAGTGACAATTCAAAGATACAAAGCACTAAAAGACTTACATCTGGTCCTCACACTTACGACTTACAACATCACATGATCAAAATTTGGGTGTTTGGCAATTCTTCAGTTTGCAGCATCTGAAAGTCACGTGATTGCCATCTGCCATCTTCCCAGTCAGCTTCCAACAAGCAAAGTCAATGGGGAATGCCAGATTTACTTAATGACCATGTGATCCATTTAATAATTACAGTGATGCATTTAGGACTCTGACAAAAATGATTGTAAAATTGAATAGACTCACTTAACAACCATCTTGCTTAGCAAGGGAAATTTTGATCCCAATTGTAGTAAGTCTGCATCTGGAAATGAATAGCATATTTACCCTTCTTCAGGAAACATGTAACTGATACACATCTGACTGTCATCTCACATCTCTAGCTTGATAATATTGCAGTCATATATTTTATAAGGATATAATACTTGCTGCCGTCCTTCCATTTTTTTTCCTTGAAATAAGACAAATGCTACCTGTATGACAGAACTGGTTCTACACAACGGCAAGATCCTCTGTCAGGATGATTGAGCATCATTCTAGAATTGCCAGGAAGAAAAAAAGAGTTCATACCTAAACTAGGAGTGGATCTGAGAAAACAAAGGTTACTGTATTAAGAAACATCAGATGATAATTACTTGGTTGCAAAATATGAGTAGGAAGGCCATTTTAAAAGCATGAATAGGGAGGAGGTTGGAAAGGAGGAAAAGAAGGGAAAAATACAAACAAATGAATTAAAAAGGGATGAGATAAAGAAGAATGTAAATACTGAGGCAAGCAGAGAATGCAAGAGGTTGTCTAAAGCTGGAGAATTTTGAGAGTTGAAATCTATACAGTTTAACATGGTTGAGGCTGAGAAACACTGCTTTAAAAGGTCAGGTCACAACAAGTCAAGGATATAAACTCACACAGCTCAGTTCAGGATCACACAGGTGCAGTTAACTGAGATACTTTTTAATGCATTACTTATTATATTATGGAACATTAATCTGTTTGGTTAGTTTATGGTATAAGATACTGCACAAAAAAACAATTCAGTAACTGGGTTAAGTGTTGGTACAGGCTGAGATGGCATTTGGGAAGAACAGTTGTTTAAGAAGACATTAAGTGGACAAGAATTCATAGCAATGAACAGACCAGAATTAGAATCCATTTGGGAAAAGCAAGAGAAACTATCTACTAACACAGATATTAGAAAAACCGTTAAGGGACTTTTTTTTCTTTTTGAGTGTGGAAATGAAAAGGAGTTGATGGGAAACCTGTCCCATAAAATCCAAATACTGTATGTAGTTCTTGGTAAAGCCAAATCAGTGACTATATTCTTTCTCAAAGAGGGATATAAATTTACATTATGTCATGTCTCCATGTTTAGAGGTTTATAAGGTTTCTATCTCTACCCCTTGGAGAGGGGAATTTCTGTATTTTTATACAGGGAATATCCTGTGTGATGTTTTCAGTCATATTGATTGCAAGGAGTTATACAGCAACAGCAATAGCACTTAGACTTATATACTGCTTCCCAGTTGTTACAGCCCCTCTCTAAGCAGTTTAAGCATCACATTGCCCCCAACAATCTGGGTCCCCATTTTACCGACCTTGGAAGGATGGAAGGCTGAGTCAACCTTGAGCCGGTGAGAATTAGTTTGCAATGTTGCATTTTAACCACTGCACCATCACAGCTCTATGCTTCACTCATGTATAGCTTTGATCCAGCTGCTTCTGTGACTTGTGCCTCACCTATTTCCCTGAAAGAAAAGGCTGAGGAAATCACTACCCATCTCTTTTCACCCCTTTTCTTGGCAAACAATATTAGGCTTCCATGTGCATTTTAGGTGGTGATTCTCTCCCATACTGTATATCCCTTGATCTTTAGTACGTGCTCCTTACTTTCCCCCTGTCCTTGGAGCTATTATATTTACCTGTCTAAGATAGAAAAGCAAGTTGGTCCAATACATGACTTAAATTGAATACTTCAATTCTTTTGAAGTCCTTCCTGGCATTCCTTGTGTAGAATGGAACCAGATCTTCACTAAAATTTTAAGTAGGCATGGCATTGCCATAAAGAGGCAAAGGGAAAAAGTAGCAACTTTTTTGTCTATCTCAAGTCATGGCTGAACATGTTTATGCCCTCTCATAGTATAAATGTTGGCTCCTTGTACTGCTAATGTTTTAAGTCTCTATTCCTATAGCTCTCCTTGTTTTGCAGATTCCCCAGCGAAAGGAAACATCTCTCTGAAAAAGCTGTTCATATGTATATGATGACATCCTTAAGGCA
This sequence comes from Pseudonaja textilis, assembly GCF_049901715.1. Classification (NCBI taxonomy): domain Eukaryota; kingdom Metazoa; phylum Chordata; class Lepidosauria; order Squamata; family Elapidae; genus Pseudonaja; species Pseudonaja textilis. Next base: position 20,723,744 of record NC_141990.1, read on the forward strand.
CTATAATTATAATGTAATTTTATATGATTATCTGATTCTTGCTTCCACATTCCATCTACTTTTAACACTAAATCTTATTATTATACAGTAGATCATCATGTGCACTTTGAAGAAAACAAGCCCAGGTGTTCTCAACTTGTTAATTTACACCAGGGTTAGGGTGATCTTTGCTGAGACCTGAAGATCTAACCATCAAAGACATGTGCAAAAATGTACTTAGAATTGCTGTACCTACCGAGGAATTAGTTTTCAGATGAGAAACAACTGAGTTCATAGCCTTTTCCACACAAAATTCTACTCTTAGTACCCAAATAGATTTTTTAAAAATCATCCTTGTTGAAATGAAAAAAGCCTTTGAATGTTGCTATTGATTAACAGCATTTGTCTATGCAATAAATTGCACAGAAGATTACTGTATACACATTTGTACTGTATTTGAGTCTCAGAAATATTCCAAACCGAATAGTGGTGTTGGTGGCATTCCTTGTTTAGTCACCACAATTAGGACCTGGAACCTGGTTGTTAAGCAAACTGGTCAATAAGTGAAACAGCAATTGTGCTTATGATTTTACTTCAGCGTACCTTGGCTTTCCAGACCTGTGAAGATTGTAAATGCATGGACTGGAAGCAAAATAGCTTTTACATCACTGTCATAACTGCAAATGGTCACTGTATGAAAGCTGCTCAACAAGGACTACAGTACCTGTATTTTGTTCCCTGAACCAGAACATAAAATGAAATTCTGTGCATGGCTAATCAGCATGCCGAAAAACAGCATGCACAAATGCTGTTAAATATGCATCCCTTCTGACCTGTCTTCTGGTTTTGCATGCTAAGCTAAAGCTAGGTTGAGGGGTTTGTGATTCAGCCTGTTGTAAGGAACCCATCTACAGGTAATGCTTGACTTACGACCAGAGGTGGTATTCAGCAGGTTCTGACCAGTTCTGGAGAACTAGTTGGTAGCAGAAAATTTGAGTAGTTCGGAGAACCAGCAAACACCACCTCTGACTGGCCCCGCTTCCATCTATTCTCTGCCTCCCGAGTCCCAGCTGATTGGCTGGGTCTTCTTTTGTTGCCTTGCACAGGAAAACAGAGCTGGAAAGCAGGTTGGGGGGTTGGGGAGGAAATGCGGGTTTTGCGGTATCCTTCCCCTGCCACACCCACCAAGCCACACCATGCCCACAGAACCGGTAGTAAAAAATGTTGAATCCCACCGTTTATGACCACAATTGAGCTCAAAATTTCTGTTGTTAAGTGAGACATTTTTAAGTGAGTTTTGCCCCATTTTATGACATTTCTTGCCACAGTTGTTAAGTGAATCATTGCAGTTGATAAGTTAGTAACATGGTTGTTAAATGAATCTGTCTACCCCATTGACTTGGCGTCAGAAGTTTGCAAAAAATGATGACCCCAGGACACTGCAACTATCATAAATATGGACCAGTTGCCATGCATCTGAATTTTGATAATTTGACTATGGGGATGCTGAAGTGGTCATAAATGAGAAAAACTGTTATAAGTCACCTTTTTCCGTGCTGTTGTAACTTTGAATGGTCACTGTTGTAAGTCAAGGACTACCTGTACTGTCTTTAGCAAGTTGTCTGAACCAGACCATCATATTAAATTACAGATAGCTGCATATATTATTACAATCATAGACCAACTCAGAAACACAAATAAAATGAAGTCTGAGATAGGAAGGAAAAATCATGGTCAAGATATGAAATATATTATATAAATGGTAAAATAAAACTCAGCCATGTTAATAAAGTCACATTAATCAAAAAGTCGCAACTATGGTCTATTAATATGGGTATTACTTCTGTGTCTGTAAACCACCTTGATAATTTTAAAATAAATTTCATGTTTCTTTCTATACATTTTTTTAACTTCTTAGGTTGCTGACATGGTGGTGGGGAATAAATTAGAAATAAAAAGCATGGGCAGAAATAAAAAGCATGGATAGCTGAAATGGTATAGGGCAGGGCTCACCAACCTTTTGGACCTCAGGGACCACCAAATTCTTAATTTTAAATCCCATGGACCAGAGACCCTGGGAAAATCCCCCCCAAAAGTCTGCAGGAAAATTCCCCACCCTGTTTTCCTACCGATTGATCATTCTTTATTTGGGATCACAGGATACCATCTCCAGCTCCGTTCTCAGGGGGAGAGAGAGAGAGAGAGAGAGAAACTTTTGGCTTCATGCAAGGAAAACAGCAGAAGCAGCAGAAGTCTTTCTTTCTCTCCCCCAAACTCCACTAGAAATGAGCCTCTGTGAGACTTGTCGCGCCGGCGCAGCCTCTTGGAGTAGGATGCCTTGCAGGGTCTCAAAGACTCATTTCTGGCAGAGTTTGGGGGAGAGAAAGAAAGACTTTGGCTGCTTTCCTTGCATGCAGCCAAAAGCAGAAGAGGAAAGAAGCAACCCGGTGGCCAAGCCAGGCGTGTGGGACGAGTGGGGCAAGTTCCCCCCTCTGCCCTTTCCCCCCCTCCCCTCACTACCTCATGTTGTTCACAATACAAACGATGTAAATCTTCTGTTCCTGCAGGCCATGTGGGTGGCGCAGCCTTGTGTTCCCGCACAGCCTGGATTAATTGCTTTAGAAGATGCTTTGGGAGTGACATTTCTCTGCGGACCACCAAAATTTTCTCATGGACCACCAGTGGTCCCCGGCCCATTGGTGGGCAACCACAGGTATAGGGTCTCCTGGTTGAGCAGGGGGCTGGAATAGAAGACCCCCAAGGTCCCTCCCAGCTCTATTCGATTCTAAGCTCAACAGTAATCAGCCCGTCCATAAAACGAGGGAGAAGAATTCTCAAGAGGCCCAAATGATAACTACTGTATAAGAAGAAAATTACAATACAAAGTGCCTGTTTCCCCTGAAAAATAATGCTGATAGTAAGGGTTTTACAAGGCTTAACAATGTCAAAATTGGCAGTGCAGTCTGAATCTGAGCAATGAGTCAGAGGCTGAATGTATTTGCTGAGATTTCTCTTAATCCCCAGAACAAGTAGTTCACATCCTCCAGGCAAAGAAAGGCAAGGGGAGAGCCAAATATTCTTTGAAAAAGAGATGCCTAATGCTCAATGCACAAGCATCTTAATTTTCACTTCATCTCAGTGGGTTCATCTCAATTACTTCAAAAGACTGGGGTATCTTGTTCCCTCAACACCCACAATTAAAAAAAAGAAAGGATTGACAAAAGCACATGCATAGAACGATTTCCACAAACCTTTGCCATTTGCTCAGAGAGAGAGGGAGAGAAAGAACGAGAGAGATAGGAGTGGTGCTATGGCTAGAGGGGGAGCTCTCATCTCACAATCAGAGAAAAACCTCGTATAGTATCTGGACAGTTGGGTATTAAGGGATGAGGCAAATAGATCTACCTAAGGGGAACCAAAAATCCGGGAGATCCATTGAAAAAGGGAAGGATGCAATTGCCATTCTGCATGGTCAATGATCGTCCTGCTGAGCAAATCTGCCTGTGTATTATCAGACACAAAATGTGCTCAGCCCTGATGTTCAGCCCATGTAACCAGAGATCCCGCCCCTGTCATAAGGGACCACCTTGCCTGTTGATGTGAGCCTTAGTGCCCACATTGTCTGTCATGACCAAGACATTGGACCCCACCACCTGCCCAAGGAATTTCCTCAAGGCCAAACGAACCGCTCTGACCTCTAGCCGGTTAATGCTGTGAGCCTGTTCCTGGTGAGACCATAACCCCTGGACCCATAGAGAACCTAGATGGGCCCCCAACCAGATAGGGAAGCATCTGTAGTAAGAATCAGACAGGATTCCAGCTTGAAAGACTGAATCCTACACATGGCCTTGGACAGCACCAATGAAAGGAAATTAATACTTGGCTAGGCAGCTTAACTTTCCTCGGTGAGTGACTGGACCCTGCTTTCTGAAACGGAAGCAGAAACCACTGAAGGGCTCTGGCGTGAAACCTGGCCCAGGGAACAATTCCAATACAAGAAATCATCTTGCCCAACAATTGAGAAAGAAGGTCCAACGGGACTGAACTTTTGGTCTGAACGTGCCTAATCATCCCTTGAAGGCCACACAGCCTCTGTTGGGATAGGAATACTTGACACACACCCGTATCAATAATGGCCCCCAAAAGAAGGAGTCTCATGAGGGAGAAATAACTCTTTTTCTGGTTGATGGAAAACCCCAGGTTCTGTAGCACTGAAATGGCAGTCTGCAAATCCTGTTGAGCACTCTGAAAAGAAGAGGACATTATTAATATGTCATCCAGATAAGACATACCAGAACGGTGTGCAGGTGCACTGCCAAAGCGGCAAGAATTTTGGTAAACACCAGGGAGGCAGAAGATAACCCAAAGGGAAGAGCCCTGTATTGGAAATGTTTACCCTGATAACAGAACCGAAGAAATCTCCTGTGGGAGGAACAAATAGGAACATGTAAATATGCTCCCGTCAAGTCTATTGATGTGAAGAAGTCCCACTGTCGAACGCTCTCCAGAATGGAAAAAAGAGTATGCATTTTGAAATGCCTGTAAACTACATATTTATTTAGTCTTTTCAAATCGAGAATGGTCCTCCACCCTCCCGAGGCCTTAGGGATTATAAAAATTCTGGAGTAGAATCCCAGCCCCTGCTGATCAAGGGGAATCTCCTGAATGGCATCTAGTTCCAGCAAGTGCTGGATGGCTGACTCCATCAAACTCTGCCTCCCAGCATCTCTAGATACTGGGCAGGAAATAAAGAACCTCGGAGGAGTGGAGTAGAACTCGAGTAAAAGACCCGATCTAATGGTAGATCGAACCTAGGCGTCTGAAGTAATACCCTCCTACTGGTCAGCAAACCACGCTAAACAACCACCAAGGGGAACGGAGATAGCACTAGCGCTGGCAACGGAACGGGTGACTTCCTTCTCCTCAAAAGGGCCATTTAGAGGCAAACTGCTGCCTGCCCTTGCCTGAGCGATCAGGAGGTGGATCTTGATGCTGATAAACAGGTCTTGACTGATGATGAAACCTGGAAGAAGACTCTCCTCTGGGCTGAGGACGCTTGAAATAGGGCGCGGCCCGATGTTCCACCCACTTCAGAAGGGAAGGCAGGATTTTCCTTTTGTCCTTGGTCTCAATCAAAAGGGGATCAAGGACTTCCCTGAAAAGCTTCTCCCTTTGGACCGGGGCAGATGCTAATTTCCACTTGAGTCTGCCATCCACCTGCCAGTTGTGAAGCCAGCACATTCGCCTGGCTGCTACGGAGGCAGCAATAGCTTTTGAGGCAAAACTGGTGATTTGAAGGGTGGCATCAGCAGTAAACTCTGCTGCCGCCATGATTTTGTTAATGTCCTGGTGGGCCCGGACATCCGATGGAGGAATTCTTTGTCCCAGTTGCTTCAGCCATTTTATCGAGGTCCTCGTGAAGAAGGAAGCTGCTGAGGAAGCCTTGACAGCCCAGGCAGCAGCTAGATGGGATCTCTGCAGCGACTGTTCCACTTTCTTTTCTTCTGCCTTGAGGACTTCCTCTGGATCTGAGGGGGCAGATGAGGATGAGGCCAAAGCTGCGATCGGAGCATCGACTGTAGGGACCTGAAGTGTCTTGGTCAGCTCAGGTCCCACATTGAAGAACCTGCGATCAGCGGCCAAAGGATTAGGCCCTGTGGCAGCGGCTTCGAGCTGCTTCTTAATTACCTTTAGAAACAGCTTGGGCGAGGGAACCACCTCCTTCCTGGCTTCTGGTTGGTCAAACAGCACATCTGACTCCTCAGGAGGAAGAATGGGAGTGGCCACATCATCCACGTTCTTTAAATTGGCAGTGTTTTGAGCCTTGAATAACAAGGGACTAAAGAGAACGTGTTTAAAACAACCAGAAAAAACAGGAAATTCCTGTGAAGGACCTTCATCCGCAGACATATCGGATTCAGGTCGATCAGGGTTCCCCACCAATGAAGGAGCCACTGATTCTGCAGAAGCTAGGCCTTCAGCCAATGCAGGCACAGGTCCTTGGCTAAAAGAACTAACAGCAACCACGTCCGCACCCTGGATCTTCCCTCTGAAAGATCAGAGGCAGCCGAAGAGTGAAAGGTTGCTCTCTGTAAACCCTCTGATATGCCCTTCCTGATCGCCCTGTCTATCAGGAGTTGAAGATTCATTGGGACATCAGTCTCAGAAGGGTCCATAGGCCGGGATGTTGATGCAGTAGAAGTGAATGGGAGTTCCACCCCCTGATCACTACGTCCATGCACCTGCCAAGGTGCTGCATCTCCCCAAAGATCCTCAGCATGACTGTCGCCTTCAGAATAGATTGGAGATGCGCCTCGTCTGGATACATTAGGGGACCAAGTTTGGAACTCAGGTCTGGAAGAAGGTCCCGCTTCTTCCAAATCTACTTCACTGAGTGCAGCAGGAGAAGAAGGGTGTGCCGAAGTTGCCCGAGCAGAGGCCTGATGCACTTTGGTAATGTGCTTCTCGATGGCTAGATGGTGCCTGGAAGCATCTTTTTCCTCTGCCTTTGAGGCCTTCTTCACAGGTTGTTTCCCCTTGGTGGAAGCAGCTGGAGCCACCTTTTGAGGCTTGGCTGCTTAAGAAGCTCTGGTCTCCCTTAGGACTTCAGACATCGTGATCAGCAAGGCCAATCTGTGCCAGGAGAACACACAAAGGGGTTTATGAGATTTTCTTCAGGGGAAAACTCTATCCCCACACCAACCACCACTTTCTTCTGCCCAAACACACTTCAGTAGAAAGATTTCTCTTCCTACTGGGACTCAAACCCTCCTGGGTCAGTTAGGGCAATATGAATAGACCAGACCCTGCCGGGGACCCAAGGGTCCTGGTCTACCTCAGAATAGGAAAACCAATCCCTACCGGGAAATCAATAGATTTTTAGCGCCTTCGATGTAGTCCGCCGCTGTCACAGCAACTGATGATGAACAAAGGCGTAAGAGTGGTGGGAAGATGAAGAAGATGAAGAAGATGAAGAAGCCAGTTCAAAATGGTCACTGAATCTTCAAAATGGCCACCTGTGTGTCCAAAATGGCCACTGGCCACAAGGAGTCTTCAAAATGGCCACCTATCATGAGGCTTCTATCTTCATCCAGGGAGCATCAGTGCTCTCCCTGGATTCTTAAAGACTTTCAGCAGGCTGAGGAAGGTGAAGAATAAAGCAGCCACCGGCTATGTGGCTGCCTGCTTCACTGCAGGGGGAAAGCTTCCAGCCCTGCAGCAATAAGAGAAGCGTGGCCAACGCCCATGCTCTCAACAAAAAAATGGCCATCCAGCCAAGCAAACTCCTTATCTTGCCGCGATTGGTGAAAAAGCAGCTTCACGGCTCATGGAACAGCCGCGGAAGCCTCCTCTCTTCAAAAACGACCCTCCGGTCGTTGGAAGGGCAATATTCGCCCGGGAGGGCTGAAAACAGCCTCCATGGCCTCTTCAGGCAGCTCCGGATCCCCGGAGCAGTCCTCAGCTGTTTGGCAGCTCCAATCACCAGCTGAGAAGCAGAGCGCCAATTTTGAAAGTAAAAGACAAATGGAGGCTTTTTTTCCCTTAAAGGGAAATCCACACTAAAAGGTTGCCTTTGGAATTGAAAAACTCCAAAGACAGGAGAGGCAAAACCCACATCCTTAGCTGCTAAGGACTGAGCATAAACTGGGGAGGAGTCACCTGGAGTGAGCGGAGTTAGGCTAATAAGCCTTTTGCAAACTCAGTCCTAAGCAGCCAAGGAAGAGAGAACTGCCCATCTTGACCTGTCGATGCCTTACAAGGGAAAATGGTTGAATTCAGTTTCCTTCTTATGCAAAATAACTACAGTATATTTGATTGTTCTCTAGCTCATTCTTGTTCACTTTCTTCTAGGATAAATGACTGAGTGATCACAACATTCCAACCTTATTAAAGGAAGAAGTTGATATTAAACCAATGACAAAAATAAACAGAATGTCATGCCCCTGGTGGAGCCAGACTCTGAGGAAGAGGAGGAACAGCCAACAGGGAGTGGGAGTGTGGCTCCAGGAGTGGAAGAGGAGGCTGGGGAAGAGCAGAGGCCAGCTGAGCAATCAGAGGAGGATCCAGGCCCATCCCCTATCCATCCTAGGTCACGCAGGGAGGAGAGGATCAGGGAAAAGCGAGGTCTACTCAGGAGATTACCATGATCCTGCTCGTGGCTTGCAGCTGAGAGCCCATGTATATAAGTTTGTAACTGCATCGTCAGAATTGCTAGAGTCAAAGTTTAGTGTTTATTTTGAACGAGGTTTATCTTTGCTGGTGTTCTTCCCATGGACTCTCCTCGGTTACCTTCCTGGAATGTATGACTAATTTTCTTGGCCTGCTTCGGAACTCTCATCAATGTGGTTTGTTTTGGTTTTCTTTTTGCCACATTATTTACTTTTGTGACTTTAAACTGTGCCTAATAAAACAGTGAAGTTAAGTTGAAGGCCTTACCGGACTTTAATGTATGTTTTGGGTTTGGGGTTATTTTGAGAGACTACGGGTCATCACACAGAATGATTGTTGATGAATTTTCAACATGTTCAACATTTATATATGTCGCATATAGATTGTTTTTTGTTGTGCATTGATTTGTGAAATACCTTCCACATTTGTGTGAGAAGCTATGCTGAAGTCCCAAGGCTATATAACCCACTCAGAAATTTGGGGAAAATGTCCAGGAAAAAATAATGAGAAACAAGGCGTTACTTTGCAATAAAATGGAGGAGGCCAATAAATGTAATACATAAATAAATATTCCCAAGAAAATAACTTTTACATAGGCATAGCCATAACTGAGCTCAATTTAAGATTTTTTTTTTCACGTTTAGCTGATCCCACTCTGCAGAGAAATCACTGTGTAGTTACAATATAAGGCAATAATTTAAAAATAGTTTTCAAATGTTACTTTTTAACAATGGACATCTTAACTTTGGAATTCCTAGGAATTTCCTAGGAGTCATCTTAAGAATTTTTGCAAGCTTTTTAATTCGTGTTTTTATTTCAGCTATGAGATTTGTTTAAAAAGTTTATTAAATTTCAAAAAATAAAAGCCTAAAATAGAAAATTAGAAGAAGACAAAAGGTGGGAGAGGGGAACAAGAGGGAATGTTTAAAAAGTGACAAGAAAACAAAGAATAACAAGATAAATGTTAAACTTCCAATTTTTTCAACATATAGTTATAAAATAAAATATACACTTGTTTTATTTTAAGAAAAGAAAAAAGTATAAAACTAAATATATAAAGATATACATATAAAACAATCAAATAACAGTAACAGTATATATCATAATATCTTAATTTGATAAAATATATAACCCATAAGTACAGATTACCAGCTCTAAAATATATATATTGTTAGATATGTCTATAATTTAAAAAAATCTATAATTGAAAATTCTCTGCTTTCAGACTAGACAAATACATAGCTTCATAATCAAAAGATATCAAATCCCCAAATCAAAATTTCATTTTTCTCTTTGAGTAAAAATTCCAAAAGTGGTTTCTATGTAGATCAATTGTGATGTTTCTGTGAATATATTATTTTCAAAAATTATCTGTATATTCTCACGGATAAGCCTATTCGTAAATAAACTGACCCTCAAAATTTTTATACATTTTAATCTTCATAACTGGTTTATCTGCACATGGCACATTTCTTCATGGCAATTTCATTAAAAAAATTGAGGCTTGTCTTGTCTGTGCATGGGCTTATCCATGAGTATATATGAGTATATCATGTACTACGCTATGTTCTGGAAGCTTTGAATAACTTTTTGCCCCAAATAAATATCAAATGGTGTAATAAAATATTGACTTGGCAGTAGTTTCAATGAATACGATGACAAATTTCTAAGTAAACATCCATGAGGCTTAGCAGTTAATCACTTCCAAGTACTTAAACTTAACATTTGGTATCCTAGATGTATAAAAAAATATAATGATTAGGTTTAATTGACAAGAACTTGCCACAATTAAATGGTATTATAACACTGAAAAGCATTCAAGTACATCCAAAAAGCTTATTATTGGTTTATAAAGTATGAACAAAGAGAAAGAAAAGAAACCAAATAGGAGAGTAATCATCTAACAGAGATTATTGCTAACAGAGTTAAATGGTTTTTCAAGCGTTTGTAGGAAGGGAACATAAATGCCATCCCTAAAGATATAAAGAATTTTGCCAATCTGAACTGATTTATACCAGTGTTAAAGCCAGGGGTGGGATTCAAAAGTTTTAACAACCGGTTCTGTGGGCGTGGCTTAGGTGGTGGGCATGGCTTGGTGGTCATGTGACTGGGTGGACATGGCTTGGTGGTCATGTTGCCTGGGTGTGGCCAACTCAACATCACTCACATCGAGGCATGCATCTCTTTGCCTAGCCTCTCATGACTGTGGGGATGCTGCAACAGTCATAATTGTGAAAAATGGTCATAAGTCACTTTTTTCAGTGCCATTGTAACTTTGAATGGTCACTCCACACAAGCAAAGTACCAGCAAAGGAGGGGAAAAATGCTCCAGAGAAATTCCTGAGACAGGAAGTCTAGTCCTGCTAAGAATGTAATAAGGGTTAACGGAGAGGCAATTTCTGTAAGCAACACCAGAATGTTTCCTTCCTGCCTTCCTTACAGGATTAGGCGAGTAATTTCTTCTAACAGCCGGTTCTCCAAACTGCTTAGAATGTTAACAACCGGTTCTAGCAAATAGGTGCAAACCGGTAGAATCCTACCCCTGGTTAAAGTCATTAGTCATGAGAATGGATGTCTATTCGATAGAGGTGGGCTTTTTTGGTAGGGAAAAATCTGTTTGAAATATAAGGCTTTCAGCCAAGAATCTGAAAAACAATTGAGTTTAACAGATGATATTAAATGTGTATGGCTTTAAAAGAGAAGCAATATGGTATAGTGGTCATTATACTGGAAAAATTCATCTTTAGCCAATCACTATTTCAAGCCCAGCCTATTTCACAAATACTACCAGTAATTAGATCAGTAGGATTTTTGTACAGTACTTTACTTGCTTATATTCCATCTTTCTTTCAGGAGCTCAAGGCAATGTATACTTCCTTCTTCAATTTTTCCCAACAAGCTCATTTACTAGAAGTAGTAATAATTCAGTGAGGGTATCAATCTAATTTATAAATGCATATGTTATTGACTTAACCTTAACCGGTTGAATTGGTAAAGGATCTTAAAAGCCACAATGGCAAAAAAAAAAAATCAGGAGCCCACAAAACAACTTTTCTAACAAGCAGATTTGTATTAAAAGCTATAACCTTTTATGAGCTGCAGTTTAAGTATACAGATGGTCTTTGACCTACACTCATTCATTTAGCAATTGTTTGAAATTATAGTGGTACTGAAAAATGTGATTTACAACCAGTCTTCTTACTTACATCCTTTGCAGCATCCTCCTGGTCATGTGATCAAAATTTGGGAACTTGGCCAATATGTATTTATGATGGTTGGAATGTAGCCAGGATCCCGTGATTGCCATTTGTGATCTTCCCAGTTGGTTTTTAGCAAACAAAGTCAATAGGGAAAATGGATTCACTTAACTGCATGATTTGCTTAACAATCAATTGCAGTGATTCACTTATCAATCATTGCAAAAATCATAAAACTGAACTCAACTCACTTAACAATCACCTTGGATTTGCAATGGAAATTCTGCTCCCAATTGTGGTCATAAGCCAAGAACTACCGGTATCTCTTAATAACAATTATTATCAGGCTTTTGTTTTGGGAGGGTCACCATAGATTTACAAGTGTGCAAGGAGCAGAGCTTCAAACCAGAGGTTCTGACCAATTCTGGAGAACCGGTAGCAGAAATTTTGAGTACTTTGGAGAACCGGCAAATATCACCTCTGACTAGAGATTTTACAGTATCCTTCATCTGCCATGCTCACCAAGCCACGCCCACAGAACTGGTAGTAAAAAAAATTTGAATCCCACCACTGCTTCAAACATAGTCTTGGCTGTCTCTTTTGACTTTTTAAACAACCTCCCCCCCCACCAATAAATCAGGATTTACAATGTTTTCCTTTGTCTTGACTTAAATGGTCAACCACACCACTTATTTCTGGCTATTGTGGTCAGAGGTGGACTCAAGGGTTTCATGTACTCTCCCACTAATACTTAGCAAGATTTATCAATCAAGTCATTGTGCGTGTGTTGTTTGAATCTGCCCAATTTAAATTAACAAACCCTGAAGTCTCTGTGGATTTGAAGCCCTGAACTGGTGATTTCCGGACACTCTTCTCCATATGCACATTTCTAAGCTAACAGAACAGGAAGCAAGAATGGAACTCCTTATGAACAAATCTCTTCATCTTCTGGGATATTTGCCAAAGAGCAAATAGGAGCTTTGAACAAGGATTATTAGTTATTTTAGAAACTTGCTTGCCTGCAGCTGTAATCATTCACCACCCAGTTTTCAGCACCTGAAAGTATTGCCTGCATAAAAAAAGAATACATATCTCAAACTAAAACCCACTTCTGCTTATTTCTCCTATGTGTTTCTTTCTTTGTATACTTTTCACAAGCCTAAAACACACACGTTCCAATAAATTAATGGTATTCTACCGGTAATGCAGAGGATTTAAGTAGATGGTCTGCACTGCTTTGGAAAGGTTGGCCAGACACTGCCATTTTATTTATAAATTATACACCATATACCAGAGTAATATTCATGTTGCACAGAATATAACATACATATGGAAACATATGACTAGTTTTTTTCCTATCTACTTATATAAGGATTATTCTTTATATTATTCATGTTGTCTTGTATTCTTGTATGGACTGCACCAGTAGAGGCTAAACCAATTTCATTGTATATATGATGTACATTGACAACAAAGGCTTTGAAATATAAAGTAGTGCAGTGTAAAGCAGGTCTCTTGTTCTTTAGACTTATTGATATGTCCAAGCAAGCAAGGAATCCAGATGTCAGCGTTCCAACCATTTGGAAAATCTATGGAGGAAGGTGCCCAGGACAGTCAGAAAGTGTTTGATTACTGGATTCTTTCAGACTCCCAAATATTGGGAAGATACAAGACTACTAGACAGATGTTTAGAGGTAGAACAATGAAAGTGAGGGAGGAAGATAGAGGGGCACTGACTAAACAATATGACTTAGCATTCGGATGTCTTTGCCCAACAAACTGATCCCAGACCATGGTTTACATCTGCCAAAAGGATAGTGGACATGTTATGGCCAAGAACTAAGTGTGAGTCGACCCAATGAAGAGTGAAGGCCACAGGTGAGGAACAAAGGAAAGAAAAACAGAAAGGCAGTCCTTGACTTATGACAGGTTGCATAGCAACCATTCAAAATTATGACCAACCTGAAAAGGGGACTTAACAACCCAAATTCAAAGTTCCAATGGTTGAGCCTCACCCCACCCCTGTGATCACATGACAACTTTGGCAGTATGGCCATATTCATAGCCATTTGCAACATCCTGTGGTCACATGACCGATTTTATAAGTTTTGCCAAAAATTGGCACTTCTGGTTTTTGCACGCCCATAGTGAACCATTGGTTTGTTTAATGACCATGGATTAACTTAATTATCATATATTTGCTTAATGAATATTGTTGCTTTGCTTAACAACTGCTGCAAAAAGGTTGCAAAATCAGATCAGTTATGTGACTGGCCCATTTTGTGACTATTATGACATACCACTATAATCAATAGGATATTGTTAACATATTAATGATCTGCTGTTTTATATGTGATACCTTTTAGTAAAAACAGGAAAATTGGAATGCACTTTTCTAATAAATGAACAAGTCCGTAATGCCAACATCTGTGCTATTGATGTGTAAAACTTTCCAGGTAGATAAGCATGAAAATTGTGACGCCAGTTGTAGCATCCGCCTTGGGATGAACTCAGATTCATATTGCAGTAGAGAAGCATGAAAATTGTGAAGTCAATAGTAGCATTTGCCCTGGCATAAACCTCAATTCACGTTGCATTTACAATAGATAAAACATAAAGACAAGAGTTATTTTTTTTCCCTTTAAAAGTTTATGCTGTAAATAATAATTCTCCTGTGGTGTACAAACAACGGAAAAACATATAGTGACAACACTGCTTAGTCATCATGGAAACTGGGAAATCTGCAGATTCTCATAGCAAATGAAGAGTTTGGCCAACCCTTCCTGATGCTAAAATGGGGAAGGCGGTCTCCTGCAGTTCAAGTCATTTATACTTCTCCTATGTCTGGCTCCCCTCCTCTTCCACAACCATGGATTGCTGCTCTTGCTCTTTTTCTGGGTCTCCAGGAAGCATGCTGGTGACTGTCTGCAGAAGGGATTGAATTTGCTCTTCTGTAAGCCTCTCTTCACTTTCTTCCACAATCTGTAAAGGACAATGATTTAGTGTCCACCGGTATATCCTGTTCACCCTTTTACATGCTAACTTCCAAGCTCCTTAGGACAGATCTAACCAGGGGTGGGCTGCTGGGGGTTTGCAGGGGTTCAGGAGAGCCCCTAGCTAAGATTCTGTGCAGTTCAGAGAACCCTTAAATCCCACTCCTGGCTGGCCCCGCCCAGCCCCACCCAGGAGTCCCCGCGTGGCCTGTTTTAAATGCAAGTAAGTGCAAGGTGCACATGGAGGCTCGGGGAGTGAAAAATGGGCCTCTTGGAAGTTCGGGAAGGCCGGAAATGCGCGCGTTTCCAGTTTCCAGAGAGCGTCCAAAGCTTGGGGAGGCCGTTTTCACCCTCCCGGAGGCTCAAGGGAAGCCTCCAGAGCCCAGGGAGGGCAAAAACGCCCTACTGTGGTGCAGGAGGCTAGGCCACGCCCACCATGGCCACGCCCACCCAGCAACTGGGCAGAGTACCCTTTGCTAAAACTCTTTGAAGCCCACCCCTGGACATAACTCTCCAAATTCCCAGCTGGTACAGGAAGAGATTGTCCTAAAACAATAAAGCTGACATTATGCAGTCAGCTTTATTGTTTTAGGACAATCTCTTCCTGTACCAGCTGGGAATTTGGAGAGTTATGAACTAAATGAACTAAAACTGACCAACTTTAACATTTAGGGAGGCTCAGCAAAACTAGGATAAAATGAAGCCAATCACTACGAATCAGAAAACAACCAACTAATCCAGTTTTCTAAGGAACTGGAGCAGAGGTCTTTCCTTCCCTGATAAGGAAGGGCATTTCTACAGATAACATTGTTGGCATTGATAAGAGCTTTCTCCATCTAAGCACTGATTGAATGCATTAGTCAAAGTTAGGTACTGTCAATATCTGGATACACCCTGGACTCAAATCTTGTAATTGAGCCATTTATCCTAATTTCTGGGCCTCCCATCAGCTCTATTGGCAGGAAGGCTGCACTGGATTTCTCACTTGCAGACAATTTGCCCTTGTGGATACAGGGAGGTAGAAACTCTTGCCCATGTCCTCATATGCTGCCCTTTTTATGACGCCCCAAGATGTGCTGTGATTGCCTCAGTCATCTCCAAATTTGAAGGTAACACTGACAAATTTTATGTTTATTACTGTTAGGATGCTAGACCCACATTCACACATCATATACCCTCATCAAGTCATGCAACCATGCAAAGCCTTTGATATATCATTTTTGCCCCAATAATGAATTGTTATATCAAACTATTTCTCTTTTTCACTGTAAAAGCTGGTCAAAGATTGTAATAAAAGTATTTGATTTGATCCTAATTTCTGGAACTCCTTTGCTTTTTCCCATCTCCTACATTTTAATATCCTGTCCAACGGAGAGTTCTATAGAATTCAAGAACTTCTTTGCCCGTTGAACTATTCAGGTTCAGCCTTACTCTACTTGGGATGAAGCGTGAATTTACAATGAAGCATTGTTTCTTTCATGGAGCTTGATCTTGTCGTGATAAAACAGCTTAGATTTCCCAAGGATGTTATAAACTAAAGAATATTCTCCCAGAAACTTCACCCATGACAGGCAATCCACTGATGAGGAATCTGACTAAATACCATCCACCCAAGAAAAAAAGAGCTATCTACTCCATTGTTCTGTCAAGAAAATCAAGTAGATGTCCACAGCCAAGACAGCATCAACACGAGTTTGAAGCTTAGAAGGCATGAAACAAGCTACTGGGCAAGAGCTAAGAGCAAGAGCACTGGTGCTTATCATGTGTTGAATTAAAGCCAAAGGGAAGCCCAGCTGCTGACTGCCCAGAAGCAAAAGGAAAGGTTGAAGCTGCAAAGATACATTGGTCCATGGAATGTCAGACCATGAACTAAGGCAAAGCTGATGTCAGAACAGAAATGTCAAGAGTGAATATTCACATTCTGGAAACCAGCAAATTGAAGTGGACTGAAACAGGTCCCTTCACATCAGAAAAGCAATCAATTGTGGGTTAAAATCTCATTGAAGAAATAAGGCTAGCTATTATTATTAACAAAATAGCGTCAAAGTCAGTGCTTGGATACAACCCTTCCCCAAATGAGAGATGCTCTTAATCTGAGTCAAAGGTACGCCAATTATCACACGATAAATCCAGATGTGAGGGCGATAACTGAAGGCAGAAATAAACAGTACAAAAAATCTGAGAATAATAGGAAGGAGAAGAGATATTTACAAAACGTAGAGAATTAAATATATTTGACAGACAATCCTAATAAAATGATGTCCATCCCAAAGATTAAAAAGCAACTGAATGACTGAGCAACATATCACTGTTCAAGAAGTTTTATTTTCTCCTAAGCATGCATATTGTTTCACTAAAAACAGTAAGAAATTTTTGATGCAAACACTCACCCATCAGATCTGCCTAAGAATAGCAAATGGAAATTTTTAGTTGTACCATAAAACCAAATAAAATCCCTTCCTCTTTAAACAAACAACTTCAGTCACAGCTAATGCTCTTAATGGAGCTACTGCTCTTATCTCAGGGAAAAACAAACCTCCTCAAATACAATATGTGATCTTTAGCTTTTTATTTCTAAGCTATCAAAACGACTTAATATTGGATCCCAGAAGAGGACATTTTACATCTTTGGCTTCAGTAGAGTGGTTCTTTCCTACTCTTGACAGTGCGCATTCTGAAGTCTTCTTGGATTCATAGCTCCTTTTCAATAAACAGGTGGCAGCTGTGGCCCTTGTACAATACAGGTAGTCCTGAGCTTATTATCATAATTGAGCCTAAAATTTATATTGCTAAGCAAGACAATTGTTAAGTGAATTTCCTCCCATTTTACAACTTTCTTGACACAGTTGTTAAATGAATCACTGCAGTTCTTTGGTTAGTTCAAGATCAGCACATCTCAGTACAAGCACAGAATTGAACAGAGATTGAGCTGTCTAGTTAGTACCTGTTTATCATCTGGACATTCTATCAATCCTCTGCTGCAGTTCAAAAAGTACAGATTTTTCATGAAAGACGTTTGCAAATTTCATGCTTTTATTCTAAAGAGATGAAAGAAATGTGCCCTGGTTTTAATATGATATATAAATCATTTTGGGGTTTAATCATCAAAAAAGCATGAAATTTGTAAACATCTTTCATGAGAACAGTGAATAGAATAGAATAGGAATAGAATAGGAACAGAACAGAATAGAATAACAGAGTTGGAAGGGACCTTGGAGGTCTTCTAGTCTAACCCCTTTCTTAGGCAGGAAACCCTATACCATTTCAGACAAATGGTTATCCAATCTCTTCTTAAAAACCTCCAGTGTTGGAGCATTCACAATCTCTGGAGGCGAGTTGT
Source organism: Pseudonaja textilis (assembly GCF_049901715.1). Taxonomy (NCBI): domain Eukaryota; kingdom Metazoa; phylum Chordata; class Lepidosauria; order Squamata; family Elapidae; genus Pseudonaja; species Pseudonaja textilis. The sequence goes on from NC_141990.1 coordinate 20,741,422, forward strand.
TCCACTGGCTAATTGTCCTAACTGGTAGGAAATTTCTCCTCAGTTCTAGGTTGCTTCTCTCCTAGATTAGTTTCCACCCATTGCTTCTTGTCCTGCCCCCAGGTACTTTGGAGAATAGATTCTCCCTCTTCTTTCTGGCAGCCCCTGAGATATTGGAAGACTGCTATCATGTCTCCTCTAGTCCTTCTTTTCATCAAACTAGACATACCCAATTCCAGCAACAGTTAGTAACATGGTTGTTCAGTGAATCTGTCTCCCCATTGATTTTGCTTGTCAGAAGGTTGCAAGTTGATCACAGGACGCTGGGACGCAAACTGTCTGAATTTTGATCATGTGATGCAGGGGTGTTGGGCTGTTACAACAGCCGTAAGTGTGAAAAATGATCATAAGTCACTTTTTCCACTGATGTTGTACCTTTGTGTGAAACAGCTTGCATGCTGTGATACCTTTAATACAGGTAATGCTCGACTTACAACTGTTCATTTAGTGATCATTCAAAGTTACGATGGCACTGAAAAAGTGACTTATGTTCATTTTTCATACTTACAACCGTTGCAGCATTCCCATAGTCACATGATCAACCTTCTGACAAGCAAAGTCAATGGAGAAGCCAGATTCATTTAACAGAGATGTTACTAATTTAACAACTGCAGTGATTCACTTAACTGTAGCAAGAAAGGTTGTAAACTGGGTCAAAATTCATTTAACAATGGTCTCACTTAGCAACAGAAATTTTGGGTTCAATTATATGCCAAGAACTTCCTGCATTATTGAACAACAACTTCTGCCTATCCCAGGACCTTGGGAAGACCTCAACAGGTGGACAAAAGTGCCAAATTCAATCTAAACATCTGTACAACAAAGGATAACAACAACAGTATCAAACTCTTTGGTAAGGTAAAAATTATTTTTGAACTAAGCAGATAGAAATGATTGTTTTTCCCTACTTAACTTTTAAATATTTCAAAGAGAGGCAAAACAGATGCAATAATTAAAAAAACTAAGTTACACAGGTGAAACATATTGTAACATTGAATTATTTTCACCTGTTTCAGTTAAAGTCAGCAGCCTTGACCGTGTACCTACGAACTATTTTGGAATCAAAATATTTTTATGGAGGTGATTAAGCTGAGAGTGATATTTTGTTTTATTTTCTATCTCCCCTAAACTAATAAGACTTCCTTAAACATGGAATAAAGCAGATGGAGAGCTTGCCTTTTTGCTAAATCAATGACCTAAGAACTCCCACATCTTTCAGCAGGCGCCACCTCAGAACATTTGCTTCAGCTATTCATTTTCTTCTAAAATGAACATTTTATTTGCTCAGGGAATCAGCAGCTCTCAAGGATGTATCAGTCAATATTCATTTATTATGCGGCTCTCAGAGGTTTGTTAGCAGGGAATGATACAGCCTGGAGAGGAAGTGGAAGGGGGCGGAAGAGATAGAAAATAAGCAGAGAATATTAAGAGAAAGTGACCATTTAATGTTGGAGATTTTGATTAAAGGAACGGAAATTTATCTTGTTGACTGGGTGTTTCAAACTTTGCACATTTTAATAATTCAGAATAATGGTAAGTAGGAATCTGTGGTCAGAGAAGCTAATGGGAAAAGGAACTGTATGCATTTCTGAAAAAGAAAGTGTTTAAAAATGGGGATTGCTGGAAAAGCATAAAGTGTCTATTTTCCTCCTCAGAGCTGGCAGATGCAAGTTCAGTGTAGAGAAGAGCAATAAAAATGATGAGGGGCTTGGAAGCTAAAGTTTAGGAAGAATAGATGAAGGAACTTGTTATGTTTAGCCTAAGTGAAGACGGAATAACAGGTAACACAGGAACAGCAGAGCTAAAGTCATATTTTTTCTCATGCTTTTTCAATGACAAAAGAACTAGACAACTGTTCAGGACAACGTAAAAGGCCAGGGTTAGAGTAGGACCATATTTATATTTACTTTGCATAAGTTTAAAGCTCCTGGATCAGACAAAATGCAGAGCATGAAATAACTTTCTGATGGTCTGGTCAAATCTTTATGAATTACCTTGAGAAAACTGGGAGAACCAGTGAAATACCAAGAGGATAAGACTCCCATCTTCAAAAAAGGAACAAAGGGGAATCTAGGAAATTACAGACCAGGTAGCAGAACATCAAAATTAGACAGGTTCTAGAGTCAGTAATGAAGAGATCATTCAGCAGAAATTTTAAAATATGCTAGCCACCAGAAAATAAAATAACACTATCTCATTTTTATCAGACAACTTTCAGAGATTGTAGAGAATGCTGTACATAGAGTATATCTTGATTTCAACAAAAAAATGTGACAAAACACACCCACAAAATTTGGATCGTTAGTAAAGTATGGACTTGATGGCATATTAATTAATTGAACACATAGGTGGTTTAAAAACTGGTTGTCAAAACCAACTTGGTGTCTAGATATATTGCTCTCCATGATGACCTGATTTTATTGTACATATTTCCTGTCTTCTGTCATATTTGGACTTCTGTTGGGTGTAAGATGCAAATCTCTCCTTACAAAACTAAGTAGATATTTTATGTGTGTTGGCACAAATGTCCAAAAAACACACTCTGTTCCTGACCATTTTTTTTGTACAATTAACCTGGATATAATTACTTTGGACTAGATGACCTACAATGTCCTTTCCAACTCGGTTAATCTGTATCTGTATCTAACTTACATTTCAGTCTTCTAATACATTTCCAGGGCAGTTTACAATACATAATCAAAGAATAACAATTTTTTAATAATAAAATTAATACAAAGCGACAGATTTCCAAAGTCTAGTAGTAACTCCTCCTGGCAGCTGCTTTTCCTTGTTGGCTTTTCCCTCTTTTGCTAGCCTTTCCACTGCATCTGTACAGGTGAGGCTCACATGAGCTGGATCCTATTGTCCATGATTTCATTCTATCAAATGTATCTTTGTGCAGTTGCTGATGCAACCGTTTCACAACCAGAGTAAGCAATAAAACAGGCTGAGGATAAGAACAAAGGCAAGAAAATAGATACCCAGACAAGAATTGTACTATTATACAATCCCTATTGGAAAATTGAGAGATCCCTTGACTGATTTTCTATATTGAAAGCAATGTTTCAGAAGGCAGCTTTATAACTTACCAGCTGGATTTCAACAGCAGTTGCAGGCCTGTGGTTGAGTAGTTGCAATTTTTCTGCCCTGTACCCAAGCAAAGAACATAAATGTATATAATTTAGGGATTCTGGTCACAGGAATGAGTCCACATCATAACAAAAGCTTGTCTACAAAACATTCAACTTACTCCAGTGTCTTACTTACAGCCTGGCTTTAGAACTACATGAGGCAGAAATGAAATAATTTGGGAGCTTGAAAATTGCCATTCCCACATCTGTAATCCATTGGCATTTACTGGTTTGTAGGTTTTAAAACCCTCAATGACCCTTTGTTCAAAAACATTTACAACCCACGGCTCTTTCTGAACCCAGATTTCAAAAGCTTGTTTCTTTAGATAGTCCCAAAGGCTGAAAATGTATTTCAAAATCCTGTGCGGCACAATAAACCATTAAATGTCAGTTTCACATCCTTGGCTACCAAGACAGGCAGAAAACAGGGATGTCAAATTTAATTGGTATCAACAGCTGGGTGAAATTCTATCACTTTTACAAAAAACAATTACCTAAACCAGTTTAATTTTTTTCAACTATGAGTTAGTTATAAAATTAAGTTTTTGTGGACAACATTTAAACTAAATGAAAACATAACTGAGGACAGTGGTTGTATTCGACCGGTTCTGCCCGGTTCTGGAGAGCTGGTAAGAGCGATGAGCAGCAGAGACCGAACCGGTTCTCTCCGTTGCTTTAATGGTTCTGCTGTTGGGCCCACCCACCTGCCTGGGCTCCCATACTCACCTTTATCCGCTGAATTTGAAGCGCAGCTGCTTTGCGTGGCACAGAATAGCATCGCGCGGCAGCTGCTGAAGCAACCAGGTTTGCAGGAGGCGAGTTAGAACACCTCTGCGCCTGCGCAAATGTCTCTGCACCTGCGCAAAGTACGTATTTAGCATGCGCATGCACGTAAAGTGTGTGCACGCACACAAAGCACGCCCACCAAACCATGCCCACCAAACCATGCCCACCAAACCAGTGGCAACAATATTTGAATCCCACCACTGACTCAGGATGAATTTATAATTATTACTATACTTGTATATGTCTGGGCTTTTTTAAAAGACAGAAAGGGAGTTTCAGGAATTTAAATTATGGTGTAACAACACAGAATAGAGATGAAATAGCAGAAAGAAATGCCTACAGGGCTGCTGGAAAAAGATGAAGGGCCTAATGAAACATGAGGAAGAGTCTTTATTAAGGTACATACAATAAAAAGGGGGCAAAATATAATTATTTTCCCTCATTTTATTGTGCCCATGGATTGCTTTCTAGGAGCCCTGTGCAAAGTGATTCAATCCCTCTTAGGGAGAGATGGATCAGAAGATCTTTTGATAGGCTGTTCTGAAGATTAGTCAAAGCATCTGTTAAGGGAAATCATTCAAACCCACCCTGAGATGAATTCCACCTATTCAAGTCCTACTGAGTTAAGTATAGTCTGTGTTCATCTGAAAGAAATTTTACTTTCTTGGTCCTAAGGAAGCAGAAAGAGTCTTCAGGGTTGTGAAGGAAGTCACATGTATATCAGATCCACATTCTTCTAAATTGATTAAGGTCTGTGGGAAGACAATGTATGGTTGAAGCTAAGAGGTGGTACATTGAGTGAAGTGATACTTATGCCTGGGGTTAGGGAATGCAATTTTCTTCTCAAGTACTCATTGCTGGACCAAATTATGTTGGGTAATTTCTGATATATCTCCAACTTTCCTTTTTTAGGAAAGGCATTTGAGACAGAAGTTGGACTGTAGGGAAGATTATTTGTATTCCTTCCAGTCAGGTTCCAGGCCTTGGCATAGTACCGAAATAGCATGATTACACATACGAATGACCTATGATAGGAACATGATTCGGGATCTGCATTCCATCTCATCCAACCTTGATCTTTCAACAACCTTAGGTACCATCCCAGAGTAACCTTTCTAGAATTATTTGATTAAATAAATTATATCGTTCTGCACTGGTTTTGAGGGTGACAGTAGGAGTTATCGAAGGGGTTCTCCTTCTAAACCTGGTTCTATTCTTCAGAGCTCAATTTTTTTCTCTGTTCTTGAGTGGGGTGAACTTTGACATGAACATACAATCGATATGCTGATGCTACCTAGTTATATAACTCATCCTAGGCTGGCGAGATAATGCTTTTCAGATTCGATTTCGATTTCTGGAGCTTATGGGGGTTGAATGGGCATTTAGGCTTATCAAGTGGCTTAGGATTTTAGGGCTACTGGTTTTGGCAACCTTTCATCTTTGGTTCTAGATGGGGTTGCAGTGGCTAGGCAAAACCAGTCATGGTTCCTACTTGAAGAGTAACTCAGAGGGCCTTTGCACACATCCATTTTGTGTATCAGTTGCACTCATTCCTGGATTAGGAGGCTGAAATAGTCATTCATGGCTTGGTTATCTCAAATCTGAATTGCTGTACCATATCCTACTTGGGATTGCCCTTAAAGACCATTTGAAAGAAACAACTAGTTCAGAAGGCAGCAGCATTGGTAGTAATGAGGACACTTTGATCCATGAAACACTGGTACTAAATGAATTGCACAGTAGACTTTTGGATGCCATTCAAAGTACTGGTCATCGCCCATAAAATCCTTTATTGCGTAGGGCCTGGCTTGGATGATCTTTTTTCATCAATAACATTTGACAGGATTGTCATGTTCAGGGTCCCATCATTCAAGCAGTGTTACTTTGTGGGACCCAGGAAATGTGCCTTTTCTATCACTATTCCTGCCTCTAGAACAGCATCCCCCCCGCCCCCGCAAATATGGATCCAATCCTGCTTGTCTCTAAAAATGCCTCTTCCTTCCGCACAGGATTAGGAGATTATGAACTCTTCTCAGTGCAATGTTTTAATTTTTTAGATTATTATTTGCTGTTTTTAATTTTTTGTTAGCCAGCCTGAGTCATGTGGCAAGTGGGTGGCCATCTATATGGAATGTATAAATAATAAAATCACCCCCTCTACTCAGTTCAGGATCTCTTCTAGCATCTTTAACAGATGAGCATCCAGCCTGTTTGAAGACTTCTAGCAAAGGAGAAGTAACCTTCTCACATGGCAGCTAAAGTTTCGTCTAAATCTACATTTTTGTAATTTTATTCTAACGGTTCTGGTCATGCTCTCTGGGGCAATACAGAGTTAAGTTCATTCCTTTTTTTCTTTCATATATTTTAAGAATGCTACTGAACAGTATTTCTCCTCACTTGTCTTTTCCATAGGCCACACCCACACAGATTCTTTAACTGTGTAGTTTTGGTTCCAAACCTCTCATTATCTAGGCATCTTCGGAACTCATTCCAATCTGTTTCTATCCTATACAATGCCAAGACAGTGCCAAGCACATGGGATCTGAACAAGGCAACACAGAATGGAACAGTTATATCCTCTCTTCTGGACCCTGTGCTCCTCTTATTGCAATCAAAAATACCGTAGCTTTTGCTTTTTTTTAGCAGCTGCTTCACATTGCAATTTCCTTCTCACTAATATTGTGAGTGCTACTTCATTTTAGCTGCTCCATTTCGGCCATCACTATATAACAAAACTTGAGTCAGTGTAGGAAGCTACTCCTCCTTATATCTGTTTTCTGATTTCTAAGATGTTGTTAGATGAAAGTGTCAAAACTATATGAACCTGGACATCTGGATTACTTTTGAAATGCTGGAAGAACTGGTAAACGTGACATGACAACTGAAGGCACAATGGTCCTTTCCCCACCACCCACTTATATCAACTATCTGGGGGAAATTATTGATAGAAGAGAATTTCTGTAGCTCAGGGTTGAACTGTGGGATAGTATCATCATATCCTAGTTTGGTAATGAAATGCCTGCAAGAAAATAACCAAGCTCAGAAAACAACAAGGACCCCACAAAAAATTACTTGCATATTATCAAGAGTTGCTAAATAATATAATGCACTATATACATCAATCTTCTTCAATCTCATCTCCTCCAGACGCATAGAGATTGCAATGCCCCATATTGCTAGCCAGCAAATAAAAAATATATAAAAATATTATTTTTTTAAAAAAAGGAAAAAAATGATATTTTTAAAGATCTCATGAGAGGTGGCCTTCCTATAATAATTATATTGTCAATGGGCGCCATCTAGAGGTACCAACTACTAATTTATGCTCTATATAGAACCTGGATGACAGCCTTACATGTAGTAACTGAGCACTATAAACACAGATGGAGAATTTGCAGCCTCCAGATATGATTCCCTGTAGCTCTTACTATCACTCAGCATTGGCCAAGCAAGCTGATGCTTCTGGGAGTTTTTGTTTTAGCAACACAAGTAGAACCACAGATATCTAACTCTGCAAACATGAAGGTATAACATGATATGCTCTTAGAGAGCATAGAATGCAAATTGAAAGCCCCCAATTTCAGCCATGCATTCTCTGGATGTCTTTATGCAGGCTCCTCCATCTGCTGCGAAGATCAGAAGGATAAGAAATGGCAATGTGTGTGATGATACAACCATGCAAATATCATGATTACTTATAAGCATCAAGATGTCTGAGGCAGGTACTGAATCACAGCATAAATGTGATTATATTAAATTACATATTATTTTAAATTAATGTCATTTTGGTGGCATCACAGCTTGCTGCAGACACTATTGGGGAAAATGGTAATAAGGATTATCAATAAGAGGGGTGTCAACCTCAAGGCCCATGGGCCAGATCCGGCCCACAGGGTGCTAAGATCTGGTCCGTGGGGCTGCCCCGGAAACAGTGAAGGACTAGCCTGCAGTGCCTCTGCCAGCAAAAATGGAGTTTGGGACAAGCTCCATTTTCACTGGCAGAGAGCTGCAGGAGGCCATCACAACCGAAAACGGAGCCCAGAAGGACCATGTGGCCCCCCCAGACTCCATTTTCACTGGCAGAAGGCTGCAGGATGTTGAACTGGCCACGCCCACCCTGCCACACCCTTCCCTGCCACGCCCACTCAGTCCCCCAAGGTCAAACACAACTCTGTGGCCCACAATGAAATCGAGTTTGACACCCCTGATCAAGAACAATTACACAGATCAAGTGAACGCTCAGAAAGACAGCATTGTTTATCATTGGAAAAGTACTGTGACAATTCTAACAATTCTCTTCACATCTTTTTATTTTGTTATAATAATTTTAGGTCAAACAATTAAAATCAAACTAACTACAAATGGTCCTTGCTTAATAACTAGTCACTTGGCAACTGTTCAAAAGTTACGATGAACTCCCCCAAAGGTACTTAACAACCCAGATTTGAAGTTCCAATGTCCGTGATAATATTTGGGTACCCGGCAACCCGCCTACATTGACGGCAGTTTGCAGTGTCCTGGGGTCATGTGACTGCATTTTACAACTTTTTTTTTTTGCCAGAAACTGCTGTTTACTTCTGTTTTCCAGCAGAAAATGCCCATTTCAAACAATGAGTTTGTTTAACAATTGTGGCTTAATCACAGCCAGAAGAAGGCCCAATCACTTAACGACCTCACAAAAAATGTGGCAAAATCTGACTGGTTACATGATGACTTGTTAATGACCAGCACAACTTATGACCTTAATGCAGCCTCAATTATGGTCATAAATCAAGGTTACCTATTTTTTGAAGGATTGATGACAGAAATTGATTACTTTAATGTGTTTAGGAATAGAAAACAAATCTGTGAGAGGATTATTATATATTGAAGGGAGTTTTGCAGAGAGAAGTGTCAAAGAAAAGTTTCCAGATCCATATATATTGTCTAAATGCTTAACTGGTATTTCCAATACTTGTCTAAGTAGCGAGAGAACATTTTCCTCAGCTTTTAAAATGTAAATTTCTGAATATTTATTCATTTAATTAAAAAAAAGCTGTTGGGCATGTAGTGCCCTGCAGTCAGCAGAAAATAAATATTCCTGATAATGTGCAGACTGCCACCATTCCCAATGCACATTCTCTTCAAGGAGAAATGTTCTTTGTTACATATGCAAAGATTGATAACCCCAGTCCCTCTCTCTATTGATAATCTGCAATATTAATTTAAACCAATCAATTTCGTTTACAGCCAGAAGGCCCAAAAGCAAGTTACAAACACAAATTAAACCTGTGGTTGGATAAAAGTTTAACAAGTAAAATATTTAATAAACATTACATAACAGACTTTAAACCCCAGCTCGATATTAAATACAGTCAGTCCTCCAGTTACAACAGTTTGTTTAATGACCATTCAAAGTTACAGCAGCATTGAAAAATGTGACTTGTGACCATTTCTCATAGTTATGATCTTTGCAGCCTCCCCGTGATCAAAATTCAGATGCTTGGCAAATGGTTCACATTTATGACCTTTGCTATGTCCCAGGATCATGTGATCACATTTTGCGACTTTCTGACAAGCAAAATCAATGGGGAACACAGATTCATTTAACAACCAAGTTACTAACTGGTCAATTGCAATGATTCACTTAACAACACTGGCAAGAAAAGTCATAAAATGGGACAAAACTCACTTAACAAGTGAGTCAAGTGAGTTAACAACAGAAATGTTGGGCTCAATCGTGGTCATAAGTCGAGGACTACCTGTAATTTCATAAATATTTCCATTGCTAAGTAATGAAGTCATAAAGTGTAACAGCATTATTTAGTGATGGCAGTCCTGTCATTAACAATCTTGAAAAATTGATTTTAGGTTCCTTCATACAATACCTTTCAGATACAGCAATTATTACTTTTGCCACAGTTAATTAACAAATAACGACTTATACTGTCTTATATTTGAAAGTATTGAGTATTTACTTAGGGTCCTTGAATGTAATCTTCAGCTTAGATATAATATACACTGCTCAAAAAAATAAAGGGAACACAAAAATAAGACATCCTAGATCTGAATGAATGAAATATTCTTATCAAGTACTTTGTTCATTACATAGTTGAATGTGCTGTCAACAAAATCACACCAAATTTATCAATGGAAATCAAATTTAGCAACCCATGGAGGTCTGGATTTGGAGTTACACTCAAAATTAAAGTGGAAAAAAACACTACAAGCTGATCCAACTTTGATGTAATGTCCTTAAAACAAGTCAAAATGAGGCTCAGTAGTGTGTGTGGCCTCCATGTGCCTGTATGACCTCCCTACAATGTCTGGGCATGCTTCTGATGAGGTGGCGGATGGTGGATCTGAGGGATCTCCTCCCACACCTGGACTAAAGCATCCCCCAACTCCTGGACAGTCTGTGGTGCAATGTGGCGTTGGTGGATGGAGTGAGACATGATGTCCCAGATGTGCTCAATTGGATTCAGGTGTGGAGAACGGGCGGGCCAGTCCATAGCATCAATGCCTTCGTCTTGCAGGAACTGCTGACACACTCCCGCCACATGAGGTCTAGCATTGTCTTGCATTAGGAGGAACCCAGGGCCAACCGCACCAGCATATGGTCTCACAAGGGGTCTGAGGATCTCATCACAGTACCTAATGGCAGTCAGGCTACCTCTGTGAGCACATGGAGGGTTGTGCAGCCCCCTAAAGAAATGCCACTCCATACCATTACTGACCCACTGCCAAACCGGTCATGTTGGAGGATGTTGCAGGCAGCAGAATGTTCTCCACGGCGTCTCCAGACCCTGTCACATGTGCTCAGTGTGAACCTGCTTTCATCTGCGAAGAGCACAGGGTGCCAGTGGCGAATTCGCCAATCTTGATGTTCTCTGGCAAATGCCAAATGTCCTGCACGATGTTGGGCTGTAAGCACAACCCCCACCTGTGGACGTCGGGCCCTCATACCACCCTCATGGAGTCTGTTTCTGACCATTTGAGCAGCCACATGCATATCTGTGGCCCACTGGAGGTCATTTTGCAGGGCTCTGGCAGTGTTCCTCCTGTCCCTCCTTGCACAAAGGTGGAGGTAGCGGTCCTGATGCTGGGTTGTTGCCCTCCTACAGCCTCTTCCATGTCTCCTGATGTACTGGCCTGTCTCCTGGTAGCGCCTCCATGCTCTGGACACTACGCTGACAGACACAGCAAACCTTCTTGCCACAGCTTGCATTGATGTGCCATCCTGGATGAACTGCACTACCTGAGCCACTTGTGTGGGTTGTAGACTCTGTCTCATGCTACCACTAGAGTGAAAGCACTGCCAGCATTCAAAAGTGACCAAACCATCAGACAGAAAGCATAGGAACTGAGAAGTGGTTTGTGGTCACCACCTGAAGAACCACTCCTTTATTGGGGATGTCTTATGCTTTCTACCTGTTGTCTATTCCATTTTCACAACAGCATGTGAAATTGATTGTCAATCAGTGTTGCTACCTAAGTGGACAGTTTGATTCCATAGAAGTGTGATTGACTTGGAGTTACATTGTATTGTTTAAGTGTTCCCTTTATTTTTTTGAGCAGTGTATTTTTGTGTATAGTTTTACTTCAAATATTCTGACAGTAAATTGTTACTTGGGATTTCCCATAAATAAATAATTTATCACATTTATATGGCCACCTATTTCACACAAAGTAACTTTATGTGGGCAATAACATCTCCTATTAAAACATACTACAAAGCCAATGAAAATTGTAAACATGGATAAAACCAAATCACCAATAGGAGAATATCACACTTAATACAGCTGATTTTCTTGCTCCCTACCACCAGGGGATTTCCTGCTCTGAGCTGAAAGTATTTTTTTTTTTAACACCAATAATTCAACAATATTATTATGAATAGTTGGGATATATGTAATACAAAGCAAACATTTCTAATCCACTGTTGCATGGCGTAATTTTTAACTTACTTTGTTAGCTTTTGATTTTTCAGTGCTATGAGGAAATCTCTTACAATCTCAGGACTCTGGAACTTACATGGTGTCTTTGATATGTATTTCAGTGTCTAGAAGGGCAGAAAAAGAAATATTCCATATTATTCCCGCTGCAATGAAGCAGGCCATCTTCAGTCGGGGGTGACACTTTTTTTCCCTGGTTTCAAATGCTGCAAATATTACTATTACTGTGTATGTGTAAAGCCAAAATGTTTTGCTTTGTGGTTCTTTTTGCAGCAAGAGCAATGAGCTTCCCAAAGGTCCTATTTATTTAACAGAAGAGGTCATGTTGCTATGTGTCAACATTTTGCAACCAGATTTTAGTAGTGTGATTTGATTGGGGTCTGGAGGTGGAAGGAGGCTCCATTGTCATCTGATTTTTTTTTAAAGTCCTAATGACAATTGGATAAAATTCATAGAAAATTTTTCAAATATATTAGGAATTCAGGCAATCCAAGGATGAACAGTTTTAGGATGGCAAAATAATCATCTAATAATGCATATGATTAGAGCTGAAGGAAATACAAAAAGGACAAGATAAATTATCAGAGAATATGAAATGTAATGCATGGATGTAATAGATCTATAGGAGATTATTATGATCCATTGCAGAGTTGGCCAATATTCAGACTGGATTTGGTATTTTTATCCACTTATTAAGTAATTACAAGTAGTCCTTGTCTTATAACCATTCATTTAATGACCGTTCAAAGTTAGAGAGGCACTGAAAAAAGTGACCTATAACCATGCCGTTGCAGCATCCCAACAGTCATGTAATTAAAATTTGGATGCTTGGCAACTCTATTTATGACAATTGCAGTGTCCCCAAGGTTATGTCATCACCATTTGCAACCTTCTGACAAGCAAAGTCAATAGGGAAGCCAGACTCATTTAACAACCATGTTACTAACTTAACAACTGCAATGATTCACTTAACAACTGTGGCAAGAATGGTGGTAAAATGGGGCCAAACTTATTTAACAGATCTCTCAGTTAACAACAGAAATGTTGGGCTCAATGTATGTCGAGAATTACCTGCATTTTTATTATTATTATTATATTGCTAGATATAGTATTGCAGTAGTATTAAAGAGATCTTTTATTTTTTTTAAATGTTTCACTGATATATCCCTGTTTTCAGGGATATATTTATTTGTATCCCACCTGTATTTAATTTTTAAAAATAATGCAAGGCAGTGAACATATCCACCATGTCTTCCTCCTCCTATTTTCCTCAAAATAAAAACCCTGTGAGGGGAGTTGGGCTGAGAGAGTTAGTGGCCCAAAATCATCCAGCTGACTTTCATGTTATATAAAAACAGGAAAACATGAATTGTGCTACTTCTTTGAATTTTTCTTTTTCTTTTAGCAGATAGCAGGATTACAAAAGATTTCTGTTCATGGAAATAGGCAAGTGGGATAGGGAAGGAAAATTCAATAAAGCACACAATTTTTCCTTATGTCTTTACTTAACTTACTTCATACGTGATTGTGTTCAGATTCTGCTGGCCAACACTCTGCTTGCTCTTCCCAGGCTCTTTGCACTGCTGCTTCAGATCAGTCAACAATTTGTAGACCTGGGAAGGAAGGAACAGCTTTAAACATCTCCAGAACTTTGCAGTAACATGTGGCAGTAGAACACTTTAAAGTAGCAATGTAAAAGGCCCTCTTTAGGACTTTATGGTAAAATTACATTAATAGAACCTTGCAAGCCTGAAAGAATATTCTCTTCCTCCTTGTTGAGGTAATTCCCCGTTAGGGGAATGAGCACATACAGGGAGACGTAGTGAGAGTAGTGAAGAATAATACACAAACAGCACACAGATACACTGTACAGTAAGTGTAGGTTTTTACTTCCAATAAAACGTTTAAGCACAGTCCAAGATAAGCAGTCCAAGTCAATTAACAGGTAAAGCAGTCAGTGTTCAGTTCAGGGATAATCCAAGTATCAAAGTCCAGTATCAAAAAACAGTTCAGCAACAGACTTACATCAACAATCACTAACAGTCATTAGGAGGAACGGCAAAACTCTCCAACAGAAGGAAAAAGAGACTCACTCACTTCTGAGACTGAGACTAAACAACCCAGGTTTCTGGCTCCATCTTATGGCCGTTTGAGAAACCACCCCCAATTACAGTTTTTGCATTTTCTTAAAGATACAGTATTAAAATGTCTATCCTAGTTTATATATTTCTAACCCAAATAACTGTTAGGTGACATACATTCCTAACACCCCTCATCTTTAAAATCCAAGAAACCTAGTAGGGTCATTTCTAAGATGTATGGCATGTCCTCATTCCTCCTGCTGCCTCTGCTGCTTCTTATTTGACAGCTGCCAAGTCAGGTGCTCTTCCTCCTGTCTCTCAAGATCATTCCTACATACTATTTCATGCTGAGAAAGATTGAGGGCAACAGAAGAAGGGGACGACAGAGAATGAGGTGGCTGGATGGAGTCACTGAAGCAGTAGAGCTTAAATGGACTCCAGAAGATGGTAGAGGACAGGAAGGCCTAGAGGAACGCTGTCCATGGGGTTGCAATAGGTCGGACACAATTTCACAACGAACAATAACTAAGTGTCATTGTATATAAGATGGAAAGCCATGTAAGTTTTTTCATATAAATTAAATACCTATATATAAATATTAGGAGACATTGGAAAATCCTTTCCAATAAGTCAGTTAGTTTTCAAATATTTAAACTCAAATTACAAATTACATTCCCTATAAATCAGTTAAATGTATCCTGAATAGCTCCTCAAAAATGGACAGAAAAACTACAAAAAAGAAGCCTCTAAGAATGTATTCAGCTCAAGATTTTCTTTTAGTAGTATAACTGGAGCTTGCACATTGCTATATTCTGTTGCTAATATTTTTAAGAATTCTTGATTTCAGCTAATTTGAAGGAGCTTTTTTCTTAACATTATTAATGCAGATCTGTAATTTGCAGATCTGTAATTCATCTGGCACAATCTAGCAACCCTCCATTATGGCTACAGTTTAAATTATGGCCACCCTTCTTTATGGCTACCCTTTAAATCAATTATTTATTATTGGAGATAGATATATTTTGAATGTTCTATTTTAACATTGCGAAAGTACATTTTATTTACTGAATCTATTTTCATTCAACAGTAACAGCAAACCCCAAGGTGCTTTATAATTCTCATTATGTAAGAGTAACTCTATGGTTTCCATTTTTGCAATTATTAAACACAGGGCAGAAAGAGATGTCCGTCTTTTAAGAAGGAAATAAATGAAAAGTGGAGACACCAATTAAGGAAATACATGAACAAAGATAAAAGGATTGGCCAGTCCAGAACACTTACACTACTAACCTAGGTTCCATCATAAGGGAGGTGGTGTCCTCATGCCCATTATACTGGAGCCTCAGATAATGGTAGAGGGACATAGGCCAAGTTCACTTCTAGAAAAAAAATCTTCCCTAACTTGGATCCAGATCTACTGAATTGCAATATCGTCATGAAAATTCAGCTTATATGTAGCTTTTCAGAACATTACAAATCACATTACCTCATAATTGCTGAGAAGGGCTGCATTTCCATCCTTCCTATGGAAAAAAAATTCCAAAGAGATTGTAAGTACAATGATTTAACGGGACAAGTATGGAGAAGCCCCTTTAAAAAGCCATAACTTTCTCCTAACAGTTGAAAGGAACATGGGCACGGAGCTAAGCTTAATTTGAGGAAGGATTTTACTTACAAATCATTTTTAAAACTGCACTTAACCTGGAACAAAAAATAAGTGTACCACAACTTGCAAAGACTATTGAAACCAAATCTATGGGCTTGCCTGAGACCTGCCTGCTCTTGTTTTCTATTGAAGTGCATTCCAATTAACAGCAAATAAATTCATTTTATTTTCAGAAAATGAATTAGAAACATCAATATTTCTTTTTAAAAAAAATAACATTCACTTATCACAAATTAGCTATACATCCTAGGGACAATGAGTACAGCTGGATAGATAAGCAGCAGAAAATATCACTAGCATTTACAACGGAAGAGAATGAAACTGTTTTTAGGTCCCCTGTTGCAACATACTTAAAAAAATACAATGCATTATGTCAAGCAAAGCGGACTGTTTGAATAGAACCACCACACTCATCACTTTCAAACAAGTTCAACAACTTCCATAGGCTCTAATGTTGTCTTTACAATGTACTGGTTGAGTGGACGAGAAAATATGCTGAGTTGGAGTTCTCATTGTATTGTGTGGATAAAAGAAAAGCTACAGCAATTATGTTCATATACACACGGACACAATCATTTCGTGAAAAGTGTTTTTGTTGTTATTGACGGACATATATCCCCTTTCGCTGATGGAGATATTTAATTCTTCTGAAGGTCTCTGCATTCCATATGCATCTGGAGAAATCTGAGTCCCCGTGTCCAACAACTATTGTAAGAAAAAATAATCAAAAAGGGTAACAGGTCCATAGAGAATTATTCTCAGTTGACCCAAAACATGGGAGATGAGTGAATTGGCTCACTTTAGAACAAATGTTGCATGGTTTCAGAGGATTTGAGGAGATAATTTGGCCCATGTCCTTGTCTGTTGGATAGAACCACTGTCCACATGAATTTTTAAAAAAAGTTTTGCCATCTTTATCACCGCATCAAAAGTCAGCATGATGCTAGTTCATATTTTCCTCTCTTTGGCTACAATGTAATATACACCTACTAGGGAAATAAACAAAGAATTGTGGGATTTTTAAAGAACTATGCATAGTTAAAGACAAGTCTGTAAGAAATAGTAGTTCCCCTCCATTTGTAGAATAGATCTCATTCTTTTTACTATACAGATATGATGAAGAGCTTTAGATTTAGGAGAATTCACATTAATATTCCCAAACATGCTCCAATACATCTTTCCAATTAAATAAGTGCAATTTATTTATTTTTAAGTATTATATTTAGAGAGAAGGCTGTGGAAATTTATAACACTGACACCAATTCTAAGACCAGCTGCAACATCAAGGGCTCATCCCAACAGTCTACAGTTAACAGAGGTGTCTAGGGCCTCAGGGACTATCTGGAATCCAGAACCATCACTGAGGCCAGGTACATGGTCAGCTAGAACACAGGATGAAGGCCTTCCTCATCTAAAGTGGGGTGCGAGCCCTGAGCCCTGAGGCATACATTAGAGGCCTCAGCCACAATCTCCTTCCCCAAATCAGCACTGACTGGAATGCCCCCAGGGAAAGAACGGTGCCCTGACTAGTAATCTTCATTGGTGGTCCAGAAGGATACTATTAATCAAACATTATGATATCAAAAGGCAGCTGAGATATCAACCAGGATGGTATACACTTCGTGTCTAGAAGTAGAGTGACCATTGTTGTCTTAACTCTAATTGAATAGGCTTCACGTAATCTGTTCCCTCATGGACCCTCCAGGCTGCAATTCCTGTTCCCTCCAGGCTGCAATTCCATTTCTCAGCAATCTTCCCAAAAAGGGATGATTGAAGTGTGCCTATATCCACTATGTCCAGCAATGTCTTTTTGAAGAGGGAGAACAATCCTTCCTCTTTCAAAACTGGTGGACCACTGCTTTCCCTCAAGGAGGATGACATAATCACATAGACCCAAGAACAGGTCACTTCCTAAGTAACCTTCACAAGCCAGGAGGGTCAACCCAAAGACTATTTCCACTTCCTTGGAGTCACAAGCTCATCTCATCTAAACCCACAAGACAATGTCTGAGGCATCTCAAAAGTCAGAATCCAACTCCGAGCAAAAGCAGTGACTTTATCAATCAGATAGCTAGAATGTTCTTCAAAATGGCCCTGTAAATGGCCCAATAGCTTGTCTTTCCCCAGCAGGAAACAATCCTTTAAATAGGGTTGCCAGGAAGACTATTCAGACATAATAAGACAAGGGTCTTCAAATTTAACAGCTTTAAGACTTGTGGACTTCAACTCCCAAAATTCCTCCTCCAGTCATGTTAGCTCAGGAATTCTGGGAGTTGAAGTCCACAAGTCTTAAACTTGCCAAGTTTGAAGACCCTTGTAATAAGAGCATAGAAATAAAGTTTTGCCATTCTCAATGCCACAATATAATCCCCAACATACTGATGATGCTACCTAGTTTGGGTAAAGTGCCTTACTGATGCCCTATTCTAGGAAACCAAATCCATCTTTTAATTTTTTTACTCTTAAAAAAATTAATTTGAAATAATCAAATAAAACAATAATAACATATATCTTTCTGCTTGCATAATTACCAATGATGTCTATAAATTGCTTATGGGTAACTTATCGATCAGGACATTCTTATCAAACTGCACTGAAATCCCATGAATATTTATTTTTTATTGGATCTTATTCCCCCAGAAGCCTGCCTATCAATACAATGCTGCAAGGGAGCAAGCAACCTCCACTAAATTAACTGGGATTTACTTTTGGATATATAGTAATTACTTTTTAAAGTGTGAACTGCGTACTGTTGCAAGTTTTTTTTTAGTTTTACTGTATTTATGTGTATTTTCATTAATGCACAGAAAAGCAGTGTATACCTATTTAAATATACAAATATGATTACACATACAGAAAACTGTTTTCCTCCTATATATCCTCCCAAACTTCTCAAGTGATAAAATAGATCACAAATCTGGATTCAGAGATAGTGTCAAAAAAAGCAATGCAGACAAAAAATAGTTAGAATAGAATAACAGAATTGGAAGGGACCTTGGAGGTCTTCTAGTCCAACCCCTGCATAGGCAGGAAACCCTACACCACTTCAGACAATTGGTTATCCAACATCTTTTAAAAAACTTCCAGTATTGAGAGCATTCACAACTTCTGGAGGCAAGTTGTTATGTGTATTCCCAGCAAGAGTTTCTTCACCACAGCAGGCAGAAATAAGCAACTGAATTTGGCTTAATGCAAAAAAAAAAAAAACCTAAGCAGGGCCGAACCTTGATTTGGATTGGAGACCATAGGAAATGTTAGGGTTGTAGACAAGACCAAGAAGTAAATAATAAAAAAGGTTAGAAAACCATGACAATCTACCCTACTGTGGCCAAACCCTCTCTGGGGCTTTTTCCATGAAAGCCATCAGCACTGAGGCTCGACTCAAGCCTTTAATTTATTCCACCTTCTCGCAATATTGAACGACGAGCCAATAGCTGGATTCATCGATATACACGATCTGTTCCCTAACGATCTCATTTCCAGGACTTGCACAAGGAAGGTGAATCGTGAGCCACATTCGCACAACCTGCTGAACCACTTAAACAGAAACAAAAATAAAAAAAGCACCCAGAGGAAGAGGAGGAGCCACGTCGGCAAGAGGGCGAAGCAACCGCGAGGGCTTTAAAACGAGCCAGGGAAACGCGTGTGCGTGCATGACCGAAAAGCACCGAAAGCAGTTTAAACCCACGTCCGGTGCTTCTCTTTCCTCCCTGCCTTTGAGTGTAATCCCGCCTCTCCCGTTTTTAACCCTTCATGGGGTGGGGTGGGAGCAGGTGTGACTGGCCGAAAGAAGCCAAGCTCGCTCGCCATCTTACACTTCCATGTTGCCCTTGCTGTCCACGGGCGGACTTGCACCACCGTCGCCGCCACAGCAGCCTCCTTGCGCACCAAGAGGCCGCGCGCGTCCTCTTTGCACCGTCCGGGTCCGCCGGCACCGCCCCTTCCTTCTCAGGCGCAGCAGCTCCTCCCCCGCGGCAAGGCTCCGTTTGAGAACTGCCCTCTTCCAGATGTTAATGTCAACTCGCTTGAGGGAGAAGAGAACCCTCTTTCTAGCAAGAATTGAACCTTTAAAAATATGTTTATGTAAATGTATGTGTATATGTTATAACATCTTACCAGTTAATAAATTTTTCAGCTTTAACAACAATACTAGAGTGCATAACAGATGTAACCTAAATGTAAACCACTCCAAACTCGATTGTAGGAAGTATGATTTCAGTAACGGAGTGGTAAATGTCTGGAAGTCACTACCTGATTCTGTTGTCACCTGCTCAAACCCCCACTCCTTTACCCTCAAACTAATCTCTATTGACCTCACCCCATTCCTAAGAGGTCTGTAAAGGGTGTGCATAAGTGCACAATCGTGCCTATCATCCCTGTCCTATTGTCCCATTTATTAGTTCCTATTTCTTGTATTCAAACTTATGTTTGTTTCTATTATATTGTAAGTTTTTGACAAATAAATATATTTCGCACCTGAATATTGGAAATGGAAAGTGCTGCTCCCCAAGAACTGGTGTCCCATAGATCCTTTTCCTTGGACTAGTTTATGCAATTTATCTTTTAATAATGGCTTTGAAGGGTGTATATAATATAAAGTACCAAAGTATAATAATAATGTAATATAATGTAATAATTCACTTTATATAATTTTATTTATATAATTATAAATTATATGATGTAAAGTAATGTAATATAATAATGTTACGCTATGTTACATTATTAATCAAACTTGCATAAGTGTCTGGGTGGTGTACAAAAATCAACAATAATTATATAAATACAATCATAAAAATATAAAATAATCATTATTTACAATTGGAACATTAAAAACAAATATAAAAACTGCAGGGATGAAAAGAGTAGAGTAATTACACGTAGTTCTCCACTGATGACCACAACTGAGCCCAACATTTCTATTCCTAAGCAAAAGACATCTGTTAAGTTAATTTTGTCCCATTTTACGACCTCCCTTGCCATAGTTCTTAAGTAAATCACTGCAGTTGTTAAGTTAGTAACATGGTTGTTAAATGAATCTGGCTTCCCCATTGCTTGTCAGAAGTTGATCATATGACCATGGGACACTGCAACTTGTCATAAATATGAGTCAGTTGCCAAGCGTCTGAATTTGGATCACGGGGATGTTGCAGCAGTTGTAAATGTGATAAATGGTCATATAAGTCACTTTTTCAATGTTGTAACTTTGAACAGTCACTAAATGAACTGTTGGAAGTAGAGGACTACATAATAGGTGGTCAAGATGCCCAAAACTACTTCAATTTCACCCATACTGTCATCTGATTCAAGACTGAAGAAGAGAAGATGAAAACGTACGCACAAATTCCCCCCCGTGCTTTCTACAATTTTGTAAACAACAAACTAAATGACTCAAGGTCCATCCCACCCCTGAAAGGACTTAATGGCAAAGACTGCAACGACAACACCATCAAAGCAAACCTCTTTAACATATTCTTTGGCTCAGTATTTGTAAACAACAATGGATCATGTCCAGTACTTCCTAGTCGAGCCACAGACAACTACAATGATCTAATACATATCAATTTTACAGAAGACATTGTTGAAAAAGCACTGTGCAATCTAAAACCATCCCTATCTATTGGACCAGATGGAATATGTGCCTACTTCTTGAAAAAGCTATCCACTGCCATAGCCAAACCTCTGAACATAATCTTTGAAAAATCTTTCAGGACCAGCTCCTTGCTAAAACTATGGTCACAAGCCACGGTCATCCCCATCTTCAAAAAGGGAGACCCCAACCTAGTTGAAAATTACAGAGCAATCTCCTTATGCTGCGTCACCTGTAAAGTCATGGAATCAATTATTAACCAATCCATTATCCTCCACTTAGAGACAAACAACATACTCTCTAATAAACAATTTGGTTTCAGAAAAAAACTATCCTGTAATCTGCAACTCTTACACTGCAAAAACATATGGACTACACAACTCGATCAGGGCAAAGCAATAGACGCAATCTACATAGACTTCTGTAAAGCCTTTGATTCAGTGATACATGACAAACTACTACTAAAACTAAAATCTTTTTTTTAAACAAATTTTATTAATTTTACAATTAAAAACAAATCAACAATACATACACGAATAGAAAAACGCGAAAAGAGCAAAGAAAAAAGAGAGAAAAGCAAAAAGAGAAGAAAAGGAAAGAAAAAGAAAGGAAAAAAAAACAGTTAAAAACATTCTCATTTTCGACAGTTGTAAGATCTTTTCTCTTCTTAATTTATACCATATACGCACATCTTATCCATATATATTTTTATATTACACTCATATACGTTTATCCCATTCTTTTTCACCTTATGATATAAAGTCTATCTTTGGTCTAACCATTTATACCAGCAATTCCAATTGTCATAATATATTGAAGAATCTTTGTTTTTTAGGGCTAAGGTTAGTTTGTACTAAAACTAAAATCTTATGGTATCTCTGGACACCTACATAACTGGATAGAAGCATTCCTGTCAAACTGACAACAAATGGTCAAAATTGGGAACGTCCTATCAAATTCTGTACCTGTCAACAGTGGTGTCCCCCAAGGCAGTGTTTTAGGAACAACTCTCTTCATACTTTACATAAATGACCTCTGTGATCATATTAAGAGCAACTGCATTCTCTTCACTGATGATGTAAAGCTATTCAACACCACAGACAATACTACTACCCTTCAAAAAGACCTTGACTATGTATCAGAATGGTCAATCAAATGGCAACTTCAAATCTCAACAAATAAATGCTCTGTCCTACATATTGGCAGAAAAAAATCAGAAAATAAAATACAAGCTAAATAGTCAAGACCTTGTTGAGGATCGAACCTTTGTCAGGAACTTTGGGGTACTCATCTCTAATGATCTAAGTGCTAGAGCCCACTGCAACTACATAGCCAAAAAGGCATTATGAGTTGTTAATCTAATCCTACATAGCTTCTTCTCTGGTAATATCACACTACTAACTAGAGCATACAAAACATTTGCTAGACCTATACTTGAATACAGCTCAAGAGTCTGGAACCCATATCATGTATCTGATATTAACACAATTTTAAAAGTCCAGAAATATTTCACAAGAAGAGTTCTCCGCTCCTCTACTCATTGCAGAATACCTTATGCCACCAGACTCGAAACTCTAGACCTAGACAACCTAGAACTACGCCGCCTCTGGTCTGTTCTAAATATAGTATATAAAATCATACATTGCAATGTCCTACCTGCAAATGAATACTCCAGCTTCAAATCATAACAATACAAGAGCACACAATAGATACAAACTCAAGGTTAACCGCACCAAACTTGATTGCAGAAAATACGACTTCAGCAACAGAGTGATCAGTGTTTGGAATACTCTACCTGACTCTGTGGTTTATTCACCAAACCCCAAAAACTTTAACCTTAGACTGTCTACTATTGACCTCACCCCCTTCCTAAGAGGCCTGTAGGGGCGTACATAAGTGCACCAATTGTGCCTACCGTCCCTGTCCTATTGTATTTTTATTTTTCTTATAAGTATCTATCTCATGTATTCAAAACTATAGTTATTCTTATACCTGTATCTTGTAAGCAATTGACATATCAAATAAAATAAATAAAGAATAAGATTAAAGGGAGATGCGTTGTCTGTTTTTTCAGTATCCGAAGGATTGTCACACACAAGATGCAACAGAGGGTAAAAAATAAAATTTACAAAGAAGCAAACTTTAGCAGAACATCAGTAACTATTGTTGGATAATGTTGGCAGTCTCTGCTGCTGGATGTGTTAGAGAAGGAGTGGTGTAGTTGGATCCTGCTCCATAAATTATGTACTAAATGTCATAGAGGGTCCTTTTCAACTCTTGCATTCTGTGCTTGTCTACAGTAGTTTCTCATCCCTAAATTAAGATAATACTCATTCGGGCTTTGAAAACACAAGATAATTTCTTTGCCAATTGTAACTGGTCACTGTGGAGAAATCAGTGAAAGACAACTAGAATATCCCTATCAATCTTCCGGTTTTTCACATACATTTAAGTATCTAATGCATTCTAGGACATACAGTTAGGTCATATCAACAATTGTAACCAACCCCATGCTACTAAATGACCTTGCCTAGCAATTCATGGAGGTATTCAGAGGACCAGTGAGTGACCCAAACCCATGCAAGTGAGGTCTATCCTTGGCCCTCTCCCCTGCTACCAACACCAACTGTAATTGGTGTTACAGGGGAGATTTAGGATGGGAGAATGCTGAATCCTTGAAAAATAAGGAATGCAGTTCCCTATTTTTAATTCTGTATTTTTTTTTTCATGGCTCCAGCAACTATTTTGCCTCTCGTAATAAAACAAACAAGTTTGCCAAAGTTGAAGGCTGTCCTCTCTGAACGACAGCAAATGAGAAAGCAATTTCTGCCCTGCATTCATGACAAAAAAGGTGGAGCCGGGCCAGTGATCCTTGGCAGGAGAACAGGAGCATTTTACTATGCAATGCTGGAGCCCGTGCCATCTTGGCCATACCCTGCAATTTTGCCAATGTTGGAAGTGTAGCTTCTATATTTGCACCACAGCAAATGAGAGAACGTTGGCTTAAAGCTGCATTTGAGAAATCTTGATTGGTAGAAAATGCATTTTCTTGCCAGTTCTCAATACAGCCGCAAGAACAAAAACCCACTGTTCGCTCTTCATCCCTCCAGCAAAAAAAACAAAAAAACAAAAAACCAGTATGCTCAGCATAGTAACCAGTATGCTCAGCATTACTAAAAATGCAAAGGGGCCAGGGTTGCTGTGTGCATGTTGGTATTGACTATTGAAAGCAGAGGGGCCTAGGCAGTGCCATTGTAAAGAGAATTGCTGTGTGCTTGGATTCTTTGTCAGGGAAGGTATTTACTATGCTTAACGTTTTGCTGATTACTTCAAAGTGTCTTTTTAAAAAAAGAAAAACTCATAGACATTCCCCAGTCATTAACAAGGATGTTTTAAAATACATAAACATTTCTACAATTTTCCAAATCAAATCAAACTTCTTTAACAGATTCAGAACATATGCATAATTCTTCTTTCCTTCTGTCCTTCCTTCCTTTCACCCTCCCTCCCTTCTTCATAAAAGATGGGTATCTGCAGCAAAGTTATGACAAACTTTATCTGCAGTAATGTCACCTCACAAGCCTTCCTTTATCTTCATTTGCCTGTGCTATAAGGATTACAACACCGAGCTTGAGTATTGACATCCTTGCAGAATGCAGATGCTCAAATGGCACAAAAATGTATCTTGTTCTTTGCATGCCAACAAAAAAACAGGCCAGATGCTCTGGAGGGCTTGTTTTCTGCCAGTAACTGCCATATACTGGCCAAGAGCAAATTACATGCAGCCTGCTGCTGTTGTGTTTTTATGCTGGCAAGAATTAATAATTTTTTTTTTGCCCTCTGCTTGAATTAAAAAATATATATCTGAGAATCAAGTTGTATCAATAGACATCACTGGCAGAGAAAATAAACCCTATTCTTTTCCAGTGGTTTACAAGCATATTACTGTCTCTGCACCTTTTAAAAAGGAGGTTTATTTTCTCTGAATTAAAGAAAAAGCAGATTCCTGGATTCTGCATTTTCTATCGAGAGAAAGCATGTCCTGAAAAACTCCTTTTAATCATCCAGTTATTATAGAGTAAGTCTGGTGAAGTGCAGAGGTCTCCAAACTTGGCAACTTTAAGACGTGGACTTCAACTCCCAGAATTCTCCAGCCAGCATAGCTGGCTGAGGAATTCTAGAAGTTGAAGTCCACAAGTCTTAAAGATGCCAAGTTTTGGGAACCCCTGGTGTAGTGATTAAGACTGAAAAGTGTGAGACCCATGAGCAAGTCCTGCCTTAGCCATGAAACTCAACTGGGTGATCTTGGGTCAGTCATTTTCTTTCATCCCAACCCACCTCACAAGGTTGTTGTGAGGAAAATAGGAGGAGGAAAATGTGTTGGATATGTTCTCCTCCTTGAGTTATTTGATAGCATAATAAAGGTGGGACACAAACAAATAAATCCTTAAAAATGACACATTTGTGGAAAAATGTTCATACCTTTTGTTCTGTCTCACCTTTCCTCTTTCCCAAAAGATGAAAGAGTACAAACTCACACAAATACAGGCAGGCAAGCTGGCTCGGACTTCACAGAGTTAATTCTTTGGAACTGATAATATTCTTGGCATTCTAACATGTCCTGCCTGCCAAGTCCAAATTGATAGTAAATAAAATTTTACTCACAGAAAATCACAAGGCAGTCCACAAAGAAAATCTGAAGTAAGGTTAAACTTTGTCCCATACAAAGTTTCAGGAGAAAACACACCCACTTTTATCCCCTGTGGGGTGTGGCTCAATGACTCAGCTCGCTCTCTTATGCCTCCTACGTTGCTGCTCACGTTTCTCCCTACGACACTGCTTAGGATCAAGCCAACACTCTTCCTCTTTACTCCCTGTCAGGGGCTGCTCCGATATGCCTTCCTCCTGATTAATCTCAGGCTGTTCCTCTCGGTTGTCTGATGGAACCTGAGGCATTATCAGGGAGGAAGGTCCTGGGAAGGAAGGCATTGCCAGAGAAGAAGGTCCTGGGGAGGAAGGCATTCCCAGTTCCTCCTCCCCATCTTCCAGGTCCTCTTCCTCTGACAGCATAGACTTGGGAATTGGGGGCACGACACCTTTTAAAAATACATTATCTCTGTAATACTGCCTCAATACTATATCTAGCAGTGTATCTATGTAACAGTTTCAGGAAATATGCAGATAAGCTTTTTCACTTCTTTCCTTTTTAATGTTTTTTAAGCTTTTAATGTTCTTTTATACTTTTCCTTATTTATTCAATCTTTGTGCAATGTATTCTGTATATTGAGAGAAGCTGGATTGAAAGAGAATGAAAATCGTTTTTTATACTATGCAGTATGGTGAAGACCGTACTCTGACAATATAAGTAATCTATATGCTTTACTAACAAAAGTCAAGGAACACAGTGAAGAAATGACTCTAAAATTAAATACAACGAAACTCAAACTAATCAAAATGGTAGAACAACCAGCCTCAGAATTGACAATGAAAATACCGATTCTTTTAGAATAAACTATCAACAGTAAAGGAGCAAGCAAGAAATATGCTATTTTCTGGATTTTGGTGGAGCGGCACTGAAGAAATTGGGAAAGATATTTTAGATGCTGGGATGTGTCCATAAAGGTTAGAAATCATGCAGGCAATGTTTTTCCCTGCAACTTTATGGAAGCAAAAGTTGGACTTCGAAGATAAAATAGAATAAGTATTTGCACTTTTGAACTTTGGTGCCAGAGACAACTGTTGAGAATATGGATAGTCCTTGACTTATGATCACAATTGAAACCAGAATTTCCATTGCTAAGCAAGGTGGTTGTTAAACGAGTTGCAACCAATTTTATAATCATTTTTTTGCCATGGTTGTTAAGCAAATCACTGCAATTGTTAAGTAAATCATGTGATCATTAATCAAAACTGGCTTCCCTCACTGACTTTGCTTGTCAGAAGCTGCTGGGAAGGTCACAAATGACAATCACATGACCCTGGGACACTGCAACTGCCATAAATACATGCCAGTTTGCCAATTGCCTAAATTTTGATTATGTGACCTTAGGGATGCTGTGATAGTTGTAAGTGCAGGACCAGCCATAAATCACTTGTTTTCAGTGTCACTGTGACTTTAAACAGTCATTAAATTTATGGTTGTAAGTTGAGGACTACCTGTATTATGGTTAGCCAAGAAAATGGATCATCAAGCAAATCAACTTGACAACTCACTTAACAAATCAATAGGCTCAAGGTGTCATGTTTTGGACACATAATATGAAAACCTAGCTCTTAGAGAAGTTTATAATATGGCCACGTCATGCGGGGGAATTCACCAGAAAAAGCAATTTTATTTGGAAGAAAACCAGACCATCAATGAACATGGTGGCTGGACACTATCAGGGCATAGAAAAACTAAAAGAATTAGTACAAGATTGGAAGATGTGGAGAGACATGGCCCATAGAATTGCCAAAGCTGGACTTGACTGAATGGATAACATCATCATCATCATCATATTGGGGAAGGAAAAAGATGAGAATGACAGGCAGCAAAATGGATGAATTCAGTTATAGCACTGATGACTGCACCATTGGAGGACTTGAGGAACTGTAATGGGACCAAGGAATAACCTTGATGAACAGGAAAAAGATAACAATCAGATAAAAGACATCTGAGTCTGGGGCAGAAATGTAATTTGAGAAAGTGTCTCAAACATGACCCTCCCTAGTCCTCATGAAGATGAAGGGAGAGAGGAGGCACATTCAAAACTATAAGATTTTGCTACTCCAAGTTTGGTCTATCTGGGAGGACTGCTGTGGTGGGATTCAAGAAATTTTACTACCGGTTCTGTGGGTGTGGCTTGGTGGCTGTGGTGTGGCTTGGTGGATATGGCTTGATGGGTGTGGCAGGGAAAGGAGACTGCAAAATCCCCATTCCACCCCCACACCACCAACCTGCTTTCCAGCTCCGTTCTCCTGTGCAGGGCAACAAAAGAAGACTCAGCCAATCAGCTGGAACTCAGGAGGCAGGGAATAGATGGGGGCGGGGCCAGAGGATCAGAGGTGGCATTTGCTGGTTCTCCAAACTACTCAAAATTTCTGCTACCAGTTCTCCACAACTGGTCAGAACCTGCTGAATACCACCTCTGGAGGACTGGTATCAATCTTGCAAGTCCAAATGTACTCAATTTTCTATAACTATTTATTAATGGTATTTATGTAGTGCCAGACATCTAAAGACTCCTCATGAGTAAAATATAGCCAAATAAAATCTACACAAGAACCCTAGTAGCACTCATAAAACCTAGAACCATCAAGACATACACTCCAGTGTCTGTTATTGTACTCACAAGCTTCTTGGAAGGCACTGTAGCCCCCACAAGATTGGAGTCATTGGCTGTAAATGATTTCATTCTTCAACAGGCAACCTGAAGCCTTCTGTACCAACTGCAGTTTTCGAACAGTCTTCAATCAATGCATCATCATCAATGCACTGATTCCATTATTTTAAAATTTGTTACCTAAATGCTGCCTCCAAATTTCTGCCTCTATATTCTTTTGCTTCCAGGAGCTGTGTTCAACCTCCTCCCTTCATTGTTTCACTTGGACAATAAAGCAGAAAGATAGCCAAGGTTTCCAAATAGATACAGAGATGTTCAATTTCGGTACCCGAATTGTAGTTCTAGGACAGATGTGAAAAATCCAGGATTCCCCCTCTAATGTTTCACTGCAACACTTGTCAACAACCTTAATTGCTATGGTGATGTTAAAAATGGAGCCCAGAATAGTATGCAAAAATATAAATTCAAAAGACTGGATCCTGCAACTGAAGTATGCATTAGCATCTTTAAAATTATATCTCATGAAATAAGCAAAAGAGTCCAAATACTTAATTTATCATGAATTGTATTTAAAAGGCACTCTGTGGGGCACTTGTAAACTCAACAAGCAAATCTTTAGTTTCTTTAAAGAAAACACAATAGCCAAATGAAAATGATAAGCTGGAGTGTTACAGTCTGTTGCCCTCTTGTGTCCTGCTTTGTAGAAATCTGGCCAGACAAAACTACCCAAAATATGTTACTTTTACGATTTCTATCTGTGCAAAATACCCACATACACAGTCGTTTTTTGTTACTATTCTACGAAAACTCAGTATCCTCTGAATCTGGAACTTCTTAAGTGATTTCTTAGGATGGGGAGAATATGAAAAATAAGCAATTGGGTGTCTTCTTTGGGTCATTGTTAGTGGATAGAGTCCCGCTTAAGGGGCGGTTGTGGGGGGCAAAAGAAGGGCAGATGGGTAGGACATCCCAGCTGGAAGCAAATCCCGCCCTGGGGGGCGTGTCCTGTTGGCAGCGATCCCTTGAAATGGAGACCTTTCACGGGCTGATTTACAGAAGTTCGGATAGCTGGTGGTTGCACCCCCGGGAGGTGAGTTGATTGAGTCTGCAGCGGCTGATCGGGTCGCAGTGTGGGGAGTCGGTCGTCTCTACGGATCTAGCACGAGTCAGGGATCTTTTTGGAGCGAGCGAGCGACTGTGTGTGCCTGTCTACCTGCCTCTCTCCCTGTGTCAGACTAATAAACTGTCCGCTTGTTTTCAGTAATCGCTTCCCTCTACCTGACTGGTTCTCCACGTTCATCGGAAAAAAACCAGAAAGAAAATCCACAATCGTCCGTCATGGCAGCTGAGGTGAGTGGGCATCTGGAAGTCTTCTCCCTCACGTCCCTTTGGACACGGAAACGACCTCTGCTTACCTCCTTTCCTGCCCCAAAGAAATCTGCGTGGGGTGGGGGAAAAAAACGGGGATAGAAAACGGTTTCAGAAATTGGGCAGATTCCGATGGAACTGCATGAAGTTAAGTGGTGGAGTTGATTGATTGCAAAGTTTGCTGAGGACTGCGGAGCACACATCTGATTATGCCCCTCTCCCACTTGGAGCTACTACTATATCGTTATATTAGCTGAAGATAAATGCCACGGTATAAAGCATTGCATTTCTACCCTCAGTAAGCTAATAGGATGCATCAGTCCTCACTTACTGTATCTATACACTCCCTAGAGAGGTCCTGCTGTTCCCTTTCAGAGATGAGGACTAGATAGATTTGATCCAGTCCAACTAGATTTTTTAAAAAGTTGTTCTTATTTGTAGAATAGGGAAGATCCTGTTTTTTGAGCTTACAGAATATTTTCTCTAACTTGGCATCCTTTAGCTATATGGGACTTTTGTTATACCATCTCTCCTACCAAGTTAGTAACAACTGAAGGGCATCAAATTGGAGGGAAAAACCTAATTAGGTAGGAGGGCCAACTAGTATGTGAAATGCACTTTAAACAAAAGTCTAAGGCTGAATCATAAACATTTTGACAACCCCATTCCTAAAAATGCTTCAGTGGTGAAGAAAGGTGCTTTATTATACAGCAGAGAAAGTAAGAAATACCTTGAAATCTCTGGCCCCAAGGAGCTTTCATTCTAAAGATTAGAATGATTACAACTGATTTGAAATGAGATATAAATGAAGACTGTATATTTGGGAGTTTATTGTCAGTAGTGAAGAAATACCTGGGGAGGTAATTACACCAATTCATGTTGAAAAACCTGGAGTTTTGAGAACACTGTTGAAGGAAACAGATGCTTTCCATATCAGTTCCACAACTTATATTTGAGGCATACAAAGTAGTAAAAGAAAAGAGCAGAATGTTGTTTAAGAGAGAATGGTGGAATGAATGACTGAAGGTCAAAGAAGAATATATAGCAATTAGGGCATCAGTTGTCTGATGATTAGTTAAAACACATTTTTCACAGCCATGGAAGCATGGCTTTGCTAGGAATTCAGGGAGCTGTAGTACAGTACATCTAGAGAGTTGCCAAGTTGATAAAAGCTGGCCTAAAGCATTAGTTCACACATTATATTGGAGGGACAATAACTCAGGGACCCAGAATAAGCTCTGCCCATCAGAAAGTTTCCAGTATTCTTCCCTCCATTTTAAAAGATTAGTTAGCACAACTAGTTAGAGAATTGCAGGGCTGGAATGTACCAGCAGTCTTATTCTGTGGGGCTGTATTTATACAATTTAACTTAGTAACTCATTAAATTATTATTCTGCATTCACACATACATTCACGTATATACTAATCAAAAAAGTTGGTTTGCATATTAAACATGGCACCAAAAGCCAACTGCAGAAATATTAGCCAAATTGCATATGGTGCAAATATAGCTACACTGAATCTTTAAACTGCCTGTGTCATCCACACCCATTCAGCAGTTCCATATAATATATTTCCAAAGTTATAGAAACCTAGGGCTTTAGATTCTAGCACCCAATAGTTTGGGGATTGACGATCGCAAATCAAATGGCCAAGATGATCCGGAAATGCATTGCTGTGCCAAGTTAAGGAAGCAGTTAATCTGAATGGAGAAGACAGCAAGATCATGAAAGCCAGAGGGAGAAGTCTGAACTGCTTAATTCTAAATTCCATCCTATTTTCATAAAAGGACAAAATGGCCTAATCTATCAAAAGCCATACAATGATGGAGGAGAAGGGGAACATAGGCCAAAATAAGTAAGGAATTGATGAGAGTAGCCCAAGCTACTTTGAATGAATTTTCAAGTCTTTGAATGAATAATAACCCAGATCACAGTTCCCAGGCTTCCCCAAACACCTTGTTGGGAATTGAAGTCCACCTCTCTTAAAGTGGTCAAAGTTGAGAAACACTATTCCTAACTAAAGGAAATGTCATAGGTTATTTCAGAACCACTAACTGTAATCTTAAAGAATGGCCATTAGACAGGAAGAGTGCCGGAAGATTGGAGAGGAGCTCATTTTGTTCCTATCTTTTTTTTAAAGTGGGGGGGGGAGAACTATACCCAGGAAACTGGTCAGTTTGATATGGATACCTGGGAGGATCCTCAAAAAGATAATCAGGAGGTAGGTTTGCAAGCATTTAGAGGGGATCAAGATCACTAGAAGCTAGCATCACTCTGTTAAAAATTAGGTCATGCTAGAAAAACCTTGTGTTTTTTTTTTTTTTTTTGAGAAAGCGATTAGTTTAATAGATCAAAGGAATATTCTGGATGTAATGTACTTAGATTTCAGAAGGTGATGCATAGCATCTTTCTTAGTAAAATGTAATAATATAGTATGGATGGCTCCTATTATGGATAGACACTGAACTGATTGAACCCAATGCTTGGTCATTAATAATATACCTACATTATACGACACCAATTCATTAAGTGGGAATCTCAGGATTGTATCCTGGTTACAGTGCTCTTCAAACATTTTCATAAAAGATGTAAGTAAGGGGACAGGAGGAATGCTAATCAGATTTTCACTCAGTACAATACTGGGAGATTCAGTCAATTCAGAGCAGAGGACCAAGGTTCAGAAGGATATTATAGATTTGAACATATCCAGCAAAATGAGTTCAATGGTAAAAAAATGTAGTTAAATACATTTAGTTGGATACACGTACAGGAAAAGTATTTGGCTTGATGCTAGTTTTGTACTCTCTGAGCTTGGTTGTTTTCTTGAAAACTTTTCATTACCCAACCTAAATAAATCATTAGTAGTGCTATCTCCTAGTTCTATCTCCTTACTAGCACTGAGACCACCAAGAACCCCTCATTTCAATCCTGAGCTACAAATACTCTCTTTTATTATTTGTATTTGTAAGAAGGATCTGGATGTCATGTTAGATCACAGATTACTCATGAGCCAATAGTGTGCTACTCCTGGCAAAAGAACTAACGCAATAGGGGTATGATAAGATCGTGGGCAATGATAGTTTTTATTTTATGTTGCACAGGTTAGATCAGGGGTCGCCAACCTTTTGGGCCTCAGGGACCACCAAACCCATAATTTTAAATCCCGGGGACCACTAATATGAATTTTGACTGACAGTGGCTTGCTGACATTGATGGGAGAGAAAGATATCTGATCTAACCTCTCTCTCTCTCTCTCTCACACACACACACACAAAAACACACAGAGGCAGGAGTGTGATTCAAATTTCTTAATAACCAGTTCTGTGGGCATGGCCTAATTTGTGGGTGTGGCTTGGTGGTCATGTGACTGGCTGGGCATGGCTTGCAGGTAAATATTATAAATATTTATGCAAATATTGAGTTTTTTATTTTAAAAAAGAGAAACTTTTACCCAAAATCAGACAAAGCAGGCAGGCAGATTGAGTTGCTCACAGAATCACAGATTCACTCACAGATCTATCTTTCTGGCATCGGCTACCTGTGTCTGTCACATAAAATTTGCTTGCAAGCAAACTCATAACATTGCTAACAAGCAAACTCACAACACACCATGTATGTAAATATTGAATTTTTTATTAAAAAAGAGGAACTTTTACCCAAAACCAGGCAAAGCAGGCAGGCAGATTGAGTTGCTCACAGAATCATAGATTCACTCAAGAGATCTATCTGCCATCTGAGTCTGCATTGAGAGCCAAAGATCTAAAGATTAGTTAGAAAGCAAGAAATCCAATGATTTCCTGCTTTCTAGCTAATCTAAATCTTCCAACACAGCAGAACAGGTGATGGTCGAGAAAAAAAAAAAAAAGGAAAAATAGCAACTCAGGAGGCAAGTTTGCCAGATGAGTAAGTGGGTGTAGAAAGTTCCCGCAGGCCATTTGGGCGGCACAGCCTTGTGTTCTTGCACAACCTGGCTTAATTGCTTTGCGGGGTGTTCTGGGGGTGACATTTCTCTATGGACCACCAACATTTTCTCACAAACCACCAGTGGGCTGCAGCCAGCCCACTGGTTGGCGACCACTGGGTTCGGGTTAGGGAATATAGTATTGCACTTGCTTCTAGTCACCTCAATATAAGAAGGGTGTTGATGAGCTGGAAAGGAGGACAGATAAAAGCAGCAAAGATAGTGAGAGGCTTGGAAGCTAAATCTTATGAAGAATGTTTGAAGTTTAGTTTAAATAATAGAGGCCTAAAGAGGAGACCTGACAGCAGTCTTTCAATTCTTAAAGGACTATCATAGAGAAGGGATCAGAGGAGGTATTCAGCAGGCTCTGACCAGTTCTGGAGAACTGGTAGCGGAAATGTTGAGTAGTTTGGAGAACCAGAAAATACCACCTCTGACTGGCCCCTCCCCCATCTATTCTCTGCCTCCCAAGTCCCAGCTGATTGGCTGGGTCTTCTTTGGTTGCCCTGCACAGAATGGAGCTGGAAAGTAGGTTTGCGGGGTAGGGAGGAATGGTATTTTGCAGTAACCTTCCCCCAGGAGTGGGGAGGGAATGGAAATTTTATAGTATCTTTCCCCTGCCATGCCCACCATGCCATGCCCACAGAACCGGTAGTAAAAAAATTTGAATCCCACCACTGGAAGGGATGTGGATTTATTATCTCTAATATCTGACTCTAGGACAAGAATTGGTGGATGGAAGGTTTACAGAGGGATACACAAACTTAAAATGAGGAACTTCCTGATTTTGATAGCTCTTAAGCAATGGGATAATTTGCCTCCTACAGGAAGTCCTTGACTTACAATCATTTGTTTAGAGATTGCTCAAAGTTACAATGGCACCAAAAAAGTGACTTATGAACGGTTCTTGCACTTAGTACCATTGTACTGTCACTGCAGTCATGTGATCACAATTTAGGTGCTTGGCAACTGGCTTACATGGTGATAGCAATATCCTGGGGTCACATGATTGTAATTTGCAAACTTCTCAGCTGGATTATAACAAGCAAAGTCAATGGGGAAGCCATTAGGGAAAATCACAAATTGCAATAATGTGATGTTTCACTTAATGGCTGCACCACTTAATGACATGTTTTCCTGGTTCCAATTGTGGTCGTAAGTCAAGGACTATCTGTATAGTCATGGGTGTTACATCACTGAAGGTTTTCATGCAAATGTTGGACAGTCATTTGTCTAGGATGGTGTGAGAATTCTTGCCCAGGATAAAGGGTTGAAGACCTTCAAGGTACTATTATCAAGGTATTATTGTTATCACCTCACTTCACAAAGAAAATATGTATGGCTAATAGGCCCCTACTACAAAAATTAAAACCTTTATTCCCTGGCAAAGTATAACAGAATGAGGAATAAATGATTCTTTTGGTGGATTTGCCAAGCCTGCAATTTCACAATATTCTCTTTACTTTGCTAAAATTGACGATCAGTATTAAAATGTTTTTGGTCCACTTCCTGTCCTGAGCAGAGAGCATTTAGAAGTGGCAAATATCACATGGAAGTGGCCTTATTTGAAGAAATACCCTCACCCCACCACTTAAACCTGTCGAATGGAGATTTAGCCTTCCTTTGGCCCAGAACCCGTATCTTCTGACCAGTGAACTTTGACTAGCCCTTAAGCATCACATGCTGTCTTCATGTTTGCTTTGAGAAAACAGGGTAACAGCTGCAGCAGAATCATGCTGACAGAAGGCCTTTTGGAATTGATGCAGTGTACTGAGCATATCATTCAAAATGAACAGACTATATGCTGCCAGGTAGCCAAATGAACAAGCTATATGGCACATAGTCGATCAATATCCTGCCAGAGTCCTACATAGAAAGAAAATCTTGAAGGGTGTTTGGTGCGTGTGTCGAATAGTTGAACTCTAGTGATGGACTTGAATAACAATATATATTTTAATGAAAAAAGTTGTGCTGTGGAAGAAAAACTGGTCAGTACGTACATCTTGTTCGGTTTTCAAAATTCTGGATTTAATAGGAAGCCTGTCATATTAGCAGGAAAATCCTAGTTGACTGGCTGAATAATGAATCTAGTTATTCAATGAATTTTTTGAACTGCATTATATGCAGAGCCATAAATTAATCATATAAGCTCATTAAACCATAGAAAATAAACTGTTGAAAATGAATCCAAATGACAAAAACTTGGATTGGTGAAAACAGAGAATTTATTGTTAAGCAGTTTGCAAAGAGTGGTAGAATCTCAGCTGACCTCAACATGAAGTTTGAGCCAAGAACCACACCTAAGATTTCAATACATTACATTTTATAGTTCTTCTATCCCGACGCCCCCCCCACGCCCCTCCTACATCAACCCAGTGACCGAGAACAACTAATCTAAGACACTTTATGGAGACCACATCATCTCCTTTGATACCTCCCAATGACCTCCCATCACATCTCATCTTTCTTGGCATTAAAGAATGTCCCTTCAGCAAGGGCCCCTTTTCGAACTGTCTGAGAACAAAGAAATATCTATTCCTAACACCAGACTTATTACATATTGGAAGTTGACAAGTGCAATCATTAAATATACTGGTATTTTTTAATGTTACATTCAGCATTTCTTCTTATATGCATTTCTAACATCTATGCAAAGTCAAAGTAAGCTGATGTTTTGGAAAACAAAATCTAACTTCAATTGATTAAATGAAGTTTATGGTTTATTTCTTCTCATATTATCCTCCTAATTGATCTTTTGTTATGTCAAATGTGTATGTGAATTGCCTTGACAGTTTGAGATACGTACCAATTCCTGGAGGAAATAGGGGTGGCATTACTTGAGACAGGAGGATGTAATAGATTGCAGGTACATGTTTAACAATGAGTAAATGTATTAGAAAATATATTTACAGGTTATATCAAGATAATAAATGTCTATGGAGCAACTGTCTTCTTAATACTATGATATACTATTCTATTCACCTAGATTTTATTTTTGAATTTTCTTATTTCTAATAATTCCACCCTTTCTATTTTTCATACATTTCATAAAATAAAACATTACTTCTGGAATTCTCTTAAGTTTTCTCGAATTTCTTCTACATTTTCAAATTTTATAAGAACAGTGTGTTCATTAACATCATTCACCATCATCATCATATGTTCATCTTTATTATAGTGCTCTGTACTACATTTCTTATCAGGGGTATCAGACATGCTAAACAGATCAAACCCAACATAACCATACCTGCCATAAATAGGCTTGTCTTTAATTATTAACACCCCCCCCAAATTATTCATTATCCAATAACCCCGTCCATTCCTGTACCAGAACATGAGCTATTTTTCTCATTCTGTCTGTGATTTGTCTAATTACTTCTCTAGTATCAATTTCTAAGCAACAGTTGGTTAAATTTACCACATACATCTCTCTCCTTAGCTAGCAAATAATCCAATACCAGTCAATTATTTACCAGTTCAATTATTTTCATATGTAATTTTTTATAAAATTCTTCTTGTTTGTCATTCGGGGCATAAATTGCAATCAGGAGTGTTTTTGTATTATTGTCCATTATTTCCACCAGAATGACTAGGCCACACCCATCATGGCCAAATCCACCCAGCAACTGGGCAGAGAACCCTTTGATAAAATTTGTGAAGCCCACCCCTGCCAATTACATCATAGTTTGCAAGTAGTCTGTATAATTGCTCCCCACATAGGAAATAATAATATTTTAAAGGTTAGAAGTGACTTTTTTCAATTAAAGTTAGCAAAGGTTTGTACAGTCAGAAGCCCTATTCTTCCATCGTCATCAGTATAAATAAATTTCGCTGGGATAATATCTTTAATGTATAAAATCACTCCTCTTTTCTTCCCTAATTTTGGCTGTATCAACAATTGTTCATATTGCTTTTTAATATGTACTTCTTGTAGGCAGATTATATCAAATTTTAATTTCTCTAGTTTATGGAAGGTTTTCCTTCTTTTAACAGCTGAGTTGAGTCCATTTATATTAATTGTAATCAATTTTTTCTCTTCCATGGTTATATTTTGTAGTTAGGTTTAACAGCTCTCGTAGATCTTGGTTCATGTTGTTCTTTGGCTTCCTCCTTTCCACTTACTGCACCTTCTTCTTTTTCAGTGGTCATTTGGCAGTCTTCTTGGAATTCAATTAGTGAAATTTCTTTTTCTGCCTCTTCCTCTTTCCCTCTAAAAGATTCTGTGTAAAATGATTCAGCTTTCGCAATAGAGTCAATTCTATATCTCTGTTCTTGCCATGTGAACATTAAGCCTTCTGGAATCAGCCATCTATAATTCACCTCTTTTTTAAGTAGCATTTTGGTCACGAATCAGTATTCTCTTCTCATCTCTCTCACTCTTCTGGGTACTTGTTTCAAGACCACAATCTCCTTGTCTTTGCATTTCAATGTTTTCTCTCTTGCCACTTGAAATATTTGCGTTTTAATGGCTTTCTTTGTAAATCTGATGTGAACTTCTCTTGGTAAGCTATTTCTCATTGCATATCTTGTGAAGACTCGATAGATCTCAGTTCAGTTATTTCTAAAGCTTCAGCCAATATTTCTATCATTATCTCAGCTAGGTTTTGTCCCTTTTCTTCCTCTATGTTTTGGAATCTAAGATAAAATTCTGATCTGTCGATCTCCCATCTCAGCATACCACTTTTATCTTGTTCAACCACAGTTAATTTGTTATCAATATCTCCAATCTTCTCGTCTCTTCTTCAATTTTTTGGAGTCTCTCATCGTACTTCATCATCATTTGTTGGATGTTCTCCACTTTTTCATCGGTTTTCCCTGTCCTTTGTTCGATGTTCTCTGTTCTCTTTTCAATATTCTCTGTTCTTGTTTGAATATTTTGAATTCCTTGCATAATCATCTGTAGAGTCACTTTTTCTTGTTCTTTTTCTTGCCGTAACATTGTCTGTATTGAACGTTGTCCTCCAGATGGTGGAGAGGAAGAAGTAGAAGTTGGGGGCTGTTAATTTCCTACTCATTTTGAGCAATTCAAAATCTTCAGGTTTTTCTAGACCTTAATCCGATTGTGAAATAACCAATTGCAATTCCAAATAAAAATAGTAGGAAAAAAGAAGCCAAATAGTGATAATAATAAAAAAAGAAAAAAAATTCCTTCAGGTTCTTGTATACCTTAATCCAATCGATTGGTTAGATAGCAGTAAAAATTCAAAAATGAAGGAAAAGACCATAAACACACACAAAAAAGAAAAAGTTGTAAAATC
Organism: Pseudonaja textilis; assembly: GCF_049901715.1. Taxonomy (NCBI): domain Eukaryota; kingdom Metazoa; phylum Chordata; class Lepidosauria; order Squamata; family Elapidae; genus Pseudonaja; species Pseudonaja textilis. The sequence continues at coordinate 20,780,557 of NC_141990.1, forward strand.
CTAAAAAAGGCAGAAAAGTGAAAAATAAAAAGCTAAAAAAGAGAAAGGGAAAATTCTTCAGGTTCTTCAACACCTCAATCCAATTAACAGGTCTCAAATATAAAAGGATGCATAAGAAGAAAAAAGAAGGCCAGAAAAATAAAGAAAAAAAGAAAGAAAAAAAGCCAATATGGAAGGTAGATGGAAAGACAAAAATACCAGGGAGGGGGAGGCAAAAAAAGAAAAAAAAGACTACTCCCTTAAAAAGAAAAGGAAGAAAATCATTAATACTAAAGCTTTTCCTTTAAAATAAAGAGCAAGTGTAGAAATTTAACTTCCAAAGACAAGGAAAAGCAAAAAACAAAGACAAGTTCCAAAGGGCCAAAAATCCAAATAGCTATTACAAAAAGTAAACTGATGAGGAGGGGTAGCGCATCTTAGAAAAAATAAAAAGAGCACACTGCACTTTGTTTAATTATCCAAGGCTCTTGTTGTAACTCTCTTCTCCAGAGACTTATCACCTTTTCTTTTCCAATAAGCTTCAACACCAGACTTCAGCTGTTGATAGAAACCCAGAAGAGCACCCATAATAATACTGTCCCATGCTCTTCCCTCTATCTTATCAAATAGCAATGTCCTTGAAAAGAAGTCTCAGTTCTTTCTCAGCTTTGTCTGGTCAAAAGAGAAATAGAATATTTCCAAGCCTCTAGTTGGCAGTGTTACAAGGTTTCTTTTGCTTTCACTTTCCCCCTTCTTTTCCAAGCAAAATATAATAAGAATTAATTAAAAAAAGAAAAAGATATTTAAAAAAACTAAAAGAGAGTCTCTAGCCTAGAATATTATAAAATCAAAAAGGAGAAAAAGAAGAGATAAAAGAAGAGAAAAAACCAGTCCAGTTTCAAAATATAAGATCGTGTGTAGAAAATCTAGCAATGAGAAAAAAAAAAATACTTTGACATTCCTGTTTAAAATCGCTGCTTAGTCACTTCTGTCAAAACTTTTACAGATTCTTTCTCTTCCTTAGGGTGTCCTTTCAAATCTTAGAATAAAGAAAAAAATTCTCACCAAACCGGCACACTCTCTCTTTCTGTTCTCTTCCGTTTCGGAGCTGTCCCAACTTCAGCAGCTTTAATGGCTGCCTCTTTGCTGCTGGCAAAAAGAGCTTCTCCTGGATCTACCAGGGACTTTGCGGTATCCCTGGGATTGACAGGATGCGCTCTTTAGTTTCACCGTCTCTTCGGGATGGTTTAGATCCAATTGGACTGTCCAGGGGCAAAGATATCAGCAGCAATCTCAGACCTCCAAGATAGCATGCCATATCGTCGCGACGCCAGTTCCGCCCCCCCGGCTTTGCTCTCCTTTTGAAACATCCCATCGCCGCCACGTTCTATCCCATTGAGCCCCTTGCACCGGAGGCACCTGCCCAGGCAAGCCCGAATGGAGCTGTGCATGAAGTCAATGGGGTGAGCCTGAGAGAGGGAAAGAGAGAGGAAAGAGAGAGAGAGAAAGAGAGAAGGAAGAAGAGAAAGAGAAAAGGGAAAGAAAGAAAAGGGGACAAAGAAAGAGGGGGGATGGAAGGAAGGGACAGAAAGAAAAAGAAATAAAGAAAGAGGGAGGGAGGGAGAAGAAAGATAATGAGATATCTATTCTAGTCCAATTACCTGCTCCAGCAGGGTTAGAAGGGAGTGTGTGTGTGTGTGTGTATGTTCTCGTCATTTACCAATACATTTTGGTTTTGCCTTCTTCAGAATTGGCACTGTAATACATTGGGGAAAAGTAATTTTTAGGGTGGAGATCTGGTCCAATGGATCCTATTTAAAGCCTCAACGAAATGTGAGAGGATCAGGCTGCTTGGAAGGTAACAATGGATAAGGAACTGGAATCTTTAAAAAGACTGGAGGTATACGAAAATGTTAAGTTACCACCAGGTAAACATGCCGTAGGGTGTAAATGGATTTATAAGCTAAAGATAGGTGTGGATGGGACTGTTACCCATAAAGCCAGGTTAGTAGCACAAGGGTTCAATCAGACAGCAAATGACTATGATGGGTAATCTTTGCCAGCACATTGAAACATCTTTGGCTTCTATTAATTAAAGGTTTTGTAGACGAAACATGGCTAAGGCTATCAGAAAGCTCTCACAGCAGATCATTTTACAAAGACCCAAGACCCTATAAAGCATAAGGCTTGCTGTGAGGATTATGGACTTAGAATGTAAGGTTGTATATATTGTCCTACCCAAAAGGGGAGAATGTTAGGAATGTAAGTCACCTAACATATATTTGGGTTGGAAATATATAAACCAGGACAGACATTTTATTATTGCCTCTTTAAGGGAATGCTAAAAGTGTAATTGGGTGTGGTTTCTCAAACGGCCATAAGATGGAGCCAGAAACCTGGGTTGTTTTAGTCTTAGTCTCAGAAGAAGTCTCAGTGAGTCTCTTTTTCCTTCTGTTGGAGAATATTGCCGTTCCTTCTAATTGACTGATATTCATGGATTTTATGGAAGTCTGATATTAAACTGTTTTTGACACTGGACTTTGTTATTGGATTATCCCTGGACTGAAAACTGACTAATCTTACATGTGAATGACTTTGGACTGTGTTTGATCTTTGCTTAAATGTTTCTAGAAGTAAAAACCCTACATTTACAGCACAGTGTATCTGTGTGCTGTGTGTGTGTGTTATTCAAACACTTCTCTCAAATACGTCTCCCTGTATTCACTCATTCTCCTAACGGGGAATTACCTCAACAACTTCTATCTCAGAGATAATATAATTAACATGCTGACCTATTAGGATGTGATAAATAGTAAGAGGATCAGCCAGGTGAATCTATCAAGAACATTCCAACAGCTTTATATGATAGACATTACCTTCAGCTCAGATGGAAAATGCCAGCCTCCCACACAAAGACAGATAGACAACGTTTATCCTTGGCATGGGTGGAGGGCACTCTCCTTAACCAGCAGAAAGATTTGGGTACTATACATACATGGCATTGGAAGAAGTTATTATTCACTTTTATGATACATTGTTTTCCCCTTTTCCCTAGAATGACAAACTTTATGGAGGAAGGATAGTGGGAAGTATCGACCCTGTCATGGAACAGTTTAATGCATCGATTGAGATTGACAAGCGCTTGTCGGAATTTGATATCTGCGGAAGCATGGCTTATGCAAAAGCTTTGGAAAAGGCTGGAATTCTGTCTAAAGTTGAAATGGAGAAGATCATCAGTGGATTAGAGAAGGTAAAATTAATCGAGGTAGAAAGATCTCCAAGTAAAGGTACATGGGATAGTACATGGGATTTCTCAGCTTTAAGAATTTTGCAAAATGAATTCCTGTCAGTATTTTTTAAACCTAATAAAATGATAATTGATAATTAAAGCATTTCTCCCACACTTTTAAAAGCATGTACCCAAAAAAATAGACTTTGATTTTAGCCAAACACTGTGTAACAAGATAAATGCCATCTCCTAGCCTGTTGTCAGTCTACTCAGATATGCCAATAGGACTTGGGGCTGACATAACTTGAGTCTGAGAAATAGGTAGGAGAACAGCTAACAGGTTTCACAAAGAGAATCTGTTATAGGAAGGGAGAGGTTGAAATGAGCTGGTAAGGAGAAACTGAATTGAAATGAGAAGGAGATAGAAAAAAGGAAAAATGGCTTAGAAGCAGTGATGGACTGCAAAAGAGATGAATAGCAATAGCAATACAACTTAGATTTGTATACCGCTTCATAATGCTTTACATCACTCTCTAAGTGGTTTACAGAGTTAGCATATTGCCCCCAACAATCTGGGTCCTTGTTTTACCGAGCTCAGAAGGATAAAAGACTGAGTCAAACTTAAGCTGGTCAGGATCAAACTCCTGGCAGTTGGAAGAGTTAGCCTGCAACCACTGCATCGCCACAGCTCATGAGGTTTCAGGAGGACTCAAGACCACTGAAGAGGAATTAGCACAAGGATTGTCCTGCAAGAAGTAGGGCATAGCATAGGATCTCTGTACCTGGGCGGATATTCAGAGGAAGAAAACATTCAAAGAGTCTGTAGAGATTCTCAGTCATCCAGGTCATGATTGTCCCAAAGGTGCTTCTCCCCTCCCTCAGGAGGCAACTGGATTTTCTTGTTTTTTCTTTGAGGATGTTTCACTGTCAGAGCTGAAGAAGCTTTTTGGATGAGAAGCAAAATGTCCTCAAAGGAAAAAAAAGAAAGTCCAGTTGCCTCCTGAGGCGGGGGGAAAAAGCACCTCTTGGACAATCCAAAGACACCAGAAAGAAGGCCCTATGTTTTGCTAACTGTGGAAGGCTGCCAGCTGTCTTCAGCTGAAATCCTTGAATATTTAGTAACAGTTGCATTTTAGAATAGGCATGCTGTCATTTGGGTTAATCTCTGAACCGTAGAGAAGTTAGGTCATAAAGTACAGTAATTTATTAAATTCTAAGGAACATGGAACAGAGAAGAGAGCCACAGATCTGTTTATATTCATTCACTGAATTCCACATTTAGCTGTTGTCTTCCTATTATTGCTGTGCTAAGAATGAAAAAGCCCCCAAAAATTCACAAGGAAAACTTTATGTGCTGTATTTTGTTTAGGTGATACTAATGCACAACAAAGAGGAGGCAATTAGAGAGACTGAGCAATTAAATATCAGATTCCCGTGAAGGAAATAACACAACACAGTCAAAAAAAAAAGAGGCTTTGGAGAAATCTAGAGAATCTTGAAAACCGAGGAACTGGATGCAAAGCCACACATTATAAACCACAGTAGCTTGGGGGGGGGGGGTCTACATGAAGTTTTCTTCTGAAAGGCATGAAAATTACACTTTATAATTTTTATTTAAACAATTTATAGGGATGGGAAGAAACAAAAAATGTTTGTTGAATTGAAGCCCTTTACCAAGTTCATCTGATACCGGGTCACCAGGTACAAAACCAACACTGCCTGGCTTAATTAACCCTGGATGAAAATACACTTTCCATCTTTCAGGCCTCTTAATTAGAATGGGAAAGAGTTTTAATCTGGTCCAGAGTCTATTAAACACAGCGCAGAGTTTCGGTTTAGGCTGAGAATTATGGGAATTGCAGTCCCAACACATCGGGAAAGTTGCTAAGTGCTGCATTGTGCTGATAGTATCATGGACTTAGTTACTACTGCCAGATCTCTGCCAAGATTACAGCTAAGACTTCTAAGGACAAGCCTTGTTGTTAAGCCCATGAATGATTCATTAAGCCTCCCTTTTTCCCCAGACAACAAGGACATTTTGTGAATTACTAAACAACTTTTCCTTTGACTGCTGCTCTTACAGATTTCTGACGAGTGTTCCAAGGGCAGCTTGATAATCAGCCGAACTGATGAGGACATCCACACTACCGTTGAACGTAGACTCAAGGTTTGTTTGGTTTATCCACTTGACTGAAATGTTCTGATTTGAAGGATAATGTTTCTACAGTGCTTGTGTCGATTTGGAATATTCATAAACGCTCATAAACTATTCCAGGCAGAGCAATTGGTTGGCAGAGTAGAATCAAAAGGGATAAACAAGGGGTGGAGCCCTTCCAACAAGGAAAAAGAGTATGAAGGCGGGGGCTGGGGGGAGAGGTTGAGATAAATTTGGTGAACCACTTTAGTGTAGTAGTGAAGGTGTGGACTAGACATCAGGAGAACCTGAGTTTTAGTTCTCCTCTATGCATGAAGATCTAACGGGTGACTGTAGGCCAATCATTTTTTTCTCATCCAATCCACTTCACTGGGTTGTAGTTGTGGGATCAGAAGTAAGAAAAGGATCATTGTGTTGTACAAAGCAAAGGCAGGGTATACATCTATAAATGAATAAATGATCCCACTGAATCTAGAAAGAGAGCAACAACCAACATTGAGCAACATCCAATGTGAGGTTGGCCTCAAAGCTCCTATCTTTTCATAAGGGTCTAAAAATGTGGCTTTGCCAATAGACTTGGGGCCCCAATGAGGGGACAGCACAACTTCGCCGCATTCTGCCCCTTCCCTCTCCAGGCATCCTTGGTTTTAAGGTCTGATTTCTATATTTTAATTGTTTATGTAACTATAAGCCACCCAGAGTTACCTTATGGTAAGATCAATAAGATTAATTAATGAATTTATTTATTTATTAATAAATGAATAAATTGAAAACTCTGAGAAATGTACATGGTTTCGGGGGCTAATCTTGGAAACAGTCAAACTTGGCAGCTACAATCAGATGTCTTCAAAATATTGGAGAATGAAACCTTTCTTTTTATTTTCAGGAACTGATTGGTGATGTGGCTGGAAAGCTCCACACTGGACGAAGCAGGAATGATCAAGTAGGAATAATCTGAATGGTTCTAAAATAATTTTAGCTATATTGATATTTTAGTTTTTCTCCTCCCCCTTTCTGTTTCATGTTTCTGTGCAAATGAAATAGACGATCATTGGAAGAACTTGAAAATCTGAATTATTACAAAGTGTTAAAGAACATAAAATTAGTTTTCTTTGATTTGAGACAACAACAGAATAACCCCTACAGTTTTTGGAACTCCATTATTTTAAAAACATATGTTGGAAATGAACTAAAATTGCATATGGTATAGCTACAGCTATTTGTAGTTCTATTTTGGTTAAATATTCACCTGGCAGAAAAATCTGATCTTAAATAATGATTTTAACTAGCTTATAAGAGGAGTTTCAAATAAATTCTCCCTTCATCTTTTATTTCTTGCATCTAATCAATGGTGGCTTGCAGGATGCAGAATTCAGAATGATTTCAGTTCTTTTCCTCCTCCATAATTTATGAAGGCCACTTTGTTTTGTAATGATAGAAGCTTCACTGCACAGGACTTGACAGGCAACATATGATCTTTGGTGATGGTGTTGTCATTTGTATGATAATATCTTCACACAAATGGTATAAATGCCCAAGATGTCTTAACCTCTTCATTACTAGACATTCCAGAATAAGGAACACAGGAATCCATTCAAATGGGGCTCCATTACTTTAGTCACTGTCTCTAGCCTTTCTGAAGGGATGTTGAAATGGCCCCTTCAGACATTACCCGCCATCTGAACTGTAAATACAGGTAGTCCTCAACTTACTACCAAACTGAGCCCAAAATGTATGTTGCTAAGCAGAAATTTGTTGAGTTTTGCACCATTTTACGACTTTTCTTGCCCCATTCATTAAGTGAATCGCTGCAGTTGTTAAATTAGTAACACGATTGTTAAGTGAATCTGGTTTCCTCATTGACTATGCTCATCAGAAGGTTGCAAAATATGACCCTGGAATGCTATAACCATCATACATGTGATTCAGTTGTCAACATCTGAATGTAAATCACATGATCATGGGGATGCTGCAATGGTCATAAGTGTGAATATGGTCACAACTCACTTTTTTCAATGCCGTTGTACCTTTGAACAGTCACTAAGTGAAGTGTTGTAAATTGAGGACTACCTGTAATCCTCTGAGCATCCGCTGGGAAAATCATACCTCCAGTGGATGGTTTTGGTTGCCTTTTTGAAAATCCAAATGTGTGCCTTCCTTACAGATAGTGACTGATCTGAGGTTGTTCATGAAGAGCTCCATGACAATGCTGTCCGTTCACCTTCAACAGCTCATTCAGACCCTGATGGAACGTGCTTCTACGTAAGCCTGCTTCTTTCTTTCAAGCCTAGTGACTTTACAGGCTATGGATCAAGAACATGTGCCTGAGCCCAGCTGTCTCTCCCATCCTTCCATCATCCATCCATTAATAAAATTCCTTTTGAAATAACCCCCATTTCACTCTTATTATCTCTGCTTAAAAGCACCAGGAAATGTGTGAGAAGTCTCATCCAGCCACCTTATTCCCCCCAGTGGTTAACCAGATTCTTCTCGTAACCTTTAAGCAAAGCAACAAGTCCTTGAAACTAGGTGCTCACATATACAATGAAGGCTCCATTTAGTTATGAGGACCACCAGTCCTGTGAGCTTTCTTGTCATGGAATCACCCAGACCAGGGGTCTCCAAACTTGGCAACTTTAAGACTTGTGGACTTCAACTCCCAGAATTCTCCAGCCAGCTATACTGGAGTTGAAGTCCAGAAGTCTTAAAGTTGCCAAGTTTGGAGACCCCTGACCCAGACCAATGGTTCCAAGGAAGTCCTAAAAAAGCAAACATCCTACGCCCTACCTTCTCCCAAGTTTCTGATATTTTTTTTTCCTGGGGTTGGGGAATTCTGAGAACAGTAGTCCACACATTTCAAAGTTGTCAAGGTTGAGAAATATGGCATGACACGGAGGTTCCATTTGATGAACCAAAATGACAAAAAAATTCCAAGCATATTTATTCTCCATGAATTAGGCTCTTCATATCTGAGATACTTGCAAAGCCTTTTCCAGCTGGGGAACTACACTGAGCTTTATGTAGTTGCCAAGTAAGGGACAGCTTCCCTCCAAAGCAGACCCTATAGCTTCCCTTCAAAGCAGACCCTGAGGGGACTGTAAAAGGATGCTGGCATAGGGTTGGTAGGTACCTTCTGGACTAGCTCTTAATGAGCCAGGTCACTAAGAGCTAGTCACTACCCAGTAAACCTTTTTGGGTTTTGAGCCTGATCTGCCATCAATCATAAGAAACAATTAATAGGCACATACGCCTAATTGCTTTCTCCCAGTAATTTGGATATTTTGGTTCATGGTAATAGCAGGGGTGGGATTCTACCAGTTTGCACCTATTCGCTAGAACCGGTTGTTAATATTCTAAGCAGTTCAGAGAACCGGTAGTTAGAAGAAATTACTGGCCTAATCCTGTAAGGAAGGCAGGAAGGAAACATTCTGGTGTTGCTTACAGAAACTGCCTCTCCGTTAACCCTTATTATATTCTTGGCAGGACTAGACTTCCTGTTTCAGGAACTTATTTTCCCCTCCTTTGCTGGTACTTTGCTTGTGTGGAGTGACCATTCAAAGTTACAATGGCACTGAAAAAAGTGACTTATGGCCATTTTTCACACTTAAGACTGTTGCAGCATCCCCACAGTCATGAAAGGCCAGGCGAGGAGATGCATGCCTCGATGTAAGTGATATTGAGTTGGCCATGCCCAGCCAATAACATGACCACCAAGCCATGTCCACCCAGTCATATGACCACCAAGCCACGCCCACCAACTAAGCCACGCTCACAGAACCGGTTGTTAAAAAATTTGAATCCCACCCCTGAGTAATAGAATGTGACAACCCGTATACATGGATATATTTTTCATCTGTGAATTTCTTCATCCATTACAAAACCATGTTTTGCCTTATTAATGTATGACAGAATGATTAGCTTTATAAATAATTGTTGGGGTTTCCCCCTCTTCAATTGTCTCTTCATTGTTAAAATGAAGGGTAAATCTGTAACTTTGTGGTTTGCTTGTTTTGTTATAGTGAAATGGAGGTGATATTTCCTGGTTACACCCACCTGCAAAAGGCTCAGCCAATCAGATGGAGCCACTTTTTACTCAGGTAACCAATCCCTTAGACTTTCTGGAGTTAACTTTTGTCAGTGCTTACATCAGACAAATTATAGTCACCATCTACAACCGCTGGTGTCCCATGAAAGTAGAAAAGAAAAGGTTGCATCTGACAACAGACCTGCTTTTAGTTTGGAATTGAACTTCCAAATTCAAAACTCAGATCCCATCAAATTTTGCTTTTAAAATTTGAATTTTTAAAAAGTATGTGTTTAATTTTTTTTCTCTTATAGTGAATGCTTAGCACGCTATTGCTTCCTTTCTTTGAGAAGGACTTACATGTTATGTACACTATTCAAGTTAATACTTTTAATAAAATTCTGCAGTCCATACATTCAGGTGCCCAAGAACGATTTTGCTGGTGTAAAGATTTCCTATTATCTGCATGTATTAAAATTCTCTAAGAACCTCCTTCCCTCCCTCCCTTCTTCTCCCCCCCACCTCTTTTTTTTTCCTCACAGTTTTGCTGTTGCTCTGACCAGAGACCATGAGCGCCTTTTTGAGGCTAAAAAAAGGATCAACGTTCTGCCTTTGGGAAGGTAAAAGCAATCCCACCCCCTCAGAAAATGTTTGCGGGCCACTAGAGGTCAAACTAACTTTGGGTGGACATATCTAAGCCAAGAAATTTTAATTTAGGTGAGAAAATAGAATTCCTCCCTTTCAATTATATTTGCAAGCAGTTCAGTTTAGCCAGTCTGTTATTGTATTCAACTTGGTTTCCAGAAATAGGTCTGTTCAATCACATAAAAAACTTACATCAGACAGATTGACGAGAGAATCATAATTTGGCTGCTTTGCCCTAAAGCAGAAGGACAAAGAAGAATGGAGGAGGGGGCATGAATACAGCCATCATTTTTTGACATTCCTAGGGCTTCTGACTGTACAAACCTTTGCTAACTTTAATTGAAAAAAGTCACTTCTAACCTTTAAAATATTATTATTTCCTATGTGGGGAGTAATTATACAGACTACTTGCAAACTATGATGTAATTGGCAGGGGTGGGCTTCACAAATTTTAGCAAAGGGTTCTCTGCCCAGTTGCTGGGTGGATTTGGCCATGATGGGTGTGTCCTAGTCGGTCGTCCTGCACCACGGGTGGTGGACTAATAGGGATAAATACAGGGGTGGGATTCAAATTTTTTAACAACTGGTTCTGTGGGCGTGGCTTAGGTGGTAGGCATGGCTTAGTGGTCATGTTATTGGCTGCGTGTGGTCAACTCAATATCACTCACATTGAGGCATGCTTCTCCTGGCCTCTCATGACTGTGGGTATGTTGCAACAGTCATAAGTGTGAAAAATGGTCATAAGTCACTTTTTTCAGTGCCATTGTAACTTTAAATGGTCACTCCACACAAGCAAAGTACCAGCAAAGGAGGGGAAAAATACTCCAGAGACAGGAAGTCTAGTCCTGCCAAGAATATAATAAGGGTTAACAGAGAGGCAGTTTCTATAAGCAACACCAGAATGTTTCCTTTCTGCCTTCCTTACAGGATTAGGCCAGTAATTTCTTTTAACAACTGGTTTTCCAAACTGCTTAGAATGTTAACAACCAGTTCTAGAGAATAGGTATGAACTGGCAGAATCCCACTCCCAGATAAATAGCTGCTACACTTGGTAGCATTTTAATGACCTAATTGGCCTTCTAATAGTAGAGAAATGACCTTGGTTGCAGAGAGAGCTTTCTTCACAATTCTCCTCTGAACTATATTATTTTATCAGTAGGAACATCAGCTTGGATGACCTTGGAAAATATGCCATGAAACATTATTTCCTTGGTCTGTTAGCCTTGAGATAATCATGGTGGCAAGGATAATGGATGATATTGGTTTACTACAGGCAGTAAACCTCAACTTATGACCACAATGCAGCCCAACATTTCTGTTGCTAAGTGAGACATTTGTTAAGTTAGTTTTGTCCAAATTTATGACCTTTCCGTCACAGTTGCTTAGTGAATCACTGCAGTTATTAAGTTAGTAGCACAGTTGTTAAGTGGATCTGGCTTCCCCATTGACTTTGCTTGATAGAAGGTCACAAAAAGTGACCACATGACCCTGGGACACTGCAATCATCATAAATCTGAATCAGTTGCCAAGTGGCTGAATTTTGATCACATGCTCATGGTGATGCTAGTCATAAGTGTGAAAAATGGTCATAAATCACTTTTTTCAGCGCTGTAACTTTGAATGGTTACTAAATGAACTGTTGTAAGTTGAGGACTACCTATAATAGGGAGATTGACTAAAAAAAGTAAGGGGAATCATTAGAGAAGGCCTAGGTCAGGAGTGTCAAACTGGCAGCGTGCAAGCTAGACGCATTCACGTGCAGGGGTGGGATTCACATTTTTTTACCAGTTCTGTGGGCGGGGTGTGGCTTGGTGAGCATGGCTTGGTGGGTGTGGCAGGGGAAGAATACTGCAAAATCCCCATTCCCTCCCCACCCCACTAACCTGCTTTCCAGCTCCGTTCTCCTGTGCAGGGCAATAAAAGAAGACCCAGCCGATCCGCTGGGACTCGGGAGGCAGAAAATAGATAGGGGTGGGGCCGGTCAGAGGTGGGATTTGCCGGTTCTCCGAACTACTCAAAATGTCCGCTACTGGTTCTCCAGAACTGGTCAGAACCTGCTGAATACCACAGGCCACTCCACCCCAGCCCGCAAACGCAAAAACCTCCCGATACGTCACATGACATCAACATGACATGGCGAGTTTGACACTTGTTGCCTAGATGCATTATAATTATTAATGAAATATCCAAGTGCTTCACCATTTGGACATTCATACAGAAGAAATGGAATGAAAGTATAGGCAAATGAGGATGCAATTTAAGATTTCTCACTTGGGTATCCAAAGCTAGACTGGCATTATTGACATTATTGGGGGCAGCAAAGCAAAGATCCTCTGACTTTGTTCCATAGGATGCCACTGAGGGAACTTCCAGCATTCAATCACTGTGGACAGTGATGGGATTTAAAAAATTTTTACTATTGGTTCTGTAGGTGTGGCTTGTGGGTGTGGCGTGGCTTGGCGGGTGTGGCAGGGGAAGGATATTGAAAAATCTCCATTCCCTCCCCACTCTTTCCTGATGCATTCTCCTGTGCAGGGCAACGAAATAAGACCCAGTCAATCAGCTGGGACTCAGGAGGCAGAGAATAAATGGGTTTGGGGCCAGTCAGAGATGGTATTCCGAATTACTCAAAATTTCCACTACCAATTCTCTGAGCTACTCAAAATGTCCACTACTGGTTCTCCAGAACTGGTCAGAACCTGCTGAGTAGCACCTCTGACTGTGGAGCATTGCAGAAGATCTGGGGTATGCAATTCAGGCCAACTCTCCTTTGTAGATGTTTTAAGGATTCCTTCTAATCTAATCTTTCTCTCTGTTGCAGTGGGGCTTTGGCTGGCAACCCCTTTGGGCTGGACCGTGAACTGCTCCGCCGAGGTAAGCTTTATGTCTCTGCTTGAATAAGCAGTTGGTATGTGTCCAGAAGGCAAAGGAAATGAAATGAGATCAAGGGTTAGGCACAAGTATGTTGAAGTTTCCACACAGAGTGATAAACATAATTCTTAATGTTTCACAGCAGTGGTTTCCAAACCAAGTCCTTGGTCTTCCACAATCATCGGTCAGGTAGATTAGATGGGTATCATCCCAGGGCCACTCATTCTCTAACCCTGCTTTAAATATTTATAAAGCCATTTGGGACTTTGTTCTTAAAACAGTTTGATGGGAGTGGGGTTAACATTTCTAACAAAAGAATTTATGGGACTCAGGCATGGAGACATCCAGAGGTATTGGTCCTGGGAAAACATGTTGTTTCTTTCTTCCACTTGTACGTTACATATGTTCATTTAATGAGGAAATAGTCCATGGGAATATTTCCTAATTAATTAATTGGCATGGTCAATACTGACTCTGTGGTTTCTTTCCCAAACCCTACAAACTTTAACTGTCTACTGTTGATTTCACCCCATTCCTAAGAGGTCTGTAAAGGGTGTGCATAAACACACCAACATGCCTATCATCCCTGTCCTAATGTTCCCTTTTATTTGTATCTATTTCATGTATTAATAATCATGTTTATACATACATACATACATACATACATACATACATACATACATAAAATCAAATGCATGCTTGACAAAATAAATAAATAAAAATGAATAAAATTGGCAGAAGGCTAAAATCAGCAAGCTGGTTAGCTCTGTATCATAGTCAGAGCCCTGTCTCTTTTGTGCATTTGTAAGATTTTTGATCCCACCTATGGGCACTGCTCGGATAATATTCTGTTAGGCATTCTGAGTATACTTATGTTGAATTTCATGACTGTTTGGTTTTACATGCCAGCATGTTAAGAGACCTGAATACTACCAGAACAACCTTTGGGGGGGGGGGGGAATGGCTTTCCTTCTCTAAACTGGGACCCTCCAATGTTGGAATCCTATTCCCAGATTCTCCAGAATTAACTGTATCTTTGATTTTTTTTTCCCCTTTTAATTATAGAATTGGATTTTGCCACCATTAGCATCAACAGCATGGATGCAGTGAGCGATCGAGACTTTGTGGGTAGGTACACTGTTTTTGTGTTTCTTTTTGGCAGTCCGTTGTGGGGAAAGTTGCAAAATAATACCATTACAAAAGAAAAAAGAAAAGTGGAGGAGTTGAACAGGGGTATGATTGTGTGATTCTCTCCCAAGAGCTGTGCTGGCCCATGCACAGTAGCTGCAAACTCCAAATACGTCAGTCAGAACGCCTGAATGTGGCTCTGATTTTGATGGGTGGGTTGAAGGGTGAAATGAATGCATTACATCTTACAGGGACTGAAGGTTTTTATGTCATCACTCAAAACCCGTCCAATCTCCCCAAAACAAAGACTAAGCCAAATCAACCACAGTAGAGGTTATAGGTCTCAACAATAGCAATAGTACTTAGACGTATATACCGCTTCACAGTGCTTTACAGCCTCTCTAAGTGGTTTATAGAGTCAGAATATTTCCCCCCACAATCTGGGCTCTCATTTTCCCCACCTCAGAAGGATGGAAGGCTGAGTCAACCTTGAGCCTGGTGAGATCCAAAGTGCTGGCAACCAGCAGTCAGCAGAAGTAGCCTGCAGTACTGCATTCTAACCACTGTGCCACCATGGGTCAAGGAATGCTTTTAGGAATATCGCTTAATTTTATATTATGCAATGATTATTTCTAACCAGGGCAGCATACTTTGCTTTTCGTTCAGAAACAACACTTATGACTTCCCCCCTGTCTCCCTACCCCTTCTTCCTTTTATCAGTGGAGTTTCTTTACATTGCTTCCTTGATCATGGTTCACCTGAGCAGATTATCTGAAGATCTGATTCTCTATGCCACCAAGGAATTTGGATTCATCACTCTCTCTGATGCGTATTGGTAATTTGGGGGAATTTCCCATTCTTTCAAGACCTTGTTCTAAGCAGTCTCATTCTGGAGTCCAGTAACTTTGATACTGCATGGAGGAGCTTCTCTGGCGCTCCTCCAATGATAATATTTTTTTCAAAAAATATTGTTCTACTGCAGGGTGTCAAAGTTGATTTCATTGAGGGCCACATCACGGTTATGTTTCACTTTGGGGGCTGGGTGGGTGTGGCCTCACTGGGTGTGGCCAGCTCAACTTCACTTGTGTCGGGGGCACCTGGGGTGACCCAAGCGCTTTGCCAGTGAAAACAGAACCCGGGGGTCCTGAGCTCCGTTTTTGCTGGCAGAGGGTTGCAGGAGGCCATCACAGCCTCTCCATCTCCGTTTTCACTGGCAGAGGCACCACAGGATGGCCCAGCAGGCCAGATCAAAGCTCCCTGTGAGCTGGATCTGGCCTGCAGGCCTTGAGTTTGACACCCCTGTTCACCCATGTCTTTCCACTGAGAAACCAGGTTGCTGTGCAACACTGAATAAAATGAATTAAGTAAGCATTGCAACCGTAAAACTTCAGTAATAAAACCATTCAGGAAGCAGAGGCCATTTGAAAAGTCAAGTTGAAAAAACATACTGACAGTCCTTGCTTACCAGCTGCCTCATTTAGCAACCAATGCAGAAGTGAAATTGTAACTTGTGGTTACATGCTGTCTTATTTAATGACTGCACTGATTCACTTAATGATGGAAACAGAAGTTAATTTATAATTCCGGTGCAGTCGCATGAGGTTTCAATTAGTGACCACAGTACCTAGCTATGGAGTTCACAATAGTGAACCAAGTAGGCATAGCCAGAGATCTGGGCACCAGGGCCTTTCCTCTAGCGCCCTCTTCAGTTGGAAAGCAAATAAGTAAATAATCCCACCTTCCTTTGAATAGAAAATTTGTGAATTCATGCTAGTATAGGAATAGAATTCTTTTATTGGCCAAGTGTGATTGGACACACAAGGAATTTGTCCTGGTGCAAATGCTCTCGATGTACATAAAAGAAAAGATACATTTGTCAAGAATCATAAGATACAACACTTAATAATAGTCATAGGGTACAATAAGCAATCAAATCATACGAGGAAACAGTCAATATAAATCGTAAGAATACAAGTGACAAAGTTACAGTCATACGGTCACAAGTGGGAAGGGATGGGTGATAAGGAGTGATGAGAAGATCAATAGTAGTTGTGCAGAACTAGATATTGCTTGCGCATTAGAAATATGCACAAGATATTTGCATATACTTGAGATATTTGCAGATGCATCATGATATTTTTTTGTTTTTGGTTAAAGCACTGGGAGCAGCCTGATGCCCCAGAAGAGAAATCCAGATAGCCTTGAATTGATCCGCAGCAAGGCTGGCCGAGTGATTGGAAGAGTAAGTGCTCAGGTTTCATTAACACAGTTTGTTAGTTTGTTTGTTTATTCGTGTCAGAAGCATCACAATTAAAAACACTGAGTTGGTGGAAATGCTTTAGTAAGCCAGGGATACGTTTGCAAGAGAAGTTGTTAATCCTGACATATAACCCCCACCACAGAACCTGACATATAAACCCCACAGAACTTCAGTCAGAACTAAAGAAGTTTCGTGGATGAGAAGGGGCGTTGGTCCTACCTGAACACTTCTTCTCGGGGAGCTGAAGGGAGAATCCAGAATGGGTAGTCTCTAGTCTCATAGCTTTGCAGACCGAGTTGAAAAACTGAGGACACCCCCTCCCCCCGGTAACGGTCCCCAGTTCTGAACGACGTCTAAGCGAATCCAGCTGCTCCTCATTCTCTAACAGATAGCCTATCTGATACTGCCAGAAAAAAACATTTCCTCCCTACTCTGACCAGACAGCATACAGCAGGGGTGGGCAAACTTTTTGGCTCGGGGGCCTCATTGACTTTTAAAATTTGACAGACGGGCCGCCACCTGGTGTCAAAATGCCTGTCGTTACAAGTCAAAATCAAATGAATGCAATCATTCAATCATTCATATCAAACCTTAATTCTGTACCAATCTTCGGCGGGCCGGATTAAAAAGACCAACGGGCCGGATGTGGCCCCCGGGCCTTAGTTTGCCCACCCCTGGCATACAGAGTGGGACTGGATTCTCCTTTCGGCTCCCCGAAAAGAAGCGTTCAGGTAGGACCAATGCCCCTTCTCCACTGAGCCGAAGGGAGAATCCAGGATGGGACATACCAAAGCTGGCTGATGGCTGTCCTACAGGAGGGAACTGGATTGGTCAGAAGTCCCCACTTCTACATGAATGCCCTGCAGGACTCATCTTCCAAAGATGCCTCTGCTGAGGCAAAGGAGTCAATTTTATAATGTCTTATGAATGAGGTCACAGATGACCAAGTCACAGCTCTACAAAAGTCCAGAACCAAAGCCTGCATTGCCCAGGCTGCAGTGGTCACTGCACTCCTGGTTGAGTGTGCAGTGATTCTCCTGGGCACAGGAAGAGCCAGTAACTGATAAGCCTTCACAATACAGGCTCTAAGCCAGCGACCCACAGTAGATGGTGTCACCCTGCGACCCAAAGTTGACGGCTGAAAGGAAACGGAAAGGGCTTCAATCCTCCTAAAAGAGGAGGCCCTTTTGATGTATATACGGAAGGCCCTCCTAACGTCCAAGGTGTCCCATTTTCTCTCCTGTGCATGGATAGGCCCTGGACAGAAGTCAGGAAAAATCAACTCCTATGAGCGATGGAATAAGGAATTCACCCTGGGCAGAAAGGCAGGGCCCAACCGCAGAACTACCCTGTCTGCATGGAAAAGGCACAGGTCCTTTCTGATGGATAAGGCCGTCAACTCCAAGATACGCCTGGCCAAAATAATGGCCACTAAGAATGGCACCTTGAACGTGACTAAGTGAAGACTGACTTCACGCAAGGGTTCAAATAGGGGAGAAGTCAGTGCCTGCAGAGCCCTAGGCAAATTCCAGGTGGGGAAACGGTGGACCACCAGTGGCTTCAAATTAGTGGCTCCCCTAAAGAAGGCTTTCACCCTGGGGTGTTGGGCCAGAATGGTTGAGTCCTTGACCAAAAAAAATGAGGCCAAGGCAGCCACTTTGGAAAATAGCTTGACCCCTTCCTCCCTGTGGCAGCCCCTCAAATATTGGAAGACCGCTATCATGTCTCCCCTGATCCTTCTCTTTACTAGACTAGCCAAGCCCGGTTCCTGCAACTATTCGTTGTGTTTTAGCCTCCAGTCCTCTAATCATCCTGGTTGCTCTTCTCCGTGCTTTTTCTAGAGCCTCAACATCTTTTTTATAATGTGATGAACAAAACTGGATGCAGTACTCTAGTTGTGGTCTTGCTAAGGCTTTATAGAATGATATTAGTACTTCCCTTGATCTTGATTGTATCCCTATGTTAATACAATTTAGGATTGCATTAGCTTTTTTTGGCGGCTGCTGCACACTGCTGGCTCATATTTAGCTGGTTGTCCACTAAAACTCCAAGATCCCTCTCACAGTTACTGCTATTGAGCCTGGTTTCACCCAGTCTATATGTGTACTTTGGGTTTTTCTTGCCTAAGTGTAGGACTTTACTTTTCTCTACATTAAATTTCATTTTGTTAGATATGGACCAGTGTCCAGGTTTATCGAGAACCCAGCTCTCGAAGGATCCTGATTGTCGACATCCTATCCTCCTCCGCCTGGGGTCTGGAAGAGGATGCTATCAGGATGTCGTCCAAATAGCATAGGATCCTTATGGGTAGGGATCTGAGATATGCCGCTACGGCCGACAGGAGCTTGGTAAAAGTCCATGGGGCTGATGACAGGCAGAACGGGAGAGCCCTGTATTGAAAATGGTGGCCGCCATAGCAAAACCTCAGGAACTGACGGTGGTTGGAGTCTATGGGCACATGGGAGGTAGGCCTCTGTCAGGTCTACCGAAGCCAAAAAAAATCTCCCTCCCTCAGGCCCTGTATGATAGAGTGGAGGGAGTGCACCTTGAATCTTCAGTAGATTAGATGCCCGTTGAGCCCTTTCAAGTTGAGGATTGCTCACCACCCCCCACCTCCCGAGGCCTTTGGAATCACAAACCAAATTGAATAGAACCTCTGTCTCTCCTGGTCTCCAGGAACTGGATGGATGGCCCAAATGTCCAGCAGATGATGGATCGCTGATTCCATGAGATCCCCCTTTGAGGGGTCCCTTGAGACGGGGCAGCACACAAAGACACGGGGGAGGAAAGAAACCCCCGAGAGACCTGACCATAAAGTTGCCAGGATCCAAGTGTCTGTTGTGATCTGTTCCCACCTCTGCCAGAACAGTCCCAGACGCCCCCCCCCCCCCGGGGGGGGGGGGCTTGGGTGTCACTTGTTGCATCTAAAAGGTCTGTTGGAACCCCGAAAGGACCTTCTGTCATCTTGCCTCTGATGCCCTCTGGTGGCAAAGGCCGGTCTATCAGTCTGAAATGAGGATCTTTGGAAGAAGGGCCTACTTTGATGGGGAAAGCTTGCCCCAGCTTCCCCCTGTTTAAAGGAGGGCTTTCTGTAGTAGGGTGGGGACCTGTAATCAGAACGCCTCCCCTTGGAGGGCAGGATCTTTCACTTGTCCCTGGTTTCCATCAAAAAAGGGATCCAGGGCCTTCCCAAAAAGCCTCTCTCCCTTGAAGGGAACGAACGTCAGCTTCCATTTGTTTCTGGCATCCATCTGCCAGTTTCTTAGCCAGATGAGCCTAGATGCTGTTACAGATGAGGCCATGGCTCTGGAAGAAGTTTTGGCTGACATGAGGGTGGTATTAGCTGTCGATTGAGCTGTGGCTATTATCTTATTTAAGTCCTGATGCACCCTGAGGTCCTTAGGTGGGATTCTACCCTGCAGCTGCCACAACCACCCATTAAATAAGGTAGACTCATACCCACTGGGGCGAGTGTACCCCACCAGGGGACTCCCACTGCTTTTCAATCACATTCATAAACGTCTGGGGCACAGGTACAGCATCCACCACAGATGCTTTCTCAGTGAATAGGTAATCTTCCTGATCCTCCCCCTCTGGGGGAAGATCCCAGTGACCTTGTCCCTTTTTTTAAAATGAACCGTGCTCTTAGCCTTAACCAGCAGAGTCTTGGAGAGAGCCAGCTGGAAAAGGTCCTTAAAGGAGGGGGTACCTGCTACCTCCGACTCCCCGTCCGAAAAGCCCTCTCTGGAAGGAGGTCCCTCTCGGAAACATAAGACTGGCTTCTTTCCGAAGGGGATGCAGGACTATTTCTGAAGTAGATCGGCGGTTCTGCAGAAGCCTGTCCCTGCCCCTGAGGAACGCCTCTGTTGGTGTCCAAACCAGGCAGCTGGTGCAGCTGGTTGACTTAAGCCTGAAATTCTTGTCCAATTGTTTGGGAGATGCAGGCTCTCATGAAGGATGGCATCTCTTGCCTTGCCTCCTCAGGCCACAACCCAGCCACTATAGGGTAAAGGTGGCTTTTTTATTTTCAGGCGCAGGTCTGGTTCTGCTGGAGGCTTGGCTTCCAGGTGCAGCAATCAAAAATCCTTGTGGTGGCCCAGAATTATTATGAGTGGCTTTTGCCTTGATTTGGAGGTTTCCCTGCAAATCCTGAGTACTTGAGCCACCAGAATATCAGGCAGTCAAATATTGTCTATCTGCCAATTGGTTTTGCTGCCTGCCATCTTGTGGGAGCAGAGAAGAGATGGCCCTGTTTTCAGCCATCTTGGAGTCTCTCACCACCTTATCAAACTTTTTATCTAGGGCTTTTTGTCTATGCCTGGCCTGCCTATCCTCTGCCCTACAGGGTCTTTTAGTGGCTAGGGTCCTAGCTCTGATCCTAGCTGCTGCCTCCAGCCCCGCAGACCTGGACTTAGTTGATCTCCTTGCAGCTCTCTCCCTACTCTGCTGAGGAGCTGATAATTCTTGGCCAGCTCCCCTGGCGGCTATTTTGAGCCCGCCAAAAATAATTGTCACTGACAGGGAGAGAGAAAAGGAAAAAAGGGGCAAAAGAAAAATAAAAACAAAATTTATTTGATCTAAAGCTGTCTGCTTTGGTCACAGCAGCTGTCCACCACTTCAGGAGGCTAGTGCGACCCAGAAGTGGTGAGCTTAGCACAGTTCCGTAATTTAAGGCAAGAGTCAAAGGAAAAAGGAAAAAAAAATGGCTGATTCTTTAAAATTGCTACAAGCCCTGACAGATCAGAGGCTTGTGAGCCAGTGCTGGCTGCACCACAATCAAATTGGCAGTGTCAAGCGTCTCACAGCTGCCAGGGTGCTTTGGTGACTGTACAGGGGGTCAGGATTCAATCCAGATGGCCAGTACCCCCCCCTCCTCAAGGGACAATCCTGGAGACGAACTGCGGAATTGTCCCTAAACGTCTGAAATAGCTGCCGATGCCGAAAAGGGGCAGAAGCGCCTTGTGGTTTTTGCAGCTAGCACAGATCAATAAGAACGGACCGGGAGAAAGTGAGTTGAATAAGACACTGACTCTCACGCCCCCAGCCCGGGCCACACAGGCTCTCAGGGGCACCTCCAACCAAATTTACAATCACAATTCCAAAAACCAGTCTACCAGCAAATAATTTTTTAAAAAGGCAGTCCCAAAAAAAAAAAAGCAAAAAAAAAAAGTGCTAACTGGCAAGCCGACTAGCTGTCAAACCTGCTCTAAGCCACTTGAAGAGGGGGAAGAAAAAAAACCTCAATCCAGGGGGTGAAGATTCTTCTACAGTCTTAACTATTCAGAGTCCTTAAAGGGTGGTCTGAACACGCTGAGACCGAGTGAAGAACTGGGGACCGTTACCGGGGGTGTCCTCAGTTTTTCAACTCGGTCTGCAGAGCTAGGAGACTAGAGACTACCCATCTTGGATTCTCCCTTCGGCTCAGTGGAGAAGCGAAACATCTTCAAGGAAAAACAAAGTCCAGTTGCCTTTGGAAAAAACAACAACAACAACTTTGGGATGACCCACAGAAGGAAGGATGTTACACAATTATAGCTCCTATTTTTAAAAGTTAAATATTCAATGTAAACTGAGGGTGGAGTAGGAGTCTGGAAAGGAAGCTAATGCAGGCTTTCTGAGAAAATGAGCATTCATGAAACTGTGCGGTTGGAGCGGGACTAGAATAACTGGGAACTGGGAATTTTAACAGAGCTTTTTGGACCTCTTGCAGGCTACTGGACTCCTTGTGATTCTGAAAGGACTTCCCAGTACCTATAACAAGGATCTGCAGGTAAATTTATTTATTTATTTATTTTGATTTGTCAATCGCTTACAAGATAATAGGTATAAGTTATATACATAGTTATGAATACATGAAATGGGTACTTATAAGAAAAATAAAAGAAACAATAGGACAGGGATGGCAGGCACATTGGTGTGCTTATGCACGCCCCCTACAGACCTCTTAGGAAAGGGGTGAGGTCAATAGTAGACAGTCTAAAGTTAAAGTTTTTGGGATTTGGGGAAGAAACCACAGAGTCAGGTAGAGTATTCCAGACATTGACCACTCTGTTGCTGAAGTCGTATTTCCTGCAATCAAGTTTGGTACGATTAACCTTGAGTTTGTATCGATTGTTTGCTCTTGTGTTGTTATGGTTGAAGCTGAAGTATTCATTGACAGGTAGGACATTGCAATGTATGATTTTATATACCATACTTAGATCAGACCGAAGACGGCATTATTCAAGGTTTACTAGGTCTAGAATTTCAAGTCTGATGGCATAAGGTATTCTATAAAGAGTAGAGGAGTGGAGAATTCTTCTTGTGAAATATTTCTGGACTTTCTCAATTGTGTTAATATCAGATACATAATGTGGGTTCCAGACTGATGAGCTGTATTCAAGTATTGGTCTAGCAAATGTTTTGTATGCTCTAGTTAGTAGTGTGTTATTACCAAAGAAAAAGCTACGTAGGATTAGGTTAACAACTCTTAATGCCTTTTTGGCTATGTAGTTACAGTGGGCTCTAGCACTTAGATCATTAGAGATGAGTATTCCAAGGTCCTTTACAGAGCTTGGATCATAAACCAGGTCTTGACTATTCAGCTTGTATTTTATTTTCTGATTTATTTATTTTTTGCCAATATGGTGATGGGATTCTTTCCATCTGATCATCAAGGCTTGCTCTAGTTGCTGCTTCTCTGCAGCTGATTTTAGGCTATGTAGATGTGATTCTTCCTAACTTCCTGCTGCAGGAGGAGAACAATGCTTGGATTCAAGTGGTTTTGGGACAATTCTTTAGGATGGGATAAAGGTAGACTTTGGGCTGATAAGATCCACAAAGCAGCTGGTGGGCTTATGGCACCTAGGCTAGCTTAGGCTACTGCTTCTTCTTAAAGTCAGCAAATTTAAGATGTGTGGACTTCAATTCCCAGAATTCTTCAGCCATTCACAATTATCTGTGTTTTTTGTGAGGTCTAAATCGATTTTACCAATTTGATAACATTCCTGCCAACCATTTCCCTGGCTTATTTACAAAATTCAAAATGGTTTTGTTCTGCATAATTCATTTTTACGTCCATTTCTCTTACTATTAACAAAGACAGCTGCCATTGTTTAATTTAAAGTTTAATTTGTTGTGAAATAATTTTCTTTTTTGGGAATTTACCACTTTCAGAGGGTCTTGACCTAGATAGGATGTCTTCTGCTCCAGTCAGATCCTTTTTAGGATAGTCTAAGCTGAAGTAATTAGATTGTGTTCACACAACATACTTAATCAGATAAAAAAATCCTAGGGCATGGGTGTCAAACTTGCGGTGTCACGTGATGTTTCATGACATTTTTTCCCTTTGTAGAGCTTGGGTGGGTGTGGCCTGGGTGTGATGCATCCAGCTCACAGGCCACCAGTTTGACACCCCTGTACCTAGGAGAAAGACATGCATAACATGCTAAGGTTAATGTTTTGTGCATCTGTGTTATGGCTAACAGGTTAGTTTGTCATGCAATCTAAGGTGCAAATCTAGAAAATAGCTTAATTCAATATCTGTATTCATACATGAATGCAGCCACTGAATATTGCTTGAGGGTTAGCAAATATAGAATTGCTTTTCTGACATATGGCCCTTGTGATCATTATTGGGGGAGGATCTGTGTATGATTATTATCAGAATTGCCATGTTTGGAGGAGGTTTATATTCTAGTACTGGAGCTTACGAAGGATCTTGTCATTACTGGAAACTGGATACTAGGCTAAGGTGACTTTGAGTCTTACCCTGGGAGACAGCCCTTGTATAAGGTAGAAAAGAAGTTTCTCCCCATAGCACAGGTGAAACTCAAAAAATTAGAATATCGTGCAAAAATTCATTTATTTCAGTAATGCAACTGAAAAGGTGAAACTAATATATGAGATAAACTTATTACATGCAAAGCAAGATAGTTCAAGCTGTGATGTGGCATAATTGAGATGATTATGGCTTACAGCTCATGAAAACCCCAAATCCACAATCTCAGAAAATTAGAATATTGTGAACAGGTTCAATATTCTAGGCTCAAAGTGTCCCACTCCAATCAGCTAATTAAGCCATAACACCTGCAAAGGGTTCCTGAGCCTTTAAATGGTCTCTCAGTCTGGTTGAGTAGGACTCACAATCATGGGAAAGACTGCTGACCTGACAGTTGTGCAGAAAACCATCATTGACACCCTCCATAAGGAGGGAAAGCCTCAAAAGGTAATTGCAAAAGAAGTTGGATGTTCCCAAAGTGCTGTATCAAAGCACATTGATAGAAAGTTGTGTGGGAGGGAAAAGTGTGGAAGAAAAAGGTGCACAAGCAGCAGGGATGACCACAGCCTGGAGAGGATTGTCAGGAAAAGGCCATTCAAAAGTGTTGGGGACTTTCACAAGGAGTGGACTGAGGCTGGAATCAGTGCATCAAGAGCCACCACACACAGACGGATCCTGGACATGGGCTTCAAATGTCGTATTCCTCTTGTCAAGCTGCTCCTGAACAACAAACAACGTCAGAAGTGTCTTACCTGGGCTAAAGAAAAACAGACCTGGTCTGTTGTTCAGTGGTCCAAAGTCCTCTTTTCTGATGAGAGCAACTTTTACATCTCATTTGGAAACCAAGGACCCAGAGTTTGGAGGAAGAATGGAGAGGCACATACTGCAAGAGGCTTGAAGTCCAGTGTGAAGTTTCCACGGTCTGTGTTGATTTGGGGAGCCATGTCATCTGCTGGTGTTGGTCCACTGTGCTTCATTAAGTCCACGCAGCCGCCTACCAGATTTTGGAGCACTTCATGCTTCCTTCCCCAGACGAGCTTTATGGGGATGCTGACTTCAGTTTCCAGCAGGACTTGGCACCTGCCCACACTGCCAAAAGCACTAAAACCTGGTTCAATGACCGTGGGATTACTGTGCTTGATTGGCCAGCAAACTCTCCTGACCTGAACCCCATAGAGAATCTATGGGGCATTGCCAAGAGAAAGATGAGAGACATGAGACTGAACAATGCAGAAGAGCTGAAGGCTGCTATTGAAGCATCCTGGTCTTCCATAACACCTCAACAGTGCCATAGACTGATAGCTTCCATGCCATACCGCATTGAGGCAGTAATTGCTGCAAAAGGGGCCCAAACCAAGTACTGAGTACATATGCATGCTTATACTTTTCAGAGGTCCGATATTGTTCTATGTACAATCCTTGTTTTATTGATTGCATGTAATAGTCTAATTTTCTGAGATTGTGCATTTGGGGTTTTCATGAGCTTTAAGCCATAATCATCACAATTATGACAAATCGCGGCTTGAATTATCTTGCTTTGCATGTAATGAGTCTATCTCATATATTAGTTTCATCTTTTAAGTTGCATTACTGAAATAAATGAACTTTTGCACAATATTCTAATTTTTCAAGTTTCACCTGTATATCAGCTTCCACGTGCACTGAAATACCAGATGTTGGGGCCAGAGGATGTTCTTCCCCTACCAGCCATTATCTTCTTAGGTAACCCTCTTTCAACCTTTTTTTTTTACAAATAGGAAGATAAGGAAGCTGTGATGGATGTGATGGATACCCTGAGCACTGTGCTTAAAGTTACCACCGGAGTTATCTCCACTCTCCAGGTGAGCATTTCAAAAGGATGAGCTATCCTATTGGCTGGAATGGCTTAAATATTTTTCTCTGAATCTCCAAAAACCTTTCCCTTTTATTCCAGCCAACAACTACATTTGACACTCAAGGAGCAGAAGTCCCATTATGCTTTTGCCAAGTTGAATGTAACTGTCACGTTGAGTTTTTTTTAAATAATGGTTAAAAATATTCATTCACTTTGACTAGCTTAGCATGTGTTAATTATGATTCCTTCTCACCATTCTTTCATTCATTTGCCTAGATCAACAGAGATAACATGGAAAGAGCCCTGACCCATGAAATGTTGTCTACAGATCTTGCTTACTATTTGGTGCGCAAAGGCGTGAGTATCCAAGCTTGTAGGGAACAGGCTATAACTGAATAGAAGCATTTCTGTCAGACAACAAATGGTCAAAATTGGGAGCGTCCTATCAAATTCTGTACCTGTCAACAGTGGTGTCCCCCAAGGCAGTGTTCTAGGACCAACTCTTTTCATTACTCTACATAAATGACCTTTGTGATCATATCAAGAGCAACTGCGTTCTCTTCACTGATGATATAAAGCTATTCAACACCACAAACAATACTGCTACCCTTCAAAAAGACCTTGACTATGTATCAGAATGGCCAAACAAATGGCAACTTCAAATCTCAACAAATAAATGCTCTGTCCTACATATTGGAAAAAAAAATCAAAAAATAAAATACAGGCTGAATAGTCAAGACCTTGTTGATGAACCAAACTCTGTCAAGGATCTTGGAGTGCTCATCTCAAATGACCTAAGTGCTAGAGCCCACTGTAACTACATAGACAAAAAGGCATTAAGAGTTGTCAACCTAATCTTATGTAGCCTTTTCTCTGGTAATATTACACTAATAACTAGAACATACGAAACATTTGCTAGACCAATACTTGAATACAGCTCATCAGTCTGGAACCCACATTACGTATCTGATATTAACACAGTTGAGAAAGTCCAGAAATATTTCACAAGAAGAATTCTCTGCTCCTGTACTCGTTGCAGAATACCTTATGCCACCAGACTCGAAATTCTAGACCTAGAAAACCTAGAACTACGCCGCCTTCGGTCCAATCTAAGTATAGTATATAAAATCATACATTGCAATGTCCAACCTGTCAATGAATACTTCAGCTTCAACCATAACAGCACAAGAGCACACAATAGATACAAACTCAAGGTTAACCACACCAAACTTGATTGCAGGAAATACGACTTCAGCAACAGAGTCGTCAATGTCTGGAATACTCTACCTGACTCTGTAGTTTCTTCCCCAAACCCCAAAAACTTTAACCTTAGACTGTCTACTATTGACCTCACCCCTTTCCTAAGAGGTCTGTAGGGGGCATGCACAAGCGCACCAACGTGCCTACCGTCCCTGTCCTATTGTTTCTTTTATATATTTTTATTTTTTCTTATATGTATCCACGTATTCATAACTAACTCACTCCCTTATATCCACGTGCCAAGACCATGACTCCAATGGCACAGGATGTAGCTGGGCAAGAAATGGGCTGGGCATCCATTCTTACCACCCTGAAGAAATATTGGAGAAAACGTTCAGCCTGAGGAATTGCTGGCTATACTGACAAGTCTGTACCTTCCTCCAGTATCTGTTATTTTATTTAATGGATTTATAGGGTTGCCCAACTCTAAAGAAAATCGCAGCAGGGATCCAAGAGCCTTCATAAATGGTGCTGCCATTGGGTTTTGCATTTCATGTCTGTGCCACATTCTGTACGGCACAGAAATAGTTGGAAATGTCAGCACTGAAATGCCAGCTTCAGAATGCCGGGGATCTTTTGAGGGTAAAAATTAGACAGAACAATATTTAAGCCTCCTGATTTTGTTCCCCTTGTGTTCCAGGTGCCGTTCAGACAAGCCCACACTGTTGTGGGGAAAGCAGTCCATTTAGCTGAGAGCAAAGGAGTGACTCTTAATCATTTATCCATGGATGAGCTGAAGGGAATTCAGTATGTATTGGGTTATGGGAGCTTTTTAAAGTTTTCCTATAGCAGATACTGCTTTTAAGAGCTTGGAGGCACAGTGGATAGAAGGCAGTATTGTAGGCTAATTCTGCCCAGTGCCAGGAGTTCAATCCTGACTGGCTCAAAGTTGACTCAGCCTTCCATCCTTCCAAGGTCAGTAAAATGAGGACCCAGATTGTTGGGGGCAATATGCTGACTCTGTAAACCACTGAGAAAGGGCTATAAAGTCTATGAAGAGATGTATAAGTCTAAGTGCTATTGCTGTTGCTAACTCTTGAAAACAAGGAAGACATATTTCTACCTCTAGTTAATAGCAGTGGATATGGAGATGTCACATTTATGGAATGCTAAAGACTTATGCAATTACTATTATATATTCAGTGACCCTCTGGAACCTCACAATTCCATATCTTTTTCCAGGGATGGAAATTACCTCCTGAATAGTAGCACAACCTAATTATGTAATGATGAAAACTATTTCATAAGTAAAATCATAAAGGGGATAAAGTAACCAATCTTTCGTAATGAATGCTAAAGGGGTAGAGTTAAGATTAACTACCAGGATCCATGTTCAAATCCCTGCTTAACCAGAAAGTTCACAGAAAGGCCCACAGTCTATCAGCCTAACCTACCTCACGGGGTTTTACTGAGGAGTCATGAACTGTGTTCCAGACTGAGGGCCACATTTGACTTTTTAATTGCATGTTGAGGGTTGCACTCTAAAACAATAGCAGACCCATGCCAGAAATCTGACTTCAGTTTCATTTTATTTGCTCTGAAACTTGAGCAAAGTTAAGTTGTGCACTTAAAAATTACAAATTAGTGACCACTTTGGTTTGAGCTGAGGAGACTGTACTCCAAACCTTGAGAGGCAGCAGCAGATTCTAGGGCCGTGATGGAGAACCTATGGCACACGTGCCACAGGTGGCATGCAGAACTATTTGAGCCCCAGCCAAACTTACCTCACTGCATATGTGCACGCTCCCAGCTGATTTTCGGCGCACTTGAGGCCTTTTTCGGCCTCCCAGAGGCTCGAGGGAAGCCTCTGCAGCCTTAGGAAGCTGAAAAACAGGCCCGTTTTCATCTTTTCCTGTATTTCCGGAAATACCGGAAGTGGCAAAATGGGCCCATTTTTTGGCCTCCAAAGGCTGCAGAGGCTTCCCTTGAGCCTCTGGGAGGCCGAAAATCAGCTGGGAGGCACGCGGATGCTCAGTGCAGGTAAGGGGGTGGGGGGATCACGCGTGCATGCACAGACCGTGGGGGGTGCTGTGCACATTGCCTTCTGGGAGCTGGCATGCGAGCAAGCGTGCACACAATTTTCAGCACAGGAGCCCAAAAAGGTTAGCCACCACTGTTCTAGGACAGTGTTTTTTAAATTTGGCAACTTTCAGATGCGTAGACTCCAACTCCCAGAATTCCCCAGCCAGCATGGGGAAAACTCTGTTCTAGAATGTGAAGTTGTATACCTCTGCTTTACAGGTAAGCTAGGCTGTGTAGTCCACCTGCCGTGCTAACAATGATCTGCTTATTGTCTCTATTACAGGGGTGGGGAACAATGGCGCCTTTACAACCTGTGGACTTTGACTCCCAGAATCCCATGGCTGGCTTAAGAATTCTGGGAGTCGAAGTCCACGGGTCCTAAAGGGGCCATCATTCCCCAGCCTTGCTCTAGTAGGAGCCATTGAAGGTGAAAGCTGTTCCTATTTACAGAGCTCCTGCATTCTGTTTCTCGGCCAGTTAAAATGTGTGAAAAGAGAAGCTTTAAGTTTTAAAAGACTTGTCTTTCTGTAATATCTGACTGAACCTATTTCTTGATGCTCCTTCCAGCCCCATGATGGGAAGTGATATCTCACAAATCTTCAACCATCAGCATAGCGTGGAGCAGTACACCTCCCCTGGGGGCACCGCCAGGAGCTGCGTGAGCGCCCAGATTGAATATCTGAAGGAGATGCTGAAGAGACAGAAGGAATAAATTTTGAGTGTGGGGAAATATTGTCCCGTTGCTGCAGGTTTCTGCTTAGCATGTTTAATCACAAGATAATAAATACAGTGGCATATTGGATTTCCAGGAAAAACTGTGTATGCTTCTTTTTTGGGTCATATGTTTTAAGCAGGAAAAAAATAGTTATTATTTCAAAGGTGTTTCCACTGGGAAAGATTTATGTAGTTGTTGATTTCAATCAACTTATATAGCTGTCCATCTCAACAGTGACTCTGACTGGCTAGCATAAAATTAAAACTCAATACAAAACAAATCAATAACAAACATATACATAGCGGTAACCAAGATCAACAATATTTTTTATCATTTTGTTTTTATTTACAATAAAAAAGTAGCCCCATGGTGAGATAGGTGGCAAATAGTACTAATAATAACTCCTTAGGAGCAATCCCCAAATCATTGGTGCACTACTTGAACACCATGTCAGCACTGACAAATTCACCATCAGTCAATTGCAAAAGGCAGCTTTACTTGGAACAGCTGACATCATCCTCTTTTAAGGACCCCACAATTCCTTGCCAGGTGAAGTCTGGGCAACTGAATGGAGCTGAGTCTTTAGTAGTTTTTTTTATCTGCCTCTACCTAGGATTGAACTCACAGCCTCCTGATTACGAGGAGGGAACTCCACCTCTAAACCATCACACCATTCAATTGGAACAGCTGACATCCTGCAACAATATCTGCAATACCATTGAACATCCACATCTGCTTATCCCAGGTCCTTGGGAAGAACTTTATAGGCAAACAAAAATGCCAAATCCAGTCTGAACATCTGACTGACTGTGCAATGGCCTATAATAATAATTATTATTACGGTAGCGGGGTGGCGGGACAAATCCTGAGTATAAACCAAACAATGAGCTGGGTTGGCAACAATATGCTAAAATAAATGAGGAAGGTACAATTAGAATCCAATCTCAGCTCATAAAAAACATACATGGAGTTCAATACTGAGAACCACCAGCAGCAATACCTTGTTGGACCAAGTTATTCTGTTCATAGGAGACAAAGCATTTATTACCAGTGCTCAGAGTTCAAAAGGCAAAGGGGTCATTATCTTTAGGGTCAAGGTTTCCAAGAAAGCTTTCACAGTTCAAAGCAAGTCAGCTCTGATTCCGAAAACCAAAGGTGTCTCATGCCAGGTATTTCCCAACACAACTACTATTTCTCCATCTTTTTATCTTGTGGCTTTCTATCTGAAAATGTCACCCAGCATTCCGTATGTTGCTAGTCTGTGGTTCAGGGTTGGTGCCTTTGGGTATGGAATCAGTGATGGAGAGTTCCTGATTTTGCCTTTTGTTTGGTAGATGTATCCAAAAATGTCCATTCCTCCCTGAGACTGCCAATCTGCCCTCCACCAGACAGGCCTTTCAGGAGTAATTCTGTGACTTTCCAGAAGTGAGTCCACAAAGCCAAAAGTGTATCTGGTGGATGTTGTAGCGTTCCTACTCTTTGTCTGAAATTGATTGCACACCCTAGGGCAAAATAAAAGGAGAGTAATCATTAAAACCTGGACAGTTTACCAGATGGGAAGGAGAATCAAACACTCAACAGCCAACTGGATGGCAATGCATTACTTTATTAAGCGCTGCAGACACTTTAAACATTTCTCATACTGGCCTCTTCTCATAGTGCTAAATAGGCTGAGATGTTTATGAAAAGAGAACTCATAAAATAGAAAATAACTTACTATTTATAGAAAAAAAACTTGAAAGACCGTACCATCCACATACACACTTGGTTGTTTCACCATAGGCAAAAAAGTAAGCCACAACTGGAGGATATTGGAGAATTCACATATTGCAGAATTGGTTCACATCATGCACTATAGCCTATGCAGGCAGCCTGGGGCCTCTCTAAAAGTTTTTGTCAAATTATAATGTTAATTATGACATTAAATACAATGCATTAATCCTAATCAATTGAAATTCAAATCAAACTTGTCACAACAAAAGGCAGCATCCAAACAATTTTGGCTACTTACCAAAAAAGCTAAGTAGAATTGAACCCTAATGGTATCTGAATGGGAAACCACCAGGAGCTGTGAAGGAATATTTAAAAAAAAAACTATCCTGAAGCAAAGGACTGCTATATTATTATTACAACAATTAATTACATCTTCACCAGAAGACAAGCTTGAACTCCAGGAATTTTATCTTTCTTCAGATCAATTTCATTTTGATCTTAGCTCTACCTATGTCTTTGTCCAGCCCTGGCCTGCTATGCTAGCCTTGGGTACTCCATTCAATATCATACTCTGCTAATGAGATTTGAATCCTACCTTTTAATATAGCTGCAATATTCATCTATATGCGTTCAGATGCCCTGGGATGTCAAATGCGCACCCTGGGGAAAAAAATCGTGTCCCTTTCTGTACTAAAGCCAGCTGCGATCTATTTTAGATCCGTGAATAACACCCAAGTTTGGAAGAAAATGTTTGTGGCCACAGCTTTTGCGGACCACAGAATTGCATTTAATCTGAAGGCTGAAAAGCCGTTCTTGAAAGTTCCCGCTACAATATATAAGTATCTAAAGGCGCCACACGCTGAAAAACTTCTGTCTGCGTTACTTGTGAAAACATCCTGATTTGACTCCAGTTTTTGAACGCTGCAACTTTAGAAACAGGAAAGCCGGGGCTGCCCTCAACAAAGATGGCTGCTGCTGTTCTCGCACAGAGTAACGTATCACCTTCCTGCCGGAATAAGGACTGTCAGCCGATCATCAGCTGATCTGAGCATCAGCGAATTATCCTTCCAGCCTCAGCAGAGCGCGGGCTGAGTGCGGGCGCGGTATGAGGTTTCTGCTTTGTGCTTGCTGTGTCCTGCTGGGATGGTGTCCGGCTGGAGCCCTGGACAGTGGGATGCTCTACCCACGGGAGTCATCCTCCAGGGAGCTGAAGGATCTCAGCGGCCTCTGGAGCTTCAGGGCAGACTGGTCAGAGCAAAGGGATGCAGGATTCGTGGAGCAGTGGTACAAACGGCCACTTCGACAGGTGTGTGACAGCAAAAGCACGGGGTGGGTTGATGATTACCTACCTGGATAGTGCAAGGATGGAATTATCAGTTCAAAACTGTGCATGCAGGTCCCTGAATGTGGGTGCAAAGTTCGGACAATACATGTATAGAGTGTTTTTGCAGCTTAAAGCTAACAGTCTAATGGCATAAACTTATATAAACTGAATTTAATGCTCACAACTGTACTTCACCAATCATGCTTTTGCACACTGGTCATTACCAGAAAGTGTATTTTTTGTTTGTTTTGCATTTAAGCGCCTGATCTGACATCTCTGTTGGTGCATTTGTGTTAATATGTGTATACTAACCCTTCTAGCATCTGATGAAAGAAGTGGTGTTTTGAGGAAGCATGTGCTGTAATACATTTTCTTAGTCTTCAACGTGGCACTAAACTGCTGATTATGACATTTTATGAATATCCCTCTTTTAACAGGAAGTGTCAAAAAGAGGAATGAGAGAAAACTGCCTGGGCAAAATTAAAATAAAACCAGACTTAACAAGAAAAGCTACATACTGGTTAACCAACTTCATAGATGAAATAATAGTTAAAATAATAATAAACAGAATATCCAGAAGGAAAGAGGGAGAATCATAATTTAAAGTGAAATAAAAATAAAGCTCTTTTCAATAATAAGGCAAGTTGATCCTTTTCTTAGTTAAATATTAATTGGTTTATACAGTATTTTATTCTTGTCTAATAAGCATACCAGAACTTCTCAATTGGATCAGCGTAGTAACCAGCATTCCATCCTCCTTGAATTTTTGTGATTTGGTAGCCTTGCAAAGCTAACAAATTGTTATTATGGTTTGTTGCATAGTCAGCCAGTTGTTTGAACTGTATTTTGTTATTTTTATTCATTTTTGTTATTTTATTCACAAGAATCTGGGATAGCGAGATGTTATTGTTAGATAGTGTTAAAGGTATCCTTGCAGGATATATAAGCTATTGCAGGTAAAGCTGCTTTTTGCAATTGACTGATGGTAATTTTGTCAATGCCATTGATAACCAAGTGCTGCTGCAGTTTTGGGATTGCACCTATTACACTTGATAACCAAGTGCTGCTGCAGTTTTGGGATTGCACCTATTACTTTTGATACTATCTTTGGTTTCTTTTGTTACAATCATTCTATTTCTTTTTGTAGGTCTTTGCTATCTTCTCCAGTTCTTTCACTTCTATTCTGCTGTCTCTAGGTATTTCCACATCCACTACCCAGCCTTTTTTGGCTTTCTTAACCACAATTGTTAAGTCTGGGGCTTTATGTGGCACATGCCTGTCTGTTTGAATTCTAAAGCCCCAGAGCACTTCAGCTTCTTCATTTTCTATTACAGGTAGTCCTCAACTTACACCAGTTTGTTTAGTGTCTGTTCAAAGTTACAACAGCATTGAAAAAAGTGACCTATGACCGGTTTTCACACTTACAACATTTGTAGCATCCCCTTGGTCACGTGATCAAATTCAGACACTGGGTAACTGGTTCACATTTATGACAGTTTGCTGTGTTCCAGGGCCATGTTGTGACCTTCTGACAAGCAGGGAAGCCAGATTCACTTGACAACAATGTTAATAACTTAACAACTGCAATGATTCACTTAGCAACAGTGGCAAGAAAGGTCGTAAAATGGGGCAAAACTCACTTAACAAATGTTTCACTTAAATTTTGGGCTCAATTGTGGTCATACATTGAGGACTACCTGTACTTTATTTTATGATCCCACAGGGCAAATGCTATTTCCTTGCAGGTCTTCCAATACACCATTATTGCTAGTTTGTCATGCTGTTGCTTTTAGTCAGTCTGGGTGATTCTCTTGAAAACAACTAATCGCTGTTTCTTCAGCTTATTTGCAGAGGCACATTTGCTGTCTGTTGCTGCCTTCTCAATTCTGGCTGCGTATGCAATTTAATTTTAAGGCTTGGCATTGTGTAGACAAAATTTCAGTACTCAACTTTCTGTTTCTTTCTTCTACTTATTAATATTATTACTGTTGTTTCAAAGAATGGGAAACTCATAAGTAGGAAATAAAAAACTGGCATGGTCCTCCCTTATTTCTTGCCCCACATATGCTATAACTCAGCTTCTCAACATGCGGATTCTGCATCAGTTGTCTTACCTTGTAATAGTTAGTTGAGCTGTCCTTAGTGGATTTGTAAAAAAGTATGTTACGATCTTTGGAGAGGCCAAAAACAGGTAGTCCTTGATTTATGACTAGCTGCTTAGTTGTGATGGACCCTTAAAAAGGTACTTATAACCCCAGATTCAAAGTCCCAATAGCCAGTCTCCCCTCTTCCCCCACAGTCACATGATCGCATTTTGGGCCTTGACAAGTTTATGCCCATTTGCAGAATCACAATTTACAAAGGTTTTGCTGGAAACCAGCATTTATTTCTGGATTCTGGCAAAAAGCCCTCCATAGTGAACAGTCAGTTTGCTTAACTACCACCACAAAACCGATTATAAAATTGGACCCAGTCACGTGATGACCCCTTAATGACCAACATGACTTATGACCATGATCACAGGCTTAATTACAGCTGTAAGTCAAAGACTACAAGCTTTGAATATCAACATCCTCATTTGTAATGGAAAGGAAAGTTCAGATCATCCAAAAATAGGTGGGGTTTCTACATGTCATGTGAGGGGAAAAAATAAACACTGACATGCGAAGTGAAAACGGTGATTTCTGCCTTCTTGGTAAGCAGGAATCAGCCTTGGAGGACTAAGTTAAGAAAGAAAAAGGTCATTTGATCTGGAAACGATGGAGAATAGCTTTGGAAATCTACTCAGACCATGTCTGAAGCTTGCTAAGAAATAGTAATAAAAAAGACTTAATAGGATAAGTGAAAGTAAAATGAGAGTCAGTGACTGGAGTAGTATATCAAACCATTTTATCTGTAAACCCAAAGAAAGGACAAAATAAGAAGCCATATAAAATTGTATCATGTAAATAAAAGAGCTATTTTTCAGTTGTTTAAACATGGTTTAGTGAATAAGCTACTGTAGGGTCATATTTCAACTAAGAGGTAAGCTACACCATAATACCATGGCCCAGTTCGCACAATAGGTTAAAAACAAAATGACACCATGGTTTATTGTGTTGTCTGAACCAAATTTATATTACAATGTCCTGCAGATCATTTTCTTGCTTTATATACAGGCAAGGTTCTGTTGTCTTATTATGCTAAATCCAGACTAACTATATTATTGGCTCAGTACTATGCACAAACTCAGTCTTGAGTGTACTAATGAGGAACAACTATTGGCAACCATGTATGAGAGTGTCTGTGGAGATTCTCAGTCATCCAGGTCATGGTTGTCTCAAAGGTGTTTTTTCCTTGAGGAAGAAGATGTTTCGATTCTCATCTAAGAAGCTTCATCAGTTCTGATGGTATGGTCGGGGATGGAAGGATTAGTTCTTATGAAGCTTCTTGGATTGTCTTCCTCAAGGAAAAAACACAGTCCAGTTTCCTTTTGAAAAGCACCTTTGAGACATGTATGAGAGTCCTAAGAAACACTTCTTGGAATTTCTGTAGAATCTAACTACTCTGCAAAATAGAATATTCATCAGAATGGACTACTTTCGTGGTCAAGCACAAGTACTCATATCTTCTCATGGAAATGAAAACTTTATACTACAGCTGGAAAATCTTAACTCTCTTTTAAACAAATATTCATTGATTGCAATATCTGAAAACACACCCCGCACTCTGCCTTTGTAAGACAGGTCAACAGTCACATTAATGTTTGAGTGTATCTATCCAGATCTTTAATATTTTTATGCCAGGAAAAAAGAAAATGATTGCAATTCCAGCATGTCAGTCTGTTAGACAACATTGCCAAAGTTGAGACTCACTGCACTAGAGTCAGAAAAACTTTGGCAGAAGCTCACCAAAGCTGGAAAACATTCCCACCACAAATGAGTCTCAATCTTTTCAGACAGGGACAGTGATGGACATGCCAGTCCCTGCCAGCTTCAATGACATAACTCAAGATCCAAAGTTGCGGAGATTTATTGGCTGGGTGTGGTACGAGAAGGAGGTGCTTCCACCGGCTCACTGGCTCCTGAGAGATACTGGGACTCGTATTGTGCTCCGTTTTGGCAGTGCACACTATTACTCTGTTGTGGTGAGTACTGTTGTTAGCAATTTGGTGTTCGAAATTCTGTGATGCCATCACTAGGGATCAAGGGAGGAACTTACAATTTTTTTAAAAAAAAAATTTTTTTCCTGCTGGAGAATCCTGGTGAAATGAGGCCTGTCACAAAGATCAGTGACTAACTTTATTAAATTTCAATGAAAGATAAAAGATAAAGTGACAAAACCAGAAAAGGGAATCAAAAGGGGGCGGGGGGAATACAATACAGGCGGGATATAAACAAAGAATGAAAAGGCAAAAAGAATGACTTCCAACTTTTTTCAGCACAGATAGAAATGTGTAATAAAATAACAAAAAGAAATGATTGAGCAACAATAGCAATGCTGTATTTTTACATCTTCCTCTCTACTATCTCACCAGCTATGGAGATTTTCCTAATAACTACTATATATTTGACAATGTCAAAACTGGCTGGGAGGTGAGTCTCTATCGCCACCTAGGGGCTATGAAAGAAAATTACTTTTTGTTCTTTTTCTTGGTCCACTTTGCTGGAGGAGTACAGTACCTATATAGGAATACTGCAATCCAGCTAAAAATATCCTTTACGCGTGGCAGAAAAAATAATTTCAAAATAAATTATTTTGAACCATTTTCTTGGTTCACACACAGCATTAAATTGTAAGGTAACCAAGCAAGTTGAGGTTATGCAATATGCTAAAACATAACACATTGACTCATGGCTAAATGTTGAGTCTGCTGTGCAAGACTTGGTTAAGCCTGTAGTGTGAATATAACCATTTAATTATCTGTTCAGAAGCCCTTATGAGTTCTGCTCTCTTAGACTGATTCAGTAATGCTCTTATGTTCTTCTAGTCAACCTCTTTTAAATGCCTGTTGGATTGCAATATTTCCTGTCAGTGAACTGCAGTAGTGCATCTGTAGGTCTGAGAACATGTAACAAGGAGTTTTTTGCACAGTTATCTACCCATTTGCACACTGAATGGATAAAGTAGCCAGATACACTCCAGATGTGTTAGACAACAACTATTATCCTTCCTAATAAGGCCAATAGGTGTCCAGAAACACACCTGGAGAGGACCTAGTTGTTCATCCTGGGTGCAGAGAATACATTGCTGCTGAGCTAAGCTTAATAAGCGATGTAAAGGTGTAGAGGTGAACAGGCATTTGCATCAGCTTCTGGGCAACTTTGAATGGTGTTCCAAACAACAGCTTGAAATAGCTAAAATCCTGTAACATTGTCAAATCTCATGAAATGTTAGCCTGCTCGAGAACTCATATTTCCTCTGAAAACTTTGAAAAGACCCTATGGGAAGTGTTAAATCTGTGAAGATTTTGGGGATCCTATGACATATGAGGCTCATTAAAAATATGTTTGTTCTCAGAAGATTATTTAGAGCAGGGGTGTCAAACTCTATTTCATTGAGGGCCGCAACAGGGTTGTGTTTGACCTCGGGGGCGTGGAGGATGGGCATGGCCAGGGGGCATGGCTGGGAGTGTGGCCCTCCTGAGCTTCATTTTTGCTGGCAGAGGCACTGCAGGCCGGTCCTTCACTGTTTCCAAGGTGGTGCTGCAGGCCAGATCTAAGCACCCCGCAGGCTGGATCCAGCCAACAGGCCTTGAGTTTGACACCCTTGATTTAGAGGTATTACAGGCAACATATCACAAGGCCTGGTGATGGGGCTCTCAGTTTCTTCTTCTTAGTCCTTCTCAGAGCTCTTTTTTTCTCTTTTGCAGTGGGTGAATGGAGTGGAAGTCACTGAGCATGAAGGAGGACACCTGCCTTTTGAAGTGGAGATCAGTGAAATCTTGCATAGGAGTCCCAAAGAGCCCTGCCGCATCACCATTGCAATCAATAACACTCTGACACCGCACACATTGCCTCCAGGAACAATTCAGTATATGGATGATGAGTCCATGTAAGTTCAACAGGTCCCTGTGATTCACTGTAGCGTTTCTCAGCTTTAGCAATTTTAAGATGCGTGGAACTCCCAGAATTGCCCAGCTAGCATATCTGGCTGAAGAATTCTGGGAGTTGATATCCCCGTGACTTCAAATTGCCAGTGTTTTGGTTGAAGTCCACACATCTGGGAATTGAATTCCACACCTCTTAAAGTTGCCAAAACTGACACCTTGTCCTGGTTGCTATTGTTAAGTGAATCACTGCAGGTAATTAGGTGAGGACCTCATGTGTTTACCACGTGTGACTTCCCAATGACTTCA
This sequence comes from Pseudonaja textilis, assembly GCF_049901715.1. Taxonomy (NCBI): domain Eukaryota; kingdom Metazoa; phylum Chordata; class Lepidosauria; order Squamata; family Elapidae; genus Pseudonaja; species Pseudonaja textilis. The sequence continues at coordinate 20,819,812 of NC_141990.1, forward strand.
CTTGTTGGAAGGCATCAAAAAAGATGACCAATGCTGACTACATGACATGGTTCCAAGATACCTGGATCTCAGTCACGTGACCTTGGAGATGCTGCCCCAGCTGAGGACTGGTTGTAAGTACCACTCATTCAGTATTCAGTGCTGTTGCAAGTTAGAGTGGTTGCTGAATGAGTGGTCATTAAGCAAGGACCACCTGTGCTGCCAAAAGGTGGCTGGCACCAGAATAAAACTTCATTCAACTGAAAGCAGAAATGATTGTGTTCCAGCTGGGTTTGCACAGCATGCTAAATCCAAAGAAATAAAACATAGTGCTGAAACAAAGCCTGTTATTATGGTGTGATGTTTTCATTCTTACAAATGCTAATAGCTGAATTCCCAAATACTTTAAATCCCCAATTGCCGAATCCCATTTTTGCTTGATCCTTAGATTCAATTTTTTTCCACTGTATCCAACTGGGGGAAAAAAAAAACTTTAGCAGCAACTTTAGAAGGAAAACGTTGAGGCTTGCAGATGAGCCACGAGCCAAAGGTGGTGCTGTTCTGACTCGAAGGGCAGACAGTTTCCAGTGAATTCCAACAAATCTTCCTGGTTCATTGGATCATTTTAGGTGGGGGAAATAGGGGTTTGCCGCAGTATGTATTTGCCATGGAATAGCCTGACAGCTGTGGGCAAAGGGTCATTGGCAAGGGGGTGTCAGAAAAAAAATTAAGATAACAGCCCAACCAAATGGCTCAAACCCTGCCCCTTTTAAGCATGGCACATGATACAAGTGCCAAAAAAGAGTGGGCCTTGATCATATGACTGGGGTTGCTATCTTGATGTTTTAGGGCAGAGGTCCCCAAACTTGGCAACTTTAAGACTTGTGGACTTCAACTCCCAGAATTCTCCAGCCAGCATAGCTGGCTGAGGAATTCTTGGAGTTGAAGTCCACAAGTCTTAAAGTTGCCAAGTTTGGGGACCCCTGTTTTAGAGTGCTCCTCATTGTAGATGCCTCCATGTAGGAGAGACCTCTGAATTGACTCTCAGGCATTTTCTCTGGGTAATTCTTAATTCTTAAAACACCTTTCCATCTCTTATTCAAACACAGATATTCGCCCTTCCGAGACGTCCTTAACTCCCTTTCTCTCTCCCTCAACCTAGGTATCCAAAGGGCTATTTTGTTCAAAACACAAGATTTGATTTCTTCAACTATGCTGGAATTCACCGCCCCGTCTTGCTCTACACCACACCCTTGGCCTACATTGACGATATCACAGTCACCACAGCCGTGAAGGGAAATGTTGGTAAGAAGCTGAGGGAGCAAAGCAGGACTGTGTTGAGGGCTCCTGAGGGAGATCTTGTTGTGGTCTGCCAGGGGCCGGCGGAGCTGGTAGCAGAGTTGGACAGTGGGGAGGAACATGGGCCAGTACTGGAGTCTGGGGAGGGCTCAGACGAGGGATCTGTGTCCAACACAGAGATGGGACCAGGGCCACCTGACTCTGGAGTCTCCGGAATCTGACGTCAGCGAGGCAGAGGAATAGGAGGAGCAAGTTCCCAGTGTGCGCTTGTGCAGAGCTGCCAGAAGGCAAGAACGGTTAAGACAAAAGGGGCGATTTGGGAATAAGGCTTGGAGATGATTGACCCCTCCCATAAGACAAAGGAGGAGCAAAGGGACATCAGCCTTTGCAGGAAGCAACTTTGTTCGTTCTGATTGGTTTAAACTCTGAAGCTCCATGTTGACTTTGTGCTCTGTTTGGCCTTGTACAGCTAATTGGCAATTTAGTTGTTGGCAGCATTTCATGGGAGATAAAGGTAGGTACTTATCAGCCTTATCCCCAAAAGACTGTGGCAGACTTCTGTTGGACTATTCACAAATTTTTTAGGACTCATTACCGTTGAAATAAAAACAGGGTTTTTGGGACTAAGCGTGTGATTGTTACTGTCTCAGGAAGCTTTGGTCAGAAGAGATCTCCACTTTATGGAGCTACATCCATTCCCTACTTTTTCTTTCAAATGCAAGCTTTTATCTCTCTTTCTGTGACACAGGCCTGGTTCATTATTCGGTGTCTGTACAAGGAAGCTCAAACTACTTTTTATCGCTGACTTTGTATGATAGTGACCACGTTGCCGTAGCAACAGGAAACGGGTCAGCTGGTGAATTGAAAGTGATGGATCCTCTTCTCTGGTGGCCCTACTTGATGAACGAACGTCCTGGTTACCTCTACTCCTTGAAGGTACCTTGCATGTCTGCTCCCAGGATTCTTGAGACTGCCTGCTTTCTGGGCGAGATTTGAATTTCAGCTCCTATAAATAAAAGAATCCAAGCAGATTGGCTGACATAGAGTTATGGTTCACTATATAGATTCCACAAAAGGCTTATAAACAAGGATGTCTACAGAGTGTATCAAAACATCAAGATGGCAACTGTGCAATCAAAGCTCCATGCACTTTTCATGTGCAACACAATAGAAAAACAGATGGAGCTTTTGATTGTACCATTGTGGCCACCATTTTGATTTTTTGACCAGATGCTGCAGATACTCCTGCTTATAAACAAGCATTATACTCTAAAGGTCCATTTGAGCTTCCCATACTTACAGGAAAAATTCTGGGTGTTGAAGTACACAGGTCTTAAAGTTGGATACCTCTGGTGTAGTTGAATGAGACTATCAACTCATAAAGCATTCCTGGCCTGCTTTCGAGTTGCCATAGGCAGGAGGAGGGGGGAACTGATGAAGCAGCTAAGTTGCTATGGTCAGAAGCACATTCCTTTCTCCAGATTGTATCCCAGGTTACTAGAGCCAGCCAGAGAGGTGTGTTTTCTACAGCCCTTGAAAGTGCTCCATTGGAGAATGTGATTTATGACACAAGTTGGGAGGAAGTGGGGAAACAGGGTCATAGGCGGGCAGTAAATTACATGGAGCAGAGCCGACTGCACTTGGTAAAGTGCTGACATATTGCTCCTAATAAATAATTGGATTTCTTTTGAAACTTAGCTCGAGGCTCATGAATTAATTAGGGCATCCATCGAAATCCTGACAGAGATTTTGAAAAGTGAAAAATAAGAGTAATTTCCTGGCCCTTGTCCAGTCTTTAAAAGTATTTTACATTAATTCATCTCATTCAAACAAGGTACACGATTATGGATGATCTTGGATTACTTTAACTGGGGCTAGTGATTTATATGGAAGGTGTCATATTGACTTGTACCTCAGAAAACTGACCCAGAATGACCTTTTCAAAACACAGATCACGCTCTCTGCCGTTGTGGATGGCTCCATCTCTGAAGATATCTATGTGCAGCCAGTTGGTATCCGAACCATCTTTGTTGCTCGCAACCAGTTTCTGATTAATGGGAAACCATTCTATTTTCATGGGGTCAACAAACATGAAGATGCTGATGTGAGTAAACCTGGATTGAATGGCAAAGCAGATAAGAAAAGAAAATGTTAATGATGATCAATCTATCAATAAAATGAAAGCAGAGACCTGAATGTGTGGCTCACCATCAGCTCATAATTAGATCTTTTTAATACTCAACTGAACAAGATTGCCAAGTCTCACAACATTTTGGTATTCTCACATGAGCAAGGTTTCAAGAGATTAAAAAAAATTGGGAAAGCACTCAGTGTGCAAAGAGGTTCTCAACCTATGTCGTAAAGAATCACACACTGTTCTAATCATGCCTGCTTCCTTCTAGATATGCTAAATTTCAAATGCACAATCCAGTTTTTCTCTAGTCACAATTTTGCTGGATCAATACGCAGTCTGTTTCTCAAAAGCTGGTCAGAAGAGAGAAGGCACCATCTCAATTTATCCAGAATTCTTTAAGAAATTGACATACAGTACAATGATACTATTTGTTCTGACCAAGGCTTCCTAGACCGTAATTACGCACACACTAATTTTAAAAACAAGTCTTATTTTATTGCAACGCTGGGAATTGTTTTCATTCCCAGCAGGTAATGAATCTCAAACAGCACCCATCTTTCTTTTCTATGAAGTGCTGCCAATAACAGAAGTGTCAAATGAACTAGAAAAAAACCAACTAAAGTACAAAGAGCTTCAAGAATGAATCTCAACTGAACGAACAACTTTACTTCCTGCAAAGGTTTCATCATCTTTGCCTGTCCTTTATACCTTAGAGGAGGGGCAATCACCTCCCAGTCTTATTCCTGAGTCGCCCCTTTTGTTTCAGCTGCTCTCGCCTTCTAACAGCTCTGCGCACAAGCGCATTGGGCTCCCCTGGGTCCTTTGCCTCACTGCTGCCAGACTCCAGAGACTCCAGAGTCAGCACCCAACTGCCAGATGGTCCTGGCCCCATCTCTGCATCAGACGCAGGACCCTCGTCCAAGTCCTCTCCAGATTCCCTGACTGGTCCCTATTCTTCCCCACTGTCCAATTCCGCTGCCGTCTGCACAGGCTGCTGGTGAACCACAACACTATTGTTAGTTTTAATGTACAGGTAGTTCTCAACTGACAAGTATTCTTTAGTGACTGTTCAAAATTACAATGGTACTAAAAAAAGGGACTTACGACAGGTACTTAACACTTACAACTGGCGTTGCAGCGTCCCCACAGGTCACATGATTCAGGAGTTTGAAAATTGGCTTACATTTTCAAAGATTGCAGCATCCTGAACTCCTGTGATCATCATTTGAGATCTTCCCAGCCAATTTCTGACAAGCAAAGTCAATGGATGAAGTCGGATTAGCTTAATGACTCGGGGGGGAATTCACTTAACAACTGTAGTGATTTGCTTAGCAACTGTGGCAAAAAAAATAATAATCATCATAAAATTGAGCATGACTCACTTGCTTAGCAATGGAAATTCTGGTCCCAATTGTGGTGATAAGTCAAAGACTACTTGCGTTGCTTAAATCCAAATTTCAGATTATTGTTAAGAATGAAAACTTTGTCCCGGATTGTTGACCATGATTTATAGTAGACATATATAATTTTAAGAATATTACAGTGTGTTTCCTGACTCTGGAACAGTGGCTTCTGATTGTTAGGCAGTCATTGTTCTCCAGCATAACAATATGGATACAGAAGTGTCTGTGAAATGGACCCACATCTGCAGTGGGATCTTTGCTCATCTAGTTTTGTGCCTTGTAGGGCCTTGTTTTGAAAACAAGTGTTGGAGCCCAAGGGTATGAATACACAGGTGAAAATAACAGCAGCTGTGACTGTGTAATTAAAGCCACGCGTGTGTTTTTTATGCATTGACATATGATGCCCATAAACAGGAGTGGAACTCTGATTTCTTGATTGCAATTGCCAGTTTAGCTTTTTACCATTTCTCTCTCTCTCACCTCTGCTTACTCTGCAGATACCTCTATGCTGTGCCTAACCCACTGTGACTCTGGCCTCAAACAAAACCCTAAGGGCTGTTTTGTTGCCACTGATCTCTAAAAGAATAAAATTAAAATGTTAATTGAAAAACAAAATGTCAGCTTGTGTAACATTTGCTATTCCCAAAGAAGAGGAGCTAATAAACCATGTTTAGTCTTGGCTCTGTTCATTATCTGGGACTTATCTAAGGTTAAGACTAAAATGCTAACACATTTTTGAAATGTGGCCTATTTGTGTGTATTTCATTTTAAAACATACATTAATGGAATAATAAAAAGTATAATTGGTGATTGTATAGTAAAATACAATCACATCTTAACAAAAATTAAAGTAAACTGAAGGTGAGAAAAAAGAAATGAGGCAAAAGAAAAAATATCAATATAAAATGAATTCAGTCGTTAAACTACTTATTAAATCTAGCCTATATGGAAATATATTGCTCTTCTTATTTTTAGAATATAGAGATATTTAATGTATATTTCATTTCTTCCATGTTAAGCTGTAACCATGAGGACAGCAAAGCCATTGCTAACAAGATGTTTGTTCTGCTACAGATCCGTGGCAAAGGCTTAGATTGGCCTCTGATCATGAAGGATTTCAACCTTTTGCGCTGGCTAGGAGCCAATTCTTTTCGCACCAGCCATTATCCATATGCTGAGGAGATCATGGAGCTTTGTGATGCTTATGGCATTGTCGTGATTGACGAGAGCCCAGGAGTGGGCATGCATGACAGGTGAGGTACGGTTGCTCTGCCCATGTCTTATGTCTTCTATCACATAATATACTAAGACAGAAATGGGAAATTCTTTTTGTAGATGGCTGAACGTAACTTTTTATTTAAATGAATGACCCACAGCAGGTTGGATAATTTAGTAAACACCTACATATGGGTGCAGGGTTAGGGACAACCATATACCAGAGTCCCCAAGGATAGGACGCAGAAACCTAAGAAGTGAATAGTCTACAGAGGTTGCCAGGGGTGGGAAATTTGTGGTTCAGTATGGCTAGTGATCAAGAATGATGAGAGCTGGAGGATTGCAGGTGTCTCACTATGGGTTTTAGGCATTGGGCTTCAGCTGGTGGGACTGGGGTAAGTGAGGTCCTTGGTACTCTGTGACCTTGGTTTTCTTGTAGACGTTTCATGACCAAACTAGGTAATACCATCAATGCTACATATATCTAGTTTGGTCATGAAATGTCTGCAAGAAAATCACCAAGCTCAGAGAGCATCAAGAACTCCACAGTTCAACCCTGAGCTATGATTATTCTCTTCTGTCATGACTGTGGTGTATCTGAAGATGGCTTGCCTCATTTGTTTCAAGAAAGAATGAAGAAGTGAATGGGGACCACCAAAGAAAGATTTTTGGAATACAAAGTGTTTCTGTAAAAGCTGAAATATTGCAACTTTCTCCTAATCCTAACAAGGCCTGATTCGATAAGGATTTCAGGAACTCTCAATTAGAGAATGGGAAATTTGGGAAATGCTCAGAAAACCAGATTTATAATTCCTTGGCTTGTCCATCCTCTTATTACAATTCCTGTTAAAAACTTGGAAGTGCTGTTAAATCCAAGTTTGCTTTCAGAGGGAGCGTTTCTCGTGACAGCAACTCCAAGCCTTACCCAGGTAGTCCATTTTCCCCTCCTGAATGGATTTATTTTCCTTTGGTCTCTCTTTGCCTCATTGTTTAGTCTGAACTTTGGAAACCAGTCTCTGCAACACCACCTTGTTGTGATGGAAGAGCTGATCCGGCGGGACAAAAACCGACCCTCAGTTGTGATGTGGTCAGTGGCCAATGAGCCAGCCTCGGAGTTGCCTGTGGCTGCTTACTACTTCAAGTGAGTACCTGCCCAGATGAGAATGTACTGTGAGCTCTGAGACCTGGTCATGAGCCCGCACAAAAAGTGGGATTTGCAATTGTAGGAATAGGAGATGTTAGCTGTAATCCTACACCCAGCTGTCACCTACATAGAGGGCTCTTTTGTGGCTTACAGTAAAGTAAGCTAATCTTCATTGTGTGAACAGAGCCTTTCTCAACCTTGGCAATTTTAAGATGTTTGGTGTCAAGCCCACAATTGACATATGTGTAGCCATTTTAGTTAGGCTTAGTATATATTCTTTTTCTTACTTTCTCTTTGGCGGTCATGGGGGAAGGGTTTCGAGCTTGCCACATTCCTAAAGGAGTGGAGATAGAGTTGTTTAGGCTAGGTGATTCTGCTTCCCATGGGAAAACAAGCTGTCTGTGCTTAGGTCCCTTGAGGTGGAGATTTATGACATCAAGCAAAGTTGAATTACTTCTATTGGAGAATGTTACTTTTGGGGGTTGTTTCTAACTTCTAATATTGTGGGGTAATTCTGGGTTGGGTCACATCCCGAATAATGGTTTGGTTTGCCAATTTGATGCTTTCCTAAATAAATTGTCTTGGAAGGTGGACTTTGTTCTTTTCTTTTTAAATGGATTTTATCACTTGGAAACCTGACATTATTCCGGATCTGACAACTCCTAGAATTCCCCAGCAAGCAGTTACAAAATCAAGTTGTCAAGGCCTTACAAGTCACCAGGGACAAGGACATGTCCTGGGTGGGGGGGTGGGGGGTGGGGCGGAATGAAGATCCAATGAGTGGGCATCACAGCAGAAAAGGCTCTCCTTCCGGCCTTCATTGACTGCTGGATCAGGGAGGACAGGTAGAGGCAACTGGGGAGAGATAATCCGTAGGTGATCTGGTTCCAAGTCATGTAGGACTTGAAGGCATCAACCAGAACTTTGAATTACATCCAGGAGCCCTCTGGAAGCCAATGCCGCTTGTTGAACCCAGTAACTGGCACCCTAGACTTAGACCTGTGTCATCACATTCTGCAGCTTCTGAACAGACTTTATTTTTCATCATAATTTTATTCTTATTCTTGTTTTTATTTTTATAGTTGTGAACTTACTTAGTGTTGCTTCAACAAGCACAAAATATTGTATCTATTAGGCTCTAGTGAACCAGACTATATATCTACATGTACACATAGATTTATTATATAAACGGGCTTGGAACAAAATGAAATAAAGTCTGAGCTATCCATGGAAGAAGCAGACTGAAAATATAGCATCTACTGTCTCTAGGACAACAAGACCATCCTATCTCCCCCTCCCCTCTCCTCACAAAATCTGAATGGCTCTTTTTTTTTCTTTAAAATAATATAATTTGTGGCTCCAGATTAAAGGAAAATTCCCCACCTTCAATTTAATAGTCTAAAAATCTTCCGGATACTGCTCTTTCATGGTCCTGATTCCTTATTTAATGAGAGATATCCCAGATCAAAGCTGGAACTTTCTTCCTACCTGAAAGCTCTAGCTACCAAATTCTTATAAGGATGAGAATTTACGGTTCAGCTGGATCTTCTCTGTTAACTTTGGACAGTCAAAAAAGGCACAGATGACAAATGGGAAAAGTTCTTGGCTTATGACCAGTCACCAAGTTACTATGGACCTCCCCAGGGATACTTGCAACCTGGTTCCAAAGTTCTAATGACTAGCTCTCCTCCGTGGTCACATGACTGTGTATGTATGTGTGTGCTTCTCAACTGACTCGCATTTACACCTGGTTGCAGTATCTTGTTAGTAACCTAACTGCGTTTTCTGATGTTTTTGCTGAAAACTAACATTTCTGGTTTGTGGAAAACCAGACCATCGCGAACAATTGACTGTTGCAAACAAAGTCGTAAAATCAGACAGGTCACATGGGTGAACCACTTTACAACCATCACAACTTTCAGTCATAATGGGCGGGCTCCATTACAAGAGGACCACCTATGTTTCCCTTTATAGTAATTCTGAATGTAAAGTTGGTGGAAATTTTCAACAAGTCACCTGGCAAAGTATATCGAGCTGTGGTGGCGCAGGGGTTAGAATGCAGTATTGCAGGCTAATTCTGCCGACTGCCAGCAGTTCGATTCTCATTGGCTCAAGGTTGACTCAGCCTTCCATCCTTCTGAGTTTGGTAAAATGAGAACCCAGATTGTTTGGGGCAATAGGCTGACTCTGTAAACCACTTAGAGCAGGGGGCGCCAACATTTTGGACCTCAGAGACCACCAAACTCATACTTTTAAATGCCATGGACCAGAGACCCTGGGAAAATTTAAAAAAAGTCTGCAGGAAAATTCCCCACCCTGTTTTCCTGTCGATTAATTATTCTTTATTTGGGATCGCAGGATACCATCTCCAGCTTTGTTCTCAGGGGGAGAGACACTTTTGGCTTCATGCAAGGAAAGCAGAAGAAGCAGCAGAAGTCTTTCTCTCCTCCAAATTTCGCCAGAAATGAGTCTTTGTGAGACTTGTTGCACCAGCGCAGCCTCTTAGAGCAGGATGCTGTGGAAAGGGAACTTCACAAAGACAGTAGTGTCACAAAAACAGGAAAAGCCCAAGGGGAACATCAGGTCAGCCAGAAAACAAACTTACATAGGAAAAGGAATCAAATAAAAAGTATTAAAGAATCCCTATAGACAAAAGCCTAAGTAATTAAGAAAACTAGACAAATAAGAAAAGGAAACAAAAAGATAATTTAGAAAACCCTTACAAACACAGGACATACCAAATAAGCAAAACAAAGAGACGAAAGACACAAAATATAAATTACAAAAGGGACAGACAGGAGATTGCCACAGAACAGATATGAAAAACTATCTTAAAGCTAAAAGAGATTAGAGAAAACCAATAATACAATCTGGCCACCCCGTGGAGTTTGCCTTCCCCACCCCGCGGAGTTTGCCCTCCGGTGGGAATAAAGACAAACTCAAACAGGATTTGAAACATTAGGCACAAATACAAACACTCACACAAAATCAACTTACAAAGGGAGAAAAGAGTATAAAAAACCAGGGACTTACCATAAGAAGCTAGCTAGCCCAGGAACACAGACTTCTCGCTGTTCTCCGCCTTCCTGAAAAATAAAAAGATCCAGCTTTCAAGCAGTTGTCTGTATCCTTGCGCTGGAGCTTTCCCAGCGGAAAAATCGAATCCTCGAAAGAAAGGCATTTTGACACCTTTCAACAATGCCTTGCAGGGTCGAAAGACTCATTTCTGGCAGAGTTTGGGGGAGAGAAAGAAAGACTTTTGTTGCTTTCCTTGCATGCAGCCAAAAGCAGAAGAAGCGGAAAGAAGCAGCCTGGTGGCCTGGCCAGGTGCGTGGGGCAAGTTCCTCCCCTCTGCCCTTTCCCCCCTCCCCTCACTACTTCGTGTTGTTTGCAATGCAAGCCTTGTGTTCCAGCAGGCCATGTGGGCAGTGCAGCCTTGTGTTCTTAAGCAGCCTAAATTGCTTTTGGGGGGGTGACATTTCTCTGCGGGCGACAAAATTTTCTCATGGACCATGAAGCAGTATATAACTCTTAAGTGCTATTGCTATTGCTATCTTTGGAAGGATTCTCTCTTCCTATTAGAGGAAAGAATATTGCAATGAATTGCACTGGAAAGAAATAATCCTGGCCTTTTGAATTTTATCTTCACCCTGCAGGACATTGATAGCCCACACCAAGGCTTTGGACCCCGCCCGACCTGTGACATTTGTCTCAAATGCTAATTACCTCCGAGATCAGGGGGTAAGTATTGCGTGGCTGAGACTGAGCTTAATAGGTAGGGTTCCTGACTGCCTTTCCTGCAAGCTTGTTCAGCATTCATTGCAAAGAGGACTAGCTGAAGCTTTGATCCTGTATTGTTGAAAGATCACTTGAATAACTGAAAAAGAACCTATAGACGGGGTGAAACCAAACTTAACAGCAGTAACTGTGAGAGGGATCTTGGAGTGACAACCGGCTAAATATGAGCCAGCAGTGTGCAGCAGCAGCCAAAAAAGCTAATGCAATCCTAAATTGTATTAACAGAGGGATACGATCAAGGTCAAGGGAAGTACTAATACTAATAAAGCCTTAGTAAGACCACACCTAGAGTATTGCATCCAGTTTTGGTCACCACATTATAAAAAAGATGTTGAGACTCTAGAAAAAGTACAAAGAAGAGCAACCAGGATGATTAGGGGACTGGAGGCTAAAACATACAACGGATAGTTGCAGGAACTGGGCTTGGCTAGTCTAGTGAAGAGAAAGACCAGGGGAGACATGATAGCGGTCTTCCAATATTTGAGGGGCTGCCACAGAGAGGAAGGGGTCAAGCTCTTTTCTAAAGTGCCTGTAGGGCCACACAAGGAATTATGGATGGAAACTGAACAAGGAGAGATTTAACTTGGAAATAAGGAGAAGCTTTCTGATAGTGAGAACACTCAACTAATGGAACAGCTTGCCCTTGGAAGTTGTGGGAGCACCATCATTTGAGACCTTCAAGAAGAGATTGCACTGCCATCTGTCAGAAATGGAGTAGGGTCTCCTGCTTGGGCAGGGGTTGGACTAGATGACAAGGTCCCTTCCAACTCTGATTATCTGTTATCTGAATTCCAGATTAGGTGCTGTAGGGCATAGAAGCGTTCCTTATCCCTACAAGCAGGTTGAAAAGTCAGGCGCTGATGAGGCTGCTTTCAGGAATCTGCTTTAAAGTGACTCCTGAAGCAGCGGATCCTGTTTCTCAGACTTGTGTGAAGTATTGAGGAGGGTTGGACTGCTTTAGAATAGGGGTGTCAAACTCAAGGCCCATGGGCCAGATATGATTTCGATCTGGGATCTCTTTCACCGTCTGAACTAACCTCAGATTCCTATAGGCACCTTATGTGGATGTCATCTGTGTGAATAGCTACTTCTCCTGGTACCACGATGCAGGACATCTGGAAGTGATCCGGTTGCAGCTGAAGACACAGTTTGAGAACTGGTACACTACCCACCAAAGGCCCATCATTCAGAGTGAATATGGAGCAGACACCATCAGTGGCTTTCATGCTGTGAGTCTTACCTGGCACTATAAAATAGTTTGCAGGGAGAAGATATAGAGAGGACTTTTTCTATACTAAGGACATAAATTCCTGTTTCTTCCAAGGCAAATGGAACTGGGTCTATAAAAGCCATGGTGGTGCAATGGTAAAAATGCAGCATAGCAAGTTAATTCTGCTGACTGCCAACTACCAGCAGTTTGGTAGTTCAATTTTCACCGGCTCAAGGTTGAGTCAGCCTTGCATCCTTCTGAGGTTGGTAAAATGAGGACCCCCGATTGTTGGGGGCAATGGGCTGACTCTGTAAGCTGCTTAGAGAGGGCTGTAAAGCACTGTGAAGCGGTATATACATCTAAGTACTATTGCTATATCCGTACACCATATATACCATACTCTTACACAAAATACACATATATAAATGTTTGGATTAATCATAGGAGAAATGTAATACCAATAAGAGGTTTTATGTGAAACAAACTTATGTGGAGGTGCTTTCTGTTGCTGGGGATATTTTAACAAAGACTGGATCATCATTGACAAGGATATTTTATCTGTATTTTGCATCACAGATCTTGCACTAAGCAAAGGATAGAGCTAAATGTTATCCTTGGATAAGTTCACACACTACTTTCACCAGCGCATAACTAGAGGCACAACAACTGCATTTACAACAAAATTCTAAGCTTGGTTATTGTTTTTTGTGATCTAGGGTGCAGTACACATCCAGTCCTTGAATTAGAGTCCATTGTATGGTTAGAATGTACTACTGCAGGCTATTTCTGCTGACTGCAATTTGGCAGTTCAAATCTCACCAGGCTCAAGGTTGACTCATCCTTCCAAGATCAGTAAAACAAGGACCCAGATTGTCGGGGGCAATATGTAAACCACTAGGAGAGGGCTGTGAAGCACTGTGAAGCGGTATAGAAGTCTAAGTGCTATTGCTATTGTTCAAATGCAGACAATGAAAAAATGCAGGTATCCAGTTAATCATGTTGTATTAAGTTATTTTTCTAAATCCTCACAGATTTCTCTAGGAGCTGGATGGGGCTCTGTTGCCATTTACTTCAAGGATACACATTTTTATTTTGTTAGACTCATGTTCACCCCTCCCTGCTTTTCTGGTGTCTGCAGGACCCTCCTCTCATGTTCTCTGAGGAATACCAGGCAGCTGTGCTTAAGGAGTATCATGCTGTCTTAGACCAAATGAGGGAGGAATACGTGATTGGAGAGCTCATCTGGAATTTTGCCGATTTTATGACAGAACAAGGTAGGGACTTATTGGACAAAATGTGCCTCGTTGTCCTGCCAAATGCTTAGGGCTGGATTTATTAAAATGAATGTTTGGGATGGAACAGAAATATTTACATAAGCATTCCAGTGATGAGGCAGGAAAAACTAATAAATCTCAACCACTTGCAAAAATATTTCCATGATGACTTGTTTATAGTGTCATTGGCAAGATTTTAACAATTCTGTTCGATACAGTAAGCCTCTGTCTTGGAGGCTTAGAAGCCCCCAATCCAGTCACTACTCAACAGTCGTGAAATATTTTGTGCTGCTTCCTAAACATATGAATTTGAGGTGCAATTATTGTTTATGATGGAGCTTGCATTGCTACACTACAACTTTTGTTTGGAGCTGGTCGGGGACATGTATCACACTGGGCCATTTTGTAGTTTTTGATTCAGTGTGATGTGCGGACAAGGTCCATATAGATCTATTGGTTCATTTTATAGCAGTAAATCAGAATTTTTTTAAACTGGCATGCCTCACTAGCTTTTTTTTCACGGGGCATATTATTAACTGAGTACAACAATGTATTTTGTTAGCCCAACCTCCAAGCCAAAACGGCAATCATTAAGCCAATACCAAGCTGTGGTTTGAAATTGTGCTTTACCGCCCTATCATCACACTAACTGAAAAGCATATTATGGCCTAAGACAGGGTGTCAAACTCAAGGTCCATGGGCTGGATCCAGCCCGCAAAGTGCTTAGATCTGGCTCATGGGGCTGCTCTGGAAACAGTGAAGGACTGGCCCATAGTTCCTCTGTCAGTGAAAACAGAGCTTAGGAGGGCTGCACACGTCCCTCCTGAGCTCTGTTTTTGCTGGTAGAGGGTTGCAGGAGGCCGCCCCAGCTGAAAACAGAACTTGTGAGCTCATTTTTGCTGGCAAAGCACTCTGGCCACCACAGGTACCCCCCCAAGACGAGTGACATCAAGCTGACCACACCCACCCTGGCCATGTCCCCCCAGCCCCCCCTCCAGGTCAACACAACCCTGATGCAACCCTCATGGAAATCAAGTTTGACACCTCTGGCCTAAGACAACATACTAAACATGCCTTAGCATATATCCTACTCAACTGCACACTACTTAACCCCATTTTATTCTATTCCACTATGTTGTGCGAACTCAGCCATTACATGTTTGCACAATATGGTGCGCCAGATTACCATATCGTGCAAACCTAGGATTTAAGTAGTAAATGGAATAAATGCCTGAATAACAAACGAATCAAGACTTGCAAGTTAGTTTTCCTGAAGCATGGTTTGTTATCTGAACCCAAAACTAGCTTATCATTAAGACCCATTTCTGCAACAGAAAACAAGCTGGGACTCTATTATTTCTGTTGTTTTTTCTCCCTACACTTCTCTAATATAGGTCTGTGGAGAGCATTAGCCTCCTGACACCACCAGATTTCAGATTTTTTAAAAATCAAGCATTGAAAACAACAGCTCAAAAGTGGTGCTTGAGCAGGCAACAAAAACACGTTTTTCAGAGAAACAGGGATAAAAATACAGCAGAGTTTGTTTGCTGACTCATTTGAGGCACATTTTTGGGGTGAATCCTTTAATCATGATTAATTATAAGCCTGGGTTTGTGAGTCAAGTTGGACATGGGAATGCAGACTTTCCAATTTTTCTGGCTTATTCCTAGTTTATTTGTGTACCTCACCAAATCCTTAAATGTAAAGTAAATGGTGAGGGAAAGAAACCAGGAACTGGCCTAAGAAACTATGGTGACTGGCCAGTCTCATGTGTTGATTCTGGTTTGTTTGTAGCTAAGTATGATTTATCTACTATTTCAATTATACCCGTTTGCTTTGTTGTGTCCTTTCCCGTCTGCAGGGGTGACACGCGTCATGGGTAACAAGAAAGGGATTTTTACTCGCCAACGGCAACCGAAAGCCGCTGCCTTCCTCTTGAAAGAAAGATACTGGAAGATTGCCAATGAATCCATATCTTGGATGTCACCAGCCCCGTGTAGTGCCTGCTTGCCCTAAAGCACACTTCTCCAAGTTTGCTCAACTCTCATTTCAGGTGTTACAAGAGGCTCGTGTTACAGTTGTTCTACGGAAAGAACATTAAAATGCTGGTAACTTTTCTACGATTGAATGTCAAAGAGATGTACTGAGATCATGAAATCTAATCAACAAAGCCACTAGCAGGTGATAAAATTTGCCAATCATTGGTTTGTTCTACCCGCTACAAGGAGTCAGAAAAAGAGACTTGTGAACACGTTTCTCTGATTTTGAGAAATATTTGCACATTTCTAAGGGTCAAAACGTTTCTTAGCCTTATTAAAGTGTTTTACAATCTTTTCATCCCTTCTTGAATACATTTTATTAATTCTGCTTTGTATATGGAACTAAATTTAGGGTTTGCGGGTTTACTAAGTGCACTTTTGAGGAGGGAGAATGCCTGAGAAAAACCTTGATGAAGATAGTGACACTCCCACACTGCCTTTCAAGGCACACTGTCAGTCATCCATAAACATGTGCAGAGGCATCCTGGTGGTTTGCAGGAAAGCAAGGGGTTGAGCAGGGGGGTCGACTAGAAGACCTCTAAGGTCCCTTCCAATTCTGTTATTCTGGAAAGAGCTAAAGCAAGAGGCTAAACAGCCAGTGCAGGATCTTCTAATATGGAAAGGGAGGTAGAAATTTTGGGAAAAAACAGGATAAAGAAATCCTCATCCTAGACATGTTTACTGGCTTCAGTTTATATTTCATTAACCCTGCCCCAAAGGACAGGCAGTTTGTTTGTGTGTGTGTGCACGCAGACACACGTGAAAGAATGGAGGAAACTTATTTGCGAGGTGGGAAGAGAGACCAAGCTCAGAAACTTAAATGAGATCCTAGCTTTGAGGGTAGCAAAGGGAACATGGACAATGAAAAGGACAGAGAGAAAGTGAGAGACAAAAGGAGGTAACGAAGAATGTTTGTGGAACTAGTGGAAAGATCCACATAGTGTCAGGGTTCCAAGTAATACGCCCACAGCAAGCAGAACTCTGAAGCAAGTAGGATCCTCAAAAACAGGTTTAGTGGACATATCATATTGGCACAGACTGGTGAAAATTGACTCTAAAGGTTCCTGCAGTTTTCACCTAATTAACAGTTAAGTTATTCCCTCTTTCCCAAATAAGCAGTCACATGGTCATTAAGCAAACCCACTGTTCACTATGGGACTTTTTTTTTTGCTAGAAACTGGAAGAAAATCCTGACTTCTGGGGAAAAAATGTAAATCACAGTCATGTGACAACAGGACACTGCAAACAGCTGGTTGCCAAGTACCTAATATGATCATGTGACTGGGGGTGGCAGATGTCAGAATCCAGGTCATCTTTGGTGAACGGCATCATGGCTTTGAACAGCCATTATGTGGCCAGTCATAAATTGAGGACTGCCCATACAGACTAAGCTATGATATGAAGGATTTCTTTTGTATTATGTTGTGATCATGAATGCTCTTCTAAATGAATTCCCATTCAAGGAATGTGTGGCTCTATATAATCTAAAACATAATGGCCTCCTCTCACAGGGAGCCCATTGTGTGAGGGAGACAAACAAGCACTCAAGGACTTGGGCCCAAATATTTATGTTCATATTCTGATTTTAATTTAATCTCAAATAAAATGTGTGTAGTTTCACACATTTCAGTATTTCTACAGATTTACCAAATAGACCAATACTGTTTTAACCATACTGCATAGTTGGAGGGAGTTGACTGCCTTCAGATCACAAACATTTCAGAGTTTTTTTCCCATAATGGCATTTTTCCCATTCCTCACAAAAATGAGTACTCAGCCACACGAAACAGAAGTTTCAAAATAACATGTTTAAATGATTTTGAAAGCATGTAATCAAGACACAAATTAGTATTTTCAAACCTGCATAGGAGTTACACCTATGTAGAATTCTACCTACATAGGGGAACAAGATTTGGAAGATTAGCAGAGACAGAAACCTCATTGTTCATCCCAAGATTTTTATCTTAATGGCTGGAGTTTACCATTCCAGTTGCCCTACTTTTAAGCTAAACTCTACAATCAGTATTGCATCCATCTGCCCTGCGTTGTGATAGCTTTGCACATCTGGCATCCAGAGCTCTTACTTCAACCACAGAGAGGATTGTTCCAAAGGTGCTTTTTCTGGAGGCAACTGGAGTGTTTTGCTTTTTCTTTTGAGGACGTTTTGCTTCTCATCCAAGAAGCTTCTTCAGCGCTGACAGGATAGTGGGGAATGTAAGGATTTATATTCCTTGCAGACAGCTTGTTATTTGCATCCTTTTAGAGGGTTCTTGAAGGGGGAAAACTGCAGACCATAGGAACCAGAAGCACTACTCAGGTGACCCTGAGGACACAGATAAACCTCCAAGTGCTTCAGCGACCCTCTAAAACAAGGGTCTTCAAACTTGGCAAGTTTAAGACTTGTGGACTTCAACTCCCAGAATTCCTGAGCTAACATGACCGGAGAAGGAATTCTGGGAGTTGAAATCCACAAGTCTTAAAGCTGTCAAGTTTGAAGACCCCTGCTCTAAAAAGGATGCAAATGACCAGCTATCTGCAAGGAATATATAAATCCTTGCATTCTCTACTATCCTATCAGAGCTGAAGAAGCTTCTTGGATGAGAAGCAAAACATCTTCAATAAAAAAAACAAAAAAGTCCAGTTGCCTGCAGAAAAAGCACCTTTGGGACAACCATGACCTGGATGACTGGGAATCTCTACAGACACAGAGTGGATCAAGTATCAGAAAGGTTCACATTCCTTATGGTTATTTCAAGAAGTTCTGCTGTTCCAAAGAAGCCATGGAACAAGTATGAACTCTCATTTTATCTGCAAGCATAAGAAACCCAACCCTTATTATAAAATATCTTAATGGACTGACATTAAAAAGTAGAATTATTGCACTTATTGTATCATCTGATTCTACGTGCCTAAACATAAAGACATTCAGAGAGACTCCAAGGTACACTAAGGTGTGAAGGGATAAGGAATTCTTGAATCCATCATTCCAGCAAGTTTCTTGCAGTCCATGAGATGGTCATGATAAGGGCACAAACAGAGACAGCCTAATGACCTCCACAAAGATGGAAGGACTCCCCAGATTGATGAGGAGTAATCAGTTAAGAATCTTACAGTGTGAAAGCTATAAAAAGAGAGCTGAAGAAAGAAGTCTGAATTCTCATCTTCTACTCCGCTGAAGATCGTCTCAAAGAACTCTCCCTGAACTTCTGTCTTTTTTGTCACTTGGCTGACAGCAAGAAATACTTCTTGGAACATGTGGTTTGTGTGATTGAGAGAGTGAAAGCGAGGCGCTTATATTGCTAAAATAAAGCTTTTAAAATCAATCAATAGTCTCATATTGGATGTTGAATGACTTTGCTCTAAGTATGCATAAGGACTTCTAGTTCTTTGACAGAGGACAAACCTCTTGTAAATTTGGGACACTGGGTTTCAGATTTTGCAGCTAAGCTGACACAAAGACATTGAATCAGTTGGCTTCCATAGGGTTAGGGTTAAGGTTCCGTAGGAAATAAAAATGGGCAAGATGGTGAGGTTGGCAGTGCATAGCCCAAACCCCAGCCCTTAATTTCATGCCTCGAAGGGTCAGGGCATCAATTGTGCTGCTCTGTCCACCATCTTGCCTGTTTTGACCCTATATACAGAGATGCTGATGCTGCTCCAATCACAAACCACAGGTTGATAAAACTAAGCTACATTTCCACAGGAAGAGGAATTTGAAAAATAGGACACGGTCATCATATATGGAGAAGTGGAATAAAAAAGAGGTTGAGGTGACATTGGTTGATAAATTTGAAAAAGAAGAGACAGCTACAGAATAGGGAGGAAAATCATTCTGCTTTTCATTTTCCTGGTTGGATCATCCTGTTGGTTCCCACTTTCCCCAGAACACCTTCTCCATCTCAGTCTGTCTCTGAAAGATCAAGAAAGTATAAATAAACCATGCCATAGATTATAACATTCTTACAACTTTAACATATCAGAAAGGTATTTTCTCCTGCCCAATCTCCTCTTTCTCTTTCCTCTTCTTAGGATATTTAACTTTGTTCTTGATAAACTTGGTAATCATTTACTAAATTTTAGAATCTCAATTCTATGACTATTTGACGAGCTTTAAGTAGAAGAAACAATATCTTATTTTTTGTCAACATTATTCATTATTGTTTAGGTAAAGAAACAGTAAAGTGGCCTGATACTTAAGCCTCAGGCACACATGAAACTCAAATATAACACAAAAAGGAGTAGCTTACATAATGTGGCATGCCTGATAGCATGGATTGTGTAAGTGCATGAAAAATACCATGAACGTAGGAAATCTTGACAAAGATGTTCCTGAGAGTGGAACTGATTGATGGACTCAAGCCACTAAAGAGTTGCTTTGAATTGTTGTATAGGCAGCAAATAAATTCATTGATGATGATAATAATAATATCCACCACCACCTAGGGTGCAGGCAGCAACCCATATCAACCATCAGAGCCAGTCAATATTTGTGATACATTTTTAAATGTTCAGTTGACTGAGTTTCATGTTTAATGATAATGATAATGATAATGATAATAATGAGGAGGAGGAGGAGGAGGAGGAGGAGGAGGAGAAGGAGAAGGAGAAGGAGAAGGAGAAGGAGAAGGAGAAGAAGAAGAAGAAGAAGAAGAAGAAGAAGAAGAAGAAGAAGAAGAAGAAGAAGAAGAAGAAGAAGAAGAAGAAGAAGAAGAAGAAGAAGAAGAAGAAGAAGAAGAAGAAGAAGAAGAAGAAGAAGAAGAAGAAGAAGAAGAAGAAGAAGAAGAAGAAGAAGAAGAAGAAGACGACGACAATATTCTGGATATCACGATTATGGAGAAGAAAAAAGTGTGGATTGTCAACATTGCCATACCTGATGACAGCAGAACCGACAAGAAACAACTTGAAAAAATCACTTAAAAATTGAACTGCAGAGACTCTGGCATAAACCAATGCAGGTGGTTCCAGTGGTACTTGGCACATTGGGTGCTGTGCCTAAAGATCTAGGCAAGCACTTAAAAACAATTGGTGCTGACAAAATCACCACTGGTCAGCTGCAGAAGGCCACCTTACTGGGATCTGCTCGCATAATCCGCCGATACATCATGCAGTCCTAAACGCTAGGGAAGTGTTTGACTAGTGATTTGTGATACGAAATCCAGCATGGTTATCTTGTTTGCTGTGTACACTGTCATTTTTAATAATAATAATAATGATGATAATAATGATGATAATAATAATAATAATAATAATAATAATAATAATAATAATAATAATAATAATAATAACAACAATAATAATAATTTGCCTGCAAGAACTGGTGGAACGATAAAGGCACAAGAAATGAAGAAGCTGAAGTGCTCTGAAACTTTAGAATTCAAAATGACAGGCAACTGCCACATAACATTCCCAGACTTAAACAACTGTTGACAAGATAAAAAAAAGTCTGGATAATGGATGTGGCAGTACCTGAAGACAGCAGAAGAGAAGAGAAAGAACTGGAGAAGATAACAAAATATAAAGATCTACCAATAGTAATAGAACAACTGTAGCAAAGGCAAGCAAGGGTAGTACTAATAGTAATAAGCACCTTGGGTGCAAACATAAAACAACTGGAGCACTACTTGAATACCATCCACATTGACAAATTCATCATCAGTCAATGGCAAAAGGGAGCTTACATCCAGCAACAGTGCGTCTAATATCATCAAACATCCACATCTGCCTATCCCAGGTCCCTGGGAAAGATTCTATTGCAACAAAGCAAAATAATAAAAAAAATGCGGGGGGCATTCCCACAATTAAGGGTTGACTCACTGTAAATGTAGGATAGCTGGAAGAGCATTCCTAGAAATGTAAGATAGCTAGAAGAGCACTTCAATTGACTGACGAACCCATAAAAAATGTAAGAACCTCAGAAGTAAGACTATTTGCAAAGAACTGACTGGCTTGCCAATAAGTACAGAATATCTAGAAAAATATTTCTGAAAGGCAGAATGGCTAATGGATCCACAGTGAGTTGAATTAGTGCATTGTAGAAGAAAAGTTTATGTCCTCTACTCCATGTTCAGTATAACACAAATAATTTTAGAAGAATGTAAGAAGAATGTTGGAAGAGAATAATGAAATTGTAAGTAAGACAGATGGATATAAAAATGTATACAATACAATACAAAGTAAAAGAAATATAATTTGAATAAATAGAAGGAAAGGGAGTAATAAGGAGAAGTTGGGATAAGATATGAAGTTGAACAGATAAGGTAAATATATATATTAAATTGTGTTCATATGGAAATGTGATAATTTGGAATTATCCTGTCTTTAAATAAGATGTCTTATTGGTTTTTTCAGAAAAAGATTTCTTATGTTATTATATCCTATGCTTTGCTTGTCTGTATATTGTTTTGTAAAATTAATAAAATTTGTTTAAAAAAAAATATAACACAAATATGAATTATCTCTTATGAAAACCTCTGTCTCAATTTAGAAGCATGGCATATCACAAAGCACTCACCTTATCATGGCTAATCTCTTAACTCTCCCAGTTCTAGAAGTCATTCTTTCTTCCCTGGGAGGCTCTTGTGGGATGTGTGTCACCTACACGTCTTCCTTCAGTGGCAGTAAAGGCATTTCGGGGGGAGGGTGTCAAAAAAGTTAACATGGCAGTTCCTGTCAACAATATATTATTCATCTGACAGAACATTATACTGTAGATGCCTAGGGGGCTAAAAAAAGCATCACTCAATACACGTATTACCCATAGTCTGTAAATGCTCAATGTTTGGGTTGCCATAACACAAAGCCAAGCCAAGCCAACCATAAACATGGCTTACAGCCCACTATGAATCCAATATTAAATTGGGGTCTCGTGAGTTTTCCATCGTTTAATGAATATACCACAATTGTGTAGGTTTGCCACAAAATACTAAGTCACAAACAAGCCAAATTACATCATATTGCATAAGCCTAGTCACTATGATTGATTAATGACCAATGGTTTATGCCTTAACTTTTATGAATTCAGCCAATTCCTTTAAGGATCAGTCCTTAAAGTGTGGCTCAACACAATGCTTGAATTCAGCCACTGCAGCCCTATGGATTTTTGGTTTAAAAGTGGCACTTTTAACATGAATGTCAAGAAATGGCTAGTGTTTGGTAATTAAAAATGAAAGAATTTATGATTTCAGTGAGGGCTGGAGACAAATCAGCACAGGAGATTACAAAACATTCTACAAACACATCCACAGATAATTTCTACGTTTATTTTTATACCAAAAAAGTTATGTGCAACAAATAAACATTCTTACAATATTTACATGGTTTTAATTCCCCTGTTAGCAAAATTGAATTTCAATCTCAGAATGTCACAGTCCTATATTGAACCAAAAAATAAAAAAATAAGAATGGAATGACTCCAATCGAGATGGAAATGTTCTGGAGTTCGAAGCACATCAAAAAGTTGTCAGATCAAACATACGAGACAGAACACACATTGAATATTTAGGCCATGCTTAATACATTTTTTAAAAAAATGGAAACGGAATACTTCATCTTTTTTTTACTAGTTTTACTAGGTCATGTTTAATTGGTCTTGAAAGAATCCAAGCAAATGTTTAACCTGTTTTGACAATTTTTGTTCATACAGATCAGGAGATATTAATCAGCAAAAAGGAAATCATTTTTGTCTCTTTGTTTTGAATCAGAATATCGAATTGAGCCCCAAAGTAATCATTTCCTGAAAGTTTCATCTCATTCTAGAGCCCACTGTGACGTTTTCCTTAAAGAGTTGCCTTAGTAGAAATATTCCTCTTCCAAGGGTATAGATTTCTCTTGCTACTTCTTGATTCCTCCTGAAAATCAAGTGACAGAAACCTTTCCTGGGAGTGGCAATATACTAGATGCAATGGAGCCATCTGCTTCATGGATACATTTTCTGGTATCTCAAGAAAGCCGTTCATCCATTCAAAACTGCATTACAAGCACTGAGAACCATACTGACTGAGGCTAAGTAAGATTTCTAAGAAAGGAAAAGGGCTTGTCTGACCTATGGAAAGCCTTGATTTCTTGGGGAAAAAAAGGCAGGGCCCTTTCTTCTGAGCAATCAACAAGTGGGAGAGATGTAGATTTAGGGTGGTGGTGGTAGAGAGAATTAAATTGATCTTCAAGAAAACTACCTCCTGGGACACTGTCAGTTTTAAAAAACAACAACCCTGAACTTTTTGTCACTGAAAAAGTTCCCCTCCTTTAAAATTAGAAGCAACTTAGCTGATGAGACAGAACCAAAGAGCAGGGGCTCCTAAGCTTTCCAAATTAAAAGAAGGGAATTGGAGTGAAACACAGTGAAAGCTGCACTTGAGAAAAACAAGGAAATGCTGCATCTTCCATCATCCATATAGGTTTGGGAATATGGCCAAGCACCTTAAAGAGAACGAATTACCTTGATGGAAGAAGAGGGAAGACAGCAGAGAGTCCACACCTGCAGTGAGATTTTCCCATCATCTGCTTGCAAATATTACAATGCACAGGCAAGGAGTAGGCTCCGCTGTGTTAAAAATATTGGCTTGCTTCTCACAGCCCAGCACTCAGGAGGACCAATTTTCCATTTGGACAAAGGGTGCCCTACAATCTCTACTTCAAAATCTTGTCCAGTTTGGCCCTTAGTCCAAAGTGTTTCAGCTGTCTAGGAATTCTGGGATTTGGGGGGGAGGTCCCAACATGTCTGAAGGCGACCTGACTGAGAACACTCATCCAACACATTGTGTGGTGTTAAACGTTTTAACACCACACAATACTACTGAAATCTGGAGATGGGGGAGAGTGGTACAGAAGTCAGGATTTTGCTTAAACATACACAGGGTGACAATACCTTCACACCTCTGTTCTTGAACAAAAAAAAAATAAGAATCAACATTTAAAAAATGTTGACTTGGAAAGAGAAATGAGCAGAACAGGTAACTTTTCAGCAGAGGGGAAAATGGAGTCAGCTTGCACTTCCGCCCAAGGAATTGGAGAGGGGAAGTCCTAGGAAGAAAACTACAACTCCCTTGTATCCCCTATAACTGACCCTGGTGTATAGGCAACTATGCAACTTTATGAGCTGTGGACTTCAACTCCTAGAATTCCAGAGCATGACTCAGGAATTCTGGGAGTTGAAGTCCACAGGTCATGAAGTTGCCATTGTTGCCCACCCTGGTATAGATAATGGAAATCTCTACTTAGAAAGATAGAAAAGCCCCATCTCATCTGCAGACATGTAAAAAAATAAAGCTTCACACTATGTTACATTAATGTCTTAAAATAAAATTTTATCAGTGAGGGTATAAACTTGAAAATATTCTCCACATACCAAAGGTAACAAAATTTGTAAATTATACTTCCCCCATCAGCTCTAATTTCAAAATTCAAGACAAGCTTTAACTGTACTCTGGTTAATACAAAATACATTTCTGAGAAACTCTGACAAGGACAACAAGCAGAAATTAGTGTTCCTTTTAATACATATATACATACATGTACATGTACATGTACATATACATATATATACATACACACCATAAACACCTGTCTTCCTCCATTAAACTTGCGTTCCACCATAGTTCTGTACATAAACCGAATGTTCATTTGGCAGGCATTTAAATACTGTCAGACATCCCATCTTCAGCAGATGCTGCTCCCATTGGAAAATAAAATCCTGCACTTTTACAAAATGTTAAGTGAATCACATTTATACCTTAATGCTGATTTTTTTTTTCATAGAAAATGACACAAAAAAAGAGGTCTCCTTACAGACTCAGGAGGAGGAAAGTGTTTAGACGCAGACTGGAATTTTAAAAGGGAGCTTTTTGGGAAGATCACTCTTCTTGGGAATAAGCAGAAGCAAGCATTGATGGTAAGGA
The DNA here is from genome assembly GCF_049901715.1 of Pseudonaja textilis. Lineage (NCBI taxonomy): Eukaryota > Metazoa > Chordata > Lepidosauria > Squamata > Elapidae > Pseudonaja > Pseudonaja textilis. The sequence goes on from NC_141990.1 coordinate 20,845,200, forward strand.
AACAACAGGGTTCAAGTTTTTGGCAACGATGCCCTTTGTTGTATTCTGGCTATATTCTGGCCTGACCCGGTCTTTTTAGTTAGCTTGTTATGACCCAAGTGCACGGCTATCTCTGCTATAAAAGATGCCAAAATTGCTTTCTACCCTTAATACAAGTCTTCTAAATGTGTTCATCATATGAGCAGAAGAACCGTCTTAATGATCTCAGGGAGCCCAACTGGTGAATACACATCACAAGAAGCCTCTGGCAGATCACAGCATCCATTTGCTTCCAAAAGCTGCTTCGGTCACCGATAACTCCTTTTCGATCCTATCAATCCTGTAACTCATTCATTCTCTGGAAGCTTCTGGTACATTCTTGCATTCCAATGAGAAACAGGCTGCTGCAACAGGATCCTCGTTCTGCCACCGCAGGAAGAAACACAGCAATCTTGCCAAGGAGTAGCTCTTCTGGTTTGCTTGGAACAGCTATGACCCAGCTGTCATATAAGAAACTGCAACCATCTTCTAAGGCTTCCCTGACATACCGAGGCATACTGAGAGACTCCTGGGTAAACTAAGCCCTAAATCTAAATATAGCAGACAAAATTTTATGTTCTGAGAATGTGCCTTTCTAAGGGATACTCCAGCAGGAAAAACAGAAGTCAGCATTGACTGCAGAGTTCAAAGCTGTGCCAATCAGGTCAGCAGCCTGTCTCTCTCTCGCTCTCTCTCAAAAAAAAAAAACCCTCTAGGAATGTCCTACAAGGAACCATTTCCCTGGTGCCCTGGTATAAGAGAAGCTCAAAGGATCACCTACTACACACTGCAAAGATCTGATTCATCAAAAATATTATATATAGAGATGCAAGAACCTTTCTGCCTGCCAATTTCAATCACCCCCAATATTTGGTTTGTTAGGACAGAAGGCACTTTTTTAAAAAAAAAACACTGCATTTTAGGACGATATGAATGGGAAATTACTTCAACTTGCTCTTTCAATAGAACCATGACTGAATCTTGGGCCAATTTTGTTTACTGTCTATTTCCTTTATCCTAAATGGGTGAGGGAGCGTCAATGTACATCTCCCTAAGCCTTAGCCAAATCTGTATGTAAGAATTTGAAATTGCTCTGCCTCCACAGACATAAATCTATCTATGTCCATAATCTGGGTTTCCTACACAAGCTTCACTAAATGAAGGGGAATTTCTCAGGAACATCAAAGCACCCTCCACTGACATTTCTTTATATACCCCCCTCTTCACTTCTGTGGAACTTAGTTCCAAAGGGCTCACAGACGGACTGCATCCTAATTCTTCAGTGCATTCATTTACCCAGTGAGTTACTGAGATCCAGTGTCAAGTTGTAATTCTATACAGCAGCTAGAAATATTATAATCAAATTGGCTAACACTCTTTGGCTGTCTCACATCTTCTGAAGTACACAGCCAATTCTGCCCCTCAAACGTCATTTGTACAGGCTTCCTACTGATGAGGCCTGGGCAACTCTAGATGCCCCGTTACCCTTGTTAAGCATCCCCAGACAAAGACGGTTTCCATCCACAGCAAACAGTTCAGATGTTACAAGGAAACCCAACGTAGTTCAGCGAATTCCTTTTCTTTAGACATATCCTGGGGAAAAACAGCATCTTGGCAAAGATCTTTTGTTGCAAATCTTCTCCAGGGAAACAGACTAATTTCAATTTCATTTTTTAAAAAAACATCTCAATAACACAATCAACCGTTCTTCAAAGTTATGCTTCAAGTCATCACTTGGTTGAGCTGTGCTGACCTTTCTTTGCCAGGGCATAGCCAGTCTTTTCTGCCACTTTGCGCCAAGTTGTGGTAAATGTTTTAGTTCCATCTGTGTGGTCAGATTCCCTTGGCTACCAATACACATAATGTAAACAGGGCAACATTTCCCTATGGTACCTATAAAGTCTAGAATAATCATGATCTCCCCCTACCTCAATTCACACTGAGATGGGAGACTTCCTGTAGCCTACCTGGAATATTTAGGGAAGGGTAAAGAAGGAGTAAAGAATATGCCTCTGCGAACTCCTTCAAAGTAAAGTTAAAGCTTGTCTCTGATCAGATTAAGACGTTTGCAAAGTTCCTCACCATAGCTATTGACTGAGGAGTTACCCAGGGTCCCTATCCTTTGAGTCATTCTAACTGAATTAGCTATGATTCCTGGGGAAAGCAAGTGATGTGGATAATAATTAAAAAAAAATCTTTTTACTGTGGAAATGAATATAAACAGAAGCCGGGCCTTCAAACTGTCAGTCAAAAGTTTGCAAAGTAGTTAATCCTGTTTGGGTGGGAGCTGCCGTTTCCAGGCCTCATTCAAGTATACTAGTCGTTTGTAGTTGATGATCAAGAGAACAAAGTTCAGCAAGTATGTGATAACACAGACTACGCAGAATTCCTTCAGCACAAAGTACAGAATATAAGACAGGTACAAAGATCCTATTACTGACACTATGGAGGACATCATGAGGACCAGCGCTGCTACTGCACTTGCTGTCATACCTAGAAGAAGAAGAAGAAGACAAACAGTTAGTGTGGTGGCTTTCTTTGGTTACAAGCCATTATCTATCAACAAGAATTTAGGTCAAGGGGTTAGAAGAGCAAAATGTGGTCAAACCTGCCAGGTACCATTTCAAAGTCTTGTCAACCAAGGAGGAGGTTTCTCCTCAACTCAAAGGCTTAAGAACAAATTAACAAAAGGCTGTTCACTGCATGCTGATGTGAAGGAAACAAGCAATGCCTTTTTTCACAGAATGATAAAACTGGCAAGGACTGGACCTTGCCTCATGCCAGAATCCAATATGTGGCATTCCAAAACAATGACTGTCCGGTCTCCACATGAGCACATCCATTGAAAAGGAGCCCACCAGTTCTCTGGGTAGCTGATTCCGCTAGTAAAGTATTTCTAAAATGCTGCAAACACCTACAAAATCTAATTTATGGATAATTGTTAAAATACAGCAAAGTTCACTAACTGAGGAGCAGAATTTATGAGAAATGTAGATACATGCATGAGGTTTATTGCTGCTCATAATCCTGATTAAATGGCATTTCCAAATTTAGAGGCAGAATGCCTCTACTTTTCTGTTGCTAAAATGGAAGAGAATAGGGTCCTCATGCCCTGATCGTGGACTTTCCCAGGCCCATCTGACTGACCACTGTAGAAAACAATCTACTCACTTAGAAGAATCAATGCTTTGGATCCAGCACTTATGACTGATGGCTAGCATCAGAAATGCCAAGCAAGCTGTTATCCATCTCTCCCACCACCTTAAAAATACAGTACATGTTCCTTATTTCAACAAATAAAATCCCAATTATTCAGGAGTTTCAAGATTGTATGATAACTTAAGGTATTCATTAGTTTATGTTAGCAGACACATTAAATACAGTCTAAAAGAAAAAGAGCCAGGATTCTCAGCCCACTGATATTAAGAACTGAAGAAACATACAGCAGCTCGCCTTGCTCTTTTTGCAATTAACATTAATATAATGTTGTGTGGGCATTAACCATGACACACAATTAACTGCAATTCAAATCTCAGTTTGCAAAACCTTACCTTGCAGTTAATTTTGTGAAGCATTAATATTTCCCAAGTTTATTTGAGGGGGGGGGGGAGAGAAGGGGTGAGTTTGCAGGCTGGAGAAGCAGCACAAAACTGGGGACAGGAGAGGAAGAAGACTGCATGAGACCTTGGAGTGGTTCCACATTCTCTTAACTGTCCCCAGGAAATGAAGCAACATTATGACTGGGCTCACAAAATGCAATTAATCCATTAAGCATTAAATTAAATTAATAAAATAAAATAAAAATGTAAGTCATGCAGAGTCACCATATAGGGCAGGTGGGCAACATAATTATTAAATGAATTATTAAATGAATAAAATTACATCTGCTCAGTCACGAAATACATCTGCCCCTCTTTGAAGATCCAAAAGTTACTTTTATAACAAAACTAAAAACTGGTCAAGAGGTTGAAGCAGAAGATTAGGACTCTTGCGGGAAATTCATACACACTCACTGCGGGTACAGCTCCGTGTCTCAGGTGAAGAAGACGCATAAGACATCCCTATATTGTTTTACACAGCAACAATGTCATGCATGGCATTTTTCTATGGCATGCAAATAAGAGAATGGATCCCACAACCTGAAGTCTTGATAGTTGGGAGAGCAGAAGAGGGGGAGCGGGAGGATGAAAGGGGCAAGGGCAGACAGGGGCGAACAGGAGCAGACACTGTTACACACACCTGCAAATACACTCACAAAAAACAGTATTGTGTATAATGCAGCATGATTACCTGTGAATAATCATTTAAAATCTAATTATTAAGGGTTTTTTGGGGGGGAAAGGGGTTTATTTTTATTAGAATTTTTGAATCTAGTTGTTTGGATTTTAGAATCTAGTTGTTCTTTGCCATCATCCACAAGCAACTAAAGCAGTGGGTATTTGCAAAAGTCTGGCCTGGATTTAAAGGAAGGAGTAGGCACTTCATGGAGAAGATTGGGAAGGGAATTCTAGCTATCACAGATAGCAGAAGGAGGTAAAGAGGAATCTGATTATCAGCCCCAGTTCTCTAATGTTGATTCCCCACCCACCCAAAAAAACCCACACCCTGCTATGAAATTCCTGGGAATTAGCAAGTTTTTCCAGCCTTGCTCTAGGATCTGCAGGCACTGCTGAAAGGACTGTGAACGTAACTTAGACATCACATTTGTCAGGCAGGCATGAATTAAATGGGAGATTAGTGAAGCACATGCTACAATTGTTAGCACTCAATACTATTATACAGGATTTTGATTACTAGACTGAAATAATCACACACAAAAAAAATTATATCCTACTCATGCCTAGAAGAGCAAAAAAAATAAGGAAGATATAGGCAGGGGTGAGAGATGGTAGTCCGCTACTTACCAAGCAACATTTGTAGTATATAGAATACAAGACCAAAAACGCTGTTTGGTTGATTTATTGCACTGTCTTTTCCAAAAATGGAGCCTAGTAGGCCAAATCCTCGACCCCATCTGAAAGAAAATAGTCCATTAAGTCTTAAGTGGTAAGCACTTGCTTTAATAAAAATACAGATCTATACACACAATGCACTTATGTACCCCCATTTGCTATGGACAGGTCGGGCAATAAATATATAGCATTATTGGATGGATGGTGTTCCCTGATATTGAACAACATTCAGATTATGCTAAATCTTGATTACAAGCCGTGGCTTAACAAACAATCCACAATATATAATACAACACAATAATAAACTATATTTATTAAAGCTACATTAAAAAATGATTAAAGTGACTAAAACTTGCTAATCTAAAACAAAGCACACATGCTAGTGTGATGCGTGAGCCCTAATCCATCACAAACAAGATGCTACCCATTACCCAACTAAGCACTATCACTAATGTGAATCCATCACCACCAATGCAAAGCAGAAAAAAAAATCTATGTAAATTTCATTTCAAATAGTAACTATCACTGTTACTCAGGATAGTAAGGGGTTTTTGTTGTTGATTTTTGTTTTGGTTTGATTTGGGTTTTTTTGCCTTCAAGTCAGGGCTGACTTAGGGATTATGTAGTCTCTGTGTTTTTTCTTTTTTCTTTTTTAAAGAGTTCAGAAGTATTTTGCCCTTGCCCTTCCTATGGCTGAGAGAGAGTGATTGACCCGAAGTCATCCCGTTGGCTTTGTGTTTAAGGTGGGACTAGAACTCACAGTCTCCCAGTTTCTAGCCGGAGTGCCTTAACCACTACACCAAACTGACTTTCAGTAATGAACCATGGTGCTTAAAATAAAATTTAAAATGCGTGGCTGTAGAATACTTTTCTCTTTCTATCATAGTATTTCCTATACCCGTGATGGCGAACCTATGGCACGTGTTCTGGAAGTGGCACGCAGAGCCATTTCTGCTGGCACATGAGTCGCCCGGAATAGATCCACTGCACATGTGTGGGGGCGGGGCGTGCGCGGGAGACACGTGTGCATGCAAAGGGGGCAAGGGGCGTGCAGGTGGGTCGCACACACGGCGCAATGTGCACAGGAGGGCATGCCCATGTGCAGGGGGTGTCATGCGTGCATTGAATTATGGGTGCACTTTCGGCACGCAACGATGAAAAGGTCCTATACCCATGCAGTAAACAGACTCATAAACAGCCTCTGTGTGCTGTGTTGTGCTCCTGGGTTGTCTCACAATAGTAATCACACTGCAAACACTCTGACAGAACTCCATATGTGACTCAGCTGGCATTCCCACCCCCAGGATTTAAGCCCAGGAAGCTTAAATCAGAATACAGTTGAAAAGCAATAATCTGCAGAACTGAATACAGAAGTGAATGAATCATCTGCTTATATCAGCCTGAACCCTGTTAAAGGTATGACTAACTTCCACATAGGCTAAGAACATTCCTGAAACCTAGAGCCAAATGGGTGGGGAAGATATGGACTGAATGTAGGTGTACCTGTTTTTAATGCGGAAGGCATCAGGTATTTTAAAAGTGTTATCACAATTTTAAAAAAAAGAGAAATACAGAAAAATATGCAAAGAGAAAAGTGTAGAATCCAATGATTAAATAACAGATAAAGAATCCTAAGCATTAATATACAAAATTAATATAAATCACCTACATATATTTAAGCATACAATAACATCATATCAAATTGTGCAAAGAATCGAGTCCTTTTCTCCTAAGATACTTTTCTAAGAAAGAACTGGGTTTAAGTCTTAGCATTTCAATTGAAATAGGGCTTAAGGAATGCTGCATTTTAGGGGCCTCAGGATCCTTATGTGAAGAGATTTGCCCACTTTTAAGGCAATTGGAGATTCTCAGTAAAAAGGATATTTAGGGTATAATATAAGGATATTTTGAATACTGTACATTCGGAATCAGTATACAAAAACTGCTATCTTTTCAGAGACTAGAAAAACCAATTAAATACTCCCAAAACTATGTTCCATCACACCTCTAGATTAAGAAGTACATATCTGTTGTGGGGGAAACCAGTTAGACTGGTAATTTTTAACTAATTTCTAACTGGAATTGTTTTCAATGAATGAAAAGGGGCAACGAGAAAAGGCAAATTACTTCAAGAAGTTTGCATTACTGGTTAATTCAGTTATCACATTCATAGCCTACACTGCATGAATGAGTCTTACGATACCTGAGTCCTAAAACATGAGGCTTGTGACCCAAATCAATGAACCTTTTTAAGAAATGCACAAATACAGGCAACTTGGCATTAAATCATGAACTGGATGTGCAATATATACACCCATGTAAAATATAATCCACAGACTGTTGGCATGAGAGTTTGGCTGCTCAAGACAACAATGCAAAATGCTACACCTTGCTGAGCCCACACTATCTTCTGCTTAAGAACAGAATATTAATATTGATTTTTAAATTAGTGCAACTTTTCAGAACAGCTGGGGACAACCATTAGTAAGCAACTGCCAAACACAAAATATAAGTCAGATTGCTTGTTGGTAAACAGCTTTCATCTGACTAAAAATGTACACAGTAAAATAACTGTACCACCCATCTATTCTCTGCTCTCTTCCGCCCCATCCTAGGAATTAAAAAGATGCTAGTGAAGTAACACATGTTTTATGTACACTGCTCAAAAAAATAAAGGGAACACAAAAATAAGACACCCTAGATCTGAATGAATGAAATATTCTTATTAAAAACTTCATTCATTGCATAGTTGAATGTGCTGGCAACACAATCACACAAAAATTATCAATGGAAATCAAATTTAGCAACCCATGGAGGTCAGGATTTGGAGTTACACTCAAAATTAAAGTGGAAAAAAACACTACAAGCTGATCCAACTTTGATGTAATGTCCTTAAAACAAGTCAAAATGAGGCTCAGTAGTGTGTGTGGCCTCCACGTGCCTGTATGACTTTCCTACAACGCCTGGGCATGCTCCTAATGAGGTGGCAGATGATCTCCTGAGGGATCTCCTCCCACACCTGGACTAAAGCATCCCCCAACTCCTGCAACGTCGTGTTGGTGGATGGAGCGAGACATGATGTCGCAGATGTGCTCAATTGGATTCAGGTCTGGGGAACAGGCGGGCCAGTCCATAGCATCAATGCCTTCATCTTGCAGGAACTACTGACACACTCCAGCCACATGAGGTCTAGCATTGTCGCGCATTAGGAGGAACCCAGGGCCAACCGCACCAGCATATGGTCTCACAAGGGGTCTGAGGATCTCATCTCGGTACCTAATGGCAGTCAGGCTACCTCTGGTGAGCACATGGAGGGCTGTGCGGCCCCCTAAAGAAATGCCACTCCATACCATTACTGACCCACTGCCAAACTGGTCATGCTGGAGGATGTTGCAGGCAGCAGAATGTTCTCCATGGCGTCTCCAGACTCTGTCACATCTGTCACATGTGCTCAGTGTGAACTGCTTTCATCTGTGAAGAGCACAGAGCGCCAATGGCGAATTTGCCAATCTTGGTGTTCTCCGGCAAATGCCAAACGTCCTGCATGGTGTTGGGCTGTAAGCACAACCCCCACCTGTGGACGTCGGGCCCTCATACCACCCTCATGGAGTCTGTTTCTGACTGTTTGAGCAGCCACATGCTCATTTGTGGCCCGCTGGAGGTCATTTTGCACAGCTCTGGCAGTGCTCTTCCTGTCCCTCCTTGCACAAAGGTGGAGGTAGCGGTCCTGATGCTGGGTTGTTGCTCTCCTATGGCCTCCTCCATGTCTCCTGATGTACTGGCCTGTCTCCTGGTAGCGCCTCCATGCTCTGGCCACTATGCTGACAGACACAGCAACACAGCAAACCTTCTTGCCACAGCTCACATTGATGTGCCATCCTGGATCAGCTGCACTACCTGAGCCACTTGTGTGGGTTGTAGACTCCATCTCATGCTATCACTAGAGTGAAAGCAGCGCCAGCATTCAAAAGTGACCAAACCATCAGCCAGAAACCACTCCTTTATTGGGGATGTCTTGCTAACTGCCCATGCTTTCCACCTGTTGTCTATTCCATTTGCACAACAGCATGTGAAATTGATTGTCAATCAGTGTTGCTACCTAAGTAGACAGTTTGATTTCACAGAAGTGTGATTGACTTGGAGTTACATTATGTTGTTTAAGTGTTCCCTTTATTTTTTTGAGCAGTGTATAAGAGATATGCTTTGAACCTGGCATCTCCAAGGAGAACAATTGCACATGGGGGGAATAGATGGTACATTGAATAGGGACACTGTTTAGCTGCGCAGAATGGATTGCAGTAATGTGGCTAATGAATTCATTAGTGTTAGCTTAGCTTAGCCATTTGGGGGTGATTCAATAAATCATGATTAAATAACACACGACTCAAATAGTACTATGGTCATACTCAATACAAAATTTCAGGAGGATAGTAGCCTTACAAAAGGCTGGGCAGAGAATACTGAGTGGAGAGATCCAGTTGTCAAATATATGATAAGGCAAATTCTATACTTATATAATGTATTTGACATATATTACATATCTTTTCTATTTAGTTACATTTATACATTGCCTGACTCCCAGAAACAAGAGGCAGTTCATAAGTAAAAAGGCAAAAAACAACAACAGTAAAAATAAGGAAAAAGATGACAAAAGATGCAGTAACAAAGCACCCCCATTCCATGAAGGGGCTTCCCCTAGCCAAAGGCCTTCTGAAACACAAGCAGTTTGGGGCCACCTGGATATTTGGGGGACCTCACTCCAAAGAGTAGGAATTAGATGTGGTCATATTTATATAAACCACCTATCTATCTTGATATTGTTCATCGGTCAAACTCAAAGAAAATTCATGGATATTATTCAAGAGAGCAAATTAATTGCCTTAAGACCACTAAGTAATTTTTTTTAAAACAAAAGCTTCTGTTTCAGGTCAAATCATGTTAACACAAACATTTTATCGTACCGATAATGGATTGATTTAACATCTAAGTGAAATTTTCCCAATGGTTTAGGCACATTAAATTAAAGTCTTGTGGTTTGATTTCTGAGTAGGCCCTTGTGATTGAATTGTGAAAGGGGTTATATGCATTAATAGAGATAGCAATGCTCTCAACAGCTTTCATTGTCCGTGGTAAAAAAAAAAATGGAGTTGAAGTGAAGAATTGTACTGAAATGTCAACTTCTGGTCCAAAAAACCTCACATCATCATCATTTGAGTCCAATTCTTTTATGCGAACTTCCAGGAAGATGGCAATTGCCAATTAATAATGCCTTTCCACACTTCTGCCTGGGTAAGTTAATCAGGAATAGAAATCAGTTTATGAATGTAAACTGGGTGTAACAACCACTGTTAAAATATTTTTCTCTATTTGAATGTATTTTAATAAATTTTTATATTTTTTTTAACAGTTGAATTACAAGAGAATTTCTATTTAAACGGTAGGTTTATGGAGAGCAAAAACATATCCAAAATTTGGAGAAAGGAGCAGACATTCAGCAGAACAAAGAGCGTTCTGAATTAGAAAAATACTATTTGATGAAATAAGCAAATGAGTTTCCTGGTTTGTTTGTTTGTTTTTTGAACAGCCTGCCTCAACATTACGACCACTGGATGTGTTTGGGCTGCACTATTTTGTCAATACCAAATAGTGTTCCAGATGTTTTGGGATTGCACCCAAGGAACCCCTTACTATTGGTACTATTTTTGTTTTCTTTTGCCATATCCACAATCCAGACTTTTGGGTTTTTGTTTTTTTTTACTAATAATTGCTAATGGCAGGTGCTTGTTTGAATTCTAAACTCCCAGAGAACATTAGCTTCATCAATTTCTATTTCTTTCTATTATTTTGTGGTCCCACCAAGTTCTTGCTTGCAGGCAAATGGTATTTCTTGCAAATATTCCAAGGAAGCATTGTTGCTACTTTGTCACACTGTTGTTCCTAGTCAGTCTGCGCAATATTTTTCCAGCAGCTAATTAGCTGGTCCACTGATTCTTCCACTTTTTATTCTTGTCTTTGCATCAGGGTTGACTCCTGATGACAGCCTGGAAAATCCCTGCAATTTTCTTGGCAAAATTTTGAAAGTGGCTTGCCATTGTTTTCTTCCTATGGCTGAGAGAAAGTGACTGCCCAAGGTTATCCAACTGGTTTTGTGCCCAAGGCAGGACTAAAACTCACAATCTTCCAGTTCCTAGAGTGTTGACATAACCACCAACAAAATTACCATTATTCCTACTGTCAGAGGGGCAAGACATTACACTCAAGCATTCTTCATCATGCCCAAATACACATTTAATTGAGAGACCCCTACCAATTGCCATCAGCAGCCATGAAATCATGAAAGGAAGCAGCAGCAGCCTTTCCACTTAATTAGACCCAATCCTTTCATTACTACATGTGGAACTAGTAACCAAGAACTAGTAACCACTTACTTTTTTCCTCTGACTTCTGTTTTCCTTCTGTATTGTCCCTTTCTGATCATAAGCTGCAGCCAACAACTTTTGGATTTCTGATCATGGTACCAAATATTTGGAAGCTTTTTAAAATTGAATTGTTGGGCCATTAGTAATATCTAAACAGAACAACAGATCCACAGGCACGTGGACTAGAAACCAACAAGGCTAGCAGTAACTTAAGGACAAATGAAACAATTGGGAAAGGGCTGTTCTGGATTTGCAAGGCAAGGCTGGCATTATTTTCTTTCAAGGCATAGCAAACATGAAAAGTACCATATTTTTGGACTATAAGATGCTCCAGACTATAAGATGCACCTAACTTTTGGAGAGGTAAACAAGAAAAAAAAAATCTGCCTCTGCCTCCCAGCAATTTCCCTCCTTGCAGCAAACAGCAAACAGCCTTGACAACTTCAGCACAGCCTGATTTAGCATGAGCAAGCTGACTGATGGTTAGATCAGCCTCCCGGAATACAGACGACCAGCTGTTCCAGGCTGCGGGGATTGCTGCCATCCATCGCCACCACTGCCAATCACTGTCTATCGCCACCTCCGTGCACTCCATTTTTGGCTCATTCTAGGTAGCTCTGATGCCTGGAATGGGCTGAAAACGAGACATGCGGAGGCCAAAAACGGGATGTGCAGAAATCAGCTGTTTGCTGCAAGGAGGCAAATTGCTGGGATGCAGAGGTCAAAGGGTGGAGGTGGGTGGGGCTTCGGTAACATTCGCTCTATAAGACGCAGACATCTCCACCCATATTTTTTTTTGGGGGGGGGGGGTGCGTCTTATAGTGTGAAAAATACGGTAATTACAAGTAGTCCTTGATTACAACAGTTCATTTAGTTAGTGACTGTTCAAAGTTACAATGGCACTGAAAAAAGTGACATGACCGATTTTCACAGTTACAACCTACACACCATCCCTATGATCATGTGCTCAAAACTCAGATGCTTGGCCACTGGTTCATATTTATGACCACTGCAGCATCCCAAGGTCATGTGAACCCTTTTTCAATCTTCTGACAAGCAAAATCAATGGGGAAGTCAGATTCACTTAACAATCAAGTTATTAACTTATCAACTGCAGTGATTCACTTAACAACTTTGGCAAGAAATGTCATAAAATGGGACAAAACTCACTTTAATGTCTCACTTAACCACATATGGCTCAATTGTGGCCATATGTTGAGGACTATCTGTTCTATATGCATACGAGGTGTCTGCAGTTCTGTTAAAAATGTACAGTCTTTGCATGTTTCAAGGGAACTCAGAACCAAGTATTCCTACTCCTATGAAATTTAATGACACACATTAATGCTACTTAATTTCTAGAAAGAAAGGAAGAAACCAGGACTTGCTCTGTCTTTGTCCAAGATCTAATCTCCTACAAGCCTAATAATGCAGGGGGGACGTGTCTTTCCCTGCTAATTTGTTTCCCGAGAAGGAACTTCTTTTTCATTGAAGAAGAATATCAGGTGTGCAACGTAGACGAGCGAACTCTGACACTGAGCAAACAAATTCTTGCCCTGCTCCTTTTTCTCAATGCAAAGAAAGCAAATACAGTGGCAGAAAAGATGAAGCACAACAAAAAGCTGTTCTTGATTCTAAACATTGGTTCTTTAAACTTTCCCCAGATTTATTACTAATACATGGTCTGTAAAAAAATTAATGTAGTCCTCCAGCTAAAGTGGTTCACTAGTGCTGCTCTCATCATTTCTGTAGTCACCTTATATGATTGACATTCCTTTATTTTACTTAGTTTTTCTGACTAGACCCCAGCCCAGGGGTGTCCAAACTTTTTGCAAGGAGGGCCAGATTTGGTACGGTGAAAATGTGTGGGGGCTGACCATTCAGCCTGACATTCACAGGAACTGCTGTACAGTGAAGGAAAAAACACCAGCTGGCGGGGATGAACGACAGGCTGAGCTGGCAGGGAGAAGAGGCTGCAGGCCGCTCAAAATTTGAAAACAGGCCACAATTGGCCCCCGAGCCGGACTTTGGACATGCCTGCTCTAGCCTGAGGTTATTCTGATTTTGAATTGACCCTTTAGATTTGATATCCTACTCTCCAACCCAGCTAACTATGATAGCCATCACTAATTGTTAATTAAAACTGATGTATATTGGGTGAAATCTAATCAAACCAGAACATGGCAGAGATTCTCTAAGAGAAAAGCAAAGAGAGGTCAGTCTCATTGGGAAATCTTGATTGGCCAACTAGAAATAGGGGTCAAAGACTCTCACTGTATCTTATTAGGCAATTTAGCTCTGAATGTAACAGAAAAGATAGTATCACCTGAAAAGATATTGTATTGTCAGAGAAGCATTTGGGGGAAGGGAAATGATAAGTCAAATAGCAAGGATTCTATTACAAAAATGGATTTAATCTATCTTTTTCATAATACATATACACAGAAAAAAATCACTGGCTGCTTTCAGCAATTACCAACACAACCTGAAAAGAACATAATTTGGTTCTGAACCTAAAAATACCCAACCCAATATCCAGCACTTAAAGCAGTGGCAAAAATATTTTTTCCAATTTTAAGTCAACAAATGTAAACAATGTAAAGTTGAGGCTATTGCTTTGAATTGAAAAAATAACTTTTAATGTAATTTTGTTTGAGATCTTGCAAGTATTATAAATCTGCCATCTACAAAAACTGTTCTCCACTAAGCTAAAGTAGACTGAACATTACTGGATTTATAAATAGTTGTGTGAATACTGTAAAAATTACATGATTACAAGTACACAGTAGTATGGAACACACAAAACAGTAAAACTAATCTCTCTACTTGCAAAATATTATCCAACCTAAACAGCAAGTCAATCTTCTGAAAAAACAATATTACCAATGATAGGCATTAACAAATGCAGTGGTATGCAATAATATTTTGACCCTTATTTTTAATACAGAATTTGGAAAATACCTGCATAACAAAACTGAGAACTCCTTTTATTCCTGAGAGTAAACTTAAACTTCACCAGGCAATATCTAACAATGTCTAAGATTGTCAGCAAATGTCCAACTTGAGCTTCTTTCAACACTTTCAACACTTCAGTTCAAGACACAAAGTATTTACTGTTAAGTGATAAACATTTTCGGAGCAGGAACATCTATCTAGTCATAATAAAATACATGCTTTGCACAAATGCACTTCATTTGACAGGAACCTTCTTTACTATTTGCTATTACTATTTACAACAGGCTTAGTGTCAACTCATAAAATATTCCTGTGGTTGGAATCCTGACACTTAGGATAAGAAACCTTTACTCAGCATTTGGCCCCAAATGTTTCCATACCAACACTCTACTGAAATTCTGCTAGTAAGCAATTAGTATACTCATACTTTAGAGACACCTACAGGCATTGTTGAATTTAGTCTTCCTCCACATACACCTGACTTTTCTAAATGTTTCCTTTCCTTAATTTCTACAAACTACCCACTCAGTTCATTCAGCGAGGGTCGGCAGACATCATCAGATAAAAACTTATCACAAGCTTTCGATTCTTGAAACCTACACAGTACACAGCCAAAGTAAAAATAGTTCAGGTTCACACCCACATTAGTGTTGCAGCCTCGCCCCATTCTTTCAATTCTCTGTTTCAGTCCACTCAACAACCACATACTCTCCTTCAAGCATGTCCAGGCACTAAGCGTAAAATCAATTTATCAACACTGATTAGCAACCTACCCTGGAGACAACATTTAACATGCTAAAGTAATGGAAAGGTCCTAATTCGGTGTTCTGAGCTTTCTTTCATGGAGCTGTTCCATTTAATTCAGTTGTAAAGTCTTGAAGCTCCCTAAAAAGTCACTCACAAGATATAAACAGGAAATGATTGGCAATTACAATAGGTTTCACAGACCTGCCATTATCAAATAAGTTTGATAAATGGACTTCTCATTAAAACCAATTTTTCTTAGTAAATTAGTAACTAGTAGTAATGCTAGTAATATTAACACTGCTTAACTAACCTAGTTGGTATGTTACAGTGTTTTGCTCTGATTTGCAATGGTGCTAAGCTTTTTTATCTCATTACTTTTTAATGTTTCCCTTCTCCTTTTTCTTTCCTTTCTTGTTAATTAAAAGCAACATTCATCATTTTGATCTGAAGGAAACTGATCCAGAAAAACAATCAATACCCTTTGCATCTTTAGCTATGGTTAACAGCTCTGTAACAGAAGCCAACATGATTAACAAGGGAGACTTTAGGAAAAGAAATTAATATTGGGAACGATTTATTTCTGCGATTAGTGAATAAGTTTTCAATCGCGGAAGGGTTTTAGGCAAAGCCTCAGGGCTGAGGAAATACCCCCCCAAAACTTGAGGGACTAGTGAATTTGAATCAGAATCATTTTGGAGAAAGGATGAGCAACTCTACAAACACTCAGCAGCTCTCCTAACTTTCGCACAATCACGGCTAGCCAACGGAGCAAATCCCAAACAGTTCCTGGAGGCTTCAGCCTCAACCCCCCACCCGTATTCTCCCGCTTGCTTGACCTGGAGGAGATGGCAGAGGAGCACCGGACACGCTCGCTGAGGTCACAGAGTGCCTGGTATTGGAGGTCGCGACCCTTCTCACGCTCCAGATGGCAGGCGTAGAGCGAAAGAATAATCCCGGCCAGACACACGACGTAGCGGGCCACCCGCTCCCAGCGCGGCACCGAGACTCGCAGCAGGACGGGCGCCGCCATCTTAGCCCAGCCCTCGCTTAGGCGGACCCGGTAGAAGACTCCCCAACCTTGTGCGCGCGCAGGGCACGCCACACCACGCCGAAATGCGGAGGGGGCGCACCGCTCGTTTATTGGCTCGCCGCCGTAAGGAAAACCACGCCCACTTTCTCCTGCCATCGGCTGCTTGCCGGGCCATGGGTGTTTCTCCTTTTTTTCCCTGTTCCGAGCAGAACGTGGCGCTTTCCGTCGTAACAGAGGCGAAACCGGCTGACCAATCATTCGCGAGCGCGGGAGGCAACCCCGCCCACCTGCCTCTTAAGAATTAACGGCATCGCGAGACTTGCAGTTTGAAACAAGGAATGGGAGTGTTGTATCGTCGTCTGGGTTTGTTCCTTGCTCTCTCACAAGCTGCGATTTATTGTGTTAAGATTGCAACACACAATAGCTCAGCTGCTCAACTATGGCTTATTGAATAAACGAACTAGCTGAATCAAATGCATTGCAGTAGGTCAGAACTGGAGATTTCAAACTCCTTTCCCAGAAGTGCTCTGGCAGTGCACATCCTAGCCCTGCTTCCGACCTGGAGTGTGATTTTATAGTTTGTTAGAGCACCAGGCTAGAAACTAGGAGACTGTGAGTTATAATCCTGCTTTTGGCATGAAAGGTTCTGCTGGGAAACTGGGTCACTCTCCCATTCTCTCTCTCAGCCCAAGCCACCTCACAGGGTTGTTGTAGAGCAGGGGTGTCCAACCTTGGCAACTTTAAGACTTGTGGACTTCACAAGTTGAAGTCCACAAGTCTTAAAGTTGCCAAGGTTGGACACCCCTGTTGTAGAGAGAATAGATGGATAACTATAATAGATAACTAAAAAGTGTTAGTTATGTTCACTGCTGTGAGTTATTTATAAAAATACTATAAAAGGTGGGATATAAATAAAGTACCATTCATTCCAAAGGAAGAAAAAGAGCAGCTCGCTCATTTTCTCTCAGAATTCTCTTGCACTGTTTTCAAAAATATCCTGTTTTGCAGAAAGGGAGAGATTTGGACACTAACTTTTGTAATCTGTGAAAGGGTTGAAAGGGCATCATGTAGAAGGCGGAACCAACTTGTTTTGGTAGGACAAGAAACAAGGGTTTAAATAATAAAGTAGATTTTGGTGAGTCGTCAGGAAAAAAAATCAGCAATGGTACAGAGTGCCTTGCGGGGGTGCTAGAAGTGTTAAAACACAGGCTCGATGGCCATCTGTACCATTGTTCTATGTGCTTTAAGCAGGAGATAGCTTGTCAACTAATTAATGAGGAAACATGGAGGTAAAATTTGTGACTAGAACTTGAATAACAGCCTTATTTGTGCCAAACAAAGATGATTCTGCTGATAATTTCCAGGACACCTAGTGAAAAGTATTCACCAAGGGCTTCTCTGTATTGTTTTGGCTTGTCTTTGTATTGTACATTTTTATGTACACAATTCTACACAAGGAACAAAACCCCAAGGTCTTGTTTGTAGAGTAACAGACTTTTCAATATTTACCTGAAAGTTTTTATTTTTAAAAAAATTAAAAATGCACTTCTTTCTCATTTGCAATTAATGACTCCCATATAGAATGAAAATTTGAATTGTAATGATACTTTAAACAGACTTAAATTAACAGCACAAATCATAAATATTTTCATCTTCTTTATAGAAGAACTTTAGGAAGTTTAAGATGTGTGGACTTCAGCTCCCAGAATTCCAGGAGTTGAAATCTACACTTCTTAAAAGTTGCCAAAGTTGGTCCTCAAGTTTACAGCAGTTGATTTAGAGACTGTTCAAAGTTACAACAGCACTGAAAAAATTATGACCAGTTTTCGTACTTATGATCACTGCAGCATCCTGATGGTCACATGAAAATTCAACCGCTTGGCAACTGACTCATATTTATGACACTTGCAGGGTCCTGGGGTCATGTGTTCTTCTGACAAGTCAGCAGGGATGTCAGATTAACTTAAGGACCATGTTAACTAACAACTGCAATGATTCACTTAATAACTATGGCAGAAAGGTCGGCTAAAATCACTTAGCAACAGAAATTTTGGGGTCAATTCTGGTCCTAAGTTGAGGACTACCTGTATTGTAGATGATAGATTTGCAGGTCTCCCAGTTTTTAACCTCAGAACTGCGTCACCACGGCAACTCCGAGAGCAGGAGAAAGGTGCAGCATTAAGATCCGGCTTTGTGACGCAAGCGGGAAGGACCCGCCTCGGCCGCGTCTATAATGACTGGACTGAAGCGGGACAGCAAACATTTCGGGGCGGAAGGCGAAGCCCAGGCGCCGCCATGCGAAGCGGACGGAGCGGCTCAAGGGCGTCCGTAGTACCGGCGCCATCTTCTGGGTCAGAGGACTCGGAGTGGGAGGAGGAGCGCGTGGCGCGGCTGCGGGAGCGGGCGTGGCGCGATGGCCCGCGGGGTCCCGGATCCGGCGGGAAGGGCCGCAGCCGCCGCTCCAGGGAACAGCGCACCAATTGGCGCGTCCCGGCCGGTCACGAACGGAAGATCACCGCCAAGATTCGCGCTAGCTTAGCTAAACGTCGCCTCCAGCAGCGTCCGGGGAGAGGACCTAGATCTGCCCCGCTGCAACCCAGAAAACGCGCAGAAGCCAACGCTAAGGTGTGGGGCTTTGCTGGCGGATCGAACGAGCATCGTCCCGCTCTCAGCCTTCCCCGATCTGGGAGCCTTTCAGATGAGCTATACTGTCTGCCTTCCCCAGGCTGCACGGCTGATAGTCACGGGAATAAGACTGCCCCCACCCCCCCAGCAATAGAACTTATACACGGTTTTATAGTGCTTTACAGCCCTCTCTAAGCGGTTTACAGAGTCAGCATATTGCCCCCAACGAGCATGGTGGGATTTGAACTGTATTTTAATTGTTAATTTGAACTGTGTATTAATTATAGGCAGCTGGCTGCAGAAATAGCTTGCAATACAGCCCTCTAACCACTGCGCCACAGAGGCTCCTTAATTATATACCTGCCCCCTTTGTATTCTTTGCGTTCCCCTGCCATTTCGAGGGGAATAGAATTGTAGAATCACTCAAGGCAAGAGCCCTATATTATCCCAGGCAAATAGTTGTGTCAGGTCTATTTTGGAAAAACCTCCAGTGATGAAGCAATGATTGGGAAAATAATAAGGGAGCTTTGACTGTATTTATAATAGATATGCTGCCCGAAGCCCTGTTCTCATCTTCCCCAGTATTTCTGATCTCTCCAAAATACACTTTGAGTGTCTTTCCCTTTCTTTTGGCAATACATATACAGTACATTCCACTTCAGTCTTAAAGGACCCACAATGTAGATCAGTGTTTCACAGCTTTCCCCATTACCTGGTTGGGGAATTCTGGGAGCCAAAGTCCACACCTCTCAAATTTGCTACGTTGAAAAACACTGATACAGATTTTCCTTCTTCATATGAGTTCCAACCAGTCCTAATTCTCTAGCAGGTGGCTTCCTGGTAAAATTAGGAAGTTGTTACTTGATAAATGCATGTGCTTTTCAGTGTTTTACAAAATACATTAGTACTATTAAGCTCTTCCTAGTACAGTTCTGGAGATGTTTTCATTTTCTTGCTCATCTCATTTTGATACCATTAAAAGAGGATAGAGTCTAAAATATCCCTTGTGAACTATACTGCTGGTACAATCGGCCTTCAGGAGTCTTTCATACAGTGAAACCTTTTTAAATTCGAAAACCAGCTCTTTGGTTGTTCAAGATTGGAATGTTTTCCTAAGTAAATAGGGATCCTGCCAAATAATGAAAACATCTAATTTCCATGTTTTCACATAGAGGAATAAAATGCCCTATGCAGATACGCCCTTTGTAGGCCAAAATGAAAAGTTGCCTTCCCCTGCTGTTGTATTTCTCATTCCTGCTCCTTTTGGTTCTATAGATGCAGTCAAATAATTATTTAACTGCACATAAATTCATAGTCTTATCTTGAATGGGTACCCTCAACGGCTCCAATAAATGCATTATTTCACCAAGGCAGTAGATCTTGCTTCCACAGGTCTATTGCTACCAACTCTGGGCAAGGTTGGGTTGCAGATTCAAGGCATCTTTTGTTTCTTTTTTTTTCAGACTCCAGAAATGGTCACCTGCTGAGCATCTTTTCTCACAATCTGACTGCAGCTACTCTGTAGCTGAAGAACCTCTCTTCAGTGTATGCTGCTGTGTTTCAGAGTCTCTGTCCACTTCAGTTCCCTGTTGTGTTACCTAGAAACCATTTCTTCTCAATAACACCAAATCTGGGCACTTCTGTTCCACTCTTAGCATGATTATATATTTTCCATTTTTATCTGTGAGATAACAGATTACTCAGGTGTCTTCAGATCACGCTTTGAAAATCATTGCTCTAGGAAAAAATAGCTGTTCTTGATATACCTGAGTGAAGAATTGAATGATTGGACGAATTGTTGCCTTTAAAACTTAGGCACACACGTTGGTTTGGAACTGAAAAGAACCTGGTCCCTGAATTTAGGAGAGAGATA
Organism: Pseudonaja textilis; assembly: GCF_049901715.1. Taxonomy (NCBI): domain Eukaryota; kingdom Metazoa; phylum Chordata; class Lepidosauria; order Squamata; family Elapidae; genus Pseudonaja; species Pseudonaja textilis. The sequence goes on from NC_141990.1 coordinate 20,865,819, forward strand.
CTATTTTTTGTACAGTTACTTACCCCCACGCCCAGTATGAATCCCAAGTACTTCATGCAAAATGAAAGAAGGTTATTAAGGCAGTAGTGTCAAATGATACATTTGACAGTAAATGTGATGCATTAGAAAGCAGATTAATAAAAATATTGATTAGATGTTAGAAGTCAGGCACTCTTAAAAAGCAATGGGGGAGTCAAGTCTTTATATAGAGTACAGAAACATAATATATTCAGTATATATGATACATCAGAAAGCAAGTGATCAGACATTGACTACATGTAAGAATTGAACAATAGAAAACATTGATTCTAGAGAATGTTGGAAGAAAAATCTGCTGGGGTTCCAAGCTGGGAGAAAGATGCTGGAAATAAAACGGAGGCTGGCTTCAGGGAAGATGGTTTCAGTTTGCTTGGATGCCAGAAACTTCAGTGACAGTAGTATGTTTCTGGGGTGGCTGGCAAAATGGGGTTGAGGTAGGTGGGCTTTTATACATTTTTTTGGAGCTTGATGATTGAGGTGTCTATTCCTTGTGAAATGTATTTTGACCTGTGCTTGAGTGTGCTCTTTTACTATTATAATTGTTGCCTGACTCTCATTGTGGCTGAGAGGTCACTGTGCTGTCTTTGCAACTGGATGGGGAGTGTAGATTTAATCCCATCTGCTCCAGCCTTCTATGGGAGCTGTGGCTGAAGGCTGGAGCTGAAGTTTTGTTTATGAATAGGAAGGCCTGGCTTTCTTAATGGGTACAGGTTTCTGCTTGAGGCTGTTTTCCTGTAGCAGGAAGACTGGCTGTTTTCTGCCTTTAAGAACACGTTTCTCCTTTAGGGGAAATAGAATATTCTGCCTCTTTTAATGTTCCCCCAAATATTTCATTCTCTAGAAGCGGGGATTTCCCCCCCCCACCCCCACCCCACACACAATAGCATTCTGCAAATGGCAAATTTATGAGTTACATTACAACACTCCCTTTCCCAGCCACGTTTGCTTAAAACTTGCAAATATATTCAAGGACCTCCAGAATACACTCACTATTGTTTTCAACCTTGCTGAAAAGGCCAGTTTTTGTACCTGAAATGGCCTTCGCTAAAAGCAGAATATGGTTTCCTGAATTTCTAAAAGACACATGGATACCATGCATGCCTTTATTAAAAAGATGGTATTAGTATTTTATCATGGCATCCATGCCTCCTTTAAAATTATTAAAATTATGATAAAGCCTAAAATTCTGGTTAGTGCAGGTAGGCAATGAAGAAAAGAAGAGGTGGTCTGGTGCTCCCAAAACTACAAGTAATCCCCAATTTATGACCACAATTCAGCCCAAGATTTCTGTTGTGAAGTAAGGCATTTGTTAAGTGAGTTTTGCCCCATTTTATGATCTTTCTTGCCAGAGTGAATCACTGCAGTTCAGTGGTGGCATTCGACCGGTTCTGCCCGGTTCTGGAGAGCCAGTAGCAGCAATGAGCAGTGGAGACGGAACCGGTTCTCTCTGCTGTTTGGCCCACCTGCCCGTCCGGCCTCCCGTACTCACTTTTATGGCCAGAATTCGAAGTGCAGCTGCTTTGCGCGGCGCAGAATAGCGCCACGTGACAGCTGCTGCACCGACCGGCATCGTGCAGGCTTGCAGGAGGCGAGTTAGAATGCCTCTGCGCCTGTGCAAAGTGCACGTTTGGCACACGTGCATGCAGTGTGCACTTGTGCACAGCGTGCCCACTAATCACGCCCACTGAACTGGTAGCAACTTTATTTGAATACCACCACTGCTGCAGTTGCTAAGTTAGTAAGAGAATCTGGCTTCCCCAGGGGTGGGATGCTTCCGGTTGTGCCTGGCTCTATAGAACCGGTAGCTCTGAAGAGCAGCAGACACCGAACCGGTTCTGTATTTGTTGCTGTTTGGCCTACCCACCCACCTGGGCTCTTACCTGTCCTTTATTTCCTGCTTTTTCAACCTCAGCTGCTTTGTGCAGCACAGCTGAGGTTGAAAAAGCAGGAAAAAAGAGGCTTTTCAAATGCTGCGCACCTGTATGCAGCGCTTTTCAGCTGTCCTGGCAGCATAGCTTAAGTTTTTTTTACACGCGTGCACAGTCAGGAGCAAAACATAGTCACTGAACTGGTAGTAACACTGGTTGAATCCCACCCCTGGGCTTCCCCATTGACTTTGCTTATCATAAGGTCATAAAAGGTGATCATGTGACCTTGGGACACAGCAATGGTCATAAATATAAGCCAGTTGCCAAGCACCTGAATTTTGATCACATGATCATGGGAATGCTGCAAAAGTCGTAACAGTCACATTTTTCAGTGCCATAATTTTGAATGGTCAATAAACGAATGGTTTTAAGTGGAGGACTACCTGTACATATGGTATTCATTCCAGTGTATGTCTAGGATGCTGTGTGAGCAAGGAGGGGGAAAAGGCTTTTCTTTTTAGCACCCTGACTAAAACATCTGCAGCCCTTTTCTCCCTTGAGGCTATCCAAATATGCTAAATCAGAGGTTTCCAAACTTGGTAACTTTTAAGACTTGTAGACTTTGAAGTCCCAGAATACTCCAGCCAACTATGCTATGCTGGTTGGAGAATTATGGGACTTGAAGTCCACAAGTCTTAAAAGTTGCCAAGTTTGTGGCCCCCAGTGCTAAATGGCAACTATCGCTGAAGTCTGGTGTATCTGAAGAACATCTAGCGGGGGAAAAAAATCAGGCAAGAAGTCTAGACGACTTCCAAGGTCCGTTCAGTTATTCTGTTATACTGCTAAAAGAGCTTTTGGGCGGACGCCTAAAGAAACAGAGACGCGCCATGGGCCTCATTCAGATTTCCTTGGCGTCGCTCTCGGAGGTGGGGGGGAAAGGAGCGCCCCGATCACGTGATCCGATGCCCTCCTCGCTTTCCCACAAACTCCGAGGCCTTCCGCCGCGGAGAAGCGGTGGCGTCATCGCGCATGCCCTTTGAGGCGAAGCGGCTTCGGTGACCTTGGGCCTGGAGGAAGTGGTCATTGGGACGGAAGTGGAAAAAAAAAGAAAAGAAACATCGCAAAACGCGGAGGACGCCTTGGTGAGCGGGGAAGATACGATCGACCGGGAGGAGAGAAGCCGCTGCAGGGAAGGAAGGTTGAGAGTTCGCCCGTGAATCATCATGCCGAGGGGGAGCCGAAGCCGAACGTCCCGGATGGCGCCACCCGCCAGGTGAGAGGGGGCATGCAGCCAAAAGGGGAGCGAATCCCGGCTTGCAAAATCCGAAGGGCAGCCGAGGAATGGGGTGAACTTTAAACGGGCCTCGGGGGTGGAGGAGGGGGCGGGTTTCGGATGGGAGTGCATTGAAAGGCCGTTGAGGGAAGCTTTGAGGGGGTTGGAGTGGGGGCGCAGGCTGTCATTTGCCTTATCACGGCTGAGGGGCCACGTGACCCGGAGCGGCGGCGACTCGTCAGGGAGAGCGGATGACGACGGCCTTGTTTTGAGAGGGCTGGAGAGCTGGGAGGAGCATCCCCGGAGGTTGGGCTGAGAGAGGCAGAGGGAAGAGAACATGGCGCGCGGAATTTATTTATTTATTTTTTTAAAAGGAAAGTGCCGGTTGCACGAGGGAAAGTTCTTATTTATTGGATTTTTTTTATCCCGCCTTTTTATATATACAACAAGAGGCGGCAAACATTATTTTTAAAAAAAAATACATTTATTTATTTATAAAACTTACATACGCCATCCATTTCGCGGTCCCTACTTCATGCTGCTGCTTTATATTTTCCCCACAACAACCCTGAGAGGTAGACTGGGCTGAGGGATACTGACTGACCCAAAGTCACCCAAGTGGCTTTTAGGTCTAAAGGAGGCCTCTTGGTTTCTCGCCAAGCCTGTTCCTCGCTACACCAAACTGGTTTATTTCAAGGCAGGGGGTCCCCAAACTTGGCAACTTTAAGCTATGCTGGCTGGAGTATTCTGGGAGTTGAAGTCCACAAGTCTTAAAGTTGCCAAGTTTGGGGACCTCTGGTTCAAGGCAACAAATATGCCTCTCTTTGTGAACTTCAGTGCTGCCACTCAACAAACCTGTGGGGGAGGTTGGTTTGACCCACACTGAGTTAAAGCATGAGGGCTGAAAGTGGACTCAATTTATTAGATTGGATACCATGGTCTGCAACAGGAATAGTTGGTCCAGAAGAATGAAAAGAAGGACAAACAAAAACCCCAGGCTTAGTTAAAAGGAAGTGGTGGGCTGCAAGATAGAATAACACCATAGATGTGTACAGAATGGAATTAGAATATATAAATGAAGATTCAATCACCCAGTAAAAAAAGTATTTTAAAAAGGTTAAATCATGGCAACTGGACCAGAGTTTATTAAAACTGAGATGTTTCATTACTCATCCAAATAACTTCTTCAGTCAAAATGGAAATTTTGGATTGGCAGAGTTGTTGGAATGCACCAAATCTTGCCATACAGACTGCAGGGGGAGGTTCTCTCCAAAATGAAAAGCAACATATAGATGAAGACTCAATCATCCAGGCCAAAAGTATCTAAAAAGGGTTAAATTATGGCAACATGGAAATGGAAGATACCGGAAAGATAATCTAGTCCAGCCTGCTGCAGTGCACAGAAAATTATACCTGAGTGGTGGCTATCCAGTCTGTTTTTAAAACTTTTACATGGACACCCCGTAAATTCCATGAGTACAGAACTTACCATCAAAATGCTTTTTCCTGATGTTTAAACAGCATCAAGATAGTCACAACATAAATTCAATATTTTTGTCCTAGTTTCTGTCATAATAGAAAAGAGTTCCTCATTGTCTTTATAGCAGCCTTTTTATGTAACTAACCATTGATATGTTTCCTGTCAGTCATCTTTGCTCCAGATTGAACACCTGCCTGACTTTAGAGAACATGATCTCAAATCCCCATTTAATTTTTGTTACCTTCCTCTAAACCTCTTCTAAACCATCAATATCCCTTCGGAAATAGGATATCCAAAGCTACAGATAGAATTTATGCTTAAATTTATTAATTTAATTTATTAATAGAATTTATGCTTAAACATTCTAGTGGTTTAAAGTCTTGCTTGACTGTAGGCTTATCCTGGAGAAGCATGGTCTTCCCTGCACTGATTAGATGTGTCAATTGTCATAATTTAGTTAGATCTTCAAAAGCAGCTGTTGGGGGCTTCCATATTTTATAAAAGTTACAATTGTAAATGCAAATTATAAAAATGCAGTTGTAAATTATAATATAGATTGTGCTTTCAATTGCATCTTCTTACTTTCTATATATGATTCAGAGTGACTTGTGTATGGACCTGTTAAATTAGGTTTCATTTTCTATCATGTTTTTTTCATTAAACAAGCTTTAAAAGACAGACAAAATGAATGTCAGCTAGTTTTGTCAAAGATCATCCATAGCTGTGTTTTTCTGTCTTCTGGGCCGTGCAGATTAGATAAGCTGTATGTGAATATTTAACTTATCTAGCAGAGTCACAGCTTTGTAATTTGTTATGTTGACAGTTCAGTTAAATATTACAGTAGGGAAAATCAATGTTCCTTTTCTTTGAGAAGAAAATCAGATTTCTCCAACGAGTCAACTCTAACCTTATTCTGTGAACAAGAGATCTTCCTCTTACCTATGAAAAATTTGTCCCTTTAGTATATTAGTGTGACATAGAATGGTTCAGGCAGCATGTCTGAAAACATGTTTTCCAGGTGACAGGCACATTGTATGACTGATACAAGTGGATTTATCTGAACATAAGGGTAATGGTAACAAGTTGTATTTGTTTAATTTTCATCTTAGGCTTCTTAAGAGAAGGAAAAATCAAAGCATGAACAATACTGACATAAATTTTGCTGTTTATAGTGCTTCAGAGTCTCTCATACGTTGTAATGGTGCAAGACTCTAAGAAGATATAGCGGATATTGTCTGCTTCCTCACTTATGTACTTAACTGTGGATAGAGTCTGTGAGAATGTGGTTGGCACTCGGAAAATAATTCCCAATTTCAGCTGGAATTTCATTGCAATGTTTCCAAATATACTATACTGGTTCTGTGTTCTCAGAAAGCTTTGGCAAACCACAAATGTGCTTCATCTTCTCCTTTCAGACTGTATGCTCTGAAACATGACATTTCCCAGCCCAGTTTACCTTATAGGGTGGTTGCTGTAGGGAAAAATAGCAAAAAGTGGTAAGTGCAGGTAGTCCTCAACTTACTACCACAATTGAGCACAATATTTCTTTTGCTAAACAAAGCAGTTTTAAGTAAGTTGTGCCCTGTGACCATTTTTTCTGCATTTGTTAAGTGAATCATGCAGTCACTTAAGTACATGCCAGTTGCCAACTGCCTGGATTTTGAGCATGTGACCACATGCATGCTGCTATGATTGTAATAGCCAATCTCATTGTACACATGTTGTACTCTGACAATAAAGGTAATAAGTATGAAAAACAGCCATAGGTCACTTTTTCAGTGCTGTTGTAATTTTGGTCACTAAATGAATGGTTGTAAGTCAAGAACTACCTGTATTGTATGCCTCTTGAGTTCCTGAATTAAAAGTGGAATATAAGCCAAAAAAAATAAATAGCAAGAAATGTGGCAGCAGTTCATGACAACATACAAGAGATACTGCAGAGAGGTATCTTCAGTAATCTTCAAATGTGAAAGAAGCTGGTATTTCGAATTATACTGTACTTGGCTTTCAGTTGTTTTCTCCATTTCTTTTCATAGCCGTGCCCCAATGCGATCAGCTCCACCCATGGCTGCACGTGCTCCTGTCCCAGCTCCAGCCCCAGCTTCAGCCGTGGGTTCTCCTGCCCCCAAGCAGCCTGGCCTGATGGCCCAGATGGCCACCACAGCTGCAGGTGTCGCTGTAGGTTCTGCTGTGGGCCATACTTTAGGACATGCCATGACTGGCGGCTTTGGGGGTGGAAGCTCTGAAGCTGCAAGACCTGACATCACTTACCAGGTAAAATAAATTACTTCTTTTCTGAAATGTATACTTTCAAAAAAGATTGTGAACTGGTTAATAGGGAAAACAAAAAGGGAAAGACGTGGTACTTTAAAAAATGATATTTTTAACATGAAGTGCTATTTTTTTGAAGACTCCGTTTCTTCATAGTCTTCCACAAGACAAACCATTTATTCTTTTTCAGGCTGCTGCTGCTATTAGCATAATTGTATTAAATATCATGGAATGCTTGAGACATTTAATTGAAGAAATTGGAGGATAAAGCCTGCTAATTAGGAAATGAGTTACATTAAATTGTCAGCAGGGCTGAGAATTCCACAATTTGTGTATGTGAACTTTCCCTGTTTTTGCAGTTTGTAACAAGAAGAGGTCCTGGTTGGACTTCCTTATCAGGATCTGTTATTCTCTCCCTTCCCCTCTTCCAATTCTCAGTCTCATTGCTTGCATTTCTTCCTTAGGAGCCTCAGCCAGCCCAGCCTGCTATGCAGCAGTCCCAATACACGCCTTGCCAGTATGAGATGAAGCAGTTCTTGGAGTGTGCTCAGAACCAGGCTGATCTGAAGCTATGTGAAGGGTTCAGTGAAGTCCTGAAGCAATGTCGATTTGCAAATGGTGTGTAGCTTCCTCTGGAAATTGGAAGCAGGCTTCTTTTTGAAGCATGAGAAAGAGGACAGCTCGTTTAGGCACTGTTGTGAATCATTGCCGGAGGGCTTTTGACAGTGATAGTTACAATGTTAGGAAAGCATTTAAATTGTTTAACTTAATTTGTACAGTAAACTTTGCTTACTTACAGTGATAATTGAACTCCATTATTTCATGCAGAATGACAATTTAAAACTGATTTCTATAATTGCATGGCAGTTTATCCTGCAAACTTAAGATTTCCACTGTTTGTGTGCCTCCTGGCAAGCTGTTAGTTCCAGCTTTGTCAGACATTCCTGACATAGTGCATAATCTAAACTTTATGAGAAGAGGCATTTTGAAGACACTTAGTTATTGGTAGTGGTCTAGTATTGGCTATCAGTTGACCTCATGGTATCTTGAAGAAATGCAAGTACATAATGCATTAAAGTAAGGTCATATCTGTGTTTGATCAAGGTAGTAAGTCACATCAATACACAACTTGGGAAAGTCTGTACTAAAAATCTTCAGGTAGAATTTAGTATCCAGCAACCCACTTCTACTAGCTCATTTTTAGAATTTTGATGCAGATTAGTCAGCACATTTCACCATTTGCTGATTGAAAGGCTGAAAAGAAACCTCTAGCTGGAAGATGGAACTTTAGCTCACCCAATTTGCTCTCTTTATTACGTGGTACTACTTAAGTTTACTAAGTTGGCACTATTTTCTCTTTAAGATGACTTCCTTGTGGTTGTTTGTTTGTTGATTTTCTGAAGCTGTGGTAATCTCTCTTCTACCCCTTCTCTTATTATCTTGCCCCTTGCCTCCCTATTGTATCTCCTAAACACTTTACATAATTTTACTTACTGGGTGGGGCGGGGAAGAGGAGGATACACTATTATCAAAGAGTTAAGAGTTTACTGTTATAAGTATTAATAGTAAAAAGGGATAAACTTTGTTGATATAATCTATTTATAAATTATTTAGACTACTTACGACATTTAAGATTAATTCCTTAAAGTGTTAATTGATGTACTATTGTTGACCAATTTTCTTATTACATTGACTAGAATATTGTTGCAGATCTCTATTTATGATATAGGGGAAAAGACTGTGGAGTGAGATATAAAATTGAAATACGTGAATAGTCTTTCAAGTACAGAACCCAAATACTGAATGGTGATTTGGGATAATATATTTAAAATTGTGCATCAACAAAAACAAATACTTAGAGAGATGACATCCACAACAACTATGGCCTTAAAAACAGGAAAGAAGGCTATCCCGACCCTATCGACTACGTTGACAGCCACCCCACCAACATCTCAAAAAACTATCGAGGAGTCTTTAATAGGGGAAAAGCAGGCCAATGTCCCCAATATTAATATACAAACTTCCATATTAGCCTTGCAGGAAGCTATATCTAAAATGCAAGAAATGATGATTAAAAATCACAAGGAAACTAGAGCAGATATAAGCAATTGAAAGATGAGATGGGGAAAATGAAGGCTGAAATGAAAGCGGATATAGCGAAGGTGGAGGGTAAGATAGGGTCTCTACAGCAGGCCATGGAGAGAAACGAAGTGAAAATAAAAGATATAGAGAGTAGAACAACACGCATGGAGACTAACTTTGAAAGGATGGATGAGGAATTTAAAAATGTACTTAGAGAACGGAAGACTCTCTGATCCACCTCGAGATGGACAAAGCAATGGCGTATTTAAGATTCCAGAATGTGGCGGAAGCCAAAAATGAAGAATTGGAACATTTGATGGCAGAGATATTGGCTGAATGGCTAGGAAAGGAAAAAGATGATCTAATTAAAGAGTTTGATGAGGTATATAGGGTTAGCACAAGCTACGCCAGGCGTAACAACTGTCCAAGAGAAATTCATATCCGCTTCTCTAGGAGATGTCTGAGGGATTTCATTTTGAAAATGTCTAGGGAGGAAACAATATCATATAAGGGCAGAGAAATTAGGATTTTAAAACAAATTCCAAAGAGAGTGAGGATGATAAGACAAGATTATAAATTTTTAGCTAATGATTTAAATAAAGAAGGAATCCATTTTAAATGGTTAATCCCGGAAGGGATGTTAATTACTTGGAAAGAGAGGAAAATCAAAATAGAATCGATAGAACAGGCCCAAGTTTTTCATCAACAGCTCACAGATAAGAATAGTCAACCCACCAAAGAAGAACCTAAAACAAGACCACAGGAGGTCCGATATTATCACAGAACCCAAAAGGAACGACTTTCTCCAATTTCAGGAAGTGATAATCCACAACATGGGAGAGAAGAGCAAATCCCACAACAACAACAACAAGAGAACCGAATCATTACTAGGCAAAAATCTAAGCAGAAGTAGATAAATGGTGGAGGGGAAGAAGTTGCTCTCCATCAATATAAACGGATTAAATTCATTATTAAAAAGAAAAAGGATATTCTCAAAACTTATTCAACATAACGCAGATATAATATGTCTTCAAGAGACACATATTTCGAAGAATGACGAAAGACATCTAATTTGTCCAAAATTAGGTAAACTTTTTACAGCACCGGCCGACCAACACAAGAAAAAAGGAATTGCAATTTATGTAAAACAAGATGTAAAGGCAGAACTAATCTGGTCGGATCCCGAAGGAAGAACTCTGGTTATACAAGTTTGGATAAACCACATCACATTTTTACTTGTAGCAATCTATGCCCCAAATGATGACCAGGGAAATTTTTAAACACCTTCACCAAAAAATAGTAGGCTTTGAAAAAGAAACATTTGCTTGATTGGCGATTTTAACTCCATTGCAGACTACCAGAAAGACCATAGTAATATGGGGAAAAACAAGAAGGGGAAAAGGAACTCTCTGCAGCATGTAAGGAAATGTTGAGAGAGTTAAATTTAAAAGATCTATGGAGGAACGGAATCTTGAAGGAAAACAATTTACATATTATTCTAACCCACATAAGACTTGGACCAGAATAGATATGGCTTGGATGGATTTGGACTTGGCTAATGAAATAAAAGAAATCAAAATTCTACCGAATGAATGGGCTGATCATAACCCAATACAGCTAATTTGGAGGGATAGGAGACGAATAAAAAAAGATGGACACTAAATAACCAAATTGTAAGCGAAGAAGAGTATATTAATAAACTGAAAGAGGAGCTAAATTATTTTCTAAAAGATAATAATAATGAAACAACTTCAAAACAGAACATTTGGGATACTATGAAAGCAATTATAAGAGGCACAACAATTTCCTATAATGCTATGAGAAACAAGAGAATTTATGCCCAACAAAACACGTTACAACAACAAATCCAAGACTTAGAAACACAATTACAAAAAACCCCTAAGACCCAAGGACTACAAAATCAGTTAATACTAGCCAAACATAAGCTGAATTTAATTGAACAAGATAAAATAGAAGTTAGCTTGAGAAGGTCCAAACAAAATTATTTTGAACACGCCAATAAACCAGGAAGATGGCTATCTTATAAACTTAAAAAAGAAAAAGAAAAGAGATTGATACACCAATTAATAGACAGAAAGGCATCCCACAACATGAGATTGAGAAGAAAAAGGATATTATATTAAACTATTTCCAAAGATTATATAAAAAGAAGAAATCAATGAGGATAAAATAAGAACTTATCTGGAGAATACGAATGATAAAACAATAGGGAAGGAGACAAAGAATTACTAAATAAGGATATTACATGGTCTGAGTTAAAATCTGCAATGGAAAATCAATGTAATAATAAATCCCTGGTCCAGATGGGATTCCAGTAGAATTATATAAAGCCACATTAGATTTAGTAGGGCCTCTGATGCTGGAAGTGTTTAACGAAGTACTTTGGCTGCCAAAATGCCAGACTCCTGGAGGGAGGCGTTGATTGCGTTAATTCCGAAGGAGGATGTGGATGCCAGATATATCAACAATTATAGACCAATCTCACTTTTAAATGCCGATTATAAATTATTTACCTCAATTATTGCGAATAGAGTAAAACAAGTTTTAAATTTATACATTCATGAAGACCAAAATGGTTTCCTTCCATTCCGCCAAATTAAAAACAATTTAAGAACCGTTATTGACGTCTTAGAATATTATGAAGCTCATCCAGAGAAACAATTTACACTCTTGTTTCTAGATGCGGAGAAAGCATTCGATAACTTACATTGGCACTTCTTAATACAAAAAATCTATAACATGAATCTGGGCACTAAATTCGAGAATATTATCACAACAATTTACAATACCCAACAAGCCAATATACTAATTAATGGTGAACAAACAGGCCCACTAAGCATTGAAAAGGGCGTTAGACAGGGTTGCCCTCTCTCACCCCTCTTATTTATATTTGCTTTAGAATCATTGTTAACGCAGATAAGACAAAATCCTGAAATCCAAGGGGTTAGGGTCAAGGCAGAGGAATATAAATTACAGGCGTTTGCAGACGATATGGTTTTCTTCCTAGAGGATCCCATGGAGAAAGGACATAATCTAATAAAAGAACTAGAACAATATGGTTCAGTAGCAGGATTAAAGATCAACAGAAATAAGACGAAATTACTGACTAAAAATCTAACAGAGAACCAGAGGAAAGAATTAGAAAAAACCATGGGGATACAGGCAACAAAAAAGGTCAAATATTTAGGCATATGGTTAACGCCACATAGTAAATCACTCAAAGAGAATAATTATGATAAACTGTTACAGCAAATTAAGAAAGATCTAGAATCCTGGAATAAGTTGCAGCTTTCTTTACTGGGCAGGATTGCCACAATCAAAATGAACATTTTACCAAAACTCCTTTACTTATTCCAGACAATCCCAATAAAATTACCAAAAAATTTTTTGATGATATAAATAAGGTAACTCTTAAATTTATTTGGCAAGGGAAAAAAGCTAGAATCAGTATTAAGGCCTTACAAGATGCAAAAAGTAGAGGTGGGCTAGCGCTTCCAAACTGGGAATTATATTATTGGGCAGCCAACTTACTATGGTTAAAAGACTGGGTCAATTTACGGAATAAAAGAACTCTAGCCTTGGAAGGGCACGACCTTCAGAGAGGATGGCACGCATTTCTATGGGATGTGGGGAAAACTAAACAGGCGTACTTTCATAGACATCTTATTAGAGATTCACTATTAACTAATTGGAAAAAATATGTAAAAAACATTACTTAAAAATTCGGTTTGGCTTTCAACAATGGAGGCAATGGTTCATCCCAACAATTTGGATATAACAAAAATGACTAAATATAAAGATTTATTAGATCCTTTAGGGAAACTAAGAACTCGACAGGACTTACAGGAACAGGGATTTAAAATTGATCAGTGGTTATATATACAAATCCATAGTAGATACAAACAAGATATCAAAGAGTTTGGAATTTATAGCAAATTACAACACTTAGATAAAATCTTATTAGGATCAAATAAAAAGAATATTTCTAAATTTTATAAATATTTATTGGAGGTAGAATTAGAGCAAGAGATAGTGAAAGGGAACATGATAATGTGGAGTAGGAATATTGGAAGAAGCATTACATTAACAGAATGGGAAAAGATCTGGAATAGAATCATTAAGATTACGAAATCTGCGGCGTACAAAGAAAATATGTATAAAATGTTATATAGATGGCACTTACCCCTTCGAGGTTGGCGAAAATGAACCCAAACTCTAGTCCAAAATGTTGGAAATGTAAAAACATAGAGGGAACCTACTTTCATATGTGGTGGACCTGTAAAGAAGCCCAGAAATACTGGCAAAAATTAGAAAATGGCTGGAGGAGATAACCAAAGATCAAATTGAATACAAACCAGAGTTCTTCCTACTAGGGATCTCTGATAAACATTTTCCTAAAAAGACGAAATACATAATAATTCATATTCTAACTGCGGCCAGATTAGCATTTGCCCAGTGCTGGAAATCATCCCGTTTACCTACAGATCAATTGGTCATTCAGAAAATATGTGACTGCGCAGAAATGGACAATTTAACCATAGCTCTTAAAAATAAAGAGTCTTCAGCATTTGATAATAATTGGAATGCATGGTATAATTGGTTATATCAGAGATAAACTGTTCAATGAGCATAAATAAGCATAAATATCCATAAATAGCGATAAGATGTGTATATTTAAAGTAAGGTAGGAGAATTGGATCTTGTAGACTGTCAAAAAGAATATTTGTCTGGTTTTAACGTATTTTCTTTTTTCTTCCGTCTCTTTGTTTTTTTTTTTGTTTTCTTTTCTCTCTTTTATACTTCTTTTTCTCCTTTTTCGGTCGCAAGACCGAGCGTTGTTGTTTTTTTTTTTTTCCTCTCTCTTTCTCTTCTTTCTTTCTTCTTTTTCTCTCTCTGTTTCTTATGTAATGTTGTTATGTTATTTTTTTAATTGTAAATTCAATAAAATTTATATGAAAAAAAAAAAAATAACATTGCATCGGTGTAAATAGTGGAGGAAAAATGGGAAGTGGCTATGATAGTACCTAAATGTGGTAAGGAAAGGTCAGGGAACTTAAATGTGATTTTCTTTGGATCCTGCAATGTATTCTTTTTATGTATTGATACTTATATGTTTTATTTTTTCCTTCACATCCACAGGTTTAGCTTAATTAAACTATGGAGGATCAAATCTAGCTCCATCACTGAGATAGATCGCCAGTAAAATGTTCTTTTAACGTCTAAAGCTCTCCGGCGTTTCTTTGTAATCAGTTTTCCATCTGACAAGAAAGCATGAAGCTTGCAGCAAAAAGAATTGTGGCAATAACTTCTTGTGATTGGAAAAATAGAATGATCATTCAGTTTTAGGATTACTTCACGTGTTATTCCAGATTGTGATTGTTGTATGATCCTCAGAATAAAACATTATTATTCTGGAAAAGAGGTTTTAAATTGCCTGTCAGTCTTTGATAAATAATGATGACTGGAAACATAGGAGGCATGGGATGCATTACTTTTATTTGTAACAGTTAAGAACTTGTTTTCTTAGTTTATTGTTAAGGCAAAATATTATAAAATGCAGCATCTACTGTCATTTTTCCTGAACAATTGGGCTCAATCTACATTTTGCAATTTGGGGAGGGAGGATTATTTATTTAGTCCACTTCTGAGGCTGTTCAAAAATGGACAGCTAACAAGGCAGTGATGGGATTCAAAAAATATTACTACTGGTTCTGTGGGCATGGCTTGATGGGCATGGCAGGGGAAGGATACTGCAAAATCCCATTTCCTCCCCACCCCACTAACCTGATTTCCAGCTCTGTTCTCCTCTGCAGGGCAACCAGAGAAGACCCAGCCAATCAGCTGGGACTCAGGGGGCAGAGAATAGATGGGGACGGGGCCAGTCAGAGGTGGGATTTGCCAATTCTCCAAACTAGTCAAAATTTCTGCTACCAGTTCTCCAGAACTGGTCAGAACCTGCTGAATATCACCTCTGTAATAAGGGTTAAAGCAGCTTAAGAACAGGAAAAACCACAACAGGTCTATCTGAGGAAGTGCTACTATCCAGATCCAAAAGTGGAAAAACTAAAAGGGGGCGTGGGGGTTGAAGAGAGAAGTCAACCCAGGCACCATAGCCACTTTAATGTCAAGTATCAAGAAGAGATGTTTTTCCCCCTTGGGGAGGGATCATCTGCTAACAGACTCAACAGCAAAATACTTCTTAATATTTCTATAACATTTCCACAGAGATCAACAAGGTGTCATAAAATTCAGCACTGATCCCCACATTTCTTACCTTGAGCAAACAAAATATTTCAGGAAAGTTCCATGGTTGAAGCAATACATAGATTCAGTTGCTATCCGGAAAAAGCAACAAGCGCATTTTAAGTGATTTCCCAAGTCTCACTCCATGAATTCAGTACACAGAGACCCAGTCATACAGTACCTGAATTTGTATAAAGGTTACACTTGCACGGGACGCATTCTCCCTTTCAACTTCCCAAACTCCTGGGAAATTCTGGGAACTGAAGGCTACATCTGAAAATTGCCTGGCAATAAATAATTGATTTTGGGATACTAATACAAAGAGCAATCTTACGTAAAATAATAGGCAACAGCATCAAGATGAATTAGGGTGTCTTTTTTTAAAAACTGAATTTACTTGACTGTCAAAAAAGATTAGCCAGAATCCTAATGTTATATTCCATAACAAATAGCTATAATGGACCCTCAAAAGCATTAAATAAAATACATATACGGTATTTCTGTTCATCATTTTGGATTACATATAAATCCCAGTGATATGCCTGCGGGGAACAATACTTTATTGATAAACTGCCTCTTAATCCAGAAAAAAAAAAGGTAAATTGGGAATTAGAAGCATTCTGGGAACTAAAATGGTGACCAGAAGAGGTCTCATTACTTTGCCTTTTGTTAAAAGAGTGAACAGTGATAACCAATCGTGGATAAATTCTACTGCCTTTCAGTATGTCTCATTAAATGCCAGTGCTTCAAAAAAAATACCTTTGACATGAGACACCTATTTTTATGTAATGAAGCAACCACCTCTTCATTAATTCACTTCTATTAATGCCTTCTAAACTAAATATAATTTGAGAAAACTTCAGCTTCAGAAATATGATGAAATATACTGATAATTCTTACGTTTTAATTTTAGAATTGGGTAAACCAATGTTTTTCAAACTTGGCAATTTTAAGATGTATAGACTTTAATTCCCAACTAGTTGGGGGAATTCTGAGAGCTGAAGTCTATATCTTGTAAAGTTGCCAAGTTTGAAAAATGAGAAACACTTAAAAAAAAAAGATGATTTATTATGTAAATGCATATATCTAATTTGTAAGCCAGAGCATACAGAAATAACATGTTAGAGACTTATGATTCATAAACAATAGACAGATGTATATAGTCAAAATACTCTATTTAAATGTGGACCATCAATAAACTTTACAGTGGTCAGGAATTTAAATTTTTGTACATAGCTCAGATCATAATTATTGCATTACAATACTCAGATTTACTTTTATGAAGCAGTGATCTAACAGAAAATATGGGGGAGATAGAATGTTGGATTATCTTTACACTCTAAATTTTCCTTGGAATTGTAAATAATATTCCTGTTTGCCAATCTGACCTTTACTGAATGATATGAAGAACAAATCTAAATTTTATGAATTATGTATACAGGTCCTTGTCCTTGACTTACAACCTCAGTGGAGCCCAAAATTTCTGTTGCTGAGACATAAGTGAATTTTGCCTCATTTTATGATGTTTCTTGCCACAGTTGTTACATGAATCACTATGCTTGTTAAGTTAGTAATATAGTTGTTAACTGAATCTGGCTTCCCCATTGACTTTGCTTGACAGAAGGTTGAAAAGGTGATCACATGACTCGGGACACTGCACTGCATAAATATGAGCCAAGCATCTGAATTTTGATCACATGACCATGGGGATGCCACAACTGTCATTAGTATGGAAAACTGCATAAATCACCTTTTTCAGTGCTGCCTTAACTTTGAACAGTCACTAAACAAACTTGAGGATTACCTTTATCAAATGTACATGGTTTGTCTCAGGGGTGAGATTCAAATTTTTAACAATCGGTTCATGTGACTGGGTGGGCGTGGCTTTTTTTGCAGCAACCTCCCCCGTCACACTCCATATTTTTTTTTGCCTCCTGGGCCTCAGGAAAGCCTGGGAGGCATTTTTGCTCCCAGAAGGCTTCCCTGAAGCCCAGGAAGGCAAAAAACAGCACCGGGGGGCGGTGGAGGGGGCTGCGCAGCACACATCCCATGCACACCTTTTTGCCTCCTGGGCCTCAAGGAAACCTGGGCGAAGCAGTAAGATGGAGAGGGGGGATCCGGGCACAGCTGATCATCGGAACAGCTGATTGTCAGGAGGAGAAAAAAAAAGAAATACCTTAAGCAGTGACTGGGCGGGGGAGAATGCAGTCTGTGATGTTTGGCATGTGCGCAATGTTGCGCATGCATGATAAAGACTTACTAGGGGGGGAGGGGCAGAGAGAGGCGGGGCCAGCCACGGGCATGATTTGCCAGTTCTCTGAACTGCATAGAACCATAACAACTGGTTCTATAGAACCAGTCCAAACCAATAGAATCCCACCCCTGCTTTGTCTAAATTTGCATCATATTGCCCTTTTAAGCCTTCTATATTTTATTTTATTTTTAAATAAACTTTATTCAATTTTCAAAATAAGCCTTCCATATTTTAGTCTGCTCTTCATAAGTCATCTGGGGAACAGAATGTTTAAAATATTAAAGGCAGTCATTACTGCAGATGATATTTAGCAGGCCCCCTGATTTCTAAAATTTCACTAAGCACCGTTAGATATAGCATCCTGAATTTCTCAGATCTGATGCCATCTACATAAATGACTATGGGCACAGCCAGGAAAGCTAGCTGATACCCAGAGAAGAAAATAGTGAAGCCATACAGCTCTGAAAACCTTCAGCAGACACCCCACTCCACAACAGCTTTCCAAAAATTATCACCCAATTGCAATTTTTATTTAATTAATTATGAGCCATCAAGTCAATGTTGACTCTTAGCAATCACATAGATTTTCTTCAGGATTAAATTTGTAGATTTGCAGACAATCTGCAATCAATAGCAGCACTGGAGAAATGTTGGACTGGTTTTACACACCGCATTCAGTTCAAGTGTGGCTAGCTTGGCTAGTTTGTCATTATATAACCCAGATGCTTTGGCTAAATCAGTGGCCCCCAACCTTTTTTGTACCACGGCCTGGTACAAAGTGTACAAAATGATCCATGGACTGGTACCAGCATCAGCACGCATGACCAAGGCAAGGCGGGCCGAGCGACCGGCCAGCCAGTCGTCCCACACTTCTCCCCGCCACCTTCAACTCCTCCTTTGTACCTTCTCACGGTCGATGGGCTTTTCGGGCTCTTTCTTAATCTTCTCCTGAAGATTAATGCGAGACTCCACCACCATCGGGACGGCTCTTCATTCGAAGCCGCCCCCCCACCCTTCGAAGAAACTAAGGCGCGAGGATTCCTTCAGCACCCAAACACCGTTTTCCAACCGACGACTGACAAGCTCACCCGGAAGCACTTTCTCAAGCGCCGTCGAAACAAGATGGCGGCGCCCAAGCAAAATAGGCGGCCCGGTACAAAATGATCCACGGACCGATACCGGTCCGGGGCCTGGTGGTTGGGGACACTAGACTAAATAACTAATCCATGGCTCAGTGTCTTGTTTAATGCAGTGCCTCTCAATTTCAGCAGCTTTAAGATGTGTGGACTTCAACTTTCAGAATAAAGTTGCCATGTTTGAAAAAAAAAATACTGAAATAATTCTAGCAAATTTGAATGAAAAAAAAAAGTTTTGATGTTTGTGCCCTCTCCCCAGCATCAAGACCACAAAGTTGCCTATAAAAGCTTTGCTATGAAAGAGGTTAGTATGTAGGGAAGGGAAGGAGATGCTCCTGTATGTGGAAGTAAAGCAGCAGAAAGCAACTAGAAAAGTATGCTTTTCTCTAACAATACTTACAGGGAGTAGGAGTAGGAATAGTAGTAGCAGCGGTGGGGGAAGAGTAGAGAAGAGTGAACAGTGGGTAATGGTAGGGGAATATGTGAGTTCTTGTATGTGTTATTTAGGGATCTATGCAGTGGGCTTTTTTGTGTTTTGAGCCCACCAAATTGGATACAATTTAAAATATCCATGATAACTTTTGATTAAGAATTTAAATATGCCATTAAGGGCCAGCTGCATTCTCAGCTGCTCCCAAATGTGCCCATTAAGATACAAGGTATTATAGAAGTGAATTAATGAAGAGGTGGTTGCTTCATTACATAAAAATAGGTGGAACATGTGGTCTCTTGCGTCAAAGGTATTGTTTTGAATCATGAGACAAACTGAAAGACAACAGAATTTATCCAGAGTAGGTTATCACTGTTCACACTCTTTAAAAAAAGGCAGATTAATGAGAACTATTCTGGTTACCATTTTAAGAATTTAAATATGCCACTTAGGGCCAACTGCATTCTCAGCCACCCCCAAATGTTCCCTGTTACAAAGGAAAAATCAATCCTGTTGCGCTTCACATGTCCTGCCTTGGTGGAATCACATTATTCATGCATTCCAGATTATGTTCCTGATTCTTGTTTCCTTGGTGAAGGAATCCCTGTTTGTCCTTTCATTCATCGGAGTGCTGTTGGTTGTTGAAGAATTCCTTCACCTCAAAGAGGGTCACTCCAATCTAAGCAGAGAGGGAGTTGAGCGTGCAAACTAGAGGACTTGGAACAATTCTCGAGTTGCACTGCGATTTTTATTTTTGGCAATGCAGTCGCCAGAGTGTGAGTGATCCACAACAAATTCAAAGAGAACGCGAGACGCTGCTATGTGGTTCAATTGCTGGCCATCAAATAAAACAGGGAATTCTTTCTCAAAGTGGGCTTTGGGAATAGATCTGCAGGTTTACTCTTGGTTAGAAGATACCGATTGTGCAAATTTCAGTTAGGGTAAGTAATTATGTCTTGTATCAAATAATTGATCGTCTTTAGTGAAATAATTATGCAACTCTGAAAGGATATTAGTTGATTTGGAGATATGTACAGAGAAATAAGGCTAAGGCTGAGTTTGGGTTTAGCACTATATTAAAGATAAGGAAAGAACCTGTTGAAAAGGATAGTATTTTTCATTCCCAGGCTATCAGAATGTATCTTTAAGACTTTTAGAGTGCAAGACAAACATTTTGATCTTATAGTCTGCTTTCCTGGGAAACTTCATTTTAAAATGTCTTCAAATCGCCAATTATTGCTTTTAAAAGTGAATCACTTTCCTACAGTTAGCAATCAGAAAGAGGAAAATATTTGGAGTATACCTCAAACTAATTAATACTATACTACTTATGAACTGAATTACAGTACTGTTCAGATCCAGATTACATTTGTCCTTTATTTAAAACTATCTGTCTTAAGTAATAACTAATGTATGTTATGATTTCAAGGGGATCCATGTGTAAAAGCAGCTTCCCACAGATATATATGTGTGTGTGTGTGTGTGTGTGTGTTTTCTTAAGTTTTCGCGGGTACTTACATGTATGGTATTCAGCTTTGTTCGGGTATTTTCCCACGTCATTATAGTTGTGCTTCTGCCGAAACGTTGCTACAGCTTTAAAAGCACAACTATAATGACGTGGGAAAATACCCGAACAAAGCCGAATACCACACACACACACACACACACACACACACACACACACACACTATATATATATATATATAAGGAAATTGCTTTCAGTTCAATAGAACATTCAGATTCAGCCTTATTCTTAGACCATCTATCTTGGCTTTCCTTCTATGACCATGAAGAAAGATTATGGCAGGTCAACATTTCCTACATAGAATCTTTATTATTTGTGGTGTGTTTCAGTTTAGACATTTGTTAGACAATGTCTAACAAATTTAGACAAATGTTGATCTGTCATCATTTTTTTAAAAGATCTTATTTATAAAGCAGTATAAATACATTTATTTAAGAAAACTGTAAGTTTGTGACTTCAGTCTGTGTACGTGAACAATTGAACAAAAAACCCCCACATAACACAAGAGAAAAGAACTACAATAATATCTATATTCATAATCAGTAGATGGATTCCATTACCATCATTTGAGGAGAAAAATGCCAGGTGTTTCCATTATATGAAAGACTAATAGAACTGGGGCCATCATATCAGGGGGAGGAAACTAATTCTGAAGAGCAAACACAACACCAGCTGACAGAAGAAGGATTAATATCTTGGGTAGTTTTGCAGTATAAACGTTGAGATGATCATGGAAGCCAGTCAGGAAAATAGAAAGGGCTCTTTCCCATGGCCAAATTAAACATGCATTTTAATTTTGCAAAAGTGTTTTGGAGCAGGTGCATTCAAAAGAATGAATAGTGCTAAACCTGTGAACAATGGCTGACAGATAGAGGTATTTGTTGGAGAGGAGATGAAGACAACATTATGAGGATGGTGTAGAAAATGAAAGTAAGTTGGTACCATGATTAGATGCAAGAGAGGGAAGGCTCAAATAGGACAGGACAACAGAATATGAACAAATTTTTATTAAGGCTGAATTAGTCATTTTAGTGTATATACACATGCCTAAGCCTGAAGTTTATGAGTCATGGTTTATTAATCAAATTACAGCAGTACATAAATCTTGCTAAGCCACAGTGCCTAGATTCTGCCATTACATTCACTAAAAAAAATAGCAAACTAGTTTAGCTAAATGGAATGTCTGAATCCACCAATTGCTGTTTTCATCAAATGTTTTTGACTGTGATTATTTTGACCAAGATTAAGTGAATCATGATTTATTCAGTTAACCCAATTTTATGGATTCACATGGCACAAAGAAGCTGGCAAAACAGGAATTAGTCAGAGTCCAAAGACTTGAAAAGGAGAAAAGAAACCACTTAAATTCTGGAGCCAAGGAAGAGAAAGAAACTTGATTTCTGTGTTCTGTAATAAGCAGATCTTCTAAATAAGTAGTATTCTTTTTCTCTGCAATAAATCCATTTATCTACTGATACTCTGCCCTTAACTAGTTCAGATGGGACTGAATTTTTGGAATTACCATCTTGCCTCTAAATTCTGACAAATGGGTTCAGTTAACATATATTCAAAATAGGTTTTAGGTCTAAAAACTTTGTGACACAGACATTTCCATAATTTTGCATATCAATATAGAACAGTATTTTTCAACCTTAGCAACTTTAAAATGTATGGACTTCAATTCCCAGAACTGAATGGTAGCTGGATAATTCTGGGAGTTGAAGTCCATACATTTTAAAGTTCCTGAGATTGAAAAACACTGTTGTAGAACTGCACAAAGGAACTTTTATAGAATATTTATCATGGGCAACATAATATGAAATTCCTTGCTGTAACTATAATTTTGAGAAAAATTGCCTGGGATTTTTGTCTGTTTCTGTTGTTGCAGCCTTTTGTTATCTTAGAATAATCTTTTGGAAGGCTCCTAAACAAGACAACCAAAATGACCAAAACAGAAGAACTGCCAGATAGCCATACTTCTGAAGAATTTTATGAAAAATATGAACCTAAGGAAATTTTGGGAAGGTAAATATTTTAAAGTTGGGGCTATTATAATGGGCAATTTGCTATGTGACCCTCAAAACAAAACCCAAAAAATGCATTAGTTCCTTTAACCAACATTTCCAATTTCAACAAAATCAACTCAGAACATAGCAAGTTAATTTTAATATACATGTATTTCAAATAATTTAGTTACAAGAACAGATAATTGAAAATAATTAATTGGGAAACTTCAACTCCTGAAAAAGGAGGGTAGGTATAGTCAAAGCATTTAAGTAAATATTGAAGAAAAATACTGTATTTTAAACCTTTCATAAACATGGAGCTGGGTATCATTTTTCCTCAGAAGAGACTTTCAGAGAAGTGTGGCTACCACTGAACAGAAAATACCATTCACATTTCTGTTAAGATATTTTGCTATTTTATGAAGACAATGCCTACAAGCATTTGTAATGCAGTAGTATTTCCAATAACTACCAATTTTAATAAACCTCTTTATCCTTGCTTCTCCTCTTGTCACTTTGAACATGAGTGAACAACAAAGTAACACCACCTTTTAGAGATCTGTGTGTGCGAGCTTGATTCTATCCCTCTCTCTAATCCTCGCTCCCTCTCTCTAAGATTTCTTTCATGTGGACTGTCTTTTCAGAGGAGTAAGCAGTGTTGTCCGTCGATGCATTCATAAAGTCACTCGACAAGAGTACGCTGTTAAAATTATAGACATCACAGGTGGAAACCTCTCCCCACAAGAAGTTCAGGAGCTGAGAGAATCCACTCTGAAAGAAATCAACATCCTCCAGAAAGTGTGTGGACATCCTAACATTAGTAAGTTGGATTTTGCTTCCAGATTATCATAGTTGTACCATAGCAATAAACCATTGAAGACAAACACATTGAAACTACCTTCTAAATATAGTATATAAAATCATACATTGCAATGTCCTACCTGCAAATGAATACTTCAGCTTTAATCATAACAATACAAGAGCACACAATAGATACAAACTCAAGGTTAACCACACCAAACTTGACTGCAGAAAATACAACTTCAGCAACAGAGTGGTCAATGTTTGGAATACTCTACCTGACTCTGTGGTTTCTTCCCCAAATCCCCAAAACTTTAACCTGTCCACTATTGACCTCACCCCCTTCCTAAGAGGCCTGTAGGGGGTGCGCATAAGCGCACCAATCGTGCCTACTGTCCCTGTCCTATTGTTTCTTTTATTTTTCTTATAAGTATCTATCTCATGTATTCAAAACTATATTTATTCTTATACCTGTATCTTGTAAGCGATTGACAAATCAAATAAATACTAAAAATACTAAAATACCATTGGCTAGGCTTGCATGACATGCCTAACCATCCCCTTCTTAAAATATATTGCAAACAGAGTGATTAGATGCTATTTAGAACATAGAGCATATATTTCATTGGCTGGAAGGAACCTTGGAGAACTTCCAATCCAAACCCCTGCTTAAGCAGGAGACTTTATACTATTCCTGATAAAGGGCTGTCCAATCTCTTCTTGAAAACCTCCCGTGACAGAATAACCACAACTTCTGGAGGCATTCGACCGATTAATAGTTCTAGCTGTAAGGAATTTTTTTTCCTTAGTTCCAGATGGGATCATTCCTTGATAAGTTTCCATCTGTTGCTTCTTGTCCTTCCCTCATGCTCTTTGGAGAATAAATTGATCCCTCTTCCGTGTGACAGCCCTTCAAATATTGGAAGATTAGATTGGGTATTATGTCACCTCTAGTCCTTCTCTTTTTTAAATCTAGTTCCCTCAGCAGTTCATCATATGGTTTAGCTTCTAGACTAATTTAATTTAATCAATATTCTTATAAATGTATTCCTAATTTTTGGTAGCCTCTAATAATTTTTAAATAACTGAGAATCTAAAATCCTTCTGATCAATTAGAAAACCACCCAATCTGCCATCCACTTTTATTGTTTGATGACTGTTTCTTGATCTTTTCCATTTCAACCAGTGGTCCAGATTACACCCCCCCCCCCCTTTCCCTTGCGCTGGTCGGGATGATGTATTTTCAATTTGCTGATGAATTAGCACTATTATAAGTGCAGGATATAATTTCAGGAGGAAGCGTTTATGTTTGGGGGGGAAAAAGTGTCCAGTTAATGCTAACTTACAGTATCGCTAAATGTCTATGGAGATTTTCAGTTATTCAGATCATGGTTGTCCTAAAGAAGATTTTCCAAAATGTAACTGGACTTTTTTTTCCCCTTGAAAACATTTCGCTTCTCATCCAAAAAGCTGCTTCAGTTCTGAAGAAATCAAATGCTTTCAAAGAAAAAAAAAACCCAAGAAAGTCCTGTTGCTTTTTGGAAAAAATACAGTATTGCTACTTTCTAGCATGGAAAGCTATGACCAAATTTATCATCCTTGTGCCATTTGTAAAAAAATCATTGGCATCTTCTGGTCTGGAAAGAATCCCAAACATTCCTACAAAAACATAGATGACAACAAGATCATATTAGTATATATGTGTGTTCTCTCTCTCTCTCTCTCTCTCTCTCTCTCTCTCTCTCTCTCTCTCTCTCTCTCCCTCCCTCCCTCCCTCCCTCATATTAATATATCCTACAGAGGATGAATTATTTGTATTTTTCTTTGAATCTGCTCCTATCCTTGCTTGGATGATCCTTATGTCTTACAATTCAAGTTATGTCATATGTATTTATTACAGCAATAACATTTCTAGCCTGCTCTGCCCCCAAAGGCATGGAAAGATACACACAGAAAAACCAGAGGTCTAAAAATAATAAGAAATAACACATATTATAATGGCATCGCCCCAAATTTAACATCTCCCAGAGTCAAGTTTTCATATCATGGAATAGTCATCATCATAAATGAAAAAATGAACAGGTATTTTATTCATAACAGTAATTGAAAATAAGAAAATCTAATTTACTGATGTTGCTACACCCAATGATATTAGGGCTGAGGAAAAGCAATCTAAAAAAAATTACAAAATCCCAGGATTTGTAGATTGAAGTTGAATGCTTATAAAAAAAAAGAAATCTGCTGTTATACCAAACATGATTGAAGCCCTTGGAACAATACCTAAAGAATTTCCTCAGTATTGGTCATTTTGGATATTGGGCCTGAATACCCTAATTTTACACACACACACAATACACTGGGACTGCCTCTATCCTGCTAGCTAAATAATTATTAGGTTCTTGGTTAGAAGTTAAATTATTAAATTTTCATCAGTCTTTGACTGTGAATCTAATTGTAGATTACTTGTATAATGATAAATTATTCACAAATGAGACAGTGACAATTCATAGGGAGATTCTTATACATGTCTATTGAGAAATAAATCTTTATCGTATTTACAAAGCGCCATCATGGTTTAACAACCAAGCTTGTTGAATAAACTGTCATTGATTGGATCCACCCATCTTCTTAAGCCATAAGCCAAAGAAATCATAATGGCTTGGCAATGCAACATTTTACAAGATCTCAGGTTCTAATTCTACTGTTTTTCAAAACCAGAGATTTTATTAAATGACTGGTTGTCAAAGTGGAGAATGTTGGGATTAGTGAACTAATGGCCCAGATCAAGATCAAGACTATGTGGACAGTCTCAGAGATGCCTAGCTGAAGATCCAGGGCATGCTGGAGGAAAGGCAGAACAGCCTGTGGGATTGTGCATTGAAGCCAGGGGTCTATGCTTCAGTACCTTCCCATTCTTGCTTAGTTTTTAAGAAAATTTGTAATGTTATTTCATATTCGCCGATGAGGCTGCCTTGGTGAAATGCTCTCATAGAGCACTGCGCACCAGAACAACTAGACACAAGGACAGTTTTTTCCCAAACGCCATCACTCTGCTAAACAAATAATTCCCTCAACACTGTCCAACTATTTACAAAGTCTGCACTACTATTACTATTAAACTTCTCATCACTCCTTATCACCCATCCCCTCCCACTTGTGACTGTATGACTGTAACTTTGTATCCTTACGATTTATATTGACTGTTTCCTAGTATGATTTGATTGCTTATTGTACCCTATGACTATCATTAAGTGTTGTATCTTATGATTCTTGACCCTTAACGAATGTATCTTTTATGTACAGTGAAAGCATTTGCACTCAGACAAATTCCTTGTGTGTCCAATCACACTTGGCCATTAAAGAATTCTATTCTTAATATATCCCACTTTATTTCCAGTCCAGCTGAAGGACAGCTTTGAATCTCACACCTTTTTCTTCCTGGTGTTTGATCTGTAAGTATCAAAGTTCTTTTTGGGGTGAGGAGAAGGGAAGTGTCAAATGTGTTCTCCTTAAAAAAGTTACTTTTCTAGGCTGGGTGATTGCCTTATGCTTTCTATGTTCCTGAGAAGCAGTTTCAGAACTGTAGCTAGCCAATCATCATATGTTGGCCAACTTGACTTGGCAGATGGATCATTTGTGTGGAAATATACTCATTGAGGTAGATGAATGTATGGCTTCAGAAGACACTTCTTGATTCAGCACCTATTTCCAAATGTGGACTTTTCTATCATCAAATGCAGACTACTAACTTCAGTACCTTAAAAGAGGTTAAACAAATTCAATTATTTTTATTATTATGGTTGGTTGCACTGTCAGCCAGCGGTTTAGACTGGATTTGGCATTTTTACCCCTCTATCCTTCCCAAGGATCTGGGATAGAGGGACAAAGGTTGTTGTTTTGTGGTATTAAAGGTAGCAAGACAAAAGCTGTTCCAGGTAAAAGCTGCCTTTTGCAATTGATTGATGGTGTTTTTGTGAGTGCTGACAAGTGATGGGATTCAAAAAATTTTACTACTGGTTCTGTGGGCGTGGCTTGGTGGGCGTGGCAGGGGAAGGATACTGTAAAATCTCCAGTCAGAGGTGGTATTTGCCAGTTCTCCAAACTACTCAAAATTTCCGCTACTGGTTCTCCAGAACTGATCAGAACCTGCTGAATACCACTTCTGGTGCTGACCTGGTGTCTAAGTGATGCTCCAAACATTTTGGGATTTGTACCCAAGGCACCTATTACCATTGGTACTATCTTTGCTTTCTTTTACTACAGTCATTCTACTTCTGTTTGGAGGTCTTTGTATTTTGTGATTTTCTTCCATTCTTTTTCTTCTATTCTGCTGCTTCCAGGTACTGCCATGTCCACTAACCAAACTTTCTGTCTTATTGACGGTTGTTAAGTCTGGGGTATTATGTGGCAGGTGCTTGTCTGTTTGAACTGAAAAGACCCACAGAACTTTAGCTTCTTCATTTTCTATTATTTTGTCTAGCTTGTGGTATTACCAGTTCTTGCTTTCAGGCCAATGGTACTACTTGCAGATATTCCCCTTACTATTTTTGTTTAAAATCATCATGGCTGTCCCTTTTTTCCACCACGCAAAATGAGGCAATGCCAATTCACTGTGCAATCCTGTGCATGTCTACTCAGGTGTAAATCTAACTGGCTGTGTTTGTACATCACGCTTAATTGTGGTTTGTTTTAACCATTGCTTAGTGAATAAGTCATAATTGATAGGGTTCACACATCATGTTAAGCTACAAGTAGTCCTTGACTTATGACAACAACTCAGCCCAAAATTTCTGTTGCTAAGTGAGACATTTGTTAAGGATTTTTTTTCCCATTCTATAACCTTTCTTGACACATTTGTTAAGTGAATCACTGCAGTTGTTAGTAACACAGTTATTAAGTGAATCTGGCTTCCCCTCTGACTTTGCTTGTCCAAAGATCGTGTAAGGTGATCACATGACTTTGGGACACAGCAACAGACATAAATATGAAGCAGTTGCCAAGCACCTGGATTTTGGTCATGTGACCATGGGGATACTGCAACGGTCATAAGTGTCATACGTCACTTTTTTCAGCACTGTTGTGACTTCAAAGTCACTAAATGAACTGTTGTAAGTTGAGGACTACCTGTATAAAAAAACAAAAATGCTAACAGTGTAGGACTAGGATGAAGAGAAACAGTTTTTGATCTCCCCTGAGTTGAGCAACTGGCTGGTTGCTTTGGATCAAACCCTATCTCTTAGCCTATGACAGTGGTGGCTAACCTTTTTGGTCTCCTGTGGCAAAAATTGTGCACGCACATGCGCGGAAGTGCCAGCACCCAGAAGGCAATGCGCGCCTGCCACCCTGCGCATGCATGTGCAATCCCCCCTGCCGCCCCCTTACCTGCACTGCGCCTCCCAGCTGATTTTCAGCCTGCTTGGGGCCATTTCTGGCCTCCCAGAGGCTTGAGGACAGCTTCTGCAGCCTTTGCAGGCCAAAAAATAGGCCCGTTTCGTCACTTCCGGTATTTCCGGGAATACAGGAAGTGACAAAACAGGCCTATGTTTCATCCTGCAAAGCCTGCAGAAGCTGTCCTCAAGCCTCTGGGAGGCCAAAAAAGGCCTCAAACAGTCTGAAAATCAGCTGTGAGGCACGCGCATCTGCAGTGAGGTAAGTTTGCCTGCTGAACGCGTGCCATAGGTTCGTCATCAAGTGCCTATGATATGCCACAGGTTAAGATGGGGGAGAATCATGCACAGGGGCTGCCACAAAGAAGAGGGAGTCAACCTATTCTCCAAAGCACCTGAGGGCAGGATAAGAAACAATGGGTGGAAACTAATCCAGGAGAGAAGCAACCTAGAACTAAGGAGGAATTTCCTGACAGTTAGAACAATTAATCAGTGGAACAACTTGCCTCCAGAAGTTGTGAATGCTTCAACACTGGAAGTTTTTAAAAAGATGTTGGATAACTATTTGTCTGAAGTGGTGTAGGGTTTCCTGCCTAAGCAGGGGGTTGGACTAGAAGACCTCCAAGGTCCCTTCCAACTTTGTTATTCTAATATTCTATTCTAATATTCTAATGTCACAGATATGTAGTTTAACCACATTTCATACAGGAAATACAGCAAGAAACCCCCATAGCTAAGTGAAATGCCCATGTCCTGGAGCAGCCTACCTCTTAGGCAAGTAAGTCATGCTTGCCAGTTTCTCAAAGGCCTTGGTCTGCTTGATAAAGGCCACACTGTTTAGGAGCAGGTGCATGGTGACTCCAGCAAAAGACTTCTTGTGTTCACCCATCCATATATTGTAATTTTATATCTCTGCCAGCTTGTTTAACTGTTTGTGAAGGTTTCTGCTGATCTCAGGGCCAGCTGTACCATCCACCAAACCAACCAACCACCCGCAGCCACAAGGGAGCGAAGTTGCCTGCAGCTGTTTCATCTTCTTGGTCCCGTATCAATAGCCTGCTCAGATTTCCACATAACCTTTGCTAAGATCTTGGCAGTCACAGATCCACACTATTTTTAGGCATCCTAGACTTGCGTAATACTTTCATGGATGTCTGCTTGAAACCGCTGTACCAGCATTACAGCTTCCATGGGAAGAGAAAGTCCCAAACTCAAAAAGTTGTTTAAAACAGATTGCTTGAAGACTCTTTGCCAGTGAAAAACCTGACAGGGCAGGAAAGGGATGTAACAACGGTCTTTGATATAGAGGAGCTTGTAGAACTGTTATTTTTAAAAGCAACTTGTAATGTTGACAATAGCAGCATAAATAAAATACTATACTGTATAGAGAAGCTTGTAGAGTAGTGTGTTTTTTTTTAAAGCAAATTGTAATAACAGCATAAATGAAATATTTAAATCAGCCTTGCAGATTCAGTGCTCTCCAGATGAGGAGAAGATATTTGGTGGTACCGTTTCAACAACACATTTTAACAGAATAACAGAGTTGGAAGGGCCCTTGGAGGTCTTCTAGTCCAACTCCTTGCTCAGGCAGGAAACCCTATAACATTTCAGACAAATCTCTTCTTAAAGGCCTCCATGTTGGAGCATCTACAACTTCTGGAGGAAAATAGTTCCACTGCTTAATTAGTCTAACTGTCAGGAAATCTCTCCTTAGTTCTAGGTTGCTTCTCTCCTTGATTAGTTTCCACCCATTGCTTCTTGTCCTGCCTTCAGCTGCTTTGGAGAGCCCCTGAGCTATTGGAACACTGCTATCATGTCACCCCTAGTCCTCTTTTCATCAGACTAGACATACTCATTTCCAGCAACCGTTCTTCATATGTTTTGGCCTCCAGTCCCCTAATCATCTTTGTTGCTCTTCTCTGCACTCTTTCTAGAGTCTCAACATCTTTTTTACATCATGGCAACCAAACCAGGATGCAGTAGTCCAAGTGTGGCCTTACCAAGGTGTTATAAATTATAGGCATTATGTTTGATAAAGGCATAATCTTTTGGGAGTTATAGCCGACGTGTTCATATGCACAGAGTGATTAAATTGATACAGGATGTAATTTGGGGTGAGGGGTGGAATGAAAGAGCGGAAGAAAGAAGACAGGTACAGTTTACATATAAAGCACATTATAACTACCTTATCAATTAACAAATGTAATACATTAGAAACCTCTTGTGTGTCTTGAGATCTTCCAAGATGGTCTCACTCCTTTTGACGTATAGGTAGTTCACAACTTACAATCATTCATTAAGTAACCATTCAAAGCTACCGTACAACAGTACTGAAAAGTGACTTATGACTGTTTTTTTCACATTTACAGCCACTGCAGTATAATCAGGGTCCTGTGATCAAAATTCAGCTGCTTGGCAGCTGGGATGTATTTATGACAGTTGCACTGTCCAGGGGTCATGTGACCACCAGTTGTAACCTTCCTAGCTGGCTTCCGACAAGCAAAGTCAATGGGAGAACCCAAATTTGCTTCATGATCACGATTCACTTAACAGCTGCAGTGATTTGCTTAACAACTATGGCAGAAAAAGTGGTAAAATGGGGGGAAATCCACTTAACAACTGCCTTTAGCAGTGGAAATTTGGAGTTCAATTGTGGTCTTAAATCAAATTTAATTAAATTCCACAATCTCTCAGCTTTACAAATCAAGGATCAGATTCCTAATTTTTGGCTACGATAGACCAGTGTTTCACAACCTGTGTGGACTTCAGCTCCCAGAATTCCCTAGCCAGCATGTTGAAGTTGAAGTCCACTGGAGGAGTTGAAGTCCACACATTTTAAAGTTGCCAAGATCAAGAAGCACTGGGATAGACAGCCACATCCAAGACAGAAGCAGGAGTGTTTTGTTTTTATACCATTTTTGTTTTTAACATACTCTACATGTCTAAATTTTCCCTCTAAACAGAATGAAGAAAGGGGAGCTGTTTGATTACCTTACAGAGAAGGTGACCTTAAGTGAGAAGGAAACTAGGTGAGCTATTTCAACCAACCTGCTAATCTCGTCAAAACATGGAACTCCTCTCCTGCAAGCTAGTGAAATATGTGGTGCCCTGTGTAAACGATTATACAGATTAGTTGTGACTAGAATAGAATAGAATTTTTTATTGGCCAAGTGTGATTGGACACACAAGGAATTTGTTTTGGTGCAAATGCTCTCAGTGTTCATAAAAAGAAAAAGAAAAAATATATTCGTCAAGAGTCATAGGTATAACACTTAATATTGGTCAAAGGGTACAAATAAGCAATCAAGTCATACTAGGAAACATAATAATAAGCGATCAAATCAAATTATACTAGTAAACGTCAATTAAAAAATCCTAAGGATACAAGCAATAAAGTTACATTCATGCAGTCATAAGTGGGAGGAGATGGGTGAAAGGAAGGATGAGAAGATGAATAGTAATAGTAATTGTAATGCAGACTTAGTAAATAGTTTGACAGTGTTAAGGGAACTATTTGTTTAGCAGAGTGATGGCATTTGGGGAAAAACTGTCCTTCTGTTTGGTTGTTCTGAAGTGCAGTGCTCTATAGCATCATTTTGAGGGTAGGAGTTGAAACAGTTTATGTCCAGGGTGTGAGGAGTCTGTAAATATTTTCACAGCCCTCTTTTTGACTCGAGAATTATACAGGTCCTCGATGGAAGGCAGGTTGATAGTTGTTTTTTCTGCAGTCCTAATTATCCTCTGAAGTCTCTGTCTGTCTTGTTAGGTTGCAGAAGCAAACCAGAGAGTTATAGAGGTGCAGATGACAGACCCAATAATTCCTCTGTAGGACTTTATCAACAGCTCCTTGGGCAGTTTGAGCTTTCTGAGTTGGCACAGAAAGAACATTCTTTGTTGTGCTTTTTTTAATGATGCTTTTGGTGCTAGTCCATTTTAGGTCTCTAAAATCTCTTTGGTTTAAATAACCAACAAAGTTTAGGAATCTTAGTTTAGAATTGTACTGTACTGTATTGTGATTTACTTCAGCCATAGCTTAGTGTATGTGAAGTACTTTGAGCCATGTACAAAATGTTTTCTTCTCTCTATTTCAGTGTTTCTCAACCTTGCCAATTATATGGACATAACATAAAATATGTGGACTTCAACACCACAGAATTCCTCAGCCAGCATAAGATATTCTTGGAGTAGAAGTCCACCTATCTTAAAGTTGGCAAGATTGGGAAACACTGCTCTATTTGGTAGCTGTAAGCAACTCATTGATCGTTCCATATAATACAGGGATTTCAAGCATTTACAAGAGGTGTCCATAGTGAAATTCAGTTTGAGATGTTAAACTAATGGATTTCTGCATTAGGCAGTGGTTAAACTAGATGTTCTCCCGGTTCTCTTCTAGCCCTTACAATCTATTTCAGTGGTGACTAACCTTTTTGGGCTCCCATGCCAAAAATTGTGTGTGCGCTTGCATGCCAGTACCCAGAAAGCAATGCACGCAGGGGCCCCCATGCCCCCTGTGCATGCTTGTGCGATCCCCCCACTCATGTTGCGCATCTCTGCGCATGTGCGCACATCACTCGCACACCCCTGCCCCCTGTGCATGCATGCCAGTTATCTGACAATATAACTGGGTGGGACTCTTCTGGACGACCTCTCACGTGCTGGCAGAAGTGGCTCTACATGCCACTTCCGGCACGCTTGCCATAGGTTTGCCATTATGGATTTATTCAATACTATAATTCTATGAAAACACATTATAGGATTTGCTGCATCTCTTTACTGCCCTCTAATGGTTGTGTAGAATTGGGCAGGCAACCCAGATCTGGTAGCCCTGGTGACATAATCCCCAAATGCAAATATCCTTCATTCACACCTGATGATTGTGAGATCAAAACATCCCGACCTGACATGCTCATGTGTTGGATATCTTCCAAGATATTTGAAAATTAAGGAAGACCAGCTAAACATGATCAATGGGCAATGCCAGGAACCAAGCATAGGTTTTTGGTGTGGGGTATAAAAAATGTCTGCCTTTTCTTCCGGATATTTGCTCATTTAAAGAGAGGTGTGGTGGCGCAGTCGTTAGAATGCAGTACTGCAGGCTACTTCTGCTGCCTGCCAACTGCTTGCAATTTGCAGATCGAATTTCACCAGGCTCAAGGTTGACTCAGTCTTCCATCTTTCTGAGGTCATTAAAATTAGGACCAGATTGTTCGGGGCAATAGGCTGTAAACCACTTAGAGCGGGCTGTAAAAGCACTGTGAAGTGGTATGTAAGTCTAAGTGCTACTACTATTTAACTAACCAGATCATTTTCTCCTTGTAGGAAAATCATGCGTGCTCTTTTTGAAGTAATTCAGTTCCTCCATGGCTTGAACATTGTCCACAGAGATCTCAAGCCAGAGAACATCCTGCTAGATGACGACATGAACATCAGACTCACTGACTTTGGCTTCTCATGTCAGCTGCAGGAAAATGAAAAACTCAAAGGTTGCCTGTCGATCTCGGGCAGAAATTTTAAGGGAGAGGGCTATGAATTGGTGGCCTGCCTGTGGCAGTGAAGCTTAGGAACGTAACTACCTAAGGAGACACCTACACTGAATCAGCTTGCTCAAACCAGCTGTAGCATGTTATATGAATTCAGCTATCACAATTTGCTAACCATGGATATTAAAACTTTGCATATGGCAGTGGACTTAGTCAACTGCAAATCATTAAGTAAGCCATAGAAACCTAGGATTTAATGCAATGTGTAAATAATTTTCTACATTGACCAAGGGCACTTCTTCAGGATTCTGCAAAAGATTAAAAAATTAGCCAGAAATTGAATTTGGGATCTTTTACAGACAATTTGCCCAATTGGTGAACCATCTTTAAGTCCTCTTTAACTGCTACAATGTTAAAGTCATGTTTTTTCTTCCTACACAAATTTTGTTGTGCATATGATCTGACATGCTTCGTTGATACAGTTGGTGATTATATATTTGGAGGCG
The DNA here is from genome assembly GCF_049901715.1 of Pseudonaja textilis. Classification (NCBI taxonomy): domain Eukaryota; kingdom Metazoa; phylum Chordata; class Lepidosauria; order Squamata; family Elapidae; genus Pseudonaja; species Pseudonaja textilis. The sequence goes on from NC_141990.1 coordinate 20,900,621, forward strand.
GAGATTTTAGCTTTGGCGGTCATTTTAGGCTGCTGCAATCACATTTTGTCTCCTCTGGTCTTGGGCATGGTTATCCAGGGAAGATTAGACATGTGGCTTCCACAGAAACATCTGCCTGTATAATGCCAAACCATTGCTTTTCCATACAAGCAAACTTGTAATATGCTTCTTATATTCCTGGAATTATCACTCTTATGAAAGAGCACTAGATCTATGTGTTATAAACATAATGAATTTTCTCTTGGGAGAATAATAATCCTGTGCTGAACAACAGATCAATTTAAACTGGGAAAGAGCAGCATTTTGCTGTAGTCAGATCCAAATCATAAATACCATTTTGGGGAATTGTAGCTTTGTATAGTCACAAAGCAGCTGGTCATAAATTATAGGATCTCTATAATGCCCAATTCCTGAGTTTAGTTGGTTTTGGCTCAAGGTTGACTCAGCCTTCCAGCCTTCCAATTAAAATAAGGACTCAGATTGTTGAGGGCAATAAGTTGACTCCGTAAACCACTTAGAGAATGCTATAAAGCACTATGGAGCAGTGTATAAGTGTTACTGCTAGTGCTATCCTTAACCACAAGGTAGCCAACTGGATTAGTAGTATGTATGTTACATGTCAAACCACTAAGGAAAACCATTGTGTGGATGCAACTATGAGTCTTTGATCTGATCTGACTGAGGCTACCCTATTTTCTTTAACTCCAAGAATCCAGCAAGACTTGCATCTCCAGAAACAAAGTCACCAAAGTTTCAGCCAATTTTTTATTGCTTTTCTTGCAGAGATCTGTGGCACTCCTGGCTACTTGGCTCCAGAAATATTAGAATGTTCCATGGATTCAGATCATCCAGGTTATGGGAAGGAAATTGACATGTAAGCAAGATTGTGTGGCAAGTTTACTCATTATCCTAAACAGTGGTGGGATTCAAAAAAATTTACTACTGGTTCTGTGGGCGTGGTGTAGCATAGCTTGGTGGGCATGGCATGGCTTGGTGGGTGTGGCAGGGAAAGGATACTGTAAAATCTCCATTCCCACCCCACTCCAGGGGAAGAATACTGCAAAACCCATTCCCTCCCCACCCCACTAACCTGCTTTCCAGCTCCATTCTCCTGTGCAGGAGAACAAAAGAAGACTCAGCCAATCAGCTGTGACACGGGAGGCAGAGAATAGATGGGGACGGGGCCAGTCAGAAATGGTATTTGTCGGTTCTCTGAACTACTCACATTTTCCACTCCCGGTTCTCCAGAACTGGTCATAACCTGTTGAATACCACCTCTGATCCTAAGCCATAATTTGGGTTATTTGAGTTTAAGCAAATGGTATGTAAGTTTTGGATATTCAGAGGATGTAGTACAATTAATGATGTGCTAACATCATTAATTGTGGCTTATATCAGCAAATTGAGGCTTATATCAGTAATCAGCTTAGAATGTGAATCCTGCTATATTTATCCTAATGAAAAAGATAAATGTAACTTTTAGAGGAATTCACTTATTTCCCATCCAATCTTCTATAGCATTGTTTCTCAATTTTGGCAAGTTTAATATGTCTGGATTTCAGCTCCCAGAATTCCCCAGCCATCTTTCTGGCTGAGGAATTTTGGGACTTGAAGTTGCGAAAATCACTGTCCAAGGCTGCATAAACAGTGAGATAGAATCAGGATCATGTGAAGTGTTAATAACAGTTTATAATACCCTGGTAAGGCCATGCTTAGAACATTGTCCAATGTTGGTCACCACAATGTTAAAAAGATGTTGAGACTCTAGAAAGAGTTCAGAGAAGAGCAACCAGGATGATTAGGGGACTGGAAACTAAAACATATGAAGAACGGTTACAGGAACTGGGCATGGCTAGTCTAGTGAAGAGAAGGACGAGGGGAGACATGATAGCAGTGTTTGAGGAGCTGCTACAGAGAGGAGGGGTCAAGCTATTCTCCAAAGCACATGAAGGCAAGACAGATAACAGATAACAGATAATCAGAGTTGGAAGGGACCTTGTAGGTCATCTAGTCCACCCCCCCCCCCCCCGCCCAAGCAGGAGACCCTACACCATTTCTGACAAATGGCAGTCCAATCTCTTCTTGAAAGCTTCCAGTGATGAAGCTCCCACAACTTCTGAGGGCAAGCTGTCCATTGGTTGATTGTTCTCACTATCAGAAAGTTTCTCTTTATTTCCAGGTTAAATCTCTCCTTGTTCAGTTTCCACCCATTATTCCTTGTCTGGCCTACAGGCGCTTTAGAAAATAACTTGACCCCTTCCTCCCTGTGGCAGCCTCTCAAATATTGGAAGACTGCTATCATGTCTCCCCTGGTCCTTCTCTTCACTAGACTAGCCATGCCCAGTTCCTGCAACCGTTCGTTGTATGTTTTAGCCTCCAGTCCCCTAATCATCCTGGTTGCTCTTCTCTGTACTTTTTCTAGAGTCTCAACATCTTTTTTTTAATGTGGTGACCAAAACTGGATGCAGTACTCTAGGTGTGGTCTTACTAAGGCTTTATAGAGTGGTATTAGTACTTCCCTTGATCTTGATTGTATCCCTCTCTTAATGCAACTTAGGATTGCATTAGCTTTTTAGGCTGCTGCTGCACACTGCTGGCTCATATTTAGCTGGTTGTCCACTAAGACTTCAAGATCCCTCTCACAGTTACTGCTGTTGAGCCTGGTTTCACCCCAGTCTGTATGTCTACTATTGATTTTTCTTGCCTAAGTAACAAATGGAAACTAATCAAAGAAAGGAGCAACCTAGAACTGAGGAGAAATTTCCTGATAGAATAATTAATCAGCAGAAGAACTTGTCTCCAGAAGTTTGGGTGCTCCAATATTGAAGGTTTTTAAGAATAGATTGGACAACTGTTTGTCTGCTTGAGCAGGGACTAGAAGACCTCCAAGTTCCCTTCCATCTCTGTTATCCTGTTATTCTTAAAGTTGCCACAATTGAGAAACAATGTTCTATGGAGATGACTTTTCATCTCTGTCCATGTTACTGCTTTTTAAGATGCCAGTTTTCCCCAAAGCAGCCTTGCCAAAAATTATGCCCGCTTAATTTGTTGGATTATACCTTGCAGCAATCCATCCAGCAGTTGGTGTATTTGCAGCATCAATTGGGCAAAGAATAATTATTTTTTTAAGTACCAGCATATATAATTCTTTGCAACTAACAATTACAATATGTGGTATAATTGCTATTTAAATAAGACAATAACGATCATTAGTCTGCTTAAATATTTACCACTGACTGAGCTGGAAAAGAAGACAGAAAGACTGCTGCAACAAAGATGTTCTCCATCAAACTGCTTTTGTTTCCCTGTATTTAAAATATCCTGTTGTTAAAACAGTGGACAAAAATGTTCAGTCCGTCCTCCTGACAGTTTCCTTGTTTCAGGTGGAGTGCAGGAGTCATCATGTACACCTTGCTGGCCGGATCTCCTCCTTTCTGGCATCGGAAGCAGATGCTGATGTTAAGAATGATCATGAATGGAGATTACAAATTTGGGTCTCCTGAGTGGGACGATCAATCAGATACAGTCAAAGATTTGGTAGGTAACTTTCACCTGGATGGAATCCAGAGGCTATTGGAGAAAAATAAAGGAGAAAAATGCAGTGTAGAAAAAGATAAAAGTAATTGGAACACCAGATGATTAAGAAATTGACCCTAACGCCAAAAATACAGTACTTGGGCCCAATTGGGAAATGGTTCCCTTTTGTTTCTTGGTGTTCATTTTCCTGTCCAATGGGATTGTATGGGGGGGGGGGGTTGCTCTGAATAATTAGTATTAACCAGTGCTAGACTCGTTATGGTTTTCCACTGCATTCAGAAAACCAATGCCTCGGCTTCTGAGTCACAACTCTGTTCTTCTGCCTGCAGATTGCCCACTGTTTAGTGGTGAAGCCGCAGAATCGTTACACTGTGCAGGATGCCCTCACCCACCCCTTCTTCCAGCAGTACATGGTGGAGGAAGTCCGGCACTTCAGCCCCTTCCGGAAATTCCGGGTATCCCCAGTTGCAGAGAATTCTGGGAAAGGGATGGCCATTTTTCTCAGTAATAGCCAAGGATTGAGGGGAGGGGCAGGGGTGGGATTCAAAAAAATTAACAACCAGTTCTATGGGCTTGGCTTAGGTGGTGGGCGTAGCTTGGTGGTCATGTGACTGGGTGGAAATGGCTTGGTGGTCATGTTATTGGCTGGGTGTGGCCAACTCAATACCACTCACATCGAGGCATGCATCTTCTCGCCTGGCCTCTCATGACTATGGGGATGTTGTGAAAAATGGTCATAAGTCACTTTTTCAGTGCCATTGTAACTTTAAATGGTCACTCCACACAAGCAAAGGAGGGGGAAAAAGCTCCAGAGAAGTTCCTGAGACAGGAAGTCTAGTCCTGCCAAGAATGTAATAAGGGTTAACAGAGAGGCAGTTTCTGTAAGCAACACCAGAATGTTTCCTTCCTGCCTTTCTTACAGGATTAGGCCAGTAATTTCTTCTAACAACCGGTTCTCTGAACTGCTTAGAATGTTAACAACCGGTTCTAGCACATAGGTGCAAACTAGTAGAATCTCACCCCTGGGGAGGGGAGAGTCAACAAAGTCAAGAGGATTACAGTTGAAGCTGTGCCCTTTTTCTATGTGCCATGGATATAAAATAGATATGGGCTTAGATTGTGCAACTCCTGCCCAACATCTTGACTTTTTTGACCTGCCCCATGGATGTGCCTGCTGATGACTCTGATCAAGGTTTTTTTTAAGTGGGAAAGGGGGAGGCTAAGTCAGGGGTTGTTGTGGGACCTGCATGAATCATGCTGCTGGGCTGCTTGACCCTAACCCAACAAGATACATTCACACAATATGTTAAACCATTGCATGTTCCTTAGTTTTGTTTCATTGCATTGTGGAAGGTTGTGATTTATTCAGCACATGAATTAGGCTTGAGTATCTTGCCCAGAATTGGTAAATAGCAATATATTAATACATATTAAACATACATTAAGTGTGTTGTCATATAAAAAAAAATAAAGTTCCTCCTGGAAAACCTGAAAGACCAGGTTAGGGACAGATTGTCACCGTCAAAAATCTATCTCTGTGGTTGCTAAGAGTTAACACCAACTTGAACAATTTGTATCCATTCATCAGTACATTCCAGTCATGGGTTTCTTCCCATCAGGTTTGTATAACAGCAACTGTGTCATACCTGCCCTTGTCTACTATTGCTTCTTGTTCCCTGTTTGTTGCCCAAGCTTTGAGCATTTATATGTAAGCATTTAAGACCTTTATGCTTGTCCATGGGTATGTTTCCTGCCTCTCCTAATTGTTGTTTGAGTTTTTCTCTTTTCATCCCTCCCTACCTCATTTTTGGTTTTTCTTGGGATTTATGATTGGTTTTGTGTTTCAGATAGTCTAAAGATTAGTCACCCGCCCCCTTCAATTTTAGTTTAAAGCCCTTCTTGATGGCACATAAACAAATTAGGCTTAAATGGGGGAGAGTTATTGGTGACACAGGTTTTTTTGAAACTCAAACCATTGCTTACCATGTTTTATCCAGTTATTCAGTTATCACATTCTAAAGTAGTGGTATTTATTTATTTGAGCATAGCATAATATAGCAGCACTGAGAGTTAACTTGAATTTAATGTGATGTGTGAACCCGACCACAAACTCAGAGGTAAAGAATTGGACCAAAAGCATTCTGTATATAAAAACAGCCTCCTTTTTATTGACAGTGGCTTATTCCTGGTGAATTAATGCATCTTTTAAAACAGGGGTGTCAAACTCACGTCACGGCAGCGTCACATGATGTATTGGAACTTTCCCCCTTTGCTAAACCAGGTGTGGGCGTGGCCAGCGCGTGACGCATCTGGCCCACAGGATGCGAGTTTGATATTCCTGCTTTTAAAGAAAAAAAAAGAACCACAAACCAATCAGATATAAAGCAGTGGTGGGATTCAATTTTTAAAAAATTTCTGTGGGCATGGCTTGTTGGGCGTGGCCTGGCTTGGTGGGCATGGCAGAGGAAGGATACTGCAAATCCCATTCCCTCCCCACCCCACTAACCTGCTTTCCAGCTCCATTCTCCTGTGCAGGGCAACTAAAGAAGACCCAGCCGATCAGCTGGAACTTGGGAGGCAGAGAAAAGATGGGGGCGGGGCCAGTCAGAGGTGGGATTTGCTGGTTCTCTGAACTACTCAAATTTTTTGCTGCTGGTTCTTGAGAACTGGTCAGAACCTGCTGAATACCACCTCTGCTTTAAATATGTCAGTCTAACAAACATCTCTTCCTAGGTCATCTGCCTGACTGTCCTGGCCTCAGTTCGGATCTACCTCACCTACCGCAACATCAAGCCGATCACCCAGGATGTGCTGCAGCGTGACCCTTATGGGCTGAAGCCAGTCCGCAAAATGATCGATGCGTGCGCCTTCCGGATCTATGGCCATTGGGTGAAGAAAGGAGAAGCTCAAAACAGAGCTGCCCTCTTTGAAAACACTCCCAAAGCCATCCTGTTCAGCTTGGCTGCCGAAGAGGAACTTCTCTGATTTCCAAGATCTCCAGGAAGAAAGCCCTTCAGTCTTTGGCAAATCTTCCTAATTGAGATGAGCATGATCCCAACACATGTGCAGAGTTCAACTCCCACAATTCCCCAGCCAGCAAAGATGGAAATGAAATAGCAAAGGGTAAAACTGAATACAGGCCAGAATGCCTTTTTATTAAGTGCCTTATTATTATTGGTTGCACAGTCAGGCAGATGTTTAGACTGGATCTGGTATTTTTGTTTACCAGTTACAGGTAGCCTTTGACTTACAACCGTTCATTTAGCAACTGTTTGAAGTTATAACAGAACTGAAAAAAGTGACTTGCAACTGGTCCTGGCACTTAAGCCATCACAGAATTCCTACTGTCATGTGACCAAAATTCCAGCGCTTGGCATGTTTAGTCACCCAGTTTGGATAGTGAGATGGGCGGCATCTAAATTTAATAAATAAATAAGATTTAATAAATAATGATGATTGCAGCAGAGCCAGGTAATATGATAACCAATTCCAGTCAGTTTTCAAAAAGCAAACTCAATGGAAGAAGCCCAATTCGTTTAACAACGGTAGTGATTTGCTTAACTACCATAGCAAAAAGTAAAATTGGGCATGAGTTGCTTAACAACCGCTTTGCTTAGCAATGGGAATTTTGGTCTTAATTGTGATCTTAAGTTGAGGACTACTTGTATTATTTCTGAAACCTGTGAGATCTAAGGATAATGATCTAAGGAATGTGAAGCTGCACTACCACATCATAGGGCTAATTCCCACCCGTGACGGTTTCTCTACCCCTCCGAAGGGCTTTTAACAGTCATAGGATGAAATATCCAATAGGGTCCTTTTTCCAAGAAGTCGTCTCTCGTCCCAAGACTCTGTGGTTGCTTTGAGGCTGAAAACTTATCTTAAGAGACTCACAAGCTTTTGTACTTGTTTTTAGGCTGCCAATCCCTTCCTTAACATGGTGTTAAAAAACGATGGACAAATTTATTATAAGTACGTGGATCCACCATGTTCAGCACAGTTTGTCTTATTTATTTTTTTGAAAGGAAACATTGGAGAAAGTGGGGATATCTGCTTGTGGGCTTTCCTGTTAGTGTTAGATTCAGGATGCTGGGTTAGCACGTTTTAGAACCCAAATCTTCCAAAGTATGAGGGATGTCTTTGGCATGATGTCTGAAATGGGACTTCCGTGTTTCAAGCCAGCCTATTTCTGAATGTCAGTTATTGTGGATTGCTGGGGTGGGTGGGTGGGAGAGTTGCTGTCGTTGCTTCACTGATGTACTATATGCTAAGATCCAGGTTGCCATTACTGCAATGAAACACGTCCCAATCCAGCAGAAATAGGCAAAGAAAACATCTAATATAAGCAGTTCCATAATCTGTAACAAGGAAGATGATAGATAAATATTAATGTATAGCTGAGTTAGGTTAAGGATTCTCAGTCATCCAGGTAGTTGTCCATAGTAGTAGTCAACTACTACTGGACTTCTTGTTTTTGTTGGTTCAAAACATTTTGTTGCTTATTCAAGTAGCTTCTTCAGTCTGAGCAAGTTGATTAGGGGGACCACATATATGTCCTCCAACCCATCCTGGAGGACATATATGGAGTCCCCCCTAACCAACTTTAACTTTAACCTAGGACTAAGGAGAAATTTCCTGAAAGTTAGAACAATTAATCAGTGGAACAACTTGCCTCCAGATGTTGCTGGTGCTCCAACACTGAAAGTTTTTAAGAAGAGATTCAACAGCCATTTGTCTGAAATGGTATAGAGTTTCCTGCCTGAGCAGGGGGTAGACCAGAAGATTCCCAAGATCCCTTCCGACTCTGTTATTCTATTATCTTGCTCAGAATGAAAAAGATACTTGGACAAAACGTTTCAAATCAACAAAAAGAAAAGAAATCCAGTTGCCATGACTCAACTCCACATAGATGTCTTATGGAATTATTTATTGCAGCTGCATATAAGAACATGATCTTTAAAAAGATATTTAACAAACAATAAAATGTGCTTTATTTATTCAGATTGAATTGAATTGTGATATGTGGATATATTCTCAAATTTCATCCAAAGTTGATAGAAACTTATCCCAAATTAGTCATGATCCTGTCTCACTTAAAACTACTGCAGACTCGTGCTGGAGGGGAGGGGAGGGGGGAAATTATAAGCGTATATATATTATATATTATAAGGTTTTTGGAAGGGATCTCAAAATCCAAAGAATTAGTGGCTGGATTATGACATAGTGCTAAAACCACAATATGATTTGTTTGGTTTTGGTTTACAGTGTTGTGTAAAGAAAGCCAACTCTGGTTTAAACAATATTTCAAAAAAAGAGGGTGTGTGTGTGTGGGCAGTGTCAATGACATCACAGCACCCACACCATGCCCCTTGTGGCTCCTAGGCAAAGTGAGGGCCAAAAAGGTTACTCATTCTGGCAAACCATGACTTTGTTAACGATGGTTTCTTAAATTAATCAACCAACACAACATGCTGGTCACAAGCTATAGCTTGCAAATCTTGTTCAAAAATGCTAAACCAAAATGCTGTTCAAAATGCTATACCAAAAACAAATACTGTACATGGCTTAGAGAAATGAATGAGCCCAGACAATCTCAGTTTAGGTAACCCAATGGTTTCCTGCATAGGATTGTTCCAGAATGAAACCAGTAAACAATGCGTATCCTTATTACAAGTAGAAAGGTTTTGTTCATTTTTAGCTTTCAAGCTAAAATTTTTGATTTTTATCAAAATCAGGCAAAAAATACCCAAAGTCTGGCCAAGAAAGATGCAGGCTGACCCATCTCCATAGGAGAAAAGATCTGGGTCTTTTTAGAAGAGTTTAATGTTGGCTTCAGAGTTCAGCCTTTTTGCCGACAGCTTCCTGTGCTGGTTGCTTGATGAGGCTGGTGGCACATCGGAAGCTCAAGTTGTCTGAAGAAGAATCGGGAGTGTTCCCCATCCTATGGATTAAGAGGAACAAAGTTTGTCTTAGTAGAAAGTCTCCTCGGTCATCTGGCCCAAATCCAGAGCTACTTCAGCCTTCCAAAAATTTCCTCTTCCCATATTTTATAACCAGAACTCTGCCTGGGAAATTCTAGAGGTTGCAATCTAAATACACTTGAAAAATGCCAGAGTGGGGAAAGTGGGATTTAGTTCATTCAATCAGTTTACTCTTGGTGAGTTTAAAAAGGAATTCCACATTAATTAAGCAATGGTAAACATCAACATACATTTAAATGTTTATTTAATGGGGATCATAAATTGCAAAAAGGATTGTTGTGACCTGTTGGCTGCCGGCCCCTCCGGCAGCTGAATCAGATGAGGAGGTGGCGGCGGCATGGGAGTCAGGGGCCAGCATCATGGCAATCTGAGAGCTCTGAGGGGAAAGAGGGAATGGAGCTGGCAGAGAGAGAGAGAGAGAGAGAGAGGCAGAGCCTGGGCCGTCTGTCAGTTCTCAGATGGAGAGTCAATAGCTCCCAGTCTGGAGGTGGCTGATGAGGAAGAGGAGGAACAGCTGGGTCCAGTCAGTGCCTGATGCACAGATGCGCAGAAGGCAGAGAAGAGGAGAGCAGCGGAAATCTATGGGCCAGTCCTTGGGATGGAAGAGCCACCACTGCTAGCTCTGAGGATAAAAGGCAGGGGGCGGAGATGATTAGGTGTGGCAGACAACTATTCATCTCCCTGCTGGTCAGTCACTGATAGCCTGCACTTCTGAATCCTGTCTGGAAATTATCAGAATTCTTCTTGGAATCTGCAGCGCCTTCTGAGAGAGAGAGAGAGAGGGAGGGAGGGAGGGAGAGAGAAAAGGGAAAGAGAGAGGGAGGGAGGGAGAGAGTCTGCTGCTGGAAGAAAATGAACTGCACCTTCCAGAACTTCTTTTGCAAGTGTGGAAAAAGAGAGAGAGAGAGAGAGAGTCTCCTGGTGTGTTAGGGCCAGTTTAGGGGGAAAGGGAGTGAGTATCACTTTCCACAGGACTTCATAGTCTCCTGTGAGAGAGCGGCTGCTGGTGCTCCTAACAAAGGGAACATTTCAATACTTGTCTGGAGCTGGAAGCAAGGATGCATTCTTGCTTTTTCAATCTCTTCTCCAGCTGTCTGGAGTTTGTATGGCCAATCTCAAGATCTCTCCTTTCTGAGGAATTTTCAGTGGTCTGAATTCAGCATCCAGCTTCAGTTTTCAGTCATAATGTCTCCTGTTGCCAGTGGAATGTCAGTTAGTTTTTTCATCACCAGAAATCTTGGCAGCCCTGGCTACTTTTGACAAATGATATAAGCAGCATCATATTATTATACCAAATGCCTATGTGATGTTATGACACATATACAAAATGGACAGGACTTGCTACACAACGGTATACTGTTGCTGTTGTCAGACTGATGGCTGCTGCTGATTGTGTTTGTCCAGTATACTATAAGTTTTAAATTCTGGAGGAGAAGATGCTGATAAGATGTCACCTGCCAGCATACCTGGTTGTAACCTGAGCTTTGTGATTGGCAGAGCCATCCACTGTATCAATCCAGGATGCTCCTCGCAGGACACGCATCTTTTGACCTGGCTGGCGGGATGCAGGACCATTCGGATGGTACTCTGAGGATGTCCATTCCCAAGTATTTCCTAGCAAATCGTATAAGCCTGTGATAACAGCAAAGACAGTAATTCACTTGGGGAAGCCTCCAACCAGCCTGCACAGAAATATACGAGCCTTGGAAGATCAGAAAGGAAAAGAACAAATAGACAGAAAAATGTATCTACAAGGTTTGTGAAAAACTGATGCTGGCATATTTTCTAGAACTAAACCTGCATTCATATCACAAACTCAATTGCTGGTCTGGAATGAAGATTCCAGTCCAGGTAGTCCTTGCATAGCAATTACAATATGGACCAGCAGCTCTGTCACTAAGCAAAATATCAAGTAATTGTGTTGGATTTATGTCATTTCCATTAAGTTAATCACTTGTTGTCATTGTGACATCACTTAACCATAACTTGCAATTTTACTGCAAGTTCTCCATTGACTCTGCTTGTCAGAAATCAGCTTTGAAGCATAAAAATTGTGATCATGTGATCACAGGATACTGCACAACCATACGGTCAAGAACTGGTCAAAAAGCTACTTTTTCTTGGGCCATTGTAACTTTGAACAGACATTTAACAGGACGTTGTAACATGCAACTATGTGTTAGGAAGACAATTTAACTTCCTAGAGAGGGGACCTTGAACTTTCAAGAACCTTTACTTAAAATGCTTTCTATTCCACACCAGCATCCATAGACTGACCAGTTCCAATGATTACGACCTGTAATCTTACCATAGTTATTCTGAGGAGGAAATGCTGCCACTGGGGATGCTCCACGAAAGCCATCTTCAGCTGTGTCAACTTTGGGGAAGTTGCCCTATGTAGACAAAGGGAAGTAAATAAGTGAACAACCAAGATAAATAAAAGACAACAAATCCAAACTGGGTGCCAAAATTCAGGTGTGTGTGTCATAGTTCAAGAGTAGCCTTGAACAGCCCATGAAACAATGAAATGGTATAATTGATTAACAGTTTATGTGTCATCAAATTATTAAAATTTAGTAACTCGATAGATAGATCTCTCACCTACTTACCTACCTACCTACCTATCTATCTAAGCTTTTATCCCAAGGCAGTAACTCCACTGAATTCTACTGTATAGTGCAATATTAATGCAATATCAGAGGTTTTCAATCCAATGTATAGAATGTGAAGGATGTGTGTTTCTGTTTATTTTCAGTCATAATGTACACTGAAGATGGTATTTAATTTTGTTGTATGAGGTGCAATGACAATAAAGTAAACAAAACTAAACTATCAAAGAGGGAGAGGAGGAGAGGGAGAATAAATATACAGGCTGCACATCTGACAATATGACTTCAGGCAGCTAACAATTAAAACAGAGTACAAGAAAATAAAAAGCAATCAGAATAAAAAAATATAAAAGTACCAACTGAGAATGCTGACAAACAAGCTATGAAAAAGGCTCCTTCATACAATCAGGATCTCCTAGACTTGATGGCAGAGCCGGGCTTCTAGTGGCTTGTGAAAGGCCATCAGGTCAAGCCAAGTCTAATTTCTAGAGGAATGATGTTCCTGAGGGCATCCTGCAGATGGATCTTCTCCAGGACTTTCTGTCCCCAACCTCATCCTTCAGCTATTCCAAAAATGTACCCATTGCCACAACAACTGATTCCATCCATTTCATCATTCCTCCCCACCCCCACCCCACTTTCTCTTCACTTTCCCAATATTGCAGACTTTTTCACAGAGCTAGGGCTTTGGATAATGTGCCCAAAATTTGATTAATCTCAGCCTGGACATTTGTGCCTCAAAGTGCAGGGTGTAACCAGCAACAAAGTATAAAGGGATGATCATGCAGATAAAGAAAAGTCTTGGCCATGTGGACATATGCACATGTGGAAGAAAAGAATCTAGGACTGTGAAATGGTCTAGGACAGTGTTTTTCAAAATTGGCAACTTTGAGGTGTGTGGACTTTAACTCGCATAATTCTCCAGCCACCAGATATATGAAATGGGCAGCCTATACACTTATTCCCTTGACAGCCGAAGTGGTAAAAGAGGAAGAAAGAAGAAGAGGAAGCCTATACATTTATTAAATTCCTTATATGCTGACTGGGGAATTCTGGGAATTGAAGTCCCCATGTCTTAAAGTTACCAAAGCTGACAAACACTGGTTTACACACAGGAATAGCCTTGAATTGGGATCAAATGATTCAAAAAGAAAGATTGGGAGTGCTTATTGTTATTACTTAAGAAGGGTTGCAATGGTATAGGATTGGATGCTTTTACTGAATTTTGCTTCTGGATTTGATTATATCATCACACTTTCTGCAGTGTGGTTATAAATAGATATGGAATTTTTAAGGAAATTAAACACAATGCATATCAGTGTTGCTATTTTATTGAAGCCAAGTCACATGAATTTTATACAGGAGCAATATAATCCCCTCATTTTGCATATTAAATATGGATATTTCAAATCCCTATTTACTGTCAAGACTACATACCTACTACTACTTACCTGCCAGAGGTTAGTGCGGTTGGCTAAAAATTTGTTTCCCCAAGGATACAATCTGTCTAACAAAAAGGGAAAGAAAAAAATAAAATGGTAATGTCAATTCACTCTATCAATTCTAAACATGCCCATTTCCTCCCTTCAACCATTGACCCTGGAGTAGTCTTTAATATCAAACATTTAAAAAGCATGTGGATTATTAAAACCTGAATTCCTAAATACACTATTTGGATAGCATGCTTAGGGTTGTTGGTGTATATGCCCATTGTGCGCTTGTTTACTCCCTTGTAATCCTTTCCTCTCCAATCTCTCCACTCTGCAAAGGGAGAGAAAAGCCCAATGCTAGCTGGGAAATTCTGAAAGTTGAAGTCACACATCTTAAAGTTGTTAATAGAGAAACATTACTGTACACCGCCTGCCTGGATTAACAGGACAATAATCTTGATTGACATCAATGCTTCCCAAACCTGGTAAATTACCCAAAATTAGATAAAAGTGGCTTTTCTTTGGCTAACAACATACAAATCCATTACCCAATTATGAAGAGACATTTAAAGTGACTTAAAATGTTTTACGTACACTGGGTAAAAAGGGTTTTCTGATAAGGGGTTTTGGGTAGAAGAAAAAGTTTGGGAAACAGTGATCTAGATGCTAGGGTGATGGATCTAAGACCACTTTGGTTCCTTGCTTACGTACTCTCCAGGCCTCCCCTTGCAGCAAACTCCCACTCCTCTTCTGTTGGTAGCCTCTTCCCTTTCCATTTGCAAAAAGCTTGAGCATCATTCCAGCTCACGTGCAACACTGGGTAGTCTAGCTTGTCTTTGATGCTGGATCCAGGACCTGAAGGCTGAAGATGGAAAAGAATTCTAGTTATTTAAGGTATTGTTTTCCATTTCTTCTCTTTAAAAAGGCTCTCAGAATGCCTTGCAAATCTTTGTACAGTAGTGAGATGCTTTCTGTTGCTCAAGCTTATAATCTAAACCAGGGGTCGCCAACCTTTTGGACCTCAGGGATCACCAATCTCATAATTTTAGATCCCAGGGACCACTAACTGGTTCTGTGGGTGTGGCCTAATTTGTGGTGGTCATGTGACTGACTGGGCATGGCTTGTATGTAAATATTATAAATATTTATATAAATATTGACTTTTTTTTATAAAAAAAGAGCAACTTTTACCCAAAATCAGGCAAAGCAGGCAGGCAGATTGAGTTGCTCACAGAATCGCAGATTCATTCAGAGATCTATCTATTTGCCATCGGCTAGCTCAGTCTGTCACATAAAATTTGCTTGCAAGCAAGCTCACAAAATTAACTCACAACACACCATGCATATAAATATTGAATTTTTTATTTAAAAAAAGAACAGATTTTACCCAAAATCAGGCAAAGCAGGCAGATCGAGTTGCTCACAGAATAATTCAATTATCTATCTATCTATCTATCTATCTATCTGCCATCGGCTAGCTCAGTCTCTCAAATTTGCTTGCCGTGAGTCTGCACTGAATTTGCTTGCAAGCAAACCTTCAGTCCTAAGGGAGGTTCGGCTGTACTTAAAAGCAGAGCCAAGGATCTAAAGACTAGCTGGAAAGCAAGAAATCCAACCATTTCCTGCTTCCTAGCTAATCTAAATCTCCGGGCACAGAGAACAGATGATGGTGGGAAAAAGGAAAAATAGAAATTTAGCAGACAAGTTTACTGGGTAAGGAGTGTGTGGGCAGGGAGGGTTCTCACGGGCCATGTGGGCGGCGCAGCACTTGTGTTTCTGTGCAGCCTGGATTAATTGCTTTGGGGGGTTGCTCTTGGGGTGAGATTTCTCTGCTGCCCACCAAAATTTTTTGGTTGGCGACTGCTGATCTAGATGACATGACACATAAGGAATCAGGACAAAGAGGGGAGAGGAAAAACAAACTCTGTTGTTATCACAACTAACTGAGAAAGAATTTGGGTAATTTGATGGAATGACAGCCAGTTAAGAGGCAGCTGGCAAAAATATCAAAGATTAGCTTTTCTAAAGGTCAACAAAGATAATCTTTCATCAATTTATGAGATAAACAAGGGCAAATTCAGCATGGATCTTCCTCATATACTCAGCCAATTTAACATCTGCATATCCCAAGGAGTTTATAATTGTTTTTTGACCAAACTAGATCATCAACCCATGTGATCTGGCTTCTCCACCATAGACCAGACTAGTTTCTTGGATTTATTCATTCCCTTGGGGGTTTCTGGTTCTCTCAAATCCCTAAATTAAATTTGCATGTCTGAAAAGCTACTGCAAGGCAGGGTCTACCAACATTTTCAGGTGCCAGGTGTTCAAAGACAGATTAATTAATTCAATGTCCAAACTACCTTAAGACATCATTAGTCTCATCCTCAAAGATCTTGGGCACACTCAACTAGAAACAAAAACACCACATAATTTCTTACTAGGAATGTCATTAAAATCTAAAAAAATAATAATCACATTTTCACAGGATGTGGTGAACTCCTGAATCTTTTTCCCCTTTGAAAAGGACTAATTTTCAAATGTCATCTGGGGAGCCTGAAGATACCATGTAAGGGCACTGTGGATTTTCTAGTGCTGGCAAAAACATTTGGTGCGTTTTCTATTGGCAGGGTACGCAGAGGGCCCCAACTAATGTTATTATGCATCTTGGATGTCAGCCTAGCCTGTCCTGTATCCAGTATGGTTCACTAATCAACACTGTAGTACCCAAATCATGTCTCTGATAACATCTATATTCCTCTTGTCCTCTAGTAAAGACTCACCTGTCTCCAAAATGCCTTCTCAATTGGAAGCCACCATGGTGCAGACTAAAGGAAAAAATAAAAGTAGAATGAAATCAACAATAAAAAAAATCCGAATTATGAACTGTTCCCTTCTTCACCAAAATAACATGCATTTGTCCCCCATTTTTAGAACAACATTGGAAAGACAATCCTTTTTAAAGGAAGAAGGATGGTGTAAATTTGACCACAAATCTTGGTTCATGAAAAAGCCCATTTTAATGATTTATTATGATTTCAGATACATTGGAAGGTGTTGTAATGTTGGTTGCTAAGATCACTAAAGCTGAAATTGTTGCTCAATAAAGATACAGAGCCCTAAGGACTTGGCATGCCAAACTAGAAGCAACAGAAGATATATGCAATAAGAAATCAAAGTTATACTTTGCAGGCTGAAGATTTCAGATCACAAAACTTTAGGCAGGCTCGCTGAAAAGTTGCCACTTTCTGCCAAGCTATAGAAGCTACTTTAGGTGAGATAGATCGACTCACTTCATGACAGTTCATGTGAGAATTATAGTTTCCTAGAATTTATTACTTGTAGCTTCTCTCCTTGTTAAATCACACTCTGGACACTCACACTATTTCTCAATACTTGACTGATCCATTTACTGATGTAAATTGGTGCTGAGTAATCTATGAACTGTAAAACTTACTGGAGTTTGGAACCTTGAAAGGCAGGCTGATCAAAATCACCCCTTTCTCCCAAATACTGAAAAGTGGCCCTTTACCTCTAATTTTTGCGTCACTTTCTTTTTAAGCTCTTCTGAGACAAAATTCTCAAAGACAAAACTCCAGTCAAATTTCTCAGCTTCCGTTTTGTATTTCTGGTCCTTCACGAATTCCCTGTGTCCAAAAGATAAAACGGATTTCCTAACCAGCCATTTTTGGAGATCTCTTGACAATTTTGTGGCTGGGGGCTTCGGCTTTTAAAATTCAGGCAAGAGAAAGGTACAGGGGATGTGATAATGATGTGCTGAAATCACCCGGAATGGGGACTGAATTGATGGTGCCCTATTGTTTTCATTTGTCACTTTTATACATTTACACAGTGTACAATACGTCTAGTTCTTTCTATTCCCATAAAACATCAGTGGGAAAGTGCACTGTTTTTCATAATGATATTCTGAAAATAAAGCAACTAGTAAATCCAGGGTATGAAGAAATTTGCACAGACAGAAGGTTGGCACTGAGGATGTTATTGTTCTTTCTTAACTACTAAATAAATTGTTCCCGAATTGGACTTTGCCACAAAATAGCTGTATCAGAAATTTACCTTCCCTAACATTCCATCAACCACAGATCTGTGCTCTATTTACACCACCCAGCTAAGACAACCCTTCATGCATGATTCTAATCCTCACAAGTATCATCCCACAATGTTTTATTGCAGTCTGAGGTGTAACTTTGAGGAGTTTCTGAACAAAATAGTGCATAGTTCTGGCCTTCCTGTAAAGTTTGTTTCCTCATCTGGTCTACATTGAAGGGCTGACCTGGAATTGTTAGAAAGCTGTAAGTTGTGAATGGTAGTGAACATATTGTATTATTTAAGTAAGAGAGAAACCACTGCCAGTCAAAAACTATGTACAGCTAATGTGGGATGTGAACTTTACCTGAAGTCTTTGTTGGTGACCGGATACTTGTCCATAAGGAATGGTTTGATTGTCCTGAGGGATCTGTCTTCATTTTTACCATTCAATATGCTGGTTCTAATTTCCAATTTCCCACCAGGCAGCTGTACTGTTTCATCTTTCTCGAAAACTGAGAGTAGAGTTAAAATTAGCAGCAAGAATGTTAGGGAATAGCAAAGAATGAAGGCAAATATACGTGCCCCAGGATAATGTTGCAGGATCCAATCTGGATTGGTCACCAGGAGCAGAGGTTTCTTTAGTCTTATGAGCTTTCTCACATTCTGGTGAGAGAATTTCCCTGAGGATGGGTTCTACTTCTAGCATGACCCCAGTCCCAATGACCAACCCAGATTGAATCCAGGAGCAAAGAAGAACGAAGGAAGGAAAGGTAACAGCTGGATTCACAGAAGGCTCCAAAGGTATTGGCATTTTGTGATCCAAACATCATGGAAAAACTTCCATGACTTTTAATTTGCTGTTCAAATCAGCCATCATATAAAACTAGGACTTGGTTTATCGGGCACAACATATTATATGAACACAATAATTAAGTTTTGCTAATCTAGGGTTATGGTCTAATGTATGTGTGAATATTGTTTATACGTCAGGAGTCCAAATTTTGAGGACAGTCATAGGAAGTCTTTTTGAGGAAGAAAGAAGAAGAAATTATAGGAAAAAAATAAAACAGGAACCACTCAGTATACTCAGTTCTCATATTTCTAAAAACATGAAAACTTGAACAAATGAGAAAGCACAATCTCATGTGTACTTTCCCCAACATTCCCTATTTTCTTCTTTGAATCAAATGCTATAACTATTCCAAACGACAGTATTGTACTTTTTAAAAGCAAGAATTTGAAATACCTTTGCACATTATACATTCTGCTTTTGCTTTATCATTATCTATTTGGATATTGCTATTTTACCAACTGTCCTGCATCGATAAAAAGACAGAATATAAACCAAATTAATAATAAAAATACTTATGTTACATTATTTATTCTGTAACTTGGGCAACCTCCATCCAAAAATCATTTAACACAATTCAGACTACAAAACTTCCAAGTGGAAAGGTTTTGTAGCATGTCATGAAAAAAAAAAAGGAATTTCCTTAAAGTTATACCCTTTGGAAACACATTATTGAGTACATTCTGAATCAGAAGAGTTGAAAGGGACCTTAGAGGTCTTCTAGTCCAGCCCCCTACTCAAGCAGGAGACCCTATATCATTTCAGACAAGTGACTGTCCAGTCTCTTCTTAAAAACCTCCAGTGATGGAGCACCCACAACTTCCGAACACAAGCTGTTCCACTGGTTAATTGTCCTCAGTGTTAGGAGGAAGTTTCTCCTTAATTCCAGGCTGCTTCTCTCCTTGATTAGTTTCCATCCATTGTTTATGCTGCCTTCAGATGCTTTGAAAAATAAATTGACCCACTCCTCTTTGTGGCAGCCTCTCAAATACTGGAATATTGCTATCTCTGCTTGCATACAGAGCTGTTTTCCCCATAACGGTGCACTAAAAGCTGAACGCCGTGATAAAATCATTAATTTTTGTAGGATTCGTAGGGTGCTCCCTAATTTTGCTGCATTTTTTTACTTCACTGTAACAGCCTAAAAATCTGGAAATGATGGTATGTTGCACCACCCTTCCTTCTGATGGATCCCAATTTAATTCTAATGGGAATTCAACAGGCACAGCCCTAAGCATGCCCGTCTGTGTCTAAAGCAAGTTCCGCTCTATTTTGAGGAATTATTTCTCGGCCTCGAGTCTTGCTGGCAAAAACATTCTCGGGGAGGCGTTTCCAGGGTTTAGCACCCGGCTGCCCACAAAGAGAGCATTTAACCGTTCGACCTCCGGGGGGGAAAGGAGAAGAAGCTGCGGCGGGGACTCACCGGGGTGCTCCGAACGGCTCCCGGTCACCGCCCAGGGCGACAACAGGACGGGCAAGAAACTCGCGAGCAAGGCGGGAGAGAAGAACATTGACACGGGGAGAGGAGAGGACGATCCCTTCGGCCCCTTGGCAGCCATTTGCAGCGAAGCAGCCGGGCACGGCGATTGCTTCCGGGGTCGACAGGAGAGACACACACGTGTAGGGGCAGCTGCGAACTTCCTTCATTTCGCAAACTGCCTGGGTTAGTTTCGCGTCGGATTTTGTCGGTGGGGGAGGACTCCGCTCCTCTCCCTCTTTTTATTCGAAATAGTGCTGGTCTTAAACCCGGAGGAAGAGAAAAACCATCTTGGGATGATTGATGGCTATTGGAATCTTCTGTCTCCGAAAGGATATTTATTTTATTATATAAATATTATAATATTTTAAATAAACAGTTCATGAAAGGTTCTCATTTTATTAACCAGTTTGAACAAGCCACACTTGACTCAAGTCAAAAAGGAGCAAACAATATAATTTTGGGTGCCTGAACTAAGGCCTTGTCCCGAGTTAAAGCTGATTTAATCCTTAGTCAGCTTTTTTTGCAACTTTAATTGCATTAATATATACATTTGTTTTTCCTTTTGAAAGAGGATTACAGACTGGTGGGTATTTCTGAATGCCTCAGGATTCTGAGTTTTGCAGTTGCCTCCATTCTGATGTAGTCTGGGGTGTGCAGGAAATGTGGCAGCATACAGCAGATTTAGGAAAGGAGGGCTTAAGGTGATTAGCATTCCATTTTATTTTGTAGTTGCGGTACTTGGCTTCCTTCCAGTGCTTGAAGTAACAAATATAGAGCTCATCTGCTTTCTGCCATCCTACTGTTATTTATACATCAAAGTGATAGAGCAACTCATTTTTATTTGCATAGTGTAGTAAATCCATGAACAGAAAATACCTGTTTTATAAAGCTACTCAAATTAATCCTTTGCAGGGGTGTCTAACTGGCAGCTCGCAGGCTGGATGCCTCATTCACCCCAGCTGTGAAAGGGGAAAAATATTGCAAAATGTCATGTGACGGCAACATGACACAGCAAGTTTGACACCATCTTTAGAGAAATCACTGCCTAATTCAATCATTACACTGCAGTCAACAAAGCCTAGTTAATCCTTTTTATAGGCCAAAGTAGAGACCAGATTTTTCTTTGCAATCTTCCCATTCTCACTTAAATCAGGGGCCACTGAAAAATAATGCCTTCTCCGCTATAGCTGAGCCCAGTATCAGCAAAATCAGTGCTACAATGCTATGAAAATTGGGGAATATGGTAAATGCTCTATTTAATATAGTAGTGAGCAAGGGTTGAGTAACCTAACCCTCAGTGGCAAGATGTCTCACTTTTGCCTACCCGAATATCCCAACGCATTATACCCACTGCCTGCCTCCCAAGCCCCTTTCCAGCACCTCAGCTGACACCCCAGTGCAGCATTTTGTCCATTAAACTAGAGCCTTTCAAGAAAAATGGCAAAAATGCATCTCATTCGCCAGGCTTTTAATTTCAAACTACTTTTTAACACCTTGATTTTAATTCAATTATTTTATATTTGTAATGCACCACCTTGAATGCATGTATAAAAAGATAATTATGCTTTTTCTGGCAATATGTGCCATATAATTTCATACCAATAATGCAGTGGAAACTATGGGTGACATGGTGGCCTACTGGAGAAGATGCTCACCAGCCACTTGGAAGGTTGAGTTCAATCCTAGGTAGTAGCCAATGTTTCTTTCCTAGGGCGAGAAGAAATGTCTGCTGCAAACTCCCATGTGGTATCAGGAAGGGCATCTGGCCAGTAAATGCTCAGCTCCATCTAAGAGATTGGACTGCCATTTGTCAGAAATGGTGTAGGGTCTCCCGCTTGGGCGGGGGGTTGGAGTAGATGATCTACAAGGTCCCTTCCAACTCTGATTATCTGTATCTAATCACCCTGGCTCTACCAGGAAGGGATTACAGGGTCATAAAAAGGGTGGGTTTTTTTTTATACAATGGGAACTATAGAAATTGATATAAACAATGAGTATTATTAAAATAACCACACTCAAGTCTGAAGAGATGGCAAAACTTTAATGGGTAGAAAGACAGTAACTTCAGATGCATTTGTTCAGTGCATGTAAAAAATAAATAGTAATTGGTTCTATAGAAGTGAAAGATCTCAATTTGTGAGTTGCCAAATTCCTGAAGGTAAACTTTTCTTCCTCCTATAATTTTTGAATTACACATTGGAAAAGGGGTGCTGTTAACATGAATTCAGGAAACCGTTGGTAGAGATTCCCCACTCAAGAGGTCTTCCAATTCAGCCTTTGAGAGATGACATTCCAGCTCGCATAATTTCATCAACCAAAAGAATGTTGCTAGCAATAACAGTGCTGGAGAAAACAGGAAGAGAAATTTCATTAGTCTTTATCATTCATTTAATAAAAGTATAGTCAGCCCTTTTTCTTGTATTCTTTAAGAAGGTTCATATGCCCAATTTCACTTCTGCTTTTTCTTCCCACATTAAAGGCAAAAAAAACCTGAAATATGAGACCCCATACCTAGTTACTAGCATTAAAATAGTCTGGAAAAACATACCAACTTATTTATACAAAAAGTATACTCAACCAGGTCTTAATTGTCAAGTAAATTCTATATGCAGCTATGGTCATTTTTTTAAATGATTAGCTATAAAATATTACCTAGAATGAAGCAACTGTTTTTTAACACTGTAATTATCCCAGATTCCAGCTGCTCCTGCTACCATTGGCTCACCTGAAAGATATAGGAGAAAGTTCATTAAAAACAATATCTTTTCCATAGTCTTTTGATAAGATTGCCAGGGTTGTTTTGTTTTATAAAGGATCCTCTGTGCAAACTGGTTTGGAAAACTAAAGACGTGCATAAATATTCTATCGAATTAAAAATGGTTTAAAAACTGGAAAGCAATTGTCTGTTTCCTTTGGGAGCAATTCTGCAACTTTCCCAGCCAGTTTCCAATAAGTCAATTGCGGAAATCAGATTCACTTCATAATAGTGTCATTCACTTAACATCCATATGATTCACTTAATGATTGTGGTAAGAAATTATTGGTTATTTGCTTAATGACTGTGATAAAAATGAGTCATAAAATTGGGTCCAGTCAACTTGCTTAATGACTACATCTCTTAGCAACATTAATTCCAGTCCCAATTGTGATTTAAGTTCAGGATCACATGTACAACAAATGTTTATAGCCTGCCCTTGCCTGGGTTATTGGGGATACAACCAAGCCTTCTTTACAATATTCAGATTTGTTTATGTAACTGCTAAATTGCCACAAATAAAAAGTACAACCATTAGCACCAGTTCACCTCAATGAATTCTAAATGAGAACATCATTGATAAAGGAGAATGCTTGCAGCTCAGGATTGAACTGTGGGGTCCTTGGTGCTCTCTGACCTGTTGTTTTCTTGCAGAAGTTTCATTATGCAAACTAGGTAACATCATCAGTGTCGATGTTAGTTTGCGTAATGAAACATCTGCAAGAAAACCAAGCTCAGACTGCACTAAGGATCTTCTGAGAACTTTGTTGGTTTAGTGGTACTGTTTTCTGGATAAAAGTTTGCAACTGAACTCAAGCTGAACTGAGTTTATAACTGTCATTTTCAAAAATCATCACCATCTGTTAGCTTAGTTTGTAAAAGAAAAAATTTGATGACCATAATATACCCAGCAGTTTGGAACTGTGAAGTAAGCCCATCAATCATGCTATTCCCAGCCACTGTTCTATACTCACCAGAATTTAGGTCCACCCCCACTAGTTGTCCCGACTCGGCATATTCTGCTTGAACTTTAACTAGTGTTTCTTGAGGATCATATCCAGCATTCTGAGCAAGTACCTGTAAGAATAAATATAGGGGAAAAAATAATTATCTTCTATTGTTCACTTTGTCAAAAATGAGCTATTTGGTATTTAGTGGAGATGTCCAAT
Source organism: Pseudonaja textilis (assembly GCF_049901715.1). Classification (NCBI taxonomy): domain Eukaryota; kingdom Metazoa; phylum Chordata; class Lepidosauria; order Squamata; family Elapidae; genus Pseudonaja; species Pseudonaja textilis. The sequence goes on from NC_141990.1 coordinate 20,924,482, forward strand.
ATGTACTTAGAACTGACTGACACCCCCTTTCATTTTAGTTCCAGCTGTATCTCTGCTGACAGCTGGAAAGTCTTGTCAATGGTAACTACAGAGCTCAAGAATGCTATAAGAGGTTTTTGTCCAGAAGCTTCCTACCTTAGGGATGATCAGCAATGCATCAGCAAATGCCTGAACTCCCAGCTGGCTTCTTCCTTTCACACTGGGCTTATGTTTCACAAGGGCATCAGCTATTGCCACCTCCAGGGCTCCAGCACCTGGAACTACACAACCTGGAAAATAAAAAATCATTTGTTAACAATCCTGCAACAAAATGCAGGACAGACACCCAAGGAAATAGTGTTTTAAAAGGGTAACCCTGATTCTTAAATATAAAGCTTTTGGGAGTTCTCAAGTCTTCTTAAAGAGTTTTAACTCTGGAAATCTTTCCAACTCAACACATGCTGTATGCCTGATGTTCGCACAATCATCTATGTGGTAAAGTCTTATTTTACCTTCATTCCCTCCTCTCACATTTATGTACCTTTAAAATATAGTTTTAAGTTGAAAGGCAGGACAATAGTAACTACTTATAATTATTTTTAAACTAGTTTTAAAATAATTAGTTTAAACTAATATAATTATTGAAACTAGTTTACCTGAGGTTTTAGTGCATTATTATGCTTCAGTTTAGGAAAGGAGAAGGGTTGGTTGTAATTGCCTTGGCAGTGTATTATTATATGTTCATTCAAGATGGCTTAGTTATATTAGCACAACCATTACTAGGAGCCAGAGCTGTTGTGGTATTTCTATTTTATGAGAGAATTTATAGTTTTGTTAACCATCACCACAATTTCAATTATATTGGTACATAGCCAAAACATACTGATCACAAACAATAAGTACTACTGGGCCTATCTAAATTTAGTAACACAAAAATATTCTGAAGCAAAAATGTTTAAAGAAGATTGTTCTTCCTTCTACAAGAAAACCTTGAAATATGAAGGATGCTAAACTTTAAAAATTTTAAAATATAATTTTCTGCAGATACAATTTTTCTTATTTGAGACCCATCTTATCATTCATGAAGTTTTAGATTCCACTGTATCCTCCAAAGTAAAATTAGTGAACCAACATATGCAACTGCAAGATGCTAAGATTGAAGACCAGAAAGATGCAGATTCCAATCCATATACAAAGTAGCTCTCCAGTCAGTCCAATCTGCCCCTAACCATTGGTTTTGTTGGAAAAAAATCAGAGAAGGGAGTTCTATGTGTGCCACTTTGAGCTCCTGGACCTCTTTTTGATAAAAAGGAATTTTCAAAGTGCTATTAACCAAATGTATTAATTGAAGTAATATTAAAATAAAACTTCATTTAATCAATTGGCTACCCTGAGGCTACTAAAATATGAAGTGCTTCTAACCAGGGGTGGGTTTCTACCGGTTCTGTCCACCTCCGTAGAACCGGTAGCTCTGAAAAGCAGCAGACATAGAACCGATTCTATGTCTGCTGATGTTTTTGCCCATCACCCACCCGGGCTCTTACCTGACCTTTATTTCCTGATTTTTTTCAACTTCAGCTGCTGTGCAAAGCACAGCTGCAGTTAAAAAAGCAGGAAAAAAGGGCTTTTTGAAAGGCTGCTTCTCTGCACGCAACATGCTGATGACGATTTACAGGTGCAGCTGGCAGCGTGCAGGGAAGCACATTGTAAATGATCGAACTTTGTAAATGACCGAACTGGTAGTTAACCCTGTCGGATCCCACCCCTGCTTCTAACCCAGACTCACCATCCTCAATGGCATTTTTGACAGCACGTAGTCCATCTCTTATAGCATCCTTGATCTGTGTCAGAGTGTGCTTATTCGGTCCCTTGATCAACAGAGTCACAGAACGAGGGTTTTCACACTTCTCAATAAAGGTATATTTCTCTTCACCCTGTGCAGAGAGAACAGTTCAGACTTGAACGATCATAAATGCTAAGTATGTGATATATATTGAATTTTCTACAGTTTTGAACAGTGCATTTATTATATTGTTACTATGTCTATTTTTATTTGTTTTTAAAAAGCTCGTAGCTTGTTCTACTTAGTAATAGCTAAGGATTCCAAGATTAAGTTATCGTATCACTCACCTCCCTCAAAGAGGAACTCTAATTCTATGAAACGTTCTTCCACCCATCCATCTACCCCAAGGGTCTTCAAACTTGGCAAGTTTAAGACTTGTGGACTTCAACTCCCAGAATTCCTGAGCTAACATGGCTAGAGGAGGAATTCTGGGAGTTGAAGTCCACAAGTCTTAAAGCTGTCAAGTTGGAAGACCCCTGATTTACCCACTTGGCTCATGAATAACATAACGCTATTGAAGTTAGGTATTCATTATAATGCTTGCCACAGAAATCAAACTGAAAAGAATTAAACACTTTAAAAATCAAACTCACCAAGGTATATTCATAGACAAGACCTGCATGTCCCAGGCAGTCAATGGAGAGGTCATCTACAGAATTCATAGCAACACCTCCACAGGCAAGGGTTAACCTGAACACAAAGAATAAATATGCTTGGATATTTCTGTTATAATCTGTTTTCATATACTGTTGTTTGCTTGATTTGGCTTGGTAAGTTGTGAACCAGCTGTGATTTATTCAGTAAACCAGCATTTAGGCTAGTGGCAATATCTGCTCTTTTTAAATGCAACCAAGAATGTTAAGTAGTCCCTTTGTTCTAATAACGGGATCAATGTGTGAATATCTTTATGTAATACTAACAATTCAAAGTGATTAAAGTGGTTAATTTATATCAGTATTCTAAATTTATTTTGAAGACATTCTAAAGAAAACATTGTTTATAGATTTCCAAATGTTTTCCAAACATCTAGGATTAGAATTATAACATAAGAGAAGATCATTTCTCACAAAAGTTTTGTGCATCACTTTTCTGATTTACAGCAAGATGCTGTATTAGGGACTAAACATTTTCAAAGGAAAACAAATAGCAGTGTCAGTCCAAGGCAGCCCCCAGGTTCTTGCAGAAACTGACCTCTCCATATTTCTTCGCTTTGCTCTACGCAGTGCTACTATCCCTTCTTTTGCAAGTGCATCCAGGGACAAAGGATCAATCCCCTGAAAATACAGAAGACCATGCAATAAGCAGATCTACTCAGGTTTAAATAAAGCTTATACTGAAAAATTAAATAAAGAAATGATGCAAGAATACCACGATTTAATGAACCACTAGGGTTCCTATTATAGCTAAATGTCTATTAATGATAAATTTATTATCAACTTTCAATTTCATTGTACACGTTGTACACTGACAATAAACGTTTTATTTGATTTGAACTTGTGACTTGCATAATAAAATGTCATCTGACTCCCAGAGACTCTGGATCATTTACAATAACACAAGTAACAAATGGCCCATTTCTGATAAAATGGACCAACAAAATCTGGATGCAAATTTTGTCCAATGCTAAATAGGAGGCACGTAAAACAATGTTTCATTCGATTTGGCCCATTTTTGTATTATAGACCCATTTCTTAGGCAACCATCTCAATCAATACCAAGCCCTCCGCCTACCTTTTGGTTGATGACAATAAAACCTTTATTTGAATCCCCAACAACTGAATTTTTCAATTCTATGATTTTATTCACTCTTTCTTCAATGAACTTTCTTTCTGCTTTAACAAGCTTTTCTCTTTCTTCTGCACTCTTATAAAAGAATCCAGAATTCACCTCTCTGGAAAAAAAATATACTGTCAGAATTTAAGTTATACAGGAAATATAAAAAGTAACCAAACTCTTGGGTCAAACTTAACTCCCAGTAAAAGACATTGACAAAACCCAGGCAGTTTTCTGGGAAACTATACAGAAATAGTTTCCCGTTGTCACCTTCCAGGATTTTTTCATCTCCTAAGTCTAATATATCCTCCAAGCATTATGTGGTGTCTCCCAATCAATTACTAACCAGATCTGGCCTGATTTGCTTTCTATCCCAGTAAACATATGTGAAGGTAGGGGCAGTCAGAAGCAATTGACACCCGAAATAGTGGATTTTAACCAAGAAGATCCTATGAACCAAATACCAAACTCCACAAATTTAGGATTAAACCAGCTCAGTTTGCAAGTCCCAATTAAAGCTGTAAGCCCTAAGGTATACATACGTTTTTTCATATTCTAGTGACACATTGCAAGTAAGGATGTAAGCATCTTCAAGCCTCTTCTTCATGTCAGGATGACGAGCGCCATGGTCCAGGACAAGTCCTCTTATTAGGCTGTAAAAGATATTTAAAATAGCCTTTTAAGAAGTTAGGTTCAGTTGTTTATCCCTTCTAGTCTTTAGCATTTCCTGCTAAAAATAGGACATTTAGGAACAACTTTGTTGTGTATCCTTTTCAGACCCGTGCATACTGCTTAAGGACAGCATGTCACTAGACAAATCTGAGGCAAGTTTTATTCTTGCATGGTGTCTGACTCCATTAGCCATTGCAAAAGCCAATGCAGAATTCACCCATGCCCTCGGTTCTAAATACTTCAAACTCTGACTTCACTCCCTTTAACAGTTCAGAATAAAAGATATTCTTTATTTATCAGATATTATAAAGCAGAAACAATATAGTAAATCTTCCACCCTAAGGCCCACACTTGAACAATAACTCCCACAATTCTCTGTCATGCTGGCACAGAATTCTACAAGATCCAATATCTGGAAAATGCCAATTTAGGAAAGGCTAAGAGAGCATGACGTGGGACAGTGATGATTCTGCCAGAAGGGAAATGCAAGACTGATACGTTTCAAGGCTTTGGGAACAGAGCCCATTTATCTTATACCTACGTTGTGTCTGTTTCAGATTTATGCTTCATCTCCATGATTTCAACCATATAAAGATCTATTGGCTCATTTGGTTTTCTGATTGCCAGAATCGAATCGACTACAGCCTTCAAAGAAAAGAAAACAAGCCACATCAAACAGGACTCCAGAATTTAGGGATCCACTTCACTTTAAATATGGGAATTATATAGAATTTAGTTCTGGACACAAATCCATGAGACTCACCTCAGTTAAGATGTCAGCAAGTTCAGCATGGACCTTTGTGCGGAGGGAAGTTCTAGCAACATCTAGGAGTATTTCCCTGTCCATTTCCTTTGCTACTTTGACCTGCTCCAGGATCTGAAGAGCTTTTTCTTTTGCAGCTTCAAATCCTTCTGTAACTAATCGGGGATGTAACCCCTAATACCAACACAAACATGGTTTTAAAAAATCATGCACACATATACAATTCCATACTCTGGTTACAGACAAAAATAAAGCGATCAGTTTCCATAAGCAATTACTTTTTATTATTAAAAAAATATCTCTAGACATACTTTAAACCCCTTGGAGCAGATCCTGAAACTGGCCAGTTGCTACGAGTTGAATGGCATATACATTTAATAAAATATTATGACATTATTAATGGTAAAGGTTGAGAGAAAAGAAAACAATGGAAAATCTGTCTACACAACAATAGATTTAATCAAGTGATTTCAAGGGAAACTGTTTTACTTTTTTAACTTTTCTAGATGATTGGAGGCTGTGCATGATTTTGTACTGTCCTTTTGAATACATGTAAAAGGAAAAACAGTCCTTTCAATGCAGAGGTAAAGTACAGTTTATTCTTGCACAGAATTATGCCAAAGAAACTATGGAGCTCATTTGGGTGTTCACTGTGCAACAAACTCAGAAATTTCTCATACTGTGGTCAAAACTCAATTATATATCATTCTTAATCTGAATAAACAAAAGTTCAGAGCCACAGGGGAAAATAATAATTTGTTAAACATGTTACAAAGATTGAAATGTTAGTCTAGTTTATGGATATTCACTCTGATTTAGCAAAATAGGGATGGTGCAACTAAAGAGTCTTTTTAAATAGCAACACCAATAATTTTTCACTCAGCTTTATTTGAATATGAAAGCAAATTGAAGATGTTCTCAAGTACACTACAAGCACATAACACTGTCACATACCTCTGAAATATAGAGATCTGCCTGTTTGAGCAGCTCACCAATTATAAGGACATTAGAAGTAGTCCCATCACCAGTGATGTCATCTTGTGCTGTTGCTACTTTGGCTATCAAGGAAGCTGTTGGATGTTGGATTTGCTGATGGATGCAAAGAGAACAAAAAGAGTATCATCAAAATGTCATTCCTTTGCTTAGTTACTCACAATCTCGTCTGGATTACTGCAATATGCTCTACATGGGGTTCTCCATGAAGAGCCTTCAAAAAATTCAAACTTTTGTTTTTATGCTTTATGATTTATACCACCCAGAGTGACTTTTTGAGATGGGTGGCCCCAGAAAGCAAATAAAAAGGTGCACAAGACAGCTGCCCAAGTAGTTAAGTAAAGGGTGGCAGATTTCCAATCAATATAAAACTACAATATTGTTATGTGAGTTGCATTGTTGCCAGTGTGCTTCTGGGTGCAATTCAAGGTGCTGATTATTGTATTTAAAACCCTTCATGGCTTGAGACCAAGCTAGCTAAGGAACTGTCCTCTCCCAGTCATTTCTAACTTTCCAATTTGATGGAGCAGGTTAGCTTGGGCATGTTATAGGGCCCGCTGGCCAGGGAATGTCATTTCTGCCTTAGCCTCTGCCCTCTGGGGAACATTCTCCTTTCATAGCTCAAGATGATCCCATACTTCACAAGGCCGTGAATAGTTGGGTTATGTATCTGGGGCCCCAAATGTGTTAAGGTGTTTCTTAACTATATTAAGACCCATGGCAATAATTCCACTCAACAACCATACATATTTACTTTTATGCTTTATGATGTATACCACCCATAGTCATTTATTGAGACGGGTGGCCATAGAAATCAAATTAAAGAATGAATACATTCCTCCTTTTACTATTGTGCTTTATTATCAATTTAATCACTTGAAGAAACAATCCACAGTAACACCAGCAATGTATATATTCTAATCTTTGAACCATAAAAGCAGAGAGAAGCTTATGCTTTGACCGACAGATCCTTCTAGACCAGGGGTGTCAAACTGGATTTCTTTGAGGCCCAGATCAGCACCGTAGTTCTCCTCCACAGGCCGGGGGGAGAAGAGATGGGACGGATGGCCCCCAGCCCCGTTTTCAGCCTGGACCGCTTCCTGCAGCACCTTGCAAAATGGAGCTGGTCCCTGCTATTTCCAGGCCAGCCCCGTGGGCCAGATTTAAACATTCTGGATCCAGCCAGCAGGCCTTGTGATACCCCTGTTCTAGACTATTGTTACACAATTGAAGTAAAATATAAAATCATCAATAACTTTGACACAACATTTTTAGTAAAAATTTTGGCCTGTATCATCAATAGTGTTCACCTAGTAAGATCTAGCAATGTGCTTCTTTACTGCATGTAAATAAAAGTTCGAGAAGGTATTGTATGAGTTGATATTTTAAAATTATATTTTGGGAAGGGAAGGGAAAGCTTACCATCTCATGAAGCAGGACATTGCCATCTTTGGTAAGCTTGATATCACCAGCACCAGACACAAGCCTATGGAAAACAGCAAGCAAAGCCCTCAATCCTAGTTCTTTTTCCAAGTGTTTTGGGCAAAAGGACCTGACAAATTTAATTCACTAATATCACTATTCTTACTGTGTACAAAGAATGATTCAATACTTTTGCAAAAAGAAGACATTTCAAAGCAAACTATGATTCTTTTTTTGGCTAATCATATATATAATTCAGGAAAGGCCTATTAATAAATATATATCTTACCCCAACCATATAATTTGAAATGAAGGATATCATTACAGGTAGGCCTCAACTTACAACAGTTCAGTTAATGACTATTCAAAGTTATGACAGTACTGAAAAAGTGACTTATGACTATTTTTCACATGTCCATTGCAGCAACCCCATGGTCATGTGATCAAAATTCAGATGCTTGGCAAATGACTCATATTTGAGTCTGCAGTGTCCCAGGGTCATGTTTTACGACCTTCTGACAAGCAAAGTCAATGGGGAAGCCAGATTCATTTAACAACTGGGTTTCTAATTTAACAACTGCAGTGTTTCACTTAACAATTGTGGCAAGAAAATGTCTCACCAAAAATGTCTCACTTAGCAACATAAATTTTGGAGTTAATTGTGGTAATAAGTCGAGGATTACCTGTATAAAAGACCCACATTGCCACCCCAATATGGAGAATCTTCTGATTGTTTGGCATGCCTGACTGACTTTTTCTTTAGAGAAAAAAGGAGACGGGGACTTAGCAAAAGTAGTTTGGGGCTTGGCCAATAAAATAATACAATCTGTGTGGAAAAAAAAAACCTATGTAAAAGAAATGTTAAGCGGGCACCATCACCACCAGGGCTCTTTTCTACTTTCAACTCTGGGACTGACTATTAATCAAGGGCAGAGGTCTCCAAACCTGGCAACTTTTAAGACTTGTGGACTTCAACTCCCAGAATTCTCCAGCCAGCTGGCTGGAGAATTCTGGGAGTTGAAGTCCACAAGTCTTAAAGTTGCCAAGTTTGGGGACCCCTGATCAAGGGAATATTCTTCTAATGCCATCTCCTCCTCCAGCCAGTTACAGCAACCAGATGCAGATGGCATAACAACTTCAGTACTTTAGAGTTGTGTAAGTGAGCTAATTTTGGGTACAATTATAAAACTATGACATTGCCTCAGACTAAGATCTGGCCAATCAAACCTGCCATGCTTTCATTCAGCTGACACCATGCACTGATCATTAAGCCAAGTACATGGTAACAGTGCTCCACCTGTGATAGTGGATGAGGAGAAGTTGCAATAACCCCACCCCCAAAGGTAAGACAATTATGTTCAATTAGCATGTTTTAAATTCTGACTTGTACAAAACAAATTGGCAGATGGGACAATATTATGCTCAAAGCATAAAAATTTAGAGTGCCAGTGGGGTTAAGGAGTTGGACTAGTAAGATACAGGTCCTAGTCCACCTTCAGCCACAGAAACTCAGGGGTGATTTTGAGCCACGGGATTTCTCTAAGCCCAACCCAATCTCATGGGTTGGCTACTGTGGGGACAAACAGGAGGAGGGATTGCACCTCGAACTCCAGTACAAAAGGCAGGATATAAATTGAAAAAAAAAAATTCCTAACTAATTGCGTAGATAAAATAAAGCCTTATTTGTAATCACTCTAAATCGACCGATGCAGAAAATATAAGTATTTTATACCGATCTGAAAGTACATCGTACCGCCCAATGCTTTTTAACCAATTACACGCCCTGTAAAGACATATTTGCTGTCGCTCTGCATGTATTTTTTTTAAAATAGATGCCACTACTGGTACTGCCTGATCCCTTCAATTTTTATAAAAGAAACTGTCATTGACAACCCTGTGGAAAGGCTAAGTACAAAAGAGCATATCGTTAAGTGGGTTCGGGGTTACTTTGCGCACGCATTCACCTCGCTGCTTCCGGCCTCGAGCGCCATGTGGGTGGGTGGGGCTAAGGCGTGGCCACGCCTCTCCCCAACCCTCAGCTCCCACAACGAGCTCCCCCCCCTTGCCCCCCCGCCCCCGCCTTACATTTTCATGGTTCCTTTGGGCCCGAGATTGGTCCTGAGCACATCCTGCAGGCCCCGCGCCGCGCTGATATTGACCGCCAAGGCTGCTTGAGCCCGCGCTACCTCAGCTTTGGGGTTGAGCGCCTTCACCGCCATCGCTCCCGGCTACTTCTGGAGGAGAAAAAGGGAAAGGAGCGAATGTGCGCACGCTCCCGCCTGACTCGACCCAGGTCTGACGAAACGAGGGGCGGGCCTAGCGACATCACAGCCTCCTTAATTCTAGAACAGTCCATATCAAGACCTAAGTACTTGGGGTGCTATTGGTCCTCTGAAAAACCGCCTTTCATTCCCATTGGTCAAATATCTGCGTCGTTCATGAGTCCACTGGGCTGCCTGATATAACGGCTAGGATGGCGGTTGGAGACGGTTGCTATGCAAATGGTGGTGGGCTTACGTGTCGAATATTCATAAAACTTTAAAATACTACTTTACAATCTGATTAAGTTATTTGTTTAAAAAAATTTTTTTGCTATCTGGATTGCTTAAAAGATATTTATAAATGCACACGCACCCCCACACATGAAAGTACTGTTAACATTATTCCCTTAAATCTCAGATTTTGGGATTCTCCCCTGAACTTTCAGGGACTGAGAAACAAAATCAAAAGAATGAATATAGGAGGGTCCTATATTTAAAATAACTCTACTCTTCCTATCATTTTGAAATCTGACCACTAATATAAAATCATTTTCAATGTTTCCCTAACAGTTTAATACATATACTTAGGCAGCATTAATTATGCCATATTCCACAGAACAAATAGAGAAGTCAAAAGTCCTAATATTTGGGTTTTGTTTTTAAAATTCTCTTGTGTTAGTTCTAATAAATACATACTCAACTTAGGGCCAAAGAAACAGGCTAGGGATGGCAATCCTAACATCCTTCCAATTGCATGGCAGTATTGCTTTATCAAATTGCCTAATCTTATGGTGGGTGTTGTGGCCTAGACTGTTAGTACAGGTAGTCCTCAACTTTCAGTGACCGTTCAAAGTTACAACAGCACCAAAAAAAGTGATTTATGACTATTTTTCACACAACCATTGCTCATCCCCAAGGTCACGTGATCAAAATTCAGATGCTTGGCAACTGGTTCATATTTATGATGATTGCTGTGTCCCAAGGTCATGTGATCCCCTTTTGCGACCTTCTGACAAGCAAAGTCAATGGGGAAACCAAATTCATTTTAACAACCGGGTCACTAACATCAACTGCGGTGACTCACTTAACAATGGCACTTAACAAATGTCTCACTTAACAACAGAAATTTTGGGCTCAACGGTGGTCATAAGTTGAGGACTACCGTACCTGTACTGGGTGATTTCAATCTTTCCTCCCTGAAATCAGAGGTAGCCTAGGGTTTCATGGCTGTCAAGGCAACCATGGTCCCACCCCCATCAGTGGCCTGACTAATATGAAAGACCATATTCACCTTGGAGCAGATGTGTTGTGATTTTCTTTGTGGGGAGGCTTTTACATCAGTTCATTTTTATGACATTTTATGACATTTTCTTGTGATCTTTAAGTTAACTAGACCTGCCAGGGAGGAGGGGCTTATTTTTTCCCAGATATCTGATGGACACAGCCAGTTTACCTAATGACATTTTTGCTTTTGATCAGGGCTCTTTTGGCTACCTTGTTGATCTCTGGAACACAGAAGTGCTAGGGCATTTGATAAGCTTAGCCCTGAGCAGCCTTTCCTTACCTGCCAATCCTATGTATCCCAGTGGTTTAGTGATGGCCTCTGGGAAATAAAATGGGTGAAGAGATGCCTGGAACAATACTTGAGATAAAACAAGAAGCAAATGTGACCAGATATGAGTTGAAGCTTGTGTTTCAGCTTGTTCTGTAGTGATAAAAAAAATGAAGCATAATTTCATCTCTGCTCTTACTACATCCATCAAATTACAGTGCATTGTTCAAAATGTCCCAGAAAGGATATGCTAGAAGATCCAGTGAGTATTAGTTGTCTGGTCAAGCATTTTACTGATAAAAATTATTCACATTCATTCTGAGTTGGAAGCCATATGAGCAGAATCTATAGAAATGACAGATTGTTTTGATCCTGTAGATTCTTAGGGAATGGATACAATCCTCTGCAAGTTTAATTCAGCCAGCTGTAGATCAGATCCTTGCCTGATCCTGTAGATTCTTAGGGAATGGATACAATCCTCTGCAAGTTTAATTCAGCCAGCTGTAGATCAGATCCTTGCCTGATCCTGTAGATTCTTAGGGAATGGATACAATCCTCTGCAATTTTAATTCAGCCAGCTGTAGATCAGATCCTTGCCCTACCTGGCTAATGATGCAGGATACAGTCAATGCTTCTTTGAGGAAATGGGAGGTGGTAGACTAGTGGTGGAATTCAAATTTTTTTACTACCAGTTCTGTAGCGTGGCTTGGCTTGGCGGGCGTGGCAGGGAGAAGGATACTGCAAAATCCCCATTCCTTCCCCACCCCACCCTATTAACTTGCTTTCCAGCTCCGTTCTCCCGTGCAAGGCAACAAAAGAAGACCCAGCTGATCAGCTGGGACTTGGGAGGCAGAGAATAGATGAGGCGGGGCCAGTCAGAGGTGGTGTTTGCCGGTTCTCCGAACTACTCAAATTTCTACTACCGGTTCTCCAGAACTGGTCAGACCCTGCTGAATACCACCTCTGCGGTAGAGGCTGGTGCATGGCTTCATCTGCTTCTCAGGAGGCCTGATTGAATAAAATTGGACAACTACTGTCCTCTAAGTCTTTCTTCCTGGGGAAATTTATTGACAAAATGATGGGGTTACAACTGTCAAGGGCTCTGGAGAATACAGATAATCTATATCCTTGGCAATTGGGTTCAGACCTGGTGATGGGAGAAAACAGCATTGGTTGGTCTGATGGCAGGACTTGAATGGAGTGAGGTCATTCTTGTCCTTCTAGATCACGGGTGTCAAACTCAATCGCGTCACAGGCTGGATCGTGACATATCGTGATGTTTTTTGCCTTTGCGGAATGTGTGGTTGACGTATCCAGCCTGTAGTAGCCAGTTTGATAGGCCTGCTCTAGATCTTTCAGCAGCTTTTGATAATAACAACTGCAGTATCTTTCTGGATTGCTTGTGAGGGTTGAAAAATAGGGGCATAGTATTGCAAATGAGACCAAATGTTGGTAATTGTGAGAATTTGCTCCAAGAACAGTTACAGAATTACAGAATATGTTCTTTATGGAATGTCTCGTGATTAAGTCTTGTGTCATATCTTGGAATTGGTAACTATAGGAAACTGTTGAGAAAAGTAACCCATCAGTTTGGGATGAAGTACTGTATCATCAATATGCAGTATTTATGTTCAATATGTATGTTTGTTACACAGCTCTATCCTGTGCCTATAGGGAGATTCAATAAAAGACATGACTTGATATCTGGAGGCTATCAGAGTTTGGATGTAAAAAATTAGGCTCAACCCAGACAAGATGGAAGGATTCCTGATTCAGAGACTTACTAATACTGGACTTGTTCAATCTTTGAGTCTTGATAGGACTGAGCTCCTGTGGAAACGGCAGTCCTGAAATCCAGCAGTCCACCTGGCCTTAGGTTCCCAATTTGAAGAGCAGGGGGAAACTATGGTCAGACTTTTGCATAGTTGTGACTTGTGTGCAAGTTACAGCTAGTTGCTAGAAGAAGATGCACCAAAGACAGTCGCTCATGACAATCCCTTAGTTAACCTACTGTGGAATCCTTGGAATAGTACCGGTCTGCAGCATGCCAGAAACTGGTCTGCTCAAACAAGCAAAGCCCTATCCACAGGATGCGGGCAACATGCAAAACCATACCCCTCTGGTCCACGGAAAAAACTCTCCCTAAATAACTCGTCCCTGGTGCCCAAAATGTTAGGACTACTGGTTTATAAAACTTTTAGAATTTCTTATGTATAGTGAATAATATATAGTGTAATTTCTTTTGAGAGTGTCACCCAGATTTTCCATTTTCCAGATGTTTGGAACTGCATTGGGCCCTCTTCATAGTGTGATGTGCTTTAAGAAGAATGGAAACAGGTAAATGAACCCTGCATTCTAGATTAATTTTCAATTTTTTTGTATACAATTATTTTTTAATAGTCTCTAGGAAGAAATATTCTTTTTGGTTCTTTTTTTTTAATTTCAGCATATATTTAGGTTTACCAGATAAATGCAAGAACAGCCTGAAGGTTGTCTACTGTTCTTATCTCCACATATCATGTTTCCCCCAAAATAAGATCCACCCTGAAAATAAGACCCAGCCTGATCTTTGGGGGCTGGGCCTCATATAAGCCCTACCCCCAAATAAGCCCGGGGGAAATGGGCATGGCCAGCACAAGAGGCGGCAAGCACTCAGAGGCCAGCAATATCCAGCAGCAGCCACAGCCGGCCCCTTGGTGCAGCGCAGATCACTCCAAGTGTGGAGGCAGAGGTGGGGGTGGAGACAGGCATTCCGGACGTGCTGCGTGGTTGCCTGGCTCATGAGAGGCTCACAGGAGATTTGTGTGGTGGCACCGGCACCAAGCAGAGGCAGAGGCATGGGGGGAAGGCAGACAATCCTGATGTTCTGTGTGGTCGCAGGCAAGCCAAGAGACAGTGGGATGGAGTGGGTGGCGTGTTGGGACCGCCTCCCTCCCTCCCCATGCCTCTGCCTGCTCTTGGCTCCACTGCACACTTTTTGCCTAGAGGGAGACTGGAAACTTTGTCTGCTTGCAAATGGGGCACTTTGAAATGGAGCAATTAATTCTGTTTCAAAGTGCCCCATTTGCAAGCAAGCAAAGCTTTCAGTCTCTGTCATTTCTCTGGGTGAAAAGTGTATCTGCCCTGGGAAGCCCTTTAAGCTGATGTGGCCACTGACAAACAGATAGTGGGAGGGAGTAAGCGGTCAGCTGCAAAATAAGACATCCCCCCAAAATAAGACCTAATAGGCCTTTTGGTCCAAAAATATATATAAGACCCAGTCTTATTTTCAGGGAAACAGGGTATAACATATGGTAGCATGTCTAAACTGGGTTTACATTTCATGCTGAGCTAGAATTTTCATACAGTAGTGATTTGCTGAGTTAAACTATTATTAATTGGTTGACATTTCACTCTAAACTGGTACATCCTTATGGATGGATATGTTAGAATGAAACTTTACATAGGATTAACACCCATCACCTATCTATCAAAATTAATCCAATTTTCTAGGGTCACACAATATACCCAATCACAATAGGATAGGGCAAAATAGGATTTTGGATCTAATTCCAAAAAGGTGCTTTAGAGAATATTGGGATACAAAGAAAGAGTCTGGTCTGTAGTTCCTTAAATCAGACACTGGGCTTAAGGATTTAAAATAGGTGCTATGTTTACATCTCCAAATCCCCCAAAGCATCCTTTTACCTTGAAATCTAGAGCATTTCATCATGTATCCCAGTTGCTGAATTCAAACATAGTGTACTTCAGGCTAGTTTTGGCTAGTTTGTGATGCAGTCTCTTCTATGAATACTACCAGAGAACAACTGAATTTAACTCTGAGTAGATATAATAAGTGGATTATTTAAACTGCACCAAAAGGAACATATTCCGGGACATACTTTCTCCCTATTCTATCAAATTCAGATAGGAAAAGCAGAATCTGTCAAGTTGCTTTTTCTCTAATTCAGAGGAAATATGCCCCCTTTTCAAAAGATGCAGGGACAATTATATGCTTGTAAACCCCTGGAAAAGAAGATAATACATTCTTTTCTGGTTTTGAATTCCTAGTCTGAAATCTGTCTGTATCTTGGTTACCATATTTATTTATACATGGAGCCTTTTATCTTCCTTGAACTGTATAGAATCAATCAGAAGAGGGCAGTGCATTCATACTAAATCCAAAAACTTGGCTTTGTTTTCTGGCTTGTAGAAAATGTAGACTATTCTCAAGTGAATGTTCATAAATCAATCCTCAGCTATTGGATTCTGAAACTGATTATCTGTCCTTTACCCTATGGCTGAGAGCAATTTCAGAGATGAGATGGGGAGAATGGTATTGGTTGGGAATACATTTTAGATACCACTCAGTTTAAACTTGCAGTACTACTTAAAATGATCTCTTCTTTTAATCCTACAAAAGAAAGGAAAGAGTTGAGCTTTGGGAGATCTAATAATGTATTTCCCACATTGTGTCCAAATCCAGGGTATAGCTGAATTTTGGAACAAGGTGAAATCTTTGAACTTGTGGTTTCAGCAATTAAAGAGTTATCAGTCTGTATAAAGTTCTACTTCTCTTTTACACAAGAAGTTCAATGGATGTCTTTGGGTCAGTAGCTCTCTCTCTCAACCCTAGGAAGAAAGCAGCAAGAGCAAACCACTTCTGAAATCTTGCCAAGAAAACTGCAGAGACTTGTTGCTAGGATTCAGGCTTGACTCAAAGGCATACACATACACACAACACTCCTTTGCAACTTCCTCCTCAGACCCTTCCACATAAAGACTTTTTCACAAGTTCAAAAGTAGATCTGATTAAAACTGACAATTGAGACAATTTATTTTTATTTGTTTTTTTTAAAATGTCAAATTCTACAGAGCTTGTGGGCAGGTTGTTTTCTATTAGAAGAACAAAGAATATAGAATATTAGGGTTGGAAGAGAACTTAGACCACCTGGTCAAGCAGGAGGCACTATTCTGGACAAATGGCTGTCCAGTCTCTTCTTGAAACCCGCTAGTAATGGAGAGCACCCACAACTGCAGGAGGCAGGCTGTTCCACTGATTAATTCTTCTCACTGTCAATAAATTTCTCCTTAGTTCTAGATTGGATCTCTCTTTAATGATCTTCTACCTATTACTACTTGTCCTGCCCTCAAATGCTTGGAGAACAGGTCAACTCTGTCTTCTCTTTGGCAACCCCTCATGTACTGGAAGATGCTATCTTATCACTCCAGCCCTTCTTTTGATTAGACCAGATATACTTAGTTGCCTCAATTGTTCATTGTATAGTTTAGCCTCTAGACCCCTTATGTTTGTTGCTTTTGTTCTTTCTAGAATCTCAACATCTGGAACTGGATGCTGTAATTCCAAGTGTGGTCTCATCAGTGCAATGTAAAGCAGTATTATTACTTCATTTGATCCTGAAATTATCACTCTTGATGCAACCCGAGATTGCATTAGCTTTTTTGGTAGTTGCTGAACACTGCTTGCTCATACCTAAGCGGTAATCTTCTAAGACACCTAGATCTCTCTTATTTTCTCCCTCTTCTTCAGTGGTGGGATTCAAATTTTTTTACTACTGGTTCTGTGGGCATGGCTTGGTGCGCATGGCAGGGGAAGGATACTGTAAAATCTCTAGTCAGAGGTGGTATTTGCCAGTTCTCCACTACTCAAAATTTCTGCTACTGGTTCTCCAGGACTGGTCAGAACCTGCTTAATATTACCTCTGCTCTTCTTCCACCTGAGTTTCAACAGTCTGAGTTTATATAGAATATTCTGTTGTTGACGTCTGGTGCAGGGGTGGGATTCAACCAGTGTTACTACCGGTTCGGTTATTACATTTTGTGTGTGTAAAACCACCTTAAGCTGTGCTGCCTAGACAGCTGATAAGCGCTGCATGAGGGTGCGCAGCGCTTGAAAAGCCTCTTTTTCCTGCTTTTTCAACCTCAGCTGTGCCGCGCAAAGCAGTTGTTGAAAAAGAAGGAAATAAAGGACAGGTAAGAGCCCGGGTGGGCAGGTTGGTAAAAATTGCTTTTTCTGCAGTCCTAATTATCCTCTGAAGTCTGTGTCTGTCCTGTTGGGTTGCAGAACCAAACCAGACAGTTATCGAGGTGCAGATGATAGACTCAATAATTCCTCTGTAGAACTGTATCAGCAGCTCCTTGGGCAGTTTGAGCTTTTTGAGTTGGCACACAAAGAACATTCATTGTTGTACTTTTTTGATGAAGTTTTTGATGTTACGTGTCCATTTTAGGTCACGTGATATAATAGAACCTAGAAATTTGAAGGTCTCTACTGTTGATACTGTGTTGTCTAGTATTGTGAGAGGTGATAGTATGGGAGAGTTTCTTCTAAAGTCTACCACCATTTCTACGGTTTTGAGTGTGTTCAGTTCCAGAATGCTCTGGTTACACCCAAAGAGCCAAAGCATCCCATTTAGTGAGAGAGCCCGATTGAGTAAAAGCAACTATAGGTAGTCTTTGACTTATGACCACAATTGGGCCCAAAATTTCTGTGGTTAAGTGAGACATTCGTTAAGTGAGCCCTATTTTATGACCTGTCTTACCACAGTTGTTAAGTGAATTGTTGCAGTTGATAGGTTAGTCACCTGGTTGTTAACTGACTCTGGATTCCCTATTGACTTTACTAGTCAGAAGGTTGCAAAAGGTGATCACATCACTTTGAGACACAGCAATGGTCGTAAGTATGAACCAGTTGCCAAGCATCCAAATTTTGATCATATGATCATGGGGATGCTTCAAAGGTCGGAATTGTGAAAAATAGTCATAAGTCACTTTTTTCAGTGGCGTTGTAATTTTGAATGGTCACTAGATGAACTGTTGTAAGACGATTACAACCTGTGTTCAGTTTAAGTATTATTGCCATGAAATAGCATTTCAGCAGAAATATTAAATACACTAAAATTGCTTTTAATTGCAATCACCCCTTAATATGTGATCAACAGAGGATTATTTTCATTTCATTACTGGGTTTATTTCTTTGCCTGGAAAATCCTAGTGAGATCATATATATGTTACATATGTGCAGTGTAATTTCAAATATATGTCTTACCATGAATGTCCACATGTTCTTACTGTTTTCTTCAAAATGATGAAAGCATAATTTCACTCCTTAAGCTCTGGCCACCTCATGACTGGATAAAAATTTATTACAGTACAAACAACATCACAGCACATTACAAAAGGGAGGAGGGGCTTGTGCAATGCTGTTTTCATTCATCCCTCCATGAATACCAATATAAACCTATTATAATCAAATTGAATAGATAGGGCTGTGATGGTGAACCTATGCCACACGTGCTGGAAGTGGCACACAGAGCCATGCCAGCCGTCGCCCGTTGCTTTTCCAAGTTCTGGTGTGCACAAGCACACCGGCCAGCTGGTCTTTGCACACGTGGGAGCACCAGGAACCAGAAGAGCAGCTTCATGGAGCACTTGGTGCTGTAAAGGTTAGCCACCACTGAGATAGGGTATTGATGGCATACCTACTTGATTTTGAAAGGTATCACATAAAAACCTTTGAACTTTTTTGGAGAGACTGATGTACACAGGAAAGTTACGATTTTTAAAATCTTCTCATATATTTGAAAAATTAATGCAGATAGACCAATACCTATATAGGCTGGGTAATTTATAAAACACAATCTAGTTACTGAATTAACTTTTCTGGTGTTGCACAAAATACTGAATCATAAATATTAAGTTGGCAAGGTTCACACCATATGCTAATATAAAACAAGAACCAATCTCCCTTGCTAAAATGTCGGGTACAGGAATTATTTAAGAGGTGTGACTTTTGCTGCAGTAAAATTTTCTTTGGAAAGGCTCAAGAGATTTCACTAGAGAAATATTGTAGTTTTTTTTAAATGTAAGGTTATTTACATTTACAAACCGGAGGTCAATTTTGTTATATTTATTTGCTGTACTTTTTTGTCACTGTATAATTTTGTCATTCCCTTTCTCTTTTATGTTAGTTTGTATTTTAATACATGATGTTGAAACTTAATAAAGATATTGCATAAAAAAAAGGAAAAAAGGCTCAAGAGATGGATAGATAGAGAGTGTGGGTGTGGATGTTGGGTAATAGCCTGCCTTTAAACAAGGGACTGAACTGAGCATTTTTTGGTCTTTTTCAGCTCTTGGCTCTAAGCTTTCCCTTCGTATTATATGACAATATAATATGAGACAGTATGTCCCTTAATATAATTTGTTACTAACTCAAATTGAAATGGGGAGCTATAATTTTTAAGCTTATTTTGATCGATTTGGGAACACTTTGGAAGTTTACCCATGATTATTTTCACGGACTGGAAAAACAAGCTTCTGCAAAAGACAGTTTGTTTACTAACTGTTGATTTGCAGAGGACTGTAGGGAAGTTTGAAAGTGTATGTTCACTTTCATGTTCATGAACGCAGCTCTGAAGAGCCCAGCAGGCAAAGCAGAGGCTCAGTACTAAGCAACTTTTCTTCACAATATAATCCAGGATGTATAAGGCACAGAAGTTTCATGGCAGGCAAAATTATGCAAAAAGAGATCGCGGGCGGAGGGGGGGGGAAGGGGGGGGAGGAGAGACGAGATTGAAAGAGCTGAACTGCTGCAAACAAAATTTGTGTCATGATTTTATCTCTGTGGATCTTTTGGGAGAAACAAGTTTACACATTCTTGCCTGCTTCAAAACTGTACATTAGTTGCTCTGTCAGCTCTTGGGTTTGTTCCTCTTGTCTTCTGCGGCCAGTAGCTTCCCCCCCCCACCCTCCCTTCACTTTCCTTCTTTAGGTTGCCTTCCATGCCAGGCCTTCTGGCTCAGCTCCCCATCCCTTAATCTGACTCCTACAGACTTGGCAAGTTCAAGGTGACTTGTTCAAATCAAGACAATTTTCCGCCTCTTCTCCACCCACTTTCTCTCTGCCGGCTTCCCTTCGACCAATTGGGAATCTTGCAGGGCTGGGTTTAAGGGGCTCCTCCCCCCACAAAGTGCAAATTTCTTTCCTAAACCTTTCTGTAAACAACCTGAGCCCTTTGCTTTCATGTAAGCAGCAGTTTTTTTTAAAAAAAGGAGGGCCACTGCTTGCTCAGCAGAATTAAGAGAGCTGTTCACAGTAAATGTGGCTGGCTTCCAGTTCATTTGGTGCTTTTGCATCTATGTGACTGAAGGACTTCTCTGATCCTTTTCTCGGCTCCACAATCAGGAGGTAGCTGGCACTGACGTCCAAAATTGCAAAGGACACCACCATACTGTAAGTTGCTGGGAGTTTAAATTCAGGGAACATATTTCCATTTCCTTTCTTTTCTTCTTTTTTTCCCCTCCGATTTTGCGACTTCTTCAAACTGACAGCTAACACAAAGAATTAGCTTCCAAACCCTCTGCTGGTTGATACTGTTTTTGCAGTGGTGCTGGAAGAGGTGCTGGGTCCTTTTGTAAGGAATGAATGATGCAATCCCAAAGAGGGAAAACATCAGCATCTCAATCTGGAACAGAAAGTTGTTCTTTTTGTATATTGCATAATATGTGTCATTTCGAGGCTCCTTTCCCCTCTGGTAAAAGGCTTTTAAAAATATAAGACAAACTTTACCCAAATCATCCACACGTTTTTCCAGGGGAAATCTTATTATGAAGAGCTCTGCTGGATTACACTCAAAGTAATCAAAGTTATCTAATCCAACAATTTGCTTTTTACAGTAATTGGTCAGATTCTTCAAGGAAACCAAGGCACAAGTTAAGAAACTGATATCTTGTTTACATGCTTAGACAGATTTGCTGTTGAATATGGAGGTTCCATTTTTTCCCATCAGTAATCACCCCCAGTGGATATATTTATAATAAATTTGACCATTGTTTTGAAGGCATTTTCAGCTTCTATTTTTAAAGTAGTAATCTTTATTTTTAAAAGCCCACGTCACATACTCAGATGTTGAAGAAATGTTTTATTTTGCCAGAGGAAAATAATGTAGGATTCTCTGGAGTTAGAAAACATATCTTCATTTTTTATTAAACACAGTATTCAGTTTGGTTATCTGAAAGACATTGAAACAATGTGCTAATGAAATGAAATCTTTTGAAAAAGAGAAAGAGAAAAAAGAAAAGCAGAGCTTTTCAAATCCCAGTTTCTCTGGGCTGCAGTTCTGCTGTAAGTTTTGTACATCGAAATCCTTTGTATTTTGTGGAAAACTGTTCGCAGCATATGTATCAAGCAAATTTCTAACAACTATTAACTTTCTGCAGCATTTCCAGTATAGATGCTAGTGTTCCAAATTGATGAACGGTTCAGCAAGGGTGAGAAGGAAAAAGAAACTAGTCTAGGAGTCATAAACAGCACAGAATTCACAAATAGTGATTACTGAGGTCTTCCAAAGGCCATTCACTAACCTTATAGAGAGAGAGAGTCTGCTCTCTGTTGTTGGGACTTTCTTCCACCAGGCCAAGAAACTCTGAGCCTTTTTTTAAACAAATACTGTTTAAAAAATACTGTTTATTGTTCCAGGTAGCAGATTCCACATATAATGCTTCCAGTCCCAGATGGAGTCATATTGTATCCCCATATTTTGTCTCTATTTTGTAAAGATTGAAGAAAGGAAAAATCAGATTCCAGTGCAGAGGGAAACTCATATCCTTAAAAACGTGCTATCATTGATATGCTTAATGAAATTAGTGTTGCTGATTTCTTTTAAATTATTTTCATCATTCCTACTTTGCCTATTTATTTTTATTTTTATTTATTTATTTATTTGATTTGTCAATTGTTTACAAGATAACAAGTATAAGTATATACATAGTTATGAATACATGAAATGGGTACATATAAGAAAAATAAGCGAAACAATAGGACAGAGACAGTAGGCACAATTGGTGCACTTATGCACGCCCCCTTAGGAGGGTAGGACATTGCAATGTATGATTTTATATACCATACTTAGATCAGACCAAAGACGGCATAATTCAAGGTTTTCTAGGTCTAGAATTTCAAGTCTGGTGGCGTAAGGTATTCTACAACGAGTAGAGCAGTGGAGAACTCTTCTTGTGAAATATTTCTGGACTTTCTCAACTGTGCTAATATCAGATACGTAATGTGGGTTCCAGACCGATGAGCTGTATTCGAGTATTGGTCTAGCAAATGTTTTGTATGCTCTAGTTAGTAGTGTGATATTACCAGAGAAAAAGCTACGTAGGATTAGGTTAACAACTCTTAATGCCTTTTTGACTATGTAGTTACAGTGGGCTCTAGCACTTAGATCATTAGAGATGAGTATTCCAAGGTCTTTTACAGAGCTTGGTTCAACAACAAGGTCTTGACTATTCAGCTTGTATTTTATTTTCTGATTTTTTTTGCCAATATGTAAGACAGAGCATTTATTTGTTGAGATTTGAAGTTGCCATTTGTTTGACCATTCTGATACATAGTCAAGATCTTTTTGAAGGGTAGCAGTATTGTCTGTGGTATTGAACAGCTTTACATCATCAGTGAAAAGAATGCAGTTGCTCTTAATATGACCACAGAGGTCATTTATGTAGAATATGAAGAGAGTTGGTCCTAGAACACTGCCTTGGGGGAACACCACTATTGACAGGTAGAGAATTTGATAGGACCCTCCTTTTTGACCATTTGTTGTCTGTTTGACAGGAATGCTTCTATCCAGTTATGCAGTTGTCCAGAGATACCATAAGATTTTAGTTTTAGGAGTAGTTTGTCGTGTTCCACTGAATCAAAGGCTTTACAGAAGTCTATGTAGATTGCATCTATTGCTTTGCCCTGGTCGAGTTGTGTCGTCCATATTTTTTTGCAGTGTAAGAGTTGCAGATTACAGGATAGTTTTTTCCTGAAACCAAATTGTTTATTGGAGAGTAGGTTGTTTGTCTATAAGTGGAGGAGGATGGATTGGTTAATAATTGATTTCATGGCTTTACAGGTGATGCAGCATAAGGAGATTGGTCTGTAATTTTCAACTAGGCTGGGGTCTCCCTTTTTGAAGATGGGGATGACCGTGGCTTGTGACCATAGTTTAGGCAAGGAGCTGGTCCTGAAAGATTTTTCCATGATTATGCTTAGAGGTTTGGCTATAGCAGTGGATAGCTTTTTTAAGAAGTAGGCACGAATTCCATCCGTTCCAATAGATAGAGATGGTTTTAGATTGCGTAGTGCTTTTTCAACATTGTCTTCTGTAAAATTGATATGTATTAGATCAGTGTAGGTATCTGTGGTTCAGCTAGGAAATACTAGGCATGATCCATTGCTGTTTACAAATACTGAGCCAAAGAATGTGTTAAAGATGTTGGCTTTAATGGTGTTGTCGTTTCAGTCTTTACCATTAGGTCCTATCAGGGGTGGGATGGACCTTGAATCTTTTAGTTTGTTGTTTACAAAATTGTAAAAAGCACGGGTGGAATTGGTGCTTAGAAGGTTTTCCTCTTGTTTAATGTGATAATTGGTGCATTCAGTCTTTATCTGGTGGCATAAATTTTTGTATCGGCTTTTGAAATTGGCAACGTGACCAGATTTGTTTTTCTGCCAGAGTGATCTCTTTTTGGATTGAAGTTTCCTTATTGTTATGGGTAATCTGTTTTTTGTTTTAGGAGTTGTTGTTGGTACATACAGTTTGATGACTCTTTTGACTTCAAGTAAAAATATGTTGTAATGGTCTTCAACAGTATTGCATCCAGTGAATAGAGATTGCCAATCAAGGGATGAGAGATTGTTGCCTATAAGATCATAGTTGCCTTTATAATTGGGGATTACGTCATTGTGGTGATTTTTGTGTGGGCGTATGTTGAGACAAAAGTCAATCATATTGTGGTCACTGCTGGAAAGGGGTTCTTTAGTTTGTATTCCATAAATTAAATTCAAACTATTGCAGAAGATGAGATTGAGGCAGTTGGTTACTAGTTGTTCCAGTCCCAGATTTGTAACAGCATTGTAGAAGGTTGCGTGTATCGTTTCAGTTGTACATTCATTTAGGGTCCAGTCAATATGAGGTAGATTGAAATCACCAAGAAAGATAAAAGGGTATGGGCAGGATGCTGCCCATGTTAGTAGTGAATTTAGCTTGTTTACATGTTCGATGTCATAATCAGGTGCTCTGGAACATAGATACAGATATTTAAGGATAATTCACAGATGATGGTCTCAGGAAGAGCAAGCTCCTGGGTAACTTGGATATTTTTTAGATGTAAGAACTTTTTATAGAAGATAGCAACACCAACTCCTCTACGAGTTTCACTATCTGATCAGTAAACATGATAGTCTCTTATTGTGGTAATGGAGTCAGGGAGAGATGCATTGAGCCATGTTTCACAGACAAATATAATGTTGAATTTAGCCGTATTTAGTAAGAGGAAAAAATCAGATATTTTTTATTCGCGAGCTTCTTGCATTGAATAGCTTGCATTTAAGGCCAGCAGTAGTTGGAATTGAAGTAGTTAGGGGCGTGCGTGCCTAGTCTTGGGTGATGGTGGATTGGTTGAGGTAGGGTTGTGGCTGAAGGTTAAAGCTGAGTTGCGGGTTGTGTGACTTACTTTTGATACTGCCTATGGGCAGAGCATTCTAAAAATGATCAAGAAAGCTAACAAGAAATAGCCACAGACAGACAGACAGACAGACAGACAGATAGATAAAATGTTGACAAAAATGCTGCTTAAAATTGCTGCTTTAAAATGTTTTAAAATATATAAACACACCTTTCTTTTTCTTCTTGGTGATTAGAGTGAATTGCTTTGCACAAAACAAAAACAAAACAGATTTTTGAAACTGCCAATTCAAGTTCCTTGCTTTAAAAAGGATGATTCATCATTGTCAATATTTTTTTAATCTTTGGAATCTAGGACTGGCCTGTTTGAGAGAGGCTTCCCAGTTATTTTTCCTCAAAGCTAGCACTCTCTCTTTTTCTAAAAAGATATTCTGGACTCACCTGTTACTTGACTCTTATCAGCCAAGATGGCCAAAGAGCAAGCATGTAAGTGGTAGGTTGCACATTTTCTCAAGCTATGGTGCTTGATGTCCCTGAGCATGATGCAGAAACAAGGCCTTTGTCTCCCCTTGGTATGCCCCAGTTACCTTCTGTTCAGATATGGGGTCTTGCCAATTGTATCTCCAGAAAGTAACTGTTAGTAAGGGTCAACCCACTGTGTGCTGAACTAGGCAAAGCATGAATGAGACAATGCTCAAAGCAAGAACCAAGCAAGGAAGATGGCACACTAACAGAATCTGTAGAGAATATTGGCAGCTTCACATATCCCACTAAATGATCATTAGCTCTACTATGGTTTGTTCACCAAACCATGGGCAGCTTTGTACAAAATTCTGTGTGACTCTGATTGCTGAATCATAATACTTTGACAAGGAGGAAGCCACTTCAAAGTCTCACATTAGACGTTGGTGAATCATGCAGCAGTCTCTATTGTCTTTGGTTGTTGAACTGCTGCCCACAGGCACTTTATTTTTATGTTTTTCCAATTCCAAAGGTGGAAAGCAAATCACAATATATTGTAAGCACTTAGATGTATACATTGCTTCACAGTTCTTTACAGCCCTCTCTAAGCAGTTTGCAAATTTCAGCATATTGCCCCCAACAGCCTGCACATGTGTATTTCAGTTCAAATGGGATTAAATGCAATTGTGGGAGTACAGATCATCATTCAATATATTTTATGGCTGTAGCAACTCATAATGTCCATCTTCAGAAGCTATTTATTTCCAGATATATTGTGTTGGGGATGGAAAATAGGACAGGGATTTTCCTTCCATCTTTGCTTTTCTTAGAAGCATCTGGATGGACACAGTGAAAGCAGAATATGGACTGAATGGATCCTAGTCAGATCCTGTAAGTTAAGGCATCCATTACATTCTTTATTCATTCATTAATTCACACTGCTAATATAGGCAATATTTTTCATTATAACTTAATATAAAAGCACTAGCCTTTTCTTACATAAACTCACCATTAACATTTTGACAGCTGGGAAGAAAACACAGGAAGGAGATTGAGATTAGAGCAAAGGGATGCATTATATAATATATACCCTAATGTATTCATATTGATTCATATCCTGTTCTATTGCATTATATCAAAGTGGCACAAACAAGATTAAAAATATTCAAATAAAATTAATCAGTCCTTCAAATTAAAATGCTGGCAACAAAAGGCAATTAAAAGACTTTATAATATTAAATATTACAATTATTTTTATTAAAGAAGATACTTATGTTACAAGAGAGAATCCCATCATCTGAGTATTATTATTATTGAATTGTCCATTGAAATGTAAAGCCCCAATGAACCTAATGGGACTTATTTTTGAGTAGGGCTCTGGCTGTCTCAGCCAAAAGTCTGGTGATTCTCCAATTTTTCTTTTCTGGGTGTGTTGTATTCTTGACCTTGTTTCTGTGTCTGTTGGATTTTCATCCTGTGATTGCATTGTTTTCTTTCATTCCCAGCAATAGCTGGAATACAATGAAGTCACTTCACCGGACTCTTGTTCCAAAACTGAAAATGGGGGAGGGGCTTCTCTTTCATGAGGAAAGAGAGAGAGAGAGAGAGAGAGAGAGAGAGAGATTAACAAAGCACACTTTTCAGAGAAGAATGACATTTTACACTGCTTATGAACTGAATACTGTGAAGCAGTCTTTATGCTTCTAGTGCCAAATTATCACTGATCCTTTAAACTTATTTCACTTGCATTGATGCCATTTTTCATTCTAGTTGCCCTTGAACTTTACTAATAGCACCTTGGCAAAACAAAAAACAAAAGTACTTTTCCATTTCCTACTGCTGAGACTAATCATTATGCAAATCACCCCACCTTTTCTCTGTTGCCCAATGCTAAAACAGCTATTCATCACGCCCTCAAAGTTCCAGCCTGCTGGATAGGTTCTTCAGCAATCAAAGTTGGTTCTTCTGTTCCTAGAGCTGACTTCCAATAGAAATTGATTCAAATGCTAATTAAATCACATGTCTGTTTTTATTACTTTGGCAATAATCCCCTTCAAGCTATAATTTATTCATTTATCTACAGCCAAAAAGATGTCCTGTGCCTCTTACACAAAGTTATTAATAATTTGAGAGCCCACGTCTTTAATTTTCAAAATTTAGAGAACAAAAGATAACAAGAAAATAGAGGACTGTCTGCCCTTCTTCAGCGTGGCTTTGCTTTTAGCTTCCTTAAATCATGCTTGCAAATATATGTAAAATGCCGTACCAGAAAAAAAGAATAAATTGAGAAATTGAGCATCGCCGAGGTAACCCTAAGTGTTTACAGTTTAAAGATGTTCTAAGTTGCTTGCTTTTTCATTGAACAGCAAAAATTTTAAATTTGCTGAATTCCTGAAAAGTAGTAAAGGCAGCAGGTTGGAAATGAAGAGGCAGTGAGTTCTAGCCCTGATTTAGGCATGGATGCTGGATGGATGACTTGACAGGGTTGTTATGGGAAATAGGTGGAGGAATGAATCTATGTATATAAAAGCGAAATACCACTCACACATCATTACAAAATCTCCAGGACCGTAAAGCCTACAAACTTGAAATTTGGCACATATGTTCCTCTTGGCTTCTAGGTGCTTACTCCTCCTCCCCACCTGAAAAAAAATCTCTTCCAAATGCAAAACACAAGCAGAGGAGAGGAGTTTCAGTTTTAGTTTCACAGTATCAAGCAGCTTTAGTACAGAACAGTTGAGCTAAGTCACGCCCAGGCTCCTTGCTGTTCTTGCTAACACTGCAAATACTGTTTCAGTTTCCAAACAGCCCTCAACTCCCACACACTGACAGCCAGATGAATACCGATGGATGCTGATAGGCAGAGGCACAATTTTTTTCTCCTTATTTTCCTCCCCACAAACTAAGCCTGACCACATAGTTTCGTAGCAAAGCACGGGTATCGAGCTAGTGTTAGATATGTTCGCTTCTTGAATTATTTATAATAAAGGAAGGATGAAAATCTAATTATAAATTCTGGGTAGCTTTAGGAGTTGGCTGACGTAATATTTGGTTAGGGTTAGTGACTTTTATACAGTGATATATAGCTTACCTTATTTTATTTATTTATTTGTTTGTTTGTTTGTTTATTTATTTATTTTGATTTGTCAATCGCTTACAAGATAATATGTATAAGTGTATACATAGTTATGAATACATGAAATGGGTACACATAAGAAAAATAAAAGAAACAATCAGACAGGGACGGTAGGCATGTTGTTGCACTTATGCACGCCCCCTACACACCTCTTGGGAAAGGGGTGAGGGCAATAGTAGACAGTCTAAGGTTAAAGTTTTTGGGGTTTGGGGAAGAAACCACAGAGTCAGGTAGAGTATTCCAGACATTGACCACTCTGTTGCTGAAGTCGTATTTCCTGCAATCAAGTTTGGTACGATTAACCTTGAGTTTGTATCGATTGTTTGCTCTTGTGTTGTTATGATTGAAGCTGAAATATTCATTGACAGGTTAGTCATTGCAATGTATGATTTTATATACCATACTTAGATCAGACCGGAGACGGTGTAATTCAAGGTTTTCTAGTTCTAGAATTTCAAGTCTGGTGGCATAAGGTATTCTACAACAAGTAGAGGAGTGCATGTGTATTGCATATACAGTAAGCCAATTATACATTATTTAGTGAACAATGATCAAACAGACCTTGACTTTTCATATTTTATGAACCCAGCTGCTAGTTATTCTTTGTAATAAAATTCCAAGCTATGTATTATGTTATATAACTGCTTGGTGTTTTTTTTCAAGAGTATCCACTTGAAAGAGCTTTAAAAAAAAGCATTGCCCTTTTCTGCTACCTTTGAAGCTTGCCATGAAAGGAAGAGTGACAAACTTTACAATTTAAAATGTATATACTCCTTAAAGGCACTCAAATATTAAAGCTGCAATGCCATCCACATTACTTGGGATTTATCCCTTGAAGTATAGGTAGGGTTGGTGCCCATAGCCGCAGTCCTCTTGCACATTTACCTAAATTTAAGAACTTCTAATCCTAGGATTCCTAACACCACTAATCAAAAATATCCTGAGGCTCTCTGTTGTCTTTTCCTCTTCATCAGTTGCTGCTGTTTGTTTGCTTGATTGATTTATGAGAAAAATGATAGAGCAAATGGCAAAAACCCTTGGGAAAATTATGAATGGTATTAATACATTTGGATCTCTTTTCTGAATGAGGCAGGGCGATTCTATTAAAACAGAACAGAACAGAAGAACAGAGTTGGAAGGGATGCTTGAGGTGTTATAGGGCAACCCCCTGCTGAAGTAGGAGACCGTATACCATTTCAGACAAATGGCTGTCCAGTCTCTTTATCTGAAATCTCCTTCTTGGTGAGACAGTAGAGTTCTGCATCCTAAATTGTTGGAAATGTTGCTTTCTCTTTTTAAACTAGTGTGAACTTGTTGCATTGGATTTATGGGTCTTACATTGCAGTTCCATAAACACTAATGCAGAGATGAGCCTAGCTGAGTGCACTGCTACTAACTGCAGGTAAATGTGTATATTAGATTACAATTCTGTTATTAGACACTTTAGTTGAATTTGGCTCATTTTACTTATTTATCCTGAAAATATTTTCAAACATAATAAACAGTATGAATTTACATTTAGCTAAGGCTCTGGATATCAATTGTTGTTTTTTTCTCTTCTTCAATTGTATCTGATTTAACTGATTTAAAATGTGGCAAAATCTCAGAAGGAGAGAAGCAAGAGTTTTTCCAGAGATTAAGACCAAGACATGTAAAGAGCTATTTGCATACCTCATGTCGGCAAACAAGCCTAAGAAGGAAGAGCTATATTTGCATACATTTTCCTATATAATCAGTTCATATGAAAACGACATAATCTGCATTGGTTTCCAATGGAGTGTACATTTCTAAAATAAGAAGGACTTTGCTTTTAGATTTTTTTAAAGTCCCAGCCTCTGTGGTGCAAGATCTTATCCCTGACTGGGAGATGATCCGAAGAGGCCTAACCCAACCCTGGAGGGGAGCCTGCTTGGAAGCCCCACTGCGTGCCGCCATCAGCTCAATCATGTAAGAGAGAATTGATATACAAAAGGAAAGTAATCCAAGTTTTCCTTCTATTGGTGAAGAAAGATTTCCTACAGTTTCTCACTCAGTGTATTGTATTATGTCCCTGACAATGTACAGTATATGAACTATGGCTTACGCCAGGGATACGTATGCATCATCGGAAATCCTTTTTTGGGACACTGTAGAGGCCAATCAGGTTTATGCTGCTAAACTTCAGTCTCAAATCACCAAATAAATCCCTGAAATTTTGTATCAGTTTTCTGCAGGGAAATAGATGAGTTATGTATTTGCTAGGTTCATACTTATAAAAAGGTTAACAATCTCCCAACTAAATAAAATGCGGGGAAACTAACTCCAAATTCTAACCTCCTATATATATAGCATTAAGTGCTCTCAGTTTCTCACATGAACTGCTCATACAGGAAGAACAACAAGCCAGCACTGGCATGTTTCAGATTTCCACTTTCTTGGGTACCCTTGGACTAAGTGTCCTGGCATATTTGTCTGCCATATCGTCCTCTTTTGTAGCCAGCCAATGTGTTCCTATCCCTAGAGGGTCTGAAAAGCCTCTAATATCCAAAGTGAACCCATATGGTGGAGAAACTTTGGCTTGGACATCTGCTAACATCCAAGAAGCACATTTATCATGTCTGAAAAGCATTATTGGAGCAAAGGCATGCCCTTCCAGATTAAAATGGAATGGACTGGTACAGAACTGTTTATGTCACTTCTGTTATTCACTGTAGCTCTTTGAAGCTGAAAAAAAACCCCAACTACCAGGCATCAGCAAATTTCTCATCTCTGGTTTATGGTACCACTGGATAGTCCATATATCAAACCCACGAGGCTTTGGTGCAGTCCATAAAAAGACATCTTGTTTGGCTGCTTAAAACTGGCAGTAATACTGGTTTTCCATAGCAAACCACCTACAGCTGTATTTCAGCAGTAAGCTGTTTTGAAATTTCTGCATAATTGTGGTTAGAAAAAATGGGCCTGAGAAATAACCATGTTCATATTTTAGGTCAGCATTCAGTACCTTACAAAAACTCTGAAAAAAGGAGAAAAAAAGACTGGGGAAGTCCTACCTGTGTATGCCAGGTTTTTTTGCACACCTTTGTGTGCCAAGATGCAGCTCCCTTGATAGCATCTACAGCAGTGGTGGGATTCAATTTTTTTTACTACCAGTTCTGTGGGCATGGCTTGGTGGGCATGGCAGGTGAAGGATACTGTAAAATCTCCAGTCAGAGGTGGGATTTGCTGGTTCTCTGAACTACTCAAAATTTCCGCTACCGGTTCTCCAGAACTGGTCAGAACCTGCTGAATACCATCTCTGATGTACAGAACTCCAACTCTAAATAAAATTTGTAACATTGAAAATTAAAGATAGTTACCAGTACAATTTTAAACAATTGCCAGATTTTGTGTGGTTTTGTGTACTTACATGAATTTTGGAGATGTCAAGTGAGGATGTCAAATCTAGTAATCTCTCAGAATTTCAACATTTTAAGTTTTAAAAAGTGACCTAGCCTTTGTTTATTCTTACTAGAGTTTTCATTTTATATATATGTAGCTAAAAAGAATTTGACTAGTTGGCTTACTTTTTCCATGAATGGTCAGCTGTATGTTTATAAAGCTTCTCTCCAAATACCAGTACGGGCCAGTAAAATATCATTGCATGGCAGGCACATGTTTTCCTTTATCACCCAAAGTCCCTATTGCAATCCAGTTTTGATCAGCAGATATTACATCATGATTTTGAGACAGGGTGACGCAGGCATCTTGGTGCATCTTGGCATGATGTCCCTATCAAAGTTGGCCAGGTGACATGAGGTTGGGTTCTGGTTGGATGTTTATCCTTTCATATTGCCTGGAAAAAAACAGCTGGATGTGCTCCAAAGCTGTGAGCACGTGCCTTTTTCATGGCATTGTGTAACAATGCGTCATGTTGCATGGTGTTCCAACCCCACCCCAGAGTCAAAGCTCTCTCTTCTGCCTTCTCTGGCTTAAAACAAACAAAAAATTTGGAAGCCATCAACAAGTCAAGGCTGCTAGTGAGCAAATATGAAGTTCTGCTTTCTCAACACTTTCCCAAACCCTGTCCTTTTACCATAATTTATTGCCTCTTCTCAGATTCTGACCACACCCAAACCATAAGCTTAAGGCAAACAGTCTTAATTGTCACATCCTACCAGGATATACTGGGACCCATAGTCTGTGTTTTCCTAATGTCAGAGTAAAATTTGTAGGTTTTTTTATGTTAAGCCATTGCCTTTACTAATGTAAAACTTACTCTATGCTTATATTGTAAAATATAATTAGACCATAGTGAAACAAAAAGCAATGGAAACCTCTAAAAATATTCTTGGGTACAAGCTAAGTTTCAGCACTTCCTCATGTTCTCCTACCGGGTTGGAACCTGATGATGCAGCCTTCTTCTTACTCCTAGTCCATGCATGAGGTCATCTAACTTTGATCTGATCTGATTTGTAAGTGGTATTCCCCATCTTTTCCTCATGTAAGCTTTGTTATGTGCACAATTTGTGGCACATTGATGTCAATTAATGGTGATAACACAGCAGAGGCTATGACCTAGCCAGGATTTCTCCTTCAGTTGCCAACATCTCCTCTAGACTCTAGAAAGAGTACAGAGAAGAGCAATAAAGATGATTAGAGGGCTAGAGGATAAAACATATGCTTAATGGTTGCAAGAACTGGATATGTCTCTAATCTAATGAAGAGAAGAATTAAGGATGACATGATAGCAGACTTCTAATATTTGAGGGGCTGTCACAAAGAAGAGGTGAACAACCTATTCTCAAAGCACCTGAGAACAAGACAAAAAGTAATGGATGGAAACTGACCAAAGAGAAATCCAACCTAGAATTAAGAAGAAATTTCCTAACAGTGAGAATAATTAATCAGTGGAATGCCTTCAGAAGTTGTGGCTACTCCATCACTGGAGGTTTTTAAGAAGAGATTGGACAGCCATTTGTCCAGAATGATATAGGGTCTCCTGCTTGAACTGGGAATCAAGACCTCCAAGGTCCCTTCCAATTCTGTTATTCTATTATTCCTTCCATTGACACTTTGGGCTGGCCAACCAGAATGATCAGACCTGCCTCAACCAGGATAGTCTTAAAAAGCACAAAGGAAATAATAATTCATGATTCGGAGAAAGGGGACAGGGCAATTTTTCATAAATATGAGATAATGTATTCACTCGGGTATATGAAAGAGAAGTTGTGCTTATTTGGAAGTTTGCTCATTCTTTATCCAACAATGAAACCAAGAGAAAATTCCAAAATCAGTCCAGGGCTTTTTTAAAAACTTTTTTTACTTAACCATCTTATATGATGAAAAGTTCTCATTTTCTTTTCATCTAGGAAACCCTCACTACATCTGTGGAAGTTAGCTAAGAGGGAAATCAGATTTATACTTTGTACCAGTTTCCATATTGGAGCAAAACACATTAAACAAGCTGTCTGGATTGGCTCCTTGAGCAGCTTATTCTGGAATTCACATGACTTTTTGGAAGAAGTAAGAGTAGCATATACTATCGCAGCTGCAAAAATTTGGAACATGACAGAAAAAATTTATATTTTCCTGTATAATTTTGCTCCCATCCATGGGCTACCCAAGTTCTTTGCTACAATTCAACGCACTAATGACCAGGACTTTCAGAGTAGATCCAAAAATGAGAGAGGTGTGAAACAGAAAATCCTCTAAGAAGATCTTGTATAGTTCCTATTCTTCTGACTGAATGGATCTTCTTGATGCAATCATTTATTATTATTATTATTATTATTATTATTATTATTATTTAGAAATGCCCCATTACAGTTGCTGATGACAAAGTCTTGTTTTTTCCTCATGGTGCTGATTCTTCCCCTTCCCAATAATTATATACTTTAATACCTCCTTTTAATTTTCCTCTTGTTCTTTGGTTACACTTTAAGAATCTTGTTTTATTCCCTGGGATTTAAAAAAATGATTATTTACTTTGCCTTCAGTCCAATTTAAGATGGATTCTTTTAGTGTTCCGCTGTATTTTTGTCAAGAATTCTGAGTACCAGTTGACGGTGCTTTTGAGAGGGATCAAGATTGTATAAATGGAGGGTATAGTTCAATTAAAACTATCACCAACGGTGGTTATTTTTATTCAAGAAGTAAAATTCAATTTGTGGAATTTTTGGGTATAAAGAGTAAGATAGATGACCACTCCTGGAGGAAAAATCCTTCTCTGTAGTAAATGTGTGCCATACCTCAGATGGACTGTGTCAGTGAGTTTCAGGAATGGTTAACTCAGCAGGGAGGGCAACCTTGATTGTCTGCCCATTTCTCTGCGGCCCCTGAAGCCAGCAAATCAGCAGCTTCCTCTGCCCCCCTCCTCCACTCCCTGCTCTTGCTTAAAAAGGAGCTGTGGCATTAGCTGTCCCCTCTCAACACAGGGCTTTCAGCCACAGATCTGCTTCTAAGATGGCCCAACTGAGGGCACAGGCAGGCGACATCCAGAATGACTTCATCTATCTTTCACATAACAGGAAGGTTCCCAAAAAGATGTCTTCTGTCATGGAGATGAAGGAAATCTTCCTCAGTGCTGATGCAGTTTGCTTTGATGTGGACAGCACAGTCATTAAAGAAGAGGGCATCGATGAACTGGCAAAATTTTGTGGTGTTGGTGATGCGGTGGCGGAAATGTAAGTATGGTCATGGCTTGCTTGCTTGATGCTTCTGGGAATAGAGAGCAGCCATTGAGTTTTGTCTATGGAGATCTTCAATCATCCAGGTCATGGTTGTCCCAAAGGTGCTTTTTCAAAAGGCAACTGGACTTTCTTTGTTTTTCCTTGAAGACATTTTGCTTCTCATCCAAGAAGCCAGAGAAGTCAGAGCTGAAGAAGCTTCTTGGATGAGAAGTAAAACATCAAGGAAAAGCAAAGAAAGTCCAGTTGCCTTTTCAAAAAGCATCTTTGGGGACAGATATGGAGATTTGTTCTTCTAAAAGATTGGGTGTTCAGTGGTGTATTTGACCTAGAAGTCCAAAGATACCAGGCTGTATGCAATGGTGACTGCCAAGGAAGCTCTTATCAACAGAAAGATCATTGGGTGTTTCTCTCCACACTTAAGCCCTCACTTTCAGATGATCAATAGCCACAGATGAATGTGGGTGTATGACAAAAACGTAAATAATAATGTATTAAGATGAGCCATTTTTAAGGACATTTTTAATAAATGTACAAGCCAACATCATTACTATGAGCTAATAGCATTAGTTGCCTTAATGCATACTCATAGGAATGGATCCTCTTCAGCTATCCTGTTTCTGATGTAGAGGATATCAGAGCATTTTGAGCAAATATTAGAAGACTCTGAGAAAACTAACTAGGGAATATTCTGTTTATGAAGGCTATATTCCATATATTTTTATTTAAAATTTATTAATTACATTAAATTTATAGGTTTACTGTTTGGATTTGGTTGCCCATCTAAAGCCCTGGATGAGAGTTGCTTAGCTTTATCAGATCTTAGTCAGGTCATGTACTGAGTCTTCTAATGAAGCTTCTTGAGTAGATAATTGTAAGCAAGCATCTAACAAGCATATATAGATCAGCACTATTTCTAGTCTGTGAAACCAGTTTTGTAGTCAGCTTTGAAACAGATCACATATGATGAAATCAAGAAGATGGAAGGCAGGGGAATTAAACAAGTAATATTGCTTCTCTTTCACCAGATCAAACCACTGCTTTAAATGTATTGCTATGGCAACATATACTCATTTTGAGTTCATCTATTATTTCATTGGAAGCTGCTTCATGGCACAATCAGAACATTGCTAACTTTTTTCTCTAGTATCTTAAATCTTTAGTAATGCAGCAAGCTTTGTCTTTTGCATCTCTTCAATATGACTTCCAAAGTGACTCCAAAGTTTGCCTGTGCTTTTGCTTGCTTTGGCATTTCACTGAATAATGCACTGAATAATTATCAGCCTCTGTATGTGCTAAGATGAAAAGACAATGGGGTGGTTCTGTGATGAAAAAAAGCTTGTATAATTTTATTATCAGTCCGAGGCCCTTATATCTCATACCTTGAGTATAACATTCAGTGTCTGTGTGAATTTGAAACTTTTGTGATAATATATAGTTAATCATGACAGATTTGATTAAGCTTCCTGTAAGATTTGTTTCATAATTCCATGGGAATTTTTGAGTATCTTTGGCACAACTTTATGGTACAGTTTAGAAATGTATCTATGGTAAACTTTTAGAATAGCTATGTTGTAAAGTATCTTTACAAAACAGCTATGTTTGGTCAGTATCTGGCATCTTCAGGACCAAGTCTAAACGCTGAGAGACTCTGTTGGATCTTCTGCTTGCCCAAGCCAGTGTGAATTGACAATGGATGTGAAAAGTTCCTATAACTGGTCATGTCTGTCCAAAAAGTTGCTGACCACAGCTGCACAGTTGTTATTTTCTCCAGTACTTATGTATTTTTTCACTGTCCTCTTCCTACTTCTAGTTAAACCAGCTGTGCGAGTTTCTGGTGCTTTTTTTAAAATAATGATAGAGAAATGCCAGACTGCACTGGGTGTAATTGAGAAACTATTTAACGCAGTTGTGGTACAAGAACACAGGGCATTTACTTTATTTATGCACAATTATGTTGCATAACCATAAGAACTTTTAATTCCTTTAAAAAACTACTTAAGGATCATACTAGAAATGCCATATATGTCTTTTGTAACACTGAAATAGCAGCTGCAGGTGATTGGGATTGAGGCAACGTTCACAGAAATTTATTCATCCAAATTGTTATTTGGCCTAGAAACAAGCAACAACTTTTTGTAAGGCCCTGATGTCCTGGTTTTGCCCATGGGCCTGGGGAACCCAGAATGGAATGGAGCCCATCAATCGGTTCTTTTGCATGTGCTGTTGCCAGAGGGGAGCAAGATGGAGGTTTATTGTTTTTTATTCTTTTATATTGGGTTTTTAGTCTTTGTAAGCCACCCAGAGTCTCAAAGTGTCTTAAAAATAAATAAATAAATAATAAAACTTAGCATTCGTGAACATCAGGTTCCAGCTTTTGAACAGCACTTGAAAAGGGCTGTATGGATTCTTTATGGATTCCATAAACATGAGGAATGAACTTCCCGAAACAATATGAGCCCTTATATTCTTAGATCACAGAATAAATTTTCAGTGGGTTTTCACAATATATTGAAGTTTATCAGATTCGCATACTGAAACTTCTCACGAGATCTTTCTGCTTTCCTTAAAAGTCTGAAATGAATTTCTTTGACTCCTAATTTAGGACTCGCAGAGCAATGGGAGGTTCAGTAACATTCAAGGCAGCTTTAACTGCACGACTGGGCCTCATACGACCTTCCTACGAACAAGTACAGAAATTAATATCAGAGCATCCACCCCAGTTAACGCCAGGAATAAGGTAAGAAATATTAAGAATAGTTATGTTGTGCAGTGTTTCCAAGATGTATTTTTCCCTTTGAGATTGTCATAGGTACTTGCTGTGTGTCCCTAGGATTTTAGGAAAGACATAGTACAATAATGCTGGACTGGGACTTGGACCTTTGAGTTAGATTCTCCACACACACACCCCACCCCTGTTTATTAAGGTAATCCATCAAAGCATACAAGCTGCTCCTGAATTCAGGCAAGATTATCTTGGCTCCCTCTCCTTTGTCTTGCCCTTTGCAGGTTGAGATTA
This sequence comes from Pseudonaja textilis, assembly GCF_049901715.1. Taxonomy (NCBI): domain Eukaryota; kingdom Metazoa; phylum Chordata; class Lepidosauria; order Squamata; family Elapidae; genus Pseudonaja; species Pseudonaja textilis. The sequence goes on from NC_141990.1 coordinate 20,962,460, forward strand.
AAATCCACTGCAATAACACTATTTTTTATTGTACTCAAACTGCAGCCAAACTTTGCTTTATCTGCTTGTTTTCAAGCTATGAAGTGGAATTTGGATTCTGATCTGGGGATTTTCATCCTCAGTGGTGGGCACAACTGCATTCCCTGCCTCAAAGCTGGTGAACAGTTTGGGTTCCTCCTGGACTCACAGCTTCTGTGGAGAACAGCTGACAACCATGTCCAGGAAGGTCTTTGCACTACTTTATCTTGTGCATAAATTGCCCCCATTTTTAGATCAGGAGGTCCTGTTCATTGTCATTCATGCCTTAGTCATTTCCCCGTTAGATTTATGCAGTATTCTCTACAAAGGACTGCCCTCTAAGGCTATCCAGTTGCTGCAATTGATCCAGAGTGCAGTAGTGCAGGCATATTAGTATGTCCATGTAAAACCACTACTGTGTTCTGTGCATTGCATCAGCTCCTGATAGGCTTCTGGGTGTGATTGAGAAGTTAGTTATCATCTATAAATCTCTGTATGGAACAGGGCTGTTATTTTCAGGACCATCTACTTCCTGTTATTTCTGACAGTCCCACAAGTATACATCAAGATAGACAGTCCTTTGTTTGAAGCAGTCGTCTAATGGGACCTAACAGGGACATGCCTGCCCTGTTGCTGCTCCTGTCCTCTGGAACAATCTCCCCTAACTGATGGCTCTGACCCTTATTCTTTCACAGAACTGTGAAGACATTATTTTTGTCCCATGTACTGGATTAAAATGGCAGTTCTTTTATGAAAACAAGTTTTTGCTATGCCCAGACTTGGCTATTTGAGGGGTTTAGTAACATATTTTTATTTCTCCTTCATATTAAGAAGTCTACAAGTTTAGCGCTCATTCTGAGCTAACCTGCTTGTTTTTTTCTTTTTACTCTTGTCTACTCAACAAAAAGGAAAAGGGGAGGGGAATCTCCACATAACTGCAAAGCTGTGAAAATCAGGACGTTTAGTTCCTATCCAAGAGTCATGTGCTAACCAATCAAGGTCTGTCTCATGACCATAAAAACAGGGCCAAGAAATCATGGTGCCAGATTTTGATAAAAACCTTGGAATTATTGCCCTGGTGGTGATTAAAGGGCAGTATTTCAAGCAAACTCTGTCCATAGCCTGAACTTTGATTCCAGTAGGGCTCAAGGTTGACTCAGCCTTCCCTCCTTCTGACATCAGTAAAATTTTGAGAGTAACTCTGCTGTCATTATTAAGGAGCTTGTAGGAAGTTTGGGTATCATCTTGTTTTAAATTAATGATAACACTTAAAATCTCTTGATTCCTAGGAATACTCTTTGTCTCAGGATCCAAACAGATTGCCCTGATACTTGGCAAAACACTATCATAGTCTTCTCATATATTTCATTCACTCCAGATGCCTTAGTTTTCAGTTTCACAGTTCACCAATAATTATAATCTTTTTCATACTAGTTGAGGGTTATGCAGTGTATAGGAAAAGCATTAGAGTAGAGAAGGTTATTCTGGAGGAAGATCTCTGAGGAACCCTTATTTCTCTGTGCCCAGTGTACCTTTCATTTATTTAAAGTTTATTTGGCTTTGTGAGCCTCAAGATCTCTTTGGACCTCTCTTGCACGTTTTGTGTCTATTATATAGATGATAATAATGCAGATAGCAAACAAAAGCAACTTGTTTGAATATATTTGTTCCTTTCCCTGACTCTATTTTTTTTTCCTTTAAAGAGAACTCGTCAACCGGCTCCACCAGCGTGGTGTCCAAGTTTTCTTAATTTCTGGAGGGTTTCAGAGCATTGTCGAACATGTCGCCTCACAATTAAACATTCCAACAGCAAATGTCTATGCCAACAGATTGAAGTTCTACTTTAATGGTAAAATTTTTCATATGATTGAACTTAGAACTGATAAGGTTGTTGATTTAATAGGGACCAAAGATAATAATAATATTTCCATGATGTGTTAGCTGAAACAGAATTACATAACATCTCAATGCTGTAGCAAAGAAGGATCAAAACTGTTCAAAGTCTGTTGCTTTAAAAAAATGAAATATATAAGAATTATTTGAAGGCAAGCTATGATAATCAATGTGAAAATTTATTCCATACAAGACTAAATAATTTTTTCCTTCATTGTTGAAATTTACATTTAGTAGGTATTTGTTTGTAGTTCTAAGCATAGGGCTTATTTTTCTCCCCAACAACCAGCTTGTGAAGTTACCTGCTTTGAGAAAGCAAAACTGGTCAAATCACCAAGGGAGCTTCTAAAACTGAGAATGAACTAGAATCTGGGTTCCCCCACTCTTACTTCCATATGTTAACCGCTGGACCATATTGCCTCTCATGAGCAGAAAGGCTTTTTAAATGACTTTCTGACTTGAACTTTCTGGGTTTTGAACTCAGGAAAATCGTGGCATTCTAATACATTACTGTATGGCCATGTGATACGTACATTTCCATTGAAAAATAATAAACTTGCAAACTGTAAATTCAGATTAGAAGTGGGAACCTGTTTCAGACTAAAGGCTGCAGTATTTTATGGCATACCCAAGAAGGCAATACAGACTCAAAACCCAAAATATGTGTCATACCTATATTTTAGCACTTCCTCACTGGTAGATCAGTCCATTTTCATCCATGCATGAAGAAAGTGGCTACTCATTTCTCACACATAATTCAAATTAATGCCTATGCACTCTATGCACAGAGGACCTTTTCTGAGGTAGCCAGCAAGCCAACTGACAAGTCTCATTGCCAATTCATACAGTGAGTCAAGGTTTGTTGCACGTTTCTTACAGATCTTCTAGTGACTTCACACTAAGGGCACATTTCAGAAATGTAAATAACGTGCACTGTAAAACTAGTTTGTTGAGCTCTCTGCAAAAAAGATCTTTGGGGTTATAAACATCTGAGAGCCTTGGCACACTTAAGCTTCTCATATTTCTGGGTTGGCAATTACGGGCTCCATTTGCTTTTTTAGAATATAAAGCAGAACTAAAAGTCCATTAGGCCAGCTGTGTCTAACCTGATCATGTAGCTGAGAAATCTGGAGATTGTAGTCTGGAGAGCAATGGAAGGGGAGGACTGGTCTAGTCCATCTTCCTGCTTCTCAAAGAAGCCAACAAACCATAAGTTTATCTTGAAGCAGCAGGTCCCTGGCCTTCATCTTTTGCTTTCCCATCAGCTAGAATTCAGCAGTATATAGATTTAGAGGTTCTGTTCCAATATCATAGCTAATAATCTGTAAACTGCTGTGACCCTTATTAAATTTTCCCTACTTCCAAACTGCAGAGATTTTAGCCAGTTCTTGTAGAAAGCTTTCCAAACGTGTTCCCCCATGGAATATTTTGAATTGCTTCATTTTTAAAATCATAGTCTCAAGTGTTGCTTAAGTTGACCCTCAGCTAGGAAAACAAGTTGAAGTGAAATCTTTAAATAGTAAATGGTTGCGCTTGAAGAATTAGGCCTTCTAATCAGTTTCCCAGTTATGAAACATCAATTGCCCAGGTTATGCAAAACAAGTAATTCCTTCCAAGGGTTAAGATTTGACACTTTGGTTTGGCACATGGTAAGAGCAAGGGGTGTGTTGCTGAGATCAGCTTGTTTATTGAGCGGTCAACAGGGTCTCTTATCCAATAGCTGATAAAAAATGCAACTTCAAGGTTAAGATATCCTGCTAGTGATATCCCACTGATATTACAAATTTCCAACCAGTCTCAGCTTATTTGAAACATTGCAATAAACAGGGTCACTCAAGTGTGTGGTACTTGGCTTTAGATTAATAATCACTCTATATTGCCAGGGGGTGGGGAAAGAAGTAAGTGTGAAAGATCAGAATTTTTCCACTGTCTGTTTCTACCCTTTTTGTTTGTACATAAGGGTAGAAAGCCTGCATATGGAGAAAAAGTGGCGAATGGTAACTTTCCCCAAACTTAAAATTATGGAATAAGATACAAATGTGTTTGGGACTAGTTTCTATTTTCAGGATTAATTTTGAAATTAATGGCCTAATAATAGACATTTGAGCCCCTGAGCATGTAAGTAAAAGTCCCTTCATCTTCAGAGGAAAATAGCCAAATTCATGTACAAAGATTATTAAAACATATTATTAAGAACAGAATCAAGATGGCATAATGATTAAGAGGTCAGACTGGCACTGGGGAGAAACAGATTCTAGACCACTTCAGCCCTAAAATCTTCCTGGGTGACTGTGGGCCACCCTCATTCCAACTTCTTATTCTGGTGTTATGTACACCACTCTGGTCTTCTGAATGAAAAGGTAAGATATAAATCCAACATGCGAATAAAAGCTAAATTATTAACCAGAAAATTGATTTCCCAGATTTGAAATCTTTTGTATTGAAATTCCGATAATTAGAAGTTCCCTCATTCTCTAAGGACATTTTTTCCCTTTCTCAGACTTCTAACATCTTTGAAATTCTCCCAAGTATTTTGGGACAGCCAGTCAAGAATTTCTTTTTGTATCTTTTATTTAGGAGAATACGCCGGTTTTGATGAGACACAGCCAACAGCTGAGTCAGGTGGTAAAGGACAAGTCATCAGTTACTTGAAAGAACAGTTTCAATTTAAGAAAGTAGTTATGATTGGCGATGGAGCAACAGACATGGAAGCCTGCCCTCCAGCAGTGAGTATCAAAGATGGACATTTTAACCACAATTTAATTTTTATTTACCTGTCTTCCTGTTGACCTAGGGCAGGGGTGTCAAACTCGATTTCATTGAGGGCCGCTTCAGGATTGTGTTTGACCTCAGGGGTCCAGGTGTGTGTGGCCAGGGGGCATGGCCAGCTCCACATCACTCATTAAGGCATCATTTTCGGCCATGATGGCCTGCAGCCCTCTGCCAATGAAAACGGAGCTCAGGATGGCCATGCCTGGTCCGCCTGGGCTCTGTTTTCAGTGTCAGAGGACTGCAGGAGACTGTCATGGCTGAATACGGAGCCCAGGAGTGCCATGTGCTGCTCTTCCGAGCTCTATTTTTTCTGGCAGAGGCACCATGGGCTGGTCCTTCACTGTTTCCAGGGCAGCCCTGCAGATCAGATCTAAGCACCCCATGGGCCGGGTACATCCCTGGTCTAGGGTAGTTTGTGCTAAGTTTCCTGTATTTTTATCTCCACAGAGATTTAGGCAATGTGTCATAGACCAAGACTGACCAAAATTTGGGAAACCTTTTTGACCCTGTTTAAATGCAATAAACCCCTTATAAATCAGTCAGCAGATTTGCCTAGCGTATACTGTATAAAAGTGGCCTAATGTAGCCTCCTGATAAAACACAGATTCACCTGTTTTCCTTTCAACTTTCTCTCTCCAGAAAGATTTACCTGTACTTTCCCAACCTTAGAATTACAAAAGCAACTTAATTTACATATTAGCATGCAAAATCTACACACCATTTAGACAAAATGAACCCACAAAGCATGCACAGATGAAAAAGGGTAGACTTTTTAAAAATTCATTTTTGGTACATACCTCTCCATAAGGAACCAAGTTTAATTCCCATTCCTGGTTAATAATTACCATTCATTATTAATTATTGTCTTTTATATCTTCTGGGGGAGGAGAGGCAAATTAGAATGAATAGGTCATGGAACAATCAGAACATTTAGACTTGGCATTCAGAAGCAAAATCCCTGTGCTGGTCATGGTAATTGACCACCTTGACATTTAAAGGCAAATAATTCTCCTTTATTAGATCAGCAGATTTAGACTTGGAATTTTGGATGACCAAACAGAGGAGGGCAATGCAGTGGCTCCTGGATAGGAAAGATATGGTGGGAGGCTAGCCAAAATAAGCATTTCCTCCAAAGAATTTTTAACAGTAGGCAACACAACATAAAGAACTGGTACAGGGTGGCTAAGGATAAAAGATACAGAAAGAAAAGCAGAAAATCAAAATAATTTGGTAGCACTTTCCTGACTAACACATTTATTAAAAGGCATACAATTTAATAACTTCGATTAGTTGGAACTGACACCCTCTCATTTTTGACCACCGTATAAACTAACACAGCTCTCCCCCTACATTATCTAACCACAGGAAGCATTAAGACAGAAAGGCAGGAATTCCACAAGTGGTTGAGGAATTTGCCTGACTATTAATAAATATCTTTATTTTCTCAAATGTCCATATGCCCAAAGTATTTAATTCTCCTACAAATAAACAACTGTTTAGTCTTGCTGTTCCTAAGGGTTGCTTTTTCAGTTGTTACCAGAGGATGAGGACACATTTCCAATTTGTCCATGACTTGTGAACTCTGAAATGGTCTCTGGGGAGAGGAAGAATAACTCCCAGCTTGTCTGTTTTCTGTTTGTCCAGGACTGTTTCATCGGCTTCGGGGGCAACGTTATACGGAAACAAGTAAAAGAAAAAGCAAAGTGGTACATCACTCATTTTGATGAGCTACTGAAAGAACTGGAAGAACGATAAATTATTAACTAGACTTATTTTATTAATACTTATTGTAGGTAGATATATAATTATGCAATTAAACATATTGTTATTTGCAAATGGATATGTTCTGGACTGTTCATTAATGACTCTGCAGGAGGGCATAAACATCACTACTTTCATTTTACACGGATGTTCGGAGGAAAATTAGTCTGGCCCATGTATAAGGAAATTGCACCTGTATAAAAATCATAGCAAAGCTTTAGTTGCTATTGATGATGGGAAAATAATAATAACAGTATACCACCAGGCACCCAGAAACAGTAAGCAGTTTATAAATTGTTAAAAACATTTAAAAATGAAACAATAATCAAAAGAAAACATTAAAAGAAAAGAAAAAGAAAAAAAGGACAAAAGTGGCAGAAATGATAAAATTGGATGGTAAAATAAGGGTTTCAATAAATGAGGTGTCTTATAACTAGTACCCATAATCCACTTCGAAAAATAGTCTGGGGATTCAGACATGAGGGAAAGGGGATTGAGAAAAGGTGAAGAACGGAACGAGAAGATAAATTTTGCTCACCAAAGGAAGCAGCAGACTGTGATGTGAAGATGGCAGCATCATAAGGGAGGAAAAGATAAAGGGCATAAAAATGGAACTGTAAAAGAGAATGAAATTCAAAATGTATATCCTGCTTCAATCTTAATTTTTGAGGTGTCATCTGGTAAGTATAAGAGTATCATCAGGATTATCACCATTCTTCAACAAACATTTAAAAACCAAAATAACTAAATCAAGCCATTTAAAGCAGCATTGCAACAAGAAACATGTTTCCAGCCATGTGTCTCCTGCAGCTTTGAGGCCAACCCTGATTTGCAGAAGTCCATGTAACTTTCACAGATGGTATTCTCATCTGTCTGACATTCATTGAAATATAATATGGCAGCTCACAACTGCCATATGTTACAATTCAATATAAGCCAGTGACAGGATTCACACATTAGCCACAGTGTGATTTACAGTACTTGTTTCTAATTCTGTGTGTTATATAATCCTGCAAATGTAGCTTATTCAATAGACCATGGTTCAATCAAACTACAAAATAGGTGACTTCAGAATACAACATTAGTTGCATACTCCAAGCCAAGAAGGGGTTTAAGAGATCAGAAGTGGAGAACTGCAAGGGAAATTGTATAGATTACCAACATATCCAGCTCCCCTTTCCTGACAGCCCCGCCATCCCCAAACTTGCATTGGCTGAATTCACAAATTATGCCACGTCACAGGTTAAATTTGATTTACTGAACTTGCCACAATTGTCTGGGTTCACACTTTCCATCCAAAGCAAATTTCTAGATTCAAATTCCATGCTGAACCAAAATCAGGCCAACTCCATTATAGCTTAGTGTGATGTCTGAATCCAGATAATATTTTTCAACAGTAATACCTACCCCAAAGCTCAGCTTGTGTCAGCACAAGATTTTCCTCAGACACTTCTGCTCTATAAAAATCCAACAGAAATCTGCAGCAACTTTGGTAGGAAACTACTGCCAGGCAGCTTTCCTTCTTAATCTTCAGGCAGGAACAATTGTGGTATTATGCTGGGAGTTGAAGAGCTTGACCCATGGCAGGATTTCTCTTGGTGAGATTACAAAAAGAGTTCTCACCCCACCCCCTACCCCTGCTTTTTTCTCATATTTCTTTTATAGCGGTAGAGCTTCACATCCAAGTCTTCATTTTGTTAAGCAAAGAGGAGTGATTAAGGCTCATCGTTACAAATTTTGGGATTCAATCTGGGAAAATATGTCTTCAAAGTTTTTCCTTCATAATAGCTGCTGAGAACAGGGACAGATTAAAACGTCTGGATTTGGGGAGTTTTGCAGACTCTGAACAGAATGCCTTTCCTGCACAATAGATAATGCAGCACTGGACAGAGAGATAGAGAAGGGGCATGTTTCTCATTCCCTTTGCGACAACAACATTATAATCTCAGAATTTAAGGGCATCCATAACTGCTCAACAGGAAAAAAAAGAGAAGGCAGAACATAACATTTTGTGCTGGATTAGAGTAACAATTATGTTCAATGTTTCTAAATAATATAGATCTCTGACCTCTAATGCTATTACAGCACAGACAACATAGGCCAGTGTTTCTCAACCTTGGCTGTGGACTTCAACTCCCAAGATTCCCCAGCCAGTCCACGCATCTTCAAGTTGCTAAGGTTGAGAGACACTAGCATTGACAGTGGAGAATCTCCAGCCTAATGTAAATGTACAGAAACAAAATGCAATATGTAACAAATTTGCAGACTGTGCAGACCATAAATACAGTTACACAAAACTTTGTTTAATAATAGAGTTGTTAGCATGAAATTCTTTGCTTTCAACTTTGTAAACTGAATGAATGGGTTAAGAGAAAGAACTATCAAAATTTATGTATTTATTTATTATTTAGTTACACGTGACACAGTATGTTCATATTCAGAAACAGCCTGCCTCTGAACTCCTGAGTTTAGGGCATTGGCTTTCTCTGGGAATCTTTTTTTTTTTACCGGCTTACTATGGGATTTCAGGGCAATAATTGGCATTTCACACACACACAACCCAAAATACTCAGATTTTGGTGATAGCCATATATCAATCTTAACTTTTAAGATGACCTTTCTGATTGGCAAAGCAATTTGTTGTTTCTTCTTCCTCCTCTTTCTCCTCCTCCTCTTCCTCTTCTCCTTCTTCTTGTAAATTGCCCTAAAAGAGTACCTCAGATACTATTTCAGACCCAGAAAAGAGAATTTCAGCTTACATAAAAGTTTCCCTTGAGATACTCTTTGTCACTTCTTCCAATAGAAAACAGGATTTAGCCTCAAAAGACTATCCAAGGACATGTGTCTGTCTGGCTGCTGATGTATCACATGAGTTTCTGAGAATTGTTTTGCCAAACTCATAATACATTATTCTTACTGTATAATACAGTACTACATTGTTCATCAAACTTTACATGGGAATAATGCCAGGTTTTATATAATATGGTCAAGTTTACAGGCTCTCTCTTAATTGCTCTCTAACCCAAAGCCTCTGGTTGTGTTCCTAGAACATTCTTAAGCAGATTAGTTAAGGACCAAGCAGATGCATCTGTATAACATGCTAAACTTAGCTTGCTAAGTTCTCTATATTTTAGCATGCTGTTGGTTAGCTTATGGTTCAATATATTCCATGATGAAAGAAAGTGGGTTGCAGAAGTTCATATGAATGCAACCTATGTCTTCTAAACCAGTCATTAGGTACTTTTTGTTTTCTGGCTGGCAAAGGAAAAGAAAGGAAAGGGGAAAGGAAAGGAAATAAGAGAGGCGAGGAGAGGAAAGAAAAGGAAAAGGAAAAGGAAAAGGAAAAGGAAATCCTGCAGATTTTACTCCCACTAGTGGTTGCCAACTATAGGATGCTTATCTACATTTCAGAGGAGATGGACGGTATAAAAATTTAATACATAAATAAAAAATAAGTAATAATGTGTTTAGGTTTAGTTGAACTTACTTTATTTTTGAAATTTGATAAATGTAGTGGCCTTTCCCCCTTTCCCCTTTTTCTAATGTGCTTGCTTTATAACCAGAGATCATGTTTACTCTTTTCTGAATCAAGAGAATTTCTGATTAAAAACTTCCCCACTTTGAAGACTTGTGTGGTTACACAACCTTGTTCTGTATTCCAAGACCAATACAAGGTTTATTCTGTTTTGACTTTAGGACTTTAGGTAGGAAGAATCAAGCATCTTTAATGTAATTTCTTAGACATTGGGCTGAAGGGAACAATGCTAGAAAAAAATAGTTAAGAATTATCTGCTGCATAGATTAGAGAGCTTGGTGACCTGATCTGACAATGGATTTGCAGTACCTGCTAAAATAAATTCTGCTCCAGCGCGGATGGCAGTTTTTAGCAATCTATTACTGTATGTCATTTTCTGGTCAGCCTTTTCTACCAGAACAGAAACAAAAAAAGAGTTGAACTGGAAAAAAGAGTATGGCTATGCTCACACAACATACTTAATTTGGTTACTGAATTAATTTATTTTCTGGCTTCTTATAAGATGAACCAAACATTAGCCAAATAGACTGGGTTTGTACAACCTACAAAGACAGATAGATACAGACGCACAGATACACACAAACTTTAATCAATGTTAATGCTCAGCTGATTCAACATGATGAACAATGCATTTTCAGTCATTGATGTCCTGATGAATCAAGACATGCTAATACATCCCATGGTACTAAATGTCACATAGAAAAAGACGTTGGGCTGGAAAAAAGGAGAGCTGAAAATGTTGGAATGAGGATTCAGGATAGGTCAGAGATCACATAAGATTTCTAGAAAGTGTTTCAGAATGAGTAAAAGGAAGCACCACATGAATGTGCAAGCAGAGCTTCTAGCTACAAAGGGAATGGTTGTGAGGTGGTTTTGTTTACTTATTTACTTATTTATTTATTTTGTCAAGCAATTATAAGATAACAGGTATAAGTATAAACATAGTTATGGATACATGAAGTGGATACATATAAGAAAAAATAAAAGAAATAAAAATAAAAAAGAAACAATAGGACAGGGACGGTAGGCACGTTGTTGCACTTATGCAAGCCCCCTACAGACCTCTTAGGAAAGGGGTGAGGTCAATAGTAGACAGTCTAAGGTTAAAGTTTTTGGGGTTTGGGGAAGAAACCACAAAGTCAGGTAGAGTATCCCAAACATTGACCATTCTGTTACTGAAGTCATATTTCCTGCAATCAAATTTGGTGCGGTTTACCTTGAGTTTGTATCTATTGTTTGCTCTTGTATTGTTATGGTTGAAGCTGAAGTATTCATTGACAGGTAGGACATTGCAATGTATGATTTTATATACTATACTTAGATCAGACCAAAGGCAGCGTTTTCTATGTCTAGAATTTCAAGTCTGGTAGCATAAGGTATTCTGTGACGATTAAAGGAGTGGAGAACTCTTCTTGTGAAATATTTCTGGACCTTCTCAACTGTGTTAATATCAGAAATGTAATGCGGGTTCCAGACTGATGAGCTGTATTCGAGTATTGGTCTAACACATGTTTTGTATGCTCTCGTTAGTAGTGTGATATTATCAGAGAAAAAGCTATGTAAGATTAGGTTAACAACTCTTAATGCCTTTTTGGCTATGTAGTTACAGTGGGCTCTAGCACTTAGGTCATTAGAGATGAGTACTCCAAGATCCTTGACAGAGTTTGGATAATCAACAAGGTCTTGACTATTCAGCTTGTATTTTATTTTCTGATTTTTTTGCCAATATGTAAGACAGAGCATTTATTTGTTGAGATTTGAAGTTGCCATTTATTTGACCATTCTGGTACATAGTCAAGGTCTTTTTGAAGGGTAGCAGTATTGTCTGTGGTGTTAAATAGCTTTACATCATCAGCGAAGAGAAAGCAGTTGCTCTTAATATGATCACAGAGATAATTTATGTAGAGTACGAAGAGAGTTGGTTCTAGAAGACTGCTCTGGGGGACACCACTGTTGACAGGTACATAATTTGTTAGAACGCTCCCAATTTTGACCATTTGTTGTCTGTTTGACAGGAATGCTTCTCTCCAGTTATGCAGGTGTCCAGAGATACCATAAGATTTTAGTTTTAGGAGTAGTTTGTCGTGTTCCACTGAATCTAAGGCTTTATAGAAGTCTATGTAGATTGTGTTATTATTTATTTATTAGTTATTATTGTGTTAAGCCAGGTTTTTTAAACCTAGAGTTCAGTAAACGTCCTTGAGCTGCAATGTTAATGGAGCCTCTCCATCACAATCATAACTCATGACAGTCCTAAATTGGATCACCCATGTGAACAACCCAATTTTATGACTTTGTTTGCAGCAGTTATAAAGCAAATGCTGCAGTCATAAAGCGATGGCTGTGGTTTTGCCAAAAACTGGAAGTAAATGCTGGTTTTCCAGAAATCCATTGTAAAATGTAGTCATATTACCATGAGATGCAGCAAACAGCTACAATTTGGCCTGGTTGATGAGCCTCTGAATTGCGGGCATACAATTGCCGGGGAATTCCAACCATTAAAATTTCAACTCTTGGTCACAAGTACCCCCAGGGAGTCCATCATAACTTCAAACAGTCTTAAGCCCAGTATAGCAGCTTGGTTCACACAGCATGTTTAGCTGTCTTTACCACAAAAAAAAAAAGTAACATGTAAATGTGAATGCAGGCCACATATGCACACATCTTCTACCCCAACTTTTAATCCTTTCGACAGAAGGATTGCATGGCAATTGGCACACATTTGTTGGCCAGGATAGACTTTTAAGTCACTGTTTGGTGAAGCTGGGTGAATGCCACTGGGCGGTCAGGAAGTTCAAGGGCTTCCATGGAAAAATTCCACTGTTTGACAGACAAAACAAACAGCTGACTTTCAGGGTCAGGGAACATGCCTGGACACATGTCAGAAGCACTCAGATGGGAAATGATCAGGTGATGCAACACCAAACCTTCACTTTTGCCTCAACTGAAGAGCAAAAATAAAAATAGGAAGCCATATTGAGAGCCACAGCCTAGAGCTAATTCCATGTTTACAGCTTAATTCTAGAGTTGAAGGGATTTGCCAGTCCAAAGGGAAAAGGCAATGGCATCTTGTTGAGATCTTTTTCCTCTCACAGGTAAGAATGAATAGAAAACCTTAGGATTTGTTTTTTTAAAAATGGATAGGGATACACAATTACAGTACAGGAGAGTCTAGTTAATCCAAAGTATGGAAGTCAGTATATCTCAGCCACCATCAAGCTTTGCCTGAATGTGGATCTGTCTGGGCTTGACAAAAGAAAGCAGTGCCTGTCTTGATTGGCAAGGAAAATTCATGGTTTACCTAGAAAGATCAAAGCACCACTTTTCTGAAGATGGAGTGGGGGAAGCAGGTAGAGTATCAGCAGAAACCTAGCACCAATCTCCCAGCCACAAAAACCAGTTACAAGTGGGAATGCATTATCAGCATACTTTGGGGACAGGGATAGTGATAAAGGACCTTTACAGTCACTGCATTGTCTAATTCCCATTTGGTAGGCTCCATAGACAGAATAACTTTTTATTTTTCTTTTTTTAACATCAAATAAAGTTTATTTAAGTTTCATACATTTAAAACATTTAAAAACATACAAACATAGAGACAAATATATATACATATATACATTCTACAGCAGGTATTGAGCAATGCTTACACACATTTTTTTCTCGCCCTAACATTGACGTGATCTACCTTGTTACAGTACCTTCCTCGTTCTTTTAATGTTTTAATTTCACAGAATATTTTATAATTAAATGCATGTCTTTCATAATTTCATAACTTATCCAGTTGTCAAATATTAGACAGAATAACTTTTTATTAACATAGCTATAAATGATATTGGTTCCTGATATTTGTAAAAAAGAAATAACTGCTCTAATTATATTTATTTATTTATTTATTTTTTATTTGTCAATTGCTTACAAGATAATAGGTATAAGTAAAAACATAGTTATGAATACATGGATACATATAAGAAAAATAAAAGAAACAATAGGACAGGGATGGTAGACACGTTGGTGCGCTTATGCACGCCCCCTACAGACCTCTTAGGAAAGGGGTGAGGTCAATAGTAGACAGTCTAAGGTTAAAGTTTTTGGGGTTCGGGGAAGAAACCACAGAGTCAGGTAGAGTATTCCAGACATTGACCACTCTGTTGCTGAAGTTGTATTTCCTGCAATCAAGTTTGGTGCGGTTAACCTTGAGTTTGTATCTATTGTTTGCTCTTGTGTTGTTATATGTTATATACTGTATATATTGTTTTGTATATGTTGCAATCAATTTCAATTTCTTGTGTCTGAGTGTCCTAGAAAATATATTCTAATTCCTAGTTCAATATTCACTTTTTATATTTACTTCTTGATTAATTTATTTGGAAGTAATATATAACAAAGAGGATCTTTTGCCCATGATCGCTAGAGTAGATTATCACCATCTAGTGGTTTGCCATGAACATTGCATGCCTTTTTGTAATTTTGAGTTTTCATTGATTGTATCTTTCAGATGACTTTATTTTTAAAAATAAAGTTTGATTTTATCACTTGTGAGATCTCCCAATGGGGGAAAGGGTTAAAGGATGTCTTCACTCTACCAGGTTCATTTTATATATATTCTTTATTTCCATTTTTTAAAAAACCTTTTACTTGCTACAAAGACACCATAGGTTGCATGAGTCTTCTTTTTTATAAACTAGAATTAGAGGGAAGATGCTAGATAGCAGCAGAAATCACCAAACTGCTACACCAGGGAAAGAGGTCAAGTCACATTGTGTAGATTCAGTGGGCTTCTAGACAAGAAAGGTTGAAACTGCCAGCCTTTCACCCACAAGTCCAGCCAATTAATTACATCTTAGTTAATATTTTGTGGCATGGGATTAGTACAGGATGCAGATGGAAAATTACAGGGAGTCCCAGAGCTACAGCAAGACCGTGAAGTCAAAAAGCATGCAGGAAGAAAGCAATGGGAGACTAGTACTGTTGTTAAGAAATCAACACAAATATACACATTAAATTACCAGGAGCGGAGCTTGATTTAAGCAGTCCTATTATATCTGGATTGCAAAAATCCAGTTGATCACTAGAAGTCAGCAAAGCCTAAATATGTAGCACAAAAGTCAAGGGAAGATTTATCTTTCTGTGCTAAAACAGAAAACTGATTCACTGTAGATTAAACATGCTATTTGTCACAATATTCTGGCAATATTCGATCTATGGATCCATGAAATAAAACAAAGTCTATGAAGCAACTAGCTTCATATACGCCTAGACTGCCCTCCAAATTCATTAGATAAATGCAGATTCCACCAGGTGAGGTTGAATAGGGAACAGGTAAGAGAACATTGCTTCAGCTAGCTTCAGAGGAGAAAACAGAAAACCCCTGAAGAACAAGACAAAATAGTCCTTATACCAAAACTCATGTAAGGGAAGACATCCAAATTCCTGACTGGTTCTTGGGATTTGATTTTCCTTCCAAAGTTTTCAGAAGCTTCTTGTATGAGAACCAAAACGTCTTGAAAGAAAAACCAGAAAGTCCAGTTGCCTCTTTAAAAAGCACCTTTGGAACAATCATAATCTGGATGATTGAGAATCTCCGTAGACATTCTGCCAAGGTTTTATTACTTGTGCCCATTATTACCATAGGTCTAGCTAACTGTTCTGTGTCTGAACCACTGGAAATAGAAAACCCTCAAATTTATGGGAACTTATTTCTACAATCTTCCTAGCAAATCAGTGGCTGCTGGTTGTGGAAATCAGACTTTGATGTGGAAGATCAGACACCTTTACTAAGAAGTAGATAGATGATAGATACAGGTAGATATAAAGACTCTGTGCTATTGAGTTTTCAACTTCTAGCGAATACATAGATTTTCCTCATGACAATCTTATCCCTAACCTGTTTTTAGTAACGCTCATTGTTACTGTAACTGAGTCCATCCACTTTCTAGTCGTTCTCTTCTCTTTCATTCTATCTTTTCCAACATCAGAGTCTGCATCAGAGAGATAGGTTTTTGCCTAATACTCTTGAACTAGGGTAATTTGACCTGATTATCATGCTTTGAGTGAAAACTCAAATTTGTTCAATGTTTCATTTGTTTGTTTTCTTGGTGGCACATGGTATTTTCAGCGGTCTCCCCCAACACTAGAATACAAAAATGTCAATATTCTTTTATCCCACTTCAAAGTCCAAGTTTTACTTTCAGTGTCCCATTGCTTGCACTATTATGTTCTTTGTAGGAACAGATACATCATAGCATCTGAATCTCCCCCCCCCCCCATACCTTCACGACTCCTCTGTCAAATGCTAATCTGTGGTGTATTTCTTGATTGCTCATTTATTATTCCTTTACTGTTGATCTTAAATACAGAAGACCGGCCATAAGCTGAAGGCATACACTGGTCAAGTATCTGACTTTTTAAAATATAACCAATGCTGCGCTTCAATGGTTAGATGGCCTGGACATTGATACTTGAACATAAATCTTCTTCATATTTATATTATATTGGCTTCTACTAATCTAAATGAAATGTTAATATGTATTGCTAGTCCATTTATGATATGCCATATGCTAAATACATAATAAAGGCAGAAGTTATCAATCACTTCAGTATCTTCATTACCACCAGTTTTAAGGTTGGATATTGTACCTGTCATAGTTTTTGTCTTATTCTAATTTAGCCCCATTTTTCATTATGCTCCTTGATTTTTATTACTGCTTTGCAGATCCTTTGCATTTTCAGCTGGTGGAGTAGCCATTCTTGGTACACTGACTTTAAACTTTTTATCTGCTGTAATTCTGATTTAAAAATGATGTATTTGTATCTGATGTAATTTCATGGTTTAAATGCTTGTTTATACTCTAATAGACAATTAGGATTATAGGACATTGAACATCACTGTTGAAGATGTCCAAAGTACTACCTCATCTGGTTTCATGGCACTGATTTGGGGCATTGAGGCTGAGGATATGCATGTGGTGGTTGGATTGGCTCAGCCAAACATCTCCATCCTTTACTCTTGGCCATGTCAGGATCTAACAGCAAGCCACAGAGAATGCCTAGAATGTCCCAGGAAGTATTTATTGTGCAAGATGGTTTTGCAGCTTCTTTTTTCAGTTATCCTCAGAACAGGAATTCTCCAGAGAAAGCATGTTTTCCTCAGTCAGCCTGATCCTGTGGAGAATCCTGTTGTGTGAAAATCAGTCAGTGTGACCTCTAGAATGACGTCCTTACTAAAGCACAATTAATTCTATTCATCTATTATGGATTGAATTGCCTTTTCAGGTGCTATTCTATCATTCCAGCTCCACAAGTCGGATTAAAATAATTCATGTAAGTAAATTCAATTCAGTGAATTCAGTAAGACTTTATATTCTGTCTCCAAGCAAAAAGAAACAATATCTAATAATAACCAGTAAAGCTCGAAACAATGCCCATGATATGAGAAAATCAATAGGATTTTATTATATTTCGCCAAAAATCACTGAAATGTTGGATACATCATAGATGATAGATAACAGTGTATTACACTGATTCATCAACTTACAATCTAATCAGTTCAATGTATCTACATTGTACACACATATAAAAAAATCCATCTATTCTAAAAGAAAATCAAAAACAGACAATTATACATGGCAGAAACATTAATTTGTCTTTAAGTAATTTAACAGGCAAACTTTTTATTACCTTTTCTGAACTACCATCTACAAAAGAATCCCACAGAAATGATTGAAATGTTTTTTTTTTTCAAAAAAAAAATATCTGTCCATATCCTATTTTACTGTGTAAGTCTAGGAGTGTTTGTAAAATATTTTAACATACTGATTCTTCTTAACCTGATTCTCATGCTATAGATTAGGGAATTCGCTAGATATGTCACACTGAATGTCATCCCAAAGTTGAAGACATATGGCTTGAATCTCATCTAACTGCACAGCTGTCCACAATACATTCTGGGAAACTTTTTGCCACTGACTCTTGATTGAAACAGAGCAATCAGGATGGGGTATTTACAAATGAGAAGCATGAGTGCCTTTACTCTGCAATTAAGTTTATAGTTCCCAACAAAGAAACAAGAAAGAAAGTAAAGTAAAATTAGAAGAAAAGTAAAAAATACAGGAAGACTTACCGTAATTGTAACTTCTCCCCTATTGACAACAGCTTCACTTTTTTTGGGAAATTGGTCTTATTAGACACAATGGGACTTACTTATGAGTAAAGGCTGACAGATGCAAACTGCACAGGTAGTTGCAGATCAAACTATATTAAGAAACTTAGATTTTTTTTTCCTTTTGATATTCTAACTTCACATCTTACATTCCAAGTGTCTTTGAGTGAACATTGGTGACTTTTAGAAATACTACGGTCACCATTTTGTAGTGCAGGAAGCTCCTTTGCTCTTAGGAGAGATTGGTAACAAACATCCTTGAGGTAACAGTACACCTTTCCTAGAAAGAAGAAAGCAACCATGCCATTTGCCCTCTACACAAATCGGGAGAACTGTAAGGAAGGAGGAAGGCTTTCCCCAGCAATGATTTGTACCACAAGGCCCGATAGGCTGAATAAGCAGATATGAAAGCAAAAATACTCAATTGACAAGTCTCCCCACAATAAAATGCAGATGTTCAAATGGTTAAAGCTCATGTGACTATCACTGAAGCATGTGTGCTTCCATCAGTGTTTGCTGCCTGTCCAAATGCTTCTGCAGTTATATGGTTGAAAGCTAAGACTTAAATGACCACCCTGCAAATCTTCCATATGGATTTGTAAGTGCTCCTGCAGGATCCAAAGAAAAGATTTACCACCCTCAGTATATAATACTTTGAGAGGTCAAGGTTTTCACTGCCAAACACATGCCAACAAAATTAACTAAAAACAACAACAAAAAAGTCACTTTAAATCAATGCATGGGCATCGGCTGACCAGTAGCTTTACTGAAGTGGAGAAATCTTCAAGGGTATCATAATTCTGGATTCCATTTCCTGAATAAGTGGCACTGAAAATAAATAAAAATAAATGAGGTGATACATGTGACACTTGAAAAATGAATGGCTGCTGAAGTCAGAGAAAATACAAGGCACATTCCTGCAGCCCAAAGAGCCAGTGATAGTAGCCACCACAACTATAAACATATATTCAGAAGCGATTGGAGGAGTAATAGAAAAAGCTGTAATCATGCCTAACATCTGCAGGTACAAAGAGAAACAGGGAAGTAGAATCTACAGCAGAGGTCTCCAAACTTGGCAACTTGTGGACTTCAACTCCCAGAATTCTCCTGCCAGCACAGTCCACAAGTGTTAAAGTTGCCAAGTTTGGGACCCCTGATCTACAAGGAGAGGGTAAAAAGAAAGAAAAGAAGCCCAACACAGCAGTTGCAGGTGTGCAATTAAAGCACCACCCCTTTACACAGGTGTATGATACATTCACAAAATGAGCAGGGCTTCACTCCTTGCAGTTATGGCCACAATCTTCATCCCTCCTGGATGCCTCCGACAAAGATGCACTGTGGGGGAAACCTTGATACCACATGTGATAGAAGCCGTGTTCTGCAGCATTTCGAAACTCAGTTCTGAGACTTTAGAAAAAAGAAAGTATGTTGCTCCCGATAAGGGAGAAGAGCAACCCATGAGACAGAGCCAAGAGTGGGATGCGTTTAAGAAACAGTGAAGCAAAAAGCGGCAACAAGAAGATTAAAAAAGGGAAAGGGAGACAGAATAATTAGAAATCCTGAGCAAAAGGGCCTCCTTTAAAGAGCAGCATCTGGACGCAGCAATAGCTCCCCAGGAACTTAGCTGGTACTCAGAGGTTGGAAATAGCCGAGTCAAGGACAAGGCTCAGATAGGTAATCTGTTTACACCGCAGCCGTAATAATGCAGATCACTGAATACAGAGTCTAGCAAGCCAATTTTCTACATGCAAAAGCCTAAGGATTTTAATCTTAACATGTCTTTCTCCTGTCCAGATTTCATGTCACTCTTTTCTTGTCTTGGAAATGGAGAGAAGACAACCTTGATTTGATAATAAAATTTGTCTCCTTTCCAGCTCTCTGTCTTCAGCCTTGGCAAATTCAGACACCATACTCTCAGCCTTGGCAGTATAACAAGCTTCACGCGATGAGCATCACTGCTAATATTGTCCTCCCAAATCCCTAATTTTGCTGATCCCAGCATCTATGCTCTGTAGAAAACTTTGTTTTTTTAATCCTTATCACATTTAAGCAAGTGTAGAAATATGGTCTGAAATGCTTGCTAATCTTATCTTCAGTTTACAACCCAAAAACTACCCTGAACTCAGACTACTCATTTAGCCATCTGTCAGCCTACTCCCTACTTGGAGAAGAGAATCTGTATCTAAAGAGGAACAACAAAGAGAGAAAACTAAAAAGTTCCAGGGCCACAATATCTTACGTGAGTATTTATTTACTTTTTTATTCATCCACCAAATTTCTACCCAATTGCAATCTAATGCCTTAAAAGAAACATAAAACAAGTTGCAACATTAAAATCCCAAGAGGGGCCATCTAGAATTATATAAGCAAGAGGTAAGAGCTGCTAAGAACAGGGAAAATAGAATTCAAAAATCCTATATAGGATACCATTTTTGAATTCTTTTTTCCCTGTTCTTTGCAGCTCTTACCTCTTGCTTATATAAGCAAATGCCGTCAAAGAGTTCTGAGCATAGAATTATTCCTGCAAGGGGACTGCTCCAAAGTGTGATACTGCCATAGAATAGCAGTCCCTTCAGCCTCTCTTCCTAAATCTCTTCAGAAATGAGGGACCAAGAGCAGTTTCTTCCTGAAAGTTCTAATAGGCTGAACTGACACTGGCTGAAACACAATCTCGTAGATACGGTATGCTGTGTCATAAAAAGACTTTATAGGTCTAAACCAGAGCCTCATAGGCACCCGGAAGCCTATCAGCAATCAGTGCAGTGTCCACAAATTGGAAAAATCTCTCTCATCTCCAGGAGCCAATAAGTATGTGGGCCGCTGCACTTTGGAGCAATTGGAGTTTCTGGGTAATCTTTAAAAACAGCCTGATACAAGCGATATTGAAGTATCCCAAAGTATTTAATATTTGTAAGCTGCCCAGAGTTGTCTCTGAGTTAATGTAGCCAGTTTCTCTGCACCATGTCAGACTGCAAACTGGTGCACTAGCCAAAGTTGAACACAGGCATCTCTGGATTCCACATGCTACTCCAGCAGGAACCGTGAGGTTTAAACTGTTACCTGTATAATACACAAGCTCATCCCATCCAGGCTTGTGCCAGGCAGAATTCCTTATGTCTTCTCTCGTCTGCAAGTCTTTGTAAGCTGCAAGTATTGGTGGAAAAAAAAGATTTGCAGCTTCAGTGATGTGATAGCCACCAACAAGTTTTAGTTACAACAAAATGTCATTCAAGGCTTGGCAATGTGATAACTACAAGTGTCAATGTACCATTTGGCATATATCCTCCTGACACTGGCCATTCATTATATGTTTTCATTCTTTCAGAATGGCCAAGAGCACTTTGAAGTGATTTAGATTCTAACAGAGAAGCAAAGCTGAGTTCCTAGGCAGATGACCCAGGACTCCCAACCCTTCATGTTGAAGAACTTAGCTATCTATGAAAGAAAAATATGGTGTGGTGCTATGGAGCCCAGTGAATGATCCAGAATACCGGAGAAGAAAACAGTAAATACTGCCATTTTTAACAGGAACAAAATCCACATTTTCCAAGGGAACATTAAATGATGCAAATAATTGTAGAATTTGTTCTTATGTTTGGACTGAACTAGAAGTGGTAATGAAGTATATGTCCAAGGCAGGAGTACAAAATGTGCAGCCTGCCAACATCTCTTTTGCAGCCTCCAGTGCCCCAGAACAAGGCCAAAGCTTTCAGTCTTTTTGCAGTATTTTTAGTGGCCTTGACAAGCATGGGGTGAATGGAAAAAAAACATATGCCTTGAGTTTTGTAGAGGCTTCAAGCATCTGTTTCAGCTCTTTTAATCAGCAACAAAGAAGAGGGGTGTGTGTGTGTCAACCTGTTTTCCAAAACACCAGAAGGCAAGACAAGAAACAATGGATGGAAACTAATCAAGGAGAGAAGCAACCAGGAACTAAGGAAAAATTTCCCTAACAGGCAGGACGATTAATCAGTGGAACGGCTCGCCTTCAGAAGTGGTGGGTGCTTTGAAGAAGAGACTGGACTGCCACTTATCTAGAATGATAGAGGGTCTCCTGCTTGAGCAGGGGATTGGACTAGAAGTTCTCCAAGGTCTCTTCCAACTCTGTAATTAATCTTTCAAACCACCCCAAAATTAAAACCTGTCCACATTGTGGGCCCTGACATGGCCTTTAAGCCAGGGGTCTCCAACCGTGGCAGCTTTAAGACTTGTGGACTTCAACTCCCAGAATTCCTCAGCCAGCTTTGCTGGGAGTTGAAGTCCACAAGTCTTAAAGCTGCCACGGTTGGAGACCCCTGCTTTAAGCCAATTAGAATTAGGCACACATGGCCTAGACACTGAAGTCTAGTCCTACCCCAAAGATGATGGACCATGTATAACTGCCCAATCTGTGAGAAAAATCCACCAACAGCTTCTTTATCATCCTGCCGGATTCGAATAGCCCGGGCCCTGAAAGTAAGGAGACAGAGGTTTACAAACCAAATGCTGCAGTTGACATAAATGCTGCATCATATTTCAATCACAGCAATAAAAAAGCAACAGATTGCAGAGCCACCTACTGCTTTAAATAATATTTGGAGCAATAGAAATAGTTTGGAAGACCTGAAGCCAACAGCAGTGTTTGGATTACAGCACCGAGGCATAATTCAGCTTGATGTAGATTACTTATAATTTTAAAAAGTACCTTGAATCCATTAATGATTTTACAACCATTTTTATTTATTTAAAGCATTTGTAAAGGCTCCCATCTTAAATCAAACTCGGGTTGCCTTATTATATATTTTATTAAAACAAATCTGGCAGGGCAGTCTCCTTGATTTGTAGAACACTGAAGAGTTTAGAGGTTTTGAAATCGGCCTTTGCAGACACCAATCCAATTTGTCAAGAGCCAGGATCCAGGAGATGCCCTTTAGATGCTGCCCAGGATAGTATTTGTCATTCAACAACTTCTCCAAGTTCTCCAGTTCTGTCCTCAAACTGCCTTATACTAAGTTAGACAGTTTCAAGCAATACTGTTTATGATGACCAACCAAAGTTCTTTATTCTCAGGATTCCAGTGGTTGTTTCATATAAAGAATTCTTTTTATACATGTGTTTTTTTCTGGAAGTTCTGAGTCTAGGGTTAATTAGCCTGTCCTAAAATAATGGACCAGTCACTTTATACAGAAAGTCAGATAAAAGTGATTTTTTTCTAAAGAGCCATATTAATGTAGTCTTGAACTGGAAAAAATGGGATGTGAGTATGAATGTGTCTGGAATAAATTCTTACTTTGTCTTCTAAATTTAAAAAAAACATTTATGGCCAGTACTACTGAAAAGGATGCTATCCAAAATAATTATTAGCTTAATGTAGCAATGCTACATAACTTATTTTACTTATATTTACAATCAGTTCAACAAAGCAAGCTCCTACTCTTCTCATTTTGCAGGGGAGAATCTGAGGCTCAACCTAGTTGTAAAATTCAAGCGCATCTAAAAATAAAAGATATAAATCGCATTATAGGTATGATTTATACTTGTCACTGTTTATACCAACAATATTTATGCACGTTTTATTTCTAAAAAGCTGGAAAATTCTTCTCTCATTTTCATTTTGTAATGTGTACCTTTATTTTTCCTAGTAGGGCTTTGTTTATCATAAAGGTGTTTGTCCTTCTGGGTTAACAGAGAATCAGGTAAGAAGGAATGCGCAGGAGCATATATGAAGGCTCCTGATAGATTTTTTGAGCTATTTACAATAATGAAAAATGCTAAGGTTGAGTGGGATAATCATATTCATAATAATCTCAACAGGTATTTGGGAAATAGAATATTGTATTAAATGATACCTAGTTAGTCTTGCACTATTATTTTTGTTTTTAGTAATTTTCTTCCAATCCCTCAAAGCAGCATATAAACTTATACTGCAATCTAGAATGCCATCTTCAACACATTATGGCACTTACCAATAGTTGCCCCATTCAATCATTGTTCCAGGCTGAAAAGAAACAAAATATATCATTAGATCTAAAACAGCTTTTTCTTATCACCCACAAGCTAAGAATTAATACCCATGTTTCTAGTTTCTTTGTTTTAGTTTACTAATCCCATTTTAGTTTCTTTTCAAAAGCAACATAATTTTCAGCAGAAAACAAATAAAACATAGATAATATTGGTACTCTAATTAGGCATTTCTATCAAGAAACAAACTGCTATTTTTGTCTATCAGTTGTATTATCTGAATAAGCTTCCACAAGTATGCAGTCTTAAGAAATTATTTCTGAGTAATTAACTACTGTTAATCCAATAAGATTCAGGCTAAGTCCGGAGGTTGTACTAAAAGCACTTATGCTTCTTCTTTAAATGATTTTAAAAAATAAGTTATGCAAATTCTATACCTCTGGAAAAAAGCTCACTCACACGTAATTGATAAGACCTTAATTCATAGATGTTGGGTCCTGGCCTGGAAATAGGCTCATTCCAAAAGCTGAACTCCAAGAGCAACTGATTCTTACGAGACAGAAGCATATTTCCTCTTGCTTTGCGAAACTCTGTAAATTCCTAAAAAACAACCACCAAAAAAATTGGATTCCTTAAGGGTATTGTGAAAAGACATTATATTTTAAAAAGAATTTACCCAGATTCTCTTTAAATATTTATAATTCAATGATGGAAAGATATCAAATGCCCCAAATTTGTTGGGTTTTCCCAAAGCTTAAAAACATGGCTATGTACCTGGGATTGGAACATTTTAAGAGTCCTGTCACTTGCCTTTACTATTAGTTGATTAATCATCATGGATGCTATTTGTATTTATTTATTTTGTGGATGTTTTTTATTGTTTTAATGTTTGTTATATTGTTTTAATTTATATTTTTAGAATTATAAGCCATCCAGAGTCACTTGGTTGAGTTGGGCGGCTATAGAAAATACATGAATGGATAAATGGATGGTTGTATATGAGTGATTCCTAATAGATACCAAACTCTAGACCTGTCAATGATAATGTAAATACTATTTGAATAAATCTTACTTTATATAAGATTTGAGGTATTGAGTTATTCAAAAATACATAAGCTAATCTCTTGAAAGCCAAAAGAGAGAAAAAAGAGCGTGAGAATAAGAAGAGACCTCATATGATTGAAAAATGGTATAAAGTATCTTTTCCTTACTTGGTGTAGTTTAAATGTATTTGGCTTCACCTCTTAGAATCTCTTGTCAGCATATCCAACAGTGATTCCAAGAATTGAAAGCCAACACATGTAGACAGCACCAGGTTGAAGAAGACTGGATTAAAATATGTAACTTTAATTAAGACCAAGCAGTCAGATAGACAATTTTATTACATTATAAAATGGTGTAATCTTAAAATAAAAATCACTCATCTTTTTCTTAAATAGTACAAAACTTGCTGTAATATCAGAAATAAGCAGGCACAGCTCTCCATTTATTTATTTTTGTAAAGCTGGATAATGGGATATAGCTCCAAACAAAATTGAGCCACTAATGCCTTGTGATGAAGCTGCAGAAAACTTTTCTAAAGTATAATCCTCCATTAACAATATTATAGCAGTGTCCCAGAGACATGAATTCTTGGAAGAGATAGTCAGCTTACAGAAACATGTCAGAAACTGGGCTATGTCTGATAATTTTACAGTAGACAATTAGATAACCTTGCAAATAGAAGTAGATAAGAGCTTTCATGGCAAAGCATCCTGAGGACTATATTAAACCAATTCTCAAGCAGCCACTTTCAAGCCCAAAGTCCCTTCCCTGTGGCCACTGATTTTTTTTTCATATATCACCAATCATAAGCAGCCTTTTTCATTTTTCTCTCTGATATAGACCTGTTTGTTTTTATAGGGGTGGGGGCGTGGAACAAGCCACTGAGCAAAGTATCCAGAATAAAACAGGAGCAAGATATGTTCGCTTCATGAGAGGAAGGGAAACTCCAAACCAGAAGTTACCAAAAAGGTTAGAAAGTATTGATAGAAATCACTCATTTTTACCTTATCATCTCGAAGTTTACTCATGACTTCTGTAAGGGCTGGATATCCACCCTCATACCGCCAGAGATGTACTGAAATCAAAATATAAAATAGTATCCAAAAATGCATATTTAAGTTCTCTTTTCTTACTGGAGAGACATAGGTTGGTTCTATCTGCTGCATCAGATATGAGTATTCCAGAGAGCATTTGAATTTTGCTGGGTCAGTATTTGCTTTTTCTTAGACCCTGCAGGACTTGAGTCTGATCAGCTCTTTGTAATCAGCCCTCTGTTAATCTACTTTGTAAAGTAGATTTGTGTTTTCCTTGCCCACCCTTTTATAACTTCACATCCAGATTGGAACAAAACATCTCTCGCAAACATTGGAGTGATTTTGCATTCTGCTATATGTCTTATCTCCTACCAGCCTGATCCTGCTCTCCGTACCACGTGTTCCACGTCCCCACCAGTGTACATGGATACTCCTTCCCTTCATGGATCTTTGGCAGAACTTTTTCACTGATTAAAAACAAAAACAAAAGGAACGCATATAAGCTGCATGCTATCGACTTCGCTTTCTTCTGAAGTGTTTACAGGTGACGGCTGACTGTTACTAACACTTTTGTTGCCTATCAGTATTCAGTACAATCTAGGCTGAATCTTCCTGGCCTTCTTGAAATTGCATTTTCATGAGGTGGTGAAAAATCACTCTGGAGATTTTTAAGATTGGGCAACCATTTATCTGAAATGGTATAGGGCAGGGGTCTGCAACCTTAAACACTCCAAGAGCCATTTGGACCTGTTTCCCACAGAAAAGAAACCCTCAGGGGGCCAATAATTTCACAACCAATGTGACTGGGTGGGCATGGGCAACTCGCCATCACTCACTCCCACCCAGTCACCTCCTGATCTGGAATATGGAACGAGACTCCATCCCCCGCCATCACCCTTACCTTCTCAAGCCAGGCGAGGATGACGGGGAGCGGAGGGGCCAGCCAGTGGTAGGATCAGATAGCAGAGAGCCACGGTAGAGGGCTGAAAGAGCCACATGTGGCTCCAGAGCTGCAGGTTGCAGACCCCTGGTATAGGGTTTCCTGCTGGAGTAGGGGGTTGGACTAGAAGACCTCTGAGGTCCCTTCCAACTGTTATTCTGTTAAATCTGTAAGAGATCTCTCCACAGCATCTTCACAAAACATCAATGACTAAGGATCCTTGTGAAAATCTAGATATTTTAAAAGCACCTGAAGTTGGCAATCTAGATATGCCTTGATGAAGGAAAATCTGCAGTTATTGCTTTTAAGAAGAGCACTTCAAGAGTATTTCTGCATAGTTAATAAGTGGATATTTCTCATATTTAATAGCATAATTATGACTTTTACACATTCAGCAGAATGAGGTGGTACAGTCCTGAACAACAGAACCCTAGCAGACTTCCTGTTTCATGGCTCATCTTACAGTATGCAAAAATCTCCCTACAAATACAAAAATTCATATGGGGAAAAGGTTCTGGCTCTCTGTTGTACTAATTGTTTCAACACAGAGTTCAAATACTATCCATTTTATCACCTGAGATAACTTGTTCTTGCTCCTTTCAAGTGAGCAGGTGAACTATTTGCCCAATCTTATGTTTGTTTACTTAGAAATCTTACTAAGTTCATAAAATTGGCTGTAAGTAAATATATGTAAGATACATTGTCTGATACCTGAACTTGAAAGCATCTAGACGGATATCAGGACTTACCAAAGTTTGTTGTAGGAGTCTAGACATTCCGGTTTGACGTTGTGAACTGAAACATCAAACATCAATGTTAAATGATTAAGAGAAAGACATAAACTGTAATAGAGAAATGTTAAATATAGAAATAAACACTCACACTGCAATTTATAAAGGCTGCTAGTCTCCTTTTTGGCTAAGAGGTTGGAGTGAGCATCTTTCCTGGGATCAACCTTGCGGACAAACAGTGATTTTAGCCAACTATCTTCTCCAGATTGGTTATGTGATAAGGCAAGGCCCCTGCAAGAAATGGTCAAAGAATATATAAATTATAGTTAATTCAGAGTTAATTCCCAACATTGCATTTATTTTTGTACAAATGTCTTTTTAGGTAAAATTATGTTTATGTATATTTAAATTTGGATAAGCTTATATGCATGCAACAAGATAGAAGATACACATTTATTTTTTAAAATATTTACCACTATGTTCTTCTGTTTTTAAACATTTCTTGTCAATATTCTTTATTTTGGTAAAAGAGAAAGCACAAATTTAGAGAAGTCTTCTGTAACTAGTATGTTGTCAGAGAATCTTTTCAAGGATTTTAGAAATAAAAATAGTAAAATGTGGAAACAACATCTCAATGGTATACAACTTACATGATTAACTTTCTGCAGTGATATTAGACAGATTTTTTTTTTAATCAAGACTAGATAGGATAGCTCATCAGAGAGAATCTCTGTGGTTTCAAAGAATCAAAAATGATTTGATGGCACATAGTCACAATCAAAACTACCAACATCATATTTTTTCAGATTAAAAAAACACCTTAAAAGTTAACAATTTCAATTTATCAACTACTTACTAAAGCGATGTGGTAGCTCAAATGCTACTTTAAAAAGTATAAGTGTGCCATCTGTATGTAACTTCTTAAAACAGCATTTTTTTCTGGAGGCATAGTAATAGCTGCATAGTCCTCAGGTAAAGTATGGCAGATTTTAGGTTTTGCACATAGATGCAATGTTAATATTGTAATAACAGTAAGTGCTATGTTTATGATCATGAGCTTTTTGAAGGTCGTTTGAAGACTAGATCTGAAAGGCTGCAGAGCCCTTTTATCTAAATGTCTAACAATAGGACAGACATATAATTGGATATATAAGATCATGCTCTTTTAGGTTTTACTCATATAACAAGGATATTTCAACTATACTGAAATCTAAGTATTCATTTAATCTAACATCGTGAATCTGCAGCCATCCAGAAATTGCTTAACTATAAATCCCAGTGCATTCCCAGTTTACCCCAGACTGAAGTTACTGGGAATTGTAGTTTAGTAATATGTCTTTGGAGAGCCATAAGTTTTTAACTTCAGTGGGGAAGATATAATTTCTAGGTAGTCCCTCTCTGTGTCTTACTACAAATTAATCCCAAGGTCTCTGTTCACTTCCTCAGGCTCAACAGGTTCAAACCCTTCCCAGATCTGCAACAAAGCCAGGGTTCAACAGTGAGCAAATTTGGGTGACTTTGCAAGATAGATAAACAAATTCTTTTGCAGACCCCTGCAAGGGATCTCCAAACCCCCTCTATCCAAGAGGACATCTATCACCTAAAATAGGCCCATGAGATGGTTTTCCACAGATACAATAATGGTAGAGAACTAATGATCCTTCATTACCCTTATCGCCACAAGGTAAGCCTTAACAGTGGCTCTAGTCTAGTCTATATATTCAGAATGTTTTATGTACAAGACAGTAATATAAGTACAGCCATAAACAGTGATGTCATATAAGTATCACTCTTGCTTCTTAATTCATGTCAAAATGGTTAGACTTAATTGGGTAGAAGTGAATCATACAATAGAAGTGAATCATACAATAATAATTCCAGGGCCTCATTACTTAATTTGTGAAAAAATCCTGTTTCCTAGGAAACTAGTACATCTCAAGGACGTTTGAATTGCCCATACATCTTTATCAGGCATAGTTTTTAACAAAATATAAACAATCTTTACACTCTGGATTTAGTAGCTAAATCAGAATATTTTTATCCAGCCTTTGTTACCAAACACTAGCCTCTGTCATTCCTTAAAGGTGTTTACTGCACTCATGCATGCTATACATGGGTAACCTATTCACATTAATCTTACATTGGGGCCTCTAAAACATGGGGTTTGATTATTCACTCTTTTCAGTAAAGAATAGTTTGGATCATCTCCAATTGTTTCGGTTACTTCCTTGAATGTGATTTAAATGATCCCAGTGTGAATTTATTTATTTTTATTGATCAAATTTATATGCTGCTCATCTTGTGGTACAAGGAGACACTGAACAGCTATGATTAATAGATATGGATAAGGGATTATGCTTCTCTTACTTTTTAAAAGTGAAAATATAGAGGAAAAATAATGTAAAAGTATGTGTTCTTCTTTACCACCTAGTAACAATTCTCTCTCAAAGCTATTTGGAAGCACCAGGTTGGGGAAGACTCCTAGGAATGGAAAATCAGAAAGATGCATGAAACAGAAATGTACCTAGGGCCAAAGATCATAAAATAGTTGAAACCTTCATTTGAAAGAGACTTGGTGTGGATGGCTATGAATTATAAGGATATGCAGGGGAAAGTTCTGATACAGATTTTTATTTATTATTTTTATATATCACCTTTCACCTAAAAACCCAAGGTTCTCAATCATCTGTTTTTTTCTCTCCATTGTTCCTCACAACCACCATATGATGCATATTTATCCATCCATCCATCCATCCATCCATCCATTCATCCATCCATCCGATTTCTATATTGCCCATTTCACCTAAGTGACTATGGTTAGCTAATGTTACAAAATATAAAAGTGTAAATAAGAACAAAATTAAAAACAGAATTAAAAGATAGGGTTACTGTATTAAAAGTTAAAAAGGTGGAGAGAACACTCTCATGAAACCAACCATCTCCAGGAATGTCTAACACTCTTTGACTCCCATGCCAATTGGCAGAGCCAGGTTTTAACAATCTTTCTGAAGGCTAGGAGAGTGGGGGCTCATCACACCCCTGGGGGTAAGGTTTTCCAAAGGGGCCAGGCCATGGCAGAGAAGACTATCTTCCTGGTACCTACAAGGTGAAATTCTTTATCCAATGAGAGCCAAAAGATATCCTCCCTGCCTAATTGGGTGGCACACAATGATATAATCAGGACAAGATATTGCTTGGGTAACTGCTCCCATGGCATGCACAACTTTAAAAGTGATTTTGAGAAGGAACTGCTCCCACATATATTGAGCAAATGGTGTTAGGATTGGATTAGTATGGTGACTAATCCAAACACATCGAACAAACTTTTTATTTTTATTTATTTATTTATTTGATTTGGTTTGTCAATTTGTTACAAGATACTAGGTATAAGTAAAAACATAGTTATGAATTCATGGATACATATAAGAAAAAAAAAGAAACAATAGGACAGGGACGGTAGGCACGTTGGTGCGCTTATGCACTCTCCCTACAGGCCTCTTAGGAAAGGGGTGAGGGCAATAGTAGACAGCCTAAGGTTAAAGTTTTTGGGGTTTGGGGAAAAAAAACACAGACTCAGGTAGAGTGTTCCAGACATTGACCACTCTGTTGCTGAAGTCGTATTTCCTGCAATCAAGTTTGGTACGATTAACCTTGGGTTTGTATCTATTGTTTGCTCTTGTATTGTTATGGTTGAAGCTGAAGTATTCATTGACAGGTAGGACATTGCAATGTATGATTTTATATAACTTCACAGCCATGTGGAAAGTTGTACAAGTTGTCCTAGACTTACAACCATTTGTTTAGTGGCCATTTGATGTTAATCATTGGATGATAAACACACTTAGGACTGTTGCAGCATCCCCATGGTCACTTGATCAAGCTTTGGGCACTTGGCAATTGACATGTATTATGAGAGTTGCACTGTCCCAGGATTATGTGATTTGTAATTTTCCAGCTGGTTTTCAACAAGCAAAATCAATGGGGGAAGCCAGATTCGCTTAATGACCACATGATTCACTTAGTGATTTGTTTAACAACTATGATAAAAAGGTCATAAATCAGGGCAAAATTCACTTAACAGCTGCCTTGTTTAGTAATAGAAATTTTGGATTCAATTGTGGTTGTGACAGCCATCTACGATGGATCTCCTTGATAAAAAAATTCAGACAGTGTCTAATAGCCCTTGTTCGAAACTGACAATGATATTTCAATTATAAGCTTTCTCGGGAAGAAGCTTGCAAAGTGATATCATTCATGAGAATATTGAGCCTGTCATCTGCATCTCTATAACTGCCTAGTTTAGTTCTGAAACCCAACAAGACAGACACTGATTTCAGTGCTAAATTTTTCTGAGAAAGCTTGAAACATTTCAGTGCTCAGCTGTCTCCGACTCAATGAGATCCCTGTTGAAATAAACCTGAGAATGTTCTGTTTTTACTTTGCTACTCTTTGATAACTCCTTATGTCCATTATTTTTTAATTTTTGTACAAAGTCCCAAAGGTGCTTTTTTCAAGAGACAACTGGGCTTTCTGGTTTTTCTTTGAAGATGTTTCTCATCCAAGAAGTTTCTTCAGCTCCTTTGGGACAACCCTGATCTGAGGAATGACTGAGAATCTACGCAGACATTTTGCACAAAGACTAACCTGTCTGTGCTACATAAAATCCAAGGGGGCTTTAGTGGCATATATCGCTGTTAACTAAAGTAACTGAAGAAGAGCCAATTCATGGGCAGGGAGGTAGCCAATGGGCTTCACAGATAAATGGAGAGGGAATGGCTCGATAAAATGTATATTAATATATTTATGCCAGGCCTTTGCCTGTTCTTAGTATAGCATACTAGAAAAGAATGATCCAGTGGATGACAAGTGGAAGCAGAAAGACGAAAAATCTACAGCTGCAGGTTACTTTACATAGCATTTGGGGTCCAATACTGAAATGACAGGAATGTCCTATATTATCCAACGACTATTGCTAAGAGGATACTTACAACCCATCATAAAGGGTTCCAAAGTCACTTACAATTTAATAAGAATACAAATGGACACGTTGAAATAAAGAGGAGAGTGTTCCTGTAATATGGGATGAGGCGGGTGTCTCAAAACGTCTTTGCTGGGGCTTAACTATGGGGATTTTGAGAAGAAACAAACTAGTTTACATGGGCAGAGGACAAGAACGGGACACCCTTTCACACGATGACTAATTCATTCCATCCTCTATCCTGAACCATAAACTGTCGGGGGTTTACCCAACACGCCCCCCCCCCAACACATCCACACTCCTCCAGTGCGCACGCGTGTCGCAAGAAACCAGCCACTAGAACATTAGACCGGCGGGGATGGGGGGAGCATAATAAAGAGTCTGCAAAGGGTTACACAGATCCAGCCTGGGCGCTGTATTAGGCCCCAGCCGCGTCCATGGACGCATTTACAACCATTCCCTGGGCGGGGCTGGTGCTCTGCTTTTCCCTCCCAGAGCGAAGGAAACGGGGAGCTTCCTAGAAACCACCTGACTTGCCCGTGACCTTGAGGATAACGGCGGCCGCGGGACGGGGTGGTGAAGAGAGGGATGCGCGCAGGACACGCTTCCCTCCCCTTTCTGCAGCTTCGCTCACCTGAGGTAGATAAGACGGAAAGTGGCCCCCGGTGCCGGGAAGGGGCCACAGCGGAGGCGGCCCCCATTCCCCCGCAGCAGCACTCCGGCCGCCATCTTGACCACCTACGCTGGCGGCGGTGGGGAGCGGGGCGAGAGAGCGGCGCGTTGCACCTGGTCAGCCACTAGGGGGCATTAGGGTTGCGAGGAGAGGATAGCGAAGGGGATGGGCGGGGAGAGGAAGGGGCAAGTTTGCCTCGCGCGCAATGCGAGGCGCGGGATGGTGAGGGGTCGCGGAGGAACTCCGCGTGGATTCCCGAGTTGCGTAAGTCGCAAATATGACGCGACTGAAAGAAGGGACAAATGGGATAGCAAAAAAGATTTTGGGAGGGCAGCCCGCGAAATAAATCTCGCTACTGCTCTATTTCCTACCTGCAAGACTTCTATAGATTTAGCCGTGTTCAAAAATACAGCTCATCCAAAGGAAATGGAAGAATATTTACCGTGGGACCCTCCGCCCCACCTCAGGACGTGGATTTCCCCACCTCCTCCATCTATTTGGGAGGGCATACAGCCCTGGGAGAGATTTTAGATATACACACATAAAATTACCAAAGCAAAAGATATTCCTAGATGCTTGTGTTTTTCCAAAACACGTGCAGATTGTGCTCCCCCGCAAACAATGTGAAGATTCCGATTTAATGCCAAACCAGCTCCTCAGATTCACCCTTCTCCCCAATAACATTTTGGTTTTTAAAAAAATTAATAAAATGAATATGCTTTGGCTGTATTTGAATATCCAGGTAAACAAATATCACCCAGTCAATCCAAACTGATCCCCAAACAACAAACCAACATTGGCTGTAGGGGGTTGGATTAGAAGACCTCCAAGAACCCATCCAGCTCTATTCTGATTGATTGATTGTAGTTAGTAGTCAGAACAAAATCTGCCAGAAAACCCCAGGGCTATATATTAGAAGCCAGGGATAAGCCATTTTGATATTGTTGGCAAAAAATAAAAGCCTACAGGAGTGACTTCATAAGAGAAAATAGGCAGCATTAAAATTTAATAAAGTTGTTCCCATGTAGTCATCACAACAGCCAAATCTGATTCAAGAAATGGTGATTGTATATGTCAATACAATATTACAGTAGAGGTATACTTTTATTAGCAGTGTATTGTGTAGGAAATTATTTAGGAAAATGAAATTCTGGCCAGGAAAGTTTTGGCCAGCTATCAGGCATTATGTATGATATGGAAATTGCTGATGATGGAAATCCAAACTTTTTTTAAAACTAAGTGATCTTCTCATTATTTATAAATGGTTAAAAAAACTAGTAAACCCCAGGAAGCATTACTCATAGAAAGCCAAACAACTAAACTGAATAGGCTTCTCCGAAGTTGAATTCCCCATATTTACAGGAAGAAAGTAAGTTTCAGTTCAGAGAAACATCAGAGTAAACAAGTTACTATTTCCACTAATAAGATACAGTATTTCCCCATCATTTTGTTTGCTTTTTGGGCTTTGGTTTGCTTGTTTATTGTATCGGTTGTAACTGAATTCTAGTGCTTTACTGGGACTGTTTAAAATATTCAGTTTGTACATTGCTTTATGTTCCTTCAGGCAGGAGTGAACATATAATACTTTAAAAACAAATAGTAACATTTTATTGCATGTACACACTAACTTCAGTTTATTATTCATGCTTCCTTACATACATCAATAAAACCTTTTCCTTGAAACAGACAAACAAGTCCCAAATTATTTCCAACCTTTCATTTGTCTGGAGAAGAAACAGTTAGTTCTTGGAGTTTTTCACTAAGAAAGCAAGTATCTCTGTCAGTCAGATTTTCTGTGTCTGCTACACTTTCCAGGAACCTGTGGCCTGCACACGGTTTCCCCGTCATGGGATCAATTACTTTCCCAACCTTGTACACAATCTCAGCAATCTCATGTTTCACATTCTTGGTTCTTCGTTCAGGCAAAGCTTTCAGAAGGACAATGTCTCCCTCGATGCACTGTTGCTGAGGATCATGAGCAAAGTATGTTTTCCGCTTCTTGTAGAACTGTAGAAGAAGAGGGAAGAGTGGGAAGATCAATGGTTGGTAGTTATGTTATTTTGAGAAAGATTAAAATGGTGCCTTCAGTTAGATGGGGTTAAAATCTTTACCAGACATAAGGATTCTGATATTTAAGAGCACCTGAAATTTGAATTGGAAAAAATGCCATAGAAATTATATTGTTTTTTGTCCTGCTTAGTTCCAGGGTCTACTTGTTTTGTACTATGCTAGCCTAGTTCCTACAGTAAGTTTATTGGTGCATGATGTGGCAAGGGGTATCATTTTTCAATTAGCTTGTTGCAGAGTCTGATTTGGGCTGTGTGGGAGTGGCTAGCTCAAAGTCACTCAGCTGGTTTTTGTAGTTGGTAGCAGTCATGGGAAACACCATATAAAATACTTTTACAAATGTGAGGGCTTTGAGTTTAAAGACTGCAATTAAAAAAACATAAAGTTTATAAGAATTAGTGCAGATATATGCCTCCATTCACTTTACCCATGACAACTATATGAATGTAATTTAGCCTAACAGAGAACTTACTGGTGCTATCCAGTGAACTTTCTAGACTGCAAACATTACTCCTAATTTGATTTTATTTACTGGCATTAATGTTGACAAACAATACTATATACTGATAGTAACTGAAATGCACAGAAAAACAGAATAACATAATCTTCTTAGTCAACCCTCTGTTCAAGCAGGAAACCCTATACCATTTCAGATAAATGGTTGTCCAATTTCTTCTTAAAAACCTCCAGTGATGGAGGTAAGCCATGATATCCTTGCTTCAGTCAGATTGTACCCAAACATGAGAGAGAAGAGACTGAAATAAAGAAGACCCCCTCAATGAAGTTTACCCACCAGTATCTGATTATTTAATAGTATTTGTCTGGGCAACTACAATAGGAATTTTTTTTAACAAAAGGTAATACAATCTTAATCTAAAGCCTATAATTGACACTCCCAGCCAGTGGTACTGCAGTGTCACCTTTGTCTCCTTATCTCATGTGAAAAGGAGACTCTTAACATAATAATTAGTATTGTAAAAGAGAGAGAGGGGGAGAGTGATTTGTGATTTATGCCAGTTTTTTCTGGGTATCTAGAGATTTGAGAATCAGTTATTTTAAAAACATACAAATTTTAACCAATGCCAAGATCAACATTTCCTATGCCTGCACCAAACTACATTTCTTAAGTCAATACAACCTTGTGCCTTCCTTTTGATTTTTTTTATTTTTTATTTTAAAATAACATACTTAGATAGAAAAGGTACTGTCAGATCAGATCAAATTAATTTGAATTAACTGCATGTTAGCATTAAGATTAGGACCTGGCATCAGGTAGTTGAAGACCACTTTTTAAGACACGCAACATCTTATATAATCCTAGTATTTTATTTTTATTTTTCATGATCTCATAATAACAATTTTCTCAGTAACTCCATGAATTAATGGTAAGAAATGATTCAATAAATTGAAGCTTAACAATTTACACTCCCAGCAGTTTACCTTTGTTAAGTACGGGTCCAGTACCAGCCTTGTTACTCTCACTTTAGCTGTTTGGTGCATTTTGGTTCCAATTACTTTCCCTATGATCCATCTTGCATGAACAGCTCCACGTAATGCTGACATGACTTGATTGCTATCATTCAGGTATTCTGCAAAACAAACATAAGCATAATTTTAGTAAAGAACTTTCATGCGTTGTTGAAGCCAACACACCTTGAAAACCTTCTAAAATATATTTTTTCTTAATATTTCAACTTTCTTCTTAGAAATGATTATTTATTGTGTTTAATACAGCCATCCATCTCACACAATTGACTATCAGCAGCTTACCAGATTAAAACAATAACCCTGCTAGACAATTCCTTGGAGCCTAAGAAAACCCTCCACTCATCCGTAATGAGTCCATCTACTTCTTGACCCAAATACCTGGGGGAACAGCCAGGTCTTCAATGCCTTGCAAAAGGCTAACAAGGTTGGAGTAATCTGAATCTCCAGAAGATGTAGTTCCACAGGGCAGGTGGAGCCAGGGTCCATAAAGACATCATGTAATAGAAAGGACTGGGAACATATACTCTCTACTACAGATAATGAGATTGGCAGAAACAAGGGGAGAGGTGTTCCACAAATAATTTGGCCCTATGAGTCATCCTGGATAATGACCAGCATCTTGAATTGCACCCAAAAACCTACTGGAAGCCAGAACAACTTGCAGAGCAGGGTTACAAGGAATGCCAAAAACTGCCTGTACCACTGCATTCTGGACCAGTTGCAGCTTTTGACTGCACTTCAAGGGCAGCCCCAAGTACAGTGTGTTATAGTAATCCAAACAGATGACTAAGGCACAAGTCACCATAAGCAGATGACTGCTGGCTCAGGAAGGTGTGCAATTGGTACACAAGACAAATCTGTGCAAGACCCCCCCCCCCTCTGGGGAATTCTGGGAGTTGAAGAGCACACATCCTGTTGTGAAGTTTGAGAAACCCCAGTCTAGGATGTGCAGGAGTAAGGCATAAAAGTCTGTAGAGATTCTCAGTCATCCAGGTCACGATTGTCCCAAAGGTGCTTTTTGAAAGAAAGTCCAGTTGCCTCCAGAAAAAGCACCTGTGGGAGCATTAGGCATGATTACCGCTTTGAGTTATTTATGAAAATAACAGCGGGATATAAAAAAAAATTAACATTCTGACATCGTTAAAACTCTTCTCTACCGGTAATCTTAAAAGAGGCGCCGGGAGGGGGATAATACTGGAAATTAATCTGCCTCCCAGCGCAGCTCCCGGGAATCCGCCGTTCCCGCTTGGTTCCCAGCCCCACAGAGGGGAGAAAGCACCGCTTTCTCCGGGTCCCGGATAACCCATTTGCGCCCCCTCCCTCCAAGTCATTCGAAGCCCTTACGTTCTCCTCCGTCCCAAGGCTGGAAACCGGGAGGTGGGATCCAAAGAAGGAAAGGGCGGGGCCAGAGCCGGAAGGATCGCCGTTTCCGTAAATGACGCCATTAGAAAAGGAGGCGGGGGGCCGGGGATGGTGGTGGTTGGTCGATGACACGGAGGCTTTGCGCGGCGGCGGGAGAGAAGCGTTCCGGGTTCGAGGATGGCTTTGGGTGAAGCTGGTGTCGTAATTGAAAGCGACATGGTTTTGACAAGCATTGCTTTGATAACAATTGGGAAAGCACATTCAGAGGTCTTGTTTCCTCCCTCTTTTTAAAAAATTTTTTTTTTATCATCCCGTCTTTATTGTTAATAAATCACTCAAAGCATCTACCGTACTTCTCCCTCTTATTTGGCCACAGCAGTAACGCCGAGAGGAATATTGGGCTGAGATGGAGATTCACATGGCCGGCTCTCATGCCTAAAAGTGGACTAGAACTCGCAGTTTCCCGTCCCAAAGGTGCTTTTTTTTTTTCAAAAGGCAACTGGACTTTCTGGTTTTTCTTTGAAGACATTTCGCTTCTCACCCAAGAAGCTTCTTCAGCTCTGACTGGATGAGAAGCAAAACGTCTTCAAAGAAAAACCAGAAACTCCAGTTGCCTCTTGAAAAAAAGCACCTTTGGGATAACCATGACCTGGATGACAGAGAATATAGGGATTTGCAGTTTCCTGGTTTCTAGCCTGGTGCCTTAACACTAGATCAAAGTGGCTTTTGTATGTTATTAAAAGCTGTTTTTAGTGGAGGTACTACATTTTTTTATCCCTCTTCAAATGGTAATTTTTTGGGGTGTGCTGCTTATGCTTTTTAACAACTACATGGTGATACAAAAACTAATGTCACAGTAGGTGGCAGCACCTGCTCCTCTTTGGGTGGTCCTAAAAATCCTAAACAATAGTTGCATGAAAGACCAGTGTAAGGTGTCACTAGGCATTTAATAATATGTTGGAAAAAGACAAGGGAGAACCATCTACATATTGTTAAGATAACAAGTGCCCATGAGAAATGGAAACTGATTTGAGGAATTTAAGCTATGAAGCTTTCCTTTCATTTTGCATACTGGTATTTGGAAAAGGCAGATGTATTAAATTTCTATCAATATCCTTATGGATAAAAATGATAGTGATACAATTCAATTTATTATGTGTGTGTTTGACAGAAACTTCAATTGCTGAAAATTGCTGTGTTTTTATTAATACTTCAAATAATGGAATAAAAAATAGAATTAATTACACTATATCATTTTTAGTTGAATTCAGGAAATGCTTTGAATTGTCCAGTTCCTTACAAAAATATATCTAAACACATTCTCAGTCATTGTCTTCATATATTTATTTTTTTCTAAATTTGTAATCCTTAGTCATCCCTACTTACTGTCACTCATGCCCTAAGGCACTTCCTGATTGGAATATTGTAATGTACTTCCATTTAGGGTTGTCCTTGGAAGAAGTCTAGATATTCTTCCAAGGACAACCCTAAGTGGAAGTACATTACAATATTCCAATCAGGAAGTGGCTTAGGGTTGTCCTTGGAAGAATATCTAGACTTCAGCTGTGCAAAGTACAGTATCCCAGGCAGTTATGTATGTTTCTAGTAGAATTCACATTACACCTTTGCTTCACAAGATGCATTAGTTACTAATGTATTTCCAGTTCCAATTCAAAGTGCTTGTTTTGATTTTTAAAGTCCCATATGGTATGGGACCAAATTACTTACTCTCTCAGGTTGTATCTGCCTGAGATCCTGTGTGTCATTTGGCTCCACTATGCTAGATTTAGAAGACTTTTTCTGCTGTGGCACCTATGCTCCACCCTGAAGTAAGACTGGCTCCATCACTTTTGACTTTCTGAAAGTCCCTCAAGGCCTGTGTACCATCAGGCTGGGCACCCCAGGAAACTGGTGAAATATTCACCAGTTTCCTGGTGAATATTCACTTACTATTTCTTTTTATTTATTTATTTTACAATTTGTAATGTTTTGTAATGATTGGTTTGGGTATTATCTTTTTTTAGCATTGTTGTACACTATCCAGAATCACTTATTTTGTGAAATAGGCAGCTATACTAATTTGAAAAATAAAAATGTTGCTGTGTCGTGTGATCACAGCAAGGCACAATTTAGCTTTGTGTGTTGTGTAAGCCACACCTAGCTGATGTGATTAGTTTGATCCAGTGTGTCATGCAATCCAAGAATATGACTTTAACTGAGTAAGGTCATGGTTGCATTAATGTGTTATTTGAACACATTGTTTGAAAGCCAAAATGTGAATGATTTGGGGGGCTGAAATGAGAAAACTGTTAAGTTTTCAGGGAGTAGATCAACAATTGACCCGGCAGTACTATTCTCTACATAGTAGTATACGGTAATATTTATGTAAGATAGCTGGGAATCCTGTATGTTGTGTTTCAGGCATAATCTGTACAGTACCAGGTTGGAGAAAATCACACTAAATTTACTTTTTACCTTCTTACCGAGGATGAATTTTGAAGAACGCTTAATATATCTACTTGTACTTAAACTGCCTAAATTTCAAATGCCATCCAACAACATGGATTCCCCAGTCCAGTCAGATGGAAAGGCCAAGAAAAGCTTCAAATAGTCTTTGGATATGATTGTCCAAGATGATATCAATTCTTTTAATTGTGAAATCCTTGAAGTTGCTGACTCAACGAAAATCAGCCTCCCAGACAGAAAAAATATCAAACAACTTACATGCCAGTTAGAAAAGTATTGAACAACTTACATGCCTCAACATCTTGTCTAGATGAACAACTAGATTCCATGGTAAGATAATGGGAAATTCTGTGGAGTTCCATTTGAAGAAAGATTGTATATCTGTGGTGTTGAAGACATCACACATATCCTGTATAATTGCAAATTATGTTCTACAAAAAGGACTATTTACTTATATCCTTATTTAAAAACTGAACAAATATTGAGACATCCAGGTGAAACAATACTTCCTGCAGGGAATGAACCTGTATATCACCAGCAAGACAAATGTTTACATCAAAGGCTGTTTCAAAAAGGATAGACTACCTAAATAGGGTTTCATTGCAAAAATGATTATTATGAGTATGAGCACTACTTTCACTATATTGATTTCAAAGTGTTTGATATGGTTATATGACTAAGGAATAAAATTTGTTGTTTACCTTCTGCTTCAAATTTACTTCTTTTCCAAGATGCTACTATGGAACTCATGCATCTGAGATATACTTCTTGGACATTCTTTTTTGCAATGAGGTACCACTAGGCACTTACTGCCTTTTTATTTGATTAAGGGCAATGTTTATCAGCCTCAGGAATCTGAAGATGTATGGACTTCAATTCCCAGAATTTCTCAATCAGCATGAGAAACATGCGATAGAGAATGCCCAACATTTCTGTTCAGCTACCCCATTGAGAGAAAAAAAATATGAATGCAATATTTCATAGAGGACTGCCTAACTTCACTCAGGAATTTACTAAAAGTCCCCAAAAGGCATCAAATGATGCTTCTGAATGGAGAAAAAAGATGAGGTGTTTATGCTTTGTCTTTGGATATTTTGCTCACTTGGAGATTATAATTTCTTTTGCTTCTACAAGTGCTGGTCTGCTGATTGTTTAAACTTTTACTTGTAGTTTCTCAGGAGCAAGGAAATTTTTGGTTGCATTGATACAAAATACTAGCATTAAACATGGGCATCTAGCCTAATAATGGGTAGCATGAAGATGGTTCTGTTCAATAAACCATGATTCAATTAACAATGGATCTGAAAACAGCCTTTATTAAAATTCAGACCCTTCCCTTCCTTTTTCTTTTTTTTTTAGCATTTGTGTGTGTACTGCCATTCATTTAGTGATTGTTCATAATTACAAGTGACTTATGACCATTTTTTCACAATTATGATTGCTGCAATATCCCCAAAATCACATGATCAAAATTCGGATGGTTGGCAACTGGGATATATTTATGATGGTTGCAGTGTCCCAGAGTCAAGTGATCACCTTGTGCAACCTTCTGATCAGTAAAAGCAATGGGGAAACCAGGTTTAATAACAACCATGTTACAAACTTAACAACTGCAGTGATTCACTTAATAACTCTGGTAAGAAAGGTTATAAAATGGAGCAAAACTCTCTTAACAACTGTATTGCTTAGCAACAGAAATTTTGGGCTCAGTTGTAGTCATAAGTCAAGGATACCTGTGTATAAAAACCAAAGTAGTTTTTTTTAAAGAGGTTAAAAACTGGTAAATATTTAAATATCTACGTATCTAAAACATAGATCTAGAAAGAGGGGTAGCATTTTTCTACATCTTACAGTTTTATTTATATTTTAATTTTCTTAATTGCCATCTCCCTCAAAGGGAGCTGTTTTATATATTTTAAAGCTTTCAGGTAGTTGACTATATCTCTTATCTATCTCTATATACTAAATATTTCCCTCTCTAGTTGTGTCTGACTCTAGTGCATGGTGCTCATCGCCATTTCTTGGCTTGAGGGAGCCACCATTGTCCAAAGACATTTTCCATGGTCACATGGTCAGCATGGCTATACACCAAAGGTACAGGGAATGCTGTTACATTCCCACTGAAGTGGTACCTATTAATCTACTCGCATTTGCATGCTTTCAAACTGCTAGATGAGCAGGAACTGAGGCAGAAATGGGAGCTCACCCCATGTAGCACTTGGGTCTCAAACCCTGGCTGTCAGCTTTCCAGTTGATAAGCTCAACTTTATCTGCTAAGCCTATACCCCCCCACCCCCCATACATGCATACATCTTTGTATACACACACATATTATGCATGTATAATTGTATATGTATACACACTCACATATGCATGTATATTTCATACCTTTGTTATTTGCAAGCCCTTATGTGAAGCTGTACAACTGAAAAGCAGGATATAAATAGTACATGGAACAAGGATCGTGTAAAAGATGATTCAGTACAAGTTATCTTCGGTGTCCCCTGACAGGGAGAGATGGAGAAATAAAGA
Organism: Pseudonaja textilis; assembly: GCF_049901715.1. Classification (NCBI taxonomy): domain Eukaryota; kingdom Metazoa; phylum Chordata; class Lepidosauria; order Squamata; family Elapidae; genus Pseudonaja; species Pseudonaja textilis. Next base: position 21,005,852 of record NC_141990.1, read on the forward strand.
AGACACAATTAGTCATGTTCATCACACTTTACACGTTACAAATATTGATGCTATGTCTATTGTTAATGATTAATTCTGCTGAAGGTAGAAGGAAAGAATGGATTATAATGATGTTAGAAGACCTTGGAGTTTTTCCCCTTGTGGTAAACAGTGTTTAAGAACTCACAGGGATGGTAAAGTGGGTGGAGTCTAAAGAGCACCCAGGCAGGAAATGGTTTCCCCCCCACCCCCCATCACCTGGGAAAGTAAATTCTTTGATTTCTCTGAGGGCAGTCCAGCTAACATGCTCCAGTTTAGAGCAAACAAAGGAAGGGGAGCCGCTGACAGATCAGTCCTTGGATCTTGTTTCTCCCCAGCGACAATGCACGTGTGGGCTACAAATTGCAACTTCGGGGACATTGTTTTTAGATCCTCTTGAATCAGGGAAGGGATCAAGGACGCCAATTTGACTTCAGCCGTGGAATTTAAGCGTGCAAAGCACACCGAGCGGTAAGAAAGCAATTGGAGCAGGTTTTTCTTTCTCTGCAGTTTTATGGGGAGGGGGTGGAAAAAAAGATATGTGTGAAGCGGGAGATAACGCTACGTTTGCTAAGAGGTTTCTGCTTTTTGAAATGTATTTTAATTTATAATCTCAGATCCAGGAATGGAAAACAGTGACAGATACAGCTTTGCGAAAAAGGCACATGTATATAGTCTCTGTCTGCAAAACCATGCTGAGAATTTCTTTCTGTCCTCTCCTTTTTTCCTGTCGCTCTCTTGACATGGACCGCGGTTCATATTGGCGCCTTTACGCGGGGACTTCAATGATCCTCTGCTCTCTCGCTCCTGCCGGATCGGCCCCACATTTTTCCAGGGAAGCTTTGGGGTGATCTGTCATTTCGCGTGGTGTCTCAGGCAGAGTAACTCTCTTTTTCAAAGAGCCGGCATCCTTTCTTCCTCTGTGCAAAGGAATAAGGGGGTCGCTGCGAGTTTTCTTTCTTCTGCGTGGGCTGGTTGTCCAAGGTATTTTGATCCATTCAGGCAGCAAGACCTCCCCACCCCCCAAAATTGTCCGGAATATCGGAGGTGGGATGGAAACCCTAAACCTCAAAGTCCTTGATTCACTCCCAGTCCTAGCTATGAATTCATGCATCACAGTTTACCAAGTCTGGTCTGCAAAAGGGAACATGCTTCTGAACTATTTTAAGAGGGAGGTGGAGTAATAGGATTCACTCCTAAGTCATGACTTTTGGGTCTCAAGATCTACCTTTGCATAACATTACATCTTTACATAAATCTATTTTTATGAGTTGTGAACTTCAGGCAGCAAATCGGGGTGGAGGTGGCAGTGCCTTTTACCCCATTGTTTATGCCAAAAATGCCATCTTAGTGCTAACTTGGCGTGATATTCAACCTCTCCGGTTGGGTTTTGTACAGGAGGGCTGTTTCTGTTATCTATCTTGGACAGCAAAATGGTTTGAACTGGTCATGCCCGATTTGAGAGACTGGTTACCACAAGATATTTTTGCTGCTGGAACCCAGATTCTGAAATATTTGCCCCAATGTATTGTATTCAGCAGGTGTTAATATTATTCTGTTTCATATGCCAATAGTTTCTTAAGCCTTTCTGCAGTCTTTTGGAGTTGAATTCTGTTTACATATTTTTAAAGAGCTGTTTGGCATATTTATATTGATTTTATATTTGTTTCATTCATTTTTAACTCTTGCAGTCAGTCTGTAAGGCTAATGTTCAATAGAATGATGGAATGCAGAAGAGTTATTTACCACCTATGAAACATATTTAAATTAGGGTTGTAGTGAATTGATTAAGTGAATGGATTTTAAAACATTTGTATTAACTAAAATAGATTTCCCAGTTTACACTTAATCTTTGAAAATGCAGAAATCCAACAGAAGCTGAAGTAGTGGTATTACTTCTCAGTTGTGATCTGTCACTTGCCCTGGAATTCTTTTTGTTTGCTGTTCTCTCCACGCCCCTTAAAAACACGCTTTCCCCTTCTCCAAGATTCAGATAGACTTTTTGCTTCACTCTATGTCAGTTGCATAAATCAGAAAAGATGTGATATTTAGTTACCAACATCTGCATGATTTCCTAGCGCTTTGGGTACAGAATTACAGGCAGGAGGAAAGAATTATAGGATTTAATGTAAGTTGTTCAATCAAGTTGTATAGGTATTTAGCTGACTTCATAGGACAGTTACTTTTATCTTCTTGGTTTTCACAAACTATTTGCATTCCCTGGTAAATCCAGCCTATTTTTAGCCCCACAAATATTCAATACATTTATTGACACTATCCAATTAACATGGTCTTTGGGTTGGATCCTTTCCATGACGTATTTTTATCTGCTTCCAGAGAGATCTTCCAAATGTCATTTGGGATATTTTTGCCTGCAGCCTTCACTTGAAAGGAAAATAAACTTGTTCTTTGACTAAAAGGTGGAGTTTATTTCTGATGAATGTCTGGGCTTGTTTCTCCCATGTTATCTTGGCCTAAAAGCTTATGCTGTTTTGGGTGCCTAAGGCACCAATAATTAAAGCTTTGCTGCCCTTTAATTATTAGTCAAATTTATATAGCCACCCCCTCACAAGAATTTTATAACTAGTTGTGATAATTTTTGCCATAACGTTGGGACAACCATCACTTTAGATGACTTTCAAGAGAATGGATCAAATTAATGAATGGTTGTTTGCCATGATAGTAATACAGAAATGTGCTAAATATTATTTACTGAGGAGAAAGATTTGAGGGCTTTCTGAAAACATCTGGCTGGCCTCCAAAAGAAAGAGAAGGTTCTTTGATAGGTTTATTAGAGATAAACTAGAAGCTTGCTGATAGGACTCTTTGAGATAAGAGTGATTAGTCAAAGTAATGGTGAACCATGAATCTATCAGAAGCTAAATAAAACTTCCAGAATTCAGCAACATTATGTCTGAACCTGCTATTAGAAATCAAAAGAAGATTGTTTCTAAGTAAATATACTTTGGAATATGTTGCTAATAATATATTCTTTTTTTCAGACCTTTTCTTCCATTGTGCTACTCCAGGCAGGTTTAAAAATATGTCTATCACAGGACTAAAGAAGAAGCAGCCTAAAATGTTTAAAGTGAAAGTTTCAACAATGGAAGCTGAAATGGAATTCAGCTGTGAGGTATTTTGCTGTTGTGTTGATTTCTAAAGGCCAGAATTTTTATACAGATGACATAAGATTTATATACCTGCATATTGCCTCTCTCTCTCTCTGAATATAGAAAGCTGACATGTCAAGGAAAAGATTATGTTGAATGCCTTTTTCTGACATGCTAATTGTCCATTTGCAGGGATTTATATGATATGAATTTTAAAAACAACCCTTATGACTGGATTCAACTACTGAGATTGAAGTAATTTTCAGGCTTTTTGCCTCTTACCTGGTTCATGTGACATTCACTGATCTGTAGTATTTATTTAAGAATATCTGTTCTATCTCTGAGTGCCACTTCTCTTTCAGTCTCTGCTTATGGCAGATAATTTTTGCTGGGCTATCAATCTCAAAGGAGGCACGGCTGTCTTTTCTTCCAAATGGGTGATCTGCCTAGTATCAGTGACAAGACAAATCACAATAATTAGGCACTTCTAAATGTACCCGGTTTCTAGCTGTATAAGTGCTTCTAGTTTAATTCAGTAAAGAAACTTGGAGAACGTTGTCTGATTGAAGTTGCCCATAATATAGATCTTTAAAGGAATAGGGGGAGGCAGCAGAACTGGTGTTGTTGTTGAGACTTGTTTTTGAAGCTATCTTGGCATTATCACATCTCATATGTGCTAAGAATTAGAATTTGAAGGTTCTAAGGACCATTGAGTTAAATGTGGGGCTTTTGTGGGAGAACAAGTCATAAAGGTATGTTTATAGATCTTGAGTATGCTGAAAGGAAAACAGAAGTTTAGAATATAAGTCTCTACTTCTAAGATAACAAAACAGGAAAGCAAGCAAAGATTTGAAGCCTTGATTCTAGGGAATCTATAAGCATAGAGTATATCCTTGACTTACAACTATTCATTTAGTGACCATTAAATTACAGCGGCACTTAAAAAATGACATGACTGTTTTTCACACTTACAATCATTGTAATGGTCACATGATCAAAAGTCTGCTGCTTGGCAACTGACAATTGCATGGTTACAGAGTCATGTGGTCACCATTTGTAACCTTCCCAGTCAGCTTCCGACAATAGGAATAGCACTTGGACTTATATACCCCTCCATAGTGCTTTATAGCCCTCTTTAAGTGGTTTACAGAATCAGCCTATTGCCCCCAACAACCTGGGCACATCAGGTTGTTTTGAACATCATTTTACCAACAGCGGGAGCATGGAAGGCTTAGTCAACCTTGATCCAGTGAGAATCAAACTGCTGACAGTTGGTAGAGTTAGCCTGCAAGACTGCTTTCTAACCCTGGCGCTTCTATGACTCTCAAGCAAAGTCAATGGAGGAAGCCAGATTCACTTAACAACCACATTTCACTTAACAATTGCCGTGATTCATTTAACATCTGTGGCAAAACAGATTGCAAAAGTGAGGCACAACTAACTTACTGTCTTGCTTAGCAATGGAACTTTTGGGCTCAGTTGTGGTTGTAGGTTGAGAACTACCTGTTATAATAGGATCATAACCTGTAGTAAGATGTGCAGCCAATTAATTTGGTAAATTAAACAAATATTAACTAACATCGGAATATAAGAAAATATAAGAGAAGGCTGTATTCTAAACCTACAGTACTACAGGCTTTTCTTTCTAGAGTAGCCAAATAAATACTAGTATAAATGCTAGTGTAAAGAAGTGCATTACAGAGCTTTGGAATTTTGCATTCTTTTCCCAACTACTCAAAGCCTTGCTTGATTATTACTCTGATTGATGTTGCCACGCAGCAGCTGGAATTCTGAGAGCTGAAGACCACACCTGACATTGAGTTTTGAACCTAATGCCTGGAAACTCTAAATCATCCTCTGGATTCACATATTATGCTATATGATGGTTTATATAGTAACAATTTTTAATTCAGCCACAAAAAACACTCTAAAGCATAAATCATGGCTGACCAGTTAAAACTGCAGGATGAATTCATACTAAGCACAAGCAAATAAACCATGTTATAACAGCAAAATGGGTAAATCCTGCTATTTTGTTGGAGATGAACTTGAAGAACACAAAAAACCCCTAACTTCTAATTTTCTTAAAGGCCAAAATTATGTAATTTGAATTTTGCACTTATCATGAGAGGCTCTGGAATTTCTGTTTTTCACATAGTTGAGATCATGTATTTAGAGTACCTCAGGAATAGAGATTTTTTTTCACACTCGGATGTCCTTATTATTTATCTATTCAAAATTGATTCTGTACCATTGCAGATGAAATGGAAAGGAAAAGACCTGTTTGACCAGGTGTGTCGCGCATTGGGGCTGCGAGAATCCTGGTACTTTGGTCTCTGGTATTCTATCAAAGGAATGGGCATTTGGTTGAAGATGGATAAAAAGGTTTGGAATCTAAACTTTCATTACAAAACATTACTCATCAAGTTGGAAAGACCTAAAGATATTCTAAAAGTTTCCTTCAGAGATGGTCAGCTTATTTTTATTATTGTTGTTGTTGTTGTTATTTGGCTCAGGGATCTCTGTTTTGAGGAGGGCCTTAAGGAGCCAGGCCAGGCAAAGGAGTTGGCTGTTTTGAGAGCATTTGAATGAATAAGGCAGCTTACCTTTGATGTAAAAAAAAAAGGAAAATGCACCACACCATCACAATTGTAATGGTGAAATTGGGTATGTGTTTAATGAGGTCAGAAGACCTGACAGACAGAAGACCTGAAAGCAGACAGACACCATCTATGCCAATCCTTGATTTACAATGACAATTTGTAAATGTAAATGGTGGTTAGGCCAAAAACCACATGTGCACATTCATATTCATGTGCATATTCAAATTACATTCCCCCTACCCCTTTAGCTAATTAAAATCCTCTTTGCCTCTAGACTGGAATATGAATGTAATCAGAATGCTTCTATACCAAGGACTCATCATTTATCTTAACTTTTCTATCCTTTGTCTTTCACTGAAATTGTCTGAAGAAAGGAAGTACTATATAGGGATTACATTAGCATCGTTGACAAGATCTTTCTCCTTTTACTTTCCCCCAGGACTAAAAAAAAAGGGGGGGGGGAGAAGGGGAGAGATATATGTGAAATGTATCAGTTCATATGCAAAGGGAGATGGGAAACAATGGGAAAGATTAAGACATTTACATTTGTAAATCTGAAATGGTTTGGGACTGGAAAATGTGGAGGAAAGCCTTCCTCGATTTTGTTATTTCCCTTTTTTATTGGTAATAAAGGGCAAGGATCAGAACATAAAAACGCACCCATCTGAATGCATCTAAATATGGGAAAGTTGAAAAGCAGTTGTAAATTAAAGTAATTTCCCTACATGGCTATTGATGCTAAAAAGTTGCTACAAGCACATGTGAACCAGCAATGGGTGAGGTGCAAAAGAGTCCTAGGTGACATTGTGAATTCATGGCAAGAAACAATGGCTTTGGGCTTCTGCTTTGCCAAACATGCTTTTCCCAATCGGAGGTGTTTAGTTGTTCTGGTTGCTTTTTTCAAACAGGTTTTAGATCAGGATATTCCCAAAGAAGATCCAGTGAACTTTTGTTTTTTGGTGATGTTTTACCCTGAGAAGGTTGAAGAGGAGCTTCTGCAGGAGATCACCCAACACCTCTTCTTTCTGCAGGTCAGAAGGTATTTCTTTTATTCAGAATTGGCTTTGAGATGTCATGGTTGTCTTTTGAACATCATCATTATGTTTAACCATCTGTGATCCTCCTCTTCCATGGGGTACCCCTTAGGTTAGTGCCAACTTTAGAGTTTTAGGATTAATTGAAAGCAAAGGGGTCTTCAGTGGGTTCCTCTTTCAGTTTTGAACTTGTTACTCCTTAGCCGATTTGTTGTTGTTGATGATAATTTATTTATTTGCCATTTCTTTCTGGGCCCAATCCACCAAGGGGAAGAACACCAAAAGAGAACAAGGGATGCTGTTCCCTTGCTTCATTCTGGCAGGCTCATAGAAATTCAGTGAGCGTGGAACCAAAAAGCCTTGGGAAATGACAGTAATACCTTTGTTGGATTATATATCATGTCTGATTTCCACAATACTGTCTTCTGATATTAGCCTTGTTTTCTGTTTTTAAAGGCTTGCATAATTTGCAAGCCCTTTCCCTTTAATTAATTGTTGCTCATAGATCCAAGTAGCTTAATGTGCTTTTTTCAGAAGTCCTGTCCTTTTGGAAAGGCCTCAAAATTTATATAACTAAAAGAGGATTATAGCAAAAGGCCAAATGAGAGAAAATGGACTATTTTAAATCACTAAAATAGCCATACTACCATCACCAGCCCTGATAGTCACAAAACATCAGTACTTTTTCATTTGTATGTGTGCGTGTAACCCACTTTCTACCATGTCTTTTATGCTAGTCCTCCAAACAATTATGGGGAAGTAGATGGAGGTATCAAAAAATATCCTACTGTCCTAAGGGAATCAATATGTGATGATTTATGATCAAGAAATAGACTGGGGAATGTTAGCAGTTGAAGTTCACACATTGTAAAGTTGCTAAGGTTGAGAAATGCTACATATGTGAGATGAAGAGATTCTGGCATTCAACTCTCACCCCCAACTTTAAATTGTTTTAACACCCCTCCCCTTTTAAGCAATCACCTGACTCTGCTGCAACCGATATGGAAAACTTTATATTATGATGTTCTGTCAAAATCTATCAAAACTTTTAGGTGAAATCATATTATGTAGTTCTTAAACACATGTTTGAGCAGCTCTGCATTATTCCTTACTTATAGGTACTTTGATGTAATTTGAAGCTGTAAGGATATTGTTTGCCAAAAGCTGTGCAGAGGGACTCCTTGTCCTTTGTAAAAGTTGCATCTCTTGCCTTTATTTGCCAGCCTATGGAAGTGTGAAAATGTCATGCAGGTGTAAGGCGAAGGCTGTGTGCAGTGTGAGTGGGCAAAATGACCTGCATGCTCCAGTCCAAGAAGCTGGCGAAGGGAGGGAGTGGATCCAGAAAACATTTATTCATTGATTAAAGTATTTATAGCTCACAAAAGGATCTCAGGAAAAGCTATCATCCATAAAACAAGCAAAGTGAAATAAAAATGAGCGACACCTTAAAAATTTAAAAAGAGAAATAAGCACAATGCAATAATGAAAAGAAACAGATTTTTAAAGGGACAAAATGGTATATTTAAGTCAGCCCTTAGGTGAAAAGCCAGCCAGGATTTCATCTGGCATTGAAAAGCAAATATTTTTGTGTGCCATCATGTTCTGCAGGAAAAGGAATTACTTGGAGCCATACTCTATTTCATTGAGGGGTGCATCAGGGTTGTGTTTGACCTGGGGGAGGGCGTGGCCATGGGGGATTGGCCAGCATTGACATTGCTCATGTAGGGGGGTGCCTGTGGCGGCCCGAGCACTCTGCCAACGAAAATGTGCTCCTGGGCCCTGTTTTCAGCCACAATGGCCTCCTGCAGCCCTCTGCCAGCGAAAATGGAGCTCGGGGGAGGGGCAAGCTTTGTTTTCTCTGGCAGAGGGCTGCAGGAGGCCGTCCCGGCTGAAAACGGAGCCTGGGACGGCTGCTCACGGCCCTCCCAACAGTGGTGGGATTCAATTTTTTTTTTACTACCGGTTCTATGGGTGTGGCTTGGTGGGCGTGGCAGGGGAAGGATACTGTAAAATCTCCAGTCAGAGGTGGTATTTGCTGGTTTTCCAAATTACTCAAAATTTCTGCCACTGGTTCTCCAGAACTGGTCAGAATCTGCTGAATACCACCTCTGCCTCCCAAGCTCTGTTTTCACTGGCAGAGGCACCTTCACTGTTTCCAGGGTGGCCCTGTGTAGCAGATCTAAGCACCCCGTGGACCTCATGCAGCCCATGGACCTTGAGTTTGACCCCCTTGACTTAGGGTATCAAAAAAAGCAAACCCTACCCCTATTTGATCATTATCAGTCAGAGTGGGGTGCTGGATTTCACAAACTAGTTTAATGTAAACAGCTAAAACCCTGAACAGATGCTTCTGTTATTTCCTTGGAACTAACTTTTCTTTTAGGAAACTTTTCTTTGGAAGAGTTGATCCAGTAGATAGGATCAATTTCCTGGCGGGTTTCTGCTTTTCACCATTGCCTTAACAATTATGTGGGTTGAGCTAGTTGGAAAGAAGGCTGTTTCTCCTTTCCTTTCCGTTCATTTTCTTTTAATCTCCCTGAAAGCTACATATTTTTTTGCAGTTCCTTCAAACTTGCCTTGGCTTGTTCCCCTTGGAGGAATGTAGTTTGGGGAATTTTTTTGCCGTTCCAAAAGAAACATAAAAGAGGAAGGCAAAGCAACACGCTTGAACTTGCTGGGTTTCTTAACATTAAAATTTAGATTTGCAGTATAATTGGGGTAAAAGTGAGACAATAACATATACAAGCATTTGTATACTTACAGTATGACATTCAACCTACTAAAATGTATTGAACCATTTGCTTGGTTTAATAATGCAAAGTTATTATGTAGAAGGCAGTTCCCCTGATTGCAGGAGGAATGAGAAAGTCACAGTGTTTAGTCATAGAGATCAGCCCAGTAACTTTGGCCCAGGGATTTACATACTTAAATAAATTTGATTTTCCGGTTGACTTCTTTAGGCTGTCCCCTTTTCAGACTTTAGAAAGAGACCTGAGTTTTAATTATTTTAATTGCCACTAATCATTATTTCTATACTGGATTCTAAAAAGAACCCAGAATGGCTACAACAAATTAGTAGGAAAAAAATTAAATAAAACCAACAATATTTAAAACATTAAATCCAGAAATCTATACAGGGCTCATTTAAAAAAGCAAAAAAAAAAAAATAGTAGTAGAACACCCAACCACAACTCAGTTTGATCCTGGCACAGTTATTCCATAAATGCCCGAACAGCTATTTGCTTGCCTTCTAAAATACAGTTTAGAAATCAACTTATCTTTCTAGGCAGAGATTCTGCAGTCTTCTGGTACTATAGCCTTCTATGTTTCAGCGAAAATAAGGGTGTTTTCCACCATATGCTATATTAAACATCCCAATTAAAAAAAGCAGCTACCAAAATGAACAAGAAATGAAGAGAAATAAACTCAAACTTTATTAAAAAGACAGGAGTCAGAAAAGGGAGAGATAAGATAGGGTGAGGGAATAGATTATACAGAATTGGGAACTCTAGCCATCTGATCATGTTATCTGATTACAGTTCCCATAGGAGAGTAATGCTGAAGCTTGAAATAAAATTGTCAATGGCACAAAAGGTATAATGGGAACTTCCCTCTCTCTTTTTTTCTCAAATTGCTAACATTCAAAATAACAAAATATTTTTTTTTTGCTTGATGGTTCATTCAGAACACACAAAAGAAGAACACAACATAATGCAGCATTGTTTTCTGGAGTTTACCAGGCCGTGTTTATGGGACTGAATAGAATGTTTAAGCTTGTCCAAACAACAGTGACCCGAAGAGTATTTGAATGAGCCCCTACATGCAAATACAGTGTGTCTCAGAAAGATAAAAAACCAAAGCAAGCACAGGAATTGTTTTCAAGCCTTCTTGTTGGATTTTGAAGAAGCTTTTAGCTGCTCTGGAAAATAGAATTCTGGATTAGATGGATCTTTCATCTGATTTGCTAGATTTTTTCCCTTGATTAATCCTGATACTCTATATTTCTATGGTGGAAAACAAATCATAGTGGAGAATTATAACCTTTCTAATTTGCTTGCTCTATTGTGCTTTTCTCAGTATCTGGCTGATCGCTAATGAAACAGAAGAGTGGACTAAATAATCCCTTACTGATCTGATCTTCCAAATGGAAATTATGGTTTAGAATGTAGTAATTTATGCAGCATGCTTTAAAAGCATATGTAACTTGAATATTCTTGGTATTTTTCTGCATGTCTCTACAGCGGCCAACATTTCTTTTATTTATTTATTTTCACTCATAAACTCAGCTAATGGTTACATTTCAGGTGCCAAAACAAAGTCTGGGTGTCTATTATTTTGTTTTCAAGCTTTGGCTGAGTCTTAGATTTGTCTTCGTTTTTTTCCACCTTGTGACTTAGGTTAAGAAACAAATATTGGATGAAGAAATCTACTGTTCTCCCGAGGCTACAATTTTATTGGCATCTTATGCAGTTCAAGCCAAGGTGAGGCTTTATAATTGTTAGTTTGTCGCCTTTTATAACACATACGCACAGAGTGTTAATTAACACAGAAAAGCATCTGCTGAAGCTTAGCTAGAAATAGGAAGTGGTATATTTTTCTCCTCATCTGTCTCCTTTTTTAGTTTTTTTTTGCAGATTTCTTTAATGAGTACATCATTTAGATTTCAGGGGAGGTCAGTGGATTAAAATGCAGAGTGGAAATTGAAATAAACAAAAAACCACTGGAATAAAATTCAGTTTAGACTGCAGAGGGCATTCTGAGTACAGACAGTTCTAAACATATGATTGTTGCTTAGTGAAGTTATGGCGGATCTAGCAAACAATGCGTTTACTTAACGACTGTGGCTTTCATTTTACAATCACAGCATTCACTTTATGACAATGGCATAAAATGTTGTAAACTTGAGTCAGTCATGTGGGTGACCCATTATACGACCATCATGACTTATGATATATGGAACAGTCATAAGTTATGGTCTGCCTCTAAAGTGATAGTTTTTCTTCCCCACCCCCCTTTTTTCTTAATTAAAAATAATTCTGCAGCATGCATTTGAGGAATTCCTGCATAAAGTCATGTGGAAAGCTCCCCCTTCTAGAAGAATGAAATATTTTGGGAAATATTAAAAATGCAGAATATTATATTTCCTGAGAAACATAGAATAGAATTCTTTTATTGGCCAAGTGTGATTGGACACACAAGGAATTTGTCTTGGTGCAAATGCTCTCAGTGTACATAAAAAAAAGATACATTCATCAAGAGTCAAGAATAATAAGGTACAACACTTAATAACAGTCAGGGTACAATAAGCAATCAAATCATACTAGGAAAAAGTCAATATAAATTGTAAGGATACAAGCGACAAACTTACTGTCATACACTCACAAGTGGGAGGGGATGGGTGATAAGGAGTGATGAGAAAGTTAATAGTAATAGTAGTGCAGACTTTGTAAATAGTTGGACAATGTTGAGGGAATTATTTGTTTAGCAGAGTGATGGCTTTCGGGGGGGCGGGGGGGCGGGGGGGGGCGGGGGAAGAGCCTGACTGCTCTTAAAGACAGAAAGCAGACTGAGGCTTTCTTAATAGCCCCCAGAAGTATTTTGTGCCCATTAAGAAAGATTGGACCAGCCTATTCAGAAACAAAAGACCTTTACCTCCAGCCATGGAATTAAAAATTTACATTCTCCTCCACCCAAATTCTAAGAACAGGACATGACCATTTAGGATTAGCCCACTACTATTTAGCAGAAGACACATTGCACAATTTCCTAAGTGCATTTCAGATATTATACAACCCACCCACCCCCAGCAGCATTTCAGGACCTGTATAAAATCCTGGCATTCATCTAGCTAGTTGTTCAGCTGACCCAGGACTGCTGTTGTTTCTGTTCATCATTAAACTTTCTTTCCAATCAGACTCCATTTTATTTTATTCCCGGATTGGACCTGAACCAGATGGATTTTCCTTCCAAGAGTCTCTTCCTGACCTTTCCTCTTCCCTGAGCTGTCCTTCAGAAAGTTAAAGGGGTGTGTGTGTGTAGCTGTAACAGTTCCATCCTACCTTTCTTAGCACTGAACCGAGAGCTGCTATAACCACCCTTGCTAGTTACTGGCAGAAATCAGCCAGCTTTAGTCCAGAACTGAGTTAGATCAAATGAAATGAGGTAAAGTTTTGCCTTTCATTATCCTTAAATGTCTTTGGACATATAATATATAGTCCCAGTGAGATGTCATATTTGTCCCGTTATACTGCTAGTATATTAGGAGATGGCTGGGATTAAATTGTGGGACTCAGTGACACTACATATTTATTGATTGATTGATGAAATTTATACTCTGCTCCAATGTGTTACAACTCTGGAAGGTTTATTAAATGAATCTATAGACACAAATATCATCAGAAATCTGGAAAAACAAACAGCAATCAATAAAAAGAACCCCATAAGAACACTACACTCTGTTGCCCACGTTGTTACCCATTCTGATGCAAGATCTTGGCACTCAATTTCAATAGGGCTGATGGTTTGGCACCAAAGCGCATAATGTTTTGAGAAACCTGTGAATCATGATCTATAAAATTGGTTTAATGATTAAGGTATTATATACATCTATGCATTATTCAACAACCATTGTTATAAAAACTAAGGTTTATAGAGAATGGACAAGTCCAGCTTATGGACAAGCCCAACTTGGATGGTTTGTTTACAAACCCATACTACTAAATTATAGTTCTCTCTTTAAGAGGACATTAAGATATTCTTTTCCTAGTCATCGGTGCTTAAGCTACAGCTGGACCCCTGCTTAATTGTGTTGGTGGAGTTGACAACAAAATCGAAAGGGGATCCATCAAGAGTTATGGCACTGGATTCTTCTTGAGCTGTAAACTAGGGTATGTTTGGTACTAACTGGTTAAATTTCAAGCATATTTTGTCAGTCCTAAAGAACAGGAAGGTAAAATTCTCAGGAAAATGATTTCTGACAGGGTTTTTTTCCTCTCCTGTAGAATTATACCATCCTTCAGATTTCACTTGTAAAAATCTTTTAGAACTTTAGCCATTTTTAATGGTTATTTTATGATCAAATGATTCAGTGTTTTCTCTCTCTTTTTTTAAAGCGTTAATTTAGATCTTATACTATGCTGTTAATTCTTTGCATACGGTCTTCTGCTGTTGACTCATTTGATACTTCTTTCCCTTATAGTATGGTGACTATGACCCAAATCTGCACAAACCAGGTTTCTTAGCTCCAGAAGAGCTTTTGCCAAAAAGAGTAAGTGTTTTCACACTTTCCTGTCCTCCTGGTCGTGAACAGGAAACCTCAGTTACCTAAAATAGCAGAATTAGCCAGATAGGGAGCAACGGATTTGCATGATTCATAAAACAACTTCTTCCCAAAGACCAGCAATTTCTATTTGCCCTTTTTGGACAGATTGTTCCTCTCCTTGTTTTCTAGAGAGAGTGGGAAGTTTTAAAATTCTGATGCTCCTCAGTTCTCAAGCAACTATTGGAGAATGTGAATTCTTAACTATGAAGGAAAGTTTCTCCTTCGAGATATCTTCTCCAGAGAACTCCCGGGTAATGAGCTCAGAACTGAGTTATAATCTGATGTTGGTGTTTCTATTCTTCTTTCAGATAGAATCCAGACTGCTCTTCACAAAAGGGGAATTTATGACAAAATCAACCTAAAGTTAGCAGTGTTCTATTAAGTTGCCAACGAGCTGAAAGACTTCTGGAAATGGGAGACAGTTTGCTCAGGAGTGGGCTTCAAAAATTTTAGCAAAGGGTTCACTGCCCAGTTGCTGGGTGGGTGAGGCCATGGTGGGCGTGGCCTAGTGGGCCTCCTGCGCCATGGCAAGGGTGTTGTTGTTTTTGCCCTCCTTAAGCTCCAGAGGCTTTCCTCGAGCTTCCAGGAGGGTGAAAACGGCTTCCCTGGGCTCTGCAAGCTCTCTGGAAGCTGGAAACGGGCCCATTTCCGGTCTTCCCGAACTTCCAGGAGGCCCATTTTTTGATGTCCCCAAACCTCCATGCGCGCGCTGCACTTACCTGCATCCAAAACGGGCTGCCTGGGAGGGGCGGCGTGGGTGGAGCAGGGCCAGCCAGGAGTGGGATCTGGGGGTTCTCTGAATTACACAGAATCTTAGCTAGGGACTCTCCTGAACCCCTGCGAACCCCCAGCAGCACACCCCTGAGTTTGCTTCTAATCCTGCAACATTTTAAGTTATATACACTTCTGCAGGACTTTCCAGTTTGTCATACCTGCATGAACAGCCTTCTTGAGGTTTGAAAAATAAATACTTTTTCCACTGTTTTCTTTTTGTCCTTTATTTTTCTTTTATCTAGGTTCTCCGTCAATATCAGATGACGCCTGACATGTGGGAAGAAAGGATTACTGCCTGTTATGCTGGACACCAAGGAATGGCCAGGTACTGCAGCACCCTTTGCTTGTAACTGTAGTTTGGAAAAAAAGGACTCACATCCATTAGCATCTGGTATGCTGGGGAGGGCAGTGACACACTTTCTGCCCCTTCCAAATTTGTGTGCAACACTGTGATGCAAGTTACACTCCTTCCATATTTTTGTGCAACATCATGACAAAAGGACAAAGGGCAGGGTTTCAGTTTCTATCGATTAAGGCATCAAGCTAGAAACAAGGAGGCTGTAAGTTCTAGTCCCACCTGTGGGATGAAAGCTGGCTGGGTGACTTTGGGCCAGGTGGCTCTCAGCCCAACTCACCTCACAGGGTTATTGTTGTGGGGAAAATAGGAAGGAGTTCATGGTGTTGAGTTATTTATAAAAATAATAAAAGTAGGATAAAAAAAATCAGGATGTCACAATACACATTTCATGACTTTGACACTCTGCCCATATTCATTTATTCTTTCCATGGAACATATTAGAAGCCAACCCTAACCCTTGAATTCACTTCTTGACACAAAGTTTGATCGAAACAGGTGGGAACTCAGAAACTCATGTTCTCTCATCACTCTGCTCCTGGTTGTTGATCTCACTGCTAGGCAAGATGGGCGGCATACAAATTTAATAAGTCAATAAATAACTAGTTTTTTCAGCACTTCATTTAAAGTACTGGTTCCAGTCTTTTTAAGAGTAAACGCAACATGTCTGCTTAAAAATGATCTTTTTCGAGAATCTGACCATCACTGTTTGTGGCCTGCTCTGTCCAAAGCTTTTAGATGTTTGACAGATTGTCCCAAGAGCAGAACCTTTTACATAGCATTATCAGGACTTCAAAATATCCTTCCAGAAAAGGCATTTTTCAATTGGGGATCATTTAGCTGAATGTAAAACTTGTCCCAGCATATTTCCAATTTGTTTTTGATGTGCCAAGTGAAGCTATTTCTATGTCATGGTGGAATTATTGGGTCTGTCATCTGCACCCCTATAACTGTCTGGTTTGCTTCTGAAACCCAACAAGACAGACACAGGCTTCAGAGAGTAATTAGGACTGCAGAAAAAACAATTGCTACCAACCTGCCTTCCATCGAGGACTTGTATACTGCACAAGTCAAAAAGAGGGCTGTGAAAATATTTACTAAGCCCTCACATCCCAGACAAAAACTGTTTCAACTCCTTCCCTCAAAACAATGCTAGAGAGCACTGCACACCAGAACAACTAGACACAAGGACAGTTTTATCCCGAACGCCCTCATTCTGCTAAACAAATAATTCCCTCAACACTGTCAAACTATTTACTAAGTCAGCATTACTATTATTATTAATCCTTCCATCCTTCCTTTCATTCATCCCCTCCCACTTATGACTGTATGACTGTAACTTTGTTGCTTGTATCCTAACAATTTTTATTGACTGTTTCCTAGTATGATTTGATTGCTTTTTGTACCCTTATGACTATTATTAAGTGTTGTACCTCATGATTCTTGACTCTTGAAGAATGTATCTTTCTTTTATGTACATTGAGAGCATATGCACCAAAACAAATTCCTTGTGTGTCTAAACACACTTGGCCAATAAAATATTCTATTCTATTCTATTCTATTCTATTCTATTCTATTCTATTCTATTCTATACCACTCCACTCCACTCCACTCCATTCCACTCAAATTGTCCCATCTACTCATGTGATTTTTTATAGAGGCTATAGTGCAACTTGTAAACCACTTTGATTAGCAATGGTAATAAGGCTAGACAAAAGTATTTCACAGTCGGTAAATACAGCCTGGGGTGACAGTAATATAGATCAATGTTTCCTTTATAAAACAAGAATAATCCTTTCCAAGTCTTTTTAAAAATAAATATCCCATTCTTCTAGATACGAAGCTGAGATGAACTATCTTAAAATAGCACAAGACTTGGAGATGTATGGGGTTAATTATTTTCCAATTGCTGTAAGTATGTATGATTTTTAATGCATCTGATTCAGATTTTTCTGACAGTCCCAGATGTTTGATTGTAAATCCTTTGTGCCCCAGCAATATTGCCAGTAAAAAAAAGGGGGGTTATAGGTGTCATTCATAAATTTTGAGAGTCTCATCAGCATTGCCTGTTGGGACCTGGAGCAATTTGCCTGACTTAAAAAGTGTTCTCTGTTTTAAAATGCCATGACTCTTAAGCAGATCTTTTGGTCTTACATTTTTCAATGTGTATTCATGTTAGATAACATAAGCGTAAATTCTAGTTTATAGATGCCCGATGTTTGACTCTTTTGCATGAAGCAATGGGGAAGCAGCTACCAAGGGGCAAAAGTACTGGTTATGTACTTCATTGTAGTTGAGCTGCAGTAAGGATAATTAAATAAGACAATAAAATTCCCAGTTAAGGCAGGTGTTTACAGATATAGGTAGTCCTCAACTTATGACCACAATTGAGCCCCAAATTTATGTTGTTAAGTGAGAAATTTTTAAAGTGAGTTTTACCCCATTTTATGATTTTTCTTGTCACATTTGTTAAGTGAATCACTGCAGTTTTAAATTGGTAACATGGTTGTTAAGTGAAACTGGTTTCTCCATTGACTTTGACTCCTGAATCCAGCAACTGTCATAAATATGAGTCGGTTGTCAAGAATCCAAATGTAAATCCATGTGACTATGGGGATGCTGCAACAGCCATAAGTGTGAAAAATGTGCATGAATCACTATTTTCATTGCCGTTGTAACTTTGAATGGTTACTAAGCGAATTGTTGTAAGTCAAGGACTACCTGTTGTAAGTCAAGGACTACTTACAACCATTAATTTACCAACTGTTTGAAGTTAGAACAGCACTGAGAAAGAGTCACCTAAACTGCAAGATGGGAAAGGAAGGAAGGAAAAGAAAGAAAGAAAGAAAAAGAAAGAAAGAAAGAAAGACTTACAATCAGTTCTTGCACTTACAGTACAGCTGTTGTAGTGTTCCTGTAATGACCCGGGGTGGGATACAAAATAAACACAGTCACAAAAACAGCTGAAGCCCCTTTTATTCCTTCATTTTGCTTCAAAGCTCCAAATATCGTGGACTGGAGACAAAAAAACTCCCCCACAAGCAGTTACGAAAAGGAGGAAATGCCGTTTAAATTATAAAGAGTAAAAACAACACAAACCACACTGAAGCAATTAAGGGAACCAGGCAAGATAAGGGCTTGAAGACGTCCACAGATATCAGAACCCACACACTGGGAAGGACGCCAAACTCAGAGAGGAACGACAGACTAGAGATCTTTCCACACTTTGTTTCCAGCACTGGCCCATACGCATGTCCGTCCTTTTAACCAGTTCTCACAGCTGCAGCCCATGAAGAGGATCAAGGCCCTTTCTTCCCCCGTAGACCACACCATTCACGTCTCTCCCTTATCCTCTCCTCTACTCGTGCCCTAGGATGGAGAGGGGATCGGCCTGGGTCTTCCTCTGCCTGCCCAGCCTCCTCCACAACCTCCGGAACCACACTTCCACTCTCTGTTGGCTATTCCTCCTCTCCCTCAGAGTCAGACTCCAACAGGGGCATGACAGTTTCCATCATCATGTGATCAAAATTTAGGTGCTTGTCAACGGGTATGCATTTACGATGTCTGCAGTGTCCTGGAGTCACGGATAACCATTCCCAACCAGCTTCTCGCAAGCAAAGTCAACGGGGGAATCTGGATTCACTTAACAACTATGTGATTCACTTAACAACCTTGGCAAATAAGGTGGTAAAATTGGGCATGACTCAGTTAACAACCACCCTGTTTAGCAATAGAAATTTTGGTCTTCATTGTGGTCATAAGTCGAGGAATATCTGTGCCATGAACCTGGAACTATGAAATGTGCATTTTAGGTCTAATTACCGTATATACTTGAGTATAAGTTGACCCGAATATAAGCCGAGGCACCTAATTTTACCACAAAAAACTGGGAAAACTTATTGACTCGAGTATAAGCCTAGGGTGGGAAATGCAGCAGCTACTGGTAAATTTCAAAAATAAAAATAGTTACCAATAAAAACTTTCACTAGGACAGTTAATAAGTTTGATGTTCACAATTTCCTCTTTGAAAGAGACCAGTAAATAGGGAACAAGAAGATGAAGAAAAAGAAGTGTGTTTTTTCACACTTTTCACACTGCAGTGAACAAAAATGGCATCATAGGAACAGGCTTATTCTCAGTCCAAAGGTTTGTTTCTGATTTCTTCCCTGATTTAAGGGAAATTTGGGAAACGATCTCACTATCAAGAAAGGTTTAATTGATTCACTAACCCAAAAGAAGAAGATGATGACAGTGGGAGGCAGGAGTCACTCTCTCCCTTGCAAGAAAAAAGCAAGAGCCGTTCTTAGGATCTCTCTCTCTCTCTCTCCCCGGAATACAGTCAAGCCCTTTCCAGCATGCACGATCCGCCGCTGCCGCTTTGCACCTTGCAAATGAAAAATCCCGGGGTTTTTGCATTTGCAAGGTCCAAGCGGCAGAGGCGGTTCGCACGTGCTGGAAAGGGCTTGACTGTATTCCGGAGAGAGAGAGAGGTGGGGGGGATCATAAGAACGGCTCTTGCTTTTTTCACCAGCCCCGGGCACTGGGGGCTTGCAAGGGAGAGAGTGACTCCTGCCTCCCACTGTCATCATCATCATCTTCCTTTGGGTTAGTGAATCAATTAATTTGGGAAACGATCTCACTATCATGAAAGTCAGCGTTCTCTGCCCGTGGGGCGTTTGGAAGAAAATGCCCCACGGCATATCCACGTGCGTGTAAGGGGAATCAGAAATCCCCGTGTTCAACGCCTAGCATGGCAGAAGAGAAAACGCAGCTGTGAGCAAATACTGGGAAAACCTGATTGATCAGAAGGAAGGAGGCAAAAGAGGGAGGGGTGGTGGTGGACGGAGGTCCCACTGGTATTTGTGAAACACTCGGTCGGCAGCGCTTAAAGTCAACGTCCTCGCTCCCACCCACCCACCCAAAGCCACGAAGTCCCCCAATCGCGCAGCCCAGAATCGCCCTCCCCTCAGGGGGCAGCAACGACGCCCAGCATTTCCCAAGAAAAGAAGCTCCGCGTGCAATGAAAGCGCCCTGGCTCTAGGCTCGCGGGCTCAAAAAACAATGCAAGCCGAGGTGGCTTCTGCTCCGCTGGGCTTCGTTTCCTCAGCCCCAGCTGCTTTCAGTCTGCTCGGGAGGAGGAGGCGGCGGCGGAGGAGGTGGTAGTGGTGGCTCGCGTTGTTTTCTGAGCCCGCGAGCCCAGAGCCAGGGCGCTTTCATCGCACGGCGGAGCTGGTCTCGGGAAACGCCAGGCGTCATTGCTGCCCCCTGAGGGGAGGGTGATTCTGGGCTGCGCGATTGGGGGACTTCGTGGCTTTGGGGGGTGGGTGGGAGCGAGGACGAACGGAGTCTGCGAAGTGGGGCTTGCCTGCCCTTGCTGGCTGCCTCTGCTTCCTTAGGGGCGGGGAAGAGGGCTCATCTGGACCAAGGGTGAGTCTCCCCCTCAGGATCTTCCGTCACTTTTGCCTTCTCCCTATGTCTTTCCTCTGTTAAAATCCCCCACCACCACTTATTTTCGGGCGGATAGATTTCGTGTCTGAGCATTCTCACATGACGGTGGGTCTTTCCCCCCCAAAAAACAGTTTAAAAAAGAAAAAAACAATATATCCTCATGCAAGAACTTTTCTGCTTCCAAGTACCCCCATGCTTACAAGTTGCAAAGGAAACAAGGAAGCAGGGAAGCGGCTGCCCAGCTCCGGAGCTCCACACCATTTTTTTTTCAGAGGGGAATCAGTCACTCGAGTATAAGCTGAGGGGTTTTTTTTCAGCACAAAAAATGTGCTGAAAAACTCGGCTTATACTCGAGTATATACGGTAAGTTGTAATTGGTTGATGTCAGACAGTGAATATATTAACCAACAAAGGAGAATATTTATAGCTCAGGATTGAAATGAGGGATCCTTGGTGCTCTCTCAAGTGGGTTGTTTTCTTGTAGATGTCTCATTTACCCAAATAAAATGATATCATCAGTGCACAAGATGTATATATTGATTTTAATCTTGGACTTCTCTGCAGCAAAAGAAGAATCATACAGACTTCCTGCTTGGGGTAGATGCCAAAGGGATTCATGTCTACAGCATCAATAACCGCTTCTCTCCTAACAAGTCTTTTGAGTGGAGCAGCATCCAAAATATTTCTTATTCTGATAAAGAGGTAGGTGGATGTGCCATGGCAGCAGTCCCCAAGCTTTCTGGCCTTGCAGATCAGCAGTGCGGTGGCAACAGGGGAGGGAGAGGGGATGATTTTTCATTGCATTTTTGCTACATATTTATGAAAAACATAAAACTGTTTTTTCTATTATGCCTATTTTTTATTATTTTGTTAGAATGGTTGTTTTTAATGCTATAGAACTTCCACGGGTCTCCAGTGGAAGCACATTTTGTACAGATGCATCGGGGTGGGATTCAAATTTTTTAACAACCGGTTCTGTGGGTGTGGCTTAGGTGGTGGGCATGGCTTGGTGGTCATGTGACTGGGTGGACATGGCTTGGTGGTCATGTTGGCTGGGCGTGGCCAACTCAACATCACTCACATCGAGGCATGCATCTCCTAGTCTGGCCTCTCATGACTGCGGGGATGCTGCAACAGTCATAAGTGTGAAAAAAGGTCATAATTCACTTTTTTCAGTGCCATTGTAACTTTGAATGGTCACCTCGCAGAAGCAAAGTACCAGCAAAGGAGGGGAAAAAAACTTCAGAGAAGTTCTTGAGACAGGAAGTCTAGTCCTCCCAAGAATGTAATAAGTGTTAACGAAGAGGCAGTTTCTATAAGCAACACCAGAATATTTCCTTCCTGCCTTCCTTACAGGATTAGGCCAGTAATTTCTTCTAACAACCGGTTCTCCGAACTGCTTAGAATGTTAATAACCGGTTCTAGCGAATAGGTGCGAACTGGTAGAATCCCACCCCATATGCATTTAGTATGTAATCATTTTTAAAAAACACCGTCTTTTTTTCTTTCAGCTTATAATTAAACCTATTGACAAAAAAGCCGAGGTTTTCAAGTTCTTCTCCTCACAGCCTAAAGTCAATAAACTGGTGAGTGCTTTCTTATATAGAAGACAATCTGTGGAGTCCATGGTGCTCTCTGAGTTGGTTGTCTTCATGTAGACATTTCATTACCTGATTAGGTAATATCATCAGTGTGAGTGAATGTAGGCTTTGCTCTGTTTATGTATAGTAGCTTGTCCTGCCAGTGTTGGTGGGAGTGTGGTTCTCTTATTTCTGTCCCATTATAAACATGCCCCATTATAATAATGGCCAAACCAATCTATGCTCAATTGGAACAAAGATCATGTGACACTGAATTGGACTGGCTGCCTAGACTTTGCTGAATGATTTTATTTTTAGTAATAACGATTCAAGCCATAAATGATTGTGAGAAAGCAAAAGGGGGAGTGCTTTTTTTCTGACATATACCTATCTAGACATTAAGACATGCAGGGTAAGACTTACTCCACTTCCTATAGCTAGGAGAGCCAAATTAGGTGGATATTTATTTATCTTACAGTGTTTATAGACTGCTCCAGTCAGAACTGCTTTTGAGCAATATACAGTTCCTACCTCTGTTACGTGAACATGAAAACAAAAAGGCAAAATCTATAACATCCATCAAATCATATGCATAGAACTGGAAATACACCATATTCAAACAAAATAGAATTATTATTTATTGGTAGAAAGATCAATCATTCTCCTCAATTCCTAGGGTATGTTGGAACAGCTGAATCTTTTGAAATGTTCTAAACATCAAAGGGGAAGGATCCATTTGGAATCTTTTAACATTCTCATTCAGGACTTAATATTTACAGTATAATTATGCCTTTTGTCCCTTAAAATCTCTGTCAGTTACCAAGATATGCACATGCTACATGCAAGTTCTGTACGTTCCTTCATCAATCTAGAAACATAGCAACTTAGAAACATATGTGTATCTCTCCATTATAACAGTCCTAAATGAAAATCACCTTCTCTCAGGTCCAAGCCAAGTACAGAGATGGAGGTTATCAATGGACCTTTTAAGGGCATTCAGGAAATAATGAAGATTATCAGAATGGGATGGCATTCTGGTTTTTTTTAAAATATTTTCCTACATAGTGGTTGCTGAAAACCAAATCAATCAGAGATGAATTTTAGGTTTACCTGGAGAACTAAATTGAGTTTCCCTTTATACTCTGAATTTTCCAGACATGTGACAGACCACTAAAGGAAAAGGGATACTAGACTTCTCTTGGGTAGTTCCAGAAAGACATTTTCTTTTCTCCTTTCTTGCAGATAATGCAACTCTTCATTGGAAACCATGATTTATTCATGAGAAGGAGGCGAGTGGACCCCATTGAGATCCAGCAAATGAAAGCTCAAGCCAGAGAGGAGAAAGCAAGAAAGAAGGTGACTCTTAGAACTGGTTCAAACGCTGAAGGATTTCACAAAGTTTGCACTCACTTCCAAGCTGCTCAACTGGCAGAAAATGATCAGATATATATCATTATCATTATAATTCTAATGACTTTTTGCCACACTATATTGGTTATGAGTCTCACTGAAAAATTAAAGTGGACAATGTACTTGGAACATTGAGTAGAATTCAAAGAATAGAATATTTGGCCAAGTTTGATTAGATACACAAAGAATTTTTCTTTGATGCAGAAAATCTCAGTGTACAAGAGAGTAATAATAATCATAATAATACCAATACAAGAGGATAGTAGAGAAGGTGAGAAGGATAATAATAATTCTACAGCCATTCATTGTGGGGGAATACAGAGTACTGAGACATAAAGCAATACTGTGAAGGTTAGGTGTTCAGTAGAGTGATGGCAATGGCATGAAGAAGAAAAAAAACTGTCCTTGTGTCTAGTTGTTTTGGTATGTAGTACCGTATAGCAGCATCCGGAGGGAAGGAATTGAAACTATATGTCTAGAATGTGAGGGGTCTGCAGTTATTTTTAAAAGAAAAGTAGATTTTGATCTATTTTGAATCCTTCTGTATATATAACAGTGAGAAGTTTAATACATGGGTTTTATTTTTTTTTAAAAAAAAATCAGGAACAAAAACCAGAACTTCCTCCTTCTCTTCTTTCTGATATTTTATTGTATCTGTTGTGCTGTTTGCTGTGCAGATTTTCCTACTCCAGAGAAGTATTCCTGGACAGTAAAAAAAACAACCCTACACTACAAATAAATATGAAATCAATAATGTAAACCTGCAGTTAATTTTGGGAAGATTGATTTGTAAGATGACTGGATAGGGTTTGCAAAGGATAGGTCCCAGCCCCTGGAAGGTTACAGTTGAAAAGTACGTAATATAAGAGGAGGACTGGAAAAACAAGAACAAGGTGAGCCTGGCTGCATTGCGTTGTGCAGTTCTTGCAGATGTCCAACCTCGCTCATTCTCCTCAGATGGAGCACCAGAGGCTGGCCAGGGAGAAGCAACTGCGGGAGGAAGCCGAGCGAGCCAAAGAAGAACTGGAACGACGCCTCTTTGAGGTGGAAGATGAAGCTCGGCAAGCTAATGAGGCTCTGGTGAGTATCGCTGTGGCAATGAAGCCTAGTGGTAGGTGGTCCAAGGGCTTCTGGTCAATTAAGTGTCTTCATTTTGCACCCACTTAAATTTTTCATTTCATTTATTATTTTATTTTATTTATTTTTTAAATTGATATGCCACCATCTCATTATCCAGAGAGCCTCTGGGCAGCTTATCATATGAGATGCTTGTTTTTGAATTCTCTTCCAGCGCCGTTCAGAGGCAGCAGCAGAATTGCTGGCTGAGAAAGCTCAGATAGCTGAGGAGGAAGCCAAGCTGTTGGCTCAGAATGCTGCCGAAGCTGAGCAGGAGCGCCATCGATTGGAGTTGGCGGCCTTGAAAACCAGCGAGGAGAAGCGACTGATGGAGCACAAGATAAGGGAGGCCGAGCTGATTGCCATGAAGCTGGTGAAGGAGTCCGATCGAAGGTGACACTCCATGCTAGAAACTTAGTTGGTCATTCTGCATGTGCTTCCTCAGGTGTTTTTGATGAAAAACATGTGTACAGGTAGTCCTTGACTTATATGATTGGTCACTTAGCAACCATTTGAAGTTACAGCCTATCTGGAAAAAGGGAGTTATGACTGCTCCAGAGTTCCAGCAACAGTGTTCTGACTGTTTTATGATGGTTTTGCTGAAAACCGGAAGTTAATCCTAGTTTTTAGCAAGACAATGCCACAGTAAACAATGGATTTCCTTAATAATCATACTATTTGCTTAATAATCATTGCTAAAAAGGTCATAAAATTGGGTCAGTCACATGACTGATCCATTTTATGACTGACAGGCTCCATTATGGTCATATGTCAAGGACCTGCATTTCTGAAAGCTGCCTAGACTCTAGAAAACTCCTTGGATGTGTTTGTGAAATCATCAAGAATCAGTTTTTTTTAATTTGTGACACATCTTGATTTTTTGGACTGTATCCTGCTGGCATTCTGGTTCCTGAATGTTAGAGGGATTCTTGGCAGTATAAACAGCAAAAGTTCACGCTTATATGAAAAAGTAATTTTAAAATTATATTTAAAGAAGCATTTCTAATTGTTTTTAATTGTAGTTATCATTAAACTGCGTATTTAAATTACAAATTAAAATTTAAACAATAGTATTTAAATCCACACATTTTAAAGTTTTAAAATTGCACATGAATGTGGAAACAAGTGAATAATTACCTCTTTTCTACTAATCTCCCAATTATTAACTTAATATTAGGATTGTAATCTTTCTGAGTATAGAAAAAAAAATAGAAATTAATATGGTGAGATCCTTAATGAACTGAGGTTTAGCAGTTACCATGGTTCCCTAATAGCATGTATTCTCTTAGGTTTTGCTTTTGAGCCATGAGGTAGCCACAGAAACCCCATCTATTATCAAAGTTGACTGAAGCCTATTGTGCTTTCCGGGCATTAGTTAAGGACTGTCTTTGAGAAATGAGGATTGATTTGCTTATGATGATAATTTGGCTTCATAGGGCCAAAGAAGCTGAGCATTTAAAACAGGACCTACAGGAAGCCAGAGAAGCGGAAGAGAAAGCAAAGCAAAAGCTTCAAGATGTCAGCAAGTTTACCTCTCCTGTGAGTTTTGTTTTGTTTTTTAAATCATGATAGAATAACAATGATTTAATTTATCCTTAGGTAAAGGATAATCCTGCAGTAGGTAGACTCTCTTTCCATCCACTAAAGTTGTCTGGAAAGCAGAGAATCATGGGCAATGTAGTATTCCATTAAAAGTATCTCAACATCTTTTTCAGCTAGAATTATGGGGTGTCTTCCAAGGAAGGACTGATTAAAAAGAAAAATGTGAATACTTGGTGCTCTCTTTGAGTTTAATTATTTGTTTGCAGATGTCTTGTTACCCAACTAAGAGATATCATTGGTATTGATGTTATTTGCAATGTTGTTAGCTGGTTGGGTAATGAAATATTTGCAAGCAGACAACCAAGTTTAGAGCTACGTTCCTGAGCTAGATATTCTCTCCTATTAAAAAAGGAAATATTTAAAGTTACCAAACATAGAAGGGTAAAATGATACAAACACAATGACATTGTGTTTGTAATTGATGCTTTCAGGGTAGAGTTTGTTAACCTCAGGCAAACTGAGGAATCTGTTTCTACTAGAGCCTATCCACACAACTTCCACTCAGATCTGTGCTTGGCTGTAATTATGCCATCCAGTGGTGTGTTTCTGTAACATTTTCTGCATAAATTCACAGTTGCATAGCACAATCCCATGTGTTCAAAATCTATTCCTAAACGATATAGGATTCAATATCATAGCTTTTTGTTTTTGTGGTCTTTTCTAGCATACTGTCAAATGTATTTCATCTCTGCCTGCTGACACGAGGGACACCAGTGGTGACAAAGGATTTGTAAAGATGGATTTAAGGGACATTGATCTGAAGAGGCTTTCCTTGGAGATAGAGAGAGAGAGGTAGGATTGTCTTCCTGTAGCTGAAATAAGGCCAGGCAGATTCCAGAATCAGAATATTAATGATGTGCCCGAATGGAATTCTTCCCACTTTGTATCTTTATTCAGAAACTTATTTTGCTTCATGTTATATATTGGCAGGTATTGCTGCTCAGCATAGAAATCATATTCCCAATGCTAGAAATATTAGATCCCTTGCTAGTTTCTGCACATCTATATGAACTCAATGATCTCTTGCCATCAGAACAGAAGCTTTGCTTAAAATAGACCAAATGAGGTAAAGGGGATCTTTTGAACTTTTTATCTGAAATCTGAGCAAAGGCTACTTCAGGAATCATCTTTCTTTGCCACATATGGGACAATTCATTTGCATAAATTGAGGGCTATACAGCATAAATCTTCCCCTCTTCAAAGCAAGGATGGTGTGTCCTTTCTATGATAATCAGAGGACATGGACTTAGTAACAGCATCTGTGAAAACTGAGTCCAAAAAAAGAGTGCAAACACTGCATCTAAAACATACTTAATGTTTGCTAGATTATGAGTATACAACTTTTTTTACCTGTAAGATCCACACAGGTTATCCATCAGTAGTTTGGGAGCCTCAAGTTTGAGGCAAACTCATCCCAAATTATTCAATTTGGGAACTGTATTTGGTCCCACACATGGGACCACAGGTGTAAGGTACAGCTTTGTTAGGTTGATCCATTAGGTTCTCAGGCCCTGAAATCTGTTCTTAGTCCCAGATACTAGTTCTGGGTCAGGTACTATTTTAATTATGTTCACAGCCCATTTGATTATCTCTACTCTGTTTACTTTTTTGTTTTGTCTGTGTTTCATAGGTTAGACTACTTAGATAAGAGTAGAAAGTTTGAAGATCGGCTAAAAGAACTCAAGACTGAAATCCATGCTCTCAAACTTGAAGAGAAACACGCCGGATTTCTTTCTCATTGGAACATAATCCTTGACTCTTTGGATCATTCATCAGAGAAGGAATACAAGGTTCCCATATAGTCAAGCATTTATTTCTTAAATTTGTAACAAATGCATACAAAAATAGCATTTTAGTACTCTTTCAAAAGTCCACTAGAAGTGTCTTCCTGGCACTTGCAAGCTTGTTTAAAAACAATGACTTTTCTTTTGTAATTTATTCCTGGATCTATGGCCGAAATATTTAGGACTGTCATAATGATTCCAGTGATTATAAAAACTGGCAAGTAGGAATGGGTTTCACCTTTATTCAACGAAATTAATAAATATGGTCAAATAAACTTCAATACTAAAAAAGTATAAAAACTGCTGATGGTATGTAATGTTAGAAAAAGCTTTCTTTATTGAGAGATTACCTCTTTTCTCATGTGGAAGAAAGCAAACCATCTTAAAAAATAAATCGGACTTAGTCATATACAGTTTAACAAAGATTTTACCAACGAACCAAACTGCTTTGACCTAAAGTACTTTAACTGAGTACAATAGAAGTTGTTTTCCACCAGATTAAAGGTTTTAAAATTGTCTCTCTTATTCTGTATTAACCAATTGCAGCTTTTCAGGTTCTGCTGAAGGACGCTTTCTCAATCCCAGTATCTGATCATTGAAGCAAGAAAGACCAGGCACTAAACTTGATAGTCTTGTGTATTTTAGCAGGAACACCAATAAAGGGTCAAAACAAGGCAGAGCCTGTGTTCCACACCCTCCTGTTTCCATAAGCTTCATTCTTATTTTCTCTGTCCTTGTCCTTAAGCAAAATCCCCTAAGCTCTGGGAGTTCTCCACAGGATGTTTTTCTTTTCTTTTTTTTAAATATATTTTGATTGAGTTTCTTTTATTACATCGTAAAACATCATGGTATCAACAGCGTTCTTGGCATCTGTACAGGTTTTTGGTTTAAATATCATAATACATTATATTACATTTGTTATTATTATATATTATATTATATATTATTATTATTATTTATATATTATTATATAATAGCTTTAACTATGATTACTATTCTTATATCGTTATATAATTTACAAACTTTTGTTTTACTTTCTTAAGGAATATTTCAGTTAGGCTTTTTGCCTCGCTTCTTAGTTCGCCACAGGATGTTTTTCTTGTTGCCACCACTAAATTATTATTTGATTTAGAAATTATTTTCTACCTTTCCCATATTTGTCCTTTTACCTGCACTGCACAAATCCTTCTCCCTTTCCTCTTCCTTCTGAATTACACAAATTTGGAGGTGGGGCTTGCATTGTCCTGTCTTGAATAGCAGTTCTATCACCCAATCATCTTCGACATTCTTCTCCTGCTCCTGAATCTTTGGGTAACTACCCTTTCAGGGAGAATGACTAATAGTACAGTTGTTTCTGTAGTTTATCCCTATGAAGCTTACTTTTAGAGATGCTTCAACCTGATCCATTTTTTGAAGGTGACTCTCCAGAAGAAGAAAAAAATCACTTGAATAATAATAATAGGATTCTTGTAGAATCCTGAGTTGATTTTATGTATTATCCAAGCCAATGCAATATTCAAAGTTAATCATGGACATTATATACTATTTAAATTTTTTATATTCTGTAAGCCGCCTTGAATCGCCATGGGCGAATAGGTGGCAATATAAATTCAATAAATAAATAAGACTTCTGGAAATAATAATTTCTGCA
This sequence comes from Pseudonaja textilis, assembly GCF_049901715.1. Classification (NCBI taxonomy): domain Eukaryota; kingdom Metazoa; phylum Chordata; class Lepidosauria; order Squamata; family Elapidae; genus Pseudonaja; species Pseudonaja textilis. Next base: position 21,035,658 of record NC_141990.1, read on the forward strand.
TTTCACACAAGAGCATTTCAGTCCTTCATAAAGGGACAATTTCCAGACCAAGGGAGTTAAATTGATTTTTTTGGCTTTCAAAATGTTTCGTGTTATTCTGAATAAACATAAAACCTCAATTAATGGCTAATATACTGCTTTTTTAAAGGCTCCTGTTTGGATGAAAACCCTTGAAGCAGACCTGTTTAATAATCTGCCACAGTCCTTTTCACCATCATGCCTGCTAAATGTGATTGAGAATACCATGCCCAGTACAGCAACAGAAAACTCTTTTCCAACCCATCCCCTGGTTATCAATAACATGGAAACAGGACGCCGAAAGCACATTAAGGTAACCGGCTTGAATTTCATTTTCAGTATTCCATATGTCCTATCTACCAATCTTTTCCTTGGATTATGTGTCTATATCTTGATGAAGTATTTATACAATAGTTGGTTCTCAAGATTTAGGTTAGCCCACTCTTTGAGCTTCTGCTCTGGAAACCACACGGATGCTTTGGGATACTTGTGACTGGACACAAAGTGTAGTTATTCCTTGTTCCTTATCTTCAATGTGCCATTGAATTTGGAAGTACTATTCAGCTCCTGGGTCCAGCTGACAGATCTACTCCCAAACAGTCAGTCAGTCAGCCAGTCTATCTCACTAATTTCACATTCACCTCATCTGTTGTTGACTTCTTTTTCCATTTAATGTCTTTTCCCAAAGAAAAGTCCAAGAATAATCAGTTCTTTCAAAACAAGTATTAAAGGGAACAGGAAAGGAAAATACCCAGTCAATATGATAGCCATGCAATCAGAATTTTTAAGTCCCACAGTGAGATTTTTAACGGTATATGGAGATCTTCTACCATATCTCTGTGAGCTATTGGATGAGGGGAGAGCAGATAATTCTATGGGGGAGAGGGAAGAGTGAGAGGGAGGGAGTGAAGGAGGGAGAAAGATTTGTTTTAACGCCTTCTTCAAATACCAATCATACCTGTTGTATGTGAACATTTGATCCATTATACAACTGTGGTTTAGAAATGATTTTTTCACTTCTTGGCGTAGGAAGTGATGAGATTCCATTTTATTCCTATTCTAATATCAATTTTAGACTGCTTCTTTATACAGTTGCCTTTTTTTAAAGAAACATATCATCTTTTATTCTGTACCTTTAAAATGTTTCAACTCCATCTGCTGTAAGTTATGTAATCTATTTGCCTTATACTCAAATATCTTTTATATTTTCTTTATGGCTTCTTAGGTCCAACAACACAAAACAGATGTGATCTATATCTGAAGCAACAGAATGATCAGATATCCAACTCAAGTTATCCATCCAAAGATTTCCAGACTACTTTCATATTCTGGGGGAAAAAATGCAGCTGCTGCTTAAAGCATAAGAATGGAAATATTTCTTTTCCATTCGTAGGAAGTGGTGCTCATATTCTGATATAGAAATACCTAGGTAATACTAGCCAACTAGAGATCTAAGTCTGCAAATCTAATACACCTTACTATTTAATACATCATCTTGAAAGTAATTGAACATTTCTATTGGATTACTTGAAGATTTGTCATGCCGATATATGTTTGTAAGAAGAATCTTAAGAAATTCAAACAGATCTATTCTACTACGTTCCCAAAGTCAGCTCTATTAAGTTACTTGAGAGTTAAGAACTGAGTTGTATATTCATTGAAGAATTATGAACATGCTGTTAAATTTCATTAAAGGCAATGGGATTGTATCAATTAACTAGATTAAGGTTCTGTACATTTAGAATTTTTCATAAAAGTGGAAATGTAAATTTATGATGGCGAATATTTTTATTTTTGTAAAGTGTTCTACAATTACTTTGTCTTTCTGATTAAAGGACAAAATTCTAAACGCCCAAATCTGTTTATTAAAACAGAATCAGTGGGAATGCTATATATGTCCTTAAGCCAAAACTGGGTTGGGCTTGTTCAGCTCTTTTGCTAAAAATAGAGCCTGATCCTATTCACACACTGAATGCTCAAATGTAAACGTATTTATTATTCTGCCATGTAAAGAACTGCAGCCAGGAGTTCCTTCTGAGAACAGAAACTTAGGATTGTGCTCTTATTTAACTTGTATCCCATCCTACGATGAATGAGGCTTTAAAAAAAATATATGATGAAAAAGAGTTTGGAACAAGAAGTAAGGTAATATGCTTATTTTAATGCCGGTATCTAAATAAAAAGTCTGTGTTTTATGTTTCTTAAAATTCAAAGCAACATAAATCTTCCATCAAACATTTTATTCTCTTCCTGTGAGAAATGAAACAGCAGGAAAATAAGCCAATGAATAAGGCTAGAAATAGGTTTGGTTTTCCTTACAAGCCGCTATTGAAGACCACTATTGAAGCTTTCTTGGCACTGGTGTTCTTCAATTACTTGATTCCAGTTGATGTGTCAACTGGCTGTTCTGATCACAACAGGGTCATGTCTTTTTCCTCACAGTAGCCATGCTTTCTTGCAATATTGCGCACATACAAGCTTCAAATGGCTAGACAGAGAACAAGCCATTTGACATTCAACAGAGCTACCACTTCCATTATGGAAGTTTGTAGTACCTGACCCAGGAGAATAAAGCCAACTTCTAAACAGAACATATTTGGTACATGCCTTGTGAGCTGTCCCATTGAAATGGCACCTGGCCTATACTTTTTCAATTCATCCTCTCTGGCGAGAGGAGGGTTATCTTACTGGGAGTATATTAGCAGCTGTCAAGACAACCTTATATCATTTACCCCAATACTCAGAATTACAGCAGTGTGGTTATCTTTAGTGTCACTTTAAAAAAAATATGATACTGGAAGTCGATTTCTGAATTGTGGAGGTACTGTGGGAATAGCAACAGTGATGACACTGGGAAAAAGTTGATGTCTGGATGAGTTTTTAAAAGAGAAAATATTTGTCCCTATTGCTTAGTTTCTCATATTCTGCTTAACAAAGTAAAAAGCCAGTTGCAGAACTGAGTTAGGTCCTATCACAAGGACCAAAATTGCTTTCATCAACCTGAAGACTCTTTGAATTGGTAAATAGCTTCTCCCAGCATTAATAGCCTTGACCATGCTGGCTATTAAATTCTAGGAAATGCAGATACTTGGAAGGGCACTTGGGCTGGAAATAATGGACTAAATTTATGGATGGCTTCCTGAATTTGAGCCAATACTACTTGATGGGGAGCCAAAAAATTATGAGGTTCTGGAAGAGAATTCAACTCTTTGCTTCACATAGGAGAAATACAACTCAAAGATGATCCTACAATATAGTGTCAGGCAGATATATTTTTCAAGTCTTCGTTCTCCCTCACCATTTGCTAACATATAGCGGAGTCATCAAGGAAGATAACTTTACATATCCATGCCACATAAATGAGGCTGTAGGAAATTATAGTGCTTATCGCCAAAAAATAGTGGAGGAAGAGGAAGCAATAAATTTTATTCATATACGGACAAACTTTGTGAGTAGAACACCTTGGAGTTCTTGTTAGTCATATAGTTGAAAAATTAAATCACTAACACTACTGAGCTTTGTGGGCAAGAGATTAGGATGATAGCTGAAAGGTGCTTGTTAAAAAAAAAGTCGAGGATAGGCATCATGGAAACATCCCCTCACCTATGCTTTGGTATCTTCCTTGGCATATTAATGACAGCTTATAGACTGTAGTTGGTTTAAATTATTCATTAGAGAACTTGTTTTAAAAATCTAAGGATTTCCGAATTTAAATTTGACATTCTATAATAGAAATTATTGTGATGTTGTACATCAATATTTATAATATATATGAGAACTTTAAAGTGTCTGAGGAAGTAAAAAGTGCAGTTTTCCTCAAAGAGCCCCCTTACAGTTTGCACTAGGAACTCCAAGGATTGTAAGAAAATGACAAATATCAGGCAAGGCATATTTTGTTCTTTTTGACAGCAGCCCTATTAGTTTACTCATAAGAAATCAAGCTCACTTCAGAGTTTTGTATTGACAATGAAGTGATCTCTGTTCTTTTGTCTAGTTATAACAAATGTTTTCTAAATTAAGTTATTGTATTTTTTTTCCAAAATAAAATTTCTGAACAACTTCTGGTTTCAGTGTCAAGTCAGTATTTTTACAATTTCGCCTGGAATAAAGACTGGGATCAAACTCAATAAATTCCAAGACTGACTCTGGAAAGATGGCCGCTAAACTCTTTTGATGGTCTGTAAATCACCACCCACAGAATTGAGCTATTGTATAATTAGGACAATATTATTATTGTTCAGTCACTTCCTTCAAAGCGACCAATGGCTGTCTATCTCATAGTTTACAAATCCTGCTGGTAAATCCAGACTCGTTGACTGTGCTTGTTTTGAGGAAACCTGAGTTATTAACTCATGATGTTAATTCTGCAGTCAATTCCTTCCTTGAAGCCTTCTGCTTTTAAGAAGAGGCATTTTGGCACTTAACACAAAATTGTCACTTTGCAGTTACACTCAAAACAATCAACACAGGAGTGAGTAAACAGTGTAAAATCCCTTTGTTGTTATCAGATAATCTAAGGGCTAAGTGGGTTTATAAGGTTCCTTTAGCTGATACCAACCATCGAAGTTTGGGGAAGGAGCAGAGGACTAATAACTATATAAAACCTCAAATGGAAAAGAGCAAAGGTCAATCCTCAATGAGGCAACTCTAGGATGCCTTTTAATACAGTCTTTGCACAGCAACACCACAGGCACCCAATCATTCCAGGCGTTCATCACCTTCTTCAACATCTTTCAGGCTGAGCACTTCAAGGGTTCCTTTGCCTTTGGTTTCACACCTGATCAATTCATCGATCTCCCGGAAGCAGCCTGGATCCACAAGGCACACCTGCAACATTAGCACTATATTAGACTGGAAAGGCCATATCTTACAAAGAACTGCCCTGGTGAATAAGACCAAAGTGAACCCACCATCTTTCTTCTCAAAGTAACTTACAGGTAGTCCTTGACTTATGACAGCAATTGTGACTGGAATTTCTGTTGCTAAGAGATATGGTCCTAAAGCTTGGTTGCATCGCTTGGCAACGATAATCCCCACCATCCCATTTGTCGTCATTCCCATGGTCATTAGGAAAGGGAACTTCTTTTAAGTAACCAAGTCACCAGGAAAACTGGCAGGAAGTTGCAAGTCCCAAATGGCTTGCAAGCAGGTTGGTATGCAGTTAAGTGGCTGCTGTCGAGTGAGGGAAAGGCACAAGGAAAACCCGGGGATGGTGCACAAAGGTATGAGGGAAGCACAGGGAGAGTGTGAGAAAGAGACATGGAAGAAATGAGGCAGGGGATGCGGGAGGGGAAGATTTATCCCAATGACTTGTGACCTTCCCTACCAGCTTTCCTACTGACTTTCTGGAAAAGCTGGCAGAGAAGGTCACAAATGACAATCATGCAATTGTCGGATGCTGCAACTGCCTGAAAGCCCAATGCCAAGCAGTCAGATTGCCATCACATGACTGCGGGGCAATGGTGGGATTCAAACATTTACTACTACCGGTTCTTTGGGCCTGGCTTGGAGGACGCGGTGTGGCTTGGTGGGTGTGGCAGGGGAAGGATACTGCAAAATCGCCATTCCCTCCCCATCCCACTAACCTGCTTTCCAGCTCCCTTCTCCTGTGCAGGGCAACAAAAGAAGACCCAGCAGATCGGCTGGGATTCAATGGGAAGCAGAGAAGAGATGGGGGCGGGTCCCGTCAGAGGTGATATTTGCTGGTTCTCCAAACTACTCAAAATTTCCGCTACTGGATATCCAGAACTGGTCAGAACCTGCTGAATACCACCTCTGCTGCAGGGGTTCTGGTATGGGCAAAACCCCCAAGGACCAGTTATAACCACCATTTGTTCAGCACTGTCATAACTTCAGAACAGCTGCTAAACAAATGGCCGTAAGTCAAGGAATATCTGTAGCTAGATGCTTTCAAGAACGAGGGTATAAAAATCTAATCTATTCCCATTACATCCCTGAACCCCACCACCCCGCCTTCTGTTTTTACTTTCACTACTGTAGTTCAATGATATTTGGCTCTAATGGGGGAAAACCATTTAACAATGCTCCCTTCTCTATGGATATGCTAGATCTCCTCTTAAATCTTCTAAATCATTTGTATGTGGTAGCAAGTAATACAAGTAGCCCTTGTTTAGCAACCATTTGCATTTATAACACTGACGAAAAAGTAATTCTATGGCCAGCCCTTGCATGTATAAGAGCCATGGTGATGCAGTGGTTCGAATGCAGTATGTTTTCTGCTGACTGCTGGCAGTTCAATTCTCACCAGCTTAAGGTTGACTCAGCCTTCCATCCTTCTGAGGTCAGTAAAATGAGGACCCAGATTGTGGGGGAAAATATGCTGACTCTGTAAACCACTTAGAGAGGGATGGTAAAACACTGTGAAGTGGTGTATAAGTCTAAATGCTATTGCTATAACCTTTGCAGGTCTGTAAAGCAAAAGAAAGCTGCAGTAAGATCATAAGCACAGCTGTGGTTTCGCTTAGTGACTGCTCCACTTTAATAACTAAGTGGTTGCTGGTTCCATCTGTGGTCACTAAACAAGAAGACATAATAATATAATATATATATCATATTATATTATATAACATATATAATATAATTTTCCTTGTTTTGAATTTCTTGCTAGTAAGTTTTTGCAATGTGAGAATTAGATAATCTCTCACTGTTTTCACCATTCCATGGTTAATTTTATAAAGCTGTTCTGCCTCCCACAAAAGAAGTGTTATTATCCTGTGGGTATTTTGATTTGCCCTTTTAGAAGTTTTACGAGCTCCAGTGTATTTTTTAAATGGAATGGAGAAAGAACACTAAATTGGGCTGGAATGTCTATCGGTTACACTTCTACCCAACTAGGTTAAAAACCCAAAGACTGCAATTCACTGAAAGTCGACAAATTTGCTTGAATTAGAAGAAAAAGGAAAAGCAGATGTGTCACAATGAAATCTCTGCAGCATCCCTGTCTTTTGTTGAAGTCTTACATGCTCATATACCAAACTGCCTTATGACTGTATGCTTATCCCAATGCATTTTAAAACGTCTTCTGCAAGAACCAATGAAGTTTCCTTCACAAGCAATTATGAAAATGACTGCAGTCTAAGTATCAATCCTTACTTCTTCTCTCCAACACTTGAGTATAAACCTTCTTTATAAAACCAAAGGCACAGTAATAGCTTTTTCCCAAACAAAAAGACTGGGGGAAGGACATTGGGCTGCTTACAATTTCCAGCTGTTCATCAAAATTCTCACTTTCGATTACTTTGATCAGTGGCTTCAACTTCTCTTTCAATCTCTTGCCTTCTTTCCGAGGCAGGAGGAAGCGTAGCCTCATGTGTGCCCGCTCAATCTGCATAGTTTCCTTCAGCTGCTTGATGACTTCCAAAGCCTGCAGAGGAATCCAAACCAAAGCACTGATTTTGACATTTTTATCCCGCTCACCTTGAGAAAAAACTGGAAAAACTTCGTCTCACTTCTGATTTCGTACTTTTAGTCATGTATGACATTTGTTGTGCTGAGAATTGTTCTGCTGAGCATATTTTTATATCCAAGACTAACCAGCAGGGCAATCTTCCACCCAGTCAAATAGAGCTGGTGAGAAGACACCTTGCTTTTTCAGAAGAAGTATGAATTGCATTGCAAGCATGGGAAGTACGTGCAAACCCATTAATTTTTAATAGATTAATACAGCATCTAAGCATTGTTATAATTCATTCTTCATGGGACTGTCCTTTAAGATCATCCAGAAAGTTCAAGTGGTCTGAAATGCTGTGGTTTGCTTGCTTACTTAGCAATTGGGGTACAGCCACATTAGACTGTTGTTACTGGAGCTGCACTGGTTACCAGTTTGTGTCCAAGTGCAATTCAAAGTGCTAGACATTCTCTACAACAGGGGTCGTCAACCTTTTGGATCTCAAGGACCACCAAACTCATAATTTTAAATCCTGTGGACCAAAAACCCTGGGAAAATCCCCCCAAAAGCCTGTAGGATAATTCCCCACCCCGTTTTCCTACCAATCGTTCATTCTTTATTTGGGATCGCAGGATACTGTCTCCAGCTCTGTTCTCAGGGGGAGAGAGAGAGAGACTTTTGTCTTCATGCAAGGCAAGCAGCAGAAGTCTTTCTTTCTTGTGAGACTTGTCGTGCTGATGCAGCCTCTTGGAGGAGGATGCCTTGCAGGGTCCCAAAGACTCATTTCTGGTGGAGTTTGGAGGAGAGAAAGAAAGACTTTTGCTGCTTTCCTTGCGTGCAGCCAAAAGCAGAAGAAAGAAGTGGAAAGAAGCAGCCCAGTGGCCAGGTGAGGCATGTGGGGCAAGTGGGGCAAGTTCCTCACCTTCTGCCCTTTCCCCCCTCCCCTCACTACTTTGTGTTGTTTGCAATGCGATGCATGGGCAAATGATTCCCATGGGCCATGTGGGCGGCGCAGCCTTATGTTACTGCACAGCCTGGATTACTTGCTTTGGGGGTGCCATTTCTCTGCGGACCACCAAAATTTTCTCACGGACCACCAGTGATCCCCAGCCCACTGGTTGGTGACCACTGCTCTATAAAGCTCCATACGGGCTGTAGCCTACATCTGTTTTTCTTAGATGCTGCCTAGTGAAAACAGATGAACATCCCCTCCAATTGTGAGATGGGGAGCAATCTTCCTTTGCACCAACCTTCGTAAGGCAAGAGTGGATTCTATTCTTATGTCCTTCTAAAAGCTAGGGAGTGCTTGCCTTTTTAAAAAAGAAATATGGAGATTGAATTGTTGGTGGAATCATTGGTGACAGAATATTACTTTGTCATGTTGTAAAATAGTTTTAGATAATGCCTCCAATTGTGAGTCCATTCGGCTTTAATCCCTATCATGAGACAGGCAAAACAAGTTGGAAACAGGTAACAGTCTTTCTTGCAAATTTCAACTTTATGAAATTCTCTTCCCATTGACCCCAGAGGCCTAACCTACTATCTTCACAGCTGTATCTGACAAAGGATAGCAACACAGTTTTGATTTTCAGATGTTGCAGGACTGTTACAGTTTCCTGTGCAGTTTCTTCACTGTACCTAAGTGGTTTTACTTTCTCGTAAGTAAAGACTTAGTTTTTATGATGGAAATTTAATATTTTCCAGAATTAATAACAGTATGTTCAGGATTTAAAAATGCTGAGTTTGAAAATATCCATCCATGCCATGGTTGGCACAGTACTGCATTAAAAATGAAAAATTGCAAGAAATTCTACAAAATGCAATGCACAATTAATGTTAATCTATGGGTTTAAGCATGCTTGAGGCATCTGCAGAAGAAAAAAAGAAGCAACTTTCAAAAAAACATCTTGCCCATTTACTTGGTGACAAGTCAACTCAAGCCAGATGATCAGGTATTCCCTCTTACTTCAAATTAGTACAGGTAGCCCTCAACATAGGATTGCAATTGGGACTAGATTTCCAGCTGTAAGTCCTAAATCATGCACCTACCTAACCTGGTGTCAAGTGTTTGAAATGTGGTTGCACGACCATATATTGCGTGTGAGGCCCATTTTACAATGGCCAGAAGTACTTTGCAGGCCATAAAACATCCATTCCAAGCCTGTCCTAACTTTGAACTGTTGTTTGAACTGCCATTAAGTGATCAATCGTAAGTTGAGGACCACCTGTAAAGAGAAAAAGCTACAGGGTCTCCTCATGCTTTTCATTTGTAGGCACAAAGTGGCTTCCTTCGGAGATCATCTACCTGCTGCTTGGTACTTTTCCCAGGCTTGACTGAATAATGTATATCCTTCATAGCTCTTTCAATAAGGATGACTGTGTAGGGTCTCTTGGTTTCTGGATTGACGCATTTGTCTGCAACAATGGTTGCAATGTCACGAAACATCTGCTCCAGCTGAGTGTGGCGTTCTTTATCAGAGACCTGCAATTCCCCTTTGGCTAAGATCTGAAACAAAGGAAAGTTTATTTGGACTTGGGTTTTTTCAAATTCAGAAGGTATATCATCCACCATCATCAGAACTCTGATTCAGCTTTCTAGACGATTTAGGAACCTTAGAAGAATGGCCAGGGGTGGGATCCTACCCGCATAACAGCCGGTTTGGTGAGCATGTGCTTTGCGTGCATGCGCACCAAATGTACGCTACATGTGCACGGGCTGTTTACAAATCACCGGCTCCTGCCAGCATTCACCTTCTCCTGCTGATGTGTGGAACTCAGCTGTGCCATGCAAAGCAGCTGAGGTGGCAAAAGCAGGGAATAAAGCACAGTCTAGAACCGAGCGGGTGGGTGGGCCAAACAGAAGACAAGAAGACCATTGCAGCGAACCAGTTGGGTCTCAGCTGTTCTTCAGAACTACCGGTTCGGGAGAACCAGGCCTAACCAGTAGAATCGTACCCCTGAGAATGGCTGTCTTAAAGAATCCCTGCAAATTACAAAGTAGAAATACTGACTTTCTCAAATTAAGTTTCACCCTTGGTTATTACATGGAGACGTCTGTATAGTTTTGGGGGCAGCAATACAGAAGACCTTGGGCCAGTCATTTTCTTTCAGTCCTAGGAAGGAGACAATGGCAAACCACTTTTGAAAAGCCTTGTCAAGAAAACTGCAGGGGCGTGTCCTTCTTTCAGGATTTTGTCTTCCCAGTCTACCTTACAATCTGAAACTCTTCCTGATACTCTTCTGACAATGATCCAAGGCTGAGTAAGCACTGCTGTTAACAATAAATGTAAAAGATTGTTAACCATAAGAACTGCTTTGCAGATGGGTGGCAAACAATTTAATTAATAATATCAACAAGGCTATGGAAGACTGAATCTGTAAATCAGAGCATAAATTGCATAATATTTTAACCTTCTCAAGAACAAGCAATATGGGATGAAGCCATGAAAGGTTTTTTTTTGTTTGAGTTCAATTTCTGAAATATTTAAAAGAGTCAGTGGAATATAGCATTGGACTAGGACTGAAGAGCCAGATGAAGTCTATACTCAACCATGAAAACTCCCAGACTGATTTTGGGCTAGATCTTATTATACTTCAGCCCAAATCACCTTCAATAGCTTAGTGGTCTCAAGTACCCTAAACACTGATCCCAGGTTGACCTAAACGCATAAAGGGCTTATACTAACTATTGTTTCTGATATATTATTTGAAGTTCTTTTTAAAAGTTGAGGAAAGATAAAATGAGACAAAAAAACCCACATTATTTTTGCACAATTTCAATACCTACTGTTTTGCAGATTTCTGTCTGATCATCTGTGCCAAATGCTTTGACGAGGTCTTCCTTCTTTGCCACTTGACCTTTGGAGACATTCACAAACACTGTGTCTGTCTGCAATACTTCATCAAGGTCCTTTTCACTAGAAAATTAATTTTACTTGTTAATCACATTTTAAATAATGCATGCAAACAACCAAAGTATTTGGATAGTCTTGTTTAATCCATACTGATTACTGCTCTTTAAATCTGCCTTTGATTTTATTATTATGGCAGGGGAATCAAATTAAACTGTTACATTCCACAAGCAGGATACTGTAGTGAATAATTGCAGAGTTCTATCTCAACTGGCAACGACATATTGTCAAGCAACAAACTTGTAATTTGGTTAAAAATACACAAATGATTAGGAAACATCTTAATCAGTTAAAACATTAAAGAAAGCAATACTAGTCCAAAGGCAAAGTCCTATCTGCTATTTACCAGTAAACAGGTAGCCATCCTTGAGTGGCGTGAAGAGCTGTGGTGGTGCAGTGGTTAGAATGCAGTACTGCAGGCTACTTCTGCTTATTGCCAAATCTCACCAGGCCAGTTCAAATCCCACCAAGCTCAAGGTTGACTCAGCCTTTCATCCTTCCAAGGTCAGTAAAATGAGAAGCCAGACTGTTGGGGCAATATGCTGACTCTGTAAACCTCTTAGAGAGGGCAATAAAGCACTGTGAAGCAATACATAAGTCTAAATGCTATTGCTTCACCCAAATTTGGTTAATATTGCAGCTTCTACTTAAACAAATTGCTCTGTGAAGGCAGTATCTCATGTCCTGATCATTGGATTATGTGGACCTGCCCTTGGGAATGAATTCAAAGCTGCAAATTGTGAGACTACCTTGTCAGTATACCATAACACCTATTTTAAGATCACTGTATTGGTTGCTAGTTTCCATTCTAACCACTGAGCTAAGGTGGTGCAGTGGTCAGAATGCAATATTGCAGGCTGCCGACTGCCAGCAGTTTGATCCTGACTGGCTCAAGGTTGACTCAGCCTTCCATCCTTCATGGTCAATAAAATGAGGAATCAAACTGTTGGGGGCAATATGCTGACTCTGTAAACTGCTTAGAGAGGGCTGTACCGTGAAGGGGTATATAAGCCTAAGAGCTATTGCTATTGCAGACCTAAGTCAAAATGTTGGTTATTTTCTTTAAAGCCATATCAGGCAATGTCTTTTCAAAACCAAATCTACCCATTAAGTTTTCCAAGGAGGACCTATTGAAAATTCTTGCCATGGAAGAAGTGCAGAGGGATAGGCTAGAGTGTTACAAGGCAATAAATACATTGCACAGATTTATCTTTTTTGATTTGCATTGCAAACAGGGGAATAGAAATTTAAATAATTTAAACAAAAGTTTACATTGTTCTTTACTTGGGAGTGAGTTCCATGTCATAAAGTTCTCTATAACTGTCAGAAGGATGAGAATTTTGAAAAGGGTACATTCACACAACCAAGGCAAATTAAAGAGTTGCATATTGTATAAAACTAGAACAAAACACGGTTATGGCAAAGCACCTTCATCATATTTTGTTTCCCATGTTAATCATTTATTATTTTGTCCTGAATTCCTTGTATCATCCAGTTTTGAAAGAAGCTACTTTGAAATTGTCATTTCCCCAGTTTCTAGCACATATATGGGGATGTGGGGAAGACACAGGGCAGCTCCAGCTGCTTTGTTATCTCACACTCATGGGTACATGTGACGGTGTGGTGAAACAAGATCAGAAAGAAAGTGCAGAAGGCTTAAATTTGCCTATCCCTTTTGCAGTGGCTCCATGGTGTTTTATTTTTATTTTTATAAAACAGTTAAATGAGCAGGGTATTTTCACCACTTACTGATAAACAGGAGGTAGTGTATGACTATTTTCTTGTTTTCTGGCAAATTGTAAATCTCCCAAGAACACATATAATAAATTCTGCCCATTTTCAGCTGAAGGGAGGTTCATGAAACTTTTGTGTTGAGGTAATGATTCGTAACCATTTGTCTCTCTAGTCTGAGAGCTCAAAATAAGGAAGATATATATTCATCGTTTAGTGACTGAAATCTGTTCTGAAATATGACTCCACTTAGTGTAACTGGGTCAGTGCCAAAAGAAATAGGATATAAATTTATCTCAAGCTTAGATGCATTTTTCTCAGTGAGATGGGCAGCTATATAAATTGAAATAATACTTAACCTTGATTTTATTCTATGTTATGCCCTTCTGACCTATTTGCTTATTCTTTATCATACTACTCTGTTTACATTGTTCCAGGAACTGCGGTTAGTAGACAATAGTTAAATAAATAAAATGAATACAGAAGTGTAAATACTATAGTTGATTTATAACAGCAACATGGTTACGAGTTTAAGCCTTACGATTTGCACATGCTTAAAATAAACATTTTAAGGCAAGTTGTTAACTTAGGAGTTGCAAAATTGAAAAAAAAAAGAAAAGATAAACCCTGGATTTATTGACTGATTATTTATTTAGGTTAGTCTTGCATGTAAACTCGCAAACTCTGGCTTTGTCCAACGTCAGCGGACGCGACAGGACTTTCCTGTTCCTCCCCCTGCGGCCCCAGCTCCACTCACGCGCCGCTCCGCCAGCCCATGACTTTGTTCCGGTAACAGGCAATCTCAAAACGCTTCCCCGCCCGTCGGATCCGCACGACGGCCACATTGGTCAAGCGAATCTGGTTAGTCGGCGTGAAGATCGCCATGACGCTCCAACTATCGCCGCTGGACAGGACACAGGCCAACAGCAGAACCCCTTCCGCCGCTCCCTTGTGACGACACACGTGCCCAAAATCTCGCGAGAACCGGCTCTCCAAAAGTCCGTTCTTAACTCACTCGGGTGGGAAACCAATCCTGAGGATTAATGATTGCTCGTTCAAAAGTGACCCCTGGGGGGTGAGAGGGCTTACCAGGAGGGACCGCTAAAAACAAGACAAAATCGAGATATAAGTTTTGACTCCTTTTTTTTTTTGCAGAGGTTTGATTAAAAAAAAAAATGCAAGCAGCACCATTGTTTTGGGTTTAATAAATAAATAAATAGCCAGTACGGTTGCTTAGGAAGAACTGTCTTCAAATGCTTGAACTGGTGATCTTGGACTTGTCGCTGTGCAGATTCATATAATCGTATTTAAACATGATTTTGTTTAAAATTGTGAGGATCTGGGTCGGGGTTTAGTTTTCCTGCCGGAGGATTACACTCTGCTAGAGAGAAGTTTCAGCTTGAGTCCGAAAGCTTACAAACCTAAACCTTTGGTCCGGGTGATCGACCTAGATTGGATCCTGCAACACTCAGCTGGGATAGGTATACTTACCTGCATTCCAGTTTAAATTGTCTCGATGTACTAACCAGTTGTGGTTTGTTCATATGACACAGACCCAGAAGGCTCTTTAATCACTTCAGTGGATGCTTGATTGGCATAACGAACTCTAAACCAACCATGCCTTTAAAACCATCCATGGCTCAATGTCTCTACCCATTCCAACGCGAAGCATTTAGGATCCGTGTTATTTAAATGCATATGTTAGCACCCACCCCTCTTCTAGATGAATGAAACATTTTGAGAAATATTAAAAGGAAACCAGATGGATATTTCTTCCAACACATGGATTTTCGAATCTCTCCGATACACTCGATTCTGGAGAGGGAAGATGCTTCTTTATTGATAAAAACCGTGCACACTTTGGAGGGAGAGCGTTTTGCAGCGATCGCCGGTGCTGGAGGGGGAAACTTTCTTTTCGGCCATTGAGAGGTTAATGTCCTCTTCCCAGCATGCCGGGGGGTGGAAGGTGCAAAATGGCTGCGCCTGCGAGCTCGTGGAGCGAGTAATGGGGCTTCTTGGGAATAACCCCCTTTCTGCGATCCCGAAAACATCGTTTAGTAAGATCGGGATTTGCTGCTTGGGAGGGAAGACATGGGTAGGTACTTGGAGGAGAAAAAACTTACTCATTGTGAAGGAAGTCTTATTGGGCTTTATGCGGTTTATTCTCCAGATCCAGAAAGCATGCGAAGGTTTTTGACAAGCGATTTATTCACACGGAAGTCCTGTAGCTCGCTGAAGATTTAGGATCTAAAGAGTCACGAGTTTGTATCATTTCCATAGAAGCTGGGTTGGGCAAGGGCAGCGGTCGAAAGTTTCCTGTGAAAATAAATAGGACGATTTTGCAAGATTTACTTAAATGTTATGTGAAATTTAAGAAAAAGTAATTAGTGACGTTTATGCACAAGTATTCACTTGTGATTGCTTATACTCCCCATCTCAAAATTTATTGGGTCGTCTTTGATTAGGAAATACGGTATTAGTTTATAAAATATATATTTTTCTTACTCCTGTAATGGCTCTGGATGGCTTACAAAAGTACAGTAAAAATAACAGTAAGACTTATCTAAAATATAAAATACAAGAAAACCAAACAGTATGGTCAAACCTTGTTTGAACTCTAGTAGCACTTTATTTCATATTTATTCAATTTATATGGCTGTCTCTCAAATATATATCATAATAAAACGATCAGCAGAGCATGGATCCTATACCACCAAAAGCTGAATTAACTGTTGATGTCAAATACATAGCAGGGCCCACAATTAATGCTAATTACTTAGGAAACAAAAATGAAAAACTCAAGAGGCAGTATG
Source organism: Pseudonaja textilis (assembly GCF_049901715.1). Lineage (NCBI taxonomy): Eukaryota > Metazoa > Chordata > Lepidosauria > Squamata > Elapidae > Pseudonaja > Pseudonaja textilis. The sequence continues at coordinate 21,051,539 of NC_141990.1, forward strand.
ATTGAAGCCCCTATGTTTTGTATGTGCATTTGACATCTGTACAAAATAAAACTAATGGGGTTTTGACAAAGCTGCAGACATCTTGCTTCTTTTGATCCCGCTGAGGATATCAGATGGTGGGAAAAAAGTCTGGGTATAGTAACTGAGTGCAAATGGAATAAGAACAAGGATGATGAGGTTGCTGACAAGAAGGCATACAATTTTAGGACTATCAACAGAAACTGAATTTCTGATCTAAATCATAGTAAATAATTGTTCCACTCTTTTCTCCTTTGGTCTAAATACTATAAAAGGCTCTGAGTATCACACTTTGAGAAGGATTCAGAGAACTTTGAGCAGGTTCTGAGAATGTCAAGAAAGATGATCAGGAGACTAGAAATTAAGCTCTGTAAATAAAGATTTAAGGAATGGCAATTGATGTTTCAGTACCATGTATCTCAGATACTTTAATTTGGGTCCTGAGTTGAGCAGCTTGTTGGATTTGATGTCCTTAATGGTCCCTGTCAAACAGTACAATTCTAAGATTATACAATGATTCTGCCACCTTTAATTTGGTCTGAAGCATGCTTACCAGAGAGAAAATCGCCATTTATCCTGATATCTGGCTTTTATAAATAGTAGCATTTTGTTGTGTTTCAGATACTCCTGCAGACACCTGGGACAATCTCCATGCTCACTTAACTTTCCTGTGGCTGAACCGATTTTACCTCTATTCATGTGCAGCTTTTGGAATCAGCCTTTGGTTTTGCTTCCAGTTCCTCAACAAAGCCAAAGAGCAGGTAATTTTATTCTCATTATGTTTAATATTTTCAATTCTGGTCACTTTAACCTCGAGGAAAGATGATGGAATCTCTGTGGTTGTGGCCTCTTGAGTGCTCAAGCAATTGAGAGACTAAGAAACATTCAGTAGCAAAAAACCCAGAAAGAATTTGCATCCCAAAGAAGGCAAATTCTTTCCACCAAAAATGTAGTACTATCTTCTGCAGATTTATTCAGAAATTAAAGCTTTTGAAGCAAACCACACAAATATAGTTGTAGTTTATTGTTTATATATTCATAGAACAGTGTATTTATTTATTTATTGAATTTATATTGCCACCTCTTCACCCATGGCGACTCAAGGCAGTTTACAGAATATAAAACCACATTTAAGAGAAAAACTAACAAAAAGTATCAAATAAATTTATATAGTACAACATAACAAAATCACTCCCCAACTTCCACCACCACCACCCCACCCCGGCAACAGCAGATCACACAAGCCATTTAATAGGCTTCATCCTGCTCTGGGTTACCCAGGCCCGCTGGCAGAACCAGGTCTTCAGCACCTTCCGGAAGAGTATCAGAGTGGGGGCTGTTCTAATCTCTGGGGGGATGAGGTTCCAAATAGAGGGAGCCAACACGGAGAAGGCCCTTCTTCTGGGTCCCACCAGGTGTGTCTCCCTCGGGGATGAGATCCGCAACATTCCCTGCCTCCCCGCTCTGATGGGTCGGGGAGATGTGACCGGCAAGAGATGGTCCCTCAGATAACCTGGTCCCAAGCCATGAAGGGCTTTAAAGGTGACAACCAGCAGCTTGAATTGCACCCGGAAGCAAATCGGCAACCAATGTAGCTCCCGCAGGAGAGGTTATACATGTGCACACTGGGATATAATATAACACCAGGGTATTATATATGGTGTAATATCTGGTACAAAGAACATCTGGAACGATAGGAACGATAAGACATTTTGGCAACCATAGAGCTAGGATTAGGGTAAAATACAAATTCTGAGCAATACTTGGGAATGGATCTTCAATAATGACAAATTGATATGTTGTCATTTTAATATTAGTGGATGATATTTCCTGCCTGGCTACTTAATTTCTCTTGTTCAGGTACAGCATGTGTGATAATAATCACAAAACAACTGAAATTTGGAGATGTGAACAATATATAAGAGCTTTATTATTAAGCTTTTGCAAAAGGGAATTCTGCTCATGGCAGAAGACATTTTCCCCAGGAGGGCTGGGGTTTATATACTGGTTCAAATATACAGTCTCTGCCCCTTTCCTGGGTTCACAATCTATCCAAGCTGCTTATCTCTCTACGCCACACCCATATTATTATAGTGTAACACTTGTTTCCTTGTCCTGTTTTTCTCTTGGGAAGTGCACCATCCAAAATCCTATCTCATGGAAACCTTTGTTCTCATGGCTCCTTCTTCCTGTTATGGTCCTGTTATGACCTTCTGTAATACAATAGATCATTAACCAGTTCCTTTCGGGTCATGATAACCTAGTATCTCCTTCTCATAACCTTATGCCAAAAAGTACAGACCTGCCATTACTTTAGATCATAACAAGTTACAAAACATAATGTGTTTGTTAGATATAGTTATATAACTAATCGTTGCATAGTTCATATATTGGATAAACATGGATTCCCTTCTGTTCTTCGTTTTCTCAGGTGTAACTTGCAATATGTAATGTTCACATACAACAGCATGTATTCCTCTATAAGAGAAAACTGACTTAGACAAAACTGACTTATCTCTCTAACTTGTACACATCATCTGAATTGAGGGGTAAAGTGACTATTTAATGGCACCAGGAAAAAAGAGACTAAGTTTATTTCTGGGACTCTTTGTTTAAATATTTAAATACTGTTGTTTAAATATTTCTTTTGTAGAACAAAAATCGCCTTGCAGAATTAAACCTTTCTAAAATCACAGCTGCCAAAAAAGAACAGCAAGATCGAAGCTTTCAGAAAGTCCATGTAGCTGGAGTGAAGGTATTCTATGGTTCCCAGACTGGAACAGCAAAGGTAAATAGTTCATTAATCCAGCAAGAGGTGAATTAATTTATCTTGCACCCATGCCTTTTTTCTCCTTTTGTTGAATAGAGACAGTTGACCATTTTCAGGAGGAAAAAAACCCCACTCAGATACGTTTTTGGTTAATTCCTATCTTCAGAGCTCGGCCCTTTTTAATCCTAATTTGAGCCCTGAAAATCTGTTACTTATAAATAAATAATTTGAAAACGAGGTTGTTTTGGGGTGTAGTAAACTGGTAGTGATAGTGGAGAAAAGACATAAGAAAGGGACTTTAAGTGCTGTCCAATCTTTCCTTAAGTAGTGAATAGTTATACTCAACAACTGGATCAAAATTAGAGCCTTCTTGGCTACTACATCCATAACTCCTGCCTTGAAGTTGCAAGTGTCATGTAGCATTTCTGGTATTAGATTTGCAATACAGAGATTACAGTTCAAATCCTCATTCAATACTAATACTGTCCAGATGATTTTCAGCCAATAACTCTTTTTCCATCCAAACTCACTGGGGTTGTGATTGAGGAATAAAGTGCCCCTTGGGACATTTGTAGTAGTTGTGCAGTATCAGACCAGAGAACAGTATCCCAAACTATTCAGCAAACCAATGTGGTGGTGCAGAGAGTTTTTAAGGTCCTCTTGGAGAGCCACATTTCTGTCTCTTTATATCAAGAGTATGAAGACAAGGACCACAATATAAAATTGATAAGCAAAGTGTGTGTGGGGGGGCTGATCATAGAGAGCAATGGTATTTGAGGGTTGTGGAGAGATTGGTGTTTTGTTTCCATTGTGGTAGGCCTATTTTTAGAGGGTACACTATAGTTTTAGAATTTTTCCACTTGAAAGGCATTATTGTTGATTTTGATAAGAAGGAATTACGCCCAAAGATTTGAGAGGTTGTGTGTGGCAGGTTGCCCATTTCTGCTTTTATGAGCTCCCACTTCTGAGTCCTTCTGAGCCCAGTTCAGAGTGGAGATTTTTCCTTCCAGTTTAGATATATTAATTTTTATGTATGGGCATCTACAAATCACAAAGAGTTGCTGGAGTCCATCCATTTCAGTGCTTTCCCACTGTCAAATATTGGAAGCAGCCTCTAAGGTTTTAGTCTTCTTGGGTTTCTCCTGATGTCTCAGTTCTTAAATAGTGGTGAGGATTATGTACTAGACCAAGCTGCTGTTTCAGTGCTAAACCTTAGCATCTCCCTGCCTTGCACCCAAGAATGTCTGAAATATAATTTCTCACTCACAGAATCCACCTAGTGTAGCTTTCTTGTATAAAACAGATCTTCACTGTTTTTTTCCCTTTTCTCTCTAGCGGTTTGCACTGGTACTTACTGAAGCTGTTGCCTCCATTAATTTGCCAGCAGAAATTATTGACATGCAAGATTATGATCCAGATGATTCTCTCATAGATGAGGTTTGTACTTCATCTCTTTTAGCCAGAATGCCATCTGTGGGTCCTCATGGCTTGATGGTGCCTGCTTTAAGAACACGTAAAAATTGTGGCCAGGAGAGCTGTGGGTGGTGCATCACCTGAGACCTTGCTTGGAATTGGGTGAACTGAGGATGGTTGTTTATGCCTTTATCATCTTTTTGTTTGTTTGTTTTCAAGTCAATTTTGACTCTTGGCAATTGCCTGGACAAGTCCATGCTGTTTTCTTGGCAATTTTTTCAGAAATGGTTTCCATTGCTTTCTTCTTAGGGTTGAAAAAAAATGACCAGCCCAGTCATCCCACTGAGTTTGTGCCTAAGGCAGAATTAGAACTTTAAATCTCTTAATTTTTAGCCCAGTGCCTTTAACCAAAGTGAGCCTCTCTATTAGATTACTGCAATTTGCTCTATGTGAGGTTGCCTTGAAACCACACCAAAATTTCATGTGATTCAAAAAGCATCGGCATACAGACTCAATTACATTATTGGTATATTATACCTCTGCTCTGGGAGCTGTACCAATATCAATGGATTTCCAAATGAAATTTAAAGTGCTCGTCACTAAAGCCATATATTGTTTTTCCATATTAGTTTCTGTCCATACTACCTGGACATCAAGGGAAGTCTATTAAGAATTTGCCAAGAAATATGGTGGGCAATAGTAACATTTTTTATAGCAATACCCTACTTTTGTTATAACATGTCCCTGAAACAACAATTACCTCCAGCCTTATAGCTTTCCAGATACAGAAGAAAAAATAGCTCTTCTAAAGGACCTTTTTGATTAAGTATACGCAGTAGTGTGATTTTCCATAGTTCTATAAATGAAACCTTTTATCTCTAGTTGCTATTTTAATTTTATTCTAAACCTGTATTCTGTTTTTACTGTATACATTCTATAAATTGCCTAAAATGTGGTTGATTTCAGATGGACCAATTAGATAGACAGAATATCCTAATGGTTGACAACAATAACAAAATAACATTTTAATTGTTTGACTATGTCGTCAAGTAAGTATCAACTCTTAGTGACCCGATGGACCTTCTCCAGAATGGTCTGACCTCCCATCAAAAGAGAATAATATCCCAAATAGTGAAGTTATTTGGGATTATTTGAGGAGAAAAAGGCTACAAAACATTCTTGCATGAAAAATGTCATACTACTAATATATTGAACAGTTAATAGTTTCATATCCTTTAGTGCAGGGGTCTTCAAACTTGGCAAGTTTAAGACTTGTGGACTTCAACTGCCAGGTTTCCTGAACTAACATGACTGGAGGAGGAATTCTGGGAATTGAAGTCCACAAGTCTTAAAGCTATCAAGTTTGAAGACCCCTGCTTTAGTGGCATGCAGAAGTGGAAGAATTCCTTTCATCTGATGTTAGGGCCAAGCTCTTCAAAGATGAGTTACTTTGAATGAAATTTCGGCATTTCTCTTTTTTTACTATGAACAGTAAATAACTGGTTGATTTAAATGTTGTGACAGATCAAAAAAACAAACAAACCCTCTTTCCTTTAACTGTTCAGATAAGCAGCCAGAATATCTGCGTGTTCTTAGTGGCCACTTACACTGACGGCAAACCAACGGAGAATGCTGCATGGTTCTGCAAGTGGCTGGAAGAGGCGGCCAATGACTTCAGAGTTGGCAAAGCATATCTGAAGGGCTTGCGATACGCTGTCTTTGGTTTGGGAAATTCAGTGTATGCTGACCACTTCAACACTGTGAGTGTGGCTTTCCTTTAAAAAAAATATCTGTGCATGTTATTGATACGGTTGTTCTCAACTTACAACTGCTGTGGAGCTCAGAATTGTAATTGTAAGTCATTGTGGTCATAAGTCAAAACACCATAAGACCGGGGTTATTTTTACAACCACTTCTACAAGGGTTGTAAAGCAAACCAGGTGATATTTCAACGTCTTTTCCTTTTCAACAAGTGACAAATATATGGAATCTATGGAATCAGTGGAAAGCCATGAAATACAATAGTGGAGCATGAACATTATTTTCACTTTAAAGAACATGTGGTGAAATTGCAAGTTAGAGGGACGGCTGAAAAAAAGTTACGTAGCCAGAAGAGTATTTTTTTCACTGTCCTGTCACTCTGCCTTTGAGATATCCAGTAGTGACTGTCTTACATGTTGGATTAGTGGCATCTTTACATTTAACAGATAGGAAAATGTGTGCGTTCTCTTTGATTCTCTAGTTCAGGGGTCTTCAAACTTGACAGCTTTAAGACTTGTGGATTTCAACTCCCAGAATTCCTTCTCATGTTAGCCCAGGAATTCTGGGAGTTGAAGTCCACAAGTCTTAAATTTGCCAAGTTTGAAGACACTTGCTCTAGTTACTTCCTCTAATACCTTTCCCGAGTCTGCTATTTAATATGGAGTGGGCTTAGAGACAAAAGAGGTGATGGAAGTGATACAACAGGAAAAAGGTGGGACAGACTCCTTTAAACTTGGAACTTTCCAAATATGTCCATTATGATCAGCATCGTTTGCCTTTTATGACCCAAACATTGCCTCTCTGCCTCTTGCTTTCTCTGCAGGTGAGCAGGAATGTTGACAAGTGGCTATGGATGCTGGGTGCTCGACGCATTTTGTCATGTGCTCGAGGAGACAGCAATGTGGTGAAGAGCCAGCATGGAAGCATTGAGGCTGATTTTGAGGCTTGGAAGGCCAAGTTGCTCGTGAGGCTTCAAGCTCTTGCCAAAGGGGAACAGAAGGCCTGTAGTGGGAGATGCAAAAAAGAGCAATGTAGATCCAAATCAAAAGTGAGCCAAGAAGCAAAAGAACAAGAGACCTCAGAGCATGCGGAGAAAGAAGTAAGTGGAGAGGATGATAGAATTTTGGCTCTGTTGCTTCTTTGATTTGATGAACCTCATCTATATGTATTACAGAACAAACTGGGGTCTTTTTTTACCCTCCTTTGGACAGCACAACTCTGAGAATTTTCTCCGCCTTTTCTTTTTTTGCTGTTCACACTTACTCCATTTCCTTTGTGCTTCAGATTTATTTTCTTCATTCACATGTTCCAATGATTCTGTTTCTTATTATTTCCTCTTTTTTACTGCTGTAGGATCAAATTTCCTAAAAAAGGGATTATTTAGGGGCTGATTCCAATCCTGCTCAATACAGGAATCCTGCTGGAAGAGTCTCTAACAGATGCCTAATGTTCTTCTTACTCATTTTGCCAACCTTCAACTCTCTCTCCATGCCTTTGTTCCTGTCCCATAGTCAATAATTTCTTTGATTGCCAGACTCTCTATGTTTTTCCTGCCAGTCATGCTGATAGTTCACTTTAGAAATGGTTCTGTAGCTGAAACCTTTGTAAGTGCTTCATCGTATCTGGGTTTACTACACGCTATACACTTTGCATACTAAATCAGAATTGGTTGGGCTCCTATTCATGCTAAGACAGAAATCATTGTTTACCAACCATTATGATTGACTCATACATTTTTCAAAGCCAAAAATCAGACACAAACCACATTATACCTTAGAGATCCTTTAAGATTTTTTTTTTTAGTTTTCTGAGTTTTATAGGCATGACCCATGGAAAAGGCAGATTTTGAATCTGTCTCTTCCAGGTCTACTTCTTTATGAGTTGGATTATGCTGGTTGTTGCTAGACAGACTTCTGACCAATTTTGGAGAAGGCATCAAAGAGTGTCAGTGCTGGACATAAGGACAACTCAGTTGATAACTCATTAATTAGAGAATGGAATAGATTGGAAACATGGCTTGTGCTTTCTCTTTCCTTGTTCTGCATGTTAGGAAGAGGATTTCTTTGAAACCACAAGTGAGGAGGAATCTGATACAGAGAATGGTAGAGGTGCAGATCAGGTTGTGGATGTTGAAGATTTGGGCAAAGTGATGGACCAAATGAAGAAATCCCAGGTAAGGAGAACTTTGCCCTTGATCCGAAGACCTTTCTGATTGCACATGTATTTTTTGACTTTTGACCATTAAGTCACCATTCAAAGTTACAGCTGTGTTGAATGAATAGTGGTTTATGACTGGTCCTCGGAGCTCCACAGGAGCGTGATCTGGGTGCTTGGCAACTGGCTTGCAATTACAACCAGTTAGAGAGCCCTATGATCACATGATTGCCATTTGCAACTTTCCCTGCAGGCTTTCCCAGAAAGTCAGTGGGGAAGCTGGCAGGGAAGTTTGGAAGTTGCTGGGCAAAATCTCTCCCAGTTGTGCATCCTCTCTCAGCTCCTTTGCTCTTGCCCTGTACAGGCCATTTGCATCCTCCCCAAGCCTTGTCAGGCCTCTCTCACATCCTCTTCAACCCCCCATGCCACCCATAGATCCTCTCCAACCCCCTCTCACAGCCTCATGCCCTCCCCAAACTGGCAGCAGTCAGCCTTTTTACCTTTTGTAACCCATTTAGACTTGCAACTTCCTGCTGGCTTTCCCACTGACTTAGTTGTGGGAAGCTGGCAGGAAGTTGTCTTGCCTAATGACGATGGGATTTGCTTAACAAAGGCCACTGAGACTACAGGAATTTCCATTGCTAAGCAATAAGGTTACTCTTTGCAACTCATCGCATAGCAACTGAACTTACAGTTCCTTTTGTAAGTTGAGAACTATTTGTATTTCTAGGATCAGAACAAAAATATGCTGCTAGATGTCACTTCTACCACCGCCCAACCTGCCCTATTGTTGTGCTGCTGTCTCCCAGAAGCGATAGCAGTAGAAGTCACACTTCTTTCTGTTGCTGAAAGTCTCAGTTGCTAGTAACAATCATAATTGTCAGCCAATCCATTGTAAAAATGCCATCCTATGAAAGCTGGCCAAAGCTGTAGCAATTTCATAGCATTTTAATGGAAGGATTTCTCCAACTGTGAAGAACAGGGAGCAGAACAAATCAGCTTCCTTTTTTTCTTTAAAAAGAATCTGTTGTTCTTGCACAGAAAGCGCATCAGACTAACGGAGAGGTTCCCATTGGAGTTGGAACTCAACATGGCAGAGGGGAGGACGAGAGAAGAGAGATGATCACCCCTGCTCTTCGAGATGCACTCACAAAGCAAGGTGATGGGGTTGCAGTGCGGGGGCAACCTAAGTTGATTGTCATTATAATCAGTGTATTTATTGTAGTTATTATTGGTATTTTAAATGCAGGCAGTCAATTTTATTTACAGCCAAAAAGCCCAAGACAAGTTACAAACATAATCTGAACTTGGCATTAGATCAAATGGATATAACAAGTAGAATATTTAATAAATACTACATAGTAGAATTGAAGACCCCAGTTTTTGCATATATAAAAGAATCTCTTCCTGGCATAGATTTTAAAATAGTCCAAATAACTTCTTTCCAAACTTTCATAAAATTCACAATGCAGTAAAAATATAATCCACTGGTTTAAGGTTCCATTAAGGCGCAAAACCTTTGAGAGATGGGAATTTTAAAAAATCTACCATATAGGATATTTGATGACAACCCATTTAATCTGGCTTTCAAAAAGGCTATTCTGTATTCAAATAGATAGTTGAAATGTATAATTCCAAATGTTGCAGGTGAACACAAGTTAAATGTTTCAGGCTATTGTTAGCTGCTCGAGTTGTATGTTAAAATGGGTGGCCATGTAAGTCTTTTTAAAGATTGACAGGCAGACCCAAATGTAAGCAGGGGAAAGGGGCACAACATTTGCAGCCATATTTCACAAAGTCTTTGAATATTAGTAGCTCGGGTTGGTAGTTACGTTGTTGGTTTGAGCTCTGAGCTTGGCAATTTGGTTGCAAACGTTTCGTCCCTCTTCAAGGAGACATCATCAGTGCGCTTTGGATTGTGCTTGTCTGTGGGAGCACTGATTTTTAAATAACTTTCTGAGTTCTGGTCTGATTTCAGTGCTCCCCCAGACATGCACAATAAGCGCGCTGAAGATGTCTCCTTGAATGGGGACAAAACATTTGCAACCAAACCTCCGGCTCGTAGCTCAAACCAACAACACATTTCATAATATTGTCCATACTTCTTTTCAAGCTAGCCATTATTTCTTTGTATGTTATGTTCAGATATTGAGCAGCTACAGGAACACAAGCTTTGATATTGCAAGAATTTTTTGGAGTTGGTGTCGTGGTGCAGTTAGAGCTAGTTATGTGGAAGCCTGAGGCTCAGTCTCCCACTTTCTATGAAGCTCATTGAATAACTTCAACTGTGAGACTATTCTTCAGTGGGGAACCACAACTGGCAGGACAAACTTCTGCATATAATTAGGGAGCAGACCACACACTCATTCGCACTGATGATCTTACCTAGTCAGGTAATGACTCTAAACTTGTTTTCTGCAAGCAAACCAGAAATTCAGACACTATAAAGGCCTCCATCGTTGAACCCTGAGCTATATATGTTCTATTGGAACTGTTCTTTTCTCCTGGTCTATTTTGTAGGACTGCCGTGAGATAAAATGGTTGGGAGAACCACGTCGGTTATTGAAACCCATTCCTGTTAATGAAACTAAATTAAAAACTCACTTTATTGCAGTGTTTCTCAACTTTGCAAACTTTAAGATGTGCGGACTTCCAACTCCCAGAATTCCCCAGCTGGCATCAACACATTTTAAAGTTGCCAAGGTTAAGAAACACTGCTTTGTTGTAAGAGTAGTCAGGTGGAGACAGACCAATTAAATGGCTAGGTTTATATTCTTTTGTTTGTTTGTTTTGCTTGTTTAGTTTTTGTCTTCAAGTCAATCTTGATTCTTGACAACTCTTTGGACAAGTCCCTGCAGTTTTCTTGGCAGCCGGATTGGAAGTAATTGCCCTTTCCTTCTTCCTAGGGCCAAGAGAAACTGACTGATCCAAGGTTACTTAGTTGATTTTGTGCCTAAGGCTGGATTAGAATTCACTCTCCCCACTTTCTAACCCAGTGCCTTCACCTCTACATCAAAATGGCTCTCTCATATATCATGCTAAGCCATAATTTACTTGACCATAGTTTATTGAACAAGGTATGCACTGAGACATACATCATGGTTTTTACAGTATGGAAAACAAAATAATCACATGCCATATTTTTCGGAGTATAAGATGCTCTGAAGTATAAGAAGCACCTAGCTTTTGGGGAGGAAAACAAAAAAACCCCAACCTGCCTCTGCCTTCCAGCCATTTGTCTCCTTGCAGCAAACAGCAAACAGCCTGGTCAGCTTCAGCACAGCCTGATTAGCACAAGCAGCTGATTGTCAGTTGGAATTGCCTCCCAATGATCAGCTGTTTCAGGTTCAGAGATTGCCATAACCTATTGCTGCCTCCGCATGCCCCATTTTCAGCCTCTGCATCCCATTTTCAGCTTCCGCACGCCCTGTTTTTGCCCTCCGTGCGCTCCATTTTTGGCTCATTCCTTGTGGCAAGGATGGAATGGGGGGAAAATGAGGTGCGCAGAGACTCAAAACAGGTGGCGTGGAGGCCAAAAATGGGATGCGGAGGCCGAAAATGGCGTGTGTGGAGGCAGCAATAGGCTATGGCAATCTCTGCAGCCTGAAACAGCTGATAGGAGGCTGATCCAACCGACAATCAGCTGCTTGTGCTAAATCAGGCTGTGCTGAAGCTAACCAGGCTGTTTGCTGTTTGCTGCAAGGAAGCAAATATCTGGGAAGCAGAGGCCAAAGGGTGGGGGCTGGTGGGTGGGCGGGGCTTTGTCAACATTTGTTGTCTTAAGACACATACACATATTTCCACCCACTTTTGGGGGTGGAAAAAGTGTGTCTTATACTCCGAAAAATACAGTAAATAGTCAAAACCAAATAAACCACCTTGTGGTTTACACTGTTCTCCAGATACTTACTGGAATTGACTTTGAACAAAAGTGTTTGCTTGGGTTAAAGTGCTTATATTTGATAGCCCATAAGTATTTTATGACCATTTGTTTCTGCTATATCATTCAAACTAAAACAAAGCTTTTTTTCATTCAGGTTATAGATTAATTGGGAGCCATTCTGGGGTGAAGCTTTGCCGTTGGACAAAGGTGCTGCTTTTCTAATCAATTTTTAAATTAATTTATTTATAAAATTTATTGGCCACCTATCTTACGATAGGGTAACTCTGGGTAGCTCACAGTCATAAAGATGTATCTATACATATATAGTTAAAACATACATAATTAAAATCAAACATTAAAACCTAAAGACACATGGGGAGGAGGATGTGGGCGGAATGGGGGAGGTGGGATCTGTTATTACTAAATCAATCACCTCTACTGTGCTGCTCCCCCACTGGGGCTCCAAGCCAACTACCAGAGCCAGGTTTTTAGGTCCTTACAAAAGGATAGGAGGGTTGGGGCCAATCTCACATGGGAGGAGGGAACAAGATGTCCCAGAGGGCTGGTGCAAGAGCAGAGAAGGCCCTCTTCCTGGTCCCGCCAGCCAGAATAATAGGACTTACGGAACCTGCATGTGGGATTTAATTTTATTTACTACTGGTTCGGTGGGTGTGGCAGGGGAAGGAGACTGTAAAATCTCCAGTCAGAGATGGTATTTGCTGATTCTCTGAATTATTCAAAATTTCTGCTACCGGTTCTCCACAACTGGTCAGAACCTGCTGAATACCACCTCTGCCTCCTCCCCCCGCATGAGTGGGAGAGGCCAATCCCAGTGGGGTGAGATGGTCCCTCAAGTAATCTAATCATGATGGTGATAACAATAGTGTTTAATACAAAAACATATAGGGATGTATATAATAATAAAAGGTCTTCCCCAATCTCATGACCTCCAGGTGAGTTTGGAGGGCAACTAAAATAAGTGAATCTGGCTCATCAGAGGCTCGACTTCTCTATGGTGGGTTTTACATTCATCACAATGCAACAGAGGAAAAGCTGAAAACGCTTTAAATAAATTAATGGCAATAAAAATAAAATGCAGAAATAAATTTATATTAATTATCACAATGTTCCCTCCTTTATGCCATTAAGATAATTGTAGATTTTTAGTTCAGTTGAATTTATTAGATTTGTGATGTCCTTCTACTCCTGGGTGACTTCATGATTTTATTTCACCCAGCCATTCCTAATTACGTATTTTTCAGAATATAAGACTTAATTTCCTCCTCTCCCCAAAAGAGGGTGAAAATTTGGATGCTATTATATACCAAATGTAGCCCCGCCCACCCGCTGGCCTCCACCCTTTGGCTTTTGCCTCCCAGCAATTTCCCTCCTTACAGCAAACAGCCTGTTTCAGCTTCAGCACAGCCTGATTAGCACAAGCAGCGGATTTTCGGCCTCCAAACCATCAGCTGTTTCAGGCTGCAGGGATTGCCTATTGCCACCTCCACACACCCCATTTTTGGCTTCCACATCCTGTTTTCCGCCATTCCAATTCCGCCTCCTTTCGGCCTCAGCGTGCCCCATTTTCATTCCAGGCGGCGGGATCTGAACAGGTGGAAAATGGGGTGCACGGAGGCGGCAATAGGCAATGGCAATCCCTGCAGCCTGAAACAGCTGATCCTTGGGAGGCCAGTCCAACTGACTATCAGCTGCTTGTGCTAATCAGGCTGTGCTGAAACTGAAGCAGGCTGTTCGCTGCACTGAGGCAAATTGCTGGGAGGCAGAGGCAGATTTTTTCCCCTTGTTTTCCTCCCAAAAAGCTTGGTGCATCTTTGGAGCGTCTTATACTCCAAATATGGTAAGTGGTTAGTGATGTTCATTGCAGTGCAATACCTATTTTTATTTTTCATATTTTTAATGCGTTTCAGCTCACCCATTATCTTTTGATCAGGATGTGCCATAAAAGCTGTAAAATAAAAATAATAATACTTTGATGATACAGCTTTTGAGGTTAGGAGGAGCTGCATTCAGTTTCTGTGGGGTCCCTTCACTTTATTTAGTGAATATTGCAGAATGCTTTCTTTTCTCCAGGAGAACATACCGTTTAACACTTAATGCCAGCAAGAATTTATTATTTACCATTTTAAAATTTGGTTTATATTCTGCCTTTCTTCTCATTCCAAACTAGTATGTAATACATTATAGTTTTAGAATAATTTGGTAAAAAAATAAAATATGACTGTATAAGGTAAATGCACATTGTAATAGCAGCACCTTCTTGAGGCTACCATTATTTATTTTGTCATTGTTCACATTTGTTTGACAGTCAATGCTTCGTGGGAGAGGAGGCTGTTACAAGCACACCTTTTATGGCATTGAAAGCCATCGCTGTATGGAGACCACACCGAGCTTGGCTTGTGCTAATAAATGTGTCTTCTGTTGGAGGTAAAGATCTGCCACTGATTTTTTTTTTTTAGTAAAAACGTTCAAATGTTTGTGCCTCCAAATCAGTGTAGAACTCTGATGACTGCCTGGACAAGTCCCTGCAGTTTTTTTTTTGGCAAGATTTTGGAAATGGGTTGCCATTCTGAGGGAGTGCGAATGAATCAAGGTCACCCAACTGGCTTCACATGCCTAAGGCAAGACTCCAACTCAGTCTCCCAGTCTCTAGCCTGATGACTTAATCCAGAGGTCTCCAAACTTGGCAACTTTAAGACTTGTGGACTTCAACTCCCAAAATTCCTCCTCCAGTCAAGTTAGCTCAAGAATTCTGGGAGTTGAAGTCCACAAGTCTTAAAGTTGCCAAGTTTGGAGACCCTTGCCTTAATCACTACACCAGACTTGCTCTCTGGGATCGATTCCATCAAGGGCCAAAATGATTAAAAAGAGTGCTGCTTTAATTTTGATAGTCCTAAATTCGTTCTCAGGTACGTAGCATTGTTTCTTAATTATACATTTCTATTTTTCAGACACCACACAAATCCTGTTGGCACAGAGTGGCGATGGAAGATGGACCAGCCAGAGGTGATCTTGAAGGAGGCCATTGAGAACCATCAGAATTTGATCAAACAGTTTAAAGGTAGGTGAGGATCCTATATGTGTTATTATTTTTAAGAAAGTGGATCTTGAATATACGTGGGGGAAGAGAGTCTTTTTAAGTATGTTTCTATTACATCAGAGCGTTAGGTTTTTCTTTCATCCTAGGTATAAATGATTAAATTGGACCCTAGGTTCTTTTGTTTCTGGAAATTATAATAGCTGCACATTTGGAGAATTCTTGGAATTACAATAGGAGGCTATTTGGATGACATCAGATGGAAAGATAGTGTAATAAGAAAAACATAAGCTTTTGTTGCTCTTCTTTAGTCAAAAGAATCTTGAATGTGAATTTTAATTGGGTTAACAGTTTGTTTATGGAAGCTGTTCTGAGAAGAGGAGAAACATTCTAGTTTTTAACTAGATTTAGTTATATACAGATAGTCCTCAACTTTAGACTGTAGTGGAGTCCGGAATTTCCATTGCATGTCATGAAGGTTGTAGGTTGAAGTGCCCACATGACCGATCTAATTTTACATCATTGGCAGCAATTGTAAAGTGAGTGCCGCGGTCATTGAGCCAACACTGTAACCTTTAAGCAAACCCATTGCTCTCAATGGGGAGTCTTTTATGAAACCAGAAGAAAAAGCCAATTTCTGTAAAAAACAACAACATTGTAAATCATGGTGATATGATTGCGGGATGCAGCAAACAGCTGTAAATGTGGGCTGGCATCCAAAATGTTTATCAGAATTAACAGAAAATCTGTAATGTATTTTTAAATCATGTTATGACATACACCTTTACATTAATTCTTTTAAACCTTCCTTCTTTAATTGCAGTTTTTTTCAAAAAAATACGATTTCTACTTCAATGAAAAGTAGTTATTTAGTGTAGCTAATTGAGTTCCTAATATTTCTTTATGTATTCTTTGAGGTGGGCCTCATCAATGGAGATTAGAATATTATATGATCATAACATTGTGATATATATGTAAGCTGGTGCAGCCAGAAATTGCTGTTGTAATATATCGGACTTCCAAGAGCTGCAGAGAGAGAGTAGCTCACCGGAGGAACTAAATGTTTGGGCCTGTTTGGGGAGGTTTAATGGTTCCTTAAGCATCTGAAAAGCTTAAGGCATTTTAGATTATCCTTTAATTTTCAAACATCACCACAGAAAGGATTAAAAATATTGTTCTACAGGTAGTCCTCAACTTACAACAATTTAGTGATCATTCAAAGTTATAAAGGTACTGAAAACAGTGGCTTATGGTCATTTTTCACATTTATGACCATCGCAGCATCTCCACAGTCTCATGACCAAAATTCAGACTCCTGACAACTGGTTCATATTTATGACGGTCACAGTGTCCCGGGGTCACATGATCACTTTTTGTGACCTACCAAAGTTAATAGGGAAGCCAAATTCACTTAATAACCATGCTACTAACAGCAGCTGCAGTTATTTACTTAACAACTGTGGCAAGAAAGGTCATAAAATGGGGCAAAATTCACTTGACAGCTGTTGCTGCTACAGAAATTTGGGGCTCAGTTGTGGTCGTATGTCGAGGACTACATGTACTTCAGGAGCTCTGGAGTCACAAAAGGAGTGCAGAGAGGGGGAGATGGTTTGCCTGCCGTCTTCTGGCCCTGAATTGTTCCACTCTGCCCCAAACTATTCTCACCAGTCTGGTTGGAAATGACTTTATTCTGTTTTTAGGAGTCCCTGGCGTGAGAGATGATCGCTTCAGAGAAGGGATGGAGGCCAAGCATTGTGCATTGTCCCTTGTTGGGGAGCCAATCATGTACCCCCAGATCAACCAGTTCCTAAAGCTGCTGCATCATCGCAACATTTCAAGTTTTTTGGTTACAAATGCGCAGTTTCCAGAGGAAATTAGGTGATAAATCCAAAGAAATGGTACCTCTTCCTTCCCATTTGTTGGTGCTGCAAAGAGATTGAATAGCATTTGTCTGATATCATGTTGGGTTTCCTGCCTGAGGGGGTTGGACTAGAAGAGACACCCCCCCCCCCAAAAAAAGATCCCTTCCAGCTCTGTTATTCTGTTACTTCAGCCTACAATTAGGATAGTGTGCAGAGAGATTCATTGTGAAAAGTAGGCAGGCCAGAGACACAGTAATGGCTGGAGTTTGGACAATAATTGACGTTGAGTGATTTAATTAAATCAATTAAATACAGTTGGCATGATTATTTCCTTAATTACTAATTTCGCCCATTGGTCTCCCTGAAAATTATAAATTGATAGTCGTGTTTGGAAAGACCGAGGAGCACAATAAGGATTTTGGAAAGTACAAATGGGCTTAAGATTTATGTTTCTAATTTAGTCTCTATTAAGCTAGATGCGCAAAGTTAGATAAAAACTACTTTCTACATTCACACTATCCCACTTTGGAACTCAGTGTCACACATGCTCTTGGAAATAATCTGGAACCCAGAGCAGCTGCCATCCAAGATACATTGAATTTTAACTTCTTTTCCCTAAAAAAAACTTTAATAGCAACATTCCAAAGTTTCAGAGCTTTCACTGTTGCCTCCCACACAGGAATCTCCAGCCTGTCACACAGCTGTATGTCAGTGTGGATGCCAGCACCAAAGATAGTCTGAAGAAGATTGATCGACCTCTTTTTAAAGACTTTTGGCAGCGGTTCCTAGATAGCTTGCAAGCCTTAGCTGAAAAGGTATGGCATTCAACTTATGTTTGGTTCCCCCTTGACATAGAAATAATAGGTTGTGGATCTTTTATATGATCATTGAGCCATGGTGGCACAGTGGTTGGAGTGCAGTACTGCAGGCTACTTCTGCTGCCTGCCGGCTGCCTGCAATTTAACAGTTTGAATCTCACCAGGCTCAAGGTTGACTCAGCCTTCCATTCTTCCAAGGTGGGTAAAATGAGGACCCAGATTGTTTGGGGGCAATATGCTGACTCTGTAAAACACTTAGAGTGGGCTGTAAAGCACTGTAAAGCAGTATATAAGACTAAGTGCTATTGCCATTATAACATCATCAAAACCTTTATGAATTACATTCTTTGAGTCAAAAGTTCAATTACAGTGAACTGTCATAGCTAAAATAAATCTATATTCTGATTGATTGGCTTCGTGCTCTTTTCAGTTGAAAACTAAATGCTAAATTCAGCACCAGTTATCTGATTTCCGTCTCGCCCTATGCATCCAGATGTAGTCCTACTCACATTCTTTTATTTGTATTTACTACTGCATGTTGTAATTTAAAACTGCTCTCTCCCAACATTTTTAGCGACAACGCACTGTCTACAGGTTAACACTGGTGAAAGCTTGGAATGTGGAGGAGCTGAAAGCTTATTCAGACTTGGTGTCTCTTGGCAAGCCGGATTTCATAGAAATAAAGGTGAGCTGTTGATTGTTAGGGTGGGCCCTTCTTGCCACCCACATTTAACCTTTCGTGTGAGTTTGTTTTTCAGGCATGTGTTTTATGTGTGATAAATGGCAAATTTATCTAGGCCTGGTTCCAACTATTTCCACAAATATTTTGGGGGCATACTTTGCTTTTCAGTCTATACCCTGCCCCCTTATTCTACATTCTGCATGACAGTTTGTACCTTTACCCTTGTTCTACATTCTGTTGTGATCCGCCGGCAGCCTGCAAAGATGGCAGCAGAATCGGACAGTGGGGAAGAACATGGGCCAGTCTGGGATTCTGGAGAGGTCTTGGACGAGGGTCCTGCGTCTGATACAAAGATGGGGCCAGGGCCATCTGAGAGTTATGTGCTGACTCTGGAGCCTCCAGAATCTGACAGTAGTGAGGCAGAGGAACAAGGGGAGCATGTTCCCAGTGCCCATGTGCACAGAGCTGCCAGAAGGCAAGAACAGTTAAGACAAAAGGGGGGACTCGAGAGTAAGGCTTGGAGGTGATTGCCTCTCCCATAAGATATAAAGGAGGTGCAAAGGGACAGGAACCTTTGCAGGAAGCAATGTTGTTTGCTCTGTTTGTATTGAACCTTGAAGCTCTGTGTGGACTTTATACTTCGTTTGGCTTTTTACAGTTAATTTAGCACTTTAGTTGTTGGCAGCAATTCAAAGGAGATAAAGGTGGGTGCTTATCTCGAGAGACTGTTTGGGACTCATTACGGGCTGGGAATGAACATAATTCCCAGTGTTGAAATAAATTTGGACTAAGTGTGCGCTTAATTACGGTCTCAGGAAGCCTTGGTCAGAACACATTCTCCATGACTAACTCTGAATTAAAAGAGGCTTTGCTGAGTAGCCTGTGAATCCATGGCGGAAAGAACATTAGCCATCATGATAGAAAACATTCATGTTCAGAGACATCACTATTTGCTGAGGACAGACAATGTGAAGGCTTATTGCTTTCATGCCCTGCTCGTAAGGTTCTTGGGAATATCTGCTTGGACCTTTCATGACTTCTAACTTAATCTATGGAGACCAGGTAGAAAAAGAGCAGGGCCAACCTGCACATTCATTTTCTATCCAGTTTGAAGTCCTTCCCATATTGAGCTGAACAACCATTCTCAGGCCAGCGTCATCTTAAAGATGTGATATTTTGATACAGGTAGTCTTTGACTTAAGACTGTAATTGAGCCCCTATTATGGTCATAAGTTGTGAAGGTCTTTAAGTGGGTCATCATGACTCTGCCTGGTTTTATGGCCTTTTTTGTGGTGGTTACTAAGTGAACGTGGAGGTCGTAAAGAAAACCCATTGTTCACTGTGGGGTGGTGGTTTTTTTTTGCTGGAAACCAGAAGTAGATGCCTCTTTACAGCAACAACATAAATCACAGTCACGTGACTGGGAGCCACTGCAAATGCCCATAAATGTGAGCTAGTTGCTGACTTCCTAAAATATGGTAACATGACTGCAGAAAGGCCTGGCCAGCAGAACTTTGAATCCAGATTTTAAGTAACTTTTTTGGAATCTGTTGTAACTTAGGTCCCATAAGTCAAGGATTATCCTCATTGCTATTCACCTTTTTCTTCTCCAGCCCTCCCCCTCCCCCCTTTATTTTATCACGTATTTATTGACTATAAGGCTGAGATAAATAACTCTTTATCTTTACCTATAATTAATTAATTTAAAGAGTAGAAGGAACCCTACAGGAACAGAAACAGCAAATTTCTAAGCCTCCTATGATTGTGGAATGCTGGGAGAGGTAGTTCAGAGTTACATTGACTTATGGGCTGTTCCTTGTATCTTTATGATTTATATTGTTTTATTTAGTTTCCCTAATATGATTTATGTTGATTGCTTATTTAAAATCTTATGACTACCACTATGAATACATTTTTTATGATGACTATGATCATGATTTATCACTTATAGCTTTTATGTACACTGAGAGCTTACACACTGAAGATAAATTCCTTGTGTGTCCAATCACACTTGGCCAATAAAAAATTCTATTCCTATTCTATTCTATTCCATTCCATTCTATTCTTCTATTCTATTTTATTCTATACTATACTACACTACACTACACTATTCATAGTTGTTGCAGCCATCAGATTGCTGATCCCCATTAGAAACAGCAGTGTTCAATGTTGTTTTTCAGCAGCTGCTATTCTTTGTGGCCATTTATGGTCAACCTTGTTCTGGCAAAGATAAAGCAATCCTACTTTCTGGTTTTGCTATGAAAATTCTTCTCTTTGAGTAATTTGTAATGTTACTGCACTAGCATTTCCTAACTCTATGCCAATATATTCTTTCGAAAAGAAAAATTCCCCAAAATGAATTTGAGAGATGTCTAGGGCTCTAATCTTAAATAAATGTTTCTTCAACAGGGCGTGACATACTGTGGGGAAAGTTCAGCCAGCAACCTCACCATGGCCAATGTCCCTTGGCATGAAGAAGTGACGCACTTTGTGCAAGGCCTGGCTGACCTCCTCCCAGACTATGAAATTGCCAGCGAACACGAGCACTCCAACTGTCTCCTCATTGCGCACAAGAAGGTAAATTCTAAGCCTCTTCAGGTTTTTTCCTGAAACTTACAATTAGGAAGATTGAAATATTGTAGACTTTTTTTTTTCAGCCCCACAGATAGTCTTCGACTTACAACTAAAGGTAGTCCTGGACTTACAACAGTTCATTTAGTGACCTTTCAAAGTTACGGCACTGAAAAAAAGGGATTTAGGATCATTTTTCACACTTTCACAGCCTTTGCAGCATCCCCATCATCATAATATGCAATCAAAATTCAGATGCTTGGCAACTGGTTCATATTTAGGACCATTGCTGTGTCCCAAGATCCTGTGATCTCCTTTTTGAGACCTTCTGACAAGCAAAGTCAATGGGGAAGCCAGATTCACTTAAATTTTACTAACTTACTAACTTAGCAACTGCAGTGATCCATTTATGTGCATTGTAGCATCCCCACGATCTTGTGATTAAAATTAGGGTGCTTGGCAACCGGCATGTATTTGTAATGTATGCAGCATCCTCGGGTCATTTGATCATCATTTGCAATCTTCCTGGCTGGCTTTCAACAACCACAGTCAATGGGAGAAGCCAGGATCAACTGCATGGTTCACTTAACAACTTCCAATGATTTGTTTAACAACTCTGGCAAGAAAGATCATAAATTCCGATGTGACTCACTTAACAATCATCTTGTTTAGCGATGGAAATTCTGACCTCAACTGTGGTTGTAAATCGAGGACTACCTGTAATGATCTCGAAGGTGCTTTATGACAATTATAAACCAGTTCCCCCCCATATTTAGTTCTATTGTACTTTACTAATTTATTTGATTCTTTTTGTTAGTTTTTATTGTTTTTTATTTTTATTTTTTGTTTTAAATACGGTTTTCTATTGTGTAAGCTGCCTCAAGTCGCCATGGGGGAATAGGGAGCAATATTAATTAATTAATTAATTCAATCATTTTTAAAATAAGGGTGCTAACATTTTTGAGCCACAGGGATGGGATTCAGGCCACGTGATTGATTGTCGTAAAACAGGGGTGTCAAACTCAAGGCCTGGGGACTGGATCTGGCCCGTAGGATGCTTAGATCTGGCCCAGGAGGCTGCCCTGGAAACAGCAAAAGTCTGGGCCACAGTGCCTCTGCCAGTGAAAATAGAGCTCAGGAGAGCCGCACATGGTATTCCCGATCTCCATTTTGGGCCAGGACGACCTCCTGCAGCCCTCTGCCAGCAAAAATGGAGCTCGTGGGGCTCTGTTTTCCCTGGCAGAGGGCTGCAGGAGGCTGTCCCAGCCAAAAATAAAGCTTGGGAACCCATTTTTGCTGACAGGAGTGATTTCAAGCTGGCCACACCCACCTGGGCCATGCCCAGCCCCAGTGCCCTGAGGTCAAAACGTAACCCTGATGCGGCGCTCAATTAAATTGAGTTTGACACCCCTGTTGTAAAAGGTTGCCATGGCTTTGCCAGTTTATCAAAGGCTGCCCTGTTTAGTAGGGGCCAATCTCAAAATATTCATTTAACAGAAGGACATTCTGGTGTGATGGTTCCATATTACTCTTTCAAGTCCTGCAGGATACTTTCTATCAATTCATCTGTTCCATTTTTTTTGTCTGGGCAAACAACATACTTCTACGCGCCAGGATTTTTTTTTTTTAAAGTCTAAGGAGGCCTGCCAGATCTGTGATTAATTGCTATTTGGAAAATCTACACCCAAAGTTAAATGAGGCAAAGAGCATAATTATGTCACAGTGACATCTATGGATATTATGTGAGGAAGTCCAGCATTCAAGTCACAAGAAGGGTAAATTTAACAATGGGAATTGCAAAAGTGAGATAAAAGAGCAATCAAAATAATAGGCATGTTATGAATACTCAAAATTGGAAATCTAATCCAACCAAGGAAAATGTGCCATGCTCCTGTTCTCCAAATGAAAAGAGATTCCCAGTTTTTTGGGCCACCTCTGGAACAATCCATGAGAATTAAAAAAAAAATCTGTTTGGTGGAGCAGGCTATACTAAATAAATTGTAACATCTGAATGGAGAGCAGGGTCAGGGAACTTGTATATAATTGAGATGCAAAATATTTGTCTATGACAATAGATTTGATATTAGGATGTCAAAGTGGAGTGAAGAGAGAGAGATTGATGTCTGTGGAGATTCTCAGTCATCCAGGTCATGGTTGTATCCAAAGGTGCTGAACTGAACTGAAGGAGCTTCTTGGATGAGAAGTGAAAACATCTTCAAAGAAAAACAAAGTCCAGTTGCTTCTTGAAAAAGCACCTTTGGGGGGAGATTGACTCAGTACAAGTCTTAGTACCCATAGCGTTGCTTTAAGGCTGTCTGTCATACCTAAGAGACCTTCAGTAAAGTTGGTTAGATAACATGTCAAACTAAAGAAAGATTTGTTTAATTACGGGTTTTTTGAAGAAAAAAAATGGCTGGGCTCACAATAGCACATTAATCCAAACAAGAAATAATATTATTTTTCAGTACAGCTTTCTCCAGTCTTTCTGTCTTCCAGATGTGTGGATTTTAGCTCCTAGAATTCTTAGCAGTGGTCATGCTAGCTGGGGAATTCTGAGGATTGAAATCTCTACATATGGAGAGTGATCAGCTTGGAGAAAACTGGCTTGAGTGTGTTGTAATTTTGTCTGAATCAGTATATTTATTATAATATAATAATATTAAAATAAATAATATAATCTTTAGAGCAGGGGTTCCCAACCTGGGGTGCTCGCACTCTCTGGGGGTGCGAGACGATATTCCAGGGGGTGTGAGAAAAGTCCAGGTAGATAATAGGATATTGGCTATATGTTGGCATTTTTATTTATTATTTATTTCAAGTGGTGCAAGGTTCAAGTGAAATTTTTTTAGGGGTGTGGGGTGAAAAAAAAGGTTGGGAACCACTGCTTTAGAGCCTTTAAAAAAAAAAAAAAACCTCCCCTCTATTTGACAAATTATATATCTGCTTTTTCCTTTAGTTCAAGATCGAAGGGAAATGGCACACCTGGATTGACTATGATCGTTTTCAAGAATTGGTCCATGAATATGAACAGAGTGGAGGAATTAAAACATTCACTTCTGCTGACTATGTAGCACTGACTCCTCCTTGGGCAGTATTTGGAGCTAAGGAAAGAGGCTTTGACCCAGTGGACACAAGGTTTCAACGAAAAAACAAAATAAAGGACATCTCTGGATGCTGACAACTTTAAAATCGGACCATACAATCAGAGTTTTGGGTTTTTACACTAACATCAGAAAGCGTTGCATAAAACTGGAGACATCTACCGTATTTCTTTTGGGGCTGTCCAAAGTGGGTTTTTTTTTCCTTTTATTCTACCCAGAGGAAATTGGTAAGTTATATGTTTTTTAAAAGGCAGGTAGATGCTATGAATTTATCCTTCCCATATCTTGAAGTGGACAGCTGTGCCCTTTCAGGTCCACAATTTTTGCAGTCCTCACAGCACCCACATTTTGTGACCTATTTTTGTCTATTCATGTGGCATCATCATCTGTGCTCCCTTCAAGCCACCTCCCCACAAAATAAAAAAATAAAAAGTCTTGTTTTCTTAATTAAAGGTTTCCTTGAAATCAGCGAGGTATCTTGTGTCATACCTGTGGACTGTAGACAAAACTATTTTTATTTTCTTCCGTAAAAGTATTTGAAAAGACTGAAATGTGAAGGTTGTTTCTCCTGTTTCTCTGAATATCTGTTACAACAATCCTTATGTGCAGCAAACCTGGCCTGAATTGGCCATCTAAAAATGTTTAAAAAGATATGTGGCCCAATGGTGTATGTGTGGCCAAGCCTACACTAAATTGAAATACATTTGCTCGTTGCTAGAAATTTAGCTCAATAAATTAAAAACAAGAAGTATCCCATCTCTTGGTGTGTGGATATTTTTTTTCTCCCAACTATTAATATAACAGTCCAAGATTAAAGCCTGTATCTATATTTTTTTCAGTGTTTCTTGCGGATCCATCAATTTCTGGGTTGTTTTGTTAAAATTGTTTGCTTTTTCAAATGTAACTAACATTCTTTTCCTTAATAATGTCTGCTCTACAGTAATTAGTTTTTCTTGAATTTATGTATACCTTTTGATATCTGCTTTAAAAAAAAGTTACATTTTTGAAAGCAAGCAGAATAAAAATCTGAATTTCATACCTACCTTTGTGACTCAAGTAAAACACCAATCCATTTTATTACTTTTTTGTATTATTTATAGAATGGTGGCAGCACATGAAATAATTCTGATTGACTGGAGTTCTTGCCTGAGGGTACATAAAGTCTGTCTTTCTACTGATGGGATAAGACATCCTTCCCCAGGTGGCGTCCACCAAGTTTTTTGAAACTACAACTCCCAGAATTCCTTGGCAGTCATTGGGGAACGCTTGGAGGGTACCAGACTGGAAAAGGCTGGTATAAGAAGTGATAATCCCATTTCTGCAAATACCTTAAGACATGGCCATTTAGTATCTGCTGGTATCTTTTTCACCTCCCCTGTTTAGTCAAAAAAGGATTTTATAACCTTGGGAGACCACAGCAATTATTATGTTAAAAAAGACCAGGACTTTCAGCAGTAGCTGATTACAACAAAGCACAAATATCTCAAAATTAGAAACCTTCCCATTTTGCTTGAAATCACATTATTTTTTCATGACAAAAGAAGAAAACGTATTTTATATTAAAAGCCAAAATAGTTTACTGTGAGGAAAAACAAAGTATATTTACAGTAAGAGTTCAAGCTCTGGGTTTCCGAGAACACTTCATCAGTGACTTATGAAAAGGAAAGTAACAATTGATTTTTAAGGACTATTTAATAGTAAAGGCAATAGAAAAAAATAGAACGTAAGGAAAATGGTGCATGTGTTTTGGATTTGAAGTTTAAGATTTGTCAGTGCAGAGGGAGTGTGTGTAACTTCTCTGTGATCCCTTAAAGCAGAGGTTTCAAACTCGATTTCATGGAGGGCCACATCAGGGTTGTGTTTGACCTCGGAGGGCTGGGTGTGTGTGATCAGGGTGGGCGTGGCCAGCTCGAAGTCACTCGTGTTGAGGACATCTGTGGTAGCATGAGTGCTCTGCCAGTGAAAATGGAGCTCGGGAGGGCCCTCCTGAGCTCCATTTTTGCTGGCAGAGGCATTGTAGGCCGGTCCTTCACTTTTTAGAGGGTGGGCCCCCAGGCTAGATGTAAGCACCCCGCAGGCTGGATCTGGCCTTGAGTTTGATACCATTGCTTTAAACTAAAAATATCTTTTCCTGAGTTTGCAGTGTGCAGGGCAACCATTCAATCCATAGGACCAGTTTGGTCTAGCAGTTAAGGTATCAGATTAAAAACCAGGAGACTTGGACTAAGTTCTAATACCACTTTAGGCATGGAAGTTGGGACAGCTCCAGAACGAAAGAGAACTGAAAGAGAGAGCGTGCCAGTTTAGTGAAAATTTTTTCTTTACTCTAAGTTTTGAAAGGACACCCTAAGGAAAAGAATGAATCTGTAAAAGTTTTGAGAGAAGTGACTAAGCGGCGATTTTAAACAGGAATGTTAAAGTAATATTTTTTTTCTCATTGCTGGATTTTCCACATACGATCTTATATTTTGAAACTGGACTGGTTTTCTCTCTTTTATCTATTCTTTTTCTCCTTTTTGATTTTATAATATTCTAGGCTAGAGACTCCCTTTTAGTTTTTTTTTTAAATATCTTTTTCTTTTTTTAATTAATTCTTATTGTATTTTGTTTGGAAAAGGAGGGGGAAAGTGAAAGCAAAAGAAACCTTGTAACACTGCCAACTAGAGGCTTGGAAATATTCTATTTCTCTTTTGACCAGACAAAGCTGAGAAAGAACTGAGACTTCTTTTCAAGCACATTGCTATTTGATAAGATAGAGCAGGCTTGTCCAACCTGCGGCCCAAGGGCCGCATGCGGCCCAGGTCACCTTGTAATGCGGCCCAGTGCCCACCCCAACCTTCGTGCCAGAGCCAGCGAGGAGGAGGAGAAGCAGGCGCGAGGCAGGGCGAGGCGAGCGCCAGGCCAAGCAGCAACAGAAAAAGCAGGCGCCGTCAGAGCGCCACCTCCTGCTGTTGCCACCACCGCCATCGCTGCCGCTTCTGCTCCCGCCGCTTCTGCCCCCGCTGCCACTTCTGCCCCTGCCGTCGCTGCTGCTTCTGCCCCCGCCGCCTCCGCTTCTGCCCCCGCCACCGCTGCTGCTTCTGCCCCCGCCGCCACTACCCACGCCGCTGCTTCTGCCCCCGCCGCTGCTGCTGCTTCTGCCTTCCAGTCCTGCCTCATCCAGCCGGGCCATTTGCAGGAGGAGAGGTAGGCACGAGGCAGGCGAGCTTTCTCCCCCCCACCCCGCAAAATTTGGCTGGAAAATAAACCATGATAAAAAAACCGTGATAAAAAAACTGTGATAAAAAATAAATAATTTTTAATAAATAATTAATAATAAAAACATCTCACTAACTTCATTTCCAAATAAATTTAATATGTTAACTATGTTTTCTATGGTTTTTTTGGATGATCAGGTATCGTTACTGTTATTTTATTTTATGTGCGGCCCAAACCAAATTTTCATCTTCTAATGTGGCCCAGGGAAGGTGAAAGGTTGGACACCCCTGAGATAGAGGGAAGAGCATGGGAGAGTATTATTACAGGTGCTCTTCTGGGTTTCTATCAACAGCTAGTCTGGTGTTGAAGCTTATAGGAAAAGAAAAGCTGGTAAGTCTCTGGAGAAGAGAGTTACAACAAGAGCCTTGGATAATTAAACAAAGCGCAGTGTGCTCTTTTTATTTTTTCTAAGCTGCGCTACCCCTCCTCATCAGTTTACTTTTTGTAATAGCTATTTGGATTTTTGGCCCTTTGGAACTTGTCTTTGTTTTTTGCTTTTCCTTGTCTTTGGAAGTTAAATTTCTACACTTGCTCTTTATTTTAAAGGAAAAGCTTAATTAATGATTTTCTTCCTTTTCTTTTTAAGGGAGTAGTCTTTTTTTTCCTTTTTTCCCTCCCCCTCCCTGGTATTTTTGTCTTTCCATCTACCTTCCATATTGGCTTTTTTCTTTTTTCTTTTGTTTATTTTTCTGGCCTTCTTTCTCTTCTTATGCATCCTTTTATATTTGAGACCTGTTAATTGGATTAAGGTGTTGAAGAACCTGAAGAATTTTCCCTTTCTCTCTAATTTAGCAAAGTGACACTAACACAATGTAGGGGAGCTATTTTTGGATCCTGGGCCCTAGTTGACACTGAAAGTCTTGCAAAGGCTAAGCTTCTGCTGTTTTCAGAATTTTCATCTTACACAATTAAAGTCCCTCCTATCAGTCTATTCCTGCGCCATCACCCATTAAGGTGGCTGGGATTAGCAGACTATCCTAAAGCCCCCATTCTGCTTTTCTTTACAAATTCAGGGGAAAACGCTTCACTTTTTTTTACAGCACATGAGAAGGAGTTTTAATGGAGATTGAATTTGTGGTTTTTAAAAAAATATTACCAATTATTATTTTACAAACCTAGAACTACGCCGCCTTTGGTTCAATCTAAATATAGTATATAAAATCATACATTGCAATGTCCTAACCTGTCAATGAAAACTTCAGCTTTAACCATAACAACAAAAGAGATACAATAGATACAAGCTCAAGATTAATCTCACCAAACTTGATTGCAGGAAATACGACTTCAGCAACAGAGTGGTCAATGTCTGGAATACTCTACCTGACTTTGTGGTTTTTTACCCCAAACTCCCAAAACTTTAACCTTACTGTCTACTATTGACCTCACCCCTTTCCTAAGAGATCTGTAGGGGGCGTGTATAAGCGCACCAACGTGCCTACCGTCCCTGTCCTAGTTTCTTTTTTTCTTATATGTATCCATATATTCATAACTTTTTTTTACTTATACCTATTATCTTGTAAGCAATTGACATAAATAAATAAAAATAAAACAAGCTGTTTAGAATCTGATGAATCGGGAAGCAGCAATGTACGTATCTGTAAAATAATAAGGCCAACTTGTAAGAACTTTAAAACTGTATCTTGCTTAATGTTTGCTGCTCCTTAGTCTCCGATAAAGTGTGCTCCTTCCTCGGGCGCACAAGCAAGCATTTGAAAAGCAATGCCGATGCAGATCGGTGAGATAAGATTCCCAGCGGGCGCGGGGCAACGTTTCCCTCCGCATTCAATTGTTTCTTCAATCACTTCTTCCTCCCACTTTTTTCTGGGCAGGCGGGGGGGGGGGGGGGAGCGCTAGACGCCAGCCAATCCGGTGGGTGAAAAAGAGCCGGCGCCTCATTTGAAATCTTGCAGGAGAAGAAAGCTAGCCGAAGAAGGCAGGGGTGGTGTAACTAAATAGAAAGCGGTAAAGGTGAGTTGGAGCGAAGGGGGGAGGGATGCAAGATTGACCTTTTTACGTCCTATCACCTCCATTATAATCATAGTAGTGATTAGATTGGTTTGTGGTGTCGGAGAAGATCTTGAGCGTCCTTCGAACTTCAAAGAGATCAGATCAAGTCAATCCTAAAAGAAATCAGCCCCAACTGTTGGGGTTTTTTTTGGAAGGACGGATCCTTCCAAAAGCTGAAGCTCAGATACTTTGGCCACCAAATGAGAAGAGGAGACTCGTGGAAAAGACCCTGATGTTAAGAAAGATTGAAGGCAACTGCACAGGACGAGGCGGTTGGATAGTGTCAGCGAGGCAATGAACATGAATTGGGGTAAACTTCAGGAAGAAGTGAAGGATTGGGGGAGGGGGGGATGGCTTCCCATGGGACTGGGAAGAGTTGGACACAATTTAGTGACTGAACAACAAGAAGTGATTAGCCAAGTCCCTGATGTTTTTCTTAGCTGATGGATGCAGAGTCTGTTTGCTTTTGCACTGCACTCACTTAATGGTTCACAGTGAAGCTGCCAATACATAATGGCAGGAAGGGGTTAAGGCTCTGCTGATTTGGAAAGAGGGGGAGAGGGAGGGAGAGAGAGAGAGAGAGAGGGGTTTCTCAGCTGATTTCTGTGTCTAAGAAAAAACTAGAATCTGCAGTCTCTCTGTTACTAGTCCAGCATTTCTCACCATCAATATCATGAGCCTTTTTTACTAACCCATACTGATCTCTTTAGTTTGGCATTTAAAGGAAACCACAATCAAATATCCTTTTCTGGAATCTTGAATTAATCAGGGAATACCTTAGACAAATAGCAGATTTGCCACAAATCCCTCACTGGGAGGTGGTGGGTGGATAACCTTGACCAGGTATACCCCAGTTGATAAATAACTTGCTAATAGGAAAAAAATATTAATAGGAAAAAAATATTTGTAGCACAGGATTGAACTTTGTAGTTGTTGGTGCTGAGGTGTTTTTTTTTTTTTTTTTGCTGATGTTTCATCACCTAAGTTACCTAATTGGATGAATCAAAGGACCATGGAGGTCTTCTATCTAGTCCAACCTCCTGCTCAAGCAGGAGATACCATTTCAGACAGGCTGTTGAGTAGTCTTTTCTTAAAAACCTTCAGTGATGAAGCACCTACAACTTCTGAAGGCAAGCTGTTCCACTGGTTATTCTCACTTAGGAAGTTTTTCCTTAATTCAAGGTTGTTTCTCTCCTTGATTAGTTTCATCCATTGTTTCTTGTCTTACCTTCTGGTGATTTGGAAAATAAGTTGACCCTCGCCTCTTTGTGGCAGCCCCTCAAATACTGGAATACTGCTATGTCCTCCCTAGTCCTTCTTTTCTCTAGACTAGCCATACCTAATTCCTGTAACCGTTCTTCATATGTTTTTGTCTCCAGGCCCTTAATCATCTTAGCTGGTTGTCTTTGCACTTTTTCCAAAGTCTCAATATCTTTTTTAAATGTTGTGACCAAGATGGGATGCAGCATTCCAGGTGTGGTCTTACTAAGGTTTTATAGAGCAGTACTGATACGGTACTTCACATGATTTTGATTCTATGCCTCTTATACAACCAGAGTTATAAATGATAATGACATGTCTCCAAGAAAACAATCAGTTATGATTATTATATTGGACTTTGGACAAACCTGAGACCATAATGTCAGATTGTTTTCAAACTGAAGAATTTGGAATTGGCGTATTGAAAAACTGATGTTTTAATGATACTTTATCTCAGTTTTGGCCAACTCATTTTGCAAATGGCAGCCCTTCACATATTTCAAAAGTGGCAAGTTTCCTTTTGTAAATGTCCTATAATTTTTAAAAAAGAGAGAAGTGGGATACCTAGCCTGTTGCAAAAGCAATCCCAGCCTTCAGCATTAACTTTATTTGTAAAAATCTCCATTAAGAGCCAGTTTGGTGAAGGTGCTGGGTTAGAAACTAGCAGAATGTGAGTCCCAAGCCTCCCTTAGGGCATGAAAGCTACTGGGTGACTTTGGGCCAGTCCCTCTCTCTTGGCCCAAGTCACCTCACAGGGTTTTTGTGAGGAAAAATGGAGGAAGAAGGAATATTAAATATGTTTACTTCCTTGAGATCACACACATGTACACAAACACAAAAGATGAAGCAAAATATATTAATAAACCCTAGAGAATTCTTAGGAAAAATAAATCTTGGGTGGTTGTTGAGGTGTTGGGGAATACATTGGAGGATAATAGATAAAGAAGATTGTGGAAAGAAACCTCAATTTCTTTCTAATTAATGAGTGACTACTGTCACTCTAAGACAACTGTTTTGCAGGCATGCCTCTGACAAGTTAAATGTCCCTGCTGTCCAGAAAGGTAAACAATCAAGATGTTACCACATTTCTTTGTAGGGTATTACCCAGCATCTATTAAATAATGTTAATGACACTAGCAACGGGAGGTATTTTTCTCCCCATGTTGTGAACTTGTGGACTAGAAACTTAAGTATTCTTCTTTCTTTTAAGGCTTTTGAAGAATCCAGCCCTGGGGAAGGATGGCATCTGTGTTCCAAACTGTGGGATCAAGCATAGGTTGGCGGAGCCATCAGATCCTGTCTGACTTTGAGGAGAGTCCCGTGCCAGATCGATTTAAGAAAAGGTCTTCGGTGAACATGAATAGTGTGAGGATGACCCTCCGGAAAAGAATGCCTTTAAAAGAAGTAAAAATGAATTTTGATGAGAATCCAACTTGGGAGAACCTGGAAGCTAAGGAGAAGAGCTCAAACCTCCGGATGCTTACAAAAACAGCCAAAAATGTATTTGGAACAATGTCACAGGTACAGATATAGTTCAATTCATGAGAAACTAATGAATTAAGTAGATATGTATCTATGGCAGGGGTATCAAACTCGTTTTCATTGAGGACCACATCACAATTGTGTTTGACCTGGGGGGGGGGCAGGGTGGACGTGGCCAGCTCAACATCACTGTCGGGTGCCTGTGGTGGCCTGAGCACTCTACCAGTGAAAATGGGCTCCTGAGCTCAGTTTTAGGCCGCAATGGCCTCCTGCAACCCTCTGCCAGCAAAAACAGCTTGTGAGGATCACATGTGGCCCTCGCGAGCTCCATTTTCGCTGGCAGAGGTGCTGTGGGCTGGTCCTTCACTGTTTCCTAGGGCGACCCCTCCGGCCAGATCTAGGTACCCTGTGGGCCAGATCCAGCCTGCGGGCCTTGAGTTTGACACCCCTGATCTACAGTCTAGAAAGCTGATTGAACTTTGTGCTGAAATTCTCAGACATTATTAACCTTCACATATTTTTGCTCATCAAGGAATTTTTTGATGGGAAACTGTTTTTTAAACAAATTCAAAATAGAGGTACACCTGGCAGGGACCTCTGAATGGGAAGGCATTATGGCTTTCTGAATTAAATGTCACAGCTGGTACAGATACTCTTCCTAATCTATTCCCACAAGCCAAGGATATCTACAGGGGGAAGAGTCAAAAAAATCAAGAGGGCAGTCAATCATGCAACTGAAGCCCTGTTCTGGGGAATAAACCTCAGACTCCCCCAGTGAGTGTGCATAGAATGATTATAATTGCATTTATTTGTTTATAAAACTTATACACTGCCCATCTGACCTAACTTATTTTGATAAAATAATTAATGATAATAGATAATATAGATTTTATATTATATATTTTTCAGATTTGATCAAGCTGCTAGGTTGCAATCTGGAGAATATCCCCATTATCTCTTGGTGTAAATAAAAACTGCCTTTGTGTTTCAGAAAATGCAAAGGAGCTGCCAAGTTCCCTCTCGTGCTATAGCAGCTTCGTTGGCCAAGGACCCCAGAGGAAAGAGCAAAAGTTCCACAAAACCTTCAAACATCTCTCCTCGGACCCCTCGCCAAAACAAGAAGCTGGCTTCCATCTCAACCCCAACATCCAGCACAAAGATTGTATCCCCATCCAGCAAGAAACCGGGGTCCTGTCAGCGTAAGAAAAACCTCCTGCCTCTACGGAGATCCACGAGGGCTGCAGCCTTGAGAAGCCCATATGGTTCTCCAGTTTCTCTTTCTGTGAGAAGGTAAGTAGGACATTTGCTAAGCTAAGAGGTAACACGAGTGACTTGCCACTTTCTCCTCCTGAGATGTTTTTTTTTTGACTCCCCAGGGCAGTCTAATTTGAGATTATCATTAACAAAGTCTGTCCTTGATTAAACTTTTCTGAGTCAGACAAAGTTAGTTAGATGCTGTCACCTTGTACGACTTTTGCTACTTACCCAAAAATGAAAGGAAAGAAAGAGGTGTATTCCCAATTTGCTACTAGCAAATCCCAGGTCCAGAGTGAACACATTTTTGCTACTCTAGCTTCTCAGTGCATATATTTCAAAATATGCTATTTTTGTTCCATTTAACCACAAAGGTTCATCTTGCCTGTGGAAATGCATCTTCTCCTTTGTTTATAGTCCCTCTTCCCACCCTCAGGCACTCAAGACAACTGACAAGCACACACAAAAGAATCTATTCTGGTTTGAAATCCAGTTTTAAAATGTAAATAAATAACAGCCTTAACTTTAAAAATAAAGCTGAATTCCTCATGAAATCCAATGGCTATGCCTGTATTTTGTGGTAATGGAGTCCACAAATGAATCGTGAGAATATGTTTGGCATTATTGTCCTGTTTGGAAAAGAGGAGGGACGAACTGGAGACATAAAAATTGCTATCCATTGGTGGCCCAATTCACTTTTCATCTTTGCCGGTCTCTTTTTATCCTGGCAGGCAGCTAGATTGTGATTTGGAGCTGGTCTCAACGGGCATTCGCCAACTGAAACACCTCTCTCATGCTTTCAACAACATCATTGTTCAAGAGGAGAGGTGAGTTCTAGAAATGGTCTTCCCATTCTCATCCCGCTGTCCATAACGGTGCCTGTAATCAGGCAGTAGTTGGGGCTTCAGATAACTTTTTGTGTGGGTAAGAATGTAGGCTAGACTCTTTGTTGTGCTGTCTCAAAAGAAGGAGGAAACTTTGTTGTCCATTCCCAATTTCCCACCCTTATATCATGCTCCACCACCATCACCCCCAGGTGTTACCCTGTCCCTCCCACCAACTGCTCACTGCCAATATGGCCGCCACTGTCTGGCCACGCCCAGCCCGGCCTGGCACACCCAGCTCTCTGCTCCTCGTGATCCAACAATCAGCTGGTCCTCCGACAATCAGCTGGCGATCACAGGTCTGAAGGATGTTGTAACTGCCATAAATCCATATGCTGGTAGCAAAGCGCCAGAAGTTTGAGCACATGACCATAGAGATGCTGCAATGGTCCTATGTGGGAGAACCTGGTATAAGTCACTGTTTTCAGGACATTTGTAACTTTAAATGGTCGCTAAATGAACGAATGGTTGTAAATCAGTTGTAAGTCGAGGATTACCTGCATAAGAGGTTGGAGGAGTGAATCTTGTTTGAAATGTACTTAACGGAAATAATTGTGAGACGGTGTTTCCCAGTCTTGTGTTTTCAAGGACAGCTACATGTTAACAGGGGCCTAACTGTCAGCTCAGTGGTCCCTCTGAAGTAGTTTCAATATTATCATTTCATCTTATAAACCCTTTATTCCTAATGTTCTTCCCATCTACTAGTGATATGACAGTTGCTCTGATTTGTAACTGAAGATAAAAACCATCAAGGTAAAACTTGTCTTGTTTTTTTTTTGTATGATCTGCTTGGAGTTCATTAATATGCACAGAGATTGCCTGCATGGAACAACCCAGCTCTTTAACAGGTTAATTAATATGCATGCAAAAGTTGTCTTATCTCTTGTTTTCTGTGATAGCAGCACTTCAGGAGAAACAAAATGTGTGGATTGACGAGATTTCCTTTGGATTGTACTGAAAAACAACATAGGGCCTTACTCATTTAGGGATGCTAATTGACTTTGCCCACAATTGCATTTCCCACCAAATTGCAAAACATGGCAGATTCTTAGTCCACTTTTCCCAGAAGTTCCTACTTCTAACTGTTGGCATTTCCTAGGGTCTTGACAAGAGAAGGAAATAAAAATCTTTCTATCTCCCATCCTTTGATCATCTTAAGTTTCCCTTATGAACATTGGGCTTTGAAATTTGGACAAGCTTCCTTGCCATTAATGATGTTTACAGGGCAGTCAGCCGCAACCTGGTACCAGCTAATTACTGTATCTGGACTTATATAATTTTCTAATCAACATAGCTGTAAATTGCCTCTTGGGAGCACCAGGTTGGAGAATACCCTTGTAGGTTGATTTTGTATCATGTTAAACCATATTTGGTTTGATCTTCCTATAGGAACTGTATCTCTGTGGTATTACAAAATTGTGGAGAAAATTCAGAATTCAGGAAATTTCAATGCATGTTTAAAATATGTATACTTTGCAATACTTAGTTTTGGAGTTTTTAGATATCTTTTAGAGATTTTATGGTTGCCCTGATGATGTTAACAAAACAGGTTTGTTAACTAAGCTATCATGGCTGGTTCTGTACAATATACACCTAAAAGTATATCAGATGCCAAATTAACAATATGGGTCAACTGAATATTGGAAGAACCTTCGGTTAGGTTGACTGTTAGAGTGCAGCTTGAAAACTGGATCTTAGTAAACAGTTGTTGTTTTTTCTGATACCCAATTTTATCTACTAACTCCACAGTGACTTGACTAACTCAAAATGAAGAGCATGATATCAATGGTAGTTCTATGCTTCCTCTCAGTGTAAAACTCTTTTCTGTATGTTATTTTTCTAAATGTTATGTCTATTCTTAAGTGGAGTTTAAGTAAATAACATGGTTGAACTTACAAAGAAGAGGATAAAGTTTGGTATTTGATGCTAAAAACTGTGATCAGAAATATATAACCAGGTCAGTAAATAAATCTTAGTTCATGCCATTTCTGGATTTTCTGGTTATTTGTACTAATAAAATTTCTATGCAATTGTAATGAATTACTGAGTTAATAACTTGAGTGCACTTAAATATTTGTCCAAACAGAAAGTTGTATGGAAATTCTTCACACAATGGCCTCTCAACATTTGTTTGTTATTCATCCTCTTAAGCTGAACACATGCTATGATTGCATAGCCTCTAAACCACTGGTTGGAGGGCAGAGGTAGAATGGGAAGTACGCACATAAAATGTCTGAGGTTTTCGTCTCTTATCATTCAGTTATTTTTCTAGAAAGGATGAAACATGTCTGTATTTCATTGTTCAATAGAAGAAATTTATAGATGAGATCCAGACTCAAATTTCTAGAAATATTAGAATTCGGATTCATAATAATTCTACAACAGTTTTTTAAAAACCTGGCAAACAACATGCTGGCTGGGGAATTCTGGGAATGATGTCCACATATTTTAAAATTGCCTTGTTCAAAAAAATTGTATTCTAAAGCAGGGGTCTCCAACCCTGGCAACTTTAAGACTTGTGGACTTCAACTTTTTTGGCTGAGGAACTCTGAGAATTGAAGTCCACAAGTCTTAAAGCTGCCAAGGTTGGAGACCCCTGTTCTAAAGCATTATCCTTATCAATTTGTTTTTTTAATGCTTTTTCACAAATGTTTCTTCCAAGCTATCAAAATTTACACTGTCAACTTCGTGGGCCAGAGACTTATTCACCATTCCCTTTTTCTGAGGAAGGAGGGGCAATGTATGTCCTTTGATGATCGCTTGACCAACATTCCTTGGTGGTAACAGTTGTTTCTTCTTGTTTGCAGAGATCAGGCAATCCTAAACTATTATGAAATCATGGCACAGAATATTCGGGCGGTGCAATTGCAGTCAGGAAGCCTGGCTCAGTGTTTTCGGAGGCAGGCAAGGAGAGTACGGTGGACCTGCAACAGCTGGGCTGATAATCACTTCAAATAGTATTAATCTGGAAACATTTGAAGGATGGACTTTTGAATGCGTTTTAATAAGCTCTTAAAATCCATATTGAATCGACTCCATATAAGCTTGTATTGTAAACTGCTAACTTATAAGAAACTGCACATGTCCTTCTTATAGACTATGTCAGAGGTGTCAAACTCAAGGCCTGTGGGCTGCAACCAGACCGTGGGGTGCTTAGATCTGGCCCACAGGGCTGCCCTGGAAACAGTGAAGGATCAACCCCCAATGTCTCTGCTAATGAAAATGGGCTCCCAAGCTCCATTTTCACTGGCAGAGAGTTTTAGGAGGCCATCCCAGCCAAAAACAGACTGGGAGCCCATTTTCACTGGCACTGCCTCTGCCACCACAGGTGCCTTTGACATGAGTGATGTCAAGCTGTCTATGCCCACCCCCCCAAAGTCAAATATAACCCTGATGTGGCCCTCAATGAAATTGAGTTTGACACCCCTGGACTATGTATTCAAGTTTCTACACTGAAATTGACTCTATTTATAATCTTAAGCCAAACTGAGGTTGCATTCTGGACTTTGTTCATTGTTACAGAGTCTTAACAACTTTGTATACTTTTTAATCCATACCTTTCAACATCTTATTCTCATTATGCTTTTTTTAATGAGTTGTTGGAACTGTGTACTCTGAAAGAAAGAAAAAGTACAACTTGTAGTATGGAATCCAACTTTCTCAGAATATTTGATTTAATCAAAATAAAACACTAACATTCCATTTCTTATGGCCAAAGAAATGTCTAGAAGATTATTGATAATATACTGTAATATCTTTGGGCACTGGATGTGTTGCTCAGAAATCTCCAGATTCAAGATCAACTCCATACAGGTAGTCCTCAGCTTATGACAATTGAGCTCCAAATTTCTATTGCTAAGCAAGACAGTTAAGTGTGCTTTGTCCCATTTTACGATCTGTTTGGCCACAGTTATTAAGTGAATTGCTGCAGTTATTAAGTTACTAACATGGTTGTTAAATGAAGCTGGCTTCCCCATTGAACTTTGCTTGTCAGAAGATCACAAAAGGTGATCACATGACTTTGCGACATTGCAATGACCTTGCGACACTGCAATTATCATAAATACATGCCAGTTACCAAGTATCCAAATTTTGGTCACATGACCATGGGGATGTTCAACCATCATGGGAAAAATGGTCAAAAGTCACTTTTTTCAGTATCATTGTAACTTCAAACAATCAAACAAATGACTAAACAAATGGTTGTAAATTGAGGACTACCTGTGCACAATTTCTGTGGCCAGCTGTGGGCACCAGATTTTAAGAAGCCATCAGAGGAAACGAAACAAATTAGGGTTGACTATGCTTTAGGAGGAACATCAGGACAACAAGCCAAGAATAGAGAATCATATGATGGCCCTTTTTAATATCTGGAAGGAAGTTACACAGAAGGAACAGTTTGTTTTCCTTTCTCCCCAGTGGTAGCTGGGGAAAATTCCTCTTCTGAAGTTATTCATTGCAATTAGACCTAAGTCATTCCTTGGCACCAATAAATTGCAATTCTTCCACATTAAAGATTTTTAAAAAGGAAGTTTAAAAAAAAGTCAAGTAAAAAATAAAGTAAAAGAGTAAAAAAAATAGAAATCAAAGAAAATTAAAAGTTCAAGGAAAGTTTTTAAAAAAATTACAAAGAAGTGGCTTCCAACGTGCTTTTACAGCATTTATAAGTTCAGTTATAAATTTATCTATGCTTACAATACATGACTCTTTTTCTATATGCTTTCCTGTCTAATCATCAAAAGTTAGGAATCATGAGGCATTTTTTGCCCCTCCAAAAGTCTTTAAGGGATTTCAAGTCAGCAGTAAATGTAAGTCAGTTTGGCTGCCTCAGCAAGTTCCATCGTGTTCTTCACTAACAATTCTTTTGAAGGTATTGCCAAATCTTTCCACAATCTCACCGCAGCTATCATATACAAAAGCAAAGTTCCATAACTTTGTTTCCAACTATTTGTACATCAGTCCCAAAAATAAAGCATCAGGTCTTAATTGTATATTTAAAGTACACTGTAAATCAGTGTATAGGTAATTCTTGATTTACAACTCAAATTGGGACCAGAATTTCTGTTACTATGCAAAGCTGTTGTTAAGTGAGATGTGCCTGATTTTATGATTTTTGCCATGGTTGTTAAGCGAACCACTGCACTGATTGTTAAGCAAATCTGACTTCCCCTGTTGACTTCGCTAGGAAGGTCACAATCACATCCGGGATGCTGGGAAGGTCACAAATGGCAATTACAACATCCCAGGATGCGGCAACCATTGTAAATACATGCTAGTTGCCAAGCACCCAAATGCTGGACTGCAGGGATGTTGTGAGGCTCCATTAAGTGTGAGGACCACCTGTACGTTGCTTTTTTTCCAGTGGTGTTATAACTTTGAATGGTTGCTAAACAAGTAGCTGTAAGTCAAGGACTACCCGTATATTTCTGAATCCAGAATTTGCTAGCTTTTTTGCACATTCACCAAATTCTGGTATAACGACCTCTGTTGAGGACAGGGGCATAAGAATTCAATCAATCAGAATAGAACTGGAAGGGATTTTGGAAGTCCTTCTAGTCCAGGGGTCCCCAACCCCCAGTCCATGGACCGGTAAATGGGCCTTGGCATGCCAGAAACTGGGCCATGCAAACGAGCAAAGCCCCATCCATGGGATGCAAGCAGCATGCAGAACCACGCCTCCTCCAGTCCGTGGGAAAACCTCTCCACGGAACCAGTCCTTGGTGCCTCTGTTCTCGTCCAACGTCCTGCTCAAGCAGAAAACCCTATACCATTTTAGATCAATCTCCTGTGGTTTTGCATTGTGTCTCCATTCCTCCCTGTGCGCCCTAGGATGAAGTGGGGTAGGTGGGTCTTCCTCTGAACTTTCTCTCCCTTGTTTTACCTCTCCCCGGCTCTGCCAGACGGACTTTGCCCTTCCACAGTTTCCTCCACACCCAACAGAGCCACACTCCCACTCCCTGTCAGCTATTCGTCTTCTTCCTCAGATTCAGACTCCAACAGGGGCATGACAGTATGTTTGTATATACATAAAGCAAAAAGTCCGTTTAACATTTTTAATTGCATGATCAAAACTTTTGTTTTATATGGGCACTTCCTTGAGCCTGCCACCTTAACTCTTGACTGGGGCCCCCGATTAACTGCTTTCAGAATTAAACTAAAGGCTACCTCTTTGTCACTCTGCTATGCCTTTTCCTATTTTTCAGTTGAATATCTTTTTTTTACATGATTAATTACTGGCTAGTCAAGTTTTATAAATTAAGGACCAAGTTTTATAAATTAGGTAACATTTCCTGATGCACTCTGATGATTAACACCCCATCAGAATTATGTGTTCTCTCAAGAGGCCATCTTTATTATTAGAAAAGAAATAGGTTTATATTTTGAAGAAAATCTAGGCTTTTCTTTTGAAGTCCCCTGCTTATGAAAGATGATTCAGGTTATGGAATACAAAAAATAGCTAGGAATATTTTATGTATATAAGATTCACAAACACACATATGTCTATATCTATAATTTAAATAAGATAACCTTTATTGCCACTTTTTTCTGTGCACACAGTCACACTTTAAAAAATGAAATTCTGATGCCCACTCTCAAAAGAATATATATATCCCCATAACCATACTCATATGTGCGCACGCACACACACACACACACACACACATATATATATATATGGTGTTCAGCTTTGTTCGGGTATTTTCCCACGTCATTATAGTTGTGCTTTTAAAGTTGTAGTTGTTCCATACTAGCAGGCTTGTAGGCCTGCATTCCTATTGGTCCGGAAAAGCCGGGCCGTGATTGGACAGAACTAAGCATTCTGATTGGTTCTTATTCGGCTGCCGCCATTGGGTAAAACCAAGCGCGGCAAGCTCAAATGCATGTCATAGGCTGCCTAGCCGCAGCCAGCTCTATAAAAGGAGCTGCCTCGGCTGAGAGTCTTGTCTCAGTATCTGGTTTCCTAATAAAGAGCTGTTGTCACTATTTCGAGTCTCGTCTCTCCTTGGGACCCACTGCCCAGACTTAACAGTAGCAACATATCGGCAAATCTCATCTGCCATCATCAAGCTTCTGTATTGTGTTCGTCTGTATTGTGTTCGACAAACACAATACAGAAGCCTGATGATGGCAGATGAGATTCTGCCGAAATGTTGCTACAACTTTAAAAGCACAACTATAATGACGTGGGAAAATACCCGAACAAAGCTGAATACCATACATGTAAGAACCCGCGAAAACTTAAGAAAACATATATATATG
The DNA here is from genome assembly GCF_049901715.1 of Pseudonaja textilis. Classification (NCBI taxonomy): domain Eukaryota; kingdom Metazoa; phylum Chordata; class Lepidosauria; order Squamata; family Elapidae; genus Pseudonaja; species Pseudonaja textilis. The sequence goes on from NC_141990.1 coordinate 21,093,032, forward strand.
TTTTCTTTTATATATAAGAAATAGATAGATAGATAGATAGATAGATAGATAGATAGATAGATAGATAGACAGACAGACTGACTGACTGTATATATACCGGTATATTAATCATAGTCCATTTTGAATATATAGTGGGAAAAAGTTAACAAGGTTGATGCTATATGGTACAAAGCTGTTATAGAATCTACTTTGTTCTGCTTCGGATACCACAAAGCCTCCTCCTGGAAGGTAAAAAAGACAACTGGTCATAGAGAGGATGTGTAGCGTCCCAGACAATACTGCGGAACCTGCACAAGCATCGCTTATAAATACATGAATATTTAAATTTTGTTCTAATCTTATTTTTGTTCGAAAAATATCCTTCATGCTATGCCACCTGTTAACAAGAAACTATAACAATAGAACAGCTTAAAATACAGCTTAAAACAGCTTAAAACAATTCAAATCAAAATGATTGAAACAGTGGAAACTGAATAGTTCGTTGGCTTTTATTACAGCATGAAGATTAAAGTCAAACATCAAGGGACTTTATAGGAGAATGCTGTACAAACATGGACAGGAAAATGAAGCCTGTTGCTTGTGACCTGGTTGTAGTTTTCTTGGCTATAAAATGGACCCGCTTTACTTTTGGGAATTCCTCTCTTCGCATTTAGCCTAGTATTTCTTAGTTATGGTTGACTGAAGTACAACAAATCAAGTTGGGGCTTTGCTTAGCTTTATGAGATCAGCCAAGGCCAGTTAAACGTCTCTACTTAGTTCAATTAAAAGATATTTGCCTATCTCTGAAAGGATTGTAAATAGTTCCAGGCAACTTCTCTGAGGAGGCTATTTTAGGCTTGTGGACCTACTACTCTTGCTGTGGAGCCAACTGCGTATTGCAGTAAAAAGCAAGAGGCTAGAAACCAGGAGACACAGTTCTCTGAATTGGAGTACACCATTGGTTTTAGGCAGAAGGAAATAGTAAGCCACTTCTGAAAGTGTTGCCAAGAAAACTGCAGGGACTAGTCTAGGGGGTTACCAGGAATTGAGACTAACTTGAAAAGGAAGAAGGAAAGGAGAGGGGGCCAAGGGAGTTGATTTTTAGATGGAGAAAATAAACACACAAACACAAAAGATGCATTATTCAGCCTTACAAACACAAAAACATTCGGCTCCAACTGTTCAACATTATGCAGGCCAACCATGGATGACTGCAATCAGTGCAATGACTTATGTCTTCAAATTATCAGTATATTGTAATGAGTTATGAGAATAACTTTGAGGAACTAGAGAAAGAACCGCAAAGCAGGAATGAAATTTGAGAATAGGTGTCAGACTTTACTCTCCTTAGTTCTCTTTAAACTAAAGGCAGGGATTGGGGTGGGGGCGGGGTAGATTCAGAATTGCAAGATTTAGTTACTGCAACTCTATAATAAAAGTTTTAATATTCATAACTTCGGTGTTCAGGTCTGCTCTACCTCAAAATGTACTTTTAGCATGTTTCTGATTCTCTCTCCACCCCATCCCAATTTTTCTCATTTATAATTTTGGGCATTCTTTTTTCTTATTTTTTTTTTATTTCATACAAAAAAATTAAAAGACTGTCTTGAAGGCACAATATTAGCACTATTAGAAATAAGTAAATTCAAAAATAAAATGGTATATAAGATGCTTAAAGGTTTCACAAATGGAGGTTGGACTAGATGACCTTGCGGAGTCTCTTCCAATTCTATTAATCTGTTATCAAACGAAATATATCTCCCTGTATACACATGCTTTGCTTTTATACTTTTGACATGCTCCACTGTTAAGCCTGTTTATATTTTTATCTTATGCATATGCCTTTTATATTATAATTATGTTCGGGGGGGTTGTTGTTGTCTACTTATGAAGGGATCCGGAAATGTCATAAGAGTTTAGTTTTAACAGTAGTTTGTCATGTACCACTGAATCAAAGGCTTTGCAGAAGTCTATATAAATTGCATCTATTGCTTTACCCTGGTTGAGTAGAGTAGTCCATATGTTTTTGCAGTGTAGGAGCTGTAGGTTGCAGGACAATTTTTTCCTGAAACCAAATTGTTTTGGGGAGAGTAGGTTGTTTGACTCTAAATGGAGGGTGATGAATTGGTTAATGATTGATTCCATGACTTTGCAAGTGACACAACACAGTGAGATTGGTCTGTAGTTTTCAACCAGGCTGGGATCACCTTTTTTGAAGATAGGGATGACCGTAACTAAGGACTATAGGTTTGGTAAGGAGCCGGTTTTGAATGATATATCATATATAATGCTTAGGGGTTCTGCTATGGCAGAGGAGAGCTTTTTTAAGAAGTATGCACATAATCTATCGGGGCCAATAGATAGGGGTGGTTTTAGGTTTTGTAGTGCCTTTTCTACATTATCTTCTGGAAAGTCAATATGTAGTAGATCAATGTAGTTAGTTGTGGTACGACTAGAAAATATGGGGCATGAGCCATTGCTGTTTACAAAGACTGAACTGAAGAATGTGTTGAAGAGATTGGCCTTAACAGCTTTGTCACTGCAGTCTTTCCCATTTGGTCCCTTTAGAGGTGGGATGGTTCTTGAGTCTTTAAGTTTGGAGTTTACAAAATTGTAGAAGGCATGGGTAGATTTTGTACGTAGGAGGTTTTCCTCCTGCTTGTAGTAATAATTTGTGCATTCTGCCTTTATCTGTCGGCATTAGGTGTTGTATCGGTTTTTAAAGTTTGCTATGTAGCTAGTTTTGTTTTTATGCCATGATTTTTTTATTGAAGTTTCCTTATTGTTATGGGTATTTTTTTTGTTTTTTGTTTTTAGGGGTTATTAATGGTACATATAGTTTAATAACTCTTTCAAGTTCAAGTAAGAATGCATTATAATGGTCTTCTGTAGTATTACAGTTAGAGAACAGAAGGTGCCAATCAAGAGATGATAGGTCGGCATCTATGAGATCATCGTTGGCTTTTTTGAAATTGTATTTTGGAGATCCATCATGATCTTCTTTGTGAGGGCATAAATTGAGACAAAAGTCAATCATACTGTGGTCACTGTTTGAAAAGGGTTCTTTTATTTGTAGGCCATAAATTGAGTTTGAGCTGTTACAGAAGATGAGGTCGAGGCAGTTGTTGAGTCTAGTGTTGTTTGTTACTAATTGATCCAGTCTTAGTGTGGTAACAGCATTGTACAGGGTTGCATGTATGGATTTGTGTTGTGGCTCCGATTCCCGAGCCTGTGCTGTTAGAGGAAGAGGACTCGGAAGATGAGGAGGAGGAACTGGGAATGCCTTCCTCCCTAGGACCTTCCTCTCTGGCAATGCCTTCCTCCCTGATAATGCCTCAAGTTTCATCAGACAACCGAGAGGAACAGCCTGAGATTAATCAGGAGGAAGGCATATCGGAGCCAGGGAGTCAAGAGGAAGAATGTTGGCTTGATCCTAAGCAGCGTCGTAGGAAGAAACGTGAGCAGCAACGTAGGAGGCGTGGGAGGGTCAGAGAGTGAGCTGAGTCATTGAGCCACACCTCACAGGGGATAAAAGTGGGTGTGTTGTAGGCTGGAACTTTGTATGGGACAAAGTTTAATCTTGCTTCAGGTTTTCTTTGTGAATGATTTTATGATCTGCCTTGTAATTTTCTGGAAGTAGCTTTTTACTTGTTATCAGTTCGGACTTGGCAGGCAGAGCATGTTAGAATACCAAGGACATTATCCATTCCAAAAAATTAACTCTGTGAAGTCCGAGCCAGCTTGCCTGCCTGTGCTTGTGTGAGTTTGTACTCTTTCATCTTTTGGAAAGAAGAAAGGTGAGACAGAACAGGTTTGGATGTATATTCATTTAGGGTCCAGTTTATAAGAGGTAGATTGAAGTCACCAAGGAAAATAAGAGGGTGTGGATAAGAATGAGAATGAGAAGGCCTGCCGTCAAATCGAATAGGAACACACGGAGAGGGCCTTTATACAGATAGCCCTCGACTTACGACCACAATTGAGCCCCAAATTTCTGTTGCTAAGTGAAACATTTGTTAAGTAAATTTTGCGCCATTTCGCAACCTTTCTTGCCAGAGTTGTTCAGTGAATCACTGCAGTTAAATTAGTAACACAGTTGTTAAAGGAATCTGGTTTCCCCATTGACTTGGCTTGTCAGAAGTTGGCATAAGGTGATCACATGATCTTGGGACACAGCAATCGTCATAAATATGAATCAGTTGCCAAGCGTCTGAATTTTGATCACATGACCATGGGGACGCTGCAACAGTCATAATTGTGAAAAATGGCCATAACTCACATTTACACTGCCACTGTAACTATAGGAAGTTAGTACTCACCCCTCTCCTAGAAAAATGAAATATCCTGGGAAATATTAAATAGGCAGAATATTTCCTCTAAAAAGAGTAGAAACTCAGAAGCAGAAACTCACCTCAGAAGTAGAAGCTCACCTCCCACCTTTGTTAATGGGTGGGGCCATTAAGGCCTGGGCCAGAATACTTTACATAACAAAGATCTCCAGGTAAAGCTATTGCAATTGACAAAAGCCCTTTTCAGTGCATCATCATCCAGCAAGGCTCAATGAAGCCTGGAACTCAGGACAGCCTACAGAGTTGCCCCTGCATGGCCCCATGGGAGTCTGACAACCAATTAGAAACAAGCTCCAATTAAAATCCCGACAAAACCCAGGCACTCTCAGCATATCAGTCCTTTCTTGATCTCTTCCTTCACCTTGAAGCATGTGATCATCCTTCTTTTTCACTTTGGAGGTTCAAGCCATGTGGTCCTGCTGTCCACCATTAAACCACCTTCCAAACAGCCTCCATGTTTCCAGTGTCTTTTTCCCCACTTGGAACTGAACCCAGAAAGATATTTCTTTCAACATAACTTTGAATAGTCATTAAATGAGCTGTTGTAAGTTGAGGAAAAAGTATGTTATTATGTTGAGGAGAAATGATATTTTCCTCAACATAATAACATTATACCACCTAAAAAGAAAAACAAGAAATCCAAGAAGAAACTAGCATAGCTGTATGAAGATCTCTCTGATAAACTGAAAGCCAAAAGGATAAGTAGAAAAAAATGGAAAGAGCGATCCAGAACTAAGGCAGAATATCAGCAGATAGCCAGAATCTGCAAAGATGAAGTCAAGAAAGCAGAGGCTCAGTATGAACAAAGACTTGCAATAAAAGTCAAAGATAATTTAAAAAAAAGTTTCCTTCAACATATAAATAACAAGAAAAAAGTCAAGGAAACAGTCTGTCCACTAAAGAGAGAAGATGACAAGGAAGTAACAGGCAGTAAAGAGAAAGCAGAGCTGCTTAACTCATTCAAGAACCTAGAGCCCAATCTACCAAAAACATAACTGTAAAAGACAGACTAGAAATAAAAATTAAAATAAGCGAAGAAGGGAGAAAATGGTAAGAGAACAGCAGTTTGGCCTTGATGAATATAAATCACTAGGACCTGATGGATTACATCCCAGAGTTCTGATGCAACTGGCAGATGTTATCTCAGAACCATCGTATCATATCTTTCAAAAGACCCGGAGCACCAGGGAACTACCAAAGGATTGGAAAAGAGCTGATGTGGGGTGGGGTTTGGGGGTGGGTGGGAAACAGACCTAGGAAACTACAGACTAATCAGCCTAGCACCAAAACCTGGCAAGATACTGGAAAAAAATAATTTAAAAATAGATCTAGAAACAAATAAAGCTATAACTAATAGCCAGGATTTGTTAAAAACAGATCGTGCCAAACCAATCTTATTTCATTATTTGACGAAGTGACTAAATAGCGGACAATCACTTAAACATGATCCAGCAGTGTGCTAAAAATACAATCCTTGGTTGTATAAACAGGTACAGAATCAAAATCATGTGAAATATTAGTACCATTTTATAAATCTGTAGTGTTGCGTCCAGCAAGTCTTCACTCCGGTCCGCTTTTTGAGCAGGAGCCGGAGAAGCCTCTGATTGGCTGAGCTGTTTGACAGCTCTCTATAAAAGGAGCCGTCAAACGGAATCAGCTGTCTCTCTCAGCTGCTGTCGCAAGCTCGCGGCTAGCCACTGCTGAGATACAAGTTATCAATAAAGCCCGTTAGCTTTATCTTCACCTTTGCTTCTTCTCTCCCACGCGCCAAACAAAAAACATAGTAAGACCACACTTGGAATACTGAGTGCAGTTTCGGTCACTACATTACAAAAAAAACTTGTAGGAAGAAAAATCAGTCCAGTTCCAAGCCGAGAATAAAATGGAGGCTGCTTTAAGAAAGAAGATTTATTGATGAGCAGAACTAACAACAGAATGCAGTTCTGGGACAGCTGACAAAATGGCTGAATAAGTGGATGAATCTTTATAGGTTTCTGGTGTTTTGTATTTGAAATGCTCCAGGGGATTGTGCAATGTAGTGAGCTTTTGCTATTTTACTATTCTTTTACTATTTCAGTGGTTGTGGGTTAATCCTATTATGTCCTAAAGGTCATGTCCTGTCTTTCTTAATCCCATCAGTTAGAGCTGAAGGTGTTTTTTTTTTAATGAATAGATTAGCCCATTGTTTCTTAATGGACACAAAATATCCACCTCTAAAGACTTGAGACTTCTGCTGGAGGCTATTAAGAAAGACTGGGGCTGTTTCCTGCCTTTAAGTCATGTTTTCTCTATTTCTCCTTTGGGGAAATATTCTATCCTGCCTCTTTTAATATTAAGAATAAAGAATATTTTATTTGCAGGGGAGGCTTTGTAGAATCTTGAGACTTTGGAAAAAATGTAAAGAAGCACAGCTAAGATGATTAAAGGGCCTGGGGACAAAAACATATGAAGAATGGTTGCAGGAATTGGATAAGGCTAGTCAAAGGAAACGAAGGACTAGTGGGGAGATGATAACAGTATTCCAGTATTTGAGGGGCTGCCACAAAGAGGAGGGGGTCAAGTTATTTCCCAAAACACCAGAAGGCAAGACAAGAAACAATGGATGGAAACTAATCAAGGAGAGAAATATCTGGAATTAAGGAAAACCTTCCTAATAGTGAGGACCAGTGGAACAGCTGGCCTTTACAAGTGGACGCTTCATCACAGGAAGTTTTATTTATTTATTTTGTCAAAAGATTGGAATACAATAGAAATAAGAATAAACCTAAGTTTAAATATAAGAAATAGGAACTAATAATTGGGGACAATAGGACAGGGACGGTACTTGAGGGTAAAGGAGTGGGGGTTTGAGCAGGTGACAACAGAATCAGGTAGCGAGTTCCAGACATTTATCACTCCGTTACTGAAATCATACTTCCCGCAATCAAGTTTGGAGTGGTTAACATTAAGTTTATATCTGTTGTGCGCTCTTTTTGTTGTGGTTAAAGCTGACATATTCATTAACTGGTAAGACATTGTAACATATTATTTTATGTACTATGATTAAGTCCAATCTTAGTCAGTATAGGTCAAGGTTGTCTAAGTCTAGAATCTCAAGTCTGATGCTGTAGGGTATTCTGTTGCAAACAGAGGAATATAGTACTCGTCTCGTAAAATACTTCTGGACTCACTCAATTGTATTTATGTCTGATATGCAGTGCGGATTCCAGACAGCAGAGCTGAATTCAAGTATTGGTCTAGCAAAAGGTTTGCAAATCTTTAAAAAAAAGACTGGACAACACCTATTTGAAATGGTAATGGGTTTCTTGCTTGAGCTTGGGGTTGGACTAGAAGACCTCCAAGGTCCCTTCCAGCTCTAGTCTGATTGATTTATTGATTGATTGAGGACCATCTCTATCATTAGCATCTAGATTGAACTCCTCAGAAGAGGAAACATTTTCCAGAAAAGGTTGGCCAATGCTAATCTAGACAGACAATTTCAACGAATGGACTTTCCGCATGTCTGGACTGAGTTGAGACCATAGGCAGAGTTGGAAGGGACCTTGAAGATCTTGTAGTCCAACTCCCTGCTCAGGCAGGAAATGCTATACCATTTCAGACACATAGTTGTCCAGTCTCTTGTTAAAAATCTCCAGTGTTGGAACACCCATAACTTCTGAAGGCAATCTGATACTATAATCAGATCCCAAATAAATACTTTCAGTATTTCCCTGGATTTTATGAAAGAGGCAGGAGTGCTGTTTTCAGCATCCCAATTAGACTAAAGTATGAAATAGCTAAATACTTTGATATAGTAGATGGAACCAACGGCAAAGCTGGCACCTGGGTCAATGTGAAAGCTGGGAAGTATGGAAATCGTCGAATATGCACACGGATACAAAAAGATCCAGAGACACTCTGAACAATGAGGCTATTCGGTAGTTTCTGCCCTTTGCAATTGTGGTGACATGCAGACAACAACACATAAAGTAAAGTATGTATACCTCAGAGGTGGTATTCAGCCAGTTCTCACAAGTTCTGGAGAACCGGTAGTGGAAATTTTGAATAGTTCGGAGAACCAGTAAATGCTACCTCTGGTTGGCCCCACCCGCATCTATTCACAGCCTCCAGAGTCCCAGCTAATCAGCTGGGTCTTCTTTTGTTGCCCTGTACAAAAGAACAGAGATGGAAAGCAGAAAAGTGGGGTGGGGAAGGATTGGGTATTTTACAGTATCCTTCCCCTGGAGTGGGGTGGGAATGGAGATTTGCAGTATCTTCCCCTGCCATGCCCACCAAGCCACACCACACACACCAAGCCACGCCCAAAGAACCGGTAGTAAAAAAAATTGAATACCACCACTGGTATACCTGCCTTTTGTGTCCTGAGCATTTGAGGACCTTATGGCACCGTTATAGAATGCAATTAATGTTGCTAGTTTCTGGCCAAGATCTGTTTCATTTGTACATATTTTTACCTTGTATTTTAAATTTTATGTTGTATGGCTTATTTTAATTGTGATGCTTCTGACATGAATAAACTTTCATGTAGTTATTTCATGCAAAGGTTAAAATAGAACTATGAAGAAAATCACAAGGCAAATTCTGGGATGCCAATGTGGTGTTTGTGGGCACTGATATCCCCATGGCATCTCCCTTGGTTCCTACCAAATTCTGTGTCCCACCCGATTTTATCTTAGTTTTGGAGATTATTTTTAATTACAAGTAATAAATGGGAATATTTTGCTAAAGAATAACAGTTCCAGTCTTGAGCAAAATATTTATTTCTAATAATGGATTCTCCGAAATTATTTCTAATCATGGATTCACAGATATTTTCTCAGAAATTAAAACACTAGGAAACAGCTGCTCATTGGGTTTTTAAAAAAAAAAAATTCTGGAAATATGCCTCTTTCCTCTGCTCCCAAATGGTTGCTGAAGTTGTAGAAAATATTCTGAAGAGGTTAAAGTGGATGTAGGAGCAAGCCCACCTACAGATAGTCCTCAACAAACAACCACTCATTTAGCAATAATTTAATGTTAACAAGGGTACTGAAAAAGGTGATTTATGACTAGTCCTTGGGCTTATGACCATTGCAACATCCCCCATGGTCCTATTATCAAAATCTGAGTGCTTGACACAACTGGCTTGTATTTACAAAGGTTGCAGCAGTCCAGGGTTATGTGACTGCCATTGTGACCTTCTCAGATGGCTTCTGACAAGCAAAGTTGATCAGAGGAGCTGGATTTGCCTAACAACCATGTGATTCATTTAATAACTGCAGTGATTCACTCAATCGTCACAGAAAAGTTCATAAAAAAGATCATAAAACCAGGCCCAACTTAACAACTGCCTTGCTTAGCAATGGAAATTCTGATCCAGTGGTGGGATTCAATTTTTTTTTTACTACCGGTTCTGTGGGAATGGCTTGGTGGGAATGGCAGGGGAAGGATACTGTAAAATCTCCAGTCAGAGATGATACTTGCCAGTTCTCCGAACTACTCAAAATTTCCGCTACTGATTCTCCAGAACTGGTCAGAACCTGCTGAATACCATCTCTGTTCTGATCCTATATGTGGTCATAAATCAAGGACCACCTGTACTTTGCTTCTACTGAATGGGTGACTGTGATCCATAAACCCACTGCAGAAGTCCCTTTATGAGAGTATCTGTCTTTAGATTCAAAATGTACCCACATGCCTTCAAAAGTGAAGTCATAATCTAGATCAGTATTTTTCAAACTTGGTAACTTCAGGATTTGTGCAACTGGATTTTGGGAGATTGATGAGACACCCCACCACCCCAGGAGCATTTGGACATATCTATCCAGGTATGATCAGAAGAGTCCCAAGGATGAATTGACCATGCTCAATTCAGGTAGTCTCCAAAGTTGGTTTGGTCAGTGGTTTCAACAGCCAGCGAGAGTCTCAAAAAAATAAATAAATCATAGTGTGCCCCCTTGTTTCTCTTCTGCCCAAAATCATTACACAGAGCAACCAACAGTTTTAGTCCCTGTCTTAGGCTAAATACAATTGAGTATTTATTCTTTATTTGCCCATCCAGCAAGAACATGCTGAGAGGGTTTCATATTCGCTCTCCCAGTGGAAGATTAAAAGGAAAGGCTTCATTTCCCCCTGTTTGAGGAAGATTAAACCACAGAAGATTAAAAGGGTTTGTGGCAGTGGTGGTATTCGACCGGTTCTGCCCGGTTCTGGAGAGCCGGTAGGAGCGATAAGCAGTGGAGACCGAACCACTTCTCTCAGCTGCTCTGCTGGCTCTGCTGTTGGGCCTGCCCACCTGCCCGGCCTCCCATACTCACCTTTATCTGCTGAATTTGAAGCGCAGTTGCTTTGCGCAGCACAGAATAGCGCCGCGCGGCAGCTGCTGAAGCGACCGGGATCGTGCAGGCTTGTAGGAGGCGAGTTAGAATGCCTCTGCACCTGCGCAAAGTGCACATTTGGCGCACACGTGCACGCAAAGTGTGTGTACGCATGCAAAGCGTGCCCCCCCAACCACGCCCACTGAACCAGTGGCAACAATATTTGAATCCCACCACTGGTTTGGGAGAGGATGCAAGTAATTTTGAGTAATTTTGACAATTACTGAGGTACAATCACTTCAATAGAGGGTTTCCATTTTTGGGGGGGTGGGGGGGTGGACACTGCTGTATTTTGATAGCAAGTGGTGTGTGCACTCTCAAAATGGCTGCCATAGGAATGTATGATTCTTCATATTACATCTTTATGAGATCCTAGTTGCCTAGCAGAGGCAAAAACTGGGTTTAGTTGCCAGAAATGCTGTAGTAATGCTGATTAACATGCCACAAAGATGATAATAATCTAAGTTACATTCTATGGGCCAAGGTATATGAAAGATTGTAACCTAGAATGTAAGAGGAATAAATAGCAAAGAGCACGAAATAATGCATGAAATAATTGAGTAAGAGAATTCAATTCAATGAGACCGTGCCCCTGGGACGAAGGAAGAGTGAATGAAGTGAAAAAAGGAGCAGACTGAAAAAGCGGTGGCTGGATGGAATTGATGAGATATTGAAAAAGATGAGGTGTTTAAAGACTTAAAGGCAAAGAATGAATCCATACAGAGACACAGTCTCTTTGGCTTGCTATTTCTTACCTCTTTTGTGCACTCTGTATAAGTTATCTCTGAAAAGAATACTATGTCAATATGAGTTGTATAAACCAAGAAATTATTATTTGTATCCCAGGTTTGGAATATATATTCCATATTCCACTAATCATGTTGTTAGTGGATTATTCAATAAACATAAGTAGTCACACTACAGCTTTGTATCATAGGAGAGGAGAGGCGGGAGGGAGGGGAGAGAGAGAGAGAGAGAGAGAGAGAGATTCTCACAAAGAAAATGGATCTCTGTCTACCATTTCCACCATTGGCATGTAAAGCAAACCTTGGTATACGAAAAGTAGGCCATTGTGTAAAGTCCATTCCTGGAAGGCTTTTTAAAGATTCCGGTTACCTGTGCCAATGTAAAAGGAAGAATTTTTTTTTTTCAAGAAGCAATGTTTCACTGTCATGGTGATGTTAATAACTTTATTGTACATATTAATAGTAATGTTTATCTTTCACCCAGTTTGCTTTAGATGAACAACTATTAACTTATTGCACATTGCTCTGTTTTTCTTTCATTATGTACATGAGCAAAAGAATGAAAGAGAGGAAGGTTTTACCAAGCTAGAAAAATAGCCAGGATGCTTCCTTATATCTTATTTATCAGTGAGGAGGAATGATACATTGCTATGACAGATTCACACAATATTTAATCATGGGTGCCAACCAGGAGCATTTTGTGCTGCAAGTTCTATCTCTTTGGGACATCAGAAATCACAACCTATAGTACATTCAAAAGGCATGGAGTTTGAATTCTGATGGTGTGATGTTGCTTTTGTGGCTCTGTCCTTCTCAGCCTCTCTCCTCCACAGACAACACTGCTTACCTTTGATAGGAGCTTAATTTAATCAGGATAGCTGGTCTTATAATTAGTGCAAATGTGAGCTAGTGAATTACTAAGTGCACATTTCCAGGTTTTAAAATTATTTTGTTCTTAGTATGTAAGTGCACTGGAAATTAAAAATCAACTTTCCTTTTGAAAACGATGAAGAGCTTATGAAGTTGTGTCCTCCAAATGAGTAGGGATTACAACTCCCAGAAGTCTAAAATATCAGAATATCTAAAATAGAGGAGATAAAATAAAACACCAGCTGCTTTTCCAAGCATTGAACTGGGCTATGAAATTATCTACAGGGTTGGAAATTTTGCAATGTGATCATATTGGGGAAAGTCAAATGAATTATCATTCTTCTTCCTTGCCTTAACAGGCCCATTTTTGGCCATGTACCTTTGACCTTGTTTCCAGCTTGTCTCAACCTATAACTGAGGCCAGTTTAACTTGTCCTTCCACCAATGAAAAAGTAGCATTTTTCTCTTTATGCTAGAGGTGTCGTCACAGTATCATCCCATGACGTATCACAACTTTCCCCCACTTTGCTAAACTGGTCGTGGGCCTGGCCAGCATTTGATGCATCTGGCCCATGGGCTGGGAGTTTAACAGCCCTGCTTTATGCCAACATTACAAGACCATCAGAGTGTATAAAATCAGTTAGGTTTTGATCATTCTGGAGGAAAGCTAGTGAGTATTGCAGAGACAATCAAAGTCAAGGTTTAACAACTGCGTGCTTTGCTTAATGACCCTGGCGGAAAGATAAAACCTGGAGTGACTCTCTTTATGACTGCATTGCTTAACAACAGAAGTTCTACTCACAATTGTGGTCATAAGCTGAGGACTACCTATAGAAATAAAATATTCAGGTGTGTTTTTGGAAATCTCTTCTGTAGCATCTGGAATTTCTAGCTTTGCGAGCATGTGTCTGTCGTTTTCCATTTGATTTTAGCATGAATGCCTTGAGTCAATATTGTATGCATGTTGCTATGTCTTCTTTTGTAAACTATCTAAGAATAGGTTCTTAGAATGTTGCTGGTGTAAATGTTGTCAGTTTAAATCATATATCAAAAACTACTATGTTGCCTGTCAGGGAACATGTGTGATATATTGCCATACCAGTGCCTTTATTTCTGACAAGAATTGTATTTTCTTGTATGTTATAGCACAGTTTTTCTATGAGATCTCATACGGTGTTTCCCTGAAAATAAGATGTAGTCTTACATTATTTGGGGGGTCCCAAAAGACACATTAGGGCTTATTTTGGGGAGAACATGGACAACATGGGCAAGCTGAGAAACAGTGGAATGGATTGACAACATGATTTCATGGAGGCAGGCCATTCCGATGCGTGGTGGCACTGGTAGCAGGCAGAGGCATGGGGCAGCAGGTGATCTCGACATGCCACGCAGCCTTCTATCTCATCGCGGCCATGGGCAAGTCGAGAGATGGTGGGATGGATGCTGCCAGTCCTGCTGTATGTTGAAAAAGCCTGCCTCCATTAAATCATGTGTCAATCCTTCCCACCATCTCTCAGCTTGCCTATGGCCACAACAGAGTAGAAGGCCACGCGTCACGTCAGGATTGCCTGTCCTCTCCCCCCATGCCTCTACTTGCTGCCAGTACTTCTATGCATTGGAATTACCTGCCTTCCCCTCCCCACACCTCTGCTTGGAGGGCTGGGCTAGTGGTCACAATACTGGGGCTTACCTGTGCTATGCAGCCTGTGGCTGCTGCCGTACACCGTCTACTCCCACACTGTTGCTGTCTCCTGCACTGGCGAGGCTCACCCACCTACCCCTGGATGATGGAGATCTTCACTGGGGCTTATTTAAATACTCAGGTTAACAAATCAAATGGCCTGGTTATAGTTTAATGTGATAGGTTTTTTTATAATAAGAAAAGACTACATAATAAGGGTTTTTGTATTGGATAACCAGTTAGAGAACTCTGTCTTGGATTAGTCTAGAGTGTTTGGCAAAGCCAATAATGTAGGACTGTTCCTAAGTATAGCCTCACCTAAATTTTAAATATCACATAAAATCTGGAGTATAAGGTTGGGCTGGACAATATTTACATGACTATTGTGACCCCATTAAGATTACTATTTCCAAAATGGAAAATAGGAACAATACCAACATCTGGGTTTTATTCCTATGTTTGCTTAATCAGATCAGTGAAAGATGTAGTGGCTGTGAGAAGTTTTATATCCAAATATATTTTATTCTTTATACTGTTTCTGTCTTCTCTTAAAATATTAACAGAATACATAATTATCCACTAGATAATTAACAGTCAAGCTGAAACAAAGCTAATCAACTAAAACAAGAAAACTTACTTCTTCCCCCAAATAAGTTACCTAGACCTAATCCACAAATCAAAGGATAAGGTCTGCAAATACAGAGTTAATTAAATTAGGTCTCCCAGAGGAACTGCATGTTCACAAGAGCAAACATACCTACTTACATACACATATGCCCTTCAAGTATCACCCTAGAAAGCACTAAAGGCAAACTGTTTTGCTTTTAGGAATAAATATTTCTTCTTTCCTCACTCCTGTCTGGATCTCGTTTTTATTTATTCTTGGGGAGGCTTAGCTCGAGTTGGAGCCCCAAATTATTCTTCTGACATGACTTTACTTGCACAATATACAAAGCTTGGTCAGTTTCAATCATAGCTATAGACATTTGACTCTTATCCCTCTGCAGATACTCATCTAGTTTTCATTTTGTTGTCATAATGTGGTGTTTAAATGCAGTCTGCTTGGCTGGTTTATTACTCAATTTATTGTGTGAACTCAGGAAATAAGTTTTTGATCATATTGTCTCAACCAGTAGTGGGATTCCAAATTTTTTAGTACTGGTTCTGTGGGTGTGGCTTGGTGGGCATGGCTTGGTGGTCATGGTAAGGGAAGGATACTGCAAAATCCCCATTCCCTCCCCATCCCACTAACCTGCTTTCCAGCTCCATTCTCCTGTGCAGGGCAACCAAAGAAGACCCAGCCGATCAGCTGGGACTCCGGAGGCAGAGAATAGATGGGGCGGGGCCAGTCAGAGGTGGTATTTGCTGGTTCTCCAAACTATTCAATATTTCTGCTACCGGTTCTCCAGAACTGGTCAGAACCTGCTGAATACCACCTCTGGTCTCAACCCAACTTCCATGGAAAAATGATGAACTGAAGATAGCGCCATTAAAATAGCCATCTTGCTCAAACTATAGTTGGCACCTTTAAAAGAGTACTAAGTTTACATATGCGTCCTTTTCTAATCACTTTTGAAAATTGCTTGTTAACTGCTTTTCAGCTGTTAGGAATCTTTAAATTGATATGTGTTACAGCATCAGGAAAGTTTCTCTCAGTCCTTAATGAAAGAAATTTTAAACACAAGTTTAAGAATTTTCTCTCCCTTCCCCCCAGAATAAATACAAAAGGGCAATTAAAACTTAAACTTTAGAAAGTTTCAAACAAACTAAGGGTCTAGATAAATTTAAAATAGCATTGCGGAATGAATTATAAGAATCTTCTCTTTGGGAAAATGCTTTCATTTTGAATGCTCTTTAAAAATGATAAGATTTTGAAGGTTGGATATCAGAAGGAACTAAAGATACAATTAAAGGAGAAAAAAATGACTTACTAATACAGAATGGATCAAACTATTTTAATATTGGACATGCTGAAGAATATTTTTGAAAAATGGACCCAGAAGCTAATTTTAAGAGTATTTGCCTTCATAGGCGTATTGTGTTTAGAAGATGTTATGGGAGTGGAACAAATTATACCTGAGAAAAACTGAGACGAATCTGAAAGTGGATTTAAAAATGAAAGCCTGCAAGAATGATATGGAAAAAGATGTTACACTCAATTGTTCGATGAAACTGACTGATACCTTAATTTTTTAAAAATAAAGCAAAACACAATAAAAGAATGGTTTGAATAATTTTCCTATATTGAATTAACAAAAGAAATTTGTTGAAGCTTGGAAGAATTTTGTGAGAAAGGACAAAGAATTTTTTTTTAAAAAAACTAGTTTTAAGACATTACTCGAAGGGACTAAAGATCAAGACTGTTAAAAGTAAAAGGAAGGAAAACTAGTAGTCCTCAATTTACAACCATAACTGGGGCCAGAATTTATATTGCTAAGTATTAAATGAGTCCACCTGATTTTACAACCTTTATTTGCCCCAGTGGAACTAACAATAATGAAACACTCCGGGTGTGAAGTGAATCATGAATCAAGTGAATCATTAAGCTGTTGTTAAATTGTTAACAATAGTGAAACACTGCAGTTCTTATTCAAATCATGTGATCCTTAAGGAAATCTGACTTCTCTGTTGACTTTGCCTTATCTGACGCAGGTTGGGAAGATCACAAAAGGTGATCACATGACACTAGGTTGTTGCAACTGTCATAAAGACAAGCTGGTTGCCAAGTGCCCAAATTTTGATCACATGACCAGGGGGTTGCTGCAATGGTTGTAAGTGCTAAATGATAAGTCATTTTTTTCAGTGCCACTGTAACTTTGAACTGTCACTAAATGAATGATTGTAAGTCAAGAACTACCTGTATAAAGTTGACTTAGTTGATTAAGCTTAAAATAGATATGCTAATCCTTAATGAAGTTTTGCTGATGAGGACTGAACAATAAGGCTTTAAGGATTTGTTTGTAAGTAAGAGAGGGTTTTGGAAGAAATGTCCATCTGGGTTCAGTTCCAAGTGGGAAGAAAGACACTGGAAACATGGAAGCTGTTTGGAAAGATGGTTTAATAGTGGACAGGACCACATGGTTTGAGGTCCTGGGCAAAATTGAGCACATGTATGAGAGAGGAAGAGAGATTTATACCTTCTGTTGGGCTTTGGACTTGTTTCCTGTTCCTGTGGCAAGAAATGTATACTGATTGGTTGTCAGATTCCCATGGGCAATGCAGGGGTAAATTTGCAGGTTGTCTTGAGTCCCAGGCTTGGTTGAATCTTGCTGGGAGATGTAATGAAGGGGCTTTTGGCAACTCCTATTATAGCTTAATGGCTTGGTCCTGGTTTGGATCTTGAGTGAGGACTAATCCTGTCACCCTGAAGCTGGAGATCTTTTGACTCGTATATAAGCTGGCACCAAAATATCTGCTGGGCCTGAGTTTCTGCATCCCTTCTGCGTCTCTTTTAGGGGAAATATTCTGCCTTTTTAATATTTCCTAGAATATTTCATTCTTCTAGGAGAGAAGTGGGTGCTAACTTTCTACAAGGAGATATTGGAAGAAGAGATCATTTCTTGTATTTTAAAAGGTGATACATTACGGAAATTATTTATACCTGAATCTGATATGATGAAGGGAGAAATAATTTCTTTATATGTTTCTTTTCTTTACTACATTCTTTTCTTTTTCTATTTTTCTTCTTATTTTTTCCCTTTCAGTGCTATTTGTTTTTTTATTTTTTGCATTTGTAGTTTCTGTTAGTTTTGATCATTTTGATTGCAATTTTTAATAAAAATACTATTAAAAACTACACAGCCTGTCAGTCCATTTTTCCAGATCAAAAACTGAGGTCCATCTAATAGATTCTCCAGAAACTATTTGGCTTCTTTTAAAGTAAACATTGGAACTCAGCACAATGGTGGGATTCAACCAGTGGTGGGATTCAAATTTTTTTACTACCAGTTCTGTGGACGTGACTTGGTGGGAGTGGCAGGGGAAGGATACTGTAAAATCTCCAGTCAGAGGTAATATTTGCTGGTTCTCCAAACGACTCCAAATTTCCACTACTGAACTGGTCAGAACCTGCTGAATACTACCTCTGGACTCAACATAGGTGACTGGACATTTATGGATTTTTAATTTTCAGAACACTTAGTGGTAAATATGTTATCAGGCTAATTGTACTTGGATTTTAAACTATTTTATTTGCTCATATATTGCAGAACTTCTCCTTTTGTTGAATCCTATGATCAATAAAAGTAATCTTGCTAAATTAATAGAAGAGCAATCTAATTTAAAAAATCACATTGGGCTTTGAACTGGATCCTTAAAAAAAATAGAAAAGCAGGAGATTATTGTCTAAACTGAGGTCTTGCTAATCACACAAGCAACTCAAATAACTATATAGAACCACAACATAATTGAATGTTATCATGGGTATCACCCCAGCAGTGCATAAAATAATAAAATATATATAATTAAACTAGAACTACTTGGATTCTGACCTGGGACTTAGACTGATTTGCATATTTGGCCACCAGATTTCTGGAAGATGGCTTTTTTCATTACTCCACCCTAAAACGGCACTAGTAGGTCAATTGGGGAAACTCAGGAAACATAGATATAAACTTCCTTCTCAGAAGAGGGGGCAATTCTAGGGTTAAATATTAACTTTTGATTCAGAATAGGATTCACCAATTGAGCAAAGATTGTGATTGAGCAAAAACAAAAAAAAATAATAGCAATTTTGGCATTTAAAAAACTGGAACTATTTAGAATTCTGGAGAGCTTCTTTTTTTTTTGAAAATTTTATTGATTTTTGAAAACAAACATAAACAAACAAAACATAAAACATAAAAACATAAAACATCTTTTTTGAAAGCAGCATAATCCCGTGTTACATCTCTTCATACAGACACAAATTCAAGTTCATGCTCATTTTTATATTCCATTCCATATCTTGTTACTATTCTACATTTTCGATATAGCTTCTCCCCTCTTTTAACTTTCTTAATTTTGTTTTATTTATTTCATCTCAATTCAAATCATTATATTTATATTCTTTGTCTGTCCTGTTTCAACTGTCTACTATCTTTTCTCATTAAACAAATTTTCTCCTGTAATCACTGATTGGAGTATGATGCCTTTATATCTTTCCCCTAAAATTATAACACTTAATATAATACATAACTTCCGTTTGGATTCTGCTTGGTACTTTCTAAAACTACACACTGTATTTTTATAAAAAGGAAAAATTATAAATGTATAATATAATTAGAACAACAATCCATACCAATTCAATTCTATCATTAATATTAATATTCATTTAAATCTTAACATTTTACACATTACTTTTCAGATAAAAATCATACTTCTATGGGAACACTTATAAACTTTCCATAGTTAATTCCCCCCCACTTCACTTATATTTTATAAAACATTGAGTAAATAAAATGTTCCCGTTCCTTCCTAATTCAATTCTCTCATTTATTTTATTTCATTTATTTTGTTCACAAAAGTTTCACTAAATTACACTGACTATTTTATCCCTCTTTTTAATCATATGTTGTTTTCAATTTTCTAACATTATTTCTATTACAAATATAACAATACCATCTTATGTACCTTCACAGAATCCCTTTTTCAGTTAGATTTTCACCCATTATCTCTGAATAGGTCCTGTTTCTTTACATCTTGCTCCAAACCTTTGTAACTTCTCTTCCTTTCCTTCTTCCCTTTCTTCTTCTCTCTCCCCTTTTTACCCCCCGTCTCTCCACCTCCATTTCCCTCTTCTGTATTCCCCTTTTCTGCTGCTTTCCAACATTATATCCACTTTTCAAATTATTTTTCCCTTTTTTGGTTGTTTTTTTAAGTCTTAAATTCTCCCTTCTCTTTCCCCCCTTTCCCCTTTCTTCCCCAAACAAGGTTACTTGTTCATTAAAGATGGCTTTTTCTTTGTCCCAATCTTCTTGTTGCGCAGTCTTTTCTTGTTGTTTCTCGTAGTTACGAATTGCCATTTCTAAAAATTGAAAAACGGAGCCAAAGGAGCCCTTCCCTTCTTGTGTCTCTTCTTTATATTTTTTAAATTCCATTTTCAGTTCATCCAGAGATAATACCATTGTAGAATTTTTTAAACAACTACCCAATTGTTTTTAGTCATTCAAATGTAATATCCCAAAGTCACCAAGCAATCCAAATACACACAAGCTGCTTCTTTTTACACTTTCTTCTTTTTTCACTTTCTCTTCCTGGGGTTACTATTTAGTTACAAAGTTCCAATTAAAATGTATCTTTTAGAAGTCTTATTGAGATTTAACTTTAGATTCTTTTAAATTCCAGGCAGTCTCCTCCTTCCAGATCCTGCCCTTATTCTTTTCCTCTCCCTTCCTACTTACAGACAAAAAGGATTTTTTAGTGTCCAGAAATCTTTATTGTCCCTTTGGCATTTAATTATATTTTCAGCTTAATTATTGGTGCCAAAGTGGATTTTTCTGATTTCTTATTCAGCTCTCTTCATTGTCAATGTGAGGAAGGAGAGAGAAGAAAAAAAAAACTTTCCCTTTTTACTTTCTTTCGCTGCTTCCGACTCTTCTTTGGGAGCGATGTTATCTTTTATAAAATTTAAATTCCAGGGTACCTTAGTTGTTGCTTTTTATCCCGGTCAGCCAAAACTTTCATTTCTTATCTTCCTCCTGCACTTTCTTTTCTGGTTGAGTGCTTCTTTGAAGTGGCCATTTCTGACCACCGCTCCTACCGTCTTCGGGCAGGGGAGTTTGACCAGCTGAGGAGGAGAGATGCGGCTCTCCTCGACCCTGCTGGCGATTTCCCCCCTCTTCACCACCTCTATGGGGTGGCTTAGGCCCGAAACCAGCTGGCTTGGGGCGCTCCTGCGGAGAGAAACCGCACACGATCGCGGATTCCTGCCTGTTGCCGAAGCCCTGCAAACTGGAAATCAGAATTCTGAAGAGCTTGTTACTAGAGGGATGGAGCAGAACTGGGCAAAGACATCATCTGTGGACTACACTTACTTTATTTTTTACTATTAGAATAATGTTTAGAAATGAAAGGGAAACAGATATGGCTAAGAAAAATAATATAGAAGCCTCACAAACACCATTGAATGATTCAATTGTTGGATTTTGCATGGGAAAACCCAGGTTCAAGTCCCCATTCAACCAGGAAGCACATTAGATAACTTAAGGTTGTTTTGGCTCAAGCAACTCAAGTTTCTTTTTGTAGAGGCAAAATGAAAAGACATCTCACATGTGGTAGTCCTTGGTGCTTTCTAATCTTGGTAATTTTCTTGCAGATGTTTCATTACCCAAACTAGGTAACAGCATCAGTGATAATAGGGAACCATCATTTCCTACAAGCACTGATGGTGTTACCTAGTTTGGGAAATGAAACGTCTCCACTCTCAAGCTCTGGGCTGTGAGCTTTCCAGTGAGTCTTAACCACTGAATCATTATATCACCTCTTCTATTTCAAAATTCCTTCAGTCCTTTATGATTATCTAGAAATTACCATTCTTTTGTTTTCCTGTGTACTTAGTTTAAAACGCCTCCCATACTGCACAAACATTAATCTGCAGGGTATGATGTGGGTTATAGTCCAAAAGCATTGGCAGGCACAGTGTTAGTTAATGATGTCAGATCTTTTCTTTGCTAATCTGAATGAATATGTTTCAGTTTCCAGAACAAGGAAATGGGCTTTCTAAGTTTCATCTTGGAATAGCCCACTAAATACTTTCTTTTGGTCCAAATCAAACAAAGTTTTTTTTTTAAAAAAGTCCCATCTTATTCATTCATGTCCACACCCATTGATCCAAGGAGTATAAAAATTTAGATCATCTCTTCTCCAGAGTGGAGAATCATCTGAAGAAAAACAGAGCAGGTGAGGATTGCTCTCCTAAGCACTTATCTTGTGGCTGATGGGAAGGCGATGGATTTGCCAATGAGGAACTGATCTCCCTTTCTCTTTCTAGTTGATTGTTAAGCTTGATCTCCCCTTTCTCTCTCCAGTTAATTGTTGATCTGCTTCTCAACACCAGTTTGGGTTCTTTATGGGGTTAGGAAAGTGAAAAATGATATTTGAACAGAACAGAATAACAGAATTGGAAGATCTTTGAGGTCTTTCTAGTCCAATCTCCTATTCAACCAGGAGACCTTATTCCATTTCAGACAAATGGCTGTCCAATCTCTTTTAAAAACCTCCAGTGATGGAACATCCACAATTTCTGAAGGCAAGCTCTTCCATTGATTAATTGTTCTGTCAGGAATTTTTTTCCTTATTTCTAGTTTGGATCTCTCATTGATGTATTTCCATCCATTGCTTCAGATGCTTTGGAGAATAGGTTGACTCCTTCTTTTGTGGCAGCCTCTTAGATATTGGAAGACTGCTATTATGTCACCCCTACTGTTTTGGGATCATTTAATCCAGAATGATCAGTGTTAACACCGCAACAAGGACTCTTTGGTTCTATTAATTTATTTAATTCACCATGTTGGCTCTCCAATTTACTCCAGAACAATTTAGTTAAATAAGCTAATAAGGTTTTGTTATTAGGATTTATTGGGATTTGTTTTTCAAATAATTCTGAAATTCAGTTGCAGGATGGGGCAAGGCGAACCTGCATCCTCCAGTGCAGCTGTAATGGTGCCCATCTGGGAAAAACTTTTCCTGATGACCTTCTGACTTTCCTCAGAATGAAATTTCATTTTAACGTATGCTGATTAGTGTACATTCAAAATAAAGTTAAAGTTATTCTTTTCTCTACCTGATAGAGATTTGACTTTATATGGATAGTCCTCGACTTACAACAGTTCATTCAGTGACTGTTTAAAGTTACAATGGAACTGAAAAAAGTGACTTATGACTATTTTTCACACGATCATTGCAGCATCCTCATGGTCACATGATCAAAATTCAGATGCTTGACAACTGACTCGTATTTATGACGGTTGCGGTGTCCCGGAGTCATGTGATCCCCTTTTCCAACCTTCTGAGAAGCGAAGTCAATGGTGAAGTCAGATTCACAACAACTGTGTTACTAACTTAACAATTGCTGTGATTCCCTTAACAACGGTAGTAAGAACTGTTGTAAAATGGGGCAAAACTCACTTAACAACTGTCTCATTTAGCAATAAAATTTTTGGGCTCAATTGTGGTTGTAAGTCGAGGACTACCTGAACTCATATTTCTGATCTCTCCATACAGTCTTCTCTGACTAATAACATCTCTCAAATCGTTTCAGGAGGGGAAAATCCCTGACTCTCACCTTTGCCTTATTTTTCTCTGATCCAAGATAATGAATCTGATGTCTTTCATTTTCAAATGAAGGAAATCTGTCCATTTTAACAGCACTTTCTCGTAACCTCGATGTCCTCCAGATATGTGAGGATCATCAAATTGCAAAAATCTCAATCAGTTGGAAGTTCTTGGAACTGGTCCACACATCTGGAAGACCCTAGCTTGAGAAGTCTGCAGAGTCAGGCCACAAATTCCTTTAAAATGATGCCCAAAGGTCAACAGATAGATATCCTAATCCTGTTAATTGGGAAATGTTGAGCTGCAATTGTTAGAAATTGAACATAGGGCTTTAAAAAAAATATTCGTTTGCCATGGAGATTATGTCTTATTATGTAAAAAGTTGACTTGGAGATCCTAATTGTCAGGAAGTCTTCTTGTGGCTGTATTTCTGAGATCCCATTGCTTCTTCTTAAATTCAGTGCTATTTAAAATTCAAAATAGATTAGAGCTGGAAGGGACCTTGGGAGGTCTCCTAGCCCAGTCCCCTGCTCAAGCAGGAGAACCTATACAATTTCAGATAAGTGATTGTCTCTTCTTAAAACCCTCCGGTAATGGAGTGCCCACGATTTCTGAAGGCAAGCTGTTCTACTGGTTAATTGTCCTCACCATTAGGAAGTTTCTCTTTAATTCCAGATTGCTTCTCTCCTTGATTAGTTTCTATCCATTGTTTCTTGCCGTGCCCTCTGGTACTTTGGAGAATAATTTGAGCTTCTCTTCTTTGTGGCAGCCCCTCAAATACTGGAATACTGCTATCGGTATCATGTCACCCCTAATTCTTTTCTTCAGAATAGCCAAATCCAATTCCTGCAGCTGTTCTTCATATGTTTTAGTCTCCAGGCCTTTGATCATCTTAGTTGCTCTTCTCTGAACTTTTTCCAATATCTTTTTTGTAGTAGGGTGACCAAAAATTTTCAGATCATATTCTGCATCTTAGGATAGGTTTATGGTATTCACACTTCAATGGCAAATATTGTCCAAGAAAATTATGGAAATTATGTGGAAATTATGTCCAAGAAAATCAGGAAACAGAATTAGAACAGAATTCAATATTCCAACACTGGAGATTTTAAAGAAGAAATTAGACAGTCATTTGTCTGAAATGGTATAGGATTTCCTGTTTGAGCAGGTGGTTGGACTAGAAGACCTGCAAGGTACTTTCCAACTCTGTTATTCTGTTAGAAATTAATCTTAGAAACTACCTTGACACATCTACAAACAACTGTGAGCTAAATTATAAGCCGCCCAGAGTCACTGTAACTCCTTTACTCTAAGAAGTTCTAAAGGCTTTATGTCCTATAAAGGTTACCTCAGGTGCCAATAAACTCATTTAAAAAATGAAGCCTTAGGAACACAAACTAGTTTGGGACAAAATTAGAAAGTCACAGATAAATTAAAGAACATGCTGCATCTGTGTTTACTTTTGTAGGGTTCTAAAAGTATATTTCCCTAAATTGATCAACTTGTACCTTCTCTCTTTTCTTTTTCAGAGATGGGGAGAACAGTTGTTTTGCTCAGTCTTTTGATAACATTCAACCTCTTGATGGTATCTGAATCTTATGTGGAAGGTAAAATTATAAGTCTTGCTTTGCTTCTGGAAACTTTTTCACCAGCATAATTCTTCCTGGGAGAGAGAAATGCAGCTTTTAATGGCCTCTTGAGGGATTTATAAACAAGACAGAAATGAAGATTTTGTTGATGATCCAAAGTCTGTCGAGGATTTTGGAGTACTCATCTCTAATGATCTAAGTGCTAGAGCCCACTGTAACTACATAGCCAAAAAGGCATTAAGAGTTGTTAACCTAATCTTACATAGCTTTTTCTCTGGTAATATTACACTAATAACTAGAGCATATAAAACATTTGCTAGACCAATACTCGAATACAGATCATTAGTCTGGAACCCACATTACGTATCTGATATAAGCACAGTTGAGAAAGTCCAGAAATATTTCACAAGAAGAGTTCTCCACTCCTCTACTCGTTGCAGAATACCTTATGCCACCAGACTTGAAATTCTAGACCTAGAAAACCTTGAATTACGCCCTCTTCGGTCTGATCTAAGTATGGTATATAAAATCATACATTGCAATGTCCTACCTGTCAATGAATACTTCAGCTTCAACCATAACAACACAAAAGCAAACAATAGATACAAACTCAAGGTTAATTGCGCCAAACTTGATTGCAGGAAATATGACTTCAACAACAGAGTGGTCAATGTCTGGAATACTCTACCTGACTCTGTGGTTTCTTCCCCAAACCCCCAAAACTTTAACCTTAGACTGTCTACTATTGACCTCACTCCTTTCCTAAGAGGTCTGTAGGGGGCGTGCATAAGCGCACCAACGTGCCTACCGTCCCTGTCCTATTGTTTGTTTTATTTTTTTTCTTATATGTATCTATTTATTCATAACTATGTTTTTTACTTGTAAGCAATTGACAAAAATAATAAACAAACAAACAAACAAACAAACAAATAAGTATCAAGAGCAATTAGCCTTGTTTAACATGGGCTATTAATCTTGGTGGCCATCTATTGAGAGGCTAGAGAACTTGCTTATGCACTTGGTTAGTCAGTGTGAGAACCGACTGCTGGACTAGACGAGCCAGGGGGCTGATCCATCAGAACAGGGGTCTCCAACCTTGGCAACTTTAAGACTTGTGGCCTTCAACGTCCACAAGTCTTAAAGTTGCCAAGGCTAGAGACCCCTGCATCAGAACACAGCTTGTATTAAATGGTGGGATTCAAGAAATGAACATGGGATTTTCTTTAAAAAATATATTTATGGGGCATGGATAGGGCTAACAAATTCTTCTAGGGAAGGTGATGGGAAAAGTACAGGTAGTCCTTGACTTATAACCATTCATCCATCAGAACAAACACTTTGACTGATACATTCACACACTGTAAATATTACTAATTACTACGGTAGCCTCAAAACTTCCCAAATGGTTGCTACCTTGATTGCTGTATCCCATGCTATCAGAGAGGCCACCCTTCTTTTCAAGCAGTTTGTCCAGTGCATTTCTTTTGTGACCTTCTCAGAAATGGACCCAAATTTCTTCTGACGATATAAAATTACAGCTTCCAGCATCAGAAAGATTGTTTTTTTTCTCCAATGGCAGGAATGTACTGGAAAAAGTTAAAAGGCAAAAGCTTCCAGGATGCAGCTGATCGCTTTGTTCCTTGTATGTACACTGAGTGCTAATGCACTGGAGATAAATTCCTTGTGTGTCCAATGCCACTTGGCCATTATTCTATTCTATTCTATTCTATTCTATTCTATTCTATTCTATTCTATTCTATTCTATTCTATTCTATTCCATTCCATTCCATCCCATCCCATCCCATCCCATCCTATCCCATTCCATTAAATTTTGTCACCTTTCAGGCAACAATTGCCAGCCCGAGTTCATAACAACTAATTAAAGTTTCAGGGGTAGTTTAGGGAAGCACTGGCCTCAAACAGCTGCTCAGAAAGCAGTAGCTTGTAGCTACTCTAAAAAGGCAATATTTGATTTTCAGGCTATGCCTTGAATATTTGATTTTAAGGCTATGTCTGCAGGGTGAAGGACATGAGGACAAAAAGGAGGACCTGTAGTCCTTTTGCCAGAGGACTGCTAACCCTAGGTGTGGCATTAATTTTCAAAAAATGTCTTTGATTTTGTGGTAGACAAACTCCTGTGGCTAATCTGTCTATCTATATAAAAGCAAAATAGCACTCACGCATCATCACAAAATCTCCAGAACCGGAAAGCATACAAACTTGAAATTTGGCAAGTATGTTCCTCTTGGCTTCTAGGTGCTCACTAAAAAAGGATTTTTCAAAATGACCATCAGAGCATTACTATTTTATATCTTATTATTAACACACTCTGATGCTAAGCAGTTCTACTGCCCCTCCCCACCTGAAAAGAAATCTGTTCCAAATGCAAAACATAAGAAGAGGAGAGGAGTTTCAGTTTCAGAGTACCAAGCAGCTTTAGTACAGAACAGTTGAGCTAAGCCACGCCCAGGCTCCTTGCTGTTTCCTTCTTGTTCACACAGCAAATACTGTTTCAGTTTCCAAACAGCCCTCAACTCTCTCACACACTGACAGGACACTAGCCAATACAGATGGATACTGGTAGGCAGAGGCAGAATTCCCCCCCACACACTATTTTCCTCCCCAAAAACTAAGCCCGACCACATAGTTTTTTAGCGAAGCACAGGTATTGAGCTAGTTGAGACTATTATCAAAATGCCCAAGAAGGTTCTTTTTTAAATAACCTAAATGTAAGGCATCCAGAAAGTATCCATGATATCAATCACTCTGAGACATTTTCTCTTCAATTGATTTATTTAGCAACAGATCTGGTACGTCTAAGGCAATTTCCCAAAGTGAAAGTATTTTCGCTTATTACACAGAATCCACCTTCTCTCCTCCCACTTCTACACTTCATAAATCATGAGAACCAATTAACTGCAACTGGAATTTCTTAGTACGACATACAGAATAACTTTGAACTTTTCAACTCCTCCCCCCCCCCTTCCATTAAATGTGGCAGCTGAATTTCAAAGCTGACACTAGAATCACATCTGTTCCTCTCTAGTGTGCCACCAATAATTTAATCTGAAGGTCTGTCATTAAGTTGAGCTCATTAAAAAAATGAGAGGAGGCTTACAGATGTTAAAAAAAGGGGAAAAATTTATGGGAAGGGAACCTTATTAGCAACCCTAACCCTAACCCCTTATTAGCAACTGTTGGAACTGCTAACATAAGTGTAACTTCCTACAGTATTCAGGGAAGGTCAAAAATGGCAAAATGAATCATACCATTGTCTTGAGTTGTTTGGCATACATGCAGTGTAGACACCCCTGATTTAGGGCAGAATGCCATTAAATAGTTCAGTCAGACTTTATTCCTTACTTCTGGCTAGAGAATCCTGATAGTCATTGCTGGTAACAATCATTTTTGTTACATCTTATTTATTTATTAGGAAAATTTGTATGGATGCTTAACTCACAGTGACTTGGGGTAGTTGGGCTTATAAAATATGTTACAAAACATATTCAGTGTTGTTTGCTTATTATTCAATTTCTTATTTTGCTTCCCAGCCAAGAAGATTTTTAGATATACAATTTTAGATTTAAGATTTTAAGATATAAGTAGCAGGGCAGTATTTGCCTTCAGGCTTAACAATTAAATGATATTATAGCAGGGGTGGGATTCAAATTTTTTAACAACTGGTTCTGTGGGCATGGCTTAGTTGGTGGGCGTGGCTTGGTGGTCATGTTATTGGCTGGGTGTGGCCAACTCAATATCACTCACATCGAGGCATGCATCTCCTCGCCTGACCTCTCATGACTGTGGGGATGATGCAACAGTCATAGGTGTGAAAAATGGTCATAAGTCACTTTTTTCAGTGCCATTGTAACTTTGAATGGTCACTCCACAAAAGCAAAGTACCAGCAAAGGAGGGGGGAAAAAACTCCAGAGAAGTTCCAGAGAAAGGAAGTCTAGTCCTGCCAAGAACATAATAAGGGTTAACGGAGAGGCAGTTTCTGTAAGCAACACCAGAATGTTTTCTTCCTGCCTTCCTTACAGGATTAGGCCAGTAATTTCTTCTAACAACCGGTTCTCTGAACTGCTTAGAATGTTAACAACCGGTTCTAGCGAATAGGTGTGAACTGGTAGAATCTCACCCCTGTATTATAGGCAAGAAATAAAAATGGACAGGGAAGCAGATACACACTCTGCTTTCTTAAAGTGTTTAAAGTGTGATGCTCTAGGCAGCCATCCTTTTCATCTCTCCTGCTCCTGGTTAATGGGGAAAAAAAGCCAGAATCTTATTTTTCTTCTAACATTGTTTTATTCTTCCAAAGATCATGATGATGATGATGATGCTTTTTCTGAAGAGCTGACTGGTAGAGAGTTTTTCAACAGCATTAATGAAGCCAAGCAGAAGGTGGATCTGGCATTTAAATTATCCCGGGAAAGGTGAGCTTCTTCTGTATAAAACTATCAACAACTTCCTTTGTGGTCTAGGGTTTCCTCCAAAGTCCCTTTCAACTCTGTTATTCTATTCTGTCATGTTTCATCATGGACTCTAAGCCTCAATTTTTCATGATGAACGTTTAGAATGCCTAGGAAACAGATGGGAGAAAAAAAGTTTAACCTAAAGAGCAATAACACACACACAAACACACACACACACACACACACGGACAAACTTGTGTGGGCCTGAAACTTCTAGAAGCTTAAGAGGGCAAGTTTATTGGGACCTTCTCAAAATTGCCACTAAATTATAAACTTTATATTGACGCAGGTAGAAAATTATTAAATAAATGGGGAACAGTAATTTTAAATGTAATTAATTAGATGTAAATACATTTAATTTCATTTTCGTTCTATCCACATTTTGGTCCCATCTTTCCAATTTGAGAGAATGTACCTTCGTCCGACTTTGGGTTGGGATAAAACCCCCATACATACCTGCCTTACAATAAATTACATAACTGCAAAAATAACAAAAATACCAACTTGATCTCTGAAGGCTAAGATTCTTTTCACACAGGACAGCTTCAGCCATACAACGTATTTAAATTGGCTGCACAATTAATCAGTATTTTGTGTTAGAACAATATAGTGAAAGATCATAAATAATTCAATGAGCTATGACAGGAAAGTAACCTGAGTTTATATGTAGTGCCAAGGAAGCCTCAAACTCTTTCAGGGTCCTGGTTAAAATTGTTTCAGAATCAAGCAATGAGTCCCAACAGAGGAGGAAAGAGAAATGGTTGGTTCCAAACTCTCATTGCATAGTGACATGCACTGCAAATTTCCTTTTCCTTTTTCCTTTCCTTTCCTTTTTCTTTTCCCTTTCCCTTTCCCCTTTATTCCCTTCCTTTCCCTTCCTTCCCTTTCCTTATTCTCTTATCCTCTCCTCTCCTCTTTCTTTTCCCTTATCCCTTTATTTCCTTTCCTTTTTCATTAGCCTCTCCTCCCCTCTCCTTCCTCTCTTTCTCTTTGTTTCTATTTGAATTTATATGGCTGCCTACCTCAGTGTTGTGACTCTCAAGCCCACACCTGTTTACTAACTATCCTCCTCATTCATTCATTTGCTCTGCTGTAACAAAAACCCCTCTCAAAGCTGACTAGTTAATCCATTATCTCTGAAGGAGCTTGGGTGTCCAGCAACTTACAATCATACAGGAGTCTGAGTATATACTTCTTAAATATGATATTGTAGGAGGACTCCCTTTCCCCCAAAGACTTAAGTCTTATGAAACATCCAGATGTTTGAGCAATAGTAAAGATAGGAGAGAAGAAGAAAAATACACAGATTTATTGTGGCATGGAAAAATAAGAATTCAGGCTGCATACATTAATCCATGCGTATTGGCTAAATGGGGTTCTCTGGTGAAGAGGCAAAATGGTTATGTGGAAGATTTTTATAACACTGGTTATAGTTGTTTTTCTACCTAGAAAGAAAGGAAATAACATGAAAGAGTAAGAATACCTCCGGTCTATTCAGTGGTGGCATTCAAATTTTTTTACTACCAGTTCTTTGGGCCTGGCTTGGCAGGCGTGGTGTGGCTTGGTGGGTGTGGTGTGGCTTGGTGGGCGTGGCTTGGTGGGTGTGGCAGGGGAAATCCCTATTCCCTCCCCACCCCACTAACCTGCTTTCCAGCTCCGTTCTCCTGTGCAGGGCAACAAAAGAAGACCCAGCTGATCAGCTGGGACTCAGGAGGCAGAGAATAGACAGGGGTGGGGTCAACCAGAGGTGGTATTTGCTGGTTCTCCAAATCATTCAAAATTTCCGCTACCGGTTCTGCAGAACCTGTCAGAACTGGCTGAATACCACCTCTGGGTCTATTTTTCTCTTTGTGGTGCAACTTTCTTGCTGCTATTTTAAAAACAGCATTGTGTAAACACAACTATATTTTGCATGGGATTTTCTATTGTGGTTGCTGTCATCAACTCTACTTCTTTTTCCAGAATAAAAGAAAGTTTGAACAAGGATGATCTCAACCCTTCTGATTTTCTGAAATATTTAAAAGCACCCGTGGCAGGAACCAGGACTGCAATCCGAGCTGCAAGTTATATGGAAACTGCTTTGGATATTTTAGAGAAGAAAATACAAAATAAGCACCTGAGACCATTCAATATTACAGGTAGGATGAAAAACCAGAGATACCTATGAGGATCAATGAAAACAAGGCCTGATCACAGTGCCTTTAAAGAACGTCCCACTTCTGGAGTGCTCCAGAACTTTTACTTAGATAGGTAATTCAAGAGGATGAGAAGTGGACAAAAAAACGAAAATCCCACATGTTAGGTCATGAATACTACAGCTTAGACTCCAGAAAAATTCTTATTTCCAGAATGAAAGCAATTGAACACTGTCCTTTACGTCTAATTTACAGTTTTACAGTATAGGTCGGTGGTCACCAACCAGTGGGCCGGGGACTATTGGTAGTCCACGTGAAAATTTTGGTGGTCCGCAATGAAATGTCCCCCCCAAAGCAATCCAGGCTGTGCGGGAACACAAGGCTGTGCTGCCCACATGGCCTGCCCACCTGCTGGCCCCCACCCTTTGGCCGAGCGCAAACCTTACCTTGAGTAGAGCCATGAAAGCTGGAACTGGAAGGTAAGACCAACAGCGGGGGAGGAAAATCCGCCCCGGGGTGGCTTGCTGACGTTGGTGGGAAAGTTGGTCCCATATTCCAGAGCTTCAGTAGTCACAGGACTGGCCCTTTGGTCATCCCGGAGCTGCTCCTCCAGTCCATGGCAGGCCGGTGCACCTGGATGGAGGAGCAGTTGCTCTGGGATGCCCAAAGGGCCACTCCTGTGACTACTGCAGCTCTGGAATATGGGACCGACTTTCCCACCAACATCAGCAAGCCACCATCAGTCAAAATTCACATTAGTGGTTCGCGGGATTTAAAATTATGAGTTGGGTGGTCCCTGGTATAGGTAGTCCTCAACTCACAACCATTTATTTAGCAACTATTCAAAGTTACAAAGGCACTGAAAAAAAAAAAGACTTACAATCCCACACTTATAATCTTCACAGCAACCCCATGATCATGTGATCCAAATTTGAGTGCTTGGCAACCAGCATGTATGGTATTTACAATGGTTGCAACATCCCAGGATCATGTGATCATCATTTGTGATCTCCCCAGCCAGCTTCTGGCAAGCAAAGTCAACGTGGTAAGTTGGATTTGCTTAACAACTACATAATTCATTTAACAACTGCAGTGATTCACAACTGTGCAAAAAAAGATAATAAAATCAGATATGACTGATTCAACAACCAACTGGCTTAGCAAGGGAAATTCTAGGCCCAATTGTAGTCATAAATCATGGACTGCCTATATTGATATTAGCAATTAAATTAACATTAATTAAATTAATATTACATCAAATCCTTGATTTCTTTTCCGGTTTAGACATATTAAACAGACAGCAGAAAGAGACACTCTTCAGAACAACTGGTTGCAATTATGTGACGCGGCCAATCCGTTGTCCACTGAACAGTCCTTACCGCACCATCACTGGCGAATGCAACAATAGGTACACAACTCTGGCTGAAAGTCAGGTTTTAAATCAGGTCTTTTTAGGATATGGTGATTTTGTGGAATCAGAATTGATAGAGCTGAAAAGTTTAGGCTTACTTTCTGTGCAAAGCATTAGAGCTGTTGAAGGAGCAAAATTGATGCCTGCAGCCTTTCAAGGCATCTCTTCTGCAGCTTAGAAGCCCTCTAAGATGCGGGAAAGTTGATTGGAAGGATTTTGAAGGGTGCAGTGAGAATCCTAAGCTTTTCCCTTCTTTACCTCTTGCTGGGTTATCCACTTAGATGGAAATATGGTCTGACTGGCTGAAAAGCATCTTTGTATGCTGAGCTATTTGTCTGAAAAATAAACAGGTCCTATGAGAAAAAAGAATTTTAACAGACAGAATGCTAGAATAACCGAATGGAAGGGACTTTGGAGGTCTTCTAGTCCAACTCACTGCTCAAGCAGGAGACCCTGTACCACTTCAGACAAATGACTGTCCAGTCTCTTTTTAAAAGATTCCAGAAATGAGCCTCCACAAGTTCTGAAAGCAAGCTGAAAGCAAGTTCTCACTGTCAGGAAATTTCTCCGTAGTTACAGGTTGCTTCTGTCCTTGATTAGCCTCCATCCACTACTTCTTATTTAGCCTTCTAGAGCTTTTGAGAATAGGTTGACAGCCTCTTCTTTGTGGCAGCCCCTCAAACATACCATCTTGTCAGTGGTGGTATTCAATTTTTTTACTACCAGTTCTGTGGGTGTGGCTTGATGGGCGTGATATGGCTTGGTGGGTATGGTGTGGCTTGGAGGGCATGGCTTGGTGGGCGTGGCAGGGAAAGGATAGTGTAAAATCCCCATTTCCACCCCATTCCAGGGGAAGGATACTGTAAAATCCCCATTCCCTCCCCACCCCACTAACCTGCTTTCCAGCTCTGTTCTCCTGTGCAGGTCAACAAAAGAAGACCCAGCTGATCAGCTGGGATTCTGATCAGCTGGGACTCAGGAGGCAGTCTTCTTTTAAAAATACCAGGCACCACTGGGTCATCCGTGTTAATAGCAATCAGTTCCAGAATGTCTGTATGGAATTGTTTTATTTCTAGCCATTTTAAGTTTAAAACTTCATTTCATTTGTTGGTTAATCTTAAGGGGGAGTTCTAAAACAAGCTTTCAAAAGGCACATTGAATCAGTTATAGTTTCTCAAAACAGATATTTACACAGAGGTTTCATGTTCAACATTCAGAGGAGAACAAAACCTGCCCATTAAATAAACTTCCACCTTCAGGGAGGGAAAGGAGATAATTTTTGTATAGAGATTATTGTTCCAGCATATTTGATTAAATGATGGACATATCCCTAAAAGACCTCCCATGCACTACATTATTTTCTCATTCTAGAGAGCACCCACATTTTGGAGTAGCCAATCATGCCTATGCACGCTGGCTTCCAGCAGAATATGAAGATGGCATATCCCTTCCAAGAGGACTGATTGGGGGGCAACTTTATCATGGACATCCTCTCCCTCTGGTAAGTGGTAGGAAGTCAACTACCTGTTTGGGTCATGCGTACAGTTGAGGAATTGTCAGGGGACAATGGTAAAACCATTGTGGCATAGGATGAGATGATCCTTGTAGAGCAATACCTAAAGTGGCCAATAGAAACTGGCCCATTTCATCATCCCATTCCTCTCCAAATCACCTGACTTTACCACCAATAACATGATTAATGAAGTGGATTAGGTCATACCCACCCCCCACCCCCAGTTGCCATTGTGTATTGTTTACCTTAGAACAGAATTTCTCAATCTTTGGCTTGAAGATTTGTGGACTTCAACTCCCAGAATTCCCTAGGCTAGTATGCTGCCTGGGGTTTCCCTTGAAGAGCATTCAGAAGCTAGAGCGGGTAGTTTTGTGAATCCCAAGAATGGCCCCCTGTAACACCACTGCTCTGCGAGCTGCATTGGTTACCAGTCTGCTTTCAGGTGCAATTCAAGGTGTTAGTGACCACCTTTAAAGCCCTTCATGGCATGGGTCCAGGTTATTAGAGGGATCATCTCCCCCACTGGGACTGGCCCACTCATGCCGGCAGAGGAGGCATGCTGCGGGCTCCTGTTAGCCCGATGATTCCGGCTGGTGGGGTTCAGAAGGAGCGCCTCCTCTACTGTTGCTCCTGCCCCCTGGAATATCTTTTCCTCCCTCAATGTAAACGGTGTGCCCCCAACTGTCCTATCTTTTTGTAAGGGCCTAAAGATGTGGCACTGCCAGTTGGCTTGAGGCCCCAGTGGGGGAACAGCGCAATGGGGGTGATTGGTTGAGTAATAACAGATTCCACCCACCCACTACTCTGCCCCTGCCCTCCCCATGTGTCTTTGGTTTTAATGCCTAATTTTAACTTTTTATGTGTAAATTTATAGGTAACTATAAGTGCCCAGAGTTACCCTATGGGTGGCCAACAAATTTTATAAATAAATAAAAATAAATAAATAATAGTTTTAATTCCCTTTGTATGACCAAGGAAAGACCACTTAGGAAACTGGGGGATTTCAATCCAGACAAATTAGACTTGCTTATCTGACCTTCTTTGGGGGCTTCCTGGCAGGTACGGCAAGTGTCTAATGAGATCATCACAACTTCCAACGAGGATGTGACAGCTGATGACCAACGCTCTCTTGCATTCATGCATTTTGGGCAATGGATTGACCATGACTTGGATTTAGCTCCTGAAAGCTCAACCAACATGGATAATGGGAATGGCCACTGTGAATCTTGTTGCAATTATGCACCTCCTTACTTTCCAATTAAGGTAATAGAAACTCTGCTCTGGGGAAAAATGGGGACAGCATTGTATAGCCACAGATTAATTTTAGCTTTGAGAGATATTCCTTCTGAGGAGATTTTTTCCATGGTTTTGATAAGGTAATACAACATAAAAATTCTGTCTCTTTAAAATAGTTTAAAATAGTAACTTTAAAATACAGTAGTATCTCTCTAAAATAATTGACAATAGTTATGCGACCTCTGGGCATAATAATGACTTTTTATAGCACTTAGACTTAAAACTATTATTTATTTATTTATACCACTTTACAGCACTCTCCAAGTGGTTTACAAAGTCAGCCTCTTTCCCCCAACAATCTGGGTCCTCATTTTACCAACCTCAGAAAGATGGAAGGCTGAGTCAACCTGGAGCCAATCAGAATCAAATTGCTGGCAGTTAACCTGCAATACCACATTCTAACCACTCCACCACTATGGCTGTTTTATATTTTCTAATGATTATTTTTTTATTTTGTTTTTATTGATTGTTGTACATAGCCCAGAATGATGTGTGGCTATATAAATGTGATGATATAGATAGATAGATAGATAGATAGATAGATAGATAGATAGATAGATAGATAGACAGATGATAGAAAGATAGATGATAGATAGAAAGATAGGTAGAAAGGTAGGTAGAAAGATAAATAGAAAGGTAGGTAGAAAGATAAATTGAAAGATGATAGATGGTAGAAAGAAAGAAGGATAGATAGATAGATAGATAGATAGATAGATAGAGGGGTGGGATTCTACCAGTTCGCACTTATTTGCTAGAACCGGTTGTTAACATGCTAAGCAGTTGTTAGAAGAAATTATTGGCCTAATCCTGTAAGGAAGGCAGGAAGGAAGCATTCTGGTGTTGCTTACAGAAACTGCCTTTCCGTTAACCCTTATTACATTCTTGGCAGGACTAGACTTCCTGTCTTAGGAACCTCTCTGGAGTTTTCTTTCCCTCTTTTGCTGGCACTTTGCTTTTGTGGAGTGACCATTCAAAGTTACAATGGCACTGAAAAAAGTGACTTATGACCATTTTTCACACTTACAACTGTTGCAGCATCCCCACAGTCATGAGAGGCCAGGCGAGGAGATGCATGCCTCCATGTGAGTGCTGTTGAGTTGGCCACGCCCAGCCAATAACATGACCACCAAGCCACGCCCACCAACTAAGCCACACCCATTTGAATCCCACCCCTGGATGGATGGATGGATGGATGGATGGATGGATAGATAGATAGATAGATAGATAGATAGATAGATAGATAGATTTAAATTTCGTTTGTCTCCTTTGTAAAGTCAAGGGAAAATGGTGATGATGAAGACTAATTCTTTAGTGGGTGTCCTGCTATGTATTTCTAATGAAATGGGGCTTATACAACACATTTCACTTCTTTAGTCAATTATCTTATTTTCTGGACTCATGTAATTAATTGACTAGAAGTGAATCAAATAAGTTGGTTGACAAACTATGCTGAAATACAAGCTCTTTCACGGACCTGCTGGCCTCTTATTAGTCTTGAAATCTCATGAGATTTAAAAATAATTTTAAAACCACTTTAAAAAAAACCCACCCCATTTATTAAAAATCAACTGAAAAATCAAAGTATTTAAGTGCTGGAACCTGAAAAATATAGAAACATAGAAAAAGGATAGCAGAAAAAGATCTAATGGTCCATCGAGTCTGTCCTTTGAGATTTTTGTATTTTTGTTTTCTTTTCAGTGAATGAATGAATGAATTAAACCTCAACCTTTTACTTTATCCTCTTAAAGCATTATAGCAGAACTCTTAAAATAAAATAAAATAATTAATTATTTTATTTTATTAAGAGTTCAGGTATAATGTTTTAAGTTGGTAAAGTAAAAAGGTTGAGGCCATTGTTGTATTCTATATTTATTGTGCTGAAAAAATCCGGAAGTCAAATGCTTTTTCTCTTTTTCCTTTGTATTTACACCTTTCCCCACTCCCTTTTCTCTCTTTCCTATTTTCCTATCACCTTCATTTGCATTAATATTATGATAACATTAATAAAAAAATTAAGAAAGAGTTCAGGCATGATGCTGATTAGACTGGGATCAGAAAGATGTTTTGACTTTGTGACCTTTTTATACAGATCCCCCCTGGAGATCCACGGATTAAGACTCCGGGCATCTGCCTGCCGTTCATTAGGACAGCTCCAGCGTGCAACCCCAGAACATTTGTCCGTGAGCAGCTCAATTCAATCACCTCATTCATAGATGCCAGTAGTGTGTACGGGAGTGAAGAGTCTCTAGCAAGAAGTTTGAGGAACCAAAGCAACTCACTTGGTCTCATGGCAATCAATCAGAACTTCAGCGATGCCGGGTTGGCCCTTCTGCCTTTTGAGATAAATTCCAATAGCCTCTGTCTTCATACAAATAAAACTGCCAAAATCCCATGTTTTAAAGCAGGTATTTACTTGTTTAATTAATGTATTCGATTTATAAGAGCATCCATCCTCAAAGCGCCTCTGTGAGTGGTTCAGTAATAAGAATATTACAGGTAGTCCTTGAATTGAACACCCATTTAGTGGCTGTTCAAAGTTACAACGGCAGTGAAAAAAGCGATTTATGACCATTTTTCACAATTACAACTTTTATAACAGGGGTGTCAAACTCAAGGCCCGAGGGCTGAATTTGGCCTGCGGGGTGCTTAGATCTGGCTCATGGGGCTGGCCTGGAAATAGCAAAGGACTGGGCTGCAGTGCCTCTGCCAGCAAAAACAGAGCTTGAAGGGAGGGCTGCTTGTGGCCCACTCAAGCTCTGTTTTCGCTGGCAGAATGCTTGGGCCGCCACAGGCGCCCCTAATACGAGTGATGTTGAGCTGGCCACACCCACCCTGGCCACGCCCCCTGCTCCCCCCAGGTCAAGCACAACTCTGATGTGGCCCTCAATGAAATCGAGTTTGACACTCCTGCTTTATAGCCATCCTTATGGTCATGTGACCAAAATTCAAATGCTTGGCAACTGCTTCATACGTATGACCTTTGCTGTGTCCCAAGGTCATGGGATCACCTTTTGCTAACTTTTAACAAGCATAGTTATTGGGGAAGCCAGATTCACTTAACAACTGTGCTACTAACTTATCAACTGCTGTGATTCACTTAAGAGCTGTACAAATAATAACGTAGGCATTTGGAGAAAGAAGAACTGTGTCAGGTGAAGCTCCATTCAAAATCCAAGAAAGAAAACCTTAGACTCCATTGTTATAGAGAAAAGGACTTTTACTGAAAATTGAAGTGGTAGCATCGGGAGAATACCAGATCTGAGGCAATAGGTGCAAAAATCACATATAGAAAGTTATTTCATGTTCCCACCCCCAATCGTTCAGACTGGCCATCCAATCTGAGATGTGTATAATGGCATGTGGGACATCTTCAGGTGGTGTTTCAGACATCTGGTATGCCAAGACGGTTGACCTTGGCCTGGACAGATAAGAGGCTACATCTGCGCAGTAAGCAAGTAAGCATAGTAAAGAAACATTTCACCAACTTTTACATTTCACCAACTTAAACCTCCAGCACACTTGCCCCCACGAAGCCCAATTTTTCTTCCCTCCCCCCATTTCTATGGCAGTGTTGTGGTTAGGACGGGTGTGGTATGGACGGCTGAGGAGAGCAAGGGGCCAGGACCGTTAGGGAGTGGACTTCTGCCTTCAGAGATTGTGGGGGCTGGCAGCAGCGATGAGGAGGTTCCCCAGGAGCCTGTGCCAAGTGCGTGTGCGCGCAGGGCTGCTTGCAGGAAAGAGCAGCTGCAGCAGCACAGGCGACTCCAGAATAAGGCTGCAAGGTAATGGCCCCTCCTTCAAGAAGATAAAAGCCAGCTGTGAAGTGGACGTTCTTTGTAGGAAGCAAAAGACATTTTGAAACTCGAGCCTCGTGGACATTGCAGTATCTTAAGTTGGTTTTTGAAGACTCTTGTGTTGTAAAATATCTCTAGATAATCTTATCTGTTATTCTTGGCAGCCTCGCAGTTTTGGTGAGGCTTGTGCTTATCAAAGTTAATTACTTTGCAGCAGCCTTTTAACCGGGAGGATTCACAAGAATCATTAAAAGGTTTCTGTTCTCTTTGGTTCGTGTTTGTTTTATTGGAAAAGGGTTTGGGTCAGAAGAGGCAGCCGGAATGACAAGCAGAAGAAGGATTCCTGGAGGATGACAAACTGTTTTAAAAAGTAACACAACCCCCAGGATTCACTGTCCAAGCTGACCAAGGCCTGGAGGAAGAGTCACATTTTAAAGAACTTTTATAAAATGTTATTTTAAAAAAATTAATAAACCAGACATATTGTGTATTCAGTTCTGGGACATTGCATGCTGGTTATATGTGCATAGTGGGATGAAATCTGCAAAGTAGATAATACTGGATAGTGTCCGCTAATATCCTGCTTTGATAAAGATCCATAGCCCAGCATGGCCAAGATGGGTTTTTTGGATGCAGAAGTTCAGCTTTAACATCTCTAGTTAATTAATCACACTAGGGACAAGGCCTGAGCTGGACACCTTCTTGTTATCTAAAAATGCTCTGATGATATAGGAAGAGGCAGAGAGGAATTAGAGTTTGGTAGTCTGTTTTCCAGTCAGAACATCCTCAGGTTACATCTCCAACATAGTCAGGAAGAATAAGAAAAGGGTCTCTTAAAATTCTGGAAAGCTACTGCTGGAGAGTTGCACTGTTATGGACACCAGTTTTTACACCTGTGAACATCCCTGGGATAGATGCCTCCTTTCACAACCAACATGTTCCAGCCAAATCCCCTTACTTAGGGGTACCAGATTTAGACTGCAAGAATCCACATAACCTCTAGATTGCAGAGGGTATCCTGCAAGTTAACGTTTTCCAGCTTCCTTTCTGAAATGTTTAGAATATTTGTTTTTGTTCATTTGTTTTCATTGCTAAAACCAAATAGAACGTGTCATGGTTCAACTTTGTAGGAGATGCAAGGGTCGATGAAAACCTGGGACTGACAGCTATTCACACCCTCTTTCTTCGGGAGCACAACCGGATAGCCGGGGAACTGAAGAAGTTGAATCCCCATTGGAATGGAGAGAAACTCTATCAAGAAACGCGGAAGATTATTGGTGCTCTCAATCAGGTATTGAATGTTCTCATGTTTATCTCATAGCTTTTGCTGCTTTTAAAGAACGTTTTGTTCACATAGCGGTATCCAAAGGGATATTGCAGGACTGAATATTGTGTCCAAAATAGATGTCTTTTTAGACAGAAAACAAATGAATAAAGGAGGGGGGGGGAGTCTTGTCCAAACTTTTATCTTACATGACTTGTTCTCAATATTCAAAACACTTTTCATCATTAAGCACAACATACATATGTCTCTTCTGCTGTTTTAAGTTAGCACATTTCAGAACATGGCTAATTACTCTACAACTAATACCTCAAATAACACATGGAATTTTAAAACATAGGCTAAATATACTGAATGCTTTACCTTACTGTAATGAATCCCACTGGACAACAGATGGTAGATGAAGTAGTGTGGTGGCCTAGAGGTG
The DNA here is from genome assembly GCF_049901715.1 of Pseudonaja textilis. Taxonomy (NCBI): domain Eukaryota; kingdom Metazoa; phylum Chordata; class Lepidosauria; order Squamata; family Elapidae; genus Pseudonaja; species Pseudonaja textilis. The sequence goes on from NC_141990.1 coordinate 21,134,185, forward strand.
GAGTTCTTGCCTCGCAATCAGGAAGCTGTGAGTTTGATCCTAGATAGAGGCAGATGTTTTTCTCTCTGGGCACAATGAGAATATATCTGCTGAATAAAATCCCACACTGGCGACAGGAAGGGCATCTGGCCCGTAAACATTCAGCTCCATTCAGTTGCCCAGACTCCACCCCATAAGGGATTATGGGGTCATTAAAAGGAGATGATGAATAGATGGTAGATGAATTGAAGCCACAAAACAGTTGGATCTTCAGGCATTCTTTTTCAATGGTTTCAATTGTCAAGAATGGAATATAATGCCAGAAGATCAGCTCATTTATTAAGGTAATGCTATTATTGATTTGGCCAGAGAAAGCAAAGAGCAAGATAGGAATAAAGGCTACCAGTGTCTGAAAATAAGTTTTTCCTTTCCTTTAAAGTATTTCATCGACTGCTTCTTAATGCTGATATCTCTAGATGTCAGAATGGTACTTTTCTTACTGTTCTCCATTTTACTCTATTTCTCTGACCCATAGAACTACGCCGCCTATGGCTGGACTTAAGCGTAGTACACAAAACTATCTGCTACAATGTCTTACCAGTCAATGACTACTTCAGCTTCAACTGCAACAATACAAGAGCACACAACAGATACAAACTCAATGTAAACCACTCCAAACTTGATTGCAGAAAGTACGACTTCAGGAATAGAGTGGTCAATGCCTGGAATGCACTATTGACTCTGTTGTTACATCCTCAAACCCCCACTCCTTTACCTTCAAACTATCCACTATTGACCTCGCCACATTCCTAAGAGGTCTGCAAGGGGCATGCATAAATGCACAATCGTGCCTACCGTCCCTGTCCTATTGGCCCCATTTATCTGTACCTATTTCCTGTATTCATACTCATGTCTATTCTTATACCTATTATCTTGTAAGCGATTGACAAATCAAATCAAATCAATCAATCAATCAATCAGTCAATCAATAGTTTAGGAGAGGCATTGTCTTACTGGAGCCACTAATCACCACTGTGCAGTAGTGAAGGGAAGCCATTTTGTGATTTAGCTATGGCTGGTTGATGCTATCTATAGTGGTGGGATTCAATTTTTTTTACTACTGGTTCTGTGGGTGTGGTTTGGTGGGTGTGGCAGAGGAAAGATACTGTAAAATCTCCAGTCAGAGGTGGTATTTGCTGGTTCTCTGAACTACTCAAAATTTCCACTACCGGTTCTCCAGAACTGGTCAGAACCTGCTGAATACCACCTCTGGCTATCTATCAAGAGTGAGGAAATTGCCTCAAGTTTGATTCTTCACCTCCAAGTGAAAACAAACCAGTGTGATGTAAGAGATATAAGAGAGAGTTTTTCCCCCTCGTCTGTAGGACTGAGTAAATCCTGTGGAGAGGATTTCATAAATGAAGGCAGCGTTGACTAAGGTTAAATGCAAATTTCTGCAGGTTGCTATTAAGCATTACTTCCTTCACAACTAGTCCCCTAAGTTGTCAGGAGACCAGAACTAATATTTTGGCTGGGGAATTCTGGGAGTTGAAGTTGCTAAGGTTAGGAAACACTATAGTAGTTGAACTGTAGGGAATTTTGCAAGGCAGATGGCAGGCAGAAAAGTGATTCTTCTAGAGCAGGGCTGTCAAATTCATGGCCCGCAGGCCGTAGGCGTTATGTACTGTCCCACACCCGGTTTAGCGAAGGGGAAAAAAGTCACGATACATCATATGACGATGCCATGACAGCGTGAGTTGATACCCCTGCTCTAGAGGATGAAAGGTAACGGAGGGCACACTTAACAAAACAATCTGGATAACCTGGTGTTTTCTGTATAGCAGTGCCTGCCCTCTACAATGAGACTCTCCTCAAAAACCCTGTTTCCCCCATCCCAACTGGTATTTCAAAAGTTTTATAGATCTGGCTCTTCACCTGGGCCTTTGGTTAGAATGAGTTACCTCCTTTTAATGATGTTTTCCTGTTGGTTTTGTCATAATGTCATCTTTACTCTTCTTTTTCTTTTGGGCTGTTTGTTTTTAATATTTTAAACAATTTGTAAATCACCCAGATTTGCTGGGACTCATGCAGGATATGGAACTGGATATTTGGCTACGCTATTTCCAAAAAGCAAAAGAATTACATAAGGTTGCCGTTGAATCAGATCAAAAGATCTACCATTGTTTCTTAAGTTAGTTTATAATTTGTCCTCATTTTCTGAATGCTTGGTATTAATACTTAATACTTAATACTCTTGGTATTAAGTCATCAGGTAGGAGTAAATAAAGAAAATAAATAAGTAGGCTGAGGCCCTTGGGGCTTACATTGTCTTTGTATCATTGCAGATATTCACATACAGAGATTACCTACCTCTGCTGCTGGGCAATGATTTCTATAAACGGCTACCTGTATACAGAGGCTACAATAAGAATGTGGACCCCTCCATTTCAAACGTTTTCTCCTTGGCCTTCCGATTTGGGCATGGGTCTGTCCCACCCTTTGTACCCCGCCTGGATGAGAAATTCCAGAACTCGCTTCCCTATTCCAGGACCCCACTTCATCTCACTTTTATGGCTCCATGGAGGATTGTGGCGGAAGGTGAGTTAGTTCTCTGAATCCCTCTTGCGCTGGGTTTCTCTAAGATCCCACCCATTTCTTGAGAACTTAAACCAAGCCTGTTCAAAGCACAGCCCATAGGGCTAGGAACTATTCAATGCTCCTAGAAACAACCATTTTTGAAGAACAGGAACGAGTAACTCTAAATCTCAGGCTTGATGTTGTTTTTCCTAAGTGTTAAAATATTGTAAAAATGTTGTCATGGAATATGGGTCATGCTGATCTTTTAATTTAGCTTTTCTGTCCTAAAGTTTCCTTTCCTGTGCTATTTGCATAGCTCATTGCTATCAGTATGTCTAATCTTTACTGTAGGGTAAAGTGTTACAAACCTATCACAGATATCTAATACTTCCTTTTCACAAGATAGTAAACTCCACCAAGGTGTTCTAGATCCTCCTAGAATGCAATGTAAACATGCCCGAAATCTGTCTGATGCAATCCTGCAGCTTTGATCCAGGAAGTAAACAATCATTGTTCTGTAAATAGTACCATTGTCTTTTAAAAAAGCAAAATCCTGCCCAGGCTCTTCCCCCTCCACCAATACAGAACCTTAAAAAAAATCCTGGGCCCACCCATCAGTTTGAGTTGCCTATATGACATTCTCTAAAGCAATGTCAATGCAGCCTTGAGCCCTTAAATGCTGCTCATCTCTACTGCATAATGGAGAAATAACAATAGCATTTAGACTTATATAGCGCTTTTACAGCCCCCTCTAAGCGGTTCACAGCGTCAGCATATTGCCCCCAACAATCTGGGTCCTCATTTTTCCGACCTCAGAAGGATGGAAGGCAGAGTCAACCTTGAGCCTGGTGAGGTTAGAACTGCCAAATTGCAGGCAGCTGGCAGTCAGGAGAAGTAGCCTGCAGTACTGCACTCTAACCACTGTGCCACCACCTCCTGCCAACATTGGCTCACTGAAGCATAGGGCTATCCTACAATGATATTTCAAGGAGACTGACATTTCTAAAGCAGGGGACCAACTCCCACCCAGAGGGACTTTGGGAGCTTCTGCCACCAGGGAAGAAGTATGAAGAATAACTGAGATACTGGGACCTGGGAAAACGCCTCTTTCAGACAATGGGCCTTGGTGGGCTGCCTGGGGGTTAGAATAGGCAACATTTTCTAAATTGAGGTCCTCATTTTCATGTCTTGCTGGCTGCTGCATTCCAAACTGTGATTTGCGTTCATTTAATTCAAATGTATATTAGTATGGATTAATTTAAATTATGTTCATATACTTAATCTGATGATTATGCTGCATGTATTATGTAAATGTCACCAGTTTCACATTACACGTGATAAATTAACAGCTACTTCTGGAATGGCTCTGAGTCTCAAAGATTTGGGGAGCTCACTAGGACCATGGGGTCACAGATTATGAACTTTTGATGTGGACAAATTATCAATTAATCCTGTTTAGTGATGTAAACATGGCCAATAATGAGAGAAAAGATTGAAATTGTAATCTAAACACAAAGATCGATATATTTTGACCTTCCATGGGATAAACATAGCCAGTTTAATTGTGCCAGTATAATAATAAATCATAAGGCAGCTTTAAAACTGTTAAACCCTGTATCAAATTTCTCTTTTTTGCTTTCTTTCCTTCCTTCCTTCCCTCCTTTTTTCTTTCCACCCTCCCTCCCTTTTCCCTTTCCTTCTTCTTTCTTTCTTTTTTTCTTTCTTTCTTTCTGTTTTCTTTTTCTCCTTTAAGTCATTGCTGACTGCTGCATTAGTTACTATACTTTTCTTGGAGATATTTCTTAGAATATTTTTGCCTTCTTCTTCCTAAAATTGAAAGAGAGAGAGTGATCAGCACAAGATCACCCAGCTGACTTTGGGCCTACAGTAGAATGGAAATGTAGGAAGCAAGCTACTAATTAAAAAAAGACCTAAAGCTCTGGAAGCCTTGGTTAGAAGATACTTTCCTTTCAGAGACCATAGTTGTTTTTCTCTTCTAGGTGGCATTGATCCCCTTGTCCGTGGCTTCATGATAGACCATTCCAAGCTGATGAGGCAGGACCAGATGATGGTTGAGGAGCTTCAAGAACGGCTCTTTGCACAATTGGAACATATTGGTCTTGATCTATCAGCTCTGAACCTGCAGAGGGGACGAGACCATGGTTTGCCAGGTACAGTAACCTATTGTAAAGGCAGATTTATCATTGTCCTTTCAAAAGCAACTTAAGAAAGGCTGTCCAAATTAACAGAATAACAGAGTTGGAAGGGACCTTGGAGGTGTTCTAGATCTAGTCCAACCCACTGCTCAAGCAGGAGATATACCATTCCAGTTAAGTGTCCGACCAATCTCTTCTTAAAAACCTCCAGTGATGAAGCACCCACAAATTCGGAAGGCAAGCTGTTCCACTGGCTTAATTGTTCTCACTGTTAGGAAATTTCTCCTTAGTTTGCTTTTCTCCTTGATGAGTTTCCATCCATTGTTTCTTATCTTGCCTTCTGGTGCTTTGGAGAATAGTTTGACCTCATCTCTTCTTTTTGGCAAATATTGGAACACTGCTATCACCTCAACCCTAGGCCTTCTTTTTGCTAAACAAGACATACCCAATTCCCCTGTTCTTCATATGTTTTAGCCTCTAGTCCCCTAATCATCTTTGTTGCTCTTTTTAGAATCTCTACATCTTTTTTGTAATATGTGATCAAAACCAGTGGTGGGATTCAATTTTTTTTACTACCAGTTCTGTGGGCGGGGCTTGGTGGGTGTGGCAGGGAAAGAATACTGTAAAATCTCCAGTCAGTGGTTGTATTTGCCGGTTCTCTGAACTACTCAAAATTTCCGCT